>NC_071997.2:3538397-6038397 GCF_028885655.2 Pongo abelii
GTTTGCGTCCGCGGGACTTTTAAGAGGGAGGGAGTCGCTGTTGCCGTCGGCCAGTAATACTCCCTCTTGTTTTTTTTTGGTCGTGTGTGTGTGTGTGTGTGTGTGTGTGTGTGTGTGTGTGTGTGTGTGTGTGTGTGTTTCCCCCGCCGCCCCCATTCTTTCCTTCTTCCTTCTTTCTGGAGACGGAATCTCGCTCTGTCGCCCGAGCTGGAGCTGGAGCGCGGTGGTGCCTCCTCGGCTCAGCGCCGCCGCTGCCTCCAGGGCTCTCAAGCGAACAGCAGTTTTTGTATTTTGAGCGAAGACGGAATTTCACCATATTGGCCGGGCTGGTCTCGAACTCCTGACCTAGCGATTCCCCCCACCGCTCCCCCTCCCCCTCCCCCGCCTCCGCCTCCCAAAGCGTGCCGGGAGTACGGGTGTCGGCCACCGCGCCCGGCCGATTCCTTCTTGTTTTCAATCTTCTTTTCTGCACGCTGCTGTGTGTGAGCATACGTATATCTATCTAGATAGATAGACACATAGATATGGACACACGGACAGGTACCTACACCGACGAAAATAATCTAGTGATAAAACTAGACATTTCCATCATTCACACATGTGTATAGGATAGATGTTAATTTTAATGGATGAACGTGTATGACGTAAACACCCATGTCATTTACATATACCCGTATATGTATATCCTTCGTTTATTATGGATTAACAATGTTCGTGTATTTATTTTCTTTTCTTTTGGGGCCTGCCTGATCTTCTCACTCTGGGCTCTGGTGACCTCAGGCTCCCAAGTAGCTGGGATGGGACTACAGGGATCTCTTAAGCCCGGGAGGCAGAGGCGAACGTGGGCTGTGATCGCGCGCCTCCACTCCACCTGGGCTGGGCTGGGCTGGAGAGAAAACGGTGGATTGTCATCTTCATTACCTTACCTTTTAGCTTTATTCGTACCCTCTTATTTGCTTCTTTATTCTCATGGGTTATTCTAGGTCATTGTCATGTTCATCGTTTGCTTGCTTGTTTCATTGGTTTCCTTCCTTCCCTGCCTTCCCGGCGGGGTCTTCCTCTGCCTCCGTCGCCCGGGATCACCCCAGCCTCGACGATTTCGACCGACCGTCCGACCGAGCGGCCGTCCCGCGTCTCATCCCTCCCGTCCCCGTTCCCTGGGACTATGGGTGTGCACCACCACACCGGGTGACTTTTATGTTCTTCCTCATGTCTCACGTTTTCCGTAGGTAGGGAGGCAGGTATCTGTGTATGTGTGGATGTGAGTGAGATGGGGTCTGGGGTTCTGTCGTGTGGCCCGGGCTGGTCTCGGACTCCTGTTCTCGAGCGATCCGCCTGCCTGCCTCGGCCGCCCGCGCTGCTGCTGTGACAGGCGTGAGACGCTGCACCTGGCTCATTCTATAGTTCCCTGCCTGCCTGCCTGCCTGCTTGCCTGTCTGTCTGTCAATCGTCTTCTTTTTAGTACGGGTGTGCTCTCGCTTTGTTGTCCACGCTCTGGGCACACGTGATCGCTTTTTAAACTTCTATGATTATTATTATTGCAGGTGTCGTCTCACACGTCGAGGTGATCTCAAACGTCTACGCTCCGGCCATCCTTCCACGTCGGCCTCCCGGAGTGCTGGGATGACACGCGTGGGCACGGTACACTCTGGTCGTATTTCTCGTGGGTCGGTTCTTTCCGTTTTACGCACGCGGAATGCGAACAGATAAAATTTTGAGACGCGTCTCACCGATCTCTCCCCTCCCCCTCCCCCTCCCCCTCCCCCTCCCCCTCCCCCTCCCCCTCCCCCTCCAGACGGAGTTTCACTCTTGTCGCCCAGGGTGGACTACGATGGCGTGATCTCGGCTCGCTGCGACCTCCGCCTCCCGGGTTCGAGTGATCCTCCTGCCTTGGCCTTCCTGAGGAGCTGGAATGACGGTGAAGCGCCATCGTGCCCGGCTGACTTTTATATTTTTAGTACGGATGGGGTTTCTCCGTCTTGGTCAGCCTGGTCTTGAGCTTCCGACCGTTGGACGATTTTAACTTTCTTGGTGGTTGCTTTTCTTTTTCTTTTTTTCTTTTCTTTTCTTTCCTTCTCCTCCCCCCACCCACTCCCCCTGTCCTCCTCGTCCTCCTCGGCCTCGTCCTCCTCCTCCTCCTCCTTTTTCATCTCTTTCAGCTGGGCTCTCCTACTTGTGTTGCTCAGTTGCTCACGCTGGTCTCCAACTCCTGCCCTTGACGCTTCTCCCCTCACACCCACCGTCTGGTTGTTGAGATGCGCACCTCTTGTAAAATGGAAAAGATGAAAAAAATAAAGACGGAGGTGAAAAGCACGGAGTGAACGTGTCTCTTGCCGTCTCCCGGGGTGTCCCTTGGACCCCGAGAGACGGAGGGAGCTTGGCTGAGTGGGTTTTCGTGGCTGAATCCTCCCGAGGGCCTCCTTCCCTCTCCCCCTTGTCCCCGCTTCTCCCCCGGCCGAGGCTCCCGCCGCCGCCGCCGTGGCATTTTCCGTAGGAGAGCTGTGGGAGAGGACCGACGCGGCTTCCGGATCTAGATCCCGCCGGACGTCTCTGGCTCGGCGTCCCCCGCCGGCTACCTGCCGCCTTCCGGGGAGCTCTGAGGCGCGTGCCCCCAGCCCCCGTCACGTCCCGCTACCCTCCCCCGGCTGGCCTTTGCCGGGAGACCCCGGGGGAACCGCGTGGACGCTGCTTTCCGACCCTCCGGCGAACACTTCTGCCGGATGCCCCGGGTTGGCCGGATGGGATGAGACTGGACCGCTCCGGACCGTGCTGTTCTTGGGGGTGGGTTGTCGTACAGGGTGGACCGGCGGCCCCGGCGTTGGAAAGGGTGCGCGGGGGTGGAGCTGTCACGTGGGATGCCCTCCTTCCCCTCGGCCTGCCTTCGGCTTCCTCGGGCGTGAAGACGACTTCCCGTCACGACCACTTTTCTCCCCTTTCTCCACCACACGGATGAGACGCATGAGAGGGAGAAACAGCTCCATAGATACTGCTGACCTTCATTTGTGGAATCCTCAGTCACCTACACACAGACAGGTGACTACACGGGGACCCAAATCGGACACCGTTTCCGGGTCCTCATGGTGGGATTCGTCGGTCTCTCTCTCTCTCTCTCTCTCTCTCTCTCTCTCTCTCTCTCTCTCTCTGTCACACACACACACACGATTTCCGTATCTAGTTCACAAAGCACACTCACTTACCCTTTCCCCGGTACGCAGGCTGAGTGAAACTCACCCCGCCCTCCACCCGTCGGCTGACGAAACCCCTTCTCTATGATGTATGAACGAGACGGTCTGGGCCGGGCACGGTAGCTCACGCCTGTCACTCCGGCACTTTGGGAGGCCGAGGCGGCTGGATCGCTTCAGGCCGGGAGTTCCAGACCGACCGCGCTGGCCGACGCGGCGAAACCCCGTCTCTCTGAAAAATAGAACGGTGAGCCGGGCCTGGTGGCCTGGGCTTGGGATCACGACTGCTCGGGAGACTGGGGCGGGCGAGTGGCTCCGACCGGGGAGGCCGAGGTGGCGATGAGCTGAGATCGTGCCACGGCGATCCGGCCTGGATGACGCAGCGAGACCCTGTCTCGATAGAATCGTAATATTATTAGAAGGTGACTTGTGCCTGGTGATGGCCGCCTGTCGTCGCGGCTGAGAGGCTGCGATGAGGAGAAGATCGCTTGAGGCCCCGCGGGTCGAGGCTTCGGTCGGTCGGCCGTGACCCGCTGTATCCTGGGCGGTCACCGGTCGAGGACATAGGCCCCCTCCCCGTTTTCCTTTCTTTTCTTCCCTTCTCTTTTCTTCTCTTTTCTTCTTTCTTTCTTTCTTCTTTTTCCTTTCCTTCTTCCCCTCTTTCTTTCATGCCTTACTGCCTTCCTGCCTTTCTTCTTTCCTCCCTTACTCCCTTCCTCCCTTCCTTCTTTCCTCCCGCCTCGGCCTCCCAAAGTGCTGGGATGACTGGCGTGAGGCACCGTGCGTGCTTGGCCTAAAGAGACACCCTTTGAGAGTGAGACACGGGGAGCGCCTCCCGGTGATCTGATGGACTGATTGATTTAGAGACGGCATCTCACTCTGTCACCCCGGCAGTGGTGCCGTCGTAGCTCACTCACTGCAGCGTGGACGTTCCTGCACTCGAGCGATCCTTCCGCCTCAGCCTCCAGAGTACGGTACCCGGGACCACGGGCACGCGCCACTGTCCCCGGACCGTTTTTTTTTCCCCCCCACCCCGAGACAGAGTTTCGCTCTGGTTGCCTAGACTGCGGTGCGGTGGCGCGATCTTGGCTCGCCGCAACCTCTGCCTCCCGGGTTCGAGCGATTCTCCCGCGTCGGCCTCCCGAGTAGCTGGGATGGCGGGCGGGCGCCGCCACGTCTGGCTGATGTGGTATTTTTCGTGGAGGCGGGGCTTCTCCGTGTGGCTCGGGCTGGACTCGAACTCCCGACCTCGGGTGATCGATCCGCCCTTCCCGGCCTCCCGAAGTGCTGGGATGACGGGCGTGAGCCACCGCGCCCGGCCTTCATTTTTCAATGTTTTTCCACGGACGGGGTCTCCTCGTTTTGTTGCCACCCTCCTGACCCGGCGTCTCAGAGTGCTGGCGTGACGGGCGTGAGCCACTGCGCCTGGACTCCGGGGAGTGATTCACGACCACGACCGCTGGACTGATTCTTTCTTTCTTTCTTTCTTTCTTTCTTTTCTTTTCTTTCTTTCTTTCTTTCTTTCTTTCTTTCTTTCTTTCTTTCTTTCTTTCTTTCTCTCTCTCTCTCTCTCTCTCTCTCTCTCTCTCTTTCTTTCTTTCTTTCTTTCTTTCTTTCTTTCTTTCTTTCTCTCTCTCTCTCTCTCTCTCTCTCTCTCTCTTCTTTCTTTCTTTCTTCCTTTCTTTCTTTCTTTCTTTCTTCCTTTCTTTCTTCCTTTCTTTCTTTCTTATTTATGGATGGATGAATTCTTTTAGTATTGATTTGTGTATTTCTTTTCAGACGGAGTCTCGCTCTGGGCGAGGAGAGGCGAGGCGCATCGCTTTGGAAGCCGCGGCACCGCCTTCTGAAGCCCCATTCATATGCACAGAGCCCTATTCCCTTCCTGGAGTTGGAGCTGATGCCTTCCATAGCCTTGGGCTTCTCTCCATTTAGAAGCTTTGACAGGCGCAACCCCACCCAGAGGCTGGCTGCGGCTGAGGATTCCTGGGTGTGCTGGGGCTGGAAAGTGGGTCCCCTATTTTGGATACCTCGGCCGAGACATCCCCGGGCCCCCATCGCTTGCTCACCCTTTGAGATCCCCAGCCTCCGCCACCTTGCAGGCTCACCTCTTACTTTCATTTCTGTCTTTCTTCCTTTCTTGCGTTGGAGGAGGGGGTGCGGGAATGAGGGGGTGTGGGGGGGGGAGGGGGTGCGGGGTGGGGACGGAGGGGAGCGTCCTAAGGGTCCATTTAGTGTCATGCCTATTTCACCACCACCACCACCAAAGATGAAAACAACCGTCGGCTAAATACCACCTGTTCTCATCTACAACTGGGAACTCATAGATGAGAGTTCTTGCGTGGGCAGAACGAGGGGGACCGGAGACGCGGGAGCCTACTTCAGGGAGGAGGGGTGGAAGGAGAGACAGCTTCGGGAAAAAACAAAACACGAAAACTACCGGACACGGCGCTGAGTATCCGGGTGATGAAATCATCTGCACACTGAACACTGAACCCCCCCCCCCACCCCGTCACAAGTTTAAGTTTACCTATGACATAACACTCTTGCACATGTGTCTTCGAACAAGAAATAAAAGTTAGAGGGGAGAGGGGAGAGGAGGAGAGGAGGAGAGGAGGAGAGAGGAGAGAGGAGAGAGGAGAGAGGAGAGAGGAGAGAGGAGAGAGGAGAGAGAGAGAGAGAGAGAGAGAGATTGAGAGATTGAGAGATAGAGAGAGAGAGAGAGAGAGAGAGAGAGAGAGAGAGAGAGAGAGAGAGAGAGAGACAGAGATAAAACGAAACACCCGAAACACTAACGTTCACTGACAGTGCAGCATTTGGGCCTGTTCTTTTTTTTTTTTTCTTCTTTTCTTTTTTTCGGACTGAGTCTCTCTCGCTCGGTCACCGAGGCTGCGGTGCAGTGGCGCTCTCTCGGCTCACTGAAACCTCTGCTTCCCGGCTTCCAGTGATTCTTCTTCGGTAGCTGGGATTACAGGCGCGCACCGCCACGGCCGGCTGATATTTCTATTTTTTGTAGACGCGGGGTTTCTCCGTGTTGGCCACGCTGGTATCGAACCCCTGACCTCAAAGGATCCGCCTTCCCGGGCCTCCCGAAGTGCTGGGACGACAGGCCTGAGCCGCCGGGATTTCAGCCTTTCAAAGCGTGGGCCCTGCCACCTTTCGCTGCGGCCCTGACGCTCAGAATGACGTGTCCTCTCTCCCATAGGTGGACTCCTTGAGTCCCCTATGCCGTTGCACTCTAGCCTGGGCGGCGAGAGCCAAACTCCGTCCCCCCCACCTCCCCACGCAAAAAGTAAATACATACATAAAGAGATAAGTAAGTAAGTAAATCGATAAAATCTCTACACATCACCTAGAAGTGTGTGTTCCCCTGAGTGATTTCTGAGAAATGGCACTGTACGCTGAACGCGGTGGCTCACGTCTGTCCTCCCGAGGTCGGGAGCTCCAGACCAGCCTGGCCAACATGGTGACACCCCGTCTCTACTGATAACGCGATACTGAGTAGGCCACGGTGGGGCGGGCACCTGTCGTCCCAGCTACTCGGGAGGCTGAGGCGGAAGGAAGAGTCGCTTGAACCTGGCAGGCGGAGGTTGCGGTGACCCGAGATCGCGCCACTGTGCTACAGCCTGAGCGACAGAGTGAGACTCGTTCTCCAAATAAATAAATAAATAAATAAATAAATAAATAAATAAATGAGTAAATAAAAAGTAAATGAAAGAAAGAAAAAAAGAAAAGAACAGAAAAGAAAGAGAAAATGAAAGAAAAGGCACTGTATCGCTACTGGGCTAGGACCTTCTCTCTTTCTATCTGTTTCTCCCTGTCTCTCCCTGTTCGACTCTGTGTTTCTCTCTGTGTCTCGTTCTCTGTCTGTCTGTCTGTCTCTTTCTTTCTCTCTGTCTCTGTCTCTGTCTCTCTCTCTCTCTGCCTGTCTCACTGTGTCTGTCTTCTGTCTTACTCTCTTTCTCTACCCGTCTCTCTGTCTCTCTCTCTTTCTCTACCCGTCTCTCTGTCTCTCTCTCTCTCTCTCTCCCTCCCTGTCTGTGTCTCTCTCTCTCTCTTTCTGTATCTGTTTCTCTCTGTCCATCTCTGTTTTTCTCTGTCTGTCTCTTTCTCTGTCTGTCTGCCTCTCTTTCTTTTTCCGTGTCTCTCTCTCTCTCTCTCTCTCTCTCTCTCTCTCTCTCTCTCTGTGCCTATCTTCTTTCTTACTCTCTTTCTCTGCCTGCCTGTCTCTCTCTCTCTCTGTCTCTCCCTCCCTGTCTGTCTCTCTCTCTCTCTCTCTCTGCCTATCCTCTGTCTTACTGTCTTTCTCTGCCTGTCTGTCTCTCTCTCTGTCTGTCTCTCTGTGTCCGTATCCTTCTCTGCCTGCCTGTCTGCCTCTCTGTCTCTCTCCCTCCGTGTCTCTCTCTCTCTCTCTCCGTCTCTCTCTCTTTCTGTCTGCTTCTCTCTGTCTCTCTCTGTCTGTCTGTCTGTCTGTCTCTGCCTCCCTCTGTCTGTCTCTCTCCCTCCCTGTCTGTCTGTTTCTCTCTCTCTCTCTTTCTCTGTCTCTGTCTCTCTCTCTTTCTGTCTGTTTCTCTCTTTCTCTGTCTGTCTGTCTCTCTCTTTCTCTGTCTCGCTGTCTCTCTCTCTGGGCCTGTCTCTCTGTCTGTGCCTATCTTCTGTCTTACTCACTTTCTCTGCCTGTCTGTCTCTCTGTCTCTCTCTCTCTCTCTGTCTGTACCCCTCCCTCCCTGTCTGTCTGTTTCTCTCTCTCTGTCTCTGCCTCTGTCTCTCTCTGTTTCTGTTTCTGTCTGTCTCTCTCTGTCCATCTCTGTCTTTCTCTGTCTCTCCCTTTCTGTCTGTCTCTCTCTCTCCCTCTCTGTCTCTCTCTGCCTGTCTCTCTCACTGTGTCTGTCTTCCGTCTTACTCTCTTTCTCTGCCTATCTGTCTGTCGGTCTCTCTCTCTCTCTCTCTCTCTCTCTCTGTCTGTCTGTCTGTCTCCCTCCCTTTCTGTTTCTCTCTCTCTCAGTCTCTCTCTCTCCGTCTCTCTCTTTCTGTCTGTTTCTCTCTGTCTCTGTCTGTCTGTCTGTCTCTCTCTCTCTCTCTCTCTCTCTCTCTCTCTCTCTCTGTCTGTCTGTCTCTCTCCCTCCCCGTCTGTCTGTTTCTCTCTCTCTCTCTCTGTCTCTGTCTGTTTGTCTCTATCTCTCTCTGTCCATCTCTGTCTTTCTCTGCCTGTCTCTTTCTTTCTCTCTGTCTCTGTCTCTGTCTCTCTCTCTCTCTGCCTGTCTCTCTCACTGTGTCTGTCTTCTGTCTTACTCTCCTTCTCTTCCTGTCCATCTGTCTGTCTGTCTGTCTCTCTCTCCCTCGCTTTCTGTTTCTCTCTCTCTCTCTCTTTCTGTCTGTTTCTCTCTCTCTCTCTCTCCCTGTCTGTTTCTGTCTTTCCCTATCTGTCTGCCTCTCTCTTTCTTTTTCTGTGTCTCTCTGTCTCTCTCTCTCTCTGTGCCTATCTTCTGTCTTACTGTCTTTCTCTGTCTGTCTGTCTTACTCTCTGTCTGTCTCTCTCCCTCCCTTTCTGTTTCTCTCTCTCTCTCTCTCACTCTGTCTCTCTCTCTCTTTCTGTCTGTTTCTTTCTCTCTCTCTCTCTCTCTCTCTCACTGTCTCTCTCTCTCTTTCTGTCTGTTTCTCTCTCTCTCTCTTTCTGTCTCTGTCTTTCTCTGTCTGTCTGCCTCTCTCTTTCTTTTTCTGTGTCCCTCTGTCTCTCTCTCTCTCTGTGCCTATCCTCTGTCTTACTGTCTTTCTCTGCCTGTCTGTCTCTCTCTCTGTCTGTCTCTCTCTGTCCGTCTCTGTTTGTCTCTCTCTGTCTGTCTGTCTGTCTCTCTCTCTGTCTGTCTCTCTCCCTCCCTGTCTGTTTCTCTCTCTGTCTCTGTCTCTGTCTCTCTCTCTTTCTGTCTGTTTCTCTCTATCTCTCTCTGTCCATCTCTGTCTTTCTATGTCTGTCTCTTTCTCTGTCAGTCCGTCAGACCCCCCGTGCCGGGGAGGGCCCTGCCCCTTCCACGAAAGTGAGAAGCGCGTGCTTAGGTGCTTAGAGAGGCCGAGAGGAATCTAGACAGACGGGCCTTGCTGGGCTTCCCCAATCGGTGTATGATTTCGGGAGGTCGAGGCCGGGTCCCCACTTGGATGCGAGGGGCATTTTCAGACTTTTCTCCCTGTCACGTGTGGCGTCCGTACTTCTCATAGTTCCCTGATAAGCTCCTCGACTTAAAAAGAAACGGTGAAGGCCGGGCGCGGTGGCTCACGTCTGTCATCCCAGCACTTTGGGAGGCCGAGGCGGGTGGATCACCTGAGGTTGGGAGTTCCAGACCAACCTTGCCAACACGGCGAAACCCCGTCTCTACTAAAAATACAAAACTGAGTCGGGAGCGGTGGGGCAGGCGCCTGGAATGCCAGCTCCTCCGGAGGCTGAGGCGGGAGAATCGCTTGAACCTGGGAGGCGGAGTCTGCAGGGAGCCGAGATCGCGCCACTGCACTACAGCCCAGGCTGTAGAGTGAGTGAGACTCTGTCTCTAAATAAATAAATAAATACATAAATACATAAATACATAAATAAATGAATGAATGAAAAAATAAATTCTTTTCTGTGCTGACTGACATTTGCGGGCATCGGTTGTCTTCGGGCATCACCTAGCGGCCACTGTTTCTGAAAGTCGGGGAGACACGGAGGGAGGTCTCGCCGACTGCACCGAGCCTGGGGCAACTGGTTTCTCGCTCTCCCTTCTGGAGGCCCCTCCCTCTCTCCCTCGTTGCCTAGGGAACCTCCGCCCTGGCGGGGGCCCTATTGTTCTTTGATCGGCGCTTGAGTTTTCTTTGTGTTTTGGTTTCTTGACCGCGCATAGACTCTCCTACTTGGGCTTTAGGAAGGGTCAGTTTAATTTTCAAGTTGCCCCCCGGCTCCCCCCACTACCCACGTCCCTTTACCTTAATTTAGTGAGTCGGCGAGGTGGGTTCCCCCCGAAACCCCCACACCCCGCCTCCCAACACCCTGCTTGGAAACCTTCCAGAGCCGCCCCGGTGTGCCTCCGTCTTCTCGCCCCTTCCCCCACCCCTTGCCGGCGATGATCTCATTCTTGCCAGGCTGACATTTGCATCGCTGGGCCTCAGGCCTCACTCAGTGGCCACCGTTTGTGAAGATGGGGGCGGCACGGTCCCACTTCCCCAGAGGCAGCTTGGGCCGATGGCATAGCCCTTGACCCGCGTGGGCAAGCGGGCGGGTCTGCAGTTGTGGGGATTTTCCCCCAGCTTCCCTCCTCAGGCCTCCCTTCCTCCCTCCCTCCCTGCCTCCCTAGGAAAGCTTCACCCTGGCTGGGTCTCAATCACCCATTCTCAGGATGTTTTCGTTTCTCTGCCCTCCAGCCGGCACAGTTTCACAACGGGAAAGGCGTCACAGCTCTAGTCTGGGCCTTCTTAGTATTTGCCCCAAACAGAAACGCTTTCTGAAAACTAACACTTGGCTCACTTAAGATTTCCAGGGACGGTGCCTTGGCCCGTGTTTGTTGGCTTGTTTTGTGTTTGTTCGTCTTTTTCCCTTTGCCTATGTATTTCTTTTCAGGTGAAGTAGAAATCCCCAGTTTTCAGGAAGACGTCTATTTTCCCCAAGACATGTTAGCTGCTGTTTTCTCCTGTTGTTAACTAGCGCTTTTCTGAATCTCTCCACGTGCAGTGAGAGCCGGTGGAAGTGTACTATCCTTCATAACATCTTATTTTCTAGAAATCCGTAGGTGAATGCTGCTGCTGCTCTCGCTGCTGCTGCTGCTCTTGTTGCTGTTGTTGTTGTTGTTGTTGTTGTTGTTGTTGTTGTTTTCAAAGTATAACCCGGCCACCGTTCATGGGATCAAAAGCATTATAAAATATGTGTAATTATTTCTCGAGCACGCCCTTCCTCCCCCTCTCTCTGTCTCTCTGTCTGTCTCTGTTTCTCTCTTTCTCTCTCTGTCTTTTCTCTCTCTCTCTCTCTGTCTCTCTCTGCCTGTCTGTTTCTCTCTCTCTCTCTCTGTCTCTCTCTCTCTCTCTGCCTGTCTGTTTCTCTCTCTCTCCGTCTCTCTCTCTCTCTCTGCCTGTCTGTTTCTCTCTCTCTCCGTCTCTCTCTCTCTCTCTGCCTGTCTGTTTCTCTCTCTCTCTGTCTCTCTCTCTCTCTCTCTCTGCCTGTCTGTTTCTCTCTCTCTCTCTGTCTCTCTCTCTCTCTCTGCCTGTCTGTTTCTCTCTCTCTGTCTCTCTCTCTCTCTCTGTCTGCCTGTCTGTCTGTCTCTCTCTCTCTCTGCCTGTCTGTCTCTCTCTCTCTCTCTGCCTGTCTGTCTGTTTCTCTCTCTCTCTCTCTCTCTCTCTCTCTCTCTCTCTCTCTCCCTCCCTCTCTTTACCTGTCTCTCTCACTGTGTCTGCCTTCTGTCTTACTCCCTTTCTCTGCCTGTCTGTCTGTCGGTCTGTCTCTCTCTCTCTGTCTCTCTCTCCCTGTCTGTCTGTCTGTTTCTCTCCGTCTCTCTCTGTCTGTCTCTGTCTTTCTCTGTCTGTCTCTTTGTCTGTCTCTTTCTTTCTCTCTGTCTCTCTGTGTCTGTCTCTCTATCTCTCTCTCTCTCACTGTGTCTGTCTTCTGTCTTAGTCTCTCTCTCTCCCTGTCTGTCTGTTTCTCTCTCTCTCTCTCTCTCTCTGCCTGTCTGTTTCTCTCTCTGTCTCTCTCTCTGTCTATCTTCTGTCTTATTGTCTTGCTCTGCCTGGCTGTCTGGCTGGCTGTCTGGCTGTCTCTCTCTGTCTGTCTGTCTCTCTCTCTCCCTGTCTCTCTCTCTCTCTCCCTGTCTGTCTCTCTCTTTCAGTCTGTTTCCCTCTGTCTGTCTGTCTTTCTCTCTCTCTGTCTGTCTGTCTGTTTCTCTCCGTCTCTCTGTCTCTTTCTTTCTCTCTGTCTCTCTGTCTGTCTCTGTCTCTCTCTCTCTCTCTCTCTGCCTGTCTGTTTTTCTCTCTCTCTCTGTCTCTCTCTCTCTGCCTGTCTGTCTGTCTCTCTCTCTCTCTCTCGCCTGTCCGTCTCTCTCTCTCTCTCTCTGCCTGTCTGTGTCTCTCTCTCTCTCTCTGTCTCTCTCTCTCTCTCTCTGCCTGTCTGTCTCTCTCTCTCTCTCTGCCTGTCTGTTTCTCTCTCTCTCTCTCCCTCCCTCCCTCCCCCTCTTTACCTGTCTCTCTCACTGTGTCTGCCTTCTGTCTTACTCCCTTTCTCTGCCTGTCTGTCTGTCGGTCTGTCTCTCTCTCTGTCTCTCTCTCCCTGTCTGTCTGTCTGTCTGTCTGTTTCTCTCCGTCTCTCTCTGTCTGTCTCTGTCTTTCTCTGTCTGTCTCTTTGTCTGTCTCTTTCTTTCTCTCTGTCTCTCTGTGTCTGTCTCTCTCTCTCTCTCTCTCTCTCTCACTGTGTCTGTCTTCTGTCTTAGTCTCTCTCTCTCCCTGTCTGTCTGTTTCTCTCTCTCTCTCTCTCTCTCTGTCTATCTTCTGTCTTATTGTCTTTCTCTGCCTGTCTGGCTGTCTGGCTGTCTGGCTGTCTCTCTCTGTCTGTCTCTCTCTTCTCTCTCTCTCCCTGTCTCTCTCTCTCCCTCCCCCTGTCTGTCTGTCTGTCTGTCTCTCTCTCTCTCTGTCTCTGTCTGTTTCTCTCTGTCTGTCTGTCTTTCTCTCTGTTTCTCTCTGTCTGTCTGTCTTTCTCTCTCTCTCTCTGTCTCTTTCTTTCTCTCTGTCTCTCTGTCTGTCTCTGTCTCTGTGTGTGTGTGTGTCTGCCTTCTGTCTAACTCTTACTCTCTTTCTCTGCCTGTCTGTCTGTCTCTCTCTGTCTCTCTCCCTTCCTGTCTCTGTTTCTCTCTCTTTCTGTTTCTCTCTGTCTCTGTCCATCTCTGTCTTTCTCTGTCTGTCTCTTTATCTGTCTCTCTCTCTTTCTGTCTTTCTCTCTTTCTGTATCGTTGTCTCTCTCCGTCTGTCTCTCTCTGTCTCTGTCTCTCTCTCTCTCTCTCTGTCTGGCTGTCTGGCTGTCTCTCTCCCTTCCTGTCTCTGTTTCTCTCTTTCTGTTTCTCTCTCTGTCTCTGTCCATCTCTGTCTTTCTCTGTCTGTCTCTTTATCTGTCTCTCTCTCTTTTTGTCTTTCTCTCTTTCTGTATCGTTGTCGCTCTCCATCTGTCTCTCTCTGTCTCTGTCTCTGTCTCTCTCTCTCTCTCTCTCTCTCTGTCTCGGTCTCTGGCTCTCGCTATCTCCCGCCCTCTCTTTTTTTTTTTTTTTTTTTTGCAAAATAAGCTCAAGCACATCTAATCTAATCCATTACCAAGGCCTGAATTCTTAACTTCTGACATCCCAGATTTCCTCTCCCTACAGAATGCTGTACAGAACCGGCGAGTTGATTTCTGGACTTGGATACCTCATAGGTACTACATATGAATAAAGATCCAACCCTCAAATCTGGGGTTGCTTCTCCCTCGACTGTCTCGAAAAATCGTACCTCTGTTCACCTAGGATGCTGGGATGGTTTTCTCAATGTGCATCTGCCCGTGTCCTGCGTGACCTGTGACCGAGCCCTGCCCGTTGGGTCTCAAATATGTATCCGCAAACACTTCTCTCCATTTCCACAAGTACCCACGGCCCCTTGTGGAACCACTGGCTCTTTGAAAAAAATCCCAGAAGTGGTTTTGGCTTTTTGGCTAGGAGGCCTAAGGCCTGCTGAGAACTTCCCTGTCCGGGATCCTGTGTGAACAAAAGTGTCTCTGCTGGGAGCTGGGACCCTCGGGACCATGCTTGCTGGCGCTGGATGAGTCTCTGGAAGGACGCACGGGACTCCGCAAAGCTGGCCTGTCCCACCGAGGTCAAATGGATACCTCTGCGTCGGCCCGAGGCCTCCAACGTACATCACCGTCACCAACCGTCACTGTCAGCATCCTTGTGAGCCTGGCCAAGGCCCCGACTCCGGGGAGACTCTTAGGAGCCCGGCCTTCATCGGCTACAGTCCAAAGGGATGGTGACTCCACCCACAAGGTCCCCACTGAACTGCGAAGACGTGGAGCGTAGGTCAGAGAGGGGACTAGGAGGGGAGACGTCCTGACAGGCGATGAGTTCCCTAGGCTCTGGCCACCCCACCCACGTCCCACGTCCCACATCCCAAGTCCCGGGCACCCACGGGACACCGCCGCTTTATCCCCTCCTCTGTCCACAGCCGGCCCCACCCCACCAAGCAACCCACGCACACACGCTGGAGGTTACAAAACCACACGGTGTGAACAGAGCCTGACGGAGCGAGAGCCCATTTCACGAGGTGGGGGGGTGGGGGTGGGGGTGGGGCTGGGGTGGGGGTTGCGGGGTCTGCAGAGAGCCCGAGTCTCCCTCTCGGGTGGCTGACAGGCTCGAAATGAATATCGCTTCTTGGGCGGAGGGGCTTCCTTAGGCCATCACCGCTTGCCTGCAGCGGGACTACCTCTCACACCCTCCCTTGAGGCCACAAAATAGATTCCACCCCACCCCTCGACGTTTCCTCCGGGGGCCGGATGTATCCTGTTCGAGAGACCTGAGCCTGACGGGTTGAATGAAACACCTTTATTGGCTTTGTGTGTTTGTTTGTTTCTGAGATGGAGTCTTGCTCTGTCCCCCATGCTGGAGTGCAGTGGCGTGATCTCAGCTCACGGCAACCTCTGCCTCCTGGGTTCCAGTCATTCTCCTGCACTTGAACCAGAGAGACTGCCACCGTGGCCGGCTCATTTTTTTCTTTTTAGTAGACACGGGGTTTCGCCCTCTTTCATTGGTTTTCACTGCAGATTCTAGATTCCAGCCACACCTCCTCGTTCTGTGCCACAGAAAGACTTTTTTTTTTTTTTTTTCTTAAAAGCACAACATATCTGCTTGATTTGAGTGGCTTCCTATATCATTATCATTGTGTTATAGATGAAGAAAAGGTATTAAACACCGTGCTAGTGATAGTCAAAGTGAAAACAAAAGAACGGCTATCTATTTTGTAGTTAGAATAAAGTGGCTCAGTATTGAGAGCTACCTAAATATGTCAGCATTTAAACTCTTCCTAGTAAAAGCTTGCCGATCTGAATAATCCTCCTTTAAACACAATTTTTGATACGGTTAAGTTTTTTTAAGAATGCGACTCCTGCGAAATAGCTGAACGGACGATACACATTTAAAAGGCAAACGACACAAGGATCAACCAGACTTGGGAAAAAATCAAAAAACAACACAAGTCTCATGAAGAACTGAGTTCTTAAAATGTCACGGAGAACACGGCCGTCGGAAGAGAAGGCAGTATCGGCAAGTTGATTGTTACATTGGTCAGCGATAGCTAGCACTATTATGTTTTTGGCCATCTTTCAGGAGATGTAACTACTACAGCAGAATGAGATATCACCCACTAAACAACATAGTCACAAATCAAAAAATGTTTTAGTAATCTAATGCTTCAGATTCAGAAGCAAATCCAATGAAAAAACTCCACTGCTGTAACAATTAACCCACCCCAAAGATAACCGTATCTGACAAGAAAACGACCACAGGCTTATGACTTCAGAATTATACTTTCTCTTGATATTCATTTATGTATTTATTTATTTTTTTTATTTTCTTTTCTTGAGGGGGCGTCTCGCTCTGTCGCCCAGCGTGGAGCGCAATGGCGTGATCTCGGCTCACTGCAACCTCCACCTCTCCGGGTTCAAGAGATTCTCCCGCCTCAGCCTCCCGAGTAGCTGGGACCACAGGCGCCCACCACCACGCCCAGCTAATTTTTCTACTTTTAATAGAGGCGGGGTTTCACCATGTTGGCCGGGATGGTCTCGATCCCTTGACCTTGTGACCCGCCCGCCTCGGCCTCCCAGAGTGCCGGGATGACAGGCGTGAGCCACCGCGCCCGGCCTTCTCTTGAGGTTTTAACTATTAAGTCAGCCCAGAAAAATACAATAAATGTCAACAGTCAGTATGGTGTTGAGGCGGAAGTAGGACCACGCTTTTTCATATCTTATTCAGTTGCTAACCATACGACCCAGGTAGACATTTCCTGTGTGTCTACTGACACACAAGCACAGAACAGTGAAACAGAGAGACCGCTGAATAAAAGGGGACGCTCAGTTCTTCATAGTAACGCCATAGACTGGAACACTGTCACAAAGCAGCAGCTAGTGAATCGTTTCCATATTTTTTTCTATTATCCAATAAGTGAATGATGCTATTCCTTTCCAATCTCCCAAGCCCTTTTTGTCCCCATCACCGCTGCGGTGCTCGAACAAAAAGTAACAAATCAAGTAACAAAACTAAAGAAACACACACACACACACACACACACACACACACACACACACACACACACCCCCCCTAAAGACAACTACGGTATCTGCAAAAGTCTGGTAGAAGACAGAAACTGTTGAGTATAAGGATCTGGTATTCAATTATCATGAGTTCATTTAAGAGTTTGTTCAAGACATACATTTCATAAGAAAACATCTTAGTTAGAAGTTATTGACCAGCGTGTACCATCCCTAAGTATTCGTCACCAAATTCATGACAATAAAGAGCTATCTAACAAGAAAAATTAGCGAGTACCGGCACCATCCGTAAGACTTTGTCTTTACGCTTCCTGACCACTCACCATGCATTGCAATGTCTAGGACTGACTCTGAGAGCATTTCGAAATCAAGCTAAGGCTTTGTCCAATTCTTCAGTGAAGACACACTCACGCCCTAAGACGGTATAGGCGTAAGCATCATTTGGATCCACCTCGATAGTTCTCTGGAAGAATTTAATGGCAATATCCTGTTCCCGTTGCAGACTGCAACGGGTCCCTGCAGCACACCAGGCCTCTGGCTGGAGAACTTTTATCCATGTCTGTGAAGTCTTTTGACAGAACTGAAAGAGCAACATCTTTCGGAGGATGCCAAAGTGTTGTAGTGTAGATCTCCATGCCTTCGACTCTATAATTCTCCCTCCTTCTAACCTCTGAGAATATTCTTTCAGGTCGCATGGACTCTGAAAGTTTAAAACGGGCCCTTCCAATTTGGCGCAGTACCCAACCGGTATTGTTGTCTTTATGCTTCCTGACCACTTACCATGCATTGCAATGTCTAGGACTGACTCTGAGAGCATTTCGAAATCAAGCTAAGGCTTTGTCCAATTCTTCAGTGAAGACACACTCACACCCTAAGACGGTATAGGCGTAAGCATCATTTGGATCCACTTCGATAGTTCTCTGGAAGAATTTAATGGCAATATCCTGTTCCCGTTGCAGACTGCAACGGGTCCCTGCAGCACACCAGGCCTCTGGCTGGAGAACTTTTATCCATGTCTGTGAAGTCTTTCGACAGAACTGAAAGAGCAACATCTTTTGGAGGATGCCAAAGTGTTGTAGTGTAGATCTCCATGCCTTCCACTCTATAATTCTCCCTCCTTCTAACCTCTGAGAATATTCTTTCAGGTCGCACGGACTCTGAAAGTTGAAAACGGGCCCTTCCAATTTGGCGCAGTACCCAACCGGTATTCTAGTGGTGAGAAGGTAGATGGCTCAAAATATGGATAGCTTCTTTGCGGTGGTAAGAACACAAAGCTAAATAACCTTTCCCCCTTTCACGAAGAAGGCTCATCAAGCCTTCTGCTGCTGCTTTTTGTAGATGAAAAGCCTGAATCTGAGGTGTGATTGCGGCTCTTTTCTCTTCTGAAACGATGGAAGAGTCCAGTTTTGTCATTTCCAGGCTATCGTTTAGGTTAGGTTGTGGTGTACCTCCTTTATTAGTTCTACTTTTTGTTTTTCTGCTTGGGATTTCAGGTGGAAACTTCATTTTAAATTTTTTCCTATTATCCTTGGTTGTGGAGCTGTCACTAGTCAAGAGTCGCGAATTTCTTTGAGGTCGTGCATTTGGGGGAGACGCCATAGTGGGGCTCAACACCTGAGGCGTTCCACTCGTTTGTGGACCAGAACTTTGTGTTTTTGCAAGAATTGGAGTGACCTTTCGGCTGATTCCCCTCTGCGAGAAGACAGACTGTGTTCCGGTTTGGCCGATTCTGGCAACAGACTTTTTTGAAGGGGCTCCGGTGGGTGGCACGTCAATTACAGAAGGTGTCTCAAAGCGGTGTAGTTTTGTAAATAGGATCCATCTCCGGGACTCGAGGTTTCTACTGGCAAAGTCCCAACACTTGGGGTGAATGGACCAACAGCTGCTGGCCCTCCTAATAAACTTCGACCGGTGTTTGGTTCATTTTGCACCTGTGTAGATCACATGGAAGTTCCCGTTCCCAGTGGGACAGTATCAGGTGAAATGACCGCTGAATCCATAGAAGACACTGGGGAATCTGTATTCAAGGAGTACTTTGAATTGGAAGATTCTAAACTCAATCTGTTTAATTCAATGGTGTCCTGGGGTGTTTCCGTAAGAACGGTCTCAGGCTGTCTGTGACATAAGCTAGGACGAGGTACTTGTGTGGGGCAACACTTGGACAGACAGTTGCCAAAGTTCTGTAAAGACGTGAATGGAAGTGTTTGGTCAGGATCTTGCTTTTTCACCTACTTCACATAATGATTCAAAGGGATACCAGAGGAAAGGATTTCAACTAAGGCCCTGTTGGTCACATTCTGATCCTTTGGCAAGCCGATCTGTCTTGCGATATGCGTGTCCCGGCAATGAGAGAGTAAAGCGAGCTGAATCACCAGACTCGGTAAAAATATCGTCATGGCTTTTCTGCTTAGGAAACACTCCACCCGATAAGATGTGTTCCCCTTCTGCAAGCTTGCTGAGATCCACGCAACATTTTGCCAGCCGGTATTTGCATGGCGGTGCAGTACCACTGTGTCCTTTCCAGAGTCTATATGCTTTATAGGCCTTTCCTGAGGGGTAAGGACAGGTCACCAGTGAAAACAAGGCTTCTTCTGAGTGTACTTCTGCATAAAGGCGTTCTGCGAGGAAAACCGCATCTCGGTAAGCGCAGCGGTTTAGTGCTTGCCATAGAGCAGCCTGGACGGGTTCCTGCAGCACCGTCATCCTCGAGGCTCAGGCCCACTTTCTGCAGTGCCTCAGGCATCCCCCCACCCCACACCGCCCGCACCCCACCGCCACCCCACTCCCGTAGCGGCTATGGCCCGGCCAGGCCAGCCCCGGCTCGTTTAAAGTCACCAGCGGGACCGTTCCCGGGGGATGGGGGAGGCCGAGCCCGAATGACTTCTCTATCCTGCCGACTCTGGAAAGCCCGGCCCCTTGTGATCCATTGCAAACCGAGAGTCACCTCGTGTTTGGAACACGGATCCGCTCCCAAGTTCAGTGGGGGGATGTGAGGGATGTGGCATGTAGGACGAAGGACTCTCTTCCTTCTGATTCGGTCTGCACAGCGGGGCCTAGGGCTGGAGCTCTCTCCGTGCGGACCGCTGACTCCCTCTACCTTGGGTTCCATCGGCCCCACCCTGGAACACGGGCCTCGGCAGATTCTGGCCCTTCCTGGCCCTTAAGTCGCTGTCAGAAACCCCATCTCGTGCTCGGATGCCCTCGAATGACTGTGGCTCGCACCTCTCTGGAAACATTGGCGATCTCTCCTCTACGCGCGGCCACCTGAAACCACAGGCGCTCGGGACACTCGTGCTTTCAGGAGAGAATGCTGAGAGTCTCTTGCCGACTCTCTCTTGACTTGAGTTCTTCATGGGTGTGTGGTGAGGACGTAGTGAGACCAGACGTATTAACTCAGGCCGGGTGCTGGTGGCTCACGCCTGTAACCCCAACGCTTTGGGAGGCCGAGGCCGTAGGATCCCTTGAGGAATCGCCTAACCCTGGGGAGGTTGAGGCTGCAGTGAGCGAGCCATAATGGTGTCACTGTGCTCCAGTCTGGGCGAAAGACAGAGTGAGGCCCTGTCACAGGCAGGCAGGCAGGGAGGCAGGCAGGCAGGCAGGCAGGCAGGCAGGCAGGCAGGCAGGCAGGCTGGCAGGCAACAGTTATACTATGTTCTTCTCAGGGCAGGAAGCAGAAATAACAGAATACAGCACTTCATTTTTTTTTTCCTTGGGACGGAGTCTCACTCTTGGTGCCCACGCTGGAGTGCAGTGGCACCATCTCGGCTCACCGCAACCTCCACCTGCCGTGTTCAAGCGATTCTCCTGCCTCAGCCTCCTGAGAGTAGCTGGGATTACAGGCATGGGCCACCACACCCGGCTGATTTTGTATTGTTAGTAGAGACGGCATTTCTCCATGTGGGTCAGGCTGGTCTCGAACTGGCGACCGCAGGTGATCTCCCCACCTCGGCCTCCCAAAGTGCTGGGATGGCAGGCGTGAGCCATCGCGCCCGGCCGGCTACACTTTTTTATTTTTATTTTTTTTTAGTTTTCAATTTTAATGTATTTATTTATTTGCTATTCTTTATTCATTCATTCATTCATTCATTTATTCATTTATTTATTTATTTATTTATTTATTTATTTATTTTCGAGACAGACTCTCGCTCTGTTGCCCAGGCTGGAGGGCAGCGGCGCGATCTCGGCTCACGGCAAGCTCTGCCTCCCGGTTTCACGCCGTTCTCCTGCCTCAGCCTCCCGAGTAGCTGGGACTACAGGCGCCCGCCACCGTACCTGGCTACTTTTTTGTATTTTGAGTAGAGATGGGTATTCACTGTGGTAGCCAGGATGGTCTCGATCTCCTGACCCCGTGATCCATCCGCCTCGGCCTCCCACAGTGCTGGGATGACAGGCGTGAGCCACCGCCCCCGGCCTATTTATCTATTTATTAACTTTGAGTCCAGGTTATGGAACCAGTTAGTTTTTGTATTTTTGTTTGAGACGAGGTCTCACCATGTTGCCAAGGCTTGGATCGAAGGATCCACCTGCGCTCGGCCTCCCAAGAGTGCGGGGATGACAGGCACGAGCCTACCGCGCCCAGACTCCCGCCTCCCCCCCACCCCCCCCCGCTTGTCTTCCCGATAGTTTCAGGGCAGAGTGTTTGGCTTTGGCTGGCCTGCTTAAATTCATTCTAAATAGAAATTTGGGACGTCATCTTCTGGCCTCATGGACTGTGAGCTGAGGAGTCCCCTGGTCTGTGTATCACAGGACGGGACACGAAAGGAGGAGAAAAATCGTAGCGTTCGAAATAGGTAATTTTGTGATACAGAAATACACGGATTCACCCAAAACACAGAAACCAGTCTTTTAGAAATTGCCTTAGTCCTGGTGTCTGTGCCGGTGATTCTTTTCGGTTTGGACCTTGACTGAGAGAATTCCCAGTCGGTCTCTCGTCTCTGGACGGAAGTTCCAGATGATCCGATGGTGGGGACTTAGGCTGTGTCCCCCCAGGGGCCCTGGTCGATTAGTTGTGGGGAATCGCCTCCATCCTTCCCTGCCCCCCCAAGGGGATCCCAATTCATTCCGGGCTGACACTCTCATTGGCAGACGTCGGGCATCCCCTAGCGGCCACTGTTGCTCTGAAAACGGAGGCCTCGCAGAGGAAGGAAGCACCAGGCCGCCTGCGCGCAGCCTGGGGCAACTGTGTCTTCTCCACCGCCCCCGCCCCCACCTCCAAGTTCCTCCCTCCCTCGTTGCCTAGGAAATCGCCACTTTGACGACTGGGTCTGATTGACCTTTGATCAGGCAAAAACAAGCAAACACATAAATAAACAGAATAACACAGAAATAACTAACGAAATAAAATAAGTCAATACAATGCATTCCAATACAATACAATACAATGCAACGCAACACAACACAACGCAACACAACACAACACAACACAACACAACACAACACAACACAGCACAACACAACACAATACAATACAACGCAATACAATACAATACAACAGGCCGGGCGCGGTGGCTCATGCCTGTCATCCCATCACTTTGGGAGGCCGAGGTGGACGCATCACCTGAAGTCGGGAGTCGGAGACAAGCCTGACCAACATGGGGAAATCCCGTCTCAATTGAAAATACAAAATTAGCCTGGTGTGGTAGCGCATGCCTATAATCCCAGCTGCTAGGAAGGCTGAGGCAGGAGAATCGCTTGAACCTGGGAAGCGGAGGTTGCGGTGAGCCGAGATCGCGCCGTCGCACCCCAGTCTGAGCAACAAGAGCGAAACTCCGTCTCAGAAAAATAAAATCAAATAAATAAACACATAAATGAAAATAAACAAAGAAAATAAAATAAAGCAAACAAATAGGCCCCGCGCGGTGGCTCAAGCCTGTCATCGCCAGCACTTTGGGCGGCCAAGGCCGGTGGATCACGAGGCGGTCAGACCAGCAGGGCCAGTATGGCGAAACCCCATCTCTCCTCACAATACACAAAATTAGCCGGGCGCGGTGCTGTACTGTCTGTAATCCCAGCTACTCGGGAGGCCGAGCTGAGGCAGGGGAATCGCTTGAACCTGGGAGGCGGAGGTTGCGGTGAGCCGAGATCGCGCCACCGCACCCCAGCCTGGGCGACAGAGCGAGACTCCGTCTCAAAAAAAAGGAAAATAAAACTGACATGAAAGAAAATACTTAAAAAGTGAGTTTCCGGGAAAAAAGAAAAAAAAAAAAAAGAGAACCCCCCCACAGTGACGTACACAGACACCTCTCGCCTTTCGAGGCATCAGACACGTTAGGAACGATGCGTACTTTCTTTTTTTAACGGAATTTTATTTTATGAGCGGGATTTATTTTTCGAGACGGAGGTTCGGAGTCCCGCCCTCCCTCCGTCCCGGTCCCTGGTTGCCCAGACGACCTCAGGAGACAGACCCTGGCTAGGCCAGATGGTCCTTCTCCTTGGTCGGTGGTTTCCTTGTGTTTCTTCGTGTCTTTAACCCGCGTGGACTCTTCTGCTCGGGTTTTACAGATGGCGGCTCCTCTTTAGGCCTTGTCGTTGGTGGGGACTTTCCTGATTCTCCCCAGATGTAGTGAAAGTGGGTAGATTTGCCTCGCTTTGCCTCGCCTTGCCTTGCCTTTTCTTTCTTTCTTTTTCTTCCTTTCTTTCTTCTTTCTCTCTTTCTTTCTTTCTTTCTTTCTTTGTTTTTTTTTTTAGACAGAGTTTCACTCTTGTTGCCCGGGCCAGAGGGCGATGGCGCGATCTCGGCTCACCGCAACCTCTGCCTCCCAGGTTCAAGCGATTCTCCTGCCTCAACCTCCCTAGTAGGTGGGATTACAGGCATGTGCCACCGTGCCCCGCTGATTTTGTATTTTGTGTAGAGACGGGGTTTCCCCATGTTGGTCAGGCTGGTCTCCGTCTCCCAACCTCAGGTGATCCGCCTGCCTTGGCCTCCCAAAATGCTGGGATGAGAGGCGTGAGCCACCGTGCCCAGCCTCTCTCTCTCTCTCTGTCTGTCTGTCTGTCTTTCTTTCTTTCTTTCTTCCTTCCTTTCTTTCTTCCTTCTTTCTTTCTTTCTCTTTCTTCTTTTGTGCTTTTTTCTTTTTCTTTCTCTCTCTCTTTCTTTCTCTCTCTCTTTCTTTCTCTCTCGCTGTCTCTTTCTTTCTCTCTCTCTCTCTCTCTCTTTCTCTTCCGTCTTTATGAGATAGAGTTTCACTCTTAAGTTTCCCAGGCTGGAGCGCGATGGCGCTTTCTTGGCTCACCACATCCTCCACCTCCCTAGTTCAAGCGATTCTCCTGCCTCAGGCTCCTGAGTAGCTAGGATTACAGGGATTCACCTCCATGCGTGGCTGATTTTTGTATTTTTAGTAGAGACGGGGTTTTACCACGTTGTCCGGGCTGCTCTCCGACTCCCGACCTCAGGTGATGTGCCCACCTGGGCCTCTCAAAGTGCTGGGATGACAGGCGTGAACAACGGCACCCTTTCTATTTACTTAGTTTATTGTATTTTTTGTTTCGTTTCTATTTATTTACTTTTAATTAGAAAAGTAAATATTTTTATACATTTATATAAATCTGTAAATGTTAACATTTACAGAGAAGTGTATTTATATATGAAAAAGACATATTTATTATATACAGGTATACTTATTTAAAATAAACGTATAGAAACATGCTTCTATGTATATATTTATTAAATATAAATAAATATGTATTGCTACATAAAGAAATGATTGTAGATAATAAATACATTTATGCTTAGTTATAAAAAGAGTTGTATTTCTATTTATAAATAAACGAGTATATTTGTCTCTGTTTTCTTTCTTTTTCTCCTTGATGTGTTTCTTCCTTCCTTTCTTCCTTTCTCTCCTTCTTTACGTTTTTCTTCCTCTTTTCCAACATAGTCCTCAAAGAGCTCCAAATGTCCACATGGAGATTTTACAAAAAGGGTGTTTCAAACTGCTCAATCAAAAGAAATTTTGAAGTCTGTGAGAAGAATGCACACATCACAAAGATGTTTTTCAAAATGCTTCTGTCTCGTTTTTATGTGAAGATATTTCCTTTTCCACCATAGGCCTCAAAGTGCTCCAAATATCCAATTGCAAATACTACAAAAAGAGTGTTTCAAACAGATCAATGAAAAGTATGGTTCAAATCTGTGAGATGAATGCACTCATCACAAGGAAGTTTGTCAGAATGCTTATGTCTAGTTTTTATGTGAAGATATTTCCTTTCCAACATAGGCCTCAAAGCGCAGCAAATGTCCACTTGCAGATTGTACACAAAGAATGTTTCAAAACTGATCAATGAAAAGAAAGTTCACCTCTGTGACATGAATGCACGCATCATAAAGAAGTTTGTCAGATTCCTTTGGTCTAGTTTTTATGTGAAGATATTTCCCTTTCAATCATGGGCCGCAAAGCCCTCCAAATGTCCAACTGCAGATTCTACAAAAAATAGGGGTTCAAAGCTGCTCAATCAAAAGAAAGTTTCACCTGTGTGAGATGAATACATACATTTCAAAGAAGTTTGTCAGAATGCTTCTGTCTAGTTTTATGTGAAGATATTTCATTTTCCACCATAGGCACCAATGCGCTCTAAATGTCCACTTGCAGATTCTACAAAAAGTGTGTTTCAAGGCTGCTCAATCAAAAGAAAAGTTCAACTCTGTGAGGTGAATGTACACATCACAATGAAATTTGTCAGAATGCTTCTGTCTAGTTTTTATGTGAAGATATTTCCTTTTCCACCATAGGCCACAAAGCACTCCAATTGTCCAGTTGCAGATTCTACAAAAAGAGTGTTTCAAAGCTGATTAATCAAAGAAAGGTTCAACTCCTTGTGAGATGAATGCACACATCACAAAATAGTTTCTCTTAATGCTTCTCTGTAATTATTTTGTGAAGGTATTTCATTATCCACCATTAGCCTCTAAGCCCTCCAATTGTCCAATTGCAGATTCTATGAAAACAGTGTTTCAAAATTGCTCAATTGAATGTAAGGTTCAACTCTGTGACGTGAATGCACACATCACAATGAAGTTTGTCAGAAGGCTTCTGTCTAGTTTTTATGTGAAGCTATTTCCTTTTTCACCATAGGCCTCAGTGCTCTGCAAATATCCTCTTGCAGATTCTACAAAAGGAATTTTTCAACACTGCTCAATAAAAAGAAAGGTTGAACTCTGTCAGATGAATGCACATATCACAAAGAACTTGGTCAGAATGCTTCTGTCCAGTTTTAACGTGAAGATATTTCCTTTTGCACCACAGGCCTCAAAGCGCTCCAAATGTCCCCTTGCAGATTCGTCAAAAAGAGTGTTTCAAAACTGCCCAATCAAGAGAAAGTTTCGACTCTGTAAAATGAATGCCCACATCACAAAGTAGTTTGTCAGAAGGTTTCTGTGTACTTTTTATGGAAGATATTGCCTTTTCCACCATTGGCCACAAAGCGCTCCAATTGCCCACTTGCAGATCCCACAAAAAGATCGTTTCAAGATTGCTCCGTGAAAAGCAAGATTCAACTCTGTGAGATGAATTCACACATCAAAAAGAAGTTTGTCACAATGTTTCCGTCTGGTTTTTATGTGAAGATATTTGCTTTTCCACCATAGGCCTCAAAGCACTCCGAATATCCACTTGCAGATTCTACAAAAATAGTGTTTTGAAGCTCATAAATCAAAGAAAGGCTCAACTCTTTGTGAGAAGAATGCACACATCACAAAGAAGTTTCTCATTATGCTTCTTTCTAGTTATTATATGACGTTATTTCGTTATCCACAATAAGCCTCAAAGTGCTCCAAATGTCCAGTTGCAGAATCTACAAAAAGCGTGTTTCAAAACTTCTCAATTGAAAGTAAGTTTCAACTCTGTGAGATAAATACGCAGATCACAAAGAAGTTTCTGTGAATGCTTCTATCAAATTTTTATGTGAAGATATTTCCTTTTCCATCATAGGCCCCAAAGAGCTCCAAATGTCCACATGGAGATTTTACAAAAAGAGTTTTTCAAAACTGCTGAATCAAAGGAAATGTTCAACTCTGTGAAATGAATGTACACATCAGAAAGAAGTTTTTCAAGATGCTTCTGTCTCGTTTTTATGTGAAGATATTTCTTTTTCCACGATATGCCTCAAAGCGCTCCAAATGTCCACTTGCACATTCTACAAAAAGAGTGTCTCAAACTGCTAATCAAAAGAAAGTTTCAACTCTGTGAGATGAATGCACACATCACAAAGAAGTTTCTCGGAATGCTTCTATCTAGTCTTTATATGAAGATATCTCCTTTTCCATCATAGACCTCAAAGCACTCCAAATGTCTAATTGCGGATTCTACAAAAAGAGGAGTTCAAAGCTGCTCAGTCAAAAGAAAGTTTCACTTTTGTGAGATGAATGCACACATTTCAAAGAAGTTTGTCAGAATGCTTCTGTCTAGTTTTATGTGAAGGTATTTCCTTTTCCACCATAGGCCTAAGAGCTCTCCAAACGTCCACATGCAGATTCTACTAAAAGAGGGGTGTTTCAAAACTGCTCAATCGAAAGAAATGTTCAACTCTATGAGCTGAATTCACACATCCAAAGAAGTTTGTCTGAATGCTTCTGTCTAGTAGTTATATGATTATATTTCGTTATCCACCATAGGCCTCAAAGCGCTCCAAATGTCCACTTGCAGATTCTACAAAAAGAGCGTATCAAAACTGCTCAATGAAAAGTAAGGTTCAACTTTGTGAGATGAATGCACACATCACAAAGAAGTTTTTCAGGATGCTTCTGTCCAGTTTTTTTGTTAAGATATTTCCTTTTCCACCATAGGCCTCAAAGCACTCCAAATGTCCACTTGCAGATTCTGCAAAAGGAGTGTTTCAAAGCTGCTCAATCAAAAAAACGTTCAATTCTGTGAGATGAATGCACTCATCCCAAACATTTTTCTCAGAATGCTTTTGTCTAGTTATTATTTGAAGATATTTCGATAATCATAGGCTTCAAAGCCCTCCAAATGTCCACCTGCAGAATCTACAAAAAGAGTGTTTCAAAACTGCTTAATGAAAAGGTTCAACTCCGTGAGATGAATGGACAAATCACAAAGAATTTTCTCAGAATGCTTCTCTCTAGTTATTATGTGAAGATATTTCTTTATCCACAATAGGCCTCAAAGCGCTCCAAATGTCCACTTGCAGATTCTACAAAAACGTGTTTCAGAACGGCTCAATGAAAATTAAATTTCAACACTGTGAGATGAAGGCACACATGACATAGAAGTTTTTCTGAAGGCATCTGTCTAGTTTTTATGTGAAGATATTTCCTTTTCCACCATAGGCCTAAATGCGCTCCAAATGTCCACTTGCAGATTCTACAAAAAGAGTATTTCAAACCTACTCAATGAAAAGTAAAGTTCACCACTGTGAGATGAATGCACACATCAAAAAGCAGTTTGTCAGAATGTTTCTGTCTAGTTTTTATGTGAAGATATTTCCTTTTCCACCTTCAGCCCCAAAGCGCTCCAAATGTGCACTTGCAGATTCTTCAAAAAGATGGTTTCAAAACAGCTCAATCAAAAGAAAAATTCAACTCTGTGAGATGAATGCACACATCATAAAGAAATTTATCACAATGCTTCTGCCTATTTCTTATTTGAAGATATTTCCTGTTCCACCACAGGCCGCAAAGCACTGCAAATGTTCACTGGCAGATAGTACAAAAAGGGTGATTCAAAACTGCTCAATGAAAAGTAAGGTTCAACTCTCTGAGATGAACGCACACATCACAAAGAAGTTTATCAGAATGCTTCTCTCTGTTTTTATATGAAGATATTTCCTTTTCCACCCTAGGCCTCAAAGAGCTTCAAATGTCCACTTGCAGATTCTACAAAAAGAGTGTTTCGAAGTTGCTCAATCAAAAGAAAGTTTGAACTCTGTAAGATGAACGCAAACATCACAAAAAAGTTTGTCAGAATGCTTCTGTCTTGGTTTTATGTGAATATATTTCCTTTTCCACCATAGGCCTCAAAGTGCTCCAAATGTCCACTTGCAGATTCTACAAAAAGAGTGTTTCAAATGCGCTCAATCAAAAGAAAAGTTCAAATCTGTGAGATGAATGCACGCGTCACAAAGACTTTTTTCAGAATGCTTCTGTCTAGTTAGTATAGGACGATATCTAGTTATCCACCATAGGCCTCAAAATACTCCAAATGTCCACTTACAGATTCTACAAAAAGAGTGTTTCAAAACTGCTCAATGAAAAGTAAGGTTCAACTCTGTGAGATGAATGCACACATCACAAAGTAGTTTGTCAGAAGGCTTCTGTCTAGTCTTTATGTTAAGATATTTCCTTTTTCACCATAGGTCTCAAAGCACTCCAACTGTCCACTTGCAGTTTCTGCAAAAAGAATGTTTCAAACCTGCTCAATCAAAAGAATGGTTCAACTGTTTAAGATGAATGCACACATCAGAAAGAAGTTTGTCAGACGTTTCTGTAAAGTTTTTATGTGAAGATATTTCCTTTTCAACCTAAGTAACAACACTCTCCAATAGTCCACTTGCAAATTATGCAAAAAAAGTGTTTAAAACTGATCAATGAAAAGTAAAGTTCAACTCTGTGAGATAAATGCACACATCACAGAGAAGCT
The DNA here is from genome assembly GCF_028885655.2 of Pongo abelii. NCBI lineage: Eukaryota > Metazoa > Chordata > Mammalia > Primates > Hominidae > Pongo > Pongo abelii. The sequence goes on from NC_071997.2 coordinate 3,567,452, forward strand.
TCTCATAATTCTTTTGTCTAGTTATTGTAGGAAAATATTTCGTTATCCACCACAAACCTCAGAGGACTCCAAATGTCCACTTGTAGATTCTACAAAAAGAAGGTTTCAAAAGTGCTCAATCGAAAGTAAGGTTCAACTCTGTGAGATGAATGCACACATCACAAACCTATTCCTCAGAATGCTTCTGTCTACTTCTTATGTGAATATATTTCCTTTTTACCATAGGCCTCAAAGTACTCCAAATGTCCACTTGCAGATTGTACAAAAAGGTTATTTCAAAACTGCTCAATGAAAAGTAAGGTTCAACTCTGTGAGATGAATGCACACATCACAAAGGAGTTTGTCACAATGCTTCTGTCTCGTTTTTAAGTGAAGATATTTACTTTATCACCATAGTCGCCAAAGAGCTCCATATGTCCACTTGCGAATACTACAAAAAGAGTGTTTCAAAGCTGCTCAATCAAAAGAAAAGTTCAACACTGTAAGATGAATTCACGCATCACAAAGAAGTTTTTCAGAATGCTTCTGTCTACTTTTCATGTGAAGATATTTCCTTTTCCACCATATTCCTCAAAGAGCTCCATTTGTCCACTTGCAGATTCTACAAAAAGAGTGTTTCAAAGCTGCTCAATTAAAACAAATGTTCAACTCTGTGAGATGAATGCACACAACACAAAGAAATTTGTCAGAATTTTTCTATCTAGTTTTTATGTGAAGATATTTCCTTTTCCAACATAGGCCTCAAAGCGCTGCAAATGTCCCCATACAAATACTACAAAATAGGTGTTTCAAAACTGCTCAATGAAAAGTAAGGTTCAACTGTGTGAGATGAATGCACACATCACAAATAAGTTTGTCAGAATGCTTCTGTCTAGTTTTTATGTGAAAATATCTCCTTTTCCACCATAGGCTTCAAGCGCTCCAAATGTCCACTTGCAGATTCTACAAAAAGAGTGTTTCAAAACTGGTCAATGAAAAGTAAGGTGCAACTCTGTGAGACAAATGCACACATCACAAAGAAGTTTGTCAGAATGCTTCTCTCTCATTTTTATGTGAAGATATTTCCTTTTCCACCTTAGGCCTCAAAGCACTACAAATTTTCACTTGCAGATTCTACAAAAAAAAGTATCTCAAACTGCTCAATCAAAATAAAGTTTTCAATCTGTGAGATGAATGCACACATCACAATGAAGTTTTTCAGAATGCTTCTGTCTAGTTTTTATGTGAACATATTTTCTTTTCCACCATTGGCCTCAAAGTGCTCCAAATGTACACCGGCAAATTCTACAAAAAGACTGTTTCAAAACTGCTCAATCAAAAGAAAATTTCTACTCACTGTGAGATGAATGCACACATCATGAAGAAGTTTCTCATAGTGCTTCTGTCTAGTCATTATATGAAGATATTTCGTTATCCACCATAGGCCTCAAAGCGCTCCAAATGTCCACTTGCAGATAGTACAAAAAGTGTATTTCAAAACTGCTCAATCAAAAGCAAGGTTCAACACTGTGAGATGAATGCACAATTCAAAAATAAGGTTGTCAGAATGCATCTGTCCAGTTTTTATGTGAAGATATTTCCTTTTCCACCGTAGGCATCAAAGCGCTACAAATGTCCACTTGCAAATACTACAAAAAGAGTGTTTCAAAGCTGCTCAATCAAACGAAAAGTTCAACTCTGTAAGGTGAATGCACACATCACGAAGAAGTTTTTCAGAAGGCTTCTGTCTAGTTTTTATGTGAAGATATTTCCTTTTCCACCATATTCCTCAAAGAGCTCCTTTGTCCACTTGCAGATTCGAGAAACAGAGTGTTTCAAAACTGCTCAATGAAAAGTAAGTTTCAACTCTGTGAGATAAATGCACACTTCACAAAAAAGTTTCTCAGAATGCTTCTGTCTATTTTTATGTGAAGATATTACCTTTTCCACCATAGGCCTCAAAGCTCTTCAAATGTCCCCTTGCTGATTCTACAAAAAGAGTGTTTCAAAGCTGCTCAATCCAAAGAAAGGTTCAACTCAGTGTGAGATGAATGCACACATCACAAAGAAGTTTTTCATAATGCTTCTGTCTAATTATTATATGAAGATGTTTGGTTATCTACCATAGGCCTCAAAGAGCTCCAAATGTCCACTTGCAGATTCTACAAGAAGAGATTTTCAAAACTGCTCAGTCAAAATTCAGGTTCAACTGTGTGAGATGAATGCACACATCACAAATTAACTTCTTAGAATGCTTCTGACTAGTTCTTACGTGAAGATATTTCCTTTTCCACAATAGACCTCAAAGCACTCCAAATGTACACTTGCAGATAGTATAAAAAGGGTGTTTCAAATCTGATATATCAAAAGTAAGGTTCAACTCTGTGAGATGAATGCACACATCAAAAAGAAGGTTGTTAGAATGCTTCTGTCTAGTTTTTATGTGAAGATATTTCTTTTTCCCCTGTAGGCGTCAAAGGGCTCCAAATGTCCACTTGCAGATACTACAAAAAGAGTGTTTCCAAACTGCTCAATGAAAAGTAAGGTTCACCTCTGTGACATGAACGCACAAATCACCAAGAAGTTTTTCAGAATGCTTCTGTCTAGTTTTTATGAGAAGATATTTCCTTTTCCATCATAGACCTCCAAGCCATCCAAATGTCCACTTGCAGATTCTAGAAAAAGAATGTTTCAAAGCTGCACTGTCAAAAGAACGATTCAACTCTGTGAGATGAATGCACACATCACAAAGAAGTTTTTCAGAAGGCTTCTGCGTAGTATTTATGTGAAGATATTTCCTTTTCCACCATTGGCCTCAATGCCCTCCAAATGAACACTTGCAGATACTACAAAAAGGGTATTTTAAAACTGCTCAAGCAAAAGAAAGGTTCAACTCTGTGTGATGAATGCACACATCACAAAGAAGGTAATCAGAATGTTTCTGTCTAGTTCTTAAGTGAAGATATTTTCTTTTCCTCTATTGTCCTCAAAGCATTCCAAATGTCCACTGGCAGATTCTACAAAAAGAGAGTTTCCAAACTACTCAATCAAAAGAAAGGTTCAACTAAGTGAAATGAATGCACACATCACATAGGAATTTGCCAGAATGCTCCTTTCTAGTTTTTATGTGAAGATATTTCCTTTTCCACCATAGGTCTCAAAGCGCTCCAAATGTCCACTTGCAGATTCTACAAACAGATTGTTTCAAAACTGCTCGATAGATAGTGAGGTTCAATTCTGTGAGATGAATGCACACATCACAAGGTAGTTTGTCAGAATGCTTCTGTCTAGTTTTTATGTGAAGATATTTCCTTTTCCACCATAGGACTCAAGGCGCTCCAAATGTACACTTGTAGATTCTACAGAAAAAGTATTTTAAAACTGCTCAATCAAAAGAAATGTTCAACTCTGTGAGATGAAGGCACATATCACAAAGAATTTTGTCAGAATGTTTCTGTCTAGTTTTGAAACATCCTTTTTTTAGTATCTGAAAGTGGACATTTGGATTACTTTGAGGCCTACGGTGGAAAAGAAAATATCTCCATATAAAAAACAGACAGAAGCATTTTGACAAATTTATTTGTGATGTGTGCCTGCATCTCACTTAGTTGAACCTTTCTTTTGATTGAGTAGTTTGGAAACTCTCTTTTTGTAGAATCTGCAAGTGGATATTTGGAGCGCTTCGAGGCCTATGGAGGAAAAGGAAGTATCTTCACTTAAGAACTAGACAGAAACATTCTGAGTAACTTATTTGTGATGTGTGCATTCATCTCACAGATTTGAACCTCTCTTTTGATTGAGCAGTTTGAAAACACCCTTTTTGTAGCATCTGCAAGTGGACATTTGGAGCACTTTGTGGCCTTGGGTGGAAAACGAAATATCTTCACATAAAAACTAGACAGAAGCATTCTGACAAAGTTCTTGGTGATTTGTGCATTCATCCGACAGAATTGAATCTTAAAAACTAGACAGAAGCATTCTGACAAACTTCTGTTTGATATTTGCATTCATCTCACAGAGTTGAACCTTACTTTTGATTGAGCAGCTTTGAAACATCCTTTTTCTACTATCTGCAAGTGGACATTTGGAGGGCTTTGAGGCTTGTGGTGGAAAAGGAAATATCTTCACATAAAAAGTAAACGAAAGCATTCTGACAAATATTTTTGTGATATGTGCATTCATTTCACAGATTTGAACTTTCTTTTGATTGAGTAGTTTGGAAACCCTCTTTTTGTAGAATCTGGAAGTGGACATTCGGAGCGCTTCGAGGCCAATGGTGGAAAAAGAAATATCTTCACATAAAAACTAGACAGAAGTATTCAGACAAACTTCTATGTGATATGTGCATTCATCTCACAGAGCTGAACCTTACTTTTCATTGAGCAGTTTTGAATCACCCTTTTTGTACTGTCTACAAGTCGACATTTGGAGTGCTTTGAGGGCTATGGTGGAAAAGGAAATATGTTCATATAAACCCAGACAGAAGCAATCTGAGAAACTTCTTTGTGATGGGTGCATTCATCTCACAGAGTTGAAACTTTCTTTTGATTGAGCAGTTTTAAACACTCTTTTTGTAGGATCTGCAAGTGGATATTTGGAGTGATTTGAGGCCTATGGTGGAAGAGGAAATATCTTCAATCAAGAACTAGACAGAAGCATTCTGGGAAACTTTTTGTGATGTGTGCGTTCATCTCACAGATTTGACCTTTGTTTCGATTGTGTAGGTTGGAAACACTCTGGGTGTAGAATCTGCAATCCGAGATCAGGAGCGCTTTGAGGCCTATGGTGGAAAATGAAATATCTTCACATAATTACTAGCCACAAGCCTTCTGAGAAACTTCTTTGTGATGTGTGCATTCATCTCATAGATTTTAAACTTTATTTTGAATGAGCAGGTTTGAAACACTCTTTTTGCAGAATCTCCAAGTGGACATTTGGAGTGCTATGAGGCCTATGGTGGAAAACGAAATGTTTTCACATAAAAAGTATACAGAAAACTTCTGACGAACTTCTTTGTGATGTGTGCATTCATCTCATGGAGTTGAAACTTTCTTTTCATTGAGCAGTTTTGATCCACTCTTTTTCTAGAATCTGCAATTGTCCATATGGAGTGCTTTGAGGCCAATGGTGGAAAAGGAAATATCTTCACCTAAAAACTGGACAGAATAATTTTGAGAAAATTCTTTGTGATGAGTCCACTCATCTCCCAGAGATGAACATTTTTTGTGTTTGAATAGTTTTGAAACACTCTTTGTGTAGAATCTGCAAGAGGACATTTGGAGCGCTTAGAGGCCTATGGTGTAGAAGGTAGTATGTTCACATAAAAACTGGATAGAAGCATACTAAGAAGCTTCTTTGTGATGTGTGCATTCATCTCACAGAGTTGAAGCTTCCTTTTGACTGAGCAGTTTGGAAAAACTCTTTTGTAGAATCTTCAAGGGGAGATTTGGAGCACTGTGAGTCCTATGGTGGAAAAGGAAATATCTTCACATAAAAACTAGACAGAAATATTCTGACAATCTTCTATGTGATGTGTGCATTCATCTCTCAGAGTTGAACCTTACTATTCATAGAGCAGTTTGGAAACACTCTTTTTGTAGAATCTGCAAGTAGACATTTGGAGCTCTTGGAGGCCTGTGGTGGAAAAGGACATATCTTCACATTAGAACTGTACAAAAGCATTCTGACAAACTTCTTTGGGATGTGTGCACTCAACTCACAGAGTTGAACCTCACTTGTCTTTGAGCAGTTTTGAAACACTCTTTTTATAGAATCTGCAGGTAGACATTTGGAGCGCCTTGAGGCCTGTGGTGTGTAACGAAATATCTTCATATAATAACTAGACAGAAGCATTCTGAGAAACTTCTTTGTGATGGGTGCATTCATCTCACGTAGTTGAATCTTTCTTTTGATTGAGCAGCTTTGAAACACGCTTTTTGTAGAATCTGAAAGTGGACATTCGGAGCACATTTAGGTGTATGGTGGAAAAGGAAGTATCTTCAAATAATAACTAGACAGAAGCATTCGGACACACTTCTTTGTGATGTGTGCATTCATCTCACAGAGTTGAAGCTTACTTTTCATTGAACTGTTTTGAAACACTATTTTTGTTGAATCTGCAAGTGGTCATTTGGAGAGCTTTGAGGCCTATTATGGAAAAGGAAATATCTTCACATAAAAAGTAGACAGAAGCATTTTGACAATATTCTTTGTGATGTGTTCATTCTTCTTACAGAGTTCAACCTTTCTTTTGATTGAGCAGCCTTCAAACACTCTTTTTGTAGAATCCGCAAGTGGACTCTTGGAGCTCTTTGAGGTCTAATGTGGAAAAGGAAATATCTTTACATAAAAACTAGGCAGAAGCATTCTGACAAACTTCTTTGTGAGATGTACATTCATCTCACAGATTGGAACCTTATTTTTCATTGATTAGTTTTGAAACCCTCTTTTTGTAGATTCTACAAGTGGACATTTGGAGCGCTTTGAGACCTATGTTGGAAAAGGAAATATATTTATATAAATACTAGACAGAAGCATTCTGACAAACATCTTTGTGATGCGTGCATTCATCTCACAGAGCTGAACATTTCTTTTGCTTGAGCAACTTGAAACACTCTTTTTGTAGAATCTGCAAGTGGACATTTGAAGCGCTGTGAGGCCTATGGTAGAAAGAGAAATATCTTCACATAAAAACTATAGGAAGCATTTTGAAAAACTTCTTTGTGATGTGTGCGTTCGCCTCACAGAGTCGAACCTTTCTGTTGTTTGAGCAGTCTTGAAACACTCTTTTTTAGAATCTGCAAGTGGACATTTGTAATGCTTTGAGGTCTATGGTGGAAAAGGAAATATCTTCACATAAAAACTAGACAGAGGCATTCTGACAAACTTCTTTGTGATGTGTGCATTCGTCTCACAGAGATGAACATTTCCTTTGATTGAGAAGCTTTGAAACATTCTTTTTGTGCAAGCTGCAAGTGGACATTTGTTCCGTTTTGGGGCCTTTGGTGGAAAAGGAGATATCTTCACATAAAAAATAGAAGCACTCTGACAACCTTTGTGATATGTGCATTCATCTCACAGATTTGAACCTTAATTTTGATTGAGCAGTTTTGGAAAACCCTTTTTGTCCTATCTGCAAGTGGACGTTTGGAGTGATTTGATGCCTATGGTGGAAAAGGAATTATATTCACAAAACAACTAGACAGAAGCATTCTGAGAAACTTCTTTGTGATGTGTGCATTCATACCACAGAGTTGAAACTTACTTTTCATTAAATTCCATTCCATTAAATTCCATTCCATTCCACTCCACTCCTCTCCACTCCATTGCACTCCATTCAACTCCACTCCATTCCCGACCAATCTACTCCATTCCACTCTATTCCATTCCATTCCAATCCATTCTACTCCACTCCACTCCACTCCTCTACACTCCATTCCATTTCATTTCATTCCATCCCATTCCATTCCACTCCATTCCACTCCACTCCACTCCACTGCACTCGATTCCATTCCATCCCATTCCTTTCCACTGCATTCCACTCCACACCACTCCACTCTACTCCACTCCACTCTTTTCCATTCCATTCCATTCCACTCGCTTCCATTCCATTCCTTTCTTTTTACAGAACATCACCCTATCACCCAGGCTGGAGTGCACTGGCACAATCTCAGCACACATTTCTCTTCACCATTCCATTCCATTGCATTCCACTCCCTTCCATTCCATTCCATTCCACTCCATTCCACTCCACTCCACTTCATTCCATTCCATCCCATTCCATTCCACTTCATTCCACTCCAATCGACTCCACTAAACTCAACTCCATTCCATTCCATCCCAGTTCATTCCACTCCACTCCACTCCACTCCACTGAATTCCATTCTATTCCATCCCATCCCATTCCATTCCATTCCATTCTATTCCATTCCATTCCATTCCATTGCTTTCCATTCCTTTCCATTCCTTTATTTTGACAGGATCTCAATTTGTCACACAGGCTGGAGTGCAGTGGCACAATCTCAGCTCACATTTCATTTCTCCATTCAATTACACTCCATTACACACCACTCCACTCCACTCCATTCCATTCCACTCCATTACTTTCCATTCTTTTCTTTCGAAAAGATCTCACTGTTTCACGCAGCGTGGAGTGCAGCGGCACAATCACAGCTCACATTTCATTTAAGCTTTCCATTCCACTCCATCCATTCCATCCCATTACATTCCTTTCCACTCTAATCCACTCCACTCCAATCCACTCCGCTGCATTCCATTCCTTTTCCCTTCACTCCCTTCCATTCAACACCATTGCATTCCATCCCATTCCATTCCACTCTAATCCACCCTACACCACTCGACTCCACTCCATTCCATTCCAATCCATCACAATCCATTCCACCTCATTCCATTCCACTCCACAGCACTCCACTCCAATCCACTACACTGCAATCCACTCCATTCGACTCCACTCCACTCCACTCCACTCCATTCCATTCCACTCCATTCCATTCCATTCCTTTCTTTCGACAGGATCTCACTTTTTCACCAAGGCTGGAGTGCAGTGGCACAATCTCAGCTCACATTTCAATTCACAATTCCATTTCATTGCATTGCATTCCATTCCATTCCATTCATTTCCATTCCATTCCACTACACCCCACTCCACTCCACTCTATTACACTCCTTTCCATTCCATTCCATTCCACTCCACTCAACTCTTCTCCACTCCACTCCATTTCATCCCATTTCATTCCACTCCATTGCACTCCAGTCCAATCCCCTACACACCATTCCATTCCATCCCATTCCATTCCACTGTATTCCACTCCACTGCACTTCACTCCACTTCTCTCCACTCCATTTCATTCCATTACATTGCATTCAACTCCATTCCATTCCATTCCCTTCTTTCGACAGGATCTCACTCAATCACCCAGGCTGGAGTGCAGTGGAACAATCTCAGCTCACATTTCATTTCAACATTCTGTTGCATTCCATTCCATTCCATTCCATAACATTGGACTCCATTCCACTCCACTCCGCTAAACTTCTCTCAACTACATTCCATTCCATTCCATTCCATTCCATTCCATTCCATTCCATTCCTTTCCATTCTGTTACACTCCGTTCCATTTCTTTATTTTGACAGGATCTCACTCTGTCACACAGGCTGGAGTGCAGTGGCACAATCTCAGCTCACATTTCATTTCACCATTCAATTTCACTCCACTACACACTACTTTACTGCACTCCACTCCACTCGATTCCATCCCAATCCATTCCATTCCACTCCATTACTTTCCATTCCTTTCTTTCGAAAGGATCTCACTCTTTCACGCAGCGTGGAGGGCAGCGGAAAAATCACAGCTCAAGTTTCATTTAAGGATTCCTTTCCAATCCATCCCATTACATTCCTTTCCACTCTAATCAACTCCACTCCAATCCACTCCACTCCATTCCATTCCGTTTCCCTTAACTCCATTCCATTCAACACCATTGCCTTCCATCCCATTCCATTCTACTCTAATCCATCCTACTCCACTCGACTCCACTCCATTTCATTCCTATCCATCACAATCCATTCCACCTCATTCCAGTCCACTTCACAGCACTGCCACTCCAATCCACTACACTGCAATCCACGCCATTTCACTAAATTCCATTCCACTCCATTCCATTCCACTCCATTCCATTCCATTCATTTCCTTCAACAGGATCTCACTGTTTCACCCAGGCTGGAGTGCAGTGGCACAATCTCAGCTCACATTTCAATTCAACATTCCATTTCATTGCGTTCCATTCCATTCCATTCCATTCCACTGCACCCCACTCCACTCCACTCTATTCCACTCTTTTTCCATTCCATTCCATTCCACGCCACTCAACTCCATTCCAGTCCACTCCACTCCATTACATCCCATTCCATTCCAGTCCATTGCACTCCACTTCACTCCACTCCCTTCCACACCATTCCTTTCCATCTAATTCCATTCCACTCTATTCCACTCCACTCCACTTCACTCTGCTCCATTCCATTGCATTCCGTTGCATTCAACTCCATTCTATTCCATTCCTTCTTTCGACAGGATCTCACTGAGTCACCCAGCCTGGGGTGTAGTGGAACAGTCTCAGCTCACATTTCATTTCAACATTCTGTTGCATTCCATTCCATTCCATAACATTCGACTCCACTCCACTCCACTCCGCTAAACTTCACTCAACTACATTCCATTCCATTCCATTCCATTCCATTCCCGTCCATTCGAATCCACTCCACTCCAGTACAATCCACTCTATCCCATTCCATCCCATTCAATTCCAATCCATTCCACTCCACTCTACTCCACTCCACTTCATTCCATTCCAATCCGTCCTATCCCATTCCACTCCATTCCACTCTACTCCACTCTACTCCACTCCACTTCACTCCACTCCACTCCACTATATTCCATTTCATTCCTCTCCATTCCATTCCATTCCTTTCTTTCAACAAGATCTCACTCAGTCAACCAGGCAGGAGTGCAGTGGCACAATCTCATCTCACATTTCATTTCATCACTCCATTCCATTCAAAACAATTCCATTCCATTCCACTCCACCCTGTTCCATTCCATTCCATTCCACACCATTCCAGTCCACTCCACCCCACTACACTACATTCCACTCCATTAGATTCAATCCAATTCCATTCTACTCCATTCCACTCCACTCCACTCCAGTCCAGTCCATTCCTTTCCACTCCTTTCCATTCCATCCCATTCCATTCAACTCCATTCCATTCCATTCTTTTCTTTCGACAGGATCTCACTCTGTCACACAGTCTCGAGTACAGTGGCACAATCTCAGCTCACATTTCATTTCACCATTCCAATCCATTCCATTCTATTTCATTGCATTCCAACCCACTCCACTTCACTCCACTCCACTCCACTCCACTACATTCGATTCCATACCACTCAACTCGAGTCCACTCCACTCCACTCCATACCTTCCCATTCCATTCCACTCCAATCGACTCCAATCCACTCTGTTCCATTCCATTGCATCCCATTCCATTCCACTCCATTCCAATCCACTGCACTCATTCCACTCCACTCCACTCCACTTCACTCAATTCCATTCCATTGCATTCCATTCCATTCCATTCCATTCCACTCCATTCCATTTCATTCCTTTCTTTCGACAGGATCTCACTCTGTCACCCAGGCTGCAATGTAGTACAACAATCTCAGCTCACATTTCATTTCACCATTCCAATCCATTCCATTCAATTCCACTCCATTCTATTCCATTCCCTTCCATTCCATTCCATTCCACTCCACTCCATGGCAATCCATTCCATTCCATTGCATTATATTTCATTCCAATCCATTGCACTCCACTCCACTCCATTCCACTCAATCCCATTCCATTCCACTCGATTCCACTCCACTCCCCTCCACTCCATTCCATTCCATCCCATTCCATTTCCTGCCTTTCCACTCCATTTCACTAAACTGCACTCCAATCCACTCCACTCCTTTCCACTCCATTTCATTCCATTCCATTCCATTCCTATCTTTCAACAGGATGTCACTCTGTGACACCAGCTGGAGTGCAGTGGCACAATCTCATCTCACATTTAATTTCACCGTTAGATTCCATTGCATTCCTTTTGATTCCATTCCATTGCATTCCACTTCACTCCATTTTAGTCCACTCCATTCTACACCATTCCATTGCATTCCATTCCTTTCCACTACATTCCAATCTACTCCACTCCACTCCAGTCCATTCAATTCCATCCCGTTCCATTCCACTCCATTCCAGTTCACTCCACTTCACTCCTTCCCATTCCATTCCTCTCCATTCCACTCCACTGCACTCCACTCCACTCGAGTCCACTGCACTCCACTCAACTCCATTCCACTCCATTCAATTCCACTCCAATCCATTATACTCCATTCCATTCCATTCCTGTCTTTTGAGAGGATTTCACTCTGTCACGCAGGTGGAGTGCAGTGGCAAAATCTCAACTCACATTTCATTTCACCATTCCACTCCATTGCATCAAACTGCACTCCATTCCATTCCATTGCATTGCATTGCATTCCACTCCACTCCATTCCACTCTATTCCACTCCACTCCACTCCGTTCCATCCATTCCACTCCACTCCATTCCATTCCATTCCATTCCACTCAACTCCACTCATCTCCACTCCATTCTATTCCATCGCATTCCATTCCATTACATTCCACTCCACTCCACTCCACTCCATTCAACTCCATTCCATTCCATTCCATTCTATTACACTCCATTCCATTCCATTCCTTTCTTTTGACAGAATCTCACTCTGTCACCCAGGCTGGATTGCAGTGGCCGAATCTCAGCTCATATTTCATTTCACCATTCCCTTCCATTGCCTTCCATTCCGTTCCGTTCTATTCCATTCCATTCTATTCCATTCCATTCCACTCCACTCAACTCCACTCCAATCCTCTCCATTCCACTCTCTTCAATTCCCGTCCTTTCCACTCCATTCCACTGCAGTCTATTCCATTCCATTCCATCCCTTTCCATTCCACTACATTCCACTCCACTCCACACCACTCCACACCACTCCACTCCACTCCATTACATTCCATCCCATTCCATTCCATTCCATTCCATTCCACTAAACTCCACTGCACTCAATTCCACTCCACTCCACTCCACTCCACTCCACTCCATTCCATTCCATTCCATTCAGTTCCTTGCCATTCCATTCCACTGCATTCCATTCAATTCCTTGCTTTTGACAGGATCTCCCTCTGTATCCCAGGCTGGAGTGCAGTAGCACAAACCCAGTTCACATTTCATTTCACCATTCCATTCCATTCCATTCCTTTCCATTCAATTCCATTGCATTCCATTCCATTACATTCCACTCAACTCCACTCCACTCCACCCCAGTCTATTCCATCCCATTCCATTCCACTCCATTCCACTCCACTCCAGTCCACTCCACTCCATGCCATTCCATTCCATCCCGTTCCATTCCACTCCACAACACTCCAATCCACTCCTCTCCCCTCCATTCCATTCCATTCCATTCCACTCCATTCTACTCCACTCCACTCCCACCAACTCCACTCTGTTCCATTCCATCCCATTCCATTCCACTCCATTCCACTCCATTCCACTCCACTCCATTCTAGTCCATTCCACTCCATTCCAGTCCATTCCACTCCATTCCATCCCATTCCATTCCACTCCCCTCCATTCCAATCCACTCTATTCCACTGCACTCCACTCCATTCTATTCCATTCCATTCCATTCCGCTCCATTCCATTCCATTCTTTTCTTTTGACAGGATCTCACTCTGTCACACAGGCTGGAGTGCAGTGGCAGAATCTCAGCTCACATTTCATTTTACCATTCCATTCCATTCCATTCCATTTCTTTCCAGTCCACTTCACTACCCTCCACTGCGTTCCATTCCATTCCACTCCACTTCACTCCACTTCACTCCACTCCACTCTTCTCCAGTCTATAACATTCCATTCCACTGCATTGCACTCCACTCCACTCCACTTCACTCCATTCCACTTCATTACATCAAATTCCATTCCACTCCTTTTCACTCCACTCCACTCCAATCCACTCCATTGCACTCCACTCCACTCCAATCCACTCCATTGCTCTTCACTGCACTCCATTCCATTCCATTCCATTCCAATACACTCCATTATATTACATTTCTTTCTTTCAACAGGATCTCACTCTGTCACCCAGAATGGAGTGCAGTGGTAGAATCTCAGCTCATATTTCATTTCTCCATTCCATTCCATTCCTTTGGATTCCATTTCATTCCATTCGACTTCATTCCATTCCTTTCCCTTCTTTCTACTGGATCTCACCCTGTCACACAGGTTGGAGTACAGTAGCACAATCTCATCTCATATTTCATTTCACCATTCTATTCCACTCCATTCCACTCCACTCCACTCCATGCCATTCCACTCCATTTCATTCCACTCCATTCCATTCCATTCCTTTCTTTCGACAGGATCTCATTCTTCACCCAGGCTGGAGTGCAGTGGCACGATCTCAGCTACCATTTCATTTCAGCGTTTCATTCCATTCCAATCCATTGCATTCCACTGCACTCCACTCTATTCCACTCTACTTCTCTGCACTTCATTCTATTCCGTTCCACTCAACACCACTCCACTCCACTCCATCCCACTCCATCCCATTCCATTCCATTCCACTGCATTCCTCTCCACTCCACTCCACTCCATTCCATTCTTTGATCTCACTTCCATTGCATTCCTTTCTTTTGACAGGGTCTCGCTCTGTCAACCTGGCTGCAGTGCAGTGGCTTAATCTCAGTGCACCTTTCATTTCACCATTCTATTCAATTGCATTTATTTGGATTCCATTCGTTTCCATTCCATTCCTTTCCATTCCATTCCATTCCTTTCCATTCCATTCCATTCCATTCCATTCCTTCCCATTCCACTAAACTCCGCTCTATTCCACACCACTCCGTTCCAATCAATTCCATTCCATGCCATTCCATTCCATTCCACTCCATTCCACAGCACACCACTCAATTCCATTCCAACCCATTCCATTGCACTCCATTAAACACCAATCCACTGGACTCGATTCCATTCCATTCCACTCCATTCCATTCCCCTCCATACCATTCTAATCCACTCCATTCCTCTCCACTCCTCTGCACTCCACTCCAGTCCAGTCAACTCCACTCCACTCCATTCCATTCCACTGTATTCCATTACACTCCATTCCATTCCATTCCTTTCTTTTGACAGTGAGCACCCAGATTGGATTACAGTGCAACAATCTCAGCTCACAATTCATTTCAACAGACCACTTAGACTCCCACACAATAATAATGGGAGATTTTAACACCCCACTGTCAACATTAGACAGATCAATGAGACAGAAATTTAACAAGGATACTCAGGAATTGTACTCAGCTCTGCACCAAATGAAACTGATAGACATCGACAGAACTCTCCACCCCAAATCAACAGAATATGCATTCTTTTCAGCACCACACCACACCTATTCCAAAACTGACCACATAGTTGGAAGTAAAGCTCTCTTCTGCAAATGTAAAAGAACAGAATTTATGACAAACTCTCTCTCAGACCACAATGCAATCAAACTAGATCTCAGGATTAAGCAACTCGTTCAAAACTGCTCAAATACATGGAAATTCAACAACATCCTCCTGAATGACTACTGGGTACATAAAGAATTGAAGGCAGAATTGAACCTTTCTTTTGATTGAGCTGTTTTGAAACACTCTTTTTGTGGAATCTGCAATTGGATATTTAGAACGCTGTGCGATCTAAGGTGGAAAAGCCAATATCTTCACATAAAAACTAGACAGACGATGTCTGACAAACTTCTTTGTGATGTGTGCATTCATCTCACGGAGTTGAAACTTACTTGCAATTGAGCAGTTTTGAAACACTCTTTTTGTAGAACCTGCAGGTGGACATCTGGAGGGCTTTGAAGCCTATGTTGGAAAATGAAATATATTTACATAATTAATAGAAGCATTCTGAGAAACTTCTTTGTGATGTGTGCATTCATCTCACAGAGTTGAAGATTTGTTTTGATTGAGCAGGTTTGAAACACTCTTTTGGTAGAATCTGCAAGTGGACATTTGGAGCGCTTGAGACCAATGCTAGAAAAGGAAATATCTTTACATAAAAACTAGGCAGAAGCATTCTGACAAACTTCTTTGTGATGTGTGCTTTCATCTCACAGAGTTGAACCTTACTTTTCATTGAGCAGTTTTGAAACACTCTATTTGTAGAATCTGCAATTGGACATTTGGAGTGCTTTGAGGTCTGTGGTGGAAAAGGAAATATCTTCACATACAAACGAGACAGAAGCATTCTGACAAACTTCTTTATGATGTGTGCATTCATCTTATAGAGTTGAACCTTTCTTTTCATTGAGCAGTTTTGACACACTCTTTTTGTAGAATCTGCAAATGGTCATTTGGAGCGCTTTGAGGCCTATGGTGGAAAAGGAAATATCCTCTCATAAAAACTAGACAGAAGCATTCTGAGAAACTTCTTTGTTATGTGTGCATTCATCTCACAGACTCCAACTTTTCTTTTGATTGAGGAGTTTGAAAAAACTCTTTTTGTAGAATCTGCAAGTGGATATTTGGAGTGCTATACTGACTACAGTGGAAAAGGAAATATCTTCACATAAAAACTGGACAGAAGCATTCTGAAAAATCTTCCTTTTGATTGAGCAGTTTGGAAAAAAGCTTTTTGTAGAATGTGCAAGTGGACATTTGGAGCGCTTTGGGACCTCTGCTGGAAACGCAAGTATTTTCCCATATAAACTAGGTAGAAGCATTCTGACAAACTTCTTTGTGATATGCGCATTCATCTCACAGAGTTGAACCTTACTTTGGATGGTGCAGTTTTGAAACATCCTTTTTGTACTATCTGCACGTGGACAGTTGGAGTGTTTGAGGTCTATGGTAGAAAAGGAAATATCTTCACATAAAAACCAGACAGAAGCATTCTGAAGAATGTCTTTGTGATGTGAGTACTCATGTCACTGAGTTGAATCATTCTTTTGATTGAATAGTTTGGAAACTCCCTTAGCAGAATCTGCAAGTGGATATTTGGAGGGCTTTGAGGCCTATGGTGGAAAAGGGAATATCTTCACACAAAAACCAGACAGAAGCATTCCGAAGAACTTCTTTGTGATGCGTGCGTTCATCCCAGAGAGTTGAAACTTTCTTTTCATTAAGCAGTTTTGAAACACTCTTTTTGTAGAATCTGCAAGTGGGCAATTTGTGCATTTTGAGGCCTATGGTGGAAAAGGAAATATTTTCACATAAAAACTAGACAGAAGCCTTCTGAAAAATTTCTTTGTGATGTGTGCATTCATCATACAAAGTTGAACATTTCTTTTGGTTGAGCAGTTTTGAAACACTCTTTTTGTAGAATCTGCAAGTGGACAATTGAATTGCTTTGAGGACTATGGTGGAAAAGGAAATATCTTCACTTAAGAACTAGACAGATGCATTCTGACAAATTTGCTTGTGATGTGTGCATTCATCTCACAGTGTTGAACCTGACTTTCGATTGAGTAGTTTGAAACACTCTTTTTGTAGAATCTGCAAGTGGACATTTGGAGTGCTTTTGAGGTCTATGGTGTAGAAGGAAATATCTTCAAATAAAAAATAGACATAAGCCTTCTGACAAATGCACATACTTTGTGATGTGTGCACTCATCTAACAGATTTGAAATTTACTTTTCATTGAACAGTTTTGAAACACTCTTTTTGTAGAATCTGCAAGTGGACATTGGAGGGCTTTGAGGCCTATGGTGGAAAAGGAAATATCTTCACATAAAAACTAGACAGAAGCCTGCTGAAAAATTTATTTGTGATGTGTGCATTCATCTTACAGAGTTGAAACTTTCTTTTGATTGAGCAGTTTTGAAACACTCTTTTTGTAGAATCTGGAAGTGGATATTTGGATCGCTTTGAAGCCTATGGTGGATAACGAAATATCTTCATATAATAACTAGACAGAAGCATTACGAGAAACTTCTTTGTGATGTGTGCATTCATCTCACACTGAGTTGAGTCTTTCTTTTGATTTAGCAGCTTTGAAGCACTCTTTTTGTAAAATATGCAAGTGGACATTTGGAGCACTTTGGGGCCTATGATGGAAAAGGAAATACCTTCACATAAAAACTAGACAGAATCATTCTGTGAAAAATCGTTGTGATATGTGCATTCATCTTATAGAGTTGAAACTTTCTTTTCATTGAGCAGTTTTGACACTCTCTTTTTGTAGAATCTGCAACTAGTCATTTTGGGTTCATTGTTGTCAATGGTGAAAAAGGAAATATCTTCACATAAAAACTAGACAGAAGCATTTTGAGAAACTTCTTTGTTATGTGTGCATTCATCTCACGGACTCGAAACTTTCTTTTGATTGAGCAGTTTGGAAACACTCTTTTTGTAGAATCTGCAAGTGGATATTTGGAGTGCTATACTGCCTCTAGTAGAAAAAGAAATAGCTTCACGTAAAAACTGGACAGAAGCATTCTGAGAAACACCTTTGTGATGTGTGCATTCATCTCACAGAGTTGAACCTTTTTATTGATTGAGCAGTTTTGACACACTCTTTTTGTAGAATCTGCAATTTGACATTGGAGCCCAATGAGGCCTATGTTGGAACATGAAATAACTTCACATAGTAGCTAGACAGAAGCATCCTGAGAAACTTCCTTTTGATATGTGCATTCATCTCATGGAGGAGAAACTTCCTTAGATTGAGCAGTACTGAAACACTCTTTTTGTAGAATATGCAATTGGACATTTGTAGCGCTTTGAAACCTAGGGTGGAAAAGGACACATCTTCACTTAAAAACTATAGAAAAACATTCTGAAAAACTTCTTTGTGATGTGTGCATTCATCTCACAGAGTTGAACTTTCTTTTCATTGAGCAGTTTTGAAACGCCCTTTTGTAGAATCTGCAAGTGTACATTTGCGGCACTTTGAGGCATTTGTTGGAACAGGAAATATCTTCACATTAAAACTAGAGAGAAGCCTTCTGAAAAACTTCCTTGTGATGCGTGCATTCATCTTTCAGAGTTGAACCTTTCTTTTGATTGAGCAGTTTTGAAACACCCTTTTTGTAGAATCTGCAAGTCAACAATTGGAGCGCTTTGAGGATTATGATGGATACCGGAATATCTTTGTCTAATAACTAGAAAGAAACAGTATGAGAAACTTCTTTGTGTTGTCTGCATTCTTCTCACAGAGTTGAGCCATTCTTTTGGTTGAGCAGGTTTTTCTTCGGTAAAATGTTTATTATTAAAAATTATTATTAAATTGAAAATTATTATTAAAAAGAGATTTACTCTGAGCCAAATAAGAGTGACCATGGCCCAGGACAGAGCCCGCACTCATGAGGCCCTGAGAACACGGGCCCAAGGTGGTTGAGCGCAGCTTAGTTTTATACATTTTGGGGAGACAGGAGACATCAATCAAATACATTTAAGATATACATTGGTTCAGTCCAGAAAGGCGGGAAAATTTGAAGCAGAGTGCAGGTGGGGTCTCCCAGATTTATAGGTAGAATAAAAAAAATTCTGATTGGTAATTGGTTAAAAGAGTTATGATCAACAGAAAGGAATGTCTGAGTTATGATAAAAGCTTTGAAGACCAAAGATTTATCATGCAGATGAAGCCTCCAGGAAGAAGGCTTCAGAAAGAATACATTGTAAGTGTTTCTGACTTTTTAAAATTATTATTATACTTTAGGTATTACGGTACATGTGTGCAATGTGCAGGTCAGTTACATATGTATACATGTCCCATGCTGGTGCGCTGCACCCACTAACTCGTCATCTAGCATTAGGTATATCTCCCAATGCTATCCCTCCCCCCACCCCCCAGTCCACAACAGTCCCCAGAGTGTGATGTTCCCCTTCCTGTGTCCATGTGTTCTCATTGTTCAATTCCCACCTATCAGTGAGAATATGTGGTGTTTGGTTTTTTGTTCTTGTGATAGTTTACTGAGAATGATGATTTCCAATTTCATCCATGTCCGTACAAAGGACATGAACTCATCATTTTTTATGGCTGCATAGTATTCCATGGTGTATATGTGCCAGATTTTCTTAATCCAGTCTATCATTGCTGGACATTTGGGTTGGTTACAAGTCTTTGCTATTGTGAATAATGCCACAATAAACATACGTGTGCATGTGTCTTTATAACAGCATGATTTATAGTCCTTTGGGTATATACCCAGTAATGGGATGGCTGGGTCGAATGGAATTTCTAGTTCTAGATCCCTGAGGAATCGCCACACTGACTTCCACAATGGTTGAACTAGTTTACAGTCCCACCAACAGTGTAAAAGTGTTCCTATTTCTCCACCACCTCTCCAGCACCTGTTGTTTCCTGACTTTTTAATGATTGCCATTCTAACTGGTGTGAGAGGGTATCTCATTGTGGTTTTGATTTGCATTTCTCTGATGGCCAGTGATGGTGAGCATTTTTCATGTTTTTTGGCTGCATAAATGTCTTCTTTTGAGAAGTGTCTATTCATGTCCTTTGCCCACTTTTTGATGGGTTTGTTTGTTTTTTTCTTGTAAATTTGTTGGAGTTCATAGTAGATTCTGGATATTAGCCCTTTGTCAGATGAGTAGGTTGCAAAAATTTTCTCCCATTTTGTAGGTGCCTGTTCACTCTGATGGTAGTTTCTTTTGCTGTACAGAAGCTGTTTAGTTTAATTAGATCCCATTTATCAATTTTGCCTTTTGTTGCCATTGCTTTTGGTGTTTTAGACATGAAGTCCTTGTCCATGCCTATGTCCTGAATGGTAATGCCTAGGTTTTCTTCTAGGGTTTTTATGGTTTTATGTCTAAAGTTTAAGTATTTAATCCATCTTGAATTGATTTTTTTTATAAGTGGTAAGGAAGGGATCCAGTTTCAGCTTTCTCCATATGGCTAGCCAGTTTTCCCAGCACCATTTATTAAATAGGAAATCCTTTCCCCATTGCTTGTTTTTGTCAGGTTTGTCAAAGATCAGATACTTGTAGATATGTGGCATTATTTCTGAGGGCACTGTTCTGTTCCATTGATCTATATCTCTGTTTTGGTACCAGGACCATGCTGTTTTGGTTACTGTAGCCTTGTAGTATAGTTTGAAGTCAGGTAGTGTGATGCCTCCAGCTTTGTTCTTTTGGCTTAGGATTGACTTGGCGATGCAGGCTCTTTTTTGGTTCCATATGAACTTTAAAGTAGATTTTTTCAGTTCTGTGAAGAAAGTCATTGGTAGTTTGATGGGGATGGCATTGAATCTACAAATTACCTTGGGCAGTATGGTCATTTTCACAATATCGATGCTTCCTACCCATGAGCATGGAATGTTCTTCCATTTGTTTGTATCCTCTTTTATTTTCTTGAGCACTGGTTTGTAGTTCTCCTTGAAGAGGTCCTTCACATCCCTTGGAAGTTGGATTCCTAGGTATTTTATTCTCTTTGAAGCAATTGTGAATGGGAGTTCACTCATGATTTGGCTCTCTGTTTGTCTGTTATTGGTGTATAAGAATGCTTGTGATTTTTGTACATTGATTTTGTATCCTGAGACTTTGCTGAAGTTGCTTATCAGCTTAAGGAGATTTTGGGCTGAGATGATGGGGTTTTCTAGATATATAATCATGTCATCTGCAAACAGGGACAATTTGACATCCTATTTTCCTATTTGAATACCCATTATTTCCTTCTTCTGCCTAATTGCCCTGGCCAGAATTTCCAACACTATGTTGAATAGGAGTGGTGAGAGAGGGCATCCCTGTCTTGTGCCAGTTTTCAAAGGGAATGCTTCCAGTTTTTGCCCATTCAGTATGATATTGGCTGTGGGTTTGTCATAGATGGCTCTTATTATTTTGAGATACGTCCCATCAATACCTAATTTATTGAGAGTTTTTAGCATGAATGGTTGTTGATTTTTGTCAAAGGCCTTTTCTGCATCTGTTGAGATAATCATGTGGTTTTTGTCTCTGGTTCTGTTTATATGCTGGATTATATTTACTGATTTACATAGATTGAACCAGCCTTGAATCCCAGGGATGAAGCCCACTCGATCATGGTGGATAAGCTTTCTGATGTGCTGCTGGATTCAGTTTGCCAGTATTTTATTGATGATTTTTGCATCAGTGTTCATCAAGGATATTGGTCTAAAATTCTCCTTTTTGGTTGTGTCTCTGTCAGGCTTTGGTATCAGGATGATGCTGGCCTCATAACAAGAGTTAGGGAGGATTCCCTCTTTTTCTATTGATTGGAATAATTTCAGAAGGAATGATATCAGTTCCTCCTTGTACCTCTGGTAGAATTTGGCTGCGAATCCATCTGGTCCTGGACTTTTTTTTGGTTGGTAAGCTATTGATTATTGCCACAAATTCAGCTCCTGTTATTGGTCTATTCAGAGATTCAACTTCTTCCTGGTTTAGTCTTGGGAAAGTGAATGTGTCAAGGAATTTATCCATTTCTTCTAGATTTTCTAGTTTATTTGCATGAGGTGTTTGTAGTATTCTCTCATGGTAGTTTGTATTTCTGTGGGATCAGTGGTGATATCCCCTTTATCATTTTTTATTGCATCTATTTGATTCTTCTCTCTTTTTTTCTTTATTAATCTTTCTAGTGGTCTATCAATTTTGTTGATCCTTTCAAAGAACCGGCTCCTGGATTCATTATTTTTGAAGGGTTTTTTTTTTGTGTCTCTATTTCCTTCAGTTCTTCTCTGATTTTAGTTATTTCTTGCCTTCTGCTAGCTTTTGAATGTGTTTGCTGTTGCTTCTCTAGTTCTTTTTATGGTGATGTTAGGGTGTCAATTTCCGATCTTTCCTGCTTTCTCTTGTGGGCATTTAGTGTTATAAATTTCCCTCTACACACTGCTTTGAATGCATCCCAGAGATTCTGGCATGTTGTATCTTTGTTCTCGTTGGTTTCAAAGAATATCTTTATTTGTGCCTTCATTTCCTTATGTACCCAGTAGTCATTCAGGAGCAGGTTGTTCAGTTTCCATGTAGATGAGCAGTTTTGAGTGAGATTCTTAATCCTGAGTTCTAGCTTGATTGCACTGTGATCTGAGAGATAGTTTGTTATAATTTCTGTTCTTTTACTTTTATTGAGGAGAGCTTTACTTCCAAGTATGTGGTCAATTTTGTAATAGGTGTGGTGTGGTGCTGAAAAATATGTATATTCTGTTGATTTTGGGTGGAGAGTTCTGTAGATGTCTATTAGGTCCGCTTGGTGCAGAGCTGAGTTCAATTCCTGGGTATTCTTTTTGACTTTCTGTCTCGTTGATCTGTCTAATGTTGACAGTGGGGTGTTAAAGTCTCCCATGATTAATGTGTGGGAGTCTAAGTCTCTTTGTAGGTCACTCAGGGCTTGCTTCATGAATCTGGGTGCTCCTGTATTGGGTGCATATAAATTTAGGATATGCACCCAAGAATTCAACAATTCTTGTTGAATTGATCCCTTTACCATTATGTAATGGCCTTCTTTGTCTCTATTCATCTTTGTTGGTTTAAAGTCTGTTTTATCAGAGATTAGGATTGCAACCCCTGCTTTTTTTTGTTTTCCATTTGCTTGGTAGATCTTCCTCCATCCTTTTATTTTGAGCCTATGTGTGTCTCTGCACGTGAGATGGGTTTTCTGAATACAGCACACTGATGGGTCTTGACTCTTTATCCAATTTGCCAGTCTGTGTCTTTTAATTGGAGCATTTAGTCCATTTACATTTAAAATTGATATTGTTATGTGTGAATTTGATCCTGTCATTATGATGTTAGCTGGTTATTTTGCTCGTTAGTTGATGCAGTCTCTTCCAAGTCTCGATGGTCGTTACATTTTGGCATGATTTTGCAGCGGCTGGTACTGGTTGTGCCTTCCACGTTTAGCGCTTCCTTCAGGAGCTCTTTTAGGGCAGGCCTGGTGTTGACAAAATCTCTCAGCATTTGCGTGTCTGTAAAGTATTTTATTTCTCCTTCACTTATGAGGCTAAGTTTGGCTGGATATGAAATTCTGGGTTGAAAATTCTTTTCTTTAAGAATGTTGAATATTGCCCGCCACTTTCTTCTGGCTTGTAGAATTTGTGCTGAGATATCCACTGTTAGTCTGATGGGCTTCCCTTTGAGGGTACACCGACCTTTCTCTCTGGCTGCCCTTAACATTTTTTCCTTCATTTCAACTTTGGTGAATCTGAGAATTATGTGTCTTGGAGTTGCTCTTCTCGAGGAGTATATTTGTGGTGTTCTCTGAATTTCCTGTATCTGAATGTTGGCCTGCCTTGCTAGATTGGGGAAGTTCTCCTGGATAATATCGTGCAGTGTGTTTTCCAACTTGGTTCCATTTTCCCCGTCACTTTCAGGTACACCAATCAGATGTAGATTTGGTCTTTTCACATAGTCCCACATTTCTTGGAGACTTTGCTCGTTTCTTTTTATTCTTTTTTCTCTAGACCTCCCTTCTCACTTCATTTCATTCATTTCATCTTCCATGGCTGATACCCTTTCTTCCATTTGATTGCATCGCCTCCTGAGGCTTCTGCATTCTTCACGTAGTTCTCAAGCCTTGGTTTTCAGCTCCTTCAGCTCCTTTAAGCACTTCTCTGTATTGGTTGTTCTAGTTATACATTCTTCTAAATTTTTTTCAAAGTTTCAACTTCTTTGACTTTGGTTTGAATATCCTCCGGTAGCTCGGAATAATTTGATCATCTGAAGCCTTCTTCTTCCAGCTTGTCAAAGTCATTCTCCATCCAGCTTTGTTCCGTTGCTGTTGAGGAACTGTGTTCCTTTTGAGGAGGAGAGGTACTCTCCTTTTTAGAGTTTTCAGTTTTTCTGCTCTGTTTTTTCCCCATCTTTGTGGTTTTATCTACTTTTGGTTTTTGATGATGGTGATGTACAGATGGGATTTTGGTGTGGATGTCCTTTCTGTCTGTTAGTTTTCCTTCTAACAGACAGGACCCTCAGCTGCAGGTCTGTTGGAGTACATGGCCGGCCTTGTGAGGTGTCAGTCTGCCCCTGCTGGGGGGTTCCTCCCAGTTAAGCTGCTCGGGGGTCAGGGGTCAGGGACCCATTTGAGGAGGCAGTCTGCCCATTCTCAGATCTCCTGCTGCATGCTGGGAGAACCACTGCTCTCTTCAAAGCTGTCAGACAGGGACATTTAAGTCTGCAGATGTTACTGCTGTCTTTTTGTTTGTCTGTGCCCTGCCCCCAGAGGTGGAGCCTACAGAGGCAGGCAGGCCCCTTTGAGCTGTGGTGGGCTCCACCCTGTCAGAGCTTCCCGGCTGCCTTGTTTACCTAAGCAATCCTGGGCAATGGCGATCACCCCTTCCCAAGCCTCACTGCCACCGTGCAGTTTGATCTCAGACTGCTGTGCTAGCAATCAGTGAGACTCTGTGGGCGTAGGACCCTCTGAGCCAGGTGTGGGATATTAATCTCCTGGTGTGCTGTCTTTTAAGCTCGTCGGAAAAGCACAGTATTTGGGTGGGAGTGATCCGATTTTCCAGGTGCCCTCTGTCACCCATTTCTTTGACTAGGAAAGAGAACTCCCTGACCCCTTGCGCTTCCTGAGTGAGGCAATGCCTCACCGTTCTTCGGCTCATGCTCGGTGTGTGCACCCATTGACCTGTGCCCACTGTCTGGCACTCCCTAGTGAGATGAACCCGGTAGCTCAGATGGAAATGCAGAAATCAACCGTCTCCTGCGTTGCTCACGCTGGGAGCTGTAGACCGGAGCTGTTCCTATTCGGCCATCTTGGCTCCTCCCGCCCGGTTGAGGAGGTTTGAAAAAGTCTCTTTGTAGAATCTGTAAGTGGGCATTTGGAGGGCTTTGAGGCCTATGGTGGAAAAAGAAATATCTTCCCATAAAAACTAGACAGAAGCATACTGAAAAACTTCTTTGTAGTGTGTCCATTCATCTCACAGTGTTGAAACTTACTCTCGATTGAGCAGTTTTGGGACACTCTTTTTGTAGAATCTGCAAGTGGACATTTGGAGCGCTTTGAGGCCTATAGTGTGTAACCAAATATCTTCATATAATAACTAGACAGAAGCATTATGAGAAACTTCTTTGTGATGGGTGCATTCCTCTCACACTGAGTAGAACCTTTCTTTTGATTGAGGAGCTTTGAAACACTCTTTTTGTAGATTCTGCAAGTGGACCTTTGGAGTGATTTGAGGCCTATGGTGGAAAAGGAAATATCTTCACATTAAAACCAGTTAGAAACATTCTGACAAAACTCTTTTTGATGTGTGCATTCATCTCACAGGGTTGAGCCTTCCTTTTTTGAGCAGTTTTGAAACCCTCTTTTTGTAGAATCTGCAAGTGGACAATTGGAGCACTTTGAGGCCTATAGTGGAAAAGGAAACATCTTCACATAAAAACTAGACAGAAGTTTTCTGGAAAACTTCTTTGTGATGTGTTCATCCATCTTAGAGTGTTGAACCTTTCTTTTCACTGAGCAGTTTTGAAACTCTATTTTTGTAGAATCTGCAGGTGGACATTTGGAGTGCTTTGAGGATTATGGTGGAGAAAGAAATATCTTCCTATAATAACTAGACAGAAGCATAATGAGAAACTTCTTTGTGTGTTGTGAGTTCATCTCACACTGAGTTGAATTTTTCTTTTGATTCAGCAGCTTTGAAACACTCTTTTTGTGAAATCAGCAAGTGAATATTTGGAGCGCTTTGATGCCTATGGTGGAAAATGAAATATGTTCACATAAAAACAAGACAGAAGCATTCTGACAAACTTCTTTATGATGAGTGCATTCGTCTCACAGAGTTGAACCTTACTTTTCATTGAGCAGTTTTGAAACACTCTTTTTATAGAATCTGCAATTGGATAATTGGAACTCTCCGAGG
Organism: Pongo abelii; assembly: GCF_028885655.2. NCBI lineage: Eukaryota > Metazoa > Chordata > Mammalia > Primates > Hominidae > Pongo > Pongo abelii. Next base: position 3,593,864 of record NC_071997.2, read on the forward strand.
CCAATGGTGGAAACGGAAATATCTTCACATAAAAACTGGAGAGAAGCATTCTGACAAACTTCTTTCTGATGAGAGCATTCATCTCACAGAGTTGAACCTTTCTTTTGGTTGAGCAATAGAACCTTTCTTTTTGTAGAATCTGCAAGTGGACATTTGGAGACCTTTGAGGCCTATGATGGGAAAGGACATATCTTCACATAAAAATTAAACAGAAGCTTTCTGACAAAGTTCTTTGTGATGTGTGCATTCATCTCAAAGAGTTGAACCTTTCTTTTGTTTGAGCAGCTTTGAAACACTCTTTTTGTACAATCTGCAAGTGGACATTTGTAGTGCTTTGAGGCCTATAGTGGAAAAGGCCTTATCTTCACTGAAAAACTAGACAGAAGCATTCTGACAAACTTCTTTGTGATGTGTGCATTCATCTCAAAGAGTTGAACATTTCTTTTGATTGGTCAGTTTTGAAACTCTCTTTTTATAGAATCTGCAAGTGGAGATTTGGAGTGCTTTGAGGCCTATGGTGGAAAAGAAAATATCTTCACATAAAAACTAGACAGAAGCATTCTGACAAACTTCTACATGATGTGTGCATTCATCTCACAGAGTTGTAACTTTGTTGTATTGAGCAGTTTTGAAAATCTCTTTTTATGCAACCTGAAATTGGACAATTGGAGTGCTTTGAGGCCTATTGTGTGAAACGAAATTTCTTCACCTAAAAACCACTCAGAAGAATTCCGACAACCTTCCTTGTGATATGTGTGTTCATCTCATAGAGTTGAACCTTACTTTTCACTGAGCAGTTCTGAAACCCTCTGTTTGTACTCCCCAAAAGTGGATATTTGGAGTTTTTTGAGGCCTATGGTAGAAAAGGTAATATCTTCACTTAAAAACGAGACAGAAACATTCTGACAAATTTGCTTGTCATGTGTTCATTAGTCTCACCAAGTTGAACCTTACTTTCCATTGAATAGTTTTGACACACTCTTTTTGTAGAATCTGCAAGTGGACATTGGGAGGGCTTTGAGGCCCACGGAGGAAAAGTTGATATCTTCACATAAAAAATAGACAGAAGCATTCTGACAAACTTCTTTGTGATGTGTGCATTCATCTCACAGATTTGAAACTTACTTTCCATTGAGCAGTTTTGAAACACTCTTTTTATAGAATCTGCAAGTGGACATTTAGAGTGCTTTGAGGCCGATGGTGGAAAAGGAAGTACCTTGACATAAAAACTAGACAGAAGAATTCTGACAAACTTCTTTGTGATATGTGCATTCATCTCACAGATTTGAACCTTACTTTTGATTGAGCAGCTTTGAAACAACCTTTCTGTACTATCTGCAAGTGGATATTTGGTTTGCTTTGAGGCCTATGGTGCAAAAGGAAATGTCTTCACATAAGATCTAGACAGAAGCATTCTGAGGACTTTCTTTGTGATGTGTGCATTAATCTCACAGAGTTGAACCTTACTTTCAATTGAGCACTTTTGAAACACTCTTTTTGTAGAATCTGCAAGTGGACATTTGGAGCGCTCTGCGGCCTATGGTGGATAAAGAAATATCTTCATACAATAAGTAGACAGAAGAATTATGAGAAACTTCTCTGTGACGAGCACATTTATCTCACAGAGTTGAACTTTACTTTTCATTGAACAGTTTTGAAACACTCTTTTTGTGGAATCTGCAAGTGGACAATTGGAGAGCTTTGGGGCTTAGGTCGGAAAGGATATATCTTCACATAAAAACTTGTCAGAAACTTCTGACAAACTTCTTTGTGATTTGTGCATTCATCTTACAGAGTTCAAACTTTCTTTTGATTCAGCAGCATGGAAACCCTCTTTTTGCAGAATCTGCAAATGGACATTTGGAGCGCTTTGAGACCTATGGTGAAAAAGGAAATATCTTAACATAAAAAATAGACAGAAGCATTCTGACAAACTTCTTTGTGTTGGGTGCATTCATCTCACAGAGTTGAACCTTATTTTTCATTGAGCAGTTTTGAAACACTGTTTTTGAAGAATCTGTATGAGGACATTTGGAGCAATTTGAGGCCTATGGTGGATAAGGAAATATATTCATATACTAACTAGATAGAAGCATTCTGAAAAACTTGTTTGTGATGTGTGCATTCATCTCAGATTTGAACTGTTCTTTTGATTGAGCAACTTTGAAAAACTCTTTTTGTAGAATCTGCAAGAGGACATTTGGAGAGTTTTGTGGCCAACGGCGGAAAAGGAAATATATTCACATAAAAAAAAGACAGAATCATTCTGACAAACTTTTTTGTGATGTGTGCATTCATCTCACAGAGTTGAACCTTTCTTTTGATGGAACAGTTTGGAAACACTCTTTTTGAAGTATCTGCAAGTGGATATTTGGAGCGATTTTAGGTGTTTGGTGGAAAAGGAAATATCTTCACATAAAAACTAGACAGAAGCATTCTGACAGCCTTCCTTGTGATAAGTGCATTCATCTCAGATAGGTGAACCTTACTTTTGATTGGGCAGTTTTGAAGCACTCTTCTTGTAATATCCGCAAGTGGAATTTCGGAGTGCTTTGAGGCCACTGGTGGAAAAGAAAATATCTTAATTTGAGAACTACACAGAAGCATTCTGACTAATTTCTTTGTGATGGGTGCATTCATTGCATAGAGTTGAACCTTACCTTCGATTGAGCAGTTTTGAAACCCTCTTTTTGAAGGATGTGCAAGTGGATATTTGGAGCACAAGAGACCTATGTTGGAAAAGGAAATATCTTCACATAAAAACTAGAGAGAAGCATTCTGAAAAACTCCTTTGTGATGTGTGCATTCACCTCACACAGTTGAACCTTACTTTTCATTGAGCAGTTTGGAAACACTCGTTTTGTAGAATCTGCAAGTGGATATTTTTAGCACTTTGAGGCCTACGGTGGGAAAGGAAATATCTTCACATAAAAATGAGACAGAAGCATTCTGACAAACTTCTTTGTGATGTGTGCATTCATCTCACAGAATTGAACCTTTCTTTTGATTGGTCAGTTTTGAAACACTCTTTTTGCAGATCTGCAAGTGGACATTCGGACAGCTTTGAGGCCTATGGTGGAAAAGTGAATATCTTCACATAAAAACCAGACAGATGCATTCTGACAAACATCTTCGTGATGTGTGCATTAATCTCACAGAGTTGAAATTTAGTTTTCATTGACGAGTTTTGATACACTCTTTTTGTAGAATCTTCCAGTGGACATTTGGAGCACTTTGAGGCCTATGGTGTAAAATGAAACATCTTCACATGAAAACTAGACAGAAGCATTCTGGCAAACTTCTTTGTGATGTGTGCATTCATCTCACAAAGCTGAAACTTTCTTTTGATTGAGGAGATTTGAAACACACTTTTTGTAGAATTTGCAGGTGAACATTTGGAGTGCTTTTGCGCCTATGGTAGAAAAGGAAATATCTTAACATAAAAACTAGACAGAAGCATTCTGACAAACTTCTTTGTGAAGTGTGCATTCATTTCACTCATTCTGCCTAGTTCCTATATGAAGATATTTCCTTTTCCACCAAAGGCCTTAAAGTGCTCCAAATGTTCACTTGCAGATTGTACAAAAAGAGTATTTCAAAGCTGCTCAATCAAAAGAAAGGTTCAACTCTCTCAGATGAATGCACACATTACGAAGTAGTTCATCAGAATCCTTCTGTCCAGTTTTTTTGTGAAGGTATTTTCTTTTCCACCATAGGCCTCAAAGCACTCAAATGTCCCCTTACAGATACTGCAAAAAGTGGTTTTCAAAACTGATGAAAGAAAGAAAAGTAAGCTTCAATTCTATGCAATGAATCCACACATCACATAAAATATTTTGAGGATGCTTCTGTCTAGTTTTTATGTGAAGATAATTCCATTTCCACCACAGGCCTCAAAGCGCTCCAAATGTCCACCTGCAGATACTACAAATAGAGTGTTTTAAAGCTGCTCAATCAAAAGTAAGGTTCAACTCTGTGAGGTGAATACACACATCACAAAGAAGTTTGTCAGAATGCTTCTGTCTAGTATTTATGTGAAGATATTTCCTTTTCCAGCATAGGCCTCAAAGAGGTCCAAATGTCCACTTGCCGAGTATACATAAAGAGGGCTTCCAAACTCCTCAATCAAAAGGAAGGTTCAACTCTTTGAGATAAGTGCACACATCACAAAGAAGTTTCCCAGAATGATTCTGTCCAGTTTTTATGTGAAGATATTTCCTTTTCCACCATAGGCCACAAAGCACTCCAAATCTCCACTTGCAGATTCTATAAAAAGAGTGTCTCAAAACTGACCAATCAAAAGAAAGGTTCAACTCTTTGAGATGAATGCACACATCACAAAGATGTTTGTCAGAATGCTTCCGTCTAATTTTTATGTGAAGATATTTCCTTTTACACCATAGGCCTCTAAGCGCTCCAAATGTTCAATTGCAGATTCTACAAAAAGAATGTTTCAAAGCTGCTCAATCAATAGAAAGGTTCAACTCTTTCAGGTGAATAAACACATTGCAAAAAGCTTGTCAGAAAGTTTCTGTCTAGTTGTTATGTGAAAATATTTCCTTTTCTACCATAGGCCATAAAGCGCTCAAAATGCCCACTTGCAGATACTACATAAAGAGTGCTTCCAAACTCCTCAATCAAAAGGAAGGTTCAACTCTGTGAGATGAATTCACACAACACAAAGAAGTTTCTCAGAATGCTTCTGTCCAGTTTTTATATGAAGATATTTCCTTTTCCACCATAGGCCTCAAAGCACTCCAAATCTCCACTTGCAGATTCTACAAAAAGAATGTTTGAAAACTGTTCAATGAAAACTAAGTTTCAACTTTGTGAGATGAATGCACACATCTAAAAGATGTTTGTCAGAATGTTTCTGTCTAGTTTTTATGTGAAGAATTTCCTTTTCCACCGTAGGCCTCAAAGCACTCCACATGTCCACTTGCAGATTCTACAAAAACAGTGTTTCAAAACTGCTGAATGAAAAGTAAGTTTCATCTGTGTGATCTGAATGCGCATATCACTAAGAAGGTTCTCAGATTGCTTCTGTCTAGTTCCTAAACGAAGATATTTCCTTTTCCACCGAAGGCCTCAAAGCACTCCAAAAGTCCACTTGCGTATATTACAAAAAGGGTTCTTCCAAACTGCTCAATCAATATTAAGGTTCAACTCTGTGAGATGTATGCACATGTCACAAAGAAGGTTGTCAGAATGTTCCTATCTAGTTTGTACGTGAAGATATTTCCTTTTCCACCACACACCTAAAAGAGCTCCAAATGTCCACTTGCAGATTCTACAAAAAGAGTGTTTCCAAACTGCTCAATCAACAGAAAGGTTCAACTCTGTGAGATGAGTGCATACATCACACAGAAATTTGTGAGAATGCTTCTGTCTAGTTTTTATGGGAAGATATTTCCTTTTCTGCCATAGGCCTCAAAGCTTTCCCAATGTCAACTTGCATATTCTAAAAAAAGAGGGTTTCAAAGCTGCTCAATCAAAACAGATGTTCAACTCCCTGAGATGAATTCACAAATCACAAAGAAGTTTGTCAGAATGCTTCTGTCTATTTTTTTTTTTTGTGAAGTTATTTCCTTTTCCACCAGAGGCCTCAAAGCACTTCAAATGTCCCCTTGCAGATACTACAAAAAGTTTGTTTCAAATCAGCTCAATGAAAAGTAAGTTTCAACTCTGTGAGATGAATGCATGCATCACTTAGAAGTTTTTTGGAATGTTTCTATCTAATTTTTATGTGAAAATATTTCCTTTTCCACCATAGGCCTAAATGGGCTCCAAATGTCCACTTGCAGAATCTACAAAAAGATTGTTTCAAAACTACTCAATGAAAAGTAAGATTCAACTCTGAGAGATGAATGCACACAACAAAAAGAAGTTTCTCAGAGTGATTCTGTCTGGTAATTATATGAAGATATTTCCTTCTCTACCATCGGCCTGTAAGTGCTCCGAATGTCTACATACATATTGTACAAAAAGAGGGTTTCAAAGCTGCTCAATCAAAACAACTGTTCACTTCTGTGGGATGAATGCACACATCAGAAAAAAGTTGGTCAGAATGTTTCTGTCTAGTTTTTATGTGAAGATATTACGCTGTCCACCATAGGACTCAAAGCCCACCAAATGTTCACTTGCAGATCCGACATAAAGAGTGCTTCCAAGCTGCTCAATCAAAACGAAGGCTCAACTCTGTGAGATAAATGTACACATCACAAAGAAGTTTCTCAGAGTGCTTCTGTCTAGTTTTCATGTGAAGATATTTCCTTTTCCATCATAGTACTCAAAGCGCCCCAAATGTCCACTTGCAGATTCTACAAAAAGAGTGTTTCAAAAATGCTAAATGACGCCTCCAGGTTTGTTCTTTTGGCTTCGGATTGACTTGGTGATGCGGGCTCTTTTTTGATTCCATATTAACTTTAAAGTAGTTTTTTTCCAATTCTGTGAATACACTATCTGACTTCAAACTATACTACAAGGCTACAGTAACCAAAACAGCATGGTACTGGTACCAAAACAGAGATATAGATCAATGGAACAGAACAGAGCCGTCAGAAATAATGCCACATATCTACAACTATCTGATCTTTGACAAACCTGACAAAAACAAGAAATGGGGAAAGAATTCCCCTTTTAATGAATGGTGCTGTGAAAACTGGCTAGCCATATGTAGAAAGCTTAAACTGGATCCCTTCCTTACACCTTATACATAAATCAATTCAAGATGGATTAAAGACTTAAATGTTAGACCTAAAACCATAAAAACCCTAGAAGATAACCTAGGCATTACCATTCAGGACAAAGGCATGGGCAAGGACTTCATGTCTAAAACACCAAAAGCAATGGCAACAAAAGCTAAAATTGACAAATGGGATCTAATTAAACCAAAAAGCTTCTGCACAGCAAAGGAAACTACCATCAGAGTGAACAGGCACCTACAAAATGGGAGAAAGCTTTTGCAACCTACTCATCTGACAAATGGCTAATATCCAGAATCTGCAATGAACTCCAACAAATTTACAAGAAAAAAAAACAACCCCATCAAAAAGTGGGCAAAGGACATGAATAGACACTTCTCAAAAGAAGACATTTATGCAGCCAAAAAACACATGAAAAAATGCTCACCATCACTGGCCATCAGAGAAATGGAAATCAAAACCACAATGAGATACCATCTCACACCAGTTAGAATGGCAATCATTAAAAAGTCAGGAAACAACAGGTGCTGGAGAGGTTGTGGAGAAATAGGAACACTTTTACACTGTTGTTGGGACTCTAAACTAGTTCAACCATTGTGGAAGTCAGTGTGGCGATTCCTCAGGGATCTAGAACTAGAAATTCCATTCGACCCAGCAATCGCATTACTGAGTATATACCCAAAGGACTATAAATCATGCTGCTATAAAGACACATGCACACGTATGTTTATTGTGGCATTATTCACAATAGCAAAGACTTGGAACCAACCCAAATGTCCAACAATGATAGACTGGATTAAGAAAATGTGGCACATATACACCATGGAATACTATGCAGCCATAAAAAATGATGAGTTCATGTCCTTTGTAGGGACATGGATGAAATTGGAAATCATCATTCTCAGTAAACTATCACAAGAACAAAAAACCAAACACCGCATATTCTCACTCACAGGTGGGAATTGAACAATGAGAACACATGGACACAGGAAGGGGAACATCACACTTCGGGGACTGTTGTGGGGTGGGGGAAGGGGGGAGGGATAACATTGGGAGATATACCTAATGCTAGATGACGAGTTAGTGGGTGCAGCGCACCAGCATGGCACACGTATACATATGTAACTTATCTGCACATTGCGCGCATGTACCATAAAACTTAAAGTATAATAATAAAAAAAAGCATCTGCAAGTGGACAAATGGAGCGCTTTGTGTCATATGGTGGAAAAGGAAATATCTTCATATAAAAACTAGACATAAACGTTCTGAGAAACTTCTTGGTGATGTGTGCATTCATCTTACAGACTTGAACCTTTCTTTTGATTGAGCAGCTTTGAAACACTCTTTTTTAGAATCTGCAAGTGGACATTTGGAGCGTTTGAGACCTATGGTGAAAAAGGAAATATCTTCCCATAAAAACTAGACAGAAGAATTCTGACCACCTTCTTTGTTATGTGTGCATTCATCTCACAGAGCTGAACCTTCCTTTTGTTTGAGCACATTTGAAGCACTCTTTTTGTGTAATCTGCATGTGGACATTTGAGCGCTTTTTGGTCTATGGTGGAAAAAGAAATATCTTCACTTAAAAACTAGACAGAAGCATTCTCACAAACTTCTTTGTGATGTGTGCATTCATCTCACAGAGTTGAACGTTACCTTACATTGATCAGATTGAAACTCTCTTTTTGTAGTATCTGCAAGGGGACATTTGGAGAGCTTTGAGGCCGATGGTGGAAAGTTAAATATCTTCATTTAAAAACTAGATAGAACCATTCTGACAAAGTTCTTTGTGTTATGTGCATTCATCTCACGGAGGTGGACCTTACTTTTGATTGAGCAGTTTTGAATCACCATTTTGATACTACCTGCAAGTGGACATTCGGAGTGTTTTGAGACCTATGGTGGAACAGGGAGTATCTTCACATAAGAACTAGGCAGAAGCATTGTGAGAAATTTTTTGTGATGTGTGCATTCATCTCACGGAGTTGAACGTTTATTTTGATTTAACTGCTTTGAAACACTCTTTTTGTACAATCTGCAAGTGGACATTTGGAGTGCTTTGGGGCCTATGGTGGAAAAGGAAATATCTTTACATAAAAACTAGAAAGAAGCATTCTGACAAAATTTTTGGTGATGTGTGCAGTTATCTCACAGAATTGAACGTTACTTTTCATTGAGTAGTTTTGAAACACTCTTTGTAGATTCTGCAATGGACATTTGGAGCGCATTTAGGCCTAAGGTGGAAAAGGAAATATCTTCACATAACAACTAGACAGAAGGATTCGGAAAAATTTCTATGTGATGTGTGCCTTCATCTCACAGTGTTGAAAATTAATTTTCATTGAGCCTTTTTGAAACTTTTTTTGTAGAATCTGCAAGTGGACATTTGGAGTCCTTTGAGGCCTATTGTGGATAAAGAAATATCTTCACAAAATAACTAGACAGAAGCATTCTGAGAAAATTATTTTTGGTGCACGCATTCATCTCAGAGTTGAACCTTACTTTTCATTAAGCAGTTTTGAAACACTCTTTTTGTAGATTCTGTAAGTGGACATTTGGAGTGCTTTGAAGCCTATGATTATCAAAAAATCTTCAAATAATAACCAGACAGAAGCATTCTGAGAAAAATCTTTGTGAAGTGTACATTCATCTCACAGCGTTGAAACTTTTTTGATTGAACTCCTTTTGCAGAATCTGCAAGTGGACATTTGGAGTGCTTTGAGGCTTATGGTGGAAAAGGAAATATGTTCACAAAAAAATGGACAGAAGCATTCTGGCAAACTTATTTGTGATGTGTACATTCATCTCACAGAGTTGAACCTTACTTCTCATTGAGCAGTTTTGAAACCCTCTTTTTGTGGAATCTGCAATTGGAAATTTGGAGCGCTTTGAGGCCTATGGTGGATAACAAAATATCTTCATATAATAACTAGACTGAAGCATTCAGAGAAACTTCTTTGTGATTTGTGGGATCAGCTCACAGAGTTGAACTTTTCTTTAGATTGAGCTGTTTTGAATCAGTCTTTTTTGTAGAATCTGCAACTGGACATTTGCAGCGCTTTGAGGCTTTTGGTGGAGAATGAAATAACTTCATATAATAACTATAGAGAAGCATTATGGGAAACTTTTTGTGATGTGTGCATTCATCTCACAAAGAGTTGAAACTTTCTTTTATTGATGAGCTTTGAAACACTCTTTTTGTAGAATCTGGAAGTGGATATTTGGAGCGCTTTGGGGCCTATGGTGGAAAAGGAAATATCTTCACATAAAAACCAGACAGAAGCATTGTGACAAACTTCTTTTAGATGTGTCCATTCATCTCACAGAGTGGAATCCTTACTTTTCAATGAGCAGTTTTGAAACACTCTTTTTGTAGAATCTGCAAGTGGATATTTGGAGAGCTTTGAGATCTTTTGTGAAAAAGGAAATATCCTCACATAAAACTGGATAGAAGCATTCAGAGAAACATCTTTGTGTGCGCATTCATCTTACAGAATTGAACGTTACTTTCAATGGACCAGTTTTGAAACACTCTTTCTGTATAATCTGCAACAGGACATTTGCAGAGCTTTGAGGTTTATGGTGGATAACGAAATAACTTCATATAATAACTAGAGAGAAGCATTAGGAGAAACTTCTTTGTGATGTGTGCATTCTTCTCAGAAAGATTTGAACCTTTCTTTGTTTGATGAGCTTTGCAACACTCTTTTAGTAGACTCTGCAAGTGGATATTTGGAGTGCATTGAGGCCTATGGTGGAAAAGGAAATATCTTCACATAAAAAACAGACGGAAGCATTCTGACAATCTTCTTTTTGATGTGTACTTTTATCTCACAGAGTTGAACCTTACTTTTCACTGACCAGTTTTGAAACAATCTTTTTGTAGAATCTGCAAGTGGACAATTGGAGCTCTTTGTGGCCTATGGTGGAAAAGGAAATATGTTCACATAAAAACTAGACAGAAACTTTCTGACAAACGTCTTTCTGATGTGTGCATTCATTTTACAAAGTTGAACCTTTCTTTTGATTGAGCAGCTTTGAAACTCTCTTTTTGTGGAATGTGCAAGTGGACATTTGGAGCGCTTTGAGGCCTTTGGTGGAAAAGTAAATATCTTCACATAAAAACTAGACAGAAGCATTCTGACAAACTTCACTGTGATGTGTGCATTCAACTCACAGAGCTGAACCTTACAATCAATTGAGCAATTTTGAAACTCTCTTTTTGTAGGGTCTGCATGTGCACAATTTGAGGCCTTTGAGGCTTATGTTGCATAGTGAAGTAAGTTCATATAATAACTACAGGGAAGCATTAAGAGAAACTTCTTTGTGGTGTGTGCATTCATCTCACAAAGAGTTGAACCTTTCTTTTTTTTTCTTTTTATTATTTATTTATTTTTTTATTTATTGTTATTATACTTTAGGTTTTATGGTACAAGTGTGCAAAGTGCAGGTTAGTTACATATGTATACATGTGCCATGCTGGTGTGCTGAACCCACTTACTTGTCATCAAGCATTAGTTTTATCTCCCAGTGCTATCCCCTCTCCCCCCACATGACAAGAGTCCCCAGAGTGTGATGTTCCCCTTCCTATGTCAATCTTTCTTTGATTGATGAGCCTTCAAACACTTTTTGTAGAATCTGCAAGTGGACAACTGGAGCACTTTGTGGCCGATGGTGGAAAGGAAATAACTTCACATAAAAACTAGACAGAAGAATTCTGAAAAACTTCATTGTGATGTGCACATTCACCTCACAGAGTTGAAACTTTCTTTTGATTGAGCAGCTTTGAAACACTCTTTGTGTAGAATCTGCAAGTGGACATTTAGAGCGCTTTGGGGCCAATGGTGGAAAAGGAACTATCTTCACCTAAAACTAGACAGAAGCATTCGACAAACTTGTTTGAAATGTGTGCACTCATCTCACACACTTGAAACTTTATTTTGATTGAGTAGCTTTGAACCCCTCTTTTTTGTAGAATCTGCTATTGGACATTTAGAGTACTTTGAGGTCTATGGTTGAAAAGGAAATACCTCCACATAAAAACTAGACAGAACAATTCTGACAAACCTCTTTGTGTTGTGTGCATTCAACTCACAGAGTTGAACTTTCCTTTTGATAGAGCAGTTTTGAAACACTCTCTTTGTAGTATCTGCAAGTGGACATATGGAGCGCTTTGAGGCCTATATTGGAAAAGGAAATATATTCACATAAAAACTGAACAGAAGTATTCTGAGAAACTTCTTTGGACGTGTGCATTCAACTCAAAGATTTGAACCTTCCGATTGATAGAGCAGTTTTGAAACACTCTTTTTGTAGAATCTGCAATTGGATACTTGGAGAACTTTGAGGCCTTTGGTGGAGAAGGGAATATCTTCACATAAAAACTAGACAGAAGCATTTTGAAAACCTTCTTTGTGATGTGTGTATTCCTTTCACAGAGTTGATCCTTTCTTTAGATTGAGCAGTTTTGAAACACACTTTTTATAGAATCTGAAAGTGGACATTTGGAGCGCTTTGATCCCTATGTTGGAAAAGAAAATATCTTCACATAAAAACTAGACAGAAGCATTCTGACAAACTTCTTTGTTTTGAGTGCATTCATCACACAGAAACTGTCTTTTGATTGAGCAGCTTTGAAACACTCTTTTTGTAGAATCTGCAAGTGGACAATTGGAGCACTTTGCGGCCTATGGTGGAAAAGGAAATATCTGCACATAAGAACTAGACAGAAACCTTCTGATAAACTTCTTTGTAATGTGTGAATTCGTCTTATGGAGTTGAACCTTTCTTTTGACAGAGCAGCTTTGAAGCGCTGTTTTTGTAGGATCTGCAATTGGACATTTGGAGTGCATTGAGGCCTATGGTGAAAAAAGAAATATCTTCACATAAAAGCTAGACAGAATAATTCTGACAAACTACTTTGTAATGTGTGCATTCATCTCACAGAGTTGAACCTTACTTTTCCTTGAGCAGTTTTAAAATACTCTTTGTAGAATCTGCAAGTGGACATTTGGAGAGCTCTGAGGCCTATATTGGAAAAGGAAATATCTTCACATAAAAAATAGACAGAAGAATTCTCACAAACTTCATTCTGATGTGTGCATTCACCTCACAGAGTTGAACCTTTCTTTTGATTGAGTAGCTTTGAAACACTTTTTTTGTAGAATCTGAAAGTGGACATTTAGAGCGCTTTGGAGCCTATGTTGGAAAAGGAAATATCTTCACATAAAACTAAAAAAAATAATTCAGACATACTTCTTTGAAATGTGTGCATTCATCTCACACAAATGAAACTTTCTTTTGATTGACCAGCTTTGAACGACTGTTTTTGTAGAATCTGCAATTGGACATTTGGAGCGATTTGAGGCCAACGGTGGAAAAGGAAATATCTTCAAATAATAGCTAGACAGAAGCATTCTGACAAAGTCCTTTGTGATGTGTGCATTCATCTCACAGAGTTGAACCTTTGTTTCGATTGGGAAGCTTTGAAAGACTCTTTTTGTAGAATCTGCAAGTGGACAACTGGAGCGTTTTGAGATCTATGGTGGAAAACGAAAAATCTTCACACAATAACTAGGCAGAAGTATTCTGAGAAACTTCTTTGTGATGTGCGCATTCATCTCACAGAGTTGAAACTTTCTTTTGATAGAGCAGCTTTGAAACACTCTTGTTGTAAAATCTGCAAGTGGACATTTGAAGCACTGCGAGGCCTATTGTGGAAATGGAAATATCTTCACCTAAAATCTATACAGAAACTTTCTGACAAACTTATTTCTGATGTGTGCATTCATCTCACAGAGTTGAACCTTTCTTTTCATTGAGCAATTTTGAAACACTCTTTTTGTAGAATCTGCAAGTGGACATTTGGACGCTTTGCGGTCTATGGTGGAAATGGAAATATCTTCAAATAAAAACTAGACAGAAGCATTCAGACAAACTTCTTTGTGATGTGTGCATTCATCTCACAAAGTTGAACCTTACTTTCGATTGATCAGCTTTGAAACACACTTTTTGTAGAATCTGCAGGTGGACAATTGCAGCGCTTTAAGGCCTATGGTGGAAAAAGAAATATCGTCATATAATAGATAGCCAAATGCATTCTGAGAAACTTATTTGTGATATGTGCATTCATTTCCCATAGCTGAACTTTATTTTCATTGAGCAATTTAGAAAAAGTCTTTCTGTAGAATCTTCAAGTGTACTTTTGTAGTGCTTTGAGGCCTATGACCGAAAAGGAAATATCTTCACCTGAAAATTATACAGAATCACTCTGAGAAAATCCTTTGTGATGTGTGCATTCATGTCACAGAGTTGTACCTTTCTCTTGATTGAGAAGTTTTGAAACACTCTCTTTTTAAAATCTGCAAGTGGACATTTGGAGCACTTTGAGGCCTATGGTGGGAAAGGAAATATCTTCACATAAAACTAGACAGAAGCATTCTGTGAATCTTCTTTTTGATGTGTGAATTCATCTCACAGAATTGAACCTTAATTTCAATTGAGCAGTTTTGCAACTCTCTTTTTGTAGAATCTGCAATTGGAAATTTGGAGCGCATTGAAGCCTACGGTGGAACTCGAAATATCTTCACATAATAGATAGACAGAAGCATTCTGAAAAACCTGTTTGTGATATGTGCATTCATCTCACAGAATTGAACCTTTCTTTTGATTGAGCAACTTTGAAATACTCTTTTTGTAGAATCTGCAAGTGGAAAATTGGAGCGCTTTGAGGTCTATGGTGGAAAAGGAAATATCTACTCTTAACTACTAGACAGAAGCATTCTTAGAAACTTCTTTGTGATGTCTGCGTTCATCTCACAGAATTGAACCTTTCTTTTGATAGAGCAGTTCTGAAACACTCTTTTTGTAGAATCTGCAAATGGATATTTGGAGCGCTTTGAGTCCAATTGAGGAAAAGGAAAAATCTTCACATAAAAACTAGACAGAAGCATTCTCAGAAACTTCTTTGTGATGTGCACATTCAACTCACAGAGTTGAACGTTCCTTTTAACAGAGCAATTTTGAAACACTCTTTTTGTAGTATCGGCAAGTGGATATTTGGAGCGCTTTGAGGCCTATGCTGGAAAAAGAAATATCTTCACAGAAAAACTAGACAGAAGCATTCTCAGAAACTTCTTTGGGATGCGTGCATTCATCTCACAGAGTTGCAACTTTCTTTTGATTGACCAGCTTTGAAAGACACTTTTTGTAGAATCTGCAGGTGATCAATTGGAGCACTTTGAGGCCTATGGTGGAAAATGAAATATCTTCACATCATAGCTACACAAAAGCATTCTGAGAAACTTCTTTGTGTTGTGTGCATTCATCTCCCAGAGTTGAACCTTATTTTCAATGAGCATTTTAGAAACTCTCTTTTTGTGGAATCTGCAAGTGGACATTTGGAGTACTTTGAGGTCTATGGTGGAAAAGGAAATATCTTCACATGAAACTAGATAGACGCATTCTGTGGAACTTCTTTGTGATGTGTGCATTCAACTCACAGAGTTGAAACTCTTTTTAGATTGAGGAGTTTGGAAACACACTTTTTGTAGAATCTGCAAGTGGATATTTGGAGTGCTTTGAGGCATATGGTGAATAAGGAAATATCTCCACTTAAGAACTAGAAGGAAGCATTCAGAGAAACTTCTTCTTGATGTGTGCATTCATCTCACAGATTTGAACATTTCTTTTGATTGAGCAGTTTTGAATCACCCTTTTGTAGAATCTGCAAGTGCACATTTAGCACGTTTAAGGCCTAAGGTGTAAAAGGAAATTTCTTCACATAAAAACTAGACAGAATCATTCTGAGAAAATTTTTGTTATTTGTGTATTCATCTCACATAGCTGAACCTTTCTTTTGATTGATCAGTTTTAAACGCTCTTTGTGTAGAATCTGCAAGTGGGCATATGGAGCGCTTTGAGGCCCATGGTGGAAAAGGAAATATCTTCACTTAAGAACTAGACAGAAGCATTCTGAGAAACTTCTTTGTGATGTGTGCATTCATCTCACTGAGTTGAACCTTTCTTTTGATTGAGCAGCTTTGAAACACTCTTTTTTTAGAATCTGAAAGTGGACATTTGGATCGCTTAAGGCCTATGGAGCAAATAGAAATATCTTCACAAAAAAAACTATACAGAAACTTTCTGAGAAACTTATTTGTGATATGTGCATTAATCTCACAGATTTGAACCTTTCTTTTCACGGAGCAGTTTTGAAATACACTTTTTCTAGAATGTGCATTTGTACATTTGGAGCGCTTTGAAGCCTATGGTAGAAGATGAAATATCTTCACATACAAACTAGGCAGAATCATTCTGAGAAAATTCTTTGTGATGTATGCATTCATCTCACAGAGTTGAAACTTTCTTTGGATTGAGCAGCTTTGGAACACTCTTTTTGTATAATCTACACGTGGACATTTGGAGTGCTTTGAGGCCTATGGTGGAAAAGGAAATATCTTCAAATAAAAACTAGAAAGAAGCATTCTGACAAACCTCTTTGTGATGCATGCATTCATCTCACAGAGTTTAAACATACTTTTGATTGAGCAGTTTTGAAACACCCTTTTTGTACTATCTGCAATTGGAAATTTGGAGTGATTTGAGGCCTATGGTGGAAAAGGAAATATCTTCATTTAAATACCAGACAGAATCATTCTGAGAAAATTCTTTGCGATGTGTGCACTTGTCTCACAGAGTTGAACATTTCTTTTGATTGAGTAGTTTGGAAACACTCTTTTTGTAGAATCTGAAAGTGGACATTTGGAGTGCTTTGAGGCGTAAGGTGGAAAAGGAAATATCTTGAATTAAAAACTAGACAGAAGCATTCTGAGAAACTCCTTTGTGATGTGTGCATTCATTTCTCAGAATTGAACATTTCTTTTGATTGAGCTGTTTTGAAACACTCCTTTTGGAGAATCTGCAAGGGGACATTTGTACTGATTTTTGGGCTATGGTGGAAAAGGAAATACCTTCAGATAAAAACTAGATAGAAACATTCTGACAATCCATTTGGTGAGGTGTGCATTCATCTCGCAGATTTGAACCTTACTTTCCAATGAGCGGGTTTGAAACGCACTTTTTCTAGAATCTTCAAGTGGACATTTGGAGCGATTTGAGGCCAATGTTGGAAAACGAAATATCTTCACATAATAACTAGACAGAAGCATTCTGAGAAAATATCTTTGAGATTTCTGTATTCATTTCACAGATTTGAACCTTTCTTTTGATTGAGCAGCTTTGAGACACTCTTTATGGGATCTTCAAGGGAACATTTGGGGCGATTTGAGGCCTATGGAGGAAAAGGAAATATCTTCACTTAAGAACAGGACAGAAGCATTCTGAGAAACATTTTGTAACGTGTGCATTCATCTCCCATAGTTGAATCTCTCTTTTGATTGAGCAGTTTTAAACACTCTTTTTTTGGAATCTGCAAGTGGACATTTGGAGCCCTTTGAGGCCTAAGGTGGAAATCAAAATGTCTTCACATAATAACCAAATGGAAGCATTCTGAGAAACTATCTTTGTGATGTCTGTGTTCATCTCACAGATTTGAACCTTTCTTTTCATTAAGCAGCTTTGAAACTCTCTTTTTATGGGATCTGCAAGGGGACATTTTGGGCAATTTGAGGCCTACGGTGGAAAAGGAAATATTTTCACATAAAAACTAGACAGAAGTTTTCTGAGAAACTTCTTTGTGATGTGTTCAATCATCTCACAGAGTTGAACATTTGTTTTGATTGAGCAGTTTGGAAACACTCCTTTTGTCGAATCTGCATATGGATATTTGGAGCACTTTGATGCCTATGGTGGTAAAGGAAATATCTTCACAGAAAAACTAGTCAGAAACATCCTGACAAGCTTCTTTGTGATATGTGCATTCATCTCACAGAGTTGAACCTTATTTCTGATTGGGCAGTTTTCAAACAAGCTTTTTATCCTATGTGCAAGTGGACAATTGGAGTGCTTTGCGGCCTATGGTGGGAAAGGAAATATCTTCACCTAAAAATTAGAGAGAAGAATTCTGACAAACTCCTTTGTGATGTGTATATTCATCTCACAGAGTTGAACCTTTCTTTTGATTGAGTAGTTTGGAAACTCTGTTTTTGTAGAATCTGCAAGTGGAGATGTGGAGCGCTTTGCGGCCTATGGTGGAAAAGGAGATATCTTCACTTAAGAACAAGACAGAAGCATTCTGAGAAACTTCTTTGTGATGTGTTCATTCATCTCACAGAGTAGAACTTTTCTTTTGATTGAGCAGTTTAGAAACACTCTTTTTGAAGAATCTGCATGTGGACATTCAGAGCACTTTGCGGCCTATGGTGGAAAAGGAAATATCTTCACATAAAAACTAGACAGAAGCATTCTGACAGAATTCTCTGTGAAATGTGCATTCATCTCATAGAGTTCAACCTTACTTTCGACTGAACAGTTTTGAAACACTCTTTTTGTAGAATCTGCAAGTCAAGTGGACGTTTGGAGCGCTTTGATTCCTACTGTGGAAAAGGAAATATCTTCACATAAAAACTGGACAGAATCATTCTGAGAAAATTCTCCATGATGTGTGCATTCATCTCAAGGAGTTGAAACTTTCTTTTGATTGAGCGGTTTTGAAACACTCTTTTTGTAGAAACTGCAAGTGTACATTTGGAGGGCTTTGAAGCCTATGGTGGAAAAGGAAATATGTACATATAAAAACTAGACAGAAGCTTTCTGAGAAAATTCTTTGTGATTTCTGCATTCATCTCACAGAGTTGAACCTTTCCTTTCTCTAAGCAGTTTTGAAACACTCTTTTTGAAGGATTGGCAAGTGGACATTTGGAGCGCTTTGCAGCCTATGGTGGAAGAGGAAATATCTTCACATAAAAACTAGACAGAAGCTTTCTGACAAACTTCTTTTTGAGATGTTTATTCATCTCACAGAGTTGATGCTTACTTTTGATTTAGCAGTTTTGAAACTCTCTTTTTGTAGAATCTGCAAGTGGACATTTGGAATGCTTTGAGGCCTAAGGTGGAAATCAAAATACCTTCACATAATAGTTAAACAGAAGCATTCTGAGAAACTTCTTTGTGATTTGTGCTTTCATCTCACAGAGTTGAAACTTTCTTACATTGAGCAGCTTTGAAAATCTCTTTTTGTAGAATCTGCAAGCGGACATTTGGAAAGCTTTGAGGCCTGTCGTGGAAAAGGAAATATTTCCACATAAAAACTAGACAGAAGTTTTTTGAGAAACTTCTTTCTGATGTTTCCATTCGTCTCACAGAGTTGAACCTTTCTTTTGATTGAGCAGTTTGGAAACACTCCTTTTGTAGAATCTGCATATGGACATTTGGAGTGCTTTGACGCCAATGGTGGAAAACGAAATATCTTCATATAAAAACAAGTTAGAAGCATTCTGACAAACTACTTTGTGATAGATGCATTCATCTGACAGAGTTGAATCTTACTTCTGATTGAGCAGTTTTCAAACAACCTTTTTATACTATCTGCAAGTGGACATTTTGAAGGCTTTGTGGCCTATGGTGGAAAAGGAAAAATCTTCACATTAAAACTAGACAGAAGCATTCTGACAAATTTCTTTGTGATATGCCCATTCGTCTCAGAGAGTTGAAATTATTTTGATTGAGCAGTTTGGAAACACCCTTTTTGTACTATCTGAAAGTGCACATTTGGAGTGCTTTGAGGCCTATGGAAGTGAAAGAAATATCTTCAAAGGAAAACTAGACAGAAGCATTCTTACAAAATTCTCTGTGATGTGTGCATTCATCTCAAAGAGTTGAAACTTTCTTTTGATTGAGCAGTTAGGAAAGTCTCTTTTTGTAGAAACTGCAAGTGGACATTTGCAGCGCTCTGAGGTCTATCGTGGAAAAGGAGATATCTTCACTTAAGAACTAGACAGAAGCATTCTGATAAACGTCTTTGTGAGGTGTGCATTCGTCTTACAGGGTTGAACCTTTCTTTTGATTGAGCAGTTTTGAAATAAACTTTTTGTAGTATTTGCAAGGGGATTTTGGAGTGTTTTGTGGCCTATGGTGGGAAAGGATGTATCTTCACATAATAACTAGACAGAAGGATTCTGGGAAACTTATTTATGATGTGTGCATTCATCTCACAGAGTTGAAAATTTCTTTTGATTGAACAGCTTTGAAACACACGTTTTGTAGAATCTGCAAATGGATATTTGGAGTGCTTCAAGGCCTATGGTAGAAAAGGAAATATCTTCACATAAAAACTAGACAGAATCATTCTGAGAAAATTCTCTGTGATGTGTTCATTCATCTCACAGAGTTGAACATTTCTTTTGATTGAGCAGTTTTGAAACACTCTATTTGTAGAATCTGCAAGGGGACATTTGGAACGCTTTGACGCCTATGGTGGAAAAAGAAATATCTTCACATAAAAACTAGATAGAAGCATTCTGTGAAACTTCTTTGTGATGTGTGCATCCAACTTACAGAGTTGAACCTTTCTTTGGTTGAGCAGTTTTGAAACACTCTTTTGGTTGAATCTGCAAGTTGACAATTGGAGCGCTATGAGGCCTATGGTGAAAAAGGAAATATCTTCACCTAAAAATTAGAAAGAAGCATTCTCAGAAACTTCTTTGTGATGTCTACTTTCAACCCAAAGAGTTGAATATTCCCTTTGATAGAACTGTTTAAAAACACTCTTTTTGAAGAATCTGAATGTGGGCATTTGGAGGGCTTTGAGGCTTCTGCTACAAATGGAAATATCTGCACATGAAAATTAGACAGAAGCATTCTCAGAAACTTCTTTGTGATGTGTACATTCAAACCAAAGAGTTGAACCTTCCTTTTCATAGAGCAGTTTTTAAACACTGTTTTTGCACAATCTGCAAGTGGACATTTGGATTGATTTGAGGCCAATCCTGGAAAAGAAAATATCTTTACATAAAAACTAGACAGAAGCATTCTCAGAAACTTCTTTGTGATGTGTGATTTCACCTCACAGAGTTGAACCTTATTTTCGAAAGAGCCGTTTTGAAACACACTTTTTGTAGAATCTGCAAGTAGATATTTGGGGCGCTTTGAGGCCTATGCTGGAAAAGGAAATATCTTCAAATCAAAACCAGACAGAAGCATTTTCAGAAACTTCTTTGTGATGTGTGCATTCAACTGACAGAGTTGAACCTTCCTTTTGATAGAGTAGTTTTGAAACACTCTTTTTGTAGAATCTGCAAGTGGATATTTGGAGCGCTTTGAGGCCTATGCTGGAAAAGGAAATATGTTCACATAAAAACTAGACAGAAGCATTCTCAGCAACTACTTTGTGATATGTGCATTAAAGTCACAGAATTGAATCTTCCTTTTCATAGAGGAGAATTGAAAAATTCTTTTTGAAGTTTCTGCAATTGTAAATTTGGAGCGTTTTGAGACCTAGCTGGAAAAGGAAATATCTTCACATAAAAACTAGACATAAGGATTCTCAGAAACTACTTTATGATATGTGCATTCAACTTACAGAGTTGAACCTTCTTTTTGACCGAGAGTTTTGAAACTCTCTTTTTGAAGCATCTGCCAGTGGATATTTGGAGGGCTTTGAGGCCTATGCTGGAAAAAGAAATATATTCACATAAAAAGTAGACAGAAGCATTCCCAGAAACTTCTTTGTGATGTTTGCATTCAACTCACTGAGTTGAAACTTCCTTTTGATTGAGCAGTTTTGAAATATTATTTTTGTAGAATCTACCAGTGGATATTTGGGGAGTTTT
Organism: Pongo abelii; assembly: GCF_028885655.2. Taxonomy (NCBI): domain Eukaryota; kingdom Metazoa; phylum Chordata; class Mammalia; order Primates; family Hominidae; genus Pongo; species Pongo abelii. Next base: position 3,615,298 of record NC_071997.2, read on the forward strand.
GAGGCCTAGGCTGGAAAAAGAAATACTTTCACATAAAAACTAGAAAGAAACAATCACAGAAACTTCTTTGTGAAGTGTGCACTCAATTCACAGAGGTTAACCTTCGTTTTGATAGAGCAGTTTTGAAACACTCTTATTGTAGAATCTGCAAGTGGACATTTGGAGCGCTTTGAGGCCTATGATGGAAAACGAAATATCTTAATATAAAAATTAGATAGAAGCATTCTTAGAAACTTCTTTGTGATATGCACATTCAAATAAAAGAGTTGAATCTTCCTTTTGATAGAGCAGTTTCGAAACACTCTTTTTTCACAATCTGCAAGTGGATATTTGGAGCGCTTTGTGGCCTATGCTGGAAAAGGAAATATCTTCATATAAAAACTAGACAGAAGCATAATCAGAAACTTCTTTGTGATGTGTGCATTTAACGCACAGAGTTGAATCTTCCTTTTGAGATGACAGTTTAGAATCACTCTTTTTGTAGAAACTGCCAGGGGATATTTGCAGCGATTTGAGACCTAGGCATGAAAAGGAATTACCTTCACATAAAAAATAGACAGAAGCATTCTCAGAAACTTCTTTGTTATGTGGGCATTCAGCGCACAGACTTCAATCTTCCTTTTGATAGAGCAGTTTTGAAACACTCTCTTTGTAGAATCTGCAAGTGGGTATTTGGAAGGCCTAGAGGCCTATGCTAGATAAGGAAATATCTTCACATAAAAACTATACAGTAGCATTCTAAGAAACTTCTTTGTGATGTGTGCAATCAACTCACAGAGTTGAACCTTCCTTTTCATAGGGTAGATTCGAAACTATCATTTTGTAGGATCTGCAAGTGGATACTGGGAGCGCTTTGAGACCTATGCGGGAAAAGGAAATATCTTCACATAAAAACTAGACAGTAGCATTCTCAGAAAGTTCTTTGTGATGTATGCAGTCAACTCACAGAGTTGAACCTTCCTTTAGATACAGCAGTTGTGAAACATTCTTTTTGTAGAATATGCAAGGGGATATTCGAAGCGCTTTGAGGCCTCTGCTGGAAAAGGAAATATCTTCACTTAAAAACTAGACAGAAACATTCTCAGAAACAGCTTTGTGATGTGTGCACTCAACTCACAGAGTTGATCCTTCCTTTAGAGAGAGCAGTTTTGAAACACTCTTTTTGTAGAAACTGCAAGTGGATATTTGGAGTGCTTTGAGGTCTAAGCTGGAAAAGGAAATGTCTTCAAATAAAAACTAGACAGAAGCATTCTCAGGAACTTCTTTGTGATGTGTGCATTCAATTCACAGAGTTGAACCTTCCTTCTGATAGAGCAGTTTTGAAACACTCTTTTTGTAGAATCTGCAAGTGGATATTTGGAGAGTTTTGAGGCCTCTGCTGGAAAAGGAAATATCTTCACTTAAAAACTAGACAGAAACATTCTCAGAAACAGCTTTGTGATGTGCGCACTCAACTCACAGAGTTGATCCTTCCTTTAGATAGAGCAGTTTTGAAACACTCTTTTTGTAGAAACTGCAAGTGGATATTTGGAGTGCTTTGAGGTCTAAGCTGGAAAAGGAAATGTCTTCAAATAAAAACTAGACAGAAGCATTCTCAGGAACTTCTTTGTGATGTGTGCATTCAATTCACAGAGTTGAACCTTCCTTTTGATAGAGCAGTTTTGAAACACTCTTTTGTAGAATCTGCAAGTGGATATTTGGAGTGTTTTGAGGCCTATGCTGGAAAAGGAAATATCTTCACAGAAATACTAGACAGAAACATTCTCAGAAAATTCTTTGCGATGTGTGCATTCAACTCACAGATTTGAACCCTCCTTTTCATACAGCAGTTTCTACACATACTTTTTGTAGAATCTGCAAGTGGATATTTGGAGCGCTTTGAGGCCTATGCTGGAATAGGAAATATCTTCACATAAAAACTAGACAGAAGCATTCTCAGAAACTTCTTTGTGATGTGTGATTTCAACTCACACAGTTGAAATTTCCTTTTGATGGATCAGTTTTGAAACATTCCTTTTGTAGAATCTGCCAGTGGATATTTGGAGCACTTTGAGGCCTAAGCTGGAAAGGGAAATATCTCCACATAAAAACTAGACAGAAGCATTCTCAGGAACTTCTTTGTGATGTGTGCATTCAAGTCACAGAGTTGAAACATCCTGTTGATAGACAAGTTTTGAAACACTCTTTTTGTAGAATCTGCAAGTGGATATTTGGAGGGCTTTGAGGCCTATCCTAGAAAAGGAAATATCTTCACATAAATGCAAATCAAAAAATTTCTCAGAAACTACGTTGCAATGTGTTTATTCAACTGACAGTGTGCCACGTTCCTTTTGATAGAGCAGCTTTGAAACACTCTTTTTGTAGAATCTGCAAGTGTATATTTGAAGCGCTTTGAGGCCTATGATGGAAAAGAAAATATCTTCACTTAAAAACTAAACAGAAGCATTCTCAGGAACATATTTGGATGTGTCCATTCAGCTCACAGTGTTGAACCTTCCTTTTGAGAGAGCAGTATTGAAACACTCTTTTTGTAGAATCTGCAAGTGGATATTTGGAGCGCTTTGAGATCTATGCTGGAAAAGGAAATATCTTCACATAAAAATTAGACAGAAGTATTCTCACAAACTTCTTTGTGATGTGTGAATTCACATTGCAGATTTGAACTTTCCTTTTGAAAGAGCAGTTTTCAAACACACTTTTAGAAGTGTCGGCCAGTGGATATTTGCAGCCCTTTGACGCCTATGCTAGATAAGGAAATATCTTCACATAAAAACTAGATAGAAACATTCCAGGAAACTTCTTTGTGATGTATGCATTCAACACACAGAGCTGAACGTTCCTTTTGATGGAGCAGTTTTGAATCACTATTTTTGTAGAATTTGCCAGTGGATATTTGGGGCATTTTGAGTCCTAAGCTGGACAGGGAAATATCTCCACATAAAAACTAGACTGAAGCATTCTCAGAAACTTCTTTGTGATGTGTGCATTCAAGTCACAGAGTTGAAACTTCCTTTTTTTAGGCAAGTTTTGAAACACTCTTTTTGTGGAATCTGCAAGTGGATATTTTGAGCTCTTTGAGGCCTATGCTAGAAAAGGAAATATCTTCACATCAAAACTAGACAGAAGCATTATCAGGAACTTCGCTGTGTCGTGTGCTTTCAACTGGCAGAATTGAACCTTCCTTTTGATTCAGCAGTTTTGAAACACTCTTTTTGTAGAATCTGCAAGTGGATATTTGGAGCGCTTTGAGGCCTATGATGGAAAAGGAAATATCTTCACATTAAAATTAAACAGAAGATTTCTCAGAAACATTTTTGTGATGTGTGAATTCAACTCACAACAGTTGAACCTCCGTTTTGATAGAGCAGATTTGAAACACTCCTTTTGTAGAATCTGCCAGTGGATATTTGTAACTCTTTGAGGCCTGTGCTGGAGAAAGAAATATCATCACATAAAAACTAGACAGAAGCATTTTCAGAAACTAATCTGTGATGGGGGCATTCGACTCACAGATTTGAATCTTCATTTTGATAGAGAAGTTTTGAAACACTCTTTTTTGGAATCTGCAATTGGACATTTTGAGCACTTAGACACCACTGCTGGAAAAGGAAATATCTTCTCACAAAAACTAGAAAGAAGCATTCTCAGAAACATTTTTGTGATGTGAGCACTCAACTCACATGCTTGAGCCTTCCTTTTGATAGAACAGTTTTGAAACCCTCCTTTTGTAGAATCTGCAAGTGGATACTTGGAGCGCTTTGAGGACTATGCGGGAAAACGAAATATCTACACATAAAAACTACACAGAAGCATTCTCAGGAACTTCTTTGTGATGTGTGCATTCAGCTCACAGAGATGAAATTTCCTTTTAATAGATCAGTTTTGAAACACTCTATTTGTAGAATCTGCAAGTGGATATTTGGAGCCCTTTGAGGCCTATGCTGGAAAAGGGAATATCCTCACATAAGAACTAGAAAAAAGCATTCTCCTAAACTGCTTTCTAATCTGTGCATTCAACTCAAAGAGTTGAACATTGCTTTCGATAGAGCAGTTTTTAAACACTCTTCTTGTAGAATCTGCAAGAGGATATTTGGAGCACTTTGAAGCCTATGCTGGAAAAGGAATTATCGTGTCATAAAAACTAGACAGAAGCATTCTCAGGAACTTCTTTGTGATGTGTGCATTCAACTCACAGAGTTGAACCTTCCTTTTGATAGGGCAGTTTTGAAACACACTTTTTGTGGAATCTGCAAGAGGATATTTGGAGCGCTTTGAGGTCTATGCTGGAAAAGGAAATATCTTCACATAAATACTAGACAGAGTATCCTCAGGAACTTCTTTGTGTTGTGCGATTTCAACTGATGCAGTTGAATCTTCGTTTTGATAGAGCAGTTTTGAAACACACTTTTTGTAGAATGTGCAACTGTTTATTTGGAGCGCTTTGAGGCCTATGCTGGAAAACGAAATATTTTCACATGAAAACTAGAAAGAAGTTTTCTCAGAAACTTCTTTGTGATGTGTTTATTCAATGCACCATGTTGAAACTTCCTTTCTAGAGAGCAGTTTTGAAACACTATTTTTGTAGTATCTGCAAGTGGGTATCTGGAGCGCTTTGAGGCCTATGCTAGAAAAGGGAATATCTTCACATAAAAACTAGACAGAAGCTTTCTCAGAAACTTCTTTGTTATGTGTGCATTTAACATACAGAGTTGAACTTTCCTTTGATAGCGCAGTTTTGAAACACTATTTTTGTACCATCTGCCACCAGATATTTGGGTGATATGAGGCCTATTCTGGCAAAGGATATATCTTAATATAAAACCTAGGCAGAAGTATTCTGAGAAACTTCTTTGTGATGTGTGCATTCAACTCACAGAGTTGAACCTTAGTTTTCATACAGCAGTTTTGAAACACTCTTTTTGCAGGATCTGCAAGTAGATATTTGTAGTGCTGTGAGGCCTAGGCTGGAAAAGGAAATATCCTCACATAAAAACTGGACAGAAGTATTTTAAGGAACACCTTTGTGATGTGTGCATTCAACTCACAGAGTTGAACTTTCCTTTTGATAGAGCAGTTTTGAAACACTCTTTTTGTAGATTCTGCCCGTGGATATTTGGAGTGCATTGATGCCAATGCTGGAAAAGGAAATGTCTTCACGTAAAAACTAGACAGAAGCATTCTCAGAAACTTCTTTGTGATGTGTGCATTCAACTCACAGTGTTGGACCTTCCCTTTGATACAGTAATTTATAATCACTCTTTTTCTACAATCTGCCAGTGGATATTTGGAACGCTTGGAGGCCTCTGCTGTTAAAAGGAACATCTTCACATAAATACTAGACAGAAGCATTCTCAGAAACTTCTTTGTGATGTGTGCATCCACCTCACAGAGTTGAACCTTCCTTTTGATAGAGTAGTTTTGAAACACTCTTTTTGTAGAATCTGCAAGTGGATATTTGGAGAGCTTTGAGGTCTACGCTGGAAAAGGATATATCTTAACATAAATAATAGACAGAAGCATTCTCAGAAACTTCTTTGTGATGTGTGCTTTCAATGCACAGAGTTGAATCCTCCTTTTGATAGAGAAGTTTCTACACACTCTTTTTGTAGAATCTGCAAGTGGATATTTGGAGAGCTTTGTGGCCTATGATGGAAAAGGAAATATCTTCACATAAAAACCAGACAGACGCATTCTCAGAAAGTTCTTTTTGATGTGTGCATTCAACTCACAGGTTTAAACCTTCCGTTTGATGGAGAAGTTTTGAAACACCCTTTTTGTAGAATCTGCCAGTGGATATTTGGGTGCTTTGGGGCCTATGATGGAAAAGGAAATATCTTCACATAAAAACTAGACAGAAGAATTCTGAGACACTTCTTTGTGATGTGTGCATTCAACTCACAGAGTTGAACCTTCCTTTTGATAGAGCACTTTTGAAATACTCTTTTTGTAGTATCTGAAATTGGATATTTGGAGCGATTTGATACCAATGCTGGAAAAGGAAATGTGTTCACATAAAAACTAGACAGAAGCATTCCCAGAAACTTCTTTGTGATGTATGCATTCAATACACAGAGTTGAACCTTCCTTTTGATAGAGCAGTTTTGAAACACTCTTCTTGTAGAATCTGCCGGTGGATATTCGGAGTGCTTTGACACGTGTGCTGGAAAAGGAAATAGCTTCACATATACACTAGACAGAAGCATTTTCAGAAACTTCTTTTTGATGTGTGCATTGAACGTACAGAGTTGAACATCCCTTTTGATAGAGCAGTTTTGTAAAACTGTTTTTGTACCATCTGCCACTGGATAGTTTTAGCACTTTGAGGCCTGTGCTGGAATAAGATATCTTCACGTAAAAACTAGAAAGAAGCATTCTCAGAACTTCTTTGTAATATGTGCATTCAACTCACAGTGTTGAACCTTACTTTTGATAGAGCATTTTTGAAACACTCTTTTTCTAGAATCTGCAAGTGGACACTTGGAGAGCATAGATGCCTATGATGGAAAAGAAAATATCTTCACATAAAAACTAGATGGAATCATTCTCAGAAACTTCTTTGTGATGTGTGAATTCAACTAACAGACTTGAGCCTTCTGTTTAAAAGAGTAGTTTTGAAACCCTCTTTTTGTAGAATCTGTAAGTGTATATTTGGAGCGCTTTTAGGACGACGCGGTAAAAGGAAATATCTTCACATAATAACTAAACAGAATCATTCTCACGAACTTCTTTGTGATGTGTGCATTCAACTCACAGTGTTGAACATTCCTTTGGATAGATTAGTTGTGAATCACCTTTTTGTAGAATCTGCAAGTGGATATTTGGAGTGCTTTCAGGCCTATGCTAGAAAACAAAATATCTTCACATAAAAAATAGACAGAAGCGTTCTCACAATCTTCTTTGTGATGTGTGTATTCAACTCATGGAGTTGAACCTTCGTTTTGATACAGCAGTTTTGAAACACCCTTTTTTAGAATCTGCAAGTGGATATCTGGAGCACATTGAACCTTATGCTGGAAAAGGAAATAGCTTAATATAAAAACTAGACAGAATCATTCTCCGAAACTTCTTTTTGATGTGTGCATTCAACTCAAAGAGTTAAATTTTCTTTTCGATAGAGCAGTTTTGAAACGCTCTTTTTTTAGAATCTGCAAGTGGATATTGGAGCGCTTTGAGGCCTATACAGGAAAAGGAAATATCTTCACATAAAAACTAGACAAAACATTTTCAGAAACTTCTTTGTGATGTGTGCATTCAACTCACAGAGTTGAACCTTGCTTTTGATAGAGCAGTTTTGAAACGCTCTTTTTGTGGAATCTGAAAGTGGATATTTGGAGCCATTTGAGGCCTATGCTGGAAAAGGAAATTTCTTCACATGAAAAGTAGACAGAAGTATTCTCAGAAAGTTCTCTGTCATGTGTGCATTCAACTCGCAGAGTTGAACCTTCTTTTGACAGAGGACATTGGAAACACTCTTTTTGTGGAATCTGCAAGAGGATATTTAGAGCGCTTTGAAACCTATGTTGGTAAAGGTATTATTGTCACATTTAAACTAGACAGAAGCATTCTCAGGAACTTCTTCGTGAAGTGAGCTTTCAACTCAGAGAGTTGAACGTTCCTTTTGATACAGCAGTTTTGAAACACTCTTTTTATGGGATCTGCAAGAGGATATTTTGAGCGCTTTGAGGCCTATGCTGGAAAAGGAAATATCTTCACATAAAAACTAGACAGAAGTATTATCAGGAAGTTCGTTGTGTTATGTGCTTTCAAGTGACAGAGTAGAAACTTCCTTTTGATTCAGCAGTTTTGAAACACTCTTTTTGTAGAATCTGCAACTGGATATTTGGAGCTCTTTGAGGCCTATGCTGGAAAAGGAGATATCTTCACATAAAAACTAGATAGTAGCATTCTCAGAAACTTCTTTTTCATGTGTGTATTCAACTCACAGAGTTTAAACTTCCTTTCGATAGAGCAGTTTCGAAACACTCTTTTTTAGAATCTGCAAGTGGATATCTGGAGTGCTTTGAGTCCTGTGCTGGAAAAGGAAATTTCTTCACATAAAAACTAGACAGAAGCATTCTTAGAAACTTCTTTGTGACGTGTGCATTTAACACACAGATTTGAACATTCTTTTTGATAGCACATTTTTGAATCACTCTTTTTGTAGAATCTGTCAGTGTATATTTGGGTGCTTTGGGGCCTATGATGGAAAAGGAAATATCTTCACATAAAAACTAGACAGAAGAATTCAGAGAAACTTCTTTGTGATGTGTGAGTCCAGCTCACAGAGTTGAACCTTTCTTTTGATAGAGCACTTTTGAAACACTCTTTTTGTAGAATCTCCAAGTGGATATTTGGAGCGCTTTGGGGTCTGTGCTGGAAAAGGAAATACTTTCACATAAAAAGTAGACAGACGCATTCTCAGAAGCATCTTTGTGATGTGTGCATTCAAGTCACAGACTTGAGCCTTCCTTTAGATAGAGCTGTTTTGAAACCTACTTTTTGTAGGATCTGCAAGTGGATATTTCGAGTGCTTTGAGGACTATGCAGGAAAAGGAAATATCTTCACCTAAAAACTACACAGAAGAATTATCAGGAACTTCTTTGTGATGTGTGCATGCAACTCACAGAGTTGAACCTTACTTTCAATAGATCAGTTTTGCAACACTCTTTTTGTAGAATATTCAACTGGATATTTGGAAAGCTTTGAAGCCTATGCTGGGAAAGGAAATATCTTCACATAAAAACTAGACAAAAGCATTCTCCGAAACTTCTTTGTGATGTGTGCGTTCGACTCACTGAGTTGAACATTTCTTTCGATGGAGCAGTTTTGAAACACTCTTTTTGTAGAAAGTGCAAGTGGATATTTGGAGCTCTTTGAGGCCTATACCAGAAAAGGAAATATCTTCACATAAAAACTAGACAGAAGCATTCTCAGAAACTTCTCGTTTTTTATTTATTATTATGATACGTTAAGTTTTAGGGTTCATGTGTACAATGGGCAGTTTAGTTACATATGTATACATGTGCCATGCTGGTGTGCTGCACCCAACCACCCTTCATCTAGCATTAGGTATATCTCCCAATGATATCCCTCCCCCATCCCCCCACCCCACAACCGTCCCCAGAGTGCGATGTTTCCCTTCCTGTGTCCATGTGTTCTCATTTTAAAATTCCCACCTATGAGTGTGAATATGTGGTATTTGGTTTTTTGTTCTTGCGATAGCTGACTGAGAATAATGATTTACAATTTCATCCATGTCCCCACAAAGGACATAAACTCATCATTTTTCATGGCTGCATAGTATTCCATGGTGTATATGTGCGACATTTTTTTTTTGAAAATTATTATTATTATTTTACTTTAGGTTTTATGGTACATGTGCGCAATGGGCAGATAAGTAACATACGTATACATGTGCAATGCTGGTGCACTGCACCCACTAACTCGTCATCTAGCATTAGGTTTATCTCCGAATGCTATCTCTCCCCCCTTCCCCCATCCCACAACTGTCCCTGAAGTGTGACGTTCCCCTTCCTGTGTCCATGTGTTCTCATTGTTCAATTCCCACCTGTGAGTGAGAATATGCGGTGTTTGGTTTTTTGTTCCTGCGATAGCTTACTGAGAATGATAATTTCCAATTTCATCCATGTCCCTACAAAGGATATGAACTCATCAATTTTTATGGCTGCATAGTATTCCATGGTGTATATGTGCTACATTTTCTTAATCCAGTCTATCATTGTTGGACATTTGTGTTGGTTCCAAGTCTTTGCTGTTGTGAATAATGCCACAATAAACATACGTGTGCATGTGTCTTTATAGCAGCATGAATTTATAGTCCTTCGGGTATATACCCAGTAATGGGATGGCTGGGTCGAATGGAATTTCTAGTTCTAGATCCCTGAGGAATCGCCACACTGACTTCCACAATGGTTGAACTAGTTTACAGTCCCACCAACAGTGTAATAGTGTTCCTATTTCTCCACATCCTCTCCAGCACCTGTTGTTTCCTGACTTTTTAATGATTGCCATTCTAACTGGTGTGAGATGGTATCTCATTGTGGTTTTGATTTGCATTTCTCTGATGGCCAGTGAGGGTGAGCATTTTTTCATGTGTTTATTGGCTGCATAAATGTCTTCTTTTGAGAAGTGTCTCTTCATGTCCTTCGCCCACTTTTTGATGGGTTTGCTTGTTTTTTTCTTGTAAATTCGTTGGAGTTCATTGTAGATTCTGGATATTAGCCCTTTGTCAGATGAGTAGGTTGCGAAAATTTTTTCCATCTTGTAGGTTGCTTGTTCACCCTGATGGTAGTTTCTTTCGCTGTGCAGAAGCTCTTTAGTTTAATTAGATCCCATTTGTCAATTGTGGCTTTTGTTGCCATTGCTTTTGGTGTTTTACACATGAAGTCCTTGCCCGTGCCTGTGTCCTGAATGGTAATGCCTAGGTTTTCTTCTAGGGTTTTTATGGTTTTAGAGCTAACGTTTAAGTCTTTAATCCATCTTGAATTGATTTTTGTATAAGGTGTAAGGAAGGGATCCAGTTTCAGCTTTCTCCATATGGCTAGCCAGTTTTCACAGCACCATTTATTAAATAGGGAATCCTTTCCCCATTTCTTGTTTTTGTCAGGTTTGTCAAAGATCAGATAGTTGTAGATAAGTGGCATTATTTCTGACGACTCTGTTCTGTTCCATTGATCTATATCTCTGTTTTGGTACCAGTACCATGCTGTTTTGGTTACTCTAGCCTTGTAGTATAGTTTGAATTCAGGTAGTGTGATGCCTCCAGCTTTGTTCTTTTGGCTTAGGATTGACTTGACGATGCAGACTGCTTTTTGGTTCCATATGAACTTTAAAATAGATTTTTCCAATTCTGTGAAGAAAGTCATTGGTAGCTTGATGGGGATGGCATTGAATTTGTAAATTACCTTGGGAAGGATGGCCATTTTCACGATATTGACTCTTCCTACCCATGAGCGTAGAATGTTCTTCCATTTGTTTGTATCCTGTTTTATTTCCTTGAGCAGTGGTTTGTAGTTCTCCTTGAAGAGTTCCTTCACGTCCCTTGTAAGTTGGATTCCTAGGTATTTTATTCCCTTTGAAGCAATTGTGAATGGGAGTTCACTCATGATTTGGCTCTCTGTTTGTCTGTTATTGGTGTATAAGAATGCTTGTGATTTTTGTACATTGATTTTGTATCCTGAGACTTTGCTGAAGTTCCTTATCAGCTTAAGGAGATTTTGGGCTGAGACAATGGGGTTTTCCAGATAAACAATCATGTCATCTGCAAACAGGGACAATTTGACTTCCTCTTTTCCTAATTGAATACCCTTTATTTCCTTCTCCTGCCTAATTGCCCTGGCCAGAACTTCCAACACTATGTTGAATAGCAGTGGTGAGAGAGGGCATCCCTGTCTTGTGTCAGTTTTCAAAGGGAATGCTTCCAGTTTTTGTCCATTCAGTATGATATTGGCTGTGGATTTGTGATAGAGAGCTCTTATTATTTAGAGATATGTCCCATCAATACCTAATTTATTGAGAGGTTTTAGCATGAAGTGTTATTGAATTATGTCAAAGGCCTTTTCGGCATCTATTGAGATAATCATGTGGTTTTTGTCTTTGGTTCCGTTTATAGGCTGGATTACATTCATTGATTTGCATATATTGAACCAGGCTTGCATCCCAGGGATGAAGCCCACTTGATCCTGGTGTATAAGCTGTTTGATGTGCTGCTGGATTCTGTTTGCCAGTATATTATTGAGGATTTTTGCATCAGTGTTCATCAAGGATATTGGTCTAAAATTCTCTTTTTTGGTTGTGTCTCTGCCCGGCTTTGGTATCAGGATGATGCTGGCCTCATAAAATGAGTTAGGAAGGATTGCCTCTTTTTCTATTGATTGGAATAGTTTCAGAAGGTATGGTACCAGCTCCTCCTTGTACCTCTGGTAGAATTCGGCTGTGAACCCATCTGGTCCTGGACTTTTTTTGGTTGGTAAACTATTGATTATTGCCACAATTTCAGCTGCTGTTATTGATCTATTCAGAGATTCAACTTCTTCCCAGTTTAGTCTTGGGAGGGTGTATGTGTCGAGGAATTTATCCATGTCTTCTAGATTTTCTAGTTTATTTGCGTAGAGGTGTTTGTAATATTCTCTGATTGTAGCTTGTATTTCTGTGGGATCGGTGGTGATATCCCCTTTATCATTTTTTATTGCATCTATTTGATTCTTCCCTCTCTTTTTCTTTATTAATCTTTCTAGTGGTCTATCAATTTTGTTGATCCTTTCAAAAAACCAGCTCCTGGATTCATTTATTTTTTGAAGGATTTTTTGTGTCTCTATTTCCTTCAGTTCTGCTCTGATTATGGTTATTTCTTGCCTTCTGCTAGCTTTTGAATGTGTTTGCTCTTGCTTTTCTAGTTCTTTTCATTGTGATGTTAGGGTGTCAATTTTGGATCTTTCCTGCTTTCTGTTGTGGGCATTTAGTGCCATAAATTTCCCTCCACACACTGCTTTGAATGCATCCCAGAGATTCTGGTATGTTGTGTGTTGGTTCTCGTTGGTTTCAAAGAACATCTTTATTTCTGCCTTCATTTCGTTATATACCCAGTACTCATTCAGGAGCAGGTGGTTCAGTTTCCACGTAGTTCAGCGGTTTTGGGTGAGATTCTTAATCCTGAGTTCTAGGTTGATTTCACTGTGATCTGAGAGATAGTTTGTTATAATTTCTGTTCTTTTACATTTATTGAGGAGAGCTTTACTTCCAAGTATGTGGTTAATTTTGTAATAGGTGTGGTGTGGTGCTGAAAAAATGTATATTCTGTTGATTTGGGGTGGAGAGTTCTGTAGATGTCTATTAGGTTCGCTTGGTGCAGAGATGAATTCAATTCCTGGGTATCATTGTTGAGTTTCTGTCTTGTTGATCTGTCTAATGTTGACAGTAGGGTGTTAAAGTCTCCCACTATTAAAGTGTGGGAGTCTAAGTCTATTTGTAGGTAACTCAGGACTTGCTTTATGAATCTGGGTGCTCCTGAATTGAGTGCATTTATATTTAGGATAGTTAGCTCTTCTTGTTGAATTAATCCCTTTACCATTATGTAATGGCCTTCTTTTTCTCTTTTGATCTTTGTTGGTTTAAAGTCTGTTTTATCAGAGACTAGGATTGCAACCCCTAGGATTGAGATGGGTTTACTGAATACAGCACACTGATGGGTCTTGAGTCTTTATCCAATTTGCCAGTCTGTGTCTTTTAACTGGAGCATATAGTCCATTTACAATTAAAGTTAATATTGTTATGTGTGAATTTGATCCTGTCATTGTGATGTTAGCTGGTTATTTTGCTTGTTAGTTGATGCAGTCTCTTCCTAGTCTCGATGGTCTTTACATTTTGGCATGATTTTGCAGGGGCTGGTACCGGTTCTGCCTTTCCATGTTTAGCACTTCCTTCAGGAGCTCTTTTAGGGAAGGCCTGGTGGTGACAAAATCTCTCAGCATTTGCTTGTCTGTAAAGGATTTTATTTCTCCTTCACTTATGAAGCTTAGTTTGGCTGGATATGAAATTCTGGGTTGAAAATTCTTTTCTTTAAGAATGTTGAATATTGGCCCCCACTCCCTTCTGGCTTGTAGGGTTTCTGCCGAATGATCCGCTGTTAGTCTGATGGGCTTCCCTTTGATGGTAACCCGACCTTTCTCTCTGGCTGCCCTTAACATTTTTTCCTTCATTTCAACTTTGGTGAATCTGACAGTTATGTGTCTTGAAGTTGCTCTTCTCGAGGAGTATCTTTGTGGCATTCTCTGTATTTCCTGAATCTGAATGCTGGCCTGCCTTGCTAGATTGGGGAAGTTCTCCTGGATAATATCGTGCAGTGTGTTTTCCAACTTGTTTCCATTCTCCCCGTCACTTTCAGGTACACCAATCAGACGTAGATTTGGTCTTTTCCCATAGTCCCACATTTCTTGGAGGCTTTGCTCATGTCTTTTTATTCTTTTTTCTCTAAGCTTCCCTTCTCGCTTCATTTCATTCATTTCATCTTCCAGGGCTGATACCCTTTCTTCCATTTGATCGCATCAGCTCGTGAGTCTTCTGCATTCTTCACGTAGTTCTTGAGACTTGGTTTTCAGCTCCATCAGCTCCTTTAAGCACTTCTCTGTATCGGTTATTCTAGTTATACATTCTTCTAAATTTTTTTTCAAAGTTTTCAACTTCTTTGCCTTTGGTTTGAATATCCTCCCGTAGCTTGGAGTAATTTGATCATCTGAAGCCTTCTTCTCTCAGCTCGTCAAAGTCATTCTCTGTCCAGCTTAGTTCCATTGCTGGTGAGGAACTGCATTCCTTTGGAGGAGGAGAGGTACTCTGCTTTTTAGAGTTTCTAGTTTTTCTGCTCTGTTTTTTCCCCATCTTTGTGGTTTTATCTACTTTTGGACTTTGATGATGGTGATGTACAGATGGGTTATTGGTGTGGATGTCCTTTCTGTTAGTTTTCCTTCTAACAGACAGGACCCTCAGCTGCAGGTCTGTTGGAGTACCTGGTTGGCCGTTTGAGGTGTCAGTCTGCCCCTACTTGGGGGGTGCCTCCCAGTTAGGCTGCTCGGGGGTCAGGGGTCAGGGTCCCACTTGAGGAGGCAGTCTGCCCGTTCTCAGATCTCCAGCTGCGTGCTGGGAGAACCACTTCTCTCTTCAAAGCTGTCAGACAGGGACATTTAAGTCTGCAGATGTTACTGCTGTCTTTTTGTTTGTCTGTGCCCTGCCCCCAGAGGTGGAGCCTACAGAGGCAGGCAGGCCTCCTTGAGCTGTGGTGGGCCCCACACTGTTCAAGCTTCCCGGCTGCTTTGTTTACCTAAGCGAGCCTGGGCAATGGCGGGCGCCCCTCCCCCAGCCTCGTTGCCTACTTGCTGTTTGATCTCAGACTGCTGTGCTAGCAATCAGCGAGATTCCGTGGGCATAGGACCCTCTGAGCCAGGTGCGGGCTATACTGTCCTGGGGCACCGTTTCCTAAACCCGTCGGAAAATCATAGTATTCGAGTGGGAGTGGCCCGATTTTCCACTTGCCGTCTGTCATCCCTGGAAAGGGAACTCCGTGACTGCTTGCAGTTCCCGTGTGAGGCTATGCCTCTCCCCTGCTTTGGCTGGCACACGGTGCAGTCACCCACTGACCTGCGCCCACTGTCTGGTACCCCCTAGTGAGATGAACATGGTACCTCAGATGGAAATGCAGAAATCTCCCTTCTTCTGCGTCGCTCATGCTGCGAGCTGTAGACCACAGCTCTTCCTATTCGATTTGTGCCAGATTTTCTTAATCCAGTTTATCATTGTTGGACATTTGGGTTGGTTCCAAGTGTTTCATATTGTGAATAATGCCGCAATAAACATACGTGTTCATGTGTGTTTATTGCAGCATGATTTATAGTCCTTTGTGTATATACCCAGTAATGTGATGACTGTGTGAAATGGTATTTCTAGTTCTAGATCCCTGAGGAATCCCCACACTGACTTCCACAATGGTTGAACTTGTTTACAGTCCAACCAACAGTGTAAAAGTCTTCCTATTTCTCCATATCCTCTCCAGCACATTATGTTTCCTGAATTTTTAATGATTGCCATTCTAACTGGTGTGAGATGGTATCTCATTGTGGATTTGATTTGCTCTTCTCTGATGGCCATTGATGGTGAGCATTTTTTCATGTGTTTTTTGGCTGCATAAAAGTCTTCTTTTGAGAAGTATCTGTTCATGTCCTTTGCCCCCTTCTTTTTGGTGGGGGCTAAGTGCTCCAATTAAAAGACACAGACTGGTAAATTGGATAAAGTGTCAAGACCCATCAGTGTGCTGTATTCAGGAAACCCATCTCACGTGCAGAGACACACATAGGCTCAAAATAAAAGAATGGAGGATGATCTACCTAGCAAATGGAAAGCAAAAAAATGCAGGGGTTGCAATCCTAGTATCTGATAAATCAGACTTTAAACCAACAAAGATCAAAAGAGACAAAGAAGGCCATTGTATAATGGTAAAGGGATCA
Source organism: Pongo abelii (assembly GCF_028885655.2). Lineage (NCBI taxonomy): Eukaryota > Metazoa > Chordata > Mammalia > Primates > Hominidae > Pongo > Pongo abelii. The sequence continues at coordinate 3,631,312 of NC_071997.2, forward strand.
ATTCCACAAGAAGAGCTAATTATCCTAAATATATAAGCACCCAATACAGGAGCACCCAGATTCATAAAGCAAGTCCTGAGTGACCTACAAAGAGACTTAGTCTCCCACACATTAATATTGGGAGACTTTAACACTCCACTGTCTACATTAGACAGATCAATGAGACAGAAAGTCTAGAAGGATACCCAGGAATTGAACTGAGCTCTGCACCAAGCGGATCTAATAGACATCTACAGAACTCTCCACCCCAAATCAACACAATATACATTTTTTTCGGCACCACACCACACCTGTTCCAAAATTGACCACATAGTTGGAAGTAAAGCTTTTCTCAGCAAAAGTAAAAGAACAGAATATATAACAAACTATCTCTCAGATCACAGTGCAATCAAACTAGAACTCAGGATTAAGAATCTCTCTCAAAACTGCTCAACTACATGGAAACTGAACAACCTGCTCCTGAATGACTACTGGGTACATAACGAAATGAAGGCAGAAATAAAGATGTTCTTTGAAACCAAAGAGAACAAAGACACAACATACCAGAATCTCTGGGATGCATTCAAAGCAGTGTGTAGAGGGAAATTTATAGCACCAAATGCCCACAAGAGAAAGCAGGAAAGATCCAAAATTGACACCCTAACAATATAATTAAATGATCTAGAAAAGCAAGAGCAAACACATTCAAAAGCTAGCATAAGGCAAGAAATAACTAAAATCAGAACAGAACTGAAGGAAATAGAGACACAAAAAATCCTTCCAAAAATTAATGAACCCACGAGCTGGTTTTTTAAAAGCATCAACAAAATTGATAGACCGCTAGCTAGAATAATAAAGAAAAAAAGAGGGAAGAATCAGATAGATGCAATAAAAGATGATAAATGGGATATCACCACTGATCCCACAGAAATACAAAATACCATCAGAGAATACTACAAACACCTCTACGAAAATAAACTAGAAAATTTAGAAGAAAAGGATAAATTCCTCGTCACATATACTCTCCCAAGACTAAATCAGGAAGAAGTTGAATCTCTACATACACCAATAACAGGCTCTGAAATTGTGGCAATAATCAATAGCTTACCAAGCAAAAAGAGTCCAGGACCAGATGGATTCACAGCCAAATTCTACGAGAGGTACAAGGAGGAACTGGTACAATTCCGTCAGAATCTATTCCAATCAATAGAAAAAGAGGGAATCCTCCCTAACTCATTTTATGAGGCCAGCATCATCCTCATACCAAAGCCGGGCAGAGACACAACCAAAAAAGAGAATGTTAGACCAATATCCTTGATGAACATTGATGCAAAAATCCTCAACAAATTACTGGCCAACCACATCCAGCAGCACATCAGACAGCTTATCCACCATGATCAAGTGGGCTTCATCTCTGGGATGCAAGGGTGGTTCAATATACACAAATCAATAAATGTAATCCTGCATAGAAACAGAACCAAAGACATAAACCACATGATTATCTCGATAGATGCAGAAATGGCTTCTGACAAAATTCAACAACACTTCATGCTAAAATCTCTCAATAAATTAGGTATTCATGGGTCGTATCTCAAAATAATAAGAGCTATTTATGACAAACCCACAGCCAATATCATACTGAATGGGCAAAACCTGGAAGCATTCACTTTGAAAACTGGCACAAGACAGGGATGCCCTCTCTCACCACTTCTATTCAACATAGTGTTGGAAGTTCTGGCCAGGGCAATTAGGCAGGAGAAGGAAATAAAGGTTATTCAATAAGGAAAAGAGGAAGTCAAATTGTCCCTGTTTGCCGACGACATGATTGTATATCTAGAAAACCCCATTGTCTTAGGCCCAAAATTTCAAGCTGATAAGCAACTTCAACAAAGTCTCAGGATAGAAAATCAATGTACAAATATCACAAGCATTCTTATACACCAGTAACAGACAAACAGAGAGCCAAATCATGAGTGAACTCCCATTCATAATTGCTTCAAAGAGAATAAAATACCTAGGAATCCAACTTACAAGGGACGTGAAGGACCTCTTCAAGGAGAACTACAAATCACTGCTCAAGAAAATAAAAGAGGATACAAGCAAATGGAAGAACATTACATACTCATGGGTAGGAAGAATCAATATCGTGAAAATGGCCATCCTTCCCAAGGTAATTTACTGATTCAATGCCATCCCTATCATGCTACCAATGACTTTCTTCACAGAATTGGAAAAAACTACTTTAAAGTTCATATGGAACCAAAAAAGAGCCCACATCGCCAAGTCAATCCTAAGCCAAAAGAACAAAGCTGGAGGCATCACACTATCTGAATTTCAAACTATATTACAAGGCTACAGTAACCAAAACAGCATGGTACTGGTACCAAAACAGAGATATAGATCAATGGAACAGAACAGAGCCGTCAGAAATATCGCCACTTATCTACAACTATCTGATCTTTGACAAACCTGACAAAAACAAGCAATGGGGGAAGGATTCCCTATTTAATAAATGGTGCTGTGAAAACTGGCTAGCCATATGGAGAAAGCTGAAACTGGATCCCTTCCTTACACCTTATACAAAAATCAATTCAAGATGGATTAAAGACTTAAACGTTAGCTCTAAAACCATAAAAACCCTAGAAGAAAACCTAGGCATTACCATTCAGGACACAGGCACGGGCAAGGACTTCATGTGTAAAACACCAAAAGCAATGGCAACAAAAGCCACAATTGACAAATGGGATCTAATTAAACTAAAGAGCTTCTGCACAGCGAAAGAAACTACCATCAGGGTGAACAAGCAACCTACAAGATGGAAAAGATTTTCGCAACCTACTCATCTGACAAAGGGCTAATATCCAGAATCTACAATGAACTCCAACGAATTTACAAGAAAAAAACAAACAACCCCATCAAAAAGTGGGGGAGGGACATGAAGAGACACTTCTCAAAAGAAGACATTTATGCAGCCAAAAAACAGATGAAAAAATGCTCACCATCGCTGGCCATCAGAGAAATGCAAGTCAAAACCACATTGAGATACCATCCCACACCAGTTAGAATGGCAATCATTAAAAAGTCAGGAAACAACAGGTGCTGGAGAGGATGTGGAGAAATAGGAACACTTTTACACTGTTGGTGGGACTGTAAACTAGTTCAACCATTGTGGAAGTCAGTGTGGCGATTCCTCAGGGATCTAGAACTAGAAATTCCATTTGACCCAGCCATCCCATTACTGGGTATATACCCGAAGGACTATAAATCATGCTGCTATAAAGACACATGCACACGTATGTTTATTGCGGCATTATTCAGAACAGCAAAGACTTGGAACCAACACAAATGTCCAACAATGATAGACTGGATTAAGAAAATGTGGCACATATTCACCATGGAATACTATGCAGCCATAAAAAAAGATGAGTTCATGTCATTTCTAGGGACATGGTTGAAATTGGAAATCATCATTCTCAGTAAACTATCGCAAGAAAAACAACCAAACACCGCATATTCTCACTCACAGGTGGGAATTGAACAATGAGAACACATGGACACAGGGAGGGTAACATCACACTTCGGGGACTGTTGTGGGGTGGGGGAAGGTGGGAGGGATAGCATTGGGAGATATACTTAATGCTAGATGACGAGTTAGTGGATGCAGCGCACCAGCATGGCACATGTGTACATATGTAACTAACCTGAACATTGCGCACATGTACCATAAAACCTAATGTATAATAATAATTAAAAAAAAATCAGACCATTCCATTCCATTCCATTCCGTTGTATTCCGTTCCATTCCACTCCATTCCATTCCATTAAATTCCATTCCTTTCCATTCCACTCCAATCTATTCCACCCCATTGCATTCCATCACATTCCATTGCACTCCATGCCACTCCACTCTAATCCACTCGATTCCTTGCCATCCCTTTCCATTACATTCCACTCCACTCCACTCCACTCCTCTCCACTCCACTCCACTCCACTCCACTCCACTCCATTGCATTCCATTCCATTCCATTCCATTCCATTCCACTCCTTTCCATTCTATTACTTTCCTTCGACATGATCTCTGTTACGCAGGCTGGAGTGCAGTGGCACAATCTCAGCTCAGATTTCACTTCACCATTCCATTTCATTGCATTCCATTCCATTCCATTCCATTCCATTCCATTCCATTCCATTCCAATCCATTCCATTCCACTCCACCCCACTCCACTCCACTCCATTCCACTCCTTTCCATTCCATTCCATTCCACTCCACTCAACTCCCCTCCACTCCATTCCATTACATCCCATTCCATTCAACTCCATTGCACTCTTCTCCACTCCACTCCATTATCCTCTGCACCATTCCATTCCACTCCATTCCATTCCACTCCACTCCACTCAAATCAACTTCACTCCACTCCATTCCATTCCACTCCATTCCATTCCATTCCTTTCTTTCGACAGGATCTCATGGAGTCACCCAGGCTGGAATGCAGTGGAACAATCTAAGCTCACATGTCATTTCACCATTATGTTGCATTCCATTGCATTCCATAATATTCGAATCCACTCCACTCCACTCCACTGAACTCCATTTCACTCCATTCCACTCCACTCCACCCCACTCCTGTACATTTAATTCAATCCCATTCCATCCCATTCAATTCCACTCCATCCCACTCCATCCCTCTGCACTGCACTCCACTACATTCCATTCAAATCCATACCATCCCATTCCACTACATTCTACTCTACTCCACTCCACTCCACTCCACTCCACCCATTCCATTCCATTCTGCTCCATTCCATTCCATTTCTTTCTTTCGACAGGATCTCTCAGTGTCACCCAGGCTGGAGGGCAACGGCACAATCTCAGCTCACATTTCATCTCACCATCCCATTCCATTCTATTGCATTCCATTCCATTCCATTTCTATCAATTCCATTCCATTCAACCCCAGTCCACTTCCCTCCAGTCCACTCCATTCCATTCCCTTCCATTCCATTCTACTCCATTCTAGTCCACTCCACTCCACTCCGGTACGTTCCACTACACTCCATTAGATTGAATACCATTCCATTCCACTCCATTCCACTCTACCCCACTCAACTCCACTTCATTCCACTCCATTCCATTCCACTCCATTCCATTCCATTCCTTTCTTTCGACAGGATCTCACTCAGTCACCCAGGCTGAAGTGCAGTGGAAGAATCTCAGCTCACATGCCATTTCACCATTCTGTTGCATTCCATTGCATTCCATTCCATTCCATAACATTCCAATCCACTCCATTCCACTCCACTACACTCAACTCCATTCCACTCCATTCCACTCCACTCCCCTCCAGTACAATTCACTCGATCCCATTTCATACCATTCAGTTCCACTCCATTCCATTCTACTCCACTCCACTCCACTCCACTTAACTCCATTCCACTGCACTCCACCCCATTCCATTCCATTCCATTCCATTCCATTCCATTCCATTCCATTCCATTCCTTTCTTTCGACAGGATTTCTGTCTGTCACCCAGCCTGGAGTGCAGCGGCACAATCTCAGCTCAGGTTTCATTTCACCATTAAATTCCATTCCATTCCATTCCATTTCAATCAATTCCATTCCATTCCACTCCACTCCACTCCAGTCCACTCCATTCCAATCCCTTCCATTCCAGTCCACTCCACTCCACTCCACTACGGTCCACTACACTCCATTAGATTCAATCCCATTCCATTCCACTCCATTCCACTCCACTCTACTCCATTCCTTTCCATTCAATCCCATTCCTTTCCACTCCTTTGCACTCCACACCACTACACTCCAGTCCACCCGACTCCACGCGATTCCATTCCATTCCTTTCAACTCCATTCCATTCCAAACCTTTCTTTCGACAGGATCTCACACTGTCACAGAGTCTGGAGTGCAGTGGCACAATCTAAGCTCACATTTCATTTCACCATTCCATTCCATTTCATTCTATTTCATTCCATTCCAAACCACTCCACTGCACTCCACTCAAATCCAATCAATTACATTCCATTCAGTTCCACTCCACTTGAGTCCACTCCACTCCACTCCACTGCGTACCATCCCATCCCATTCCACTCCATTCCACTCCATTCGACTCCACTCCACTCCAATCCATTCCGTTCCATTACATCGCATTCCATTCCACTCCATTCAACTCTACTGCACTCACCTTCACTCCCCTCCACTCCACTCCACTCCACGTCACTCCATTCCATTCCACTCCATTCCACTCCATTCCACTCCATTCCATTCCATTCCATTCCATCCCTTTTTTCCGACAGGATCTCACTCTGTCACCCAGGCTGGAGTGTAGTACAACAATCTCAGCTCACATTTCATTTCACCATTCCATTCCATTCTCCTCCACTCCACTCCATTCCACTCAATCCCATTCCATTCCACTACATTCCTCTCCACTCCACTAAACTCCACTCCACTCCACTCGTTTCCACTCCATTCCATTCCAGTCCATTCCATTCCTTTATTTTGACAGGATCTCACTCTGTGATACAGGCTGGAGTGCAGTGGCAGAATCTCAGCTGACATTTAATTTCACCATTCCATTCCACTCCACTCCACTCCACTCCATTTCAGTCCACTCCATTGCATTCCATTCCATTCCATTCCACTACATTCCAATCCACCCTACTCCACTACAGTCCACTCCATTCCATTCCATCCCATTCAATTCCACTCCACTCCACTCCACTCCATTCCATTCCACTCCATCCCATTCCATTCCACTCCTCTCCTCTCCACTCCAGTCCACTCCACTCCATACCACTCCGTTCCACTCCATTCAATTACATTCCATTGTATTACACTCCATTCCATTCTATTCCTTTCTTTTGATATGATCTCATTCTGTCACGCAGGCTGCAGTTCGGTGGCAAAATCTCAGCTCAAATTTCATTTCACCATTCCATTCCATTGCATTCCATTGCATTCCATTCCACTCCACTCCACTCCACTCCATTCTACTCCACTCCACTCCATTCCATTCCATTACAATCTACTCCACTCATCTCCACTCCATTCCATTGCATTCCATTCCATTACAGTCCACTCCACTCCACTCCACTCCATTCCACTACATTCAATTCCATTCCATTCTATTATACTCCATTCCATTCCATTCGTTTTTTTTTTTTTGACAGGATATCTCTCTGTCAACCAGGCTGGAATGCAGTGGCCCAATCTCAGCTCATATTTAGTTTCACCATTCCTTTCCACTCCATTCCATTCCATTGTATTCCATTCAAATACCCGCCACTCCACTCTATTCCATTCAACTCCACTCCAATCCCCTCCATTCCACTCTTCTCAATTCCAGTCCATTCCACTCCACTCCACTCCACTCCATTCCCTTCCATGCCATTCCATTCCACTACATTCCACTCTACTCCACTCCACACCACTCCACTCCACTCCATTCCATTCCATCCCATTCCTTTCCACTCCATTCCACTCCACTCCACTCCACTCAACTCCATTCCACTCCACTGCACTCTGTTCCATTCCATTCCATTCCATTGCACTCCATTCTACTCAATTTCTTTTTTCTGACAGGATCTCACTCTGTGTCCAGGCTGAAGTGTAGTGGCACAATCTCAGGTTACATTTCATTTCACCATTCCATTCCATTCCATTCCATTCCATTCCATTCCATTCCATTCCATGCCATTCTATTCCTTTCCTTTCCATTCTATTGCATTCCATTCCATTCCACTCCATGTCAATCCACTCCACTCCAGTCCAGTCCATTCCTTCCCATTCCATTCCACTCCATTCCACTCCATTCCACTCCAGTCCACTCCAATCCACACCACTCTACTCCATTCCAACCATCCCATTCCATTCCATTCCATTCCATTCAACTGTACTCCACTCCACTCCATTCCATTCCATGCCACTACATCCCATTCCATTCCACTCCACTACACTCCAATCCACTCCTCTCCCCTCCATTCCATTCATTTCCATTCACTCCATTCCACTCCACTCCATTCTATCCCATTCCATTCCACTCCACTCCATTCCATGCCACTACATCCCATTCCATTTCACTCCACTACACTCCAATCCACTCCTCTCCCCTCCAATCCACCCCTTTCCATTCACTCCATTCCACTCCACTCCACTCCATTCCATTGCATTCCATTGCACTCCATTCCACTCCACTCCACTCCAGTCCACTAAATTCCCTTGCCTTCCATTCCATTCCATTCCACTCCTTTCCACTCCACTCCACTGCACTCCACTCCATTCCGTTCCATTCCTTTCCATTCCATTCCATTCCATTCCACTCCATTCCATTCCTTTCCATTCCACTCCATTCCATTCCATTCCTTTCTTTCGACAGAATCTCACTCTGTCACACAGCCTGGAGTGCAGTGGCACAATCTCAGCTCACATTTCATTTTACCTTTCCATTCCATTCCATTCCATTCCATTCCTTTCCATTCCATTCCGTTTCACTCCACTCCACTCCTCCACTCCATTCCATTTCATTGAACTGCACTCTACTGAACTCCACTCCACTCCACCCCTTTCCATTCCATCCTATTCCATTCCAAATATGTCCACTCCATTCCACTCCACTCTACTCCACACCACTACATTCCACTTGATTACGTCAAATTCCATTCCACTCCATTCCACTCCACTCCCTTCCACTCCACTGCTCTCCACTCTACTCAATTTCATTCCATTCCATTCCAATACACTCTATTCCATTCCATTCCTTTCTTTCAACTGGATCTCACTCTGTAACCCCTGCTGGAGTGCAGCTGCAGAATCTCACCTCACATTACATTTCACCGTTCCATTCCATTGAAATCGATTCCATTTCACTACATTCCAGTTCATTGCATTCCATTCCCTTCTTTCGAGAGGATTTCACTCTGATACACAGGCCGGAGTGCAGTAGCCCAATTTCATATACTATTTCATTTCACCATTCCATTCCACTCCATTCCACTTCACTCCACTCCACTCCACTCCATGCCATTCCTCTCCATTCTATTCCACTCCATTCCATTCCATTCCTTCGACAGGATCTCTTTCTGTCCCCCAGGCTGGAGTGCAGTGGGACAATCTCAGCTAACATTTCTTTTCACCATTCCATTCCATTCCAATCCATTCCATTCCATTCCACTGCACTCCACTATACTCCACTCTACTCCTCTGCACTCCATTCTATTCTGGCCACTCCACACCACTCCACTCCACTCATCCCATTCCTTCCCATTCAATTCCATTCCACTCCATTCCACTCCACTCCACTCCATTCCTTTCCACTCTATCCCATTCCATACCACTCCATTCCACTCCACTCCTCTCCACTTCACTCCACTCCATTCCTTTCTTTTCCACTCCCTTCCATTCCATTCCTTTTTTTTGACAGGATCGCACTCTGTCACCCTGGCTGCAGTGCAGTGGCAAAATCTCAGCTCACATTTCATTTCACCATTCCATTCCACTGCATTCCAATCCATTCCATTCCATTCCACTCTACTCCACTCTACTCCACTCTACTCCTCTGCACTCCATTCCATTCTGTTCCACTCCACACCACTCCATTCCACTCCACACCACACCACTCCACTTCACACCATCCCTTTCCTTCCCATTCAATTCCACTTCACTCCATTCCACTTCACTCCATTCTATTCCATTCCACTCTATCCCATTCCATTCCACTCCATTCCACTCCACTCCTCTCCACTTCACTCCACTCCATTCCTTTCTTTTCCACTCCCTTCCATTCCATTCCTTTCTTTTGACAGGATCTCATTCTGTCACCCTGGCTGCAGTGCAGTGGCACAATCTCAGCTCACATTTCATTTCACTGTTCCATTCCATTGCATTCCGTTGCTTACCATTCCATCCCATTCCATTTCAGTCCACTAAACTCCACTCCATTCCACTACACTCCAATACACTCCATTCCATTCCATTCCATTCCATTCCACTCCACTCCATTCCACTCCACACCACACCAATCAATTCCATTCCATCCCATTCCATTCCAATCTATTAAACTCCAGTCCACTTCACTACCCTCCATTCCACTCCACTCCATCCCATTCTATTCCACTCCATTCCCCTCCACTCCACTCTACTCCACTCCAGTCCACTCCACTCCACTTCATTCCGATCCACATTATTCCATTCTACTCCATTCCATTCCATTCTTTCTTATCACAGGATCTCACTCTGTCACCCAGGATGGATTACAGTGCAACAATTTCAGGTCACAATTTATTTCACCAGCCCATTCCATTCCATCCCATTTCATTCCATTAAATTCCATTCCTTTCCATTTCACTCCACTCCACTCCACTCCTCTCCACCTCATTCCATTCCATCCCATTGCATTCCACTCCATTCCACTCCATTCCACTCTTCTCCACTCCACTCCTTTCCATGACATCCCATTACATTCCACTCTAATCCACTCCATTCCACACCACTCCACTCCACTCCTCTCCATTCCATTCTATTCCATTCCATTCCTTTCCTTTCCATTCCTTTCTTTCGATATGATCTCAGTCTGTTACACCGGCTGTAGTGCAGTGGCACAATCTCAGCTCACATTTCATTTCAGCATTCCATTGCATTCCATTCCATTCCGTTCTATTGCATTCCATTCCATTCCACTCCACTCCACTCCACTCCACTCCACTCCATTCCATTCCATTCCATTTCAGTCCACTCCACTCCACTCCACTCAACTCGACTCCATTCCATTCCATCCCATTCCATTCCACTACATTCCACTCCACTCCACTCCATTCCCTCCCACTCCATTCCACTCCATTCCACTCCTCTCCTCTCCACTCCACTGCACTCCACTCCATTCCATTCCACTCCATTCCATTCCATTCCTTTCTTTCAACAGGATTTCACTGTCAGACAAGCTGGAGTGCAGTGGCACAATCTCAGCTCACATTGCCTTTTACCATTGCATTCCATTCCGTTTTATTCCACTCCACTCCACTCCACTCCATCCCATTCCATTCAACTAAAATCCACTCCACTCCACTCCATTCAATTCCGTCCCATTCCATTCCACTCCATTCCCCTCCACTCTAATCAACTCCACTTCAGTCCACTCCACTCCACTCCAATCAACTACGTTCCATTCCATTCCATTCCCTTCCATTCCTTTCCACTCCATTCCCTTCCATTCCTTTATTTCCATTCCGTTCCATTCCATTCCATTCCATTCCATTCCATTCCATTCCATTCCATTCCATTCCATTCCACCCCATTCCCTTCCATTCCTTTATTTCCATTCCGTTCCATTGCATTCCATTCCTCTCCATTCCATTCCATTCCATTCCATTCCATTCCACTCCATTCCATTCCATTCCTTTACTTCAACAGGATCTCGCTCTTACACCCAGCCTGGAGTGCAGAAGCACAATCGCAGCTCACTTTTCTTTTCACCTTTCCACTCCATTGAATTCCATTCCATTCCTTTCCATTTCCATTCCACTCCACTCCACTCTACTACACTACATTCCATTTCACTCCTTTATATTCTATTCCACTCCACTCCACTCCATTCCATTCACTTCCATCAAATTCCATTTTACTCTATTCCAATCTACTCCACTCCACTCCTCTCCTTTTCATTCCATTTCCTTCGTTTCCAACCCAATCCATTCCATTCCATTCTTTTCTTTTGACAGGATCTCACTCTATGACACAGGGTGGAGTGCAGTGGCACTCCATTCCACTGCATTCCATTCCATTCCATTCCATTGCATCCCATTCCATTCCATTCCATTTCATTCCATTCCATTCCATTCCATTCCACTCAATTCCACTCCACTCCACACTAGTACATACACTCCTTGTCACTCCTTTAAATTCTATTCCTTTCCACTCCACAACACTCCACTCCATTCCATTCCATCAAATTCCGTTCCACTCTTTTCCACTGCACTCCACTCCAATCCATTCAATTCCTTTCCATTCCATTCCACTCCATTCCATACATTCCTTTCTTTCGACAGGATCTCACTCTTGGACACAGGCTGTAGTGCAGTGGCACTCCATTCCATTGCATTGCATTCCGTTTCATTCCATTCCATTGCATTCCATTCCATTCCATTCCATTAAATTGCATTGCATTTCATTGCATTCCATTGCATTCCATTGCATTCCATTCCATTCCAATCCATTCCATTCCTTTCCATTCCATTGCGTTCCGTTCCATTCCACTAGATTCTCCTCCACTCACTACAGTCCATTTCACTCCACTCCACTCCAACCCACTCCATTCTATCTCATTCCATTCCACTCCATTCCACTCCACTCCACACTACTCCATTCCATTCAACACCATCCCTTTCTATTACAATCCACTACACTCCAATCCACTCATCTCCCTTCCAATCCATTCCATTCCATTCCATTCCACTCCACTCCAGTCCACTCCAGTCTACTCCATTCCATTCCATCCCATTCCATTCCACTACATTCCACTCCAATGCACTCCATTTCATTCCATTCCATCCCATTCCATTCCACGCCATTCCACTCAACTCTACTCCACTCCACTGCATTCATTTCCATTCCATTCCCTTCCACTCCATTCCATTCCATTCCTTTCTTTTGACGGATCTCACTCTGTCACACAAGCTGCAGTGCAGTGGCACAATCTCAGCTCACATTTCATTTTACCATTAAATTTCATTCCACTCCACTCCATCCCGTTCCATTCAACTCCACTCCACTCCACTCCACTACACTCAACTATACGCCACTCCTCTCTTTTGCATCCCATTCCAATCCTTTCCACTGCAGTCCACTGTACTCCACTCCACTCCATTCCACTTTATTACATCAAATTCCATTCAACTCCATTCCACTCCACTCCCCTCCAACGCACTCCACTCCTCTCCACTGCACCCCTTTCTATTCCATTCCATTCCAATACACTCCATTACATTACATTCCTTTCTTTCAACAGGATCTCTCTCTGTCAACCAGGTTGGAGTGCACTGGCACGATCTCAGCTCATATTTCATTTCACCATTCCATTCCATTTGATTCCATTTCATTCCATTCCACTCCATTCCATTCCATTGCCTTCTTTCCACAGGATCTCATTCTGTCACACAGGCTGGAGTGCAGTAGCACAATCTCATCTTATATTTCATTTCACCATTCCATTCCACTCCATTTCACTCCACTCCACTCCATGCCATTCCACTCGATTCCATTACAATCTTTTTTTCAACTGGATCTCATTCTGTCACCCAGCCTGGAGTGCAGTGGCACAATCTCAGCTCACATTTCATTTCAAAGTTGCATAACATTGCATTCCATTCCATTTCACAACACTCTACTCCACTCTACTCCTCTGCACTCCATTCCATTCCATTCCACTCCACACCACTCCACTCCACTTCCATCCATTCTATTCCTTCTCATTCCATTCCACTCCACTCCATTCCACTCCACTCCACTCCATTCCACTCCACTCCACTCCATTCCATCCCACCCCATCCCATTCAATTCCACTCCATTCCATTCCACTGCACTCCACTTCACTCCACTCCATTCCATTCTATTACACTCCCTTTCATTCCATTCCTTTCTTTTGACAGGATCTCACTCTGTCACCCTGGTTGCAGTGCAGTGGCACAATCTCAGCTCACATTTCATTTCACCATTGCATTCCATTGCATTCTATTCCATTGCTTTCCATTCTATTCCATTCCCTTGCATTCCTTTCTTTCGACAGGATCTCACCCTGTCACCCAGGTTGGATTACAGTGCAAAAATTTCAGCTCATTTTTCATTTCACCATTCCATTGCATTCCAATCCATTCCATTCCATTCCATTCCATTCCATTCCATTCCAGTCCATTCCATTAAATGACATTCCTTTCCATTCCACTCTACCCCACTCCACTCCACTCCTCTCCACCACATTCCATTCCATCCCATTCCAGTCCACTCCATTCCACTCCATTCCACTCCACTCCACTCCTTTGCATTCCACCCCATTACTTTCCACTCCAATCCACTCTGCTACACTCCATTCCACTCCAGTCCATTCCATACAATTCCATTCCATTCCACTCCTTTCCATTCCATTCCTTTCTTTAGACGTGATCTCACTCTGTTACACAGGCTGGAGTGCAGTGGCACAGTCTCAGCTGACATTTCTTTTCACCATTCCATGGCATTCCATTCCATTCCATTCCATTCCACTCCACTCTACTCCAGTCCACCGTGCTACATTCCATTCCATTCCATTCCATTCCATTCCATTCCATTTCACTCCACTCCAGTCCACTCTGCTACACTCCATTCCATTCCATTCCATTCCACTCCATTCCATTGCATTCCATTCCATTCCATTCCATTCCACTCCACTCTAATCCACTCCATTCCTCTCCATCCCATTCTATCCCATTCGATTCCACTCCATTCCACTCCACTCCATTCCATTGCATACCTTCCCATCCCATTCCACTCCATTCTACTACAATCCACTCCACTCCACTCCATTCCTTTCAATTCAACTCTTCCATTCCATTCCATTCCACTCCATTGCATTTCTTTCCTTTCAACTTCACTCCTCTCCATTCCATTCTATTCCATCCTATTCCATTCCACTCCATTCCCCTCCACTCCAATCCACTCCATTCCAGTCCACTCCACTCCAATCCAATCCACTACATTCCATTCCATTCCACTGCATTCCATTCCATTCCTTTCCATTCCATTCCATTCCACTGCATTCCATTCCATTCCTTTCCATTCCATTCCATTCCACTCCTTTCTCTTCCATTCCTTATTTCAACAGGATCTCACTCTTATACCCAGGCTGCAGTGCAGTGGCACAATCTCAGCTCACTTTTCTTTAAACCATTCCACTCCATTGCATTCCATTCCATTCCATTCCACTCCACTCCACAACACTCGACTGTGCTCCACTCCACTCCACTGCACCCCATTCCATTCCATTCCACTCCATTCCATTCTATTCCTTTCTTTTGAAAGGATTTCACTCTGCGACCCAGGCTGGAGTGTAGTGGTACAATCTCAGGTCACAATTCATTTCACCATTCATTCCATTCCATTCCGATCAATTCTTCCGTTCCATTCCACTCCACTCCACTCCACCCCATTCCATTTCAACCCACTCCGTTCCACCCCATTCCATTCTACCCCATTCCACTCCAGTCCACTCCAATCCACACCACTCCACTCTATTCCATTCCATCCCATTCCATTGCATTGCATTCAACTCCATTCCACTCCACTTCACTCAAATCCACTACACTCCACTTCATTCCTTTTGACTCCATCCCGTTCCATTCCACTCCACTCCATTCCGTTCCAATCCTTTCCATTCGACTCCATCCCTTTCCATACATTTCTTTTGACAGGATCTCTCTCTGTCACCCTGGTGGGAGTGCAGGGGCACAATCTCAGCTCACATGTCATTTCACCATTCCATTCCATTCTATTCCATTCCATTCCATTGCACTCCACTCCACTCCACTCAACTCCACTCCACTAAAATCTAGTCCATTCCACTCCAGTCCACTCCATTCCATCCCATTCCATTCCACTCCATTCCACTGCAGTCGACTCCATTCCACTCCACACCATTCCATTCCATTCTTCTCCATTCCATTCCTTTCCTTTCTTTCAACAGGATCTCATAGTGTCACCTAAGCTGCAGTAAAGGGAAACAATCTCAGATCACATTTCTTTTCAGATTCCATTGCCTTGCATTCCATTCCATTCTACTCCAATCTACTCCACTCCACTCCGTTTCATTTCACTTCACTCCTCTCCACTCCTCTCCATTCCATCCCATTCCATTCCACTCCATTCCACTCCACTACACTCCACACCATTCCATTCCATACCATTCTATTCCACTCCATTCAACTCCACTCCACTCCACTCCATTCCACTCCACTGCATTCAATTCCATTCCAGTTCACTCCATTCCATTCCATTCCTTTCTTTCAACAGGATCTCACTCTGTCACCTATGCTGGAGTGCAGTGGCACAATCTCAGCTCACATTTCATTTCACCATTCATTTCATTCCTTTCCATTCCATTAAATTCCATTCCATGACACTCCAATCCACTCCACTCTACGCCACTCTACTCCACACCAGTCCACTCCACTTCATTCCACTCCATCACAATCCATACCACTCTATTCCACTCCAATCCAGTCCAGTCCACTCCACTCCACTCCACACCAGTCCATTCCACTTCTTTCCACTGCATCAAAATCCATTCCACTCCAGTCCATTCCAATACACACCACTCCACTCTATTCCATTCCATCCCATTCCATTCCACTACATTACACTCCACTCCACTCAAATCCACTGCCCTCCAGTCCATTCCTTTCCACTTCATCCCATTCCATTCCACTACACTCCACTGAATTCCATTCCTCTCCACTCCACTCCATTCCATTCCATTCCTTTACATTCGACTCCATCCCATTCCGTACATTTCTTACGACAGGAATTCACTCTGTCACACTGGTTGGAGTGCAGTGGCACAATCTCAGCTCACATTTCATTTCACCATTCGATTCCATTTCATTGTATTCCATTCAATTCCATTGCAAACCCCTCCACTCCACTCAACTCCACTCCATTCCACTAAATTCCACTCCATTCCACTCCACTCCGTACCATCCCATTCCATTCCATTTCATTCCACTGCAGTCGACTCCACTCCACTCCACACCGTTCCATTCCATTGCATTGCATTGCATTCCATTCCATTCCATTCCATTCCATTCCACTCCATTCCATTCCATTCCACTCCTTTCCATTCCATTCCATTCCATTCCACTCCTTTCCATTCCATTCCATTCCATTCCACTCCTTTCCATTCCACTGCATTCCATTCCATTCCTTTCCTTCAACAGGATCTCACTCTGTCACCAAGGCTGCAGTGGAGGGAAACAATCTCAGATCACATTTCTTTTCACAATTCCATTGCATTTCATTGCAGTCCATTCCATTCTTCTCCATTCCACTCCACTCCATTTCATTCCACTCCACTCCACTCCACTCCACTCCTCTCCATTCCATTCCATTCTCCATTCCTTTCCATTCCATTCCATTCCACTCCACTCCACTCCATTCCATTCAATCCCATTCCGTTCCACTCCATTGAACTTCACTCCACTCCACTCCATGACATTTCATTCGAATTCACTCCATGACGTTCCATTACATTCTTTCGGCAAGATCTCACTCTGTCACCTAGGCTGCAGTGTAGTGGCACCATCTCAGCTCACATTTCATTTCACCATTCTGTTCCATTCCATTCCATTCCATCAAATTCCATTCCATTACAGTCCACTCCACTCCACTCCACACCAGTCCACTCCACTTCATTCCACTCCATCACATTCCATACCACTCCATTCCAATCCAATCCATTACCCTCCCCTCCACTGCATTTCACTTCACTCCACTCCACTCCAATCCATTCCATTCCATTCCACTCCATTCCATTCCGTTCCTCTCTTTTGACAGGATCTCACTCTGTCACCAAGGCTGAAGTGCAGCGGCACAATCTCAGATCTCATTTTATTTCACAATTCCATTCCATTCCATTCCATTCCGTTCCATTCCACTCCATTCCATTTCTTTCCACTCCACTCCACTCCACTCCACTCCATTCCAATCCATTCCATTCCATTGCACTCCATTCCAGTCCACACCCCTCCGCTCCACTCCATTAAAATCCATCCCATTCCATTGCACTGCATTGCAATCCATTCCAGTCCAGTCCACTCCACTTCCCTATACTCAATTCTATTCCATTCCATCCCATTTCATTCAGCTCCATTCCACTCTACTGCATTCCACTCCACTCCATTCCTTTCCATTCCATTCAAATAGACTCATTACATCCCGTACCTTTCTTTCCACAGGGTCTCACTCTGTAACACAGACTGGAGTGCAGTGGCACAATCTCAGCTCACATTTCATTTCGCCATTCCATTCCATTAAATTCCATTCCATTTAACTCCACTCCACTCCACTCAAGTCTACTCGACTCCACTCCACTCCACTCCATTCCACTCCATTCCACTCAACTCCACTCCAGTCCACTCCACTCCTCTCCATTCCCTCCCATTCCATTCCTCTCCATTCCACTCCACTCAACTCCACTCGACACCACTCCATTCCATTCCATTAGATACCATTCCATTGCATTCCTTTACACTCCACTGCACTCCAATCCATGCAACTTCACTCCACTCCACTCCAATCCATGCAACTCCACTCCACTCCACTCCACTCCATTCCACTCCATTCCTCCATTCCATTACATTCAATTCCACTTCATTCCATTGCATGCGTTTCTTTTGACAGGATCTCCCTCTGTCACTCAGGCAGGAGTGCAGTGGCACAATCTCAGCTCACTATTCATAACACCATTCCATTCCATTCCATTCCTTTCCATTCCATTCCATTCCATGCCACTCCACTCCACTCCATTGCACTCAATTCCATTACATTCCATTACATTACATTCCTTTTCATTCCACTCCATTCCACTCCACTCCACTGCACTCCACTCCACTCCACTCCATTCCATGCTATCCCATTCCATTCCAATCCATTCCACTCCACTCCACTCCTTTGCATTCCATCCCATTCCATTCCACTCCATTCCACTCCACTCTACTCCAGTGCATTCCATTCTATTACAACCCATTCCATTCTACTCCATTCCACTCCACTCCTCTCCACTCCACTGCTCTCCGTTCTATTCCATTCTATTCCATTCCACTCCATTCCATTCCTTTCCACCCCATATCATTCCATTCCTGTCTTTCGACAAGATATCACTGTGTCACATAGGCTGGAGTGCAGTGGCACAACCTTAGCTCAGATTTCATTTCACCATTCCGTTCCATTGCACTCCAGTCCATTCCTTTGCACTCCACTCCAATCTATCCACACCACAACTTACCACTTCATCGCATTCCATTCCACACCATTCCACTCCACTCCATTCCACTCCACTCCACTCCACTCCACTCCATTCCATTTCATTCCATTCCACTCTATTCCATTCTATTCCTTTCTTTTGACAGGATCTTACTCTGTAACCCAGGCTGTATTGCAGTTGCAAAATCTCAGTACACATTTCATTTCACTATTCCATTCCATTCCCTTCCATTCCATAACACTGCATTCCATTCCACTCTACTCCATTCCATTCCATTCCATTCCACTCCATTCCATTCCATTCCATTCCATTCCACTCCACTCCACTCCACTCCATCCTATTGAATCCCATTACATTCCACTCCACTCCACACCACTGAACTCCACTCCACTGCAGTCCATTGCATTCCATTCCTCCCCACTCCATTCCACTCCACTCCACTAAACTCCACTCCACTCCTCTCCACTCCATTCCATTGCATTGCAATCCGTTAAACTCCATTCCATTCCATTCCATTGCAATCCGTTAAACTCCATTCCATTCCATTCCTTGCTTTCCATAGGATCTCACTCCATCACCCAGGCTGCAGTTCAGTGGCACAATCTCAGCTCAAGTTTCATTTCACCATTACATTCCACTGCAGTTCACTCCATCCCATTCCATTCCTTGCTTTCAACATGATCTCCCTCTATCACCGAGGATGAAGTGCAGTGGCACAATCTCAGCTCACATTTCATTTCACCATTCCATTCCACTGTATTCCATTCCATTCCATTCCATTCCAGTCCATTCCACTCCACTCCACTAAACTCCACTCCACTCCACTCCATTTCATTCCATCCCATCCCATTCCACTCAACTCCACTCCACTCAACCCCATCCAATACACTCCAGTCCTTTCCGTTCCATCACATCCCCCGCCATTACACTCCACTGCATTCCTGTTCACTCATCTCGACTCCACTGCATTCCATTCCATTCCATTCCATTCCCTTCCATCCCATTCCTTTCTTTCTTTCGACAGGATCTCACTCTGTCACCCAGGCTGGAGTGCAGTGACACAATATCAGCTCACGTTTCATTTCACCATTCCATTCCAATCCATTCTTTTCCATTCCATTCCATTTAATTACACTCCAATCCACTGCACTCCATTGCATTCCATTCCATTAGATTCCATTCCATTCCACTCCATTCCACGCCATTCCACTCCACTCCAATCCACTCCACTCCACTCCACTCCATTCCACTGCATTCCATTCCATTCCACTCCGTTTCTCTCCACTCCATTCCACTCCACTCCTTCCCTTTGTATTCCACTCCATTCCACTCTAGTCCACTCCACTCCACTCCACTCCACTCCATTCATTTGTTTTCAGTACCAATCCACTCCATTTCATTCCATTCCCTTCTTTCCGCAGGATCTCACTCTGTCACCCAAGCTGGAGTGAAGTGGCACAATATCAGCTCATGATTAATTTCAGCATTCCATTTCATTCCACTCCAGTCCACTCCATTCCATTCCATTCTAATCCAGTACATTCCACTCAACTCAATTCCACTCCACTCCATCCCTTTCTATCGCATTCCATTCCACTCCATTCTACTCAACTCCAGTCCATTCAACTTCACTCCACTACACTGAATTCCATCCCATTCCATCCCATTACGTTCCACTCCACTTCACTCCAGTCCATTCCATTCCCTTCCCTGCCATCCCATTCCACTCCATTCCACTCCACTCCACTACATTACTCTCCATTGCATTCCTTTCCATTCCATTCTACTCCATTCCATTCCATTCTTTGTTTTCGACAGGATCTCACTCTCTCACCCAGGCTGGAGTGCAGAGGCACAATCTGAGCTCACATTTCTTTTCACCATTCCATTTCATTCCATTCCATTCCATTCCATTCCATTCCATTCCATTCCATTCCATTCCTTTCCATTCCATTCCATTCCATTCCATTCCAATCCATTGCATTCCATTCCATTCCATTCCAATCAATTACAATCCATTCCATTCCATTGCATTCCAGTCCACTCCATTCCACTCCATTCCATGCCATGCCATTTTATTCCATTCCCTTCCACTCCATTCCAGTCCACTCCACTTCACTCCACTTCATTCCTTTCCATTCCATCCCATTCCATTCCACTCCATTCCCCTCCACTCCACTCCACTTCACTCACTCTACTCCACCCCACCCAACTCCATTGCATTCCACTCCATTCCATTGCATTCCTTTCTTTGGACAGGATCTCAGTCTGTCACCCAGGCTGGAGTGCTGCTGCACAATCTCAGCTCACATTCCATTTCACCATTCCATTCCATTCCATTCCACCCCACTCCATTCTACTCCACTCTATTGCATTCCATTCCATCCCATTCCATTCCACTCCATTCCACTCCACTCCACTCAACTCCACTCCATTGCATTCCTTTCCATTTGATTCCATTCCATTCAATACCTTTCTTTCGACTGGATAGTGACTCACTGTGTCACACAGGCCAGAGTGCAGCGGCACAATCTCAGGTCACATTCCATTTCGCATTTGGCTTCTCCATTCCATTCTATTCCATTTCATTAAATTCCTTCCACTCCACTCCACTCCTCTCCATTCCATCCCTTTCCATTCCACTGCATTCCACTCCACTCCACTCCATTCCATTCCATTACAACCCATTCCATTCCACTCTATTCCCCTCCACTCCATTCTACTCCACTGCACCCTGCTCCATTCCATTCCATTCCATTCCAATACAGTCCATTACATTGGATTCCTTCCTTTCGACAGGATCTCACTCTGTCACCCAGTCTGGAGTGCAGTGGCACAATCTCAGGTCACATTCCATTTCACCATTCCATTCCATTCCATTCCAATCGGTTCCATTGCAATCCATTGCACTCCACTCCACTCCACTCCAATCCACTCTGGTCCACTCCATTCCATTCCACTCCATTCCACTCAAATTCTGTACACACCACTCCACTCTTGTCCACTCAATTCCATTCCATTCCATGCCATTCACTAGAATCCACTCCACTCCACTCCACTCCGTTCCATTCCTTTCCCTTCCATTCCATTCCTCTCCTTTACCTTCCATTCGTTTTTTTTTTTTTTGACAGGATCTCACACTGTCACCCAAGCTGTAGTGCAGTGACAGAATCTCAGCTCACATTTCATTTCACCATTCCATTGCATTCCATTCCATTTCATTCCACTCCACTCCACTCCTCTCCCCTCCACTCTGTGGCATTGCATTCCATTCCACTCCTTACCACTCCACTCTACTCCACTTCTCTCCACTCCATCCCACTTCACACCACTTCATTCCAGTCCATTCCACTTCCTTCCACTCCACTCCATTCCATTCCGTTCTATTCTATTCCATTCCATTACATTACATTACTTTCTGTCGGAAAGATCTCACTCTGTCACACTGGCTGGCGTGCAGTGGCACTATCTCAGCTCACATTTCATTTCCCCATTCCATTTGATTCCACTTCAATCCACTCCATTCCACTCCATTCCACTTCACTCAACCCCACTCCACTCAACTCCACTCCTCTCCACTCCATTCCATTCCATTACTTCCCATTCCACTCCACTTGGATCCACTCCACTCAAGTTCACTCCACTCCACTCCATTCCATTCCTTTCCATCCCATTCCATTCCACTCCAGTCAACTCCAATTCACTCCACTCCTCTCCAGTCCACTCCACTCCATTCCATCCCACTCCATTCCCCTGCATTCCACTCCAGTCCACTCCATCCCTTTACAATCCACTCTATTCCACTCCATTCCACTCCACTCCACTCCACTCCATTCCGTTCCAATCCATCGCATTCCATTCCACTCCTTTCCACTCCACACCACTCCTCACCACTACACCGCCTTCCATTCAATTCCATTCCATTCCACTACACTCCAGTCGACTCCACTCCCCTCCACACCATTCCATTCCATACCTTTCCATACCACTCCTTTCCATTCCATTCCTTTCTTTTGACAGGATCTGACTCTGTCATTCAGGTTGGAGTGCAGTGAAACAATTTCAGCTCACATTTCATTTTACCATTCCATTCCATTCCATTCCTTTCCACTCCACTCCATTCCATTCCTTTCCACTCCACTCCATTCCATTTCATTGCATTTCATTTCATTCCAATCCATTCCAATCCACTCCTCTCCACTCCTCTCCACTCCATTCCATTCCCCTCCTTTCCATTCCTTTCCTCTCCATTCCACTCCACTCCTCTAAGTTCCACTCCACTCCACTCCTTTCCATTCCATTCCATCCCATCCCTTTCCATTCCACTCCACTCCATAGAATTCTATCCGATGCCATCCCATTCCATTCTGCTCCATTCCCGTCTATCCCACTCCAGTCCACTCCGCTCCATTCCATTCCACTGCATTCCATTCCGTTCCTTTCTTTCGACAGGATCACATTCTGTGACAGGGGCTGGAGTGCAGTGGCACAATCTCAGCTAACATTTCATTTCAGCATTCAATTCCATTGTTTTCCATTTCATTCCAATCCATTGCATTCCACTGCATTCCATTTCATTCCATTCCACTCCACTCCACTGTGCTCCTCTCCACTATACTCCACTCAATTCTATTCCATTCCATTCCACTACAGTCCACTAGACTCCATTCCACTCCACTCCACTCCATTCCATTCCATCCCATTCCATTCCACTCCAGCACTCAACTCCACTCCACTTAGTTCAATTCCATTGCACTCCATTCCACTCCTTTCCATTTCATTTCTTTCTATCGACAGGATCTCACTCTGTCACCCAGGCTGAAATACAGTGGAACAATCTCGGTTCACATTTCATTTCACCATTCCATTGTATTCCATTCCATTCCATTCCATTCCATTCCACTCCATTACAATCCATACCATCCCATTCCATTCCATTCCACTCCACTCCATACCATTCCATTCCACTCCATCCCACCTCACCCTACTCCACTCCTCTACACTGCATCCCATTCCATCCCATTCCATTCAACTCCATTGAACTCCACTCCACTCCATTTCAATTCATTCAATCCCATCCTATTCCACTCCATTCCTCTCGACTCTTCTCCACTCCTGTGCACTCTACTCCAACCCATTCCATTACACTCCATTCCATTCCATTTCTTTCTGTCTACAGGATGCAACTTTATCACACCGGCTGGAGTGCAGTTGCACAATCTCAGCTCATATTTCATTTCACCATTTAATTCCATTGCATTGCATTCCATTCCATTCCATTCCACTCCACTCCACTCCACTCCACTCCATTCAATTCCATTCCATTCTGTACCATTCCTCTCCATTCCATTCCATTCCTTTCTTCCTACAGGATCTCAATCTATCACCCATCCTGGAGTGCAGTCACACAATCTCAGGTCACATTTCTTTTCACCGTTCCATTCCATTTCTTTAAATTCCATTCCATTCCACTCCACTGCACTTCTCTCCAATCAACTCCATTGCACGCCATTCCACTCCACTCCGCTCCACTCTACTCCACTCCATATCAATCCATTCCATCCCATTCAATTCCTCTCCATTCCACTCCACTCCTCTCCACTCCACTCTACTCCATATTATTCCATTCCATCCCATTCAATTCCTCTCCATTCCACTACACTCCTCTCCACTCCACGTGACTCCACTCCACTCCATCCCATTACATTCCATTCCACTGCGTTGAATTCCACTCCTTTCTTTTGACAGGAACTCACCCTGTTAACCAGCTTGGAGTGTATTGGCACAATCTCAGTTCACATTTCATTTCACCATTCCATTTCATTCCGTTCCACTCCATTCCATTCCATTCCATTCGGTTCCATTCCGTTCCACTCCAGTCCACTCCACTCCACTCCACTCCACTCACTCCAGTCCACTCCACTCCACTCACTCCACTCCACTCCACTCCACTCCACTCCACTCCACTCCATTCCATTCCATTCCTTTTCATTTCAATCCATTCAATTCCTTTCCTTTCTTTTGACAGGATCTCACTCTGTCACACAGGCTGGAGTGAAGTGTAATAATCTCAGCTTACATTTCATTTCACCATTTCATTGCATTCCTTTCCATTCCATTCCATTCCATTCCATTCCATTCCACTACACTCCTCTCCACTACACTCCAGTCTATTCCACTCCATCCGATTCCATTCCACTCCACTTCACTCAACTCCAATCCACTCCACTACATCCCATTCATTCCACTCCGCTCCACTCCACTACATTCCATTCCATTGCATCCCATCCCATTCCATTTCACTCCATTCCACTCCACTCCACTCCACCTCACACCACTCCACTACACTCCACTACAATCCATTCCATTCGTTTCTTTTGAAAGGATCTCACTCTTTCAACCTGGCTGGAGTGAAGGGGAACAATCTCAGCTCACATTTCATTTCCATTTTCCATTCCATTCCATTCCATTCCTTTGCAGTCCACTCCTCTCCACTACATTCCACTCCTATCCACTCAACAGCATTCCACTCCACTCCATTCCTTTCCATCCCATTCAATTCCACTCAATGCCACTCAACTTCAATCCACTTCACTCCACTCCACTCCACTCTACTCCATTCCACCACATTTCATCCTATTCCATTGCAATCCATTCCACTCCACTCCACTTCACTCCACTCCACTGCCCTCCACACCATTCCATTCCATTCATTCCACTCGATTCTATTCCTTTCCTTTCATTCTTCAGGGTCTCACTCTGTCTCCCAGGCTGGAGTGCAGTGACACAATCTCAGCTAACATTTCATTTCATTATTCCATTCCGTTACATGCCATTCCACTCCACTCCAGTCCACTCCACTCCCATTCATTCAATTCCATTCCACTGCATTCCACTCCTCTCCCCTCCAATCCACTCCACTCCATCCTATTCTATCCCATTCTATTCCACTCCTTTCCTCTCCAATCCTTTCCAATCCACTCCACTCCACTCCATTCCATTCCGTTCCATTCCATTCCACTAAATTCCACTCTACTCCACTCTACTCTGCTCCACTCCGCTCCACTTCACTCCACTCCATTACATTCCTTTCAATTCCACTCCATTCCTTTCCATTCCTTTCTTTCGACAGGATATCACTGTGTCTCCCGTGCTGGAGTGCAATGGCACAATCTTAGCTCACGTTTCATTTCACTATTCCATTCCATTGCCACCATTCCATCCCATTCCATTGCATTCCATCCCATTCCATTGCATTCCATCCCATTCTATTGCATTCCATTCCATTCCATTGCATTCCATTCCATTCCATTGCATTCCATACCATTCCTTTCCACTCCACAACTCTCCACTCTACTCCACTCTATTCCCCTCCATTGTATTCCATTCCATTCCATTCCAGTCCATTCCATTCCACTCAACTTCACTCCACTCCATTCCTCTCTATTACATTCCACTCCGTTCCATTCCACTCCATTCAATTCCATCCCTTTTCATTCCACTCCATTCCACACAACTCCACTCCAGTCCACTCCACTCCATTCCATCCCATTCCATTCCACTTCATTGCACTCCGCTCCACTACACTCCACACCATTCATTCCATTCCACTCCCTTCCATTCCATTCCATTCCATTCCTTTCTTACGGAAGGATCTCACTCTGTCACCCTGCTGGAGTGCAGTGGCACAATCTCAGCTCACCTTTCATTTCACCATTCCATTGCATTTTATTCCATTCCATTCCATTCCATTCTATTTCATTGCATTCCACTCCACTCCACTGCACTCCATTGCATTCCATTCGATTCCATTCCAATCCATTCCACTCCACTCCAATCAAATCCACTCCATTCCATTCCATCTATAACTCTCCCTTCCACTCCATTCCAATCCTCTCCACTGCACTCCACTCCACTCAACTCCTTTTGATTCCATTCCATCCCATTGCATTCCACTCCATTCCAGTCCACTAAACTCCACTCCACTCAACTCCACTCAATTCCTTTCCATTCCTTTCCATTCTACTCCATTCCTTTCTTTTGACAGGATCTTAGTTTGTCACCCAGGCTGGAGTGCAGTGTCACAATCTCAGCTCAAATTTCATTTCACCATTCCATTCCATTCCATTCCATTCCTTTCCATGCCATTCCATTCCACTCCACCCCACTACTCTCCTCTCCATTGCATTCCACTCCACTCCATTCCATTCCACTCCATATCACTCCACTCCACTCCGTTCCATTCCATCTCATTCCACTCCACTCCATTCCACTGCACTACATTCCTCTCCATTCCCCTCCTTTCAGTCCCATTCCACTCCAATCCATTCCACTGCACTCCACTCCACTGCATTCCATTCCACCCCATTCCATACCACTCCATTCCACTGCACTCCACTCCACTCCACTGCATTCCATTCCATCATATTCCATTCTACTCCATTCCACTGCACTCCACTCCAGTCCACTCCACTCCATTTATTCCATTACACATCATTCCATTGTTTTCCTTTCTTTTGAGAGGTTCTCTCTCTGCCACTGTGTCTGGAGTGCATTGGCATAATCTCTGCTCTCATTTCATTTCACCATTCCATTCCATTCTATCCGTTGAATTCCACTCCACTCCACTCCACTCCACTATATAGCAGTCCAGCTCATTCCATTCCATTCCAATCCACTCCACTCCACTCCTCTCCTCTCCACTCCACTCCATTCCATTCTTTGCCATACGATTCCATTCCACTCCCCTCCACTCCAGTACACTCCACTCCAATTAACTCCACTACATTTCATTCCCCTCCATTCCATTCCTTTCATTCGACAACATCTCACTCTGTCACCCAGGCTGCAGTTCATTGGCACAATCTCAGCTCTCATTTCATTTCACAATTATTCTATTCCATTCCATTCCACTCCATGCCATTCCATTGTATTCCATTCCATTCCACTCCACCCACCTCGATTCCTCTCCACTCCATTCCATTCCACTCCATTCTGCTCCACTCCACTCCATTCCATTGCATCACATTCCATTCAACTCCATTACACTGCACTCCACTCCACTCCAATCCACTCTATTCCATTCCATTCCATCTCACTCCATTCCAATTCACTCCACTCTACTCCACTCCACTCCAAAGAACTCCATTCCTTTCCATTTCACTCCAGTCCATTATACTCCACTCCACTCCACTCTACTCCACTGCAGTCGATCCTATTCCCCTCCATTCCATTCCATTCCATTGCACCTAATTCGATTCCCCTCCATTCCACTCCTCTGCACTCCACTCCCCTCCACTCTATCCCATTCCAACCCATTCCATTCCACTTCATTCCACTCCACTCCACTCCATTCACTCCACACCGTTCCATTCCATTCCATCCCATTCCATTCCTCTCCTTTCCACTCCACTCCACTTCCTCCACTCCATTACTTTCCTTCCCATCCCATTCCACTCGACTTCACTCCACCAACTCCACTGCACTCTGTTTCATTCCATTCCAATCCAGTCTACTCCACTCGACTCCACTGCACTCCACTCCTATACACTACATCCCATTCCATTCCTGTCCACTCCACTCACTCTATTCCATTCCAATCCTTTCCATTCCACTCCTTTCCACTCCACTCCACCCCACTCTACTCCATTCTATTCCATTACGTTTCCTTCCATTCCATTCTATTCCTTTCTTTTGACAGAATCTCACTCTGTCACACAGCCTGGAGTGCAGTGGGAAAATATCAGCTCACATTTCATTTCACCATTTCATTCCATTCCGTTCCCTTCCATTCCATTCCGTTCCACTCCACTCCACTCCACTCCACTCCACTCCACTCCACTCCACTCCATTCCATTCCAGCCCATTCCATTGCCCTCCATTCTACTCCAATCCAATCCACTAAAAATTCCAATCCTCTCCACTCCACTCCACTCCACTCCACAGTACAGCACTCCACACCACTCCAGTCCACTCCACTCCACTCCACTCCACTCCACTCCATTCCACTCCATTCCATTCCATTCCATTCTTCTCTATTCCTTTCTTCTCCATTCCATTCCATTCCTCTCTTTGACAGGATCTCACTCTGTCACCCAGGCTGGAGTTTAGTGGCACAATCTCAGCTTGCATTTCATTTAACCTTTCCATTCCATTCCATTACACTTCACTCCACTCTACTCCATTCCATTCCATTCCATTCCTTTCTTTCGATGGGATCTCACTCAGTCACCCAGGGTTGTGTGCAGTGGCACAATCTCAGCTCACATTTCATTTCACCATTCCATTCCATTGCATTCCATTCCATTCCATTCCACTCCACTCCACTCCATTCCACTGAACTAAATTCCACTCCATTCCACTCCGCTGCATTCCACTCCTCTCCAGTCAACTCCATTCCATTCCATTCCATTTCATTCCACTCTGTACCATTTCATTCCTTTCTTTCGACTGGATCTTAGTCTTTCACCCAGGTTAGTGTACAGTGGCACAATCTCAGCTCACATTTCATTTCACCATTCCATTCCATTGCATTCCATTCCATTCCATTCCATTCCATTCCACTCCACTCGTCTGAACTTCATTTCCATCCATTCCATCCCATTAAATTCCACTCCATTCCAATCCACTCCACTCCACTTCATCCATTTCCATTCCATTCCATTCAACTCCATGCCATTCCATTGCTTTCTTTCGACAGGATCTCACTCTGTCTCCCAGGCTGGAGTGCAGTGACACAATCTCCTATTTCATTTCTCCATTCCATTCCATTCGATTCCATTCCATTCCATTCCACTCCACTCCAATCCATTCCATTCCATTCCACTCCATTCCATTCCACTCCACTCCAATCCAATCCATTGCACTCTACTCCAACCCATTCCATTCCATTCCATTCCATTCCATTCCATTCCATTCATTACACTGTATTCCATCCCATTCCATTACATTGCATTCCATCCCATTCCATTCTACTCCATTCAACTCCACTCCACTCCTATCCACTCAATTCCCTTCCATCCCATTCGATTCCACTCCACCCCACTCCACTCATGTAACCTCCACTCCACTCCATTCCATTCTATTCCATTCCATTACATTCCACTCCTTTCCACTCCACTCCACTCCACTGCACTCCATTGCATTCCACTCCATTCCATTACATTCATTTCTTTCGACAGAATCTCACTCTGTCACCCAGCATGGAGGGCAGTGGCACAATCTCAGCTCAAATTTCATTTCACAATTCCATTCCATTCTGTTGCATTCCATTCCATACCCTTCCACTCCACTCCACTCCATTCCATTTGTTTCCATTCCACATCACTCCATTGCACTCCACTACACTCCAATATATTCCATTTAATTCCATTCCATTCCATTCCATTACACTTCATTTCCCTCATCTCCACTCCACTCCATCCTATTCCATCCCTTTCTATTCCACTGCATTCCACTGCACTCCACTCCACTATACTCCACTCCACTCTTTTCCATTACAGTCCCACAATCTCAGCTGACACTTCATTTCACTATTCCATTCCATTCCATTCGTCTTGACTTCACTGCACTCCACTTTATTCCACTCCACTCCACTCCACTCCATTCCATTCCATTCTATTTCACTCCATTCTGTTCCATTCCTTTCTTTCGAAGGGATCTCACTCTGCCACCCAGGCTGGAGTGCAGTGTCTCAATCTCAGCTCAATTTTCATTTCAGAATTCCATTCCATTCCTTTCCTTTCATTTCCTTTCCCTTTTTCCTTTCCTTTCTCCTTTCGTTTCTCCTTTCGTTTCTCCTTTCCTTTCTCCTTTCCTTTCTCCTTTCCTTTCCTTTCCTTTCCTTTGCATTCCATTCCATTCCACTGCATTCCATTCCATTCCATTCCATTCCATTCCATTCCATTCCTTTCCATTCCTTTGCATTCCTTTTAATTCGATTCCATTCCTTTCCATTCCATTACTTGTTTTCCAAAGGATTTCAGTCTGTGACCGAGGCTGGAGTGCAGTGGTACAATGTCAGCTCACATTTCATTTCAACATTCCGTTCCATTGCATTCCAATCGATTCTACTCCAATGTATTCCATTCCATTCCATGCCATTCCATTACATTCCGTTTCATTCCACTCCACTCCAATCGAATCCTCTCCACTCCATTCCATCCCAGCACATTCCATTCCACTCCACTCCACTTCACTTCACTCCGTTTCCTTCTGTCCCATTGCATTCCACTCCATTCAACTCCCCTCCACTCCAGTCCAATCCGCTGCACTCCATTCAATTCCATTGCATCCCATTCCATTCCACCCAACTCCACTCTACTCTACTCCACTCTACTCCACTCTACTGCACTCCACTGCCTTCCTTTCCATTCCATTCTATTCAATAGCATCCCATTCCATTCCACTGCATTCAACTCTACACTCCACTCTACTCCACGCCCATCCACTCCACTCTACTGCACACCACAGCATTACTTTCCATTCCATTCCATTCCATTCCTTTCCATTCCATTCCATTCCATTCAATTCCATTCCATTCCGTTCCATTCCACTCCATTCCATTCCATTACCTTCTTTTGACAGGATCTCACTTTGTAACCCAGGCTGGAGTGCAGTGGCACAATCTCAGTTCACATTTTATTTTATTTTCCATTCCATTCCGTTCCGTTCTGTTCCGTTCCATTCCATTCCATTCCATTCCATTCCATTCCATTCCATTCTTTTAATTCGATTCCATTCCACTCCACTCCACCACATTCCACTCCATTCCTTTCTATTCCACTCACATACAGTCCATTCCACTCCACTCCACTCCTCTCCATACCATTCAATTCCATTCTATTACATTCCATTCCACTCCCCACCACTCCTGTTGATCCCATTCCATCCCATTCCATTTAACTGCATTCCACTCCACTCCACACTACTCATCTCGACTCCACTCCATTCCATTCCATTCCATCCCATTCCATTCTAGCCATTCCACTCCACTCTACTTCACTCCACTGCAATCCACTCCAATCCATTCCATTCCACTCCAACCATTCCATTCCTTTCTTTCGACAAGATCTCACGCTGTCACCCAGGCTGGAGTGCAGTGGCACTATCTCAAAACACATTTCATTTCACCATTCCATTCCATTCCATTCCATTCCATTCCATTCCATTCCATTCCATTGCATTGCATTCCATTCCATTCCATTCCATTCCATTGCATTCCATTCCATTCCATTCCATTCCATTCCATTGCATTCCATTCCATTCCATTCCATTCCATTCCTTGTTTTCCAAAGGATTTCAGTGTGTGACCGAGGCTGGAGTGCAGTGGCACAATGTCAGCTCACATTTCATTTCAACATTCCATTCCATTGCATTCCAATCGATTCCACTCCATTGTATTCCATTCCATTCCATGCCATTCCATTACATTCCGTTTCATTCCACTCCACTCCAATCGAGTCCTCTCCACTCCATTCCATTCCAGTACATTCCATTCCACTCCACTCCACTTCACTTCTCACCGTTTCCTTCTGTCCCATTGCATTCCACTCCATTCAACTCCCCTCCACTCCAGTCCAATCCACTGCACTCCATTCAATTCCATTGCATCCCATTCCATTCCACCCAACTCCACTCCACTCTACTCCACTCTACTCCTCTCTACTCCTCTCTACTGCACTCCACTGCCTTCCTTTCCATTCCATTCTATTCAATAGCATCCCATTCCATTCCACTCCATTCAACTCCACACTCCACTCTACTCCACTCCCCTCCACTCCACTCTACTGCACACCACTGCATTCCTTTCCATTCCATTCCATTCCATTCCATTCCTTTCCATTCCACTCCATTCCATTCCATTACTTTCTTTTGACAGGATCTCACTTTGTAACCCAGGCTGGAGTGCAGTGGCACAATCTCAGTTCACATTTTATTGTATCATTCCATTCCATTCCATTCCATTGCATTCCATTCCATTCCATTCCATTCCATTGCATTCCATTCCATTCCATTCCATTCCATTCCATTCCATTGCATTCCATTCCATTCCATTCCATTCCATTCAATTCCATTGCATTCCATTCCATTCCATTCCATTCCATTGCATTCCATTCCATTCCATTCCATTCCATTCCAATACATTCCACTGCATTCCATTCCATTCCAATTCATTCCATTCCATTCCACTCCACTCCCTTCCACTCCACTAAACTCCATTCCATTCCTTTCCATTGAATTCCATTGCATTCCTTTCGAGTCCATTCCATCCCACTCCACTCCACTCTGCTCAACTTGACTGCACTCCATTCAATTCCATTCTTTTCCATTCCACTCCATTCCATTGCTTTCCTTTCTGTCGACAGGATCTCACTCTGTCATACAGGCTGGAGTGCAGTGGCACAGTCACAGGTCACATTTCATTTCACCATTCCAATCCATCCCATTCCATTCCATTCCTTTCGATTCCATTCCATTCCTTTCCATTTCATTCCATTCCATTCCATTCCATTCCGTTCCATTCCATTCCAATCCGTTCCACTCCATTCCATTCCATTCCACTCCATTCCATTCCATTCCACTCCATTCCATTCCATTCCACTCCATTCCATTCCATTCCACTCCACTCCATTCCACTCCATTCCACTCCATTCCACTCTGGTCCACTCCACTCCACACTACTCCACTCCATTCCATTCAATCCCATTGCATTCCACTCCATTCCAAATCACTCCACTCGATCCCATTCCATCCCTTTCCTTTCCACTGTATTCCACTCCTCTCCACTCTGCTCTATCCCATGTCATCCTATTCTATTCCACTGCATTCCACTCCACTCCACTCAATGCCACTTCACTCCATTCCAATCCATTCTATCCCATTCCATTCTAGCCTTTCCACTCCACTCAACTCTACTCCACTCCACTCTGTTCCATTCCATTCCACTCTATCCCTTCCATTTCTTTCTTTTCACAGGATCTCACGCTTTCACCCAGGCTGGAGTTCAGTGGCACAATCTCAAATCACATTTCATTTCACAATTCCATTCCGTTGCATACCATTCCATTCCATTCCATTCGAATCCATTAAATTCCTTTCCACTCCACACCACTCCACTCCACTCCTCTCTATTCCTTTACATTCCACTCGAAACTATTCCACTCCACTCCATTCCACTCCCTACCACTCCACTGCAGACGACTCCATTCCATTCCATTCCACCTCGTTCCATTGCTTTACTTTCTTTTGACAGGGTCTCACTCTGTCTCACAGGCCGGAGTTCAGAGGCACAAGCTCAGGTCAAATTTCATTTCACCATTGCATTCCATTCCATTCCATTCCATTCCACTGAACTCCACTCCACTCCATTCCATTCCATTCCATCCCATTCCATTCCACTTAAATCCACTCCAGGCCACTCCACTCCACACCACTCCACTTTATTCCATTCCATCCCATTGCATTCCATCAGATTCCAACACACTCTACTCCACTTCACTCCACTCCACTCGACTCCACTCGATCCCATTCCATCCCTTTCCATTCCACTGTATTCCACTCCATTCTACTCCTCTCAAATCCACTCCATTCCATTCCATTCTATTCCATTTCACTTCTTCCATTGCATTCCTTTCTTTCGGCAGTATCTCATGCTTTCTCCCAGCCTGGCGTGCAGTGGCACAATCTCAGCTCACATTTCATTTCACCATTCCATTCCGTTGCATTCTATTCCATTCCATTTCATTCCATCACATTCCATTCAATTCCTTTCCATTCTATTCCCTGCCATTCCATTCCATTTCAATCCATTCCATTCCATTCCATTTCAATTCATTCCATTCCATTCTACTCCACACCACTCCACTCGACTGTACTCCACTGCATTCCATTCCATTCCACCCCATGCCATTCCACTACACTCCATTCCACTACACTACACTTCTCTCCACTCCAATCCATTCCATTTCATTCCATTTCTTCCCATTCCATTCCATTCTTTTCTTATGACAGTATATCACTCTGTCACCCAGGCCGGAGTGCTGTTGCACAGTCTCAGCTCACATTTCATGTCACCATTCCATTCCATTAGATAGCATTTCTTTCCCTTCCCTTCCACTCCATTCCACACCACTCCACTCCATTCCATTCCATTCCATTATACTCCATTCCACTCCACTCCCCTCCACTACTCTCCACTGCACGCCACTCCACTCCATTCCACTCCACTCCACTCCACTCCACTCCATTCCATTCCATTCCATTCCATTCCATTCCATTCCATTCCATTCCATTCCATTCCACGGCATCCCACTCCAATCCACTCCACTGGACTCCAATCCACTCCATTCAATTCCTTTCCTTTCCATTCTACTCCATTGCATTGCTTTCCTTTCTTTCAACAGGATCTCACTCTGTCACACAGGCTGCAGTGCACTGGCACAATCTCAGGTCACATTTCATTTCACCTTTCCATTCCATTCCATTCCATAACATTTCATTCCATTCCACATCACTCCATTCCATTCCATTCCATTCCCTTCCATTCCACTCCACTTCACTCCATCCCATTGAATCCCATTCGGTTCCACTCAGTTCCACTCCACTCCACTCCACTCCACTCCACTCCATTCCATTCCATTACATCCCATTGCATTCCACTCCATTCCAATCCACTCCACTCCACACCACTCCATTCCATTCCATTACATCCCACTCCATTCCAATCCACTCCACTCCAATCCAATCCTCTCCATCCCATTCCATTCCATTCTAATCCATTCCATTCCATTCCATTCCAATACATTCCACTACCTTCCATTCCATTCCTTGTTTTCAACATGTCCTCACTCCATCACCCAGGCTGCACTGCAGTGGCAAAATCTCAGCTCACATTAATTTCACCATTCCATTCCACTGCAATCCTTTCCATTTCATTCCATTCCATACCATTCCAGACCATTCCATTCCACTCCACTCCATTAATCTCCACTCCATTCCAATCCATTCCACTCCATTGCATTCAATCCCGTCCCATCCCATTCCACTCCACTTCTCTCCACTCCACTCCATTCCATTCTTTCCCGTTCCATTCCATTCCTCTCAATTCCATTGCATTCCTTTCTTTCGACCTGATCTCACTCTGTCACCAAGGCTGGATTGCGGTGGCACAATATCAGCTCACGTTTCATTCCACCTTTCCTTTCCATTCCTTTCCATTCCATTTAATTCCACTCCACCACACTCCAGTCCGCTGCATGCCATTCCTTTCCATTCAATTCCATTCCACTCCACTCTAGTCCACTTCACTCCAGTCCACTCCACTCCACTCCATTCCATCCCTTTCCATTTCAATCCATTCCCCTCCCCTCCACTCAACTCCACTAAAGTACATTCCATTCCGTTTCATCCCATTCCATTGCACTCCTTTCCACTCCACTCCACTCCAATCCACTCCACTACACTCCTCTCCATTCCATTTCATTCCATAACTTTCCACTCCATTCCATTCCATTCCTTTCTTTCACAGGATCCTTCTGTCACCCAGGCTGGAGTGCAGTGACACAATATCAGCTAACGTTTCATTTAACCGTTCCATTCGATTCGATTCCATTCCATTCCTTTCAATACATTCCATTCCATTCCACTCCCCTCCATTCCATTCCATTCCATTCCATTCCATACATTCCATTCCATTCCACTCACCTCCAGTCCATTCCATTCCATTCCATTCCATTCCATAGCTCCACTCCTCTTCACTCAACTCCACTCCGGTCCATTCTACTCCATTCCTTTCCATTCCATTGCACTGCATTCCACTCCACTAAACTCCACTCCACTCCATCCTATTCCATTCCACTCCAATCCCCACCAATCCACTCCACTCCTTTCCACTCCTCTACACTGCATCACATTCTATCCCATTCTGTTCCACTGCATTCTACTCCACACGACTTCATTCCACTTGATGCCACTCCATTCCATTCCACTCTACTCGTCTCCACTCCATAGCATTCCATTCCATTCCATTTCACTGCATTCCATTCCATTCCTTATTTTCGACAGGATCTCCCTCTGTGTCCCTGGCTGGAGTGCATTGGCAAAATCTCAGCTGACATTTCATTTCACCGTTCCATTCCATTGCATTTCATTCCATTCCATTCCATTCCATTCCATTCCATTCCATTCCATTCCAATCCATTCCATTCCACTCCACTCCACTCCACACCACATCATTCCATTCCTTTCATCTCCTTGCAGAGTTAGTTCCTTTCAAACGAAAGGAATGGAATGGAATGGAGTGAATTGGAATGGAATGGAGTGGAGTGGGGTGGACTGGAGTGGGGTGGACTAGAGTGGAGTGGAATGGAGTGGAGTGGGGTGCAGTGAAGTGGAGTGGAGTGCAATGGATTGGAATGGAAAGGGATGGAATAAAATGGAGTGGATTGGACTGGAGTTTAGTAGAGTGGAATGGAGTGGAATGGAAACGGATTGAGTGTTTTGGAGTTTAGTGGAGTTGAATGGAGTGGATTGGAGTGGAATCAAAAGGAGTGGAGTGTAATGAAATGGAATGGAGTGGAGTGGAGTGGAGTGGAGTGGAATGGAATGGACTGGAAAGGAATGGATTGAAATGGAAATGAATGGATTGCCGAAATGAAATGTGAGATGAGAATGTGCTACTGCACTCCAGTCTGGGTGACAGAGTGAGAGTGGAGTGTAGTGGCATGGAGAAGAGTGGAATGGAGAGTAGTAGGGTGGGGTGGGATGGGATGGAATGGAACGGGGTGGAGTGGAGTGTAGAAGAGTGAGGTGGAGGGGAGTGGAGTATAGTATAGTGGTATGTAGTGGAATTTAATGGCATGGAATGTAATGGAATGGAGTGGAGTGGAATGGAAAGGAGTGTAATGGAATGGCATGGACGGGAATGGAGTGGAGCACAGAGGAGTGGAGCGGAGTGGAATGGAATGGGGTGGAATGGGATGGGATGTGAAGGAATGTAGTGGACTGGAGTGCAGTGAGTGAAATGGACTGGAATGGAATGGTGAAATAACATGTGAACTGAGATTGTGGCACTGCATTCCAGCCTGGGGGAGAGATTGAGATCCTGTCAAAAGAAAGGAATGAAATGGAATGGAGTGGAATGGAATGGAATGGAGTAGAATGGATGGAATAGAGTGGAGTGGAGTGGAGCGGAGAGGAGCCGAATGGAGTATAATGCAATGGGAGAGAATGGAATGGAATGGAGTGAGGTGGAGTGGAGTGGAGTGGAATGCAGTCGAATGGAATGGAATGGAATGGGATCGAGTGGCATCGCGTGGAGTGAAGTGGAGTGGAATGCAGTGGAATAGAATGGAATGGAGGGGAGTGGAGGGGAGTGGAGTGGTGTGGAATGGAGTGGAATGGTATGGAATGGAATGGAGTATAGTGGAGTGGAGTGGAAAGGAATGGAATGGAATGGAGTAGAGTGGAAAGGAGTGGAATGGAATGGAATGGAATGGAGTAGAGTGGAGTGGAGTGGCAAGGAATGGAATGGAATGGAGTAGAGTGGAGTACAGTGGAAAAGAATGGAATGGAATGGAATGGAGTAGAGTGGAATGGAGTAGAGTGGAATGGAGTGAAAAGGAATGGAATGGAATGGATTAGAGTGGAGTGGAGTGGAAAGGAATGGAATGGAATGGAGTAGAGCAGAGTGGAGTGGAAGGGAATGGAATATAATGAAATAGAGTGGAGAGGAATGGAATAGAATGGAATAGTGACATGAAATGTCAGTTGTTAATGTGCCACTGAACTCCAGCCTGGATGACAGAGTGAGATCCTTTCAAAAGAGAGGAATGGAATTGAATGGATAGGATTGCAATAGAATATAATGGAATGGAGTGGAGTGCAGTGGAATGAAGGGGAGTGGAATGAAGTGGAATGGAATGGAATAGAATTGCATGGAATGGAATTGAGTGGAATGGAGTGGAATGGAGTGGACTGGAGAGGAGAGGAGTTGATTAGAGTTGATTGGATGGAATGCAATGAAGTAGTGTGGATTTGGTTGGAATGGTGTAGAGTGGAGTGGAGTGGAATGAAATGAAATGGAATGGAATGGTAAAATGAAATCTGAACTGAGATTGTGCCACTGCACTCCAGCCTGGGTGACAGAGTGAGATCCTGTCGAAAGAAGGGAATGGAATGGAATGGAGTGGAATGGAATGGAATGGAATGGAATGGAAAGGAGTGGAATGTAATGGAATATAACGGAAAGGAATG
Source organism: Pongo abelii (assembly GCF_028885655.2). Lineage (NCBI taxonomy): Eukaryota > Metazoa > Chordata > Mammalia > Primates > Hominidae > Pongo > Pongo abelii. The sequence continues at coordinate 3,670,558 of NC_071997.2, forward strand.
GAATGGAATGAAATGCAGTGGAATGGAGTGGAGTGGAGTGGAGTGGAATGGAATGGAGGGGAATGGAATGGAATGGAAATGGATGGAATGGAATGGAATGGTGTGGAGTGGAGTGGAAGGAAATGGGTTGGAATGGAATGGAGTAGAATGGAGTGGATTGGAGTGGAGTTTAATGGAGTGGAGTAGAGTGGAGTGGAGTGCAGTGGAGTGGAGTGGAATGGAGTGGAATGGAATGGACTGGAGTGGACTGGAGTGGACTGGAGTGGAATGGACAGGAATGGAAAGGGATATAATGAAATGGAGTGGAGTGGAGTAGAGAGGATTGGAATGGAGTGGAATGGAATGGAGTGGAAAGGAACTGAATGAACTGGAGAGGAGTGGAGTGGAATGAAATGGAATGGAATGAAATAGAATGGAATGGAATAGAATGGTGAAATGAAATGTGAGCTGAGATAGTGCCACTTCACTCAAGCCTGGGTGACAGAGTGAGATCCTGTTGAAAGAAAGGAATGGAATGGAAAGGAGTGGAATGGAATGCAATGGAGTGGAGTGGTTTGTGGTGTAGTGCAGTGGAGTGGAGTGGAGTGGAATGGAGTCGAATTGAGTGGAATGAAAAGGCACGGAATGTAATGGAGTGGAGTGGAATGGTGTGGAATGTAATGGAGTGGCATAGAGTGGAGTGCAGTGGAATGGTGTGGAATGGAGTGGAATGGAATAGAATGGAATGGAATGGAATGGTGAAATGAAATGTGAACTGAGTCATTGCCACTGCACTCATACCTGGGTGACAGAGTGAGATCCTGCCAAAAGAAAGGAATTGAATGGAATGGTGTGCAATGGAAAGGAATGGAGTGGAGTGGAGCGGTGTGGGGTGTAGTGGGGTGTAGTGAAGTGGAGTGGAGCTGAGTGGAGCAGAATGGAAAGGGATGGAATGTAATGGAGTGGAGTACAGTGGAGTGGAGTGGAATTGAGTGGAATTGAATTGAATTGAATGGAGTGGAGTGGATTTGAGTGGAGTGGAGTGGAGCGGAGTGGAATGATATGGAGTGGAATGGAATGGAAGAGAATGGAATGTAGTGGAGTGGAGTGGATTGGAGAGGAGTAGAGCACAGTGGAATTGATTGGAATGGACTGGAGAGTAATAGAATGGTGAAATGAAATGTGAGCTGAGATAGTGTGATTGCAATGCATCCTGGGTGACAGAGTGAAATCCTGTCGAAAGAAAGGAATGGAATGGAATGCAGTGGAACGGAATGGAATGGAATGGAGTGCAGTGGAGTGGAGAGGAGTGGAGCAGAGTGGAACGGAGTGGAGTAGAATGGGATGGGATGGAATGGAATGGAGTGGAGTGGAGTGGAGTGGAGTGGAGTGGAATGGTGTGGAGTGGAATGAAGTGGAATGGAGTGGAGAAGAGTGGAGTGGAGTATATTGGACTGGACTGGAGTGGAATGGAGTGTGATATAATCGGATGGAAAGGAATGGAATAGCACGGAATGGAGTGGAGTGGAGTGGAGTGAAATGGAATGGTGTGGAGGGGAGTGGAGTGGAGTGGAATGGAGTGGAGCTGAATATAGTGGAGCGGAGTGGATAGGAGTGGAGTGGAGTCTAATGGAGTGGAATGGAATGGAGTGGAGTGGAGTGCAGTGGATTGCAATGGAGAGAAATGTAATGGAATGTAATGGAGTGGAATGGAATGGATTGGAATGGTGAAATGAAATGTGAGCTGAGATTGTGCAACTTCAATCGAGCCTGGGTGACAGATTGAGATCCTGGTGAAAGAAAGGAATGGAATAGAATGGAGTGGAATGGAATGGAATTGTATGGAGTGGAGTGGAGGGGAGTGGAGTGGAGTGGTATCGAATGGAAAGTGATGGAATGGAATGAAATGCTGTGGAATGAAATGGAGTGGAGTGGAATGGAGTGGAACAGAAAGGAATGGAATGTACTGGAGTTAAGTGGAGTGGAGTGGAATGGAATGGAATGAATGGAATGGAAAGGAATGGTGAAATGTAATATGAGCTGAGATAGAGTCACTGCACTGTAGTCTTTGTGAAAGGCTGAGATCCGTTACACAGAAGGGAATGGAATGAAATGGAGTGTAATGCAATGGAACGGAGTGGAATGGATTGGAGTGGAGTGGATTGGAGTGTAGAATAGTGGAATTGAGTGCAATGGACTGTAATGGAATGGGTGGGAAAGGAATGGAGTGGAGTGAAGTGCAGTGGAGTGGAGAAAATTGGAGTGGAGTGGAGTGGAATTAAATGGAATGGAATGGAATGCAATGGAACAGAATGGAATGGAATTGAATGGAATGTTAAAATGAAATGTGAGCTGAGATTGTTCCACTGCACACTAGCTTGGATGGCAGGGTGAGATCCTGTCGAAAGAGAGGAATGGAATGGATTGGAGAGGAATGGAATGTATTCTAGTGAAATGGAATGTAATGCAAAGGAATTCAGTGGAGTGGAGTGGAGAGGGGTGGTGTGGAGTGGATCGGATTGTTGTGGAGTGGAGTGGTTTGGAGTGGAGTTTAGTGGAATGGAATGGAATTCAATGGGATGGAATGGAATGGAATAGCGTGGAGTGCAGAGGAGAGGAGTGGAATGGAGTGTAAAGGAATTGGATGGAGTGTAATTGAGTGGAGTAGACAGGAGTGGATTTTAGCTTAGTGGAATTGAGTGGAAAGGAATGGAATGGAATGGAGTGGAGCTGAGTGGAATGGAGTCGAATGGAATGTAATGAAATTGTGCAATGAAATGTGAGCTGAGATTGTACTACTGCACTCCAGCCTGGGTGACAGAGTGAGATCTTCTCAAAAGAAAACAATGGAATAGAATGGAGTGGAATGGAATGGAGTGGAAAGGAATGACATGGGATGGAATAATGGAATGGAGAGGACTGTATTGTATTGGAGTGGATAGGAGTGGAGTGGCATGGAGTGCAATGGAATGGAGTGGAGTGGAGGGCAGTGGAGTGGAATGGAAAGGAAAGGAATGGAATGGAGTGGAATGAAATGGAATGGTGAAATGAAATGTGAGTTGAGATTTTGTCACTGCACTCCAGCCTGGGTGACAGAGTGAGATTCTGTCAAAAGAAAGGAATGGAATGGTGTGGAGTGGAAAGGAAAGGAATGGAATGGAGTGGAGTGGAGTGGAGTGGAGTGGAGGAGAATTGAGTGGAATGGAATGGGATGGAATGGAATGGAATGGAATGTAGTTTAGTGGAATGGAGTGCTGTGGAGTGGAGTGGATTGGAGTTTGGTGGATTGGAAAGGAGTGGAATGGAATGGAGTGGATTGGAGTGGAGAGAAATGGAATGGAATGGAACGGAATGGTGAAATGAAATGTGCACTGAGATTGTGCCACTGAACTCCAGACGGGTGACAGAGTATGATCCTGTTGAAAGAAACGAGTGGAACGGAATGGAGTGGAATAGAATGGAATGGAATGGAAAGGCTTAGAATGGAGTGGAGTGGAATTGATAGCAATGGAATGGGATGGAATGGAACGGAATGGTGTGGATTGGAGTGGAGTGGAGTGGAGTGCAATATAGTGTAATGGAATGGGAAAGAATGGGATCGACTGGAGTGAAGTGGAATGGAATAGAGTGGAATGGAATGGAGTGGAGTAGAGTGAATGCTAGGGGAATGCAGTGGAGTGGAGGGTATGGGAATGCTGCGGAGTGGAGTGGAGTGCACTGGAGTGGAATGGATTCGAATGTAGTGGAGTGGAATGAAATGGAATGGAATGGATTGGAATGGAATGGAATAGAATAGAATGGATTGGTGAAATGGAATATGAGATGAGATTATGCCACTTCACTCAAGCCTGGGTGACAGAGTGAGATTCTGTCGCAAGAAAGGAATGGAAAGGAATGGAGTGGAATGGAATGGAATACAATGGAATGGAGTGGAGTGGAGAGGAGTGGTGTGGCATCTATTGGAGTGCAGTGGAGTGGAGTGTAGTAGAGCCCAATGGAGTGGAATTGAAAGGGATGGAATGTAATGGAGTGGATTGGAGTGGAGTGGAATGGAGTGCAATGGAATGGAATGGAATGGAGTGGAGTGGAGTTCTGTGGAATGGAATGGAATGGAATGTTGAAATGAAATGTGAGTTGAGACTGTGCCACTGCACTCAAGCCTGGGTGTCAGTGGGAACGTGTCGAAAGAAAGGAATGGAATGGAATGGAATTGTGTGGAATGGAATGGCATGCTGTGGAGTGAACTGGAGGGAAGTGGTGTGGGGTGGAGTGGAATGAAGCAAAGTGGAGTGGAGCAGAATTGAGTGGAGATCCTGGTGAAGGAAAGGAATTGAATGGAATGGAGTGGAATGGAATGGAATTGAACGAAGTGGAGTGGAGGGCAGTGGAGTGGGCTGGAGTGGAATGGAATGGGATGGAATGGAATGAAATGGAGCACAGTGGAGTGGAGTGGAAAGGAGTGGAATGGAAAGGGATGGAATGTAATGGAGTTGAGTGGAGTGGAGTGGAGTGGAATGGAAAGGAATGGTGAAATGCAATGTGAGCTGAGATTGTGCCACTGCACTCCAGCCTGTGTGACAGAGACAGATCCTGTAGAAAGAAAGGAATGGAATGCAATGGAGTGTAAAGCAAAAGAACAGAATAGAGTGGATTGGAGGAGTTGAGTGGAGAAGATTGGCGTGGAGTGGAATGGACTGTAATGGAATGGAATGCATTGGAGTGGAGTGGAATGCAGTGGAGTGGAATGGAGTGGAGTGGAATGGAATGGACTGTAGCAGAACAGAGTGGATAGGAAAGGAATGGAATGGAACAGAGTAGAATGGAGTGGAGTGGAAAGGAATGGATCGGAATGGAATGGACTGGAGAGGAGTGGAGTGTATTGGAGTAGAATGGAGAGTAATGGAAAGCGATGGAATGGAATGGAGTTCCGCGGAGTGGAGTGGAGTGATGTAGAGTGGAATGGAGTGGTGTGGAATGATGTGGAGTGCAGTGGAGTGGAGTGGTATGGAATGGAATGGAATGGAAAGGAGAAATGAAATGTGAGCTGAGATTGTGCCATTGCACTCCAGCCTGAGTGACTGAGTGAGATCCTTTAGAAGGAAAGGAATGGAATGGAATGGAGTGGAATGGAATGGAATGGAATGAGTGGAGTGAAGTGTTGAGGAGTGGAATGAAATGCGATGGAGTGCAGTGGAATGGATTGGAGTGGAGTGGAGTGGAGTGGAATGGCACAGATTGGAATGGAATGGAATGGAATGGAAGGGAATGGAATGGAGTGCACTGAAGTGGAGAGGAGTGGAGTGGAGTGGAATGGATTGGAATGGACTGGAGTGGAATGGAATGGTGAAATGAAATGTCAGCTGAGGTAGTGTGACTGCAATGCAGACTGGGTGACAGAGTGAAATCCTGTCAAAAGAAAGGAATTGAATGGAAGGCAGTGGAATTGTATGAAAAGGAATGGAACGGAGAGCAGTGGAGTGGAGTGGAGTGGAAGAAAGCGGAATGGAGTGGAATACAATGGGATGCAAAGGAATGGAATGGAATGGAGTGGACTGGATTGGAGTGGATTGGAGTAGAATGAAGTGGAATGGACTGGAGAGGAGTGGAGTGGAGTGGATTGGAAGAGTGGAGTGGAATGGAGTGTGATGGAATGGGATGGAATGGAATGGATTGGAATGGAGTGGAGTGGATTGTAGTGGATTGGAGCATAATGGAATGAAGCGGACTTGAATGGAGTGGAGTGGATAGGAGTGGAGGGGATTGGAATGGAGTAGATTGGAATGGAGTGGAGTGGAGTACAGTGGAGTACAATGGAGAGAAATAGAATGGAATGGAATGGAGTGGAATGGAAGTGTATGGAATGGTGAAATGAAATGTGAGCTGAGATTGTGCAACTGCACTCCAGCCTGGGTGACAGAATGAGATCTCAGCGAAAGAAAGTAACGGAATGGAATGGAGTGGAAGGAAATGGAATTGAACGGAGTGGAGTGGAGGGGAGGGGAGTGGAGAGGAGTGGAATGGAATGGGATGGAATGAAATGAAATGCAGTGGAGTGGAGTGGAAGGGAGTGGAATGGAAAGGGACGGAATATAATGGAGTTAAGTGATTTAGAGTGGAGTGGAGTGGAATGGAGTGGAGTGGAGTTGATTGGAATGGAGTGGAGTGGAATAGAATGGAATTGAATGGAATGGTGAAATGAAATGTGAGCTTAGATTGTGCCACTGCACTCCTGCTTGTGTGACATAGTGAGATCCCGTACAAAGACATTAATGGAATGCAATGGAGTGTAATTCAATGGAACGGAATGGAATGGATTGGAGTGGAGGAGAGTGAGTGCAGAAGAGTGGAGTGGAGTGGAATGGACTGTAATGGAATGGGATGGAATGGAATGGAGTGGAGTGTAGTGCCGTGGAGTGGAGAAAAGTGGAGTGGAGTGGAGTGGAATTAAATGGAATGGAATGGAATACAATGGAATGGAATGAAATGGAATGGAATGGAATGGAATGGAATGGAATGGAATGGAATGGAATGGAATGGTGAAATGAAATGTGAGCTGAGATTGTGGCACTGCACACCAGCCTGGGTGACAGAATGAGATCAAGTCAAAAGGGAGAAATGGAATGGAATGGAGTGAAATGGAATGGAATGCAAAGGAATGGAGTGGAGTGGAGTGAGGTGGAGTGGAGTGGAGTGGGGTGGATTGGAGTGGAGTGGATTGGAGTGGAGTGGAATGGAATGGAATGGAATTTAATGGGATGAAATCGAATGGAATAGGGTGGAGTGGAGTGGATTGGAGTGGAAAGGCAAATGATGGAGTGTGATTGAGTGGAGTAGAGAGAAGTGGATTTTAGCGGAGTGAAATGGAGTGTAAAGAATGTAAGGGAATGGAATGGAGTTGAGTGGAGTTGAATGGAATTTTGTCGAATGTAATGTAATGGAATGTAATGGAATGGTTAAATGAAATGTGAGCTGAGATTGTGCTACTGCACTCCATCCTGGGTGACAGAGTGTGATACCTTCAAAAGAAATGAATGGAATAGAATAGAGTGGAATGGAATGGAGTGGAATGGCATGGAGTAGAGTGCAGTGGATTGGAGTGGATTGGAGTGAAATGGAGAGGAGTAGAGTGGAATGGAGTGGAAAGGAATGAGATGAGATGGAATGGAATGGAATGGAGTGGATTGTATTATATAGGATTGGATAGGAGTAGAGAGGCATGGAGTGGAATGGAACGGAGGGGAGTGGAGTGGAATGGAATGGAGTGGAATGCAAAGGAATGGTGAAATGAAATGAGAGCCGAGATAGTGTCACTGCACTCCAGCCTGCGTATCAGAGTGAGATCTTGTCGTAAGACAGGAATGGGATTGAAAGGAGTAGAGTGAATGGAATGGAATGGAATTGAGTTGATTGGTGTGGAGTGGAGTGGAGTGGAATGGAGTGGAATGGAATGGAAGGGAGTGGAGTTAAGTGGAGTGCAGTGGAGTGGAATGTAATGTAATGGAAAGGAATGTTGAAATGAAATATGAGCTGTGATTGTGCCACAGCACTCCAGCCTTGGTGACACAGTGAAATCCTGTCAAAAGAAAACATTGGAAAGGATTGGAGTGGCATGGAACGGAATGGAAGGGAAATGGTTGTAGTGAAGTGGAGGGGAGTAGAGTGGAGTGGAATGAAGTGGAGTGGAATGGAATGGGATGGAATGAAATGGAATGGTTTGGAGTGGAGTAGAGGGGAGAGGAGTGGATTGGAGTGGAGTGTAATGGAATGAGAAATTAGGGAATGGAGTGGAGAGGAGTGAAGTTTAGTGGAGATAAATTGAATGGAATGGAATGCCATGCAATTGAGTTGAGTGAAGTGGAGTGGAGTGGAGTGTAATGGCATGGAAATTAATGGAATGGAATGGAAAGGAAAGGAATGGAATGGAGTTGAGTGAAGTGGAGTGGAATGTAATAGAGTGAAATGGAATGTAATGGAATATAATGGAATGGTGAAATGAAATGCGAGCACAGATTGGACAACTGCACTTCAGCCTGGATGACAGAGTGAGATCCTCTCGAAAGAAAGAAAGGGAATGGAATGGAGTGTAATGGAACGGAATGGAGAGGAGTGGAGTGGTGTGAGGTGGAGTGGAGTGGAGTGGAATGGCGTGGAATGGAAAGGGATGGAATGTAATGAAGTGGAGTGGAGTGGAATGGAGTGCAGTGGAATGGAGTGGAAAAGAGTGGAATGGAGTGGAATGGAATGGAGTGGAGTGGAGTGGAGTGGATTGGAATGGATTGGAATGAAATAAAATAGAATGGAATGGAGTGGAGTGGAGAGGACTGGAGTATATTGGAGTGGAATGTAGGGTAATGGAATGCGATGGAATGGAATAGAGTGCAGTGGAGTGGAGTGGAATGGAGTTGAGAAGAATGGATTAGAGTGCAGTGTAGTGGAGTGGAATGGAGTGGAATGGAAAGGAACGGAATGTAATGGAATAGAATGGTGAAATGAAATGTGAGCTGAGGTTGTCCCATTGCTTTCCAGCCTTGGTGACAGTGTGAGATCCCTTTGAAGAAAGGAATGGAATGCAATGGTGTGGAATGGAAAGGAATGTAGTGGAGTGGAGTGGAGTGGAGAGGAGTGGAATGAAATGCGATGTGGTGGAGTGGAATGGATTGGAGTGAAGTGAGTGGAGGGTAGTGGAGTGGAATGGAATGGAATGGAATGGAATGGAATGGAATGGAATGGAATGGAATGGAATGGAAGGGAATGGAATGGAGTTGAGTGGAGAGGAGTGGAGCAGAGTGGAATGGAGTGGAATGGAATGGAGTAGAATGCAATGGTGAAATGAAATGTGACCTGAGATAGTGCGACTGCAATGCAGCCTGGATGACAGAGTGAAATCCTGCTGAAAGAAACGAATGGAATGGAATGCAGTAGAATGGAATGGAATGGAATGGAAAGGAATACAGTGGAGTGGAGAGGAGTGGAGTGGAGTGGAGTAGAGTGGAATGGAGTGGAATAGAATATGATAGAATGGAATGGAAGAGAGTGGAGTGGAGTGGATTGGAGTGGAGTGGATTGGAATGGAATGGGATGGAATGGAGAGGTGTGGAGTAGAGTGGAGTGGAATGGAGTGGAGAGGAGTGGCGGGGAGTGCAGTGGAGTGGAATTGAAAGGAATGAGATGGAATGCTGGAATGGAAAGGAAAGGAACGGAATCATGAAATAGAATGTGAGCTGAGATCGTGCAACTGCACTTCAGCCAGGGAGACACATTAGATCCTGTCAAAAGAAAGGAATGGAGTGGAATGGAATGGATTGGAATGGAATGGAATGGAATGGAATGGAATGGAATGGAATGGAATGGATTTTAGTGGAGGGGAGTGGAGTGGAGTGGAATCGAGTATGATGGAAAGATATGGAAAGAAATGGTGTGGAGTGGAGTGGAGTGGAGTGGAATTGAATGGGTTGTAACGAGATGGAGTGCAGTGGAGTCGAGTGGAGTGTAATGGAATGGAGTGGAAGGCAGTGGAGTGGAGTGGAATGGAGTGGAGTTGAACATAGGGGAATGGAGTAGATTGTAGTGGAGTGGAGGGGAATGGAGTGGAAGGCAGTGGAGTGGAGTGGAATGGAGTGGAGTTGAACGTAGGGGAATGGAGTAGATTGTAGTGGAGTGGAGGGGAATGGAGTGGAATGGAGTGGAGTGGAGTGCAGTGGACTGCAATGGATTGGAATGGAATGGGATGGAATGGAGAGGAGTGGAGTGGAGTGGAATGTAGTGTGGTTGAGTGTATAAGACAGGAGTGGAGTGGAATGAAGTGGAATGGAGTGGAGTGGAGTGGAGTAGAGTGGTGTTCAATGGAATGGAATGGCATGGAATAGAATGGAATGGAATGGTGAAATGAAATGTGAGCTGATATTGTGCTACAGCACTCCAGCCTGGGTGACAGAGTGAGATCCTGTTGAAAGAAAGGAACGGAATGGAATGGAATGGACTGGAGGGGAGAGGAGTATAGTGTAGTGGAGTGGAATGGAGTGGGATATAATGGAATATAATGTAGTGGAATGGAGTGGAGTGGAGTAGAGTGGAGTGGAGTAGAATGGAATGGAGTAGAATACAATGAAAAGGAACGGAATGGAATGGAATGGTGATATGAAATGTGAGCTGAGATCGTGCCACCGCACTACAGTGTGGGTGACAAAGTGAGATCCTGTCGAAGGAAACAATGGAATGCAATAGAGCGGAATGGAATGGAAAGGAATGGAGTGGAGTTTAGTGGAGTGGAGTGGAATGGAGTTTAATGGAATGGGATGGAATGGAAAGGAGTTCAGTTTACTGGTGTGAAGTGAACTGGAGTGGAATGGAAAGGGAGGGAATGGAGTGGAGTGGAGTGGAGTGGTGTTGAGCAGATTGGAAAAGAATGGGAAGGAATTTAATGGTGAAATGAAATGTGAGCAGAGATTGTGCCACTGCATTGCAGCCCGACGCAAAGAGTGAGATCCTGTCAAAAGAAAGGAAAGATCAGAATGTAGTGGAATGTAATAGAATGAAGTGGATTGCAGTGGAGTGGAATGGAGTAGAAAGGAATGGAATGGAATGGAGTGGAATGGGATGGAAGGGAATGGTGAAATGAAATATGAGCTGATATTTTGCCATTGCACTCCAGCCTGTCTGACAGAGTGAGATCTTGTTGAAAGAAAGGAATAGAAAGAATTGGAGTGGACTGGAATGGAATCAAATGGAGTGGAGTGGAGTGGAGTGGATTAGAGTGGAGTGCAGTGCAATCGAGTGGAATGGAATGGGATGGAATGGAATGGAGTGGAGTAGGGTGAAGTGAAATCGAGTGGAGTGGAATGGAGTGGACTGGAGTGGAGCTGAGTGAAATGGAAAGGAATGGAATGCAATGGAAAGAAAAGTAATGGAATGGAATGGAATGGAATGGAAAGGAATGGAATGGCATGGATTGGAAAGGAATTGAATTGAATGGAATGGTGACATGAAATGAGAGCTGATATTGTGCCACTGCACTCCATCCTGGGTGACAGAATGACATCCTGTGGAAATGAATGGAATGGAATGCAATGGAATGGAATGGAGTGGAGTAGAGTTGATTGGTGTGGGGGGAATGGAGCGGAATGGAAAGGGATGGAATCCAATGGAGTGGAGTGGAATGGAGTGGAGTGGACTGGAGTGGAGTGTGATGGATTCGAATGGATTGGAATGGAATGGGATGCAATGGAATGAAGTGGAGTGGAATGGAGTGGAATGTATTGGAGTAGAGTAGTGTGGAGTGGAGTGGAGTGGAATGGGATGGAATGGAATAGAATGGAATGGAATGGAATGATGAAATGATGTGTGAGCTTAGCTTTTGCCACTGCAATCCTTCCTGAGTGACAGAGTGATGACCTTTCATAAGAAAGGAATGGAATGGAATGGAGAGGAATAGAATGGAGTGGAGTGGAGTGGAGTGGAATGGAGTAGAAAGGAATGGGATGGAATGGAATGCGGTGGAGTGAAGTGGAGTTGTGTGGGATGGACTGGCACGGAGTAGAATGGAGTGGAACGGAATCGGAGAGAATGGAATGGAGTAGAGCGCAGTGGAGTAGATTGGAGTGGAGCGGAATGGAGTGGAATGCAACAGAATGGAATGGAATGCAATGGGATGAAGTGGAGTAGAGTGGAGTGGAGTAGAATTGTGTGGAGTAGACTGGAGTGGAGTACAATGCAGTGGAATGGAATTGGATAGAATGGAATGGAAGGGAGTGCAGTGGATTGGAGTGCAGTGGAGTAGAATGGAGTGGAATGGAATGGGATGGAATAGGATGGACTGGAGTGGAGTGGAGTGTAGTTGATTGGAGTGGGGTGGAGTGGAGTGAAGTGTAGTGTAGTGGAATGGGATGAAACGGAGTGGAATGGAAAGGAATGGTGAAATGAAATGGGAGCCTAGATTGTGACACTGACTCTAGTCTCAGTGACAGAGAGATCATTTCGATAGAAAGGAATGGAATGGAGTAGAGGGTAATGGAATGGAACGGAATGGAATGGAATGGAGTACAGTGGAGTGGCGTGGAGTGGAGTTGTTTGGAGTGGACTGGCGAGGATTAGAAAGTATTGGAATGGAATCAGAGATAATGGAATGGAATGGAGTGAAGTGGAGTGGAGTAGAGTGGACTGGAGTGGAATGGAGTGGAATGGATTGGGATGGAATGGGATGGAGTGTAGTGGATTGGAGTGCACTGGAGTGGACTTCAGTGGAATGAAATGGAATGGAATGGAAGAGAATAGAATAGAATAGAATATAGTGGAATGGAGTAGAGTGGACTGCAGTGGAATGGAGTGTAATTGAGAGTAATGGAGCATAGTGAAGTAGGAATAGAATGGAATGGTAGAGAGTGGAGTGCTGAGGAGTGGAGTGGTGTGGAGGGGAGTGGAGTGGAATGGAGGGGAGTGGAATGGAATGAAATGGCGTTGAGTGGAGAGGAGAGGAATGGAGTGGAATTGAATGGAATGGAGTGGAATCTATTGGAGTGGAGTGGATTGGTGTGGAATGGAATGGAATGGAATGGAGTGGAGTGGAGTGGAGTGAATTGGAGTGGAGTGGAGTGGAATGGAGTGGAATGAAGTGGAATGGAATGGAGTGGAGTGGAGTATAGTGGAGTGCAATGAAATGGAATGGTATGGAATGGAATGGAATGGAACGGAAAGGAATGGTGAAATGAAATGTGAGCTGAGATTGTGCCACTGCATTCCAGCCTGGGTGTCAGAGTGAGATCCTGTCGAAAGAAAGGAATGGAATGCTGCAGTGCAATGGAATGAAATGGAATGGAATGGAGTGGACTGGCATGGAGAAGACTTGAGTGGGGTGCAATGTGGTGGAAGGTAATGGGATAGAATAGAATGGAAAGAAGTGAGATGGAGTTGAGTGGGGTGGAGTCGAGTGGAATAGTGTGGAATGGAATGGGTGGAATGGAAGGGAGTGGAGTGGAGTGGAATGGAATGTGATGGAATGGGATGGTGTGGAGGGGATTGGAGTGGAGAGGAGTGGAAATGAGTAGAGCAGAGTGGACTGGAATGGAGTGGAGTGGAGTGGAGTGGAGTGGAAATGAGTAGAGCAGAGTGGAGTGGAATGGAGTGGAGTAGAGTGGAATGGAATTGACTGGCATGGAATGGAATTGAATGGAATGGTGAAATGAAATGTGAGCTGAGATTGTGCCACAACACTCCAACCTGGGTGACGGAGTGAGATCCTGTTGAAAGAAAGGAATGGAATGGAATGGAGTGGAATGGAATGAACTGGAGGGGAGTGGAGTGGAGTGGAGTGGAATGGAGTGGAATAGAATGGAATGGAATGTAGTGGAGTGGAGTGAAGTGGAGTGGAATGGAATGGAATGGAATGGAATGGAAAGCAATGGTGAAATGAAATGTAAGCTGAGATCGTGCCACTGAACTACAGCGTGGATGACACAGTGAGATCCTGCCAAAAGAAAGAATGGAATGGAGTGGAGTTTAGTGGAGTGGAGTGGAATGGAGTGGAGTGGAATGGGACGGAATGGAAAGGATTTCACTGGAGTGCTGTGGAGCGGACTGGAGTGGAGCGCAAAGGATGGAATGGAGTGGAGTGGAGTTGAGCAGAGTGGAATAGAATGGGATGGAATGGAACGGCAAAATGAAATGTGAGCTGAGATTGTGCCACTGCACTCCAGCCTGAGTGACACAGTGGGATCCTTCCTAAAGAAAGGAAAGTTTGGAATGCAGTTGAATGTAATGGAATGGAGCTGAGTGGAGTGGAGTGGAATGGAGTGGAGAGGAATGGAACGGAATGAAATGGAATGGAATGGAATGGAATGGTGAAATGAAATACGAGCTGAGATTTTGCCAATGTACTCCAGCCTGGCTGATATAGTGAGATCTTATGAAAAGAATGGAATGGAAAGAATTGGGGTGGACGGGAATGGAATCTAATGGAGTGGAATGGAATGGAAAGAATTGGAGTGGACTGGAATGGAATCTAATGGAGTGGAATGGAATGGAGTGGAGTGGAGTGGATTGCAGTGGAATCGATTAGAATGGAATGGGATGGAATGGAATGGAGTGGAGTGGAATGTAATGGAGTGGAGTGGAGTGGATTGCAGTGGAATCGATTAGAATGGAATGGGATGGAATGGAATGGAGTGGAGTGGAATGGAATGGCATGGAATGGAGTGCAGTGTAGTGGAGTTGAGTGGAATGGAAAGGAAAGGATTGGAATGGAAAGGAATGGAATGGAAAGGAATGGAATGGTATGGAATGGAAAGTAAGTGAATTGAATGGAATGGTGACATGAAATTTGAGCTGAGATTGTTCCACTGGACTCCAGCCTGGGTGACAGAATGAGATCCTGTTGAAAGAAATGAATGTAATGCAATGGAGTGGAATGGAATGGAAGGGAAGAGAATGGAATGGAATGGATTGGAGTGGAGTTGATTGGAGTGGGGGGGAGTGGAGTGGATTGGAACGGGATGGAGTGGAATGGAGTGGAGTGGAATGGAGTGGAGTGGAGTGTGATGGAGCAGAATGGATAGGAATGGAATGGGATGCAATGGAATGGAGTGGAATGGAGTGGAATTGGGTGGAGTGCATTGGAGTACAGTGGTGTGGAGTGGAATGGAATGGGATGGAATGGAATGGAATGGAATGGAATGGAATGGAATGGAATGGAATGGTGAAATAATGTGTGAGCTTAGCTTTTGCCACTGCACTCCAGCCTGAGTTGGAGAGTGAGATCCTGTCAAAACAAAGGAATGGAATGGAATGGAGGGGAATGGAATGGAGTTTAGTGGAGTGTAGTGTAATGGAGTTGAATGGAATGGGATGGAATGGAATGCAGTGTAGTGTAGTGGAGTTGCGTGGAGTTGACTGGCGTGAAATAGAATGGAGTGGACTGGAATGGATTTGGAGAGAAAGGCATGGATGGAGGGGAGGGGAGTGGATTGAAGTGGAGTGGAGTGGAGTTGAGTGGAATGCACTGGAATGGAATGAGATGGAAAGGGATGAAGTAGAGTAGAGTGGAGTGGAGTGGATTTGTGTGGAGTGGACTGGAGTGGAGTAGAATGGAGTGGAATGGAATCGGATAGAATGGAAAGGAAGGGAGTGGAGTGAAGTAGAGTTGATTGGAGTGGAGTGGAGTGAAGTGTAGTGGAGTGGAATGGGATGAAATGGAATGGAATGGAATGCTGAAATGAAATATGAGCTGAGATTGTGCCACTGACTCTAGTCTGAGAGATAGACAGATCCTTTTGATAGAAAGGAATGGGATGGAGTAGCCATGCTGGCCAAATAGGAACAGCTGTGGTCTACAGCTTCCAGCATGAGCGACGAAGAAGACGGGTGATTTCTACATTTCCATCTGATGTAACGTGTTCATCTCACTAGGGAGTGCCAGACAGAGAGTGGAGGTCAGTGGGTGCATGCACCATGCTCGAGCTGAAGAATGGCAAGGCATTGCCTCTTTCGGGAAGGGCAACGGTTCAGTGAGTTCCCTTTCCTAGTCAAAGAAATGGGTGCCTTTCCAGAAAGACACCTGGAAAATCGGGTCACTCCCACCCAAATACTGTGCCTTTCCGACAGGCTTAATAAACGGTGCACCAGGAGTTTATATCCTGCCCCTGGCTCAGAGGGTCCTATGCCCACGGAGTTTCGCTGATTGCTAGCACAGCAGTCTGAGATCAAACTGCAAGGTAGCAATGAGGCTGGGGGAGGGGCGCCCGCCATTGCCCAGGCTTGCTTAGGTAAACAAGGCAGCCGGGAAGCTCGAACTGGGTGGAGCACACCACAGCTCAAGGAGGTCTGCCTGCCTCTGTAAGTTCCACCTCTGGGGGCAGGGCACAGACAAACAAAAAGACAGCAGTAACCTCTGCAGACCTAAATGTCCCTGTCTGACAGCTTGGAAGAGAGCAGTGGTTCTCCCAGCACGCAGCTGGGGATCTGAGAATGGGCAGACTGTGTCCTCAAGTGGTCCCTGACCCCTGACCCCCGAGCAGCCTAACTGGGAGGCACCCCCAGCAAGGGCAGACTGACACCTCACACGGGCGGGTACTCCAACATACCTGCAGCTGAGGGTCCTGTCTGTTAGAAGGAAAACTAACAAACAGAAAGGACATCCACACCAAAAACTCATCTGTACATCACCATCATCAAAGACCAAAAGTAGATAAAACCACAAAGATGGGGAAATAACAGAGCAGAAAAACTGGAAACTCTAAAAAGCAGAGCACCTCTCCTCCTCCAAAGGAACGCAATTCCTCACCAGCAATGCAACAAAGTTCAATGGAGAATGACTTTGACAAGTTGAGAGAAGAAGGCTTCAGACAATCAAATTACTCCGAGCTACGGGAGGATATTCAAACAAAAGGCAAAGAAGTTGAAAACTTTGAAAAAAATTTAGAAGAATGTATAACTAGAATAATCAATACAGAGAAGTGCTTAAACGGGCTGATGGAGCTGAAAATGAAGGCTCGAGAACTATGTGAAGAATGCAGAAGCCTCAGGAGTTGATGCGATCAAATGGAAGACAGGGTATTAGCGATGGAAGATGAAATGAATGAAATGAAGTGAGAAGGGAAGTTTAGAGAAAAAAGAATAAAAAGAAATGAGCAAAGCCTCCAAGAAATATGGGACTATGTGAAAAGACCAAATCTACGTCTGATTGGTGTACCTGAAAGTGACAGGGAGAATGGAACCTAGTTGGAAAACACTCTGCAGGATATCATCCAGGAGAAATTCCCCAATCTAGCAAGGCAGGCCAACATTCAGATTCAGGAAATACAGAGAATGCCACAAAGATACTCCTCGAGAAGAGCAACTCCAAGACACATAATTGTCAGTTTCACCAAAGTTGAAATGAAGGAAAAAATGTTAAGGGCAGCCAGAGAGAAAGGTCGGGTTACCATCAAAGGGAAGCCCATCAGAATAACAGCGGGTCTCTTGGCAGAAACCCTACAAGCCAGAAGAGAGTGGGGGCCAATATTCAACATTCTTCAAGAAAAGAATTTTTAACCCAGAATTTGATATCCAGCCAAACTAAACTTCATAAGTGAAAGAGAAATAAAATACTTTACAGACAAGCAAATGCTGAGAGATTTTGTAACCACCAGGCCTGCCCTAAAAGAGCTCCTGAAGGAAGCATTAAACATGGAAAGGCACAACCGGTACCAGCCACTGCAAAATCATGCCAAAATGTAAAGACCATCGAGACTAGGAAGAGACTGCATCAACCAACGAGCAAAATAACCAGCTAACATCATAATGACAGGATCAAATTCACACATAACAATATTAACTTTAAATGTAAATGGACTAAATGCTCCAATTAAAAGACACAGACTGGTAAATTGGATAAAGAGTCAAGACCCATCAGTGTGCTGTATTCAGGAAACCCATCTCATGTGCAGAGACACACACAGGCTCAAAATAAAAGGATGGAGGAACATCTACCAAGCAAATGGAAAACAAAAAAAAGCAGGGGTTGCAATCCTAGTCTCTGATAAAACAGACTTTAAACCAACAATGATCAAAAGAGACAAAGAAGGCCATTATATAATGGTAAAGGTATTAATTCAACAAGAAGAGCTAACTATCCTAAATATATATGCACGCAATACAGGAGCACCCAGATTCATAAAGCAGGGACTGAGTGACCTACAAAGGGACTTAGACTCCCAAACATTAATAATGGGAGACTTTAACACCCCACTGTCAACATTAGACAGATCAACGAGACAGAAAGTTAAAAAGGATACCCAGGAATTGAACTCAGCTCTGCACCAAGCGGACCTAATAGACTTCTACAGAACTCTACACCACAAATAAAAAGAATATACATTTTTTTCAGCACCACACCACACCTATTACAAAATTGACCACATACTTGGAAGTAAACCTCTCCTCAGCAAATGTAAAAGAACAGAAATTATAACAAACTATCTCTCAGATCACAGTGCAATCGAACTAGAACTCAGGATTAAGAATCTCACTCAAAACCACTCAACTACATGGAAACTGAACAACCTTTTCCTGAATGACTGCTGAGTACATAACGAAATGAAGGCAGAAATGAAGATGTTCTTTGAAACCAACAAGAACCAAGATGCAACATACCAGAATCTCCGGGATGTATTCAAGGCAGTGTGTAGAGGGAAATTTATGGAACTAAATGCCCACAAGAGATAGCAGGAAAGATCCAAACTTGACACCCTAACATCACAATTAAAAGAACTAGAAAAGCAAGAGCTAACACATTCAAAACCTAGCAGAAGGCAAGAAATAACTAAAATCAGAGCAGAACTGAAGGAAATAGAGACACAAAAAACCCTTCAAAAAATTAATGAATCCAGGAGTTGGTTTTTTGAAAGGATCAACAAAATTGATAGACCACTAGCAAGACTAATAAAAAAAAAAGAGAGAAGAATCAAATAGATGCAATAAAAAATGATAAAGGGGATATCACCACTGATCCAACAGAAATACAAACTACCATCAGAGAATACTACAAACACCTCTATGCAAATAAACTAGAAAATCTAGAAGAAAGGGATAAATTCCTCGACACATACACTCCCCCAGGGCTAAACTAAGAAGAAGCTGAATCTCTGAATAGACCAATAACAGGAGCTGAAATTGTGGCAATAATCAATAGCTTACCAACCAAAAAGAGTCCAGGATCAGATGGGTTCACAGCCAAATTCTACCAGAGGTATAAGGAGGAACTGGAACCATTACTTCAGAAACTATTCCAATCAATAGAAAAAGAGGGAATCCTCCCTAACTCATTTTATGAGGCCAGCATCATCCTGATACCAAAGCTGGGCAGAGACACAACCAAAAAAGAGAATTTTAGACCAATATCCTTGATGAATATTAATGAAAAATCCTCAATAAAACACTGGCAAACAGATCCCACAGCACATCAAAAAGCTTATCCAGCATGACCAAGTGGGCTTCATCCCTGGGATGCAAGGCTGGTTCAATATACACAAATCAATAAATGTAATCCAACATATAAACAGAAACAAAGACAAAAACCAATGATTATCTCAATAGATGCAGAAAAGGCCTTTGACAAAATTCAACAACCCTTCATGCTAATAACTCTCAATAAATTAGGTATTGATGAGACGTATCTCAAAATAATAAGAGCTATTTATGACAAACCCACAGCCAACATCATGCTGAATGGGCAAAAGCTGGAAGCATTCCCTTTGAAAACTGGCACAAGAGAGGGTTGCCCACTCTCGCCACTCCTATTCAACATAGTGTTGGAAGTTCTGGCCAGGGCAATTAGGCAGGAGAAGGAAATAAAGGGTATTCAATAAAGAAAAGAGGAAGTCAAATTGTCCCTGTTTGCAGACGACATGATTGTATATCTAGAAAACCCCACTGTCTCAGCCCAAAATCTCCTTAAGCTGATAAGCAACTTCAGCAAAGTCTCAGGATACAAAATCAATGTACAAAAATCACAAGCATTCTTCTACACAAACAACAGACAAACAGAGAGCAAAATCATGAGTGAACTCCCATTCACAATTGCTTCAAAGAGAATAAAATACCTAGGAATCCAACTTACAAGGGATGTGAAGGACCTCTTCAAGGAGAACTACAAACCACTGCTCAATGAAATAAAAGAGGATACAAACAAATGGAAGAACATTCCATGCCCATGGGTAGGAAGAATCAATATCGTGAAAATGGCCATACTGCCCAAGGTAATTTGCAGATTCAATGCCATCCCCATCAAGCTACCAATTACTTTCTTTACAGAATTGAAAAAACTACTTTAAAGTTCATATGGAACCAAAAAAGAGCCCGCATCGCCAAGTCAATCCTAAGCCAAAAAAACAAAGCTGGAGGCATCACACTACCTGACTTCAAACTATACTACATGGCTACAGTAACCCAAACATCATGGTACTGGTACCAAAACAGAGATATAGGTCAATGGAACAGAACAGAGCTCCCAGAAATAACACCGCATATCTACAACTATCTGATTTTTGACAAACCTGAAGAAAACAAGCAATGGGGAAAGTATTCCCTGTTTAATAAATGGTGCTGGAAAAACTGGCTAGCCATATAGAGAAAGCTGAAACTGGATCCCTTCCTTACACTTTATACAAAAATCAATTTAAAATAGATTAAAGACTTAAACATTAGACCTAAAACCATAAAAACCCTAGAAGAAAACCTAGGCATTACCATTCAGGACATAGGCATGGGCAAGGACTTCATGTCTAAAACACCAAAAGCAATGGCAACAAAAGCCAAAATTGACAAATGGGATCTCATTAAACTAAAGAGCTTCTGCACAGCAAAAGAAACTACCATCAGAGTGAACAGGCAACCTACAAAATGGGAGAAAATTTTTGCAACCTACTCAATTGACAAAGGGCTAATATCTAGAATCTACAATGAACTCAAGCAAATTTACAAGAAAAAAACAAACAACCCCATCAAAAAGTGGGCGAAGGACATGAACTGACACTTCTCAAAAGAAGACATTTATGCAGCCAAAAAACACATGAAAAAATACTCACCATCACTGGCCATCAGAGAAATGCAAATCAAAACCACAATGGGATACCATCTCACATCAGTTAGAATGGCAATCATTAAAAAGTCAGGAAACAACAGGTGCTGGAGAGGATGTGGAGAAATAGGAATATTTTTACACAGTTGGTGGGACTATAAACTAGTTCAACCATTGTGGAAGTCAGTGTGGCGATTCCTCAGGGATCTAGAACTAGAAATACCATTTGACCCAGCCATCCGATTACTGAATGTATACCCAAAGGACTATAAATCATGCTGCTATAAAGACACTTGCACACGTATGTTTATTGCGGCATTATTCACAATAGCAAACACTTGGAACCAACCCAAATATCCAACAATGATAGACTGGATTAAGAAAATGTGGCACATATATACCATGGAATGCTATGCATCCATAGAAAAAGATGAGTTCATGTCCTTTGTAGGGACATGGATAAAATTGGAAATCATCATTCTCAGTAAACTATCGCAAGAACAAAAAACCAAACACCACATATTCTCACTCATAGGTGGGAATTGAACAATGGGAACACATGGACACAGGAAGGGGAACATCACACTCTGGGGACTGTTGTGGGGTGGGGGTGGGGGAAGAGAACATTGGGAGATATACCTACTGTTAGATGACGAGTTAGTGGGTGCAGCACAACAGCATAGCACACGTATACATATGTAACTAACTTGCACATTCCACATATGTACCTTAAAACCTAAAGTATAATAAATAAATAAATAAATAAATAAATAAAAAGGAAAGGAATGGAATAGGGTGCTGGGGAAAGGAATGCAACAGAATGGAATAGAATGGAGTGGAGTGGCATGGAGTGGAGTTGTATGGAGTGGACTGGCATGGAGTAGAATGTAGTGGAATGGAATCGGTGAGAATGGAATGGAGTGGAGTGGAGTGGAATGGAGTGGAAAGGAATGGGATGGAATGGGATGGAGTGGAGCGAATTAGAGTGCAGTGGAGTGGCTTGGAGTGGAGTGGAATGGAATGGAATATAGTGGAATTGAGTAGAGTGGACTGCAGTGGAGTGGAGAGGAATTGAGTGTAATGGAGAACAATGAAATGGAATAGAATGGAATGGAATGGAGTGGAGTGCCAAGGAGTTGAGAGGAGTGGAGTGGAGTGCAATGGAATGGAATGGAATGGAATGGAATGGAATGGAATGGAGTGGAGTGGAGTGGAGTGGAAAAGAGTGGAATGGAACGTAATGGAGAGGAATGTTATGAGGTGGAGTAGAGTGGATTGGTGTAGAATGGAATGGAATGGAATGGAACAGAATGGAATGGAAGAGAATGGAAGGGAATGGAATGGTGAAATGAAATGTGAGCTGAGATTGTGCCACTACACTTCAGCATGGGTGAAAGAGTGAGATGCTGTCGAAAGAAAGAAATGGAATGGAATAAAGTGGAATGGAATGGAAAGGAATGCAATGCAATGGAGTGGATTGGAGTGGAGTGGAGTGGAATGGAGTGGAATGAAGTGGAGTAGAGTGGAGTGGAATTGAGTGGAGTGGAGTGGATTGGAGTGGAGTGGAATGGAATGGAATGGAATGCAATCGAATGGCGAGGTGAAATGTGAGCTGTGATTGTGCCAATGCACTCCAGCCTGCATGACAGAATGAAATCCTTTTTAAAGAAAGGAATGGAGTGGAATGGAATGGAACAGATTGCAATGGAGTGGAGTGCAGTAGAGTGGACTGGAGTGGAATGAAGTGGAGTGGAATGGAGTGGAATCGAATGGAATGGAATGGAACGGTGTGGAGTGGAGGAGTGGAATGGAATGGAATGGAGTGGAATGGAGTGGAGAGGAGTGGAGTGGAGGGGAATGGAGCGGAATGGAAAGCAGTGGAGTGGAGTGGAATGAAGTGGACTGGAATGGAGTGGAAAGGATTTGGATGGAATGGAATGGAGTGGAGTAGAGTGGAGTGGACTAGATTGGAGTGGATTGGAGGCGAGTGGAATGAGGTGCAGTGAAATTGAATGGAAAGGAATGGAGTTGATTGGAGTGGAGTGGAGTGGATTTGAATGGAGTGTAGTGGAGTGGATTGGAGTGGAGTGGAGTGGAATGCAATGCAATGGATCGGAATGGAATGGAATGTTATGGTGAAATGAAATGCGAGTTGAGATTGTGCCACTGCAATGCAGCCCAGTTGAAAGAGTGAGGTCACGTCGAAAGAAAGGAAAGGAATGAATTGGAATGGAGTGGAACAGAATGGAACTGAATGGAGTGGAGTTGAGTGGAGTGGAGTAGAGTCGAGTGGAGATGAATGGAATGGAATGGAATGCAATTGAAAGGAATGGAATGGAAGGCAATGCAACGAAATGGAATGGTGAAATGAAATGTGAGCTGAGATTGTGCCACTGCACTCCAGCCTGGGTGACACAGAGAGACTGTTGAAATAAAAGAATGGGATTGAATGGACTGGAATTGAATGGAATGGAATGGAGTAGAGTGGAATGGAGTGCAGTGGAGTGGAGTGGAGTGGAGTGGAATGGAATGGGATGGAATGGATTGGAATGGAATGGATTGTAGAGGAGTGGAGTGGACTGGAATGGAGTGGAATGGAATGGTATGGAATTTAATGCAATAGAGTGGAGTGGAGTAGAGTGGTATGAAGTGGAATGGAATCGGATGGAGTGGAATGGAATGGAATGGACAGGAATGGAATGGTGTGGAGTAGAGTGGAGTGGAGTGGAGTGGAGTGGAATGCGGTGGAATGGAATGGAATGGAATGAAATGGAGTGGATTGGAGAAGAGTGGAATGGACTGGAATGGAAAGGAATTGAAGGGAATGGAATGGAGTAGATTTTAGTGGAGTGGAGAGGATTGGAGAAGAGAGGAGTGGAGAGGAGTTTAGTGGAATGAAGTGGAATGTAATTGGATGGAATGGAGTGGAGTGGAGTAGACTGGAGTGGAGTTGAGTGGAATGATGTGGAATGCAGTGGAGTGGAGTGGAGAGGAGTGAAAGGAGCGGAGTGGAATTGTTTGGAGTAGAATGTGAAGGAATGGAATGGAGTGGAGTGGAGTGGAATGTGTTGGAATGGAACGGGATGGAATGGAGTGGAGTGGAGTGTAGTGAGGTGGATTGGAGTGGAATTGAGTAGAATGGAATGGAATGGAAAGGAATGGTGAAATGAAGAGTGAGCTGAGATTGTGTGACTGCATTACAGCCTGGGTGACAGGGTGAGATCCTGTCGAAAGAAAAGAATGGAATGGAAAGGAGTGTAGTGTAATGGAATGGAAT
Organism: Pongo abelii; assembly: GCF_028885655.2. Taxonomy (NCBI): domain Eukaryota; kingdom Metazoa; phylum Chordata; class Mammalia; order Primates; family Hominidae; genus Pongo; species Pongo abelii. The sequence continues at coordinate 3,694,359 of NC_071997.2, forward strand.
TGGATGGAATGGAATGGAGAAATGAAATCTGAGTTGAGACTGTACCACTACACTCCAACCTGGGTGATAGAGTGGGAACCTGATGAAAGAATTGAAAGGAATGGAATGGAATGGAATGGATTGTAGTGAATTGGAGTGGATTATAGTGTAATGGATTTGAATGGAATGGGATCGAATGGAATGTGGTGGACTGGAGTGGAATGGAGTGGAATAGAGTGGAATGGAATTGGATGGATTGGAATGCAATGGAGTGAAATGGAGTGTAGTGGATTGGAGAGCAATGGAGTGGAGTGGAATGGAATGGAATGGAATGGAATGGAAAGGAATGGTGAAATGAAATGTGAGCTGAGATTGTGCCACTGTACTCCAGCCTGGGTGACAGAGTGAGATCCTGTAGAAAGGAAAGAATGGAATGGAAAGGAGTGGATTGGAATTGAATGGAATGGAGGAGAATGGTGTTCAGTGGTGTGGAGTGGAGTGGAGTGGAAGGGAGTACAATGGAGTGGGATGGAATTGAATGGAGTGGAGTGGAGAGGAGTGCAGTGGAGTGGAATTGAATGGAACAGAATGGGATGGAACGGAATGGAGAGAAGTGGAATGGTGTAGAGTGGAGTAGAGTGGAATGGAGTGTAATGTAACGGAATGGAATAGAATGCAATGGAACAGAAAGGAATGGTGAAATGAAATGTGAGCTGAGATTGTGAGGCTGCACTCCAGCCTGGGGGACAGAGTGATATCCTGTCGAAAGAAAGGAATGGAATGGAATAGAGTGGAATGGAAAGAATGGAATGGAATGGAATGGAGTGGAGTAGATTGGAGTGGATTGAAGTGGGATGGAGTGGAATGTAATGGGATGGAATGGAATGGAGTGTATTAGAGTGGAGTGGAGTGGAAAAGAGTGGAAAGTAATGGAATGGAATGGAGAGAGTGGATAGGGGCGGAGTGGAGTGGAATGCAATGGCATGGAAAGCAATGGAATGCATAGGAATGCAATAGAATGGAATGCTATGGAATGGAATGGTGAAATGAAATGTGAGCTGGAATTGTGCCACTGCACTCCAGCCTGGGTGACAGAGAGTTCCTGTCGAAAGTAAGGTACGGAATGGAACGGAGTGGAATAGAATGGAATGGAATGGAAGTGAATGGAGTGGAATGGATTGTAGTGCAGTAGAGTGGAGTGGATTGGAGTGCAGTATAGTAGAGTGGATTGGAGTGGAATGGAATGGAATAGAATGGAATGAAATGGAATATTGAAATGAAATATGAGCTGAGACTGTGCCACTGCATTGCAGCCTGGTTGATAGAGTGAGATCCTGTCGAAAGAAAGGAAAGGAATGGAATGGATTGTAATGGAATGTAACGGAGTGGAGTGGAGTGGAATGGTGTGGAGTGGAATGGAGTGGAATAGAAAGTGATGGAAAATAATGGAATGGAGTGGAGTGAAGTGGAGTAGAGTGGAGGGGAGGTGAGTGGAATGGAGGGAAATGGAATGGGATGGAATGGAATGAGTGGAGGTTTGTGGAATGCAGAGGAGTGTAATGGAGTGGAATGGAATGGAGTAGAGTGGAGTGGAGTGAAACTGAATGGAAAGGAATGGAATGGAATGGAATGCAATGGAATTGTGAAATGAAATGTGAGCTGATTGTGACACTGCAGTCCATTCTGTGTGACAGAGTGAGTTCCTGTCAAAAGAAAGGAATGGGATGATATGGAGTGGAATGGAACCGGATGGAATGGAATGGAGTGGACGGGAGAGAAGTGAAGTGGATTGGAGTGGAGAGGAATGGAGTAGAATAGAATGCGATGGACTGGAATGGAGTGAATTGGAGTAGAGTGGAATGGAAAGGAATGGAATGAAATGGAATGGAATGGTGAAATGAAATGAATTGAGTTTGTGCCACTTCACTCCAGCCTGGAAGACAGAGTGAAATCCTGTCGAAATAACGGAATGTAATTCAATGGAGTGGAGTGTAATGGAAAGGAATATCATGGAGTGGATTGCAGTGTAATGGAATGGAATGCAATAGGATGGAATGGAATGGAGTGGAGTGGAGTGGATTCGAATGGAGCAGAATGGAATAGGACAGGATGAGATGGGAAGGAATGGAATGTAATGGAATTGAATGGTGAAATGAAATGTGAGCTCAGATTGTGCCACTGCACTCCAGCCGGATGAAAGGGTGAGATCCTGTCGAAAGAAAGGAATGGAATGGAATGGAATGGAGTCAAATGGAAGGGAATGGAATGGAATGGAATGGAATGGAATTGAGTGGAGTGGAGTGGAGTAGAGTGCAGTTGAGGGGAGTGGAATGGAATGGGATAAAATGGACTGGAATGGAGAGGAGTGAATTTGAGTGGAGTGAAAAGGAATGCAATGGAATGGAATGGAATGGAGTGGAATGGTGGAATAGAATGGTGGAATGCAATGTGAACTGAGATTGTTCCACTGCAATCCAGCCTGGGTGCAAGAGTGAGATCCTGTTGAAAGAAAGGAATGGAATGGAGTGGAATTTAATTTAATGGTATGAAATGGAATGGAATGGAATGGAGTGGAATGGAGTGGACTGGAATGGAGTGGAGTGGAGTGGACTGGAATGGAGAGGAGTGGAGTGGAATGGAGTGAAGTGGAATGGGATGCAATGGAATGGAATGTAGTGGAGTGGACACTACTGGAGTGGAGTGGAATGGGGTTGAATTGAATGGAATGGAATGGAATGGATTAGAGTGGAGTGGAGTGCAAAGGAATGGATTGGAATGGAAAGGAATGGAATGGTGAATTGAAATATGAGCTGAGATTTTGCCACTGAAATCCAACCTGGGTGACAGAGTGAGATCCTCTCAAAAGAATGGAATGGAACGGAATGCAATGGTGTGGAAAAGAATGGAATGGAACGGAGAGGAGTGGAATGGAGTGGTGTGGAACAGAGTGGATTGGAGTGGCGTGGAATGGAGTGGAATGGAATGGGATGGAATGGAGTGGAATGGAGTGCAGAGGAGTGGAGAGAAGTGGAGTGGAGAGGAGTGTTATGGAGTGGAATGGAATTGGATGCAATGTCATGGAGTGGATTATGGTGGAGTGGAGTCTAGTGGAATGGAGGACAATAGAATGATATGAAATGAAATGGAGTGGAGTGGAGTTGAAAGGAATGGAATGGAATTTAGTGGAAGGGAATAGAATGGAATGGAATGGAATGTAATAAAATAGAACAGAGTGGTGATATTTAATAGGAGCTGAGATTGTGCCCCTGCAATCCAGCCTGGGTGACAGAGTAAGATCCCGTCAAAGGAAAGAATGGAATGGAGTGGAGTAGAGAGGAATGGAATTGAATGGATTGGATTGGAGTGGAGTGTTGTACAGTGGAATAGAGTGGAATGGAATGTGATGGAATGTAATGGAATGGAGTGGAATGGAGCGAAGTGGACTGGAGTGGAAAGGAGTGGAATGGAGGGGAATTTAGTGTGATAGAATGGACTGCAGGGGAGTGGAGTGGTGTGGAGTGGAGCGTTGTTTCATAGAATCGTGTGGAGTGGAGTGGAAAGGAACAGAATAAATGGAATGGAATGGAATGGAATGGTGAAAAGAAATGTGAGCTCAGATTGTGCCACTGCACACCAGCCTGGGTGACAGAGAGAGATCCTCCCAAAAGAAAGGTATGTAAAGGAAAGGAGTGGAATTTAATAGAATGGAATGGAAAGAAATGGAATTAAATGGAGTGGAATGGAGTAGAATGCAATGCGATGCAATGGAATGGAGTGGAGTGAAGTGGAGTCGAGTGGAGTGAAATCAGATGGATTGGAATGTAATGGAATGTAATGGAATGTAATGGAAAGGAATGGAAAGGAGGGGAGTGAAGGGAAGTGGAGTGGAGTGGAATGGGGTGGAATGGAATGGGATGGAATGGAATGGAGAGGAGAGCAGTGCAGTGGAGTGGAATGGACTGGAATGGAATGGAATGGAAAGGAAAGGAATGGAATGGAGTGGATTGGAGTGGAATCAAGTAGACTGGAATGGAGTGGAATGGAACAGAGTGAAATTCAAAGGAAAGGAATGGAAAGGAATGTAATAGAAAGGTGTGGAGTAGAGTGGAATGGAGTGTAAAGGAATGCGAAGCAATGGAATGGAATGGAGTGGAGTGGAGTCGAGTGGAGTGAAATCAGATGAAGTGGAATGGAATGGAAAGGAATGGAATGGGGTGGAGTGAAGTGAAGTGGAGTGGAGTGGAGTGGAATGGAATGGGGTGGAATGGAATGGGATGGAATGGATTTGAGTGGAGTGGAATTAGAGTGGAGTGGAACGGAGTGGAATGGAATGGAATGGAAGGGAAAGGAATGGAATGGAGGGGAGTGGAGTGGAATCAAGTGGAGTGGAGTGGAGTGGAATGGAATGCGATTGTATGGAATGGAGTGGAGTGGAGTAGAGTGGAGTGGAGTCGAGTGGAGTGGAGTCGAGTGGAATGGAATGGAATGGATTGGAGTGGAGTGGAGAAGATTGGAGTAGAATGGAGTGGAATGGAGTGGAGTGGGGTAGAGTGGAATGGACTGCAGTTGAATAGAATAGAGTGGAGTGGAGTGGGGGTGGAGTGGAGTGGAATGCAATGGAATGGAATGGAATGGAGTGGAGTACAGTGGAGTGGAATACATTGGAATAGAATGGGAAGGAATGGATTGGAATGGAATGGAGTTTAGAGGACTGGCGTGGAGTGGAATGGAGTGTAGTGTAGTGGAGTGGGTTAGAGGGCAGTGGATTAGAGTGGAATGGAATGGAGTGGAGTGTGGTGGAACGGAGTTTAATGGAATGGAATGGAGTGGAGTGGAGTGCAGTGGAGTGGAATGGATAGGAACGGAATGGGAATGAATGGATTGGAATGGAATGGAGTGGAGAGTAGTGAAGTGGACTGGAATGAAGAGGAATGGAAAGGGACGGAATTTAATGGAATGGAGTGGAGAGGAGTGGTGTGAGGTGGAATGCAATCAGATGGTATCAAATTGAATGGAATGGAGGGGAATTTAATAGTGTGGTGTGGAGTGGAGTGGAGTGGAAAGCGGTAGAATGAGATGGGATGGAATGAAATGGAGTGGACTGGAGTAGAGTGGAATAGACTGGGATGGAGTGGAATTGAAGGGAATGGAATGGAGTGGAGTTTAGTGGGGTGGAGTGGAGTGGAGAGGAGACGAGTGGAGAGGAGTGGAGTGGAATGAAGTGGAATGGAATGGGATGGAATGGAGTGGAGTGGAATAGACTGGAGTGGAGTTGAGTGGAATGATGTGGAATGGAGTGGAGTGGAGCGGAGTGGAATGGTGTGGAATAGAATGGGATGGAATGGAATGGATTGTAGTGGAGTGGAGTGGAGTGGAATGCGGTGGAACGGAATGGGATGGAATGAAGTGGAGTGGAGTGAAGTGGAGTGGCGTGGAATCGAGTGGAATGGAATGAAATGGAATGGAATGGAATGGAAAGGATTGGGGAAATGAAGTGTGAGCTGAGCTTGTATGACTTCACTGCAGCCTGCGTGACAGGATGAGATCCTGTCGAAAGAAAAGAATGGAATGGAAAGGTGTGTAATGTAATGAAATGGAATTTGATGGAATGGAATGGAATGGAGAAATGAAATGTGAGCTGAGATGTTACCACTGAACTACAACATGGGTGATAGAGAGAGATCCTGATAAAAGAAGGAATGGAATGGAATGGAGTGGAGTGGAATGGAATGGAAAGGAATGGAGTGGATTGTTGTGCATTAGAGTCGAGTGGAATGGAGTTGAATAGAATGGGATGGAATGGAATGGGGTAGACTTGAGTGGAGTGGAGTGGAATCGAGTGGAACGGAATGAACATGAGTGGAATTGGGTGGAGTGGACTGGAGAAGAGTGGAGTGGAGTGGGATGGAATGCAACGGAATGGAAAGGAATGGTGAAATGGTATGTGAGCAGAGATTGTGCGACTGTACTCCAGCCGGGGTGACAGAATGAGATCCTGTCGAAAGAAAAGAATGCAATGGAAAAGAGTGGATTGGAATTGAACGGAATGGAGGAGAATGATGTGTAGCAGGGAGGAGTGGAGTGGAGTGGAGTGGAATGGAAAGGAGTAGAATGGAATTGGATGGAATGGAATTGAGTGGAGTGGAGAGCAGTGCAGTGGAGTGGAGTGGAGAGGAGTGCAGTGGAGTGGAGTGGAGAGGAGTGCAGTGGAGTGGAATGGAATGGAATGAACTGGAGTAGTTTAGAGTGGAATACAGTGGAATGGAGTGGAAAGTAATGTAATGTAATGGAATGGAATGGAGCAGAATGGAAAGGTGAAATGAAATTTGAGCTGAGATTGTGCCGCTGCACTCCAACCTGGGTGCAGAGTGATATTCTGTCGAAAGAAAAGAATGGAATGGAATAGAGTGAAATGGAATATATGGAATGGAATGGAGTGGGGTGGAGTAGAGTGGAGTGGAATGCAGTGTGATGGAGTGGAATGGAACGGGATGAAATGGAATGGAGTGTATTAGAGTGAAGAGTAGTTGAGTGGATTGGAAAGGAGTGGAGAGGAATGGAATGGAGTGGAGTGGATGGGAGTGGAGTGGAATGTAATGGAATGCAATGCAATGGAATGCATAGGAATGCAATTTTATGGAATACAATGCAATGGAATGGAATGTTGAAATGAAATGTGAGCTGAGATTGTGCCACTACACTCCAGCCTGGGTGACAGACAGAGTTCCTGTCGAAAGTAAAGTATGGAATGGAACGGAGTGGAATGGAATGGAGTGGAATGGAAGTGAATTGAGTGGAATGGATTGGAGTGGAGTATAGTGGAGTGGAGTGGAATGGAATGGAAAGGAATATTGAAATGAAATGTGAGCTGAGATTGTGCCACTACACTCCAGCCTGGGTGACAGAGAGAGTTCCTGTCGAAAGTAAGGTATGGAACGGAATGGAGTGGAATGGAATGGAGTGGAATGGAAGTGAATTGAGTGGATTGGATTGGAGTGGAGTATAGTGGAGTGGAGTGGAATGGAATGGAATGGAATGGAAAGGAATATTGAAATGAAATGTGAGCTGAGATTGTGCCGCTGCACTGCAGCCTGGGTGATAGAGTGAGATCCTGTTGAAAGAAATGAGCGGAATGGAATGGAGTGGAATGGAATGCAATAGAGTGGAGTGGAGTGGAGTGGAGTTGAGTGGAATGGTGTTGAGTGAAAGGGAGTGGAAAGGTATGTGATGGAACATAATGGAATGGAGTGGAGTGAAGTGGAGTGGAGTGAAGTGGAGAGGAGTGGATTGGAGTGGAATGGAGTGAAATGGAATGCGATGGAATGGAATGAAGTGGAGTTCAGTGGAATGGAGTGGAGTGTAATGAAGAGGAATGGAATTGAGTAGAGTGGAGTGGAGTGGAGTCAAATGGAATGGAATGGAATTGAGTAGATTGCAGTGGAGTGGAGTGAAATGGAATGGAATGGAGTGGAAAGGAGTGGAATGGAATGGAATGGATTTTAGTGCATTGGAATGGATTTTAGTGCATTGGAGTGGAGTGGAGTGGAATGGAGTTGAGTGGAATTGGTTGGAATGGAATGGGGTGGACTTGAGTGGATTGGAGAGGAATCGAGTGGAAAGGAATGGGATGGAATGTAATGGAATGGAGTGGAATGGAGTGTAGTGTACTGGAGAGGAGTGGAGTGGAATGGAATTGAATGGAATGGAAAAGAGTGGTGATATGAAATGTGAGCTGAGATTGTGCGACTGTACTCCAGCCGGGTGACAAAGTGAGAACCTGTCAAAGAAAGAATGGAATGGAAAGGAGTGGATTGGAATTGAATGGAAGGGAGGAGAGTGGAGTGGAGTGGTGTGGAACAGAGTGGAACGGAGTGGAATGGGATTGAATAGAATGGAGTGGAGTGGAGAGGAGTGCAGTGGAGTGGAATGGAATGGAATGGAATGTGATGGAATGGAATGGAGTGAAGTGGAGTCATGTAGACTGGAGTAGAGTGGAATGAAGTAGAGTGGAATGGAATGGAATGGAATGGAACAGAATGGAATGATGAAATGAAATGTGAGCGGAGATTGTGCTGCTGCACACCAGGCTGGGTGCAGAGTGATATCCTGTAGAAAGAAAGGAATGGAGTGGAATAGAATGGAAATGAATGTATGGAATGGTGTGGAATGGACTGGAGTACAGTGGAGAGGATTGTAGTGGGATTGAGTGGAATGGAATGGGATGGAATTGAATGGAATGGATTATAATGGGGTGGAGTGGAGTGCAGTGGAAAGGAATTGAAAGGAAAGGAGTGGAGTGGATGGGCGTGGAATGGAGTGGAGTGGAGTGGAATGGAATGGATTGGAATGGAATGCAATGCAATGCATAGGAATGCAATTGCATGGAATAAAATGGAATGGAATGGTAAAATGAAATGTGAGCTGAAATTGTGCCACTACACTCCAGCCTGGTGACAGAGAGAGTTCCTTTCGAAAGTAAGGTATGCAGTGCAATGGACTGGAATGGACTGGAATGGAATGGAAGTGAATGGAGTGGAATGAATTGGAGTGGAGTATAGTGGAGTGGAGTGGAATGGAATGGAAAGTAATGGAACGGAATATTGAAATGAAATGTCAGCTGAGATTGTGCCTCTCCACTGCAGCCTGGGTGATAGAGTGAGATCCTGTCGAAAGAAAGGAATGGAAAGGAATGGAGTGGAATGGAATGGAGTGGAGTGGAGTGGAATGATGTGGAGTGGAATGTAGTGGAGTGGAATTTGATGGAACATAATGGAATGGAGTGGAGTGGAGGGGAGTGGAGTGGAATGGAGGGAAATGGAATGGAATGGAAAAGAATGAAGTGGAGTACAATGGAATGGAGTGGAGTGTAATGGAGGGGAATTGAATGGAGTAGATTGGAGTGGAGTGAAATGGAATGTAAAGGAATGGATTGTAGTGCATTGGATTGGAGTGGAGTAGAATGGAGTTTAATGGAATGGGATGGAATGGAATGGTATAGACTTGAGTGGGGTGGAGTGGAATCGAGTGGAAAAGAGTGGGATGGAGTGGCGTGGAATGGAGTGGAGTGGACTGGAGAGTAGTGGAGTGCAGTGGAATGGAAAGCAATGGAATGGAAAGGAATGGTGAAATGAAATGTGAGCTGAGATTGTGCAACTGTAATCCAGCCTGCGTTACAGAGTGAGATCCTGTAGAAAAAAAAGAATGGAACGGAAAGGAGTGGGCTGGAATTGAATGGAATGAAGGAGAGTGGTGTGGAGTGGAGTGGAGTTGAGTGGAGTGGAATTGAAAGGAGGAGAATGTAATGGGATGGAACGGAATGGAGTGGAGTGGAGAGGAGTGCAGTGGAGTGGAAAGGAATGGAATGAGAAGGAATGGAATTGAGTGAAGTGGAGTAGAGTGGAGTAGAGAGGAATGGAGTGGAATGGAAGGTAATCTATTGGAATGCAATGGAATGGAATGGAACAGAATGGAATGGTGAAATTAAATGTGACATGAGACTGTGTCACTGCACTCAACATGGGAAACTGAGTGAGATCCTGTCAAAAGAAAAAATGGAATGCAATGGAGTGGAATGTAATAGAATTGATGGAGTTGAGTGGAGTGGACTGGAATGGAATGTTATGGAGTGCAATGGAATGGAGTGGAGTGCAGTGGAGTGGAGGGGAATACAATGGAGTGGAGTGAATAGTATGCAATGGAATGGAGTGCATTGGCTGGAAGTGGAGTGGAATAGAGTGGAATGGATTTAATTGAATGAAGTGAAGTGGAATGAGTGGAATGGAATGGAATGCAGCAGAGTGGAGTGGAGTGGAGACGATTGGAGTGGAGTGGAGTTGTCTGGGATGGAGTGGAGGGGAGTGGAGAGCAATAGAGGGGAGTGGAGAGCAATAGAGGTGGGTGGAGTGGAATGGAAATGACAGGAATGGAAAGGAGTAATGAAATGTGAGCTGAGATTTTGCCACTGCACTACAGTCCTGGTGACAGAGTATAATCCTGTTGAAAGAAAGCAATGGAATGGAGTGGAGTGGAGGGGTGTGGAGTGGAGTGGAATTTAATATAATGGGATGAAATGAAATGGAATGGAATGGTGAAATGAAATGTGAGCTGAGATTGTGCCACTGCCCTCCAGCCTCGGTTGCAGATCCTGTCAAAAGAAAGGAATGGAATGGCATGGCATGTAATGGAATGGAGTGGAATGGAGTGAAGTGGAGTGGAGTGCAGAGGAATGGAGTGGAATAGAATGAAATTGAATGGAATGGAGTGGAGTGGAATGGAGTGGAGTGGAATGGGATGGAATCGAATGGCGTGGAGTGGAGTGAAGTGGAGGGATTAGAATGGAATGGAGTGGAATGGAATGGAGTGGAGAAGAATGGATTGGACAGGAGTGGAGTGGAGTGGAGTGGAAAGGAATAGAATGGAATGGAATGGATTGGAATGGTGAAATGCAATATGAGCTGAGATTGTTACACCGCACTCCAACCTGGAGACAGAGTGGGATCCTGTCGAAAGAAAGGAATGGAATGGAATGGAAAGGAATGGGATGCAATTGAATCGAATGGAATGCAGTGGAGTGGAGTGCAGTGCCGTGGAGTGGAATGGAGTGGAGTGCGATGGAATGGAATGCAATGGAATGGAATGGAAAAATGGAACGGAATGGAATGGAATGGAATGGTAACACGAAAAGTGAGCTGACACTGTGCCACTGCACTCCAGCCTGTGTGAAAGAGTTAGACCCTGTTGAAAGAAAGGAATGGAATGAAATTGAGCGGAATTTATAGGAATCCAATGGAGTGGATTGGAGTGGATTGGAGTGGAGTGGAATTGAGTGGAATGGAGAGGAATGGAATGGAATAGAATGGAATGGAGTGGAATGGATTGGAGTGGAGTGGAGTGGACTGCCATGGAGTGGAGTGTTATGCAGTGGAATGCAGGGGATTGGAGTGGAAAGGAATGGAATGAAATGGAATGCAATGGAATGGAATTGAAAGGAATGTAAGTGAAAGCAATGGAATGGAATGGAATGGAATGGAATTCAATGGAATGGAATGGAATTTAACGGAATGGAATGGAATTGAATGCAAATGAATGCAATGGAATGGTGAAATGAAAAGTGGGCTGAGATTGTGTCACTCCACTCCAGCCGCAGGGACAGAGTGAGAATCTGCTGAAAGAAAGGAATGGAATGGATTGGAGTGGACTGGAATGGAATGGAGTGGAGGGGAGTGGATCGGAATGAGTGGGAAAGGAATGGAATGGAGTGGAGTAGAGTGAAGTAGGGTGGAATGGAAAGGAGGGGAATGGAGTGGAAAGGAATGGAATGGAATGGAAGCCAACGGAATGGAAGGGAATGCAAAGGAATGAAATGGAATGGAATGCAATGAAAAGGAATGAATGGAATAGAATGCAACAGAATGGAATTGTGAATTCAAATGTGAGATGAGATTGTGCCACTGCACTCCAGCCTTGGTGGCAGCATGAGATCCTGTCAATAGAAAGGAATGGAATGGAATGGAGTGGAATGGAACAGAAGTTACTGGAATTTAATGGATGGGTGTGGAATGGAGTGGAGTGGAGTGGTGTGGAATGGAGTGGAAAGGAATGGAATGGAGTGGAAAGGAATGGAATGGAATGGAATGGAATGGAATTGACTGGAATGCAATTGAAAGCAATGGAATGGAATGGAATGCAATGGAATTCGATGGAACGGAACGGAATGGAATGGAATGAAATAGAATGCATTGGAATGGAATTCAATGGAATGCAATTGAAAGCAATGGAACGGAATAGAATGAATTGGAATTTAATGGAATGGAATGGAATGGAATGCAATGGAATGGTGAAATGAAAAGTGGGCTGAGATTGTGCCACTGCACTCCAGCTGGGGGGAAAGAGTAAGAACCTGTTGAAAGAAAGGAATGAAATGGATTGGAGTGGAATGGAATGGAATGGAATGGAATGGATTGGAGTGGAGAGGAGTGGAGTGGAGTGAAATGGAATGGGATGGAAGGCATTCGAATGGAGTGCAGTGGAGTGGGTAGGACTGCCGTGGAGACCAGTGGAATGCAGTTGAATGGAGTGGAATGGAATGGAATGAAACGGAATGGAATCAAATGGAATGCAATTGAAAGCAATGGAATGGAACGGAATGCAATGGAATTCAATGGAATGGAATGGAATGGAATGGAATGGAATGGAATGCAATGGAATGGAATGGAATGGAATGCAATGGAATGGAATGGAATGGAATGGAATGGAATGGAATGGAATGCAATCGAATACAATGGAATGGTGAAATGAAAACTGGGCTGAGATTGTGCCACTGCACTCCAGCCGGGGGGACAAAGTGAGAAACTATTGAAAGAAAGGAATGGAATGGGATGCAATGTTATCGAATGGGATGCAATGGAATGGAGTGGAATGGAGTAGAGTGGAGTGGAGTGGAGTGGAGTGGAATGGATTTTAGTGGATTGGAATTCAATGGAATCAAATGGAATGGAAGGCAATGCAATGGAATGGAATGCAATGCAATGGAATGGAAGGTATGCAATGGAATGGAATGGAATGGTGAAATGAAATCTGAGCTGAGATTGTGCCACTGCACTCCACCCTGGGTGACAAAGTGAGATGCTGTCGAAAAAAAGGAATAGAATGGAGTGGAATGTAATAGAATGGAATGGAGTGGAGACGAGTGAAGCAAAATGGAATAGAGTGGAATGGAATCGGATAGAATATAAGGGAAGGGAGTGGAGTTGAGTGGAGTGCAGTGGTTTGGAATGGAGTGGAATAGAATGGAATGGAATTCTATGGAATGGAATGGAATGGTGAAGTTAAATTCGAGCTGAGATTGTACCACTGCACTCCAGCCTGGGTGACAGATAGAGATCCTCCCGAAAAAAAAGAATGGCATGGAATGAAGTGGAATGGAATGGAATGGAAGGGAATGGATTGGAGTGGAGTGGAGTGGAGTGGAGTGGAGTGGAGTGGAATGTAGAGAAACGGAATGGAATGCAGTGTAAAGGAAAAGGGTGGAGTGGAGTGGAGTGGAGTGGAGTGGAATGGAATGAAATGCAATGGAATGCAATGGAATGCAAAGGTGAAATGAAATGGGACATGAGATTCTGCCACTGAACTCTTACCTGTGTGACAGCGTGAAACACTCTCAAAATAAAGGAATGGAATGGGATGCAATGGAATGGAATGGAATTGAAAGGAATGCAGCAGAGTGGAGTGTAGTTGAGTGGAGTGTAGTTGAGTGGAGTGGAGTGGAGTGGAATGGAAATGGATAGAATGGGATTGAGTGCAGTGGAGTGGAGTGGAGTGCAATGGAGTGGGTTGGAATCAGAAGGAATGGCACGGAGTGGAGTCGAGTGGAGTGGAGAGGAGTGGAATGGACTGGAATTGAGTGGAGTGGAGTGGAGTGGAGTGGAATGGAATGGAATGGAATGCAATGGAATGGAATGGATTGGTACCGAATGCAATGGAATGGAATGCAACGGAATGAAATGGAATGGAAAGGTGAAATGAAATGTGAGCTGAGATTTTGCCTACGGACTCCATCTTGGTTGTTGGAGTGAGAACCTGTTGAAAGAAAGGAATGGAATTGAATGGAGTGGAATGTAACGGAATGAAATGGAGTGGAGTTGTGTGGAGCAGTGTGTAGTGGTGTGGAGTGGAGTGGCAGGGAGTGGAATGGAATGGGATGGAGTCAAGTGGAGTGGACTGGAGTGGAGTGGAATGGCATGGAATGCAATCGCATGGAATGGAATGGAGTGATGTGGAGTGGAGTGGAGTGGAGTTTAATGGAAATGGAGTGTAGTTAATTGGAGTGGAGTGGAGTGGAATTGAGTGGTTTGAATGGAATAGAATTGAATGAAGTGTAGTGGTGTGCACTGGAGTGGAGAGGAGTGGATTTGAGTGCATTGGGGTGTATTGGAATGGAGTGGAATGGAATGGAATAGAGTGGAGTGGATTGGTGTGAAGTGCAGTGGAGTGGAATGGATTGGAATGCAATTGGATGGAGTGGAACGGAGTGGAGTGGAGAGGAGTAGAATGGAATGAAATGGAGTGGAATGGACTGGAGTGGAGTGAAATGAAGTGAAACGGAATGCAATGCAATGGTATGGAATGGAATGGTATGGAATGCAAAGAAATGGAATGAAATGGAATGGAACGGTGAAATGAAATGTGAACTGAGATTGTGCGACAGCACTCCATACTGGGTGTTAGAGTGAGAACCTTTCAAACGAAAGGAACGGAATAGAATGGAGTGGAATGTAATGGAATGGTATGGAGTGGAGTGGTGTGGAGTGGAATCGAGTGGAATGGAGTGGAATGGAATGGGATGGAGTCAAGTGGAGTGGAGTGGAGTTGAGGGGAATGGCGTGTAATGCAATGGCATGGAAAGAAATGGAGTGGTGTGGAGTGGAGTGGAGAGGAGTTAAATGGAATGGAGTGGAGTGGAATGGAGTGGAATGGAATGTAATGTAATGGTGAAATGAAATGTGAGCTGAGGTTGTGCCACTGCACTCAAGCCTGGGTGACAGAGTGAGATCTTGTTGAAAGAAAGGAACGGAATGGAATGGAGTGGAGTGGAGTCGAATGGTATGGAATTGAATGGAATGGAATGCAATGGAATGGAATGGAATGGAATGGAATGGATGCAATGGAATGGAATTGAATGGAATGGAATGGAATGCAAGGGAATGCAGTGAAATGGGTTGGAATGGAATGGAATGCAATGGAATCGTGAAATGAAATGTAAGCTGTGATTGTGTCACTGCACTCCAGTCGGGGTTACAGAGAGAGATCCTGTTGAAAGAAAGGAATGGAATGGAATGTAGTAGAATGTTGTGAAGTGGAGTGGAGTGGAGAGGTGTGTAATGGAGTGGAAGGGAATGGGATACAATGGAAAGGAATAGAGTGGGGTGGAGGGGAGTGAAAAGAAGTGTAATGGAATGGGATGGAATGGGATCGTGTGGAGTGTAGTGCAGTGGAGTGGAGTGGAGTGGAAAGGAATGGAGTGGAATGGAATGGAATGGATGGGAATGGATTGGAGTGGAGAGGAATGGAATGGAGTGGAATGGAATGGAGTGGAATAGAATGGAGTGGAATGAAGTGGAGTGGAGGGGAGTGCAGTGAAGTGGAATGGAAACGGACAGAATAGAATGGAGTGGAGTGAATTTGTGTGGAGTGGAGAGGAGTGGAGTGCAGAGGAATGGAGTGAAATAGAATGAAATGGAACGGAATGGAGTCGAGTGTTGTGGAGTGGAGTGGAGTGGAATGGAATGCAATGGAGTGGAATGGAGTGGATTGGAGAGGAGAGGAGTGGAGTGGAGAGGAGAGGAGTGGACTGGAATGCAGTGGATTGGAGTGGAATGGAGTGGAATGGAATGGAATGGAAAGGAATGCACTGATGTGCAGTAGAGTGGAGAGGAGTACAGTGTAGTGGTGTGGAGTGGAATGGAGTAGAATGGGAAGGGATGCAATGGAATGGAATGGAATGCAGTGGATTGGAATGGAGAGGAGTGGAGTGGAGTGGAATGGAATGGATTGGAATGGAATGGGATGGAATGGAATGTAGTGAAGGTGAGTGGAGTGGAGAGAAATGGAGTGGAATGGAATGAAATGGAGTGGAATGGAATGGAATGGAATGGAATGGAATGGAATGGAGTGGAGTGGAGGGGACAGGAGTGGAGGGGAGTGGAGTGGAGGAGAGTGGAGTGGAGGGGAGTGGAGTGGAATGAAATGGACTGGAATGGAATGCAATGGAATGGAATTGTGAAATGAAATGTGAGCTGATATCGTGCCACTCTCCTCCAGCATGGGTCACTGAGTGAGCTCCTGTTGAAAACAAGTAATGGAATGGAATGGAGTGGAATAGAATGGAAAGGAATGCAATAGAGTGGAGAGGAGTGGAGTGGAGTGGAGTTGACTGGAGTGGGGTGGAATGGAGTGGGATGGGATGGGATGGAATGTAATGGGATGGGATGGAATGGAGAGGAGTGGAGTGGAGTGGAGTGGAATGGAGTGTATCAGAATGGGATGGAATCGGATGGAGTGGAGTGTAGTGGAGTGGTGTGGATTGGAGTGGAATAGAATGGGATGGAACGGTGAAAAGAAACGTGAGGTGATATTGTACCGCAGCACTCCTGCCTGGGTGACAGAGTGAGATTCGGTCAAAAAAAAGAAATGGAATGGAATGGAGTGGAATGATATGGAATAGAATAGACTGGGGTGGAGTAGAGTGGAGTGGATTGGAGTGGAGTGGAATGGAGTGCAATGTAATTGGATGGCATGGAATGGAACGTACTGGAGTGGAGGTGAGTGGAGTGCACTGGAGTGGAGTGCAATGGAGTGGAATGGAAAGGGATGGAATGAAGTGGATTGGAGTTGAATGGAATGGAATGGAATGGAAATGAATGGAATGGATTGGAGTGGAGTGGAGTGGAGAGGAGTGGAATGGAATGGAACACAGTGGAATGGAATGGAATGGAAGGGAATGGAGTGGAGTGGATTGCAGTGGGATTATATGGAATGGAATGCGTTGGAATAGAATGGAATGGAATGGAAGGGAATGGAATGGAATGCTGAAATGAAACTTGAGCTGATATTGTGACACTGCTCCCAAGCCTGGGCGATGGAGTGAGATCCTGTAGAAAGAAAGGAATGGATTGCATTTGAGGGGAATGGAATGGAATGGAATAGAATGTACTGGATAGGAGTGGAATGGAGTGGAATGGAGGGGGATGGGATAAAATGGAATAGTGAAATGAAATGAGTGCAGAGATTGTGCCACTTCACTCCTGCCGGGGTGACAGAGTGAGATCATGTCGATAGAAAGGAGTGGAATGGAATGGATTGGAATGGAATGGAATGGATTGGAATGGAATGGAATGGAATAGATTGGAGAGGAGTACAGTGGAGTCGAGGGGAGTGGAGTGGAATGGAGTAGAAAGGAGTGGAATGGAATGGCAGGGAATAGAATGGAAAAGAGTGGAGATGAGTGGATTGGAGTTTATTGGAATGGAGTGGAATGGAGGTAAATGGAATGGGATGGAATGGAGTGGAGTGGAGTGAAGTGGAATGGAATGGAGAGGAATGGAATGGAATTGAATGGAATGGAGTCGATTGGAATGGAATGGAATGGAATGGAATGAAAAAATAGAATGGAATGGTGAAATGTAATATGAGGTGAGATTGTGGGACTGCACTCTAATCTGGCTGACAGTGTGAAATCCCTTCGAAAGAAAGCAATGGAATGGAATGGAGTGGAATATTATGGAATGGAATGCAATTTAGTGGAGTGTAGTGGAGTGGAGTTGACTGGAGTGGAATGGAATAGATTGGAAAGGAATGGGATGGAATGGAACGGATTGGAGTGAACTGGAGTGGAATGGAATGGAATGGAATGGAATGGGATGGAAGGCAATGGTGTGGAGTGGAGTAGAGTGTAGTGGAATGGAGTGGAAAGGAACGGAATGGAATGGACTGGAATGGAATGGAGTGGAATCGTGAAATGAAATGTGAACTGATATTGTGCCACTGCACTCCAGCCTGTATGATAGAGTGAGATCCTGTGGAAAGAAAGGTATGTAATGGAATGGAGTGGAATGGAATGGAATGAGTTGGAGTGAAGTGGAGTGGTGTGGAGTGGAATGGAGTGGACTGGAATGGAATTGAATGGAATGGAATGCAATGGAATGCAATGTAAAGGAATGCAATGAATGCTATGCAATTGCATGGTGAAATGAAATGTGAGCTGAGACTGTGCCACTGCACTCCACCCTGTGTGACACAGTGAGACCCTGCCAAAAGAAAGGAATGGATATGAATGGAGTGGAAAGGAATGGAAAGGAATGCAATGGAGTGGAGTGGAGTGGAGTGGCATGGAATGGTATGTGATGGAATGGAATGGAGTGGAGTGGAGAGTAATGGAATGGAATGGAATGGCACAGAATGGTGAAATGAAATTTGAGCTGAGATTGTGCCGCTGCACTCCAGTCTATGTGATGGAGTGAGATCCCATCAAAATAAAAGAATTGAATGGAAGGGAGTTGAATGGGATGGAATGGAATGGAGTGGAGTGGAGTGGAGTAGAGTGGAAGGGAGTGGAATGGAATGGGATGAAATGCAACGGAATGGAGTTGAGAGGAGTGGATTGGATAGGAGTGCAGTTTAATGGTGTGGAATGGAATGGGATGGAAAGGAAAGGAGTAGAGAGGAGTGGAATGGAGTGGCCTGGAGTGGAGTGGAGTGCAATGGAGTGGAATGGAATGGGATGGAATGGGATGGAGTGGAGTGGAGAGGAGTGGAATGGAGTGGAGTGGAATGGAATGGAGTGAAATGGAATGGAGTGGAGTGGATTGGAGTGGAGTGCAGTGGAGTGGAATGGAGTGGCAGGGAATGGAATGGAATGGAATTGAAATGAGTGGAATGGAATGGAATAGAGCAGAATGCAACGGAATGGAATGGAGTGTAGTGGAGTGGAGTGTGGTGTAGGGGAATGGAGTGGAAAGGAGTTTAATAGAATGGAATGGAACGGAATGGAGTGCAGAGGAGTGGAGTGTAGAGAAGTGGAGAGGAATGGAACAGGATGGGATGGGATGGGATGGGATTGAATGGAACGGATTGGAGTGGACTGGAATGGAATGGAATGGAAAGGAATTGAAAAGAGTGGAATGGCATGGAATGGAATGGAATGGAATGCTAAAATGAAAAGCAAGCTGAGATTGTGCCACTGCACTCAAACCTGGATGACAGTGAGATCCTGTTGAAAGAAAGGAATGGAATGGAGCAGAGTGGAATGGAATGGAATGGAATGGAATGGAATGGAGTGGAGTGGAGTGGAGTGGAGTGGAGTGGAGTGGAATGGTCTGTATTGTAATGGAGTGGAATGAAATGGAATGGAGTGTAATGGAATAGAATGGAGTAGGATGGAGTGGATTGGAGTGGAATGGAATGGAATGGAAAGGAATGGAGTGGATTGCAGTGAAGTGGAGTGGAATTCAATGGAATGGAAGGGAGTGGAATGGAAAGGAATGGAATGGCATGGAATGGAATGGAATGGTGAAATGAAATGTGAACTGAGATTTTGCCACTGCACTCCAACCTGGGTGACAGAGTGAGATCCTGTCAAAACAAAGGAATGGAATAGAAATGAGTGGAATGGAATGGAAGGAAATTTAATGGAGTGTAGTGGAGTAGAGTGGATTGGAGTGGAGTGGAAGGGAATGGAATGGAATGGGATGGAATAGAATAGAGTGGAGTGAAGTGGAGTTAAGTGGTGTGGAGTTGAGTGGATTGGAAGGGAATTGAAGGGAAAGGAATGAAATGGAAGGGAATAGAATGGTGTGAAGTGGACTGGAGTTTAATGGATTGGAATGCCATGGTATGGAACGCAATGGAGTGGATTGGAGAGGAGTGGACTGGAATAGACTGGAATGGCATGGAATGGAATTTAGTATATTGGAGTGGAGTGGTGAGTCGTGGAGTGGAGTGGAGGGGAATGGAGAGGAATGGAATGGGATGGAGTGGAATGGAGTGAAGTGGAGTGGAGTGAAATGGAGAGGAATGGAATGGGATGGAATGAAATGGAGTCGAGTGGAGTGGAGAGGAGTGGAGTGAAATGGAATGGGATGGAAAAGAATGTACTGGTGTGGAGTGGAGTGGAGTGAAATAGAATGGATTGGAATGGAATGGAGTGGAATGGAATCGTGAAATGAAATGTGAGCTGAGATTGTTCCACTGGACTCCAGCCTGGGTAAAGACTGAGATGCTGTCGAAAGAAAGAAATGGATTGGAATGGAGTGGAATGGAATGTAGTGGCATTAAGTGGAGTGGAGTGGAGTGCAATTGAAAGGAGAGCAGTGGAGAGGAGTGAAATGGAGTGGAATGGAGATGTAAAAAATGGAATGGAATCGAACGAAATGCAATGGATTGGAATGCAATGCAATGGAATGCAATGGAATGCAATGGAATAGAATGGAATGGAATGGAATTTTGAAATGAAACGTGAGCTGAGATGCCACTGCACTCCAGCCTGTGTGACAGCATGAGATCCTGTCAAAAGAAAGGAATGGAATGGAATGTTGTGGAATGGAATGGAATGGGATGGAATGGAATGGAGTGGAATGGAGTGGAGTGGAGTGGAGTTGAATGGAGTGGAATGGATTGGGATGTAATGGAATGGAATGGGGTGGATTGGAGTGGAGTGGAGAGGAGTGGAATGGAACTGAATGGAATAGAATGGAATGGAAAGGAATGCAATGCAATGCAATAGAATGGAATGCAACGGAATGGAATGGTATAATAATATGTGAAATGAGGATGGTCGGAAGCCAAGGTGGTCGAATAGGAACAGCTCCGGTCTGCAGCTCCCAGCAAGAGCGACGAGGAAGACGGATGATTTCTGCATTTCCGTCTGAGGTACTAGGTTCATATCACTAGGGAGTGCCAGACAGTGGGTGCAGGTCTGTGGGTGGCCGCACCATGCGTGAGCCGAAGGGCGAGGCATTGCCTCACTTGGGAAGTGCAAGGGGTCAGTGAGTTTGCGTTCCTAGTCAAAGAAAGAGGTGACAGACAGCACCTGGAATATCGGTTCACTCCCACCCGAATACTGCGCTTTTCCGATGGGCTTAAAAAATGGCACAACAGGAGATTATATCCCGCATCTGGCTCAGAGGGTCCTACCCACACGAAGTCTCACTGATTGCTAGCACAGCAGCCTGAGATCAAACTGCAATGCGGCAGCGAGGCTGGGGGAGGGGCTCCCGCCATTGCCCAGGCTTGCTTAGGAAAACAAAGCAGCCGGGAAGCTCGAACTGGGTGGAGCCCACCACAGCTCAAGGAGGCCTGCCTGCCTCTGTAAGCTCCACCTCTGGGGGCAGGGCACGGACAAACAAAAAGACAGCAGTAACCTCTGCAGACTTAAATGTCCCTGTCTGACAGCTTGGAAGAGAGCAATGGTTCTCCTAGCATGCAGCTGGAGATCTGAGAACGGGCAGACTGCTTCGTCAAGTGGGTACCTGACCCCTGACCCCCGAGCAGCCTAACTGGGAGGCACCCCAGCAAGGGCAGACTGACACTGCACATGGCCGGGTACTCCAACAGATCTGCAGCTGAGGGTCCTGTCTGTTAGAAGGAAAACTAGCAAACAGGAAGGACATCCACACCAAAAACTCATCTGTACATCACCATCATCAAAGACCAAAAGTAGATAAAACCACAAAGATGGGGAAAAAACAGAGCAGAAAAACTGGAAACTCTAAAAAGCAGAGCACCTCTTCTCCTCCAAAGGAACGCAGATCCTCACCAGCAATGGAACAAAGCTAGACGGAGAACGACTTTAATGAGCTGAGAGAAGAAGGCTTCAGATGATCAAATTACTCCGAGTGGAGTGGAGTGGCATGGAATCTAATTTAATCGAATGGAATGGAATGGAAAGGAATTGTGAAATGAAATGAGAGCTGACATTGTGCCACTGCACTGCAGCCTGTGTGACAGAGTGAGATCCTGTCGAAAGAAAGGAATGAAATGCAATAGAGTGTATTGTAATGCATTGGAATGGAGTGGAGTGGAGTGGAGTGGAGTGGAATGCAGTGGAATGGAACTGGATGTAATGGAATGGAATGGAGTGGAGTGGAGTGGAATTGAGTGAAAGGAAAGGGATATAATGGAATGGAGTGGAGTGGAGTGGAGTGGAATGGAGTGGGGTGGAGTGGAGTGGAGTGGAATGGAATGGAATTTGTTGGAGTGGAGTGGAGGCGAGTGGAATGGAATGGAATGAAATGAAATGGAATGGAATGGTGAAATGATAGGTGAGCTGAGATTGTGCCACTGCACTCCAGCCTGTGTGACAGTGGGAGATACTGTCGAAAGAAAGAAACATAATGGAATGGAGTTGAATGGAATAGAATGGAATTGAATGGAGTGGATTGTAGTCGAGTGGAATGGAGTGGAATCTAGTGGAGGGGAATGCAGTGGAATGGAATCAGATGGAATGGAATGGAGTGGACTGGAGTGGAGTGGAATGGAGTGGAATGTAATGGGATGGAAAGGAGTGGAGTGGAGAAGAATGGAGTGGAATGGAATGGAATGGAGTAGAGTGGAGGGGAGTGGGATGGAATGGAATGGAATGAAATGGAATGGAATGGAGTAGAGTGGAGTGCAGTGGAGAGGAGTGGAGGGTAATGGAGTGGAACGGAGTGCAATGAAATGGAATCAAATGGAATGGACTGAAGTGGAGAGGAGTAGAGTGGAATGGAGTGGAGTGGAATGGCATGGAGTGGAATGGAATGGATTGGAGTAAATTGGAGTGGAGTGGAGTGGAATGGAATGGAATGCAATGGAATGGAATGGAATGCAACGGAATGGAATGGTGTAATGAAGCGTGAGCTGAGACAGTGACAGTGCACTCCAGCCTGGGTGATAGCATGAGATCCTGTCAATAAAATTAATGAAATCGATGGAGTGGAATGGAACGGATTTGGAATGGAATGGAGTGGAGTGGAGTGGAGTGGAGAGGAGGAGAATGACTTGACTGGAATTGGATGGAATGGAGTGGAGTAGAGTTGAATGGAGTGGAGAGGAGTGGAATGCAGTGGAATGGAATGGGATGGAAAGGGATCGAGGGGAGTGGAGTAGACTGGAGATGATTGGAGTGGAATGGAATGGAATAGAATGGAATGGAGTAGAGTGGAGTGTAAGGGAGTGGAATGGAACGGAATGGAATGGAGTGCAGTGCCGTGGAATAGAATCGAATTAAATGGGATGGAATGAAAAGAAATGGTGTAATGAAATGTCAGCTCAGATTGTGCCACGGCCTTGGTGACACTAGCCTTGATGACACAGTGAGATACTGTCATAAGAAAGGAATGGGATGGAGTGGAATGGAATGATATGGAATGGAATGGAGTGGAGTGGAGTGGAGTGGAGGGGAGTGGAGTGGAGTAGAATGGTATGGGATGGAAACGAATGGAATGAAGTGGACTGGTGTGGAGTGGAGTGGAGTGGAGTGGAATGGGAGTGGAATGGAATGGAATGGAATGGAGTGGGGTGGAGTGGAGAGGAAAGGAGTGGAAAGGAGTGGAATGAAGTGGAGAGGAGATGAGTGGAGTGGACTGGAGTGGAGTGGAATGGAGTGGAATGGAATGGAATGGAATGGAGTGCAGAGGAGTGGAGTGGAGTGGAGTGGAATGGAATGGAATGGAAAGGAACGGTGAAATGTAATGTGAGGTGAGACTGTGCCACCGTAATCCATCCTGGGTGACAGAGTGAGATCGTGTTGAAAGAAAGTAATGGAATGTAACGGAGTGGAAAGGAATGGAATGTACAGGAATGCAGTGGAGTGCAGTAGAGTTCTGTCGAGTGGAGTGGAGTAGATTGGGGTGGAGTGGAGTGGAATGGAGTGGAATGGAATGGGATGAAATAGAATGTAATGGAGTGCAGTGGATTGGAGTGGAGTGGAGTGGAGTGGAGTGGAAAGGAATGGGACGGAATGGAATGGAGTGAAGTGGTGTGGAGTGGATTGGAGAGAAATTGACTGGAATGGAATGGAATGGAATGCAATGGAGTAGAGTGGAGTGGAGTGCCATGGAGTGCAAAGGTTTGGGATGGAATAGTATGGAATGGAGTGGAGTGGAGTCAAGTGGAGTGGAATGAAGTGGAAAGGAATGGGTGGAATGGGATGGAGTGGAGTGTAGTGGAGTATAGATGAGTGGTTTGGAATGCAGTTGATTGGAATAGAATGGAAAGGGATGGAATGGGATGGAATGGAGTGGAGTGGATTGGAGTGGAATGGAGTGGAACGGAATTGAATGGGATGGAATGGAACGGAGTGGAGTGGAGTGGAATGGAGTGGAGTGGAATGGAGTGGAGAGGAGTGGAGTGGAGAGGATTGCAATGGATAGGAATGGAATAGAATGAAATGGAATGGAATGGAATGGAAAGGAATGGAATGGAATTCAATGGAATGGAAATGTTAAATAAAATGTGAGCTGAGAATGTGCAACTGCACTCCAGCTTGGGTGAAAGAGCAAGATCCTGTCGAAAGAAAGGAATGGAATGCAATGGGGTGGAATACAACGGGATGGAATGGAATGCAGTGGAGTGAGGTAGAGTGGAGTGTAATGGAGCAGAGTGGAATGAAGTTGAATGCAATGGGATGTAATAGAATGGAATGGAGTGGAGACGAGTGGAGTGGATTGGAGTGAAGTGGAGTGGATTTGAGTGAAGTGGAGTGGACTGGAGTGAAGTGGAGTGGAGTGAATGGAGTGGAATGGAATGGGATGGAATGGACGGATTGGGGTGGAGTGGATTGGAGTGGAGTGGATTGGAATGGAAGGAGTAGATTGGAGTGCAGTGGAGTGGAGTGGAGTGGAATGGAAAAGAATGCAATAGAATGGAATGGAGTGGAGTGGAGTGGAATTTTATGGAGTGGAATGGAACGGAGTGGAGTAGTTTGGAGTGAAGAGGAGTAGGTTGGAATGGAGTGGAAGGCAAAGGGATGGAATGGAATAGAGTGGAGTGGTGTGGAGTGGAATGGACTGGAGTGGAGTGGAGTGGAATGGAATGGGATGGAATGGAATGAAGTTGAGAGGTATGGAACGGAATGGAATGGAAAGAAATGGAAAGGAATGGAATGGGATGGAATGGGATGGAATGGTGAAATGAAATGTGACCTGACATTGTGCCACTGCACTGCAGCCTGTGTGACAGAGAGATCCTGTCGAAAGAAAGTAAAGCTATGGAATGGAGTGGAATGGAAAAGAATGGAATTGAATGGAGTGGAGTGGAGTCGAGTGGAGCGGAGTAGAATGGGATGCAGTGGAGTGGAGTGAAATGGGATGGAATAGAATGGAATGCAATGCAATGGAATGGAATGGTGAGGTGAAATGTGACCTGAGGATGTGCCACTGTGCTCCAGCCTGTGTGGCAGAGTGAGATCCTGTCGAAAGAAAGTAAAGCAATGGAATGGAGTGGAATGGAAAAGAATGGAATTGAATGGAGTGGAGTGGAGTCGAGTGGAGTGGAGTGGAGTGGAGTGGGATGGAAGGGAAGGGAATGGAATGGAGTGGAACAGAATGGAATGGAATTGAATTGAATGGAATTGAATGCAATGGAATGTAATGGCGTGGAGTGGAGTGGACTGTACTGGAGTGGAGTGCAGTGAGGTGGAGTGGAATGTATTGGAATGGAAAGGGATGGAATGCAATGGAAAGGAGTGGAGTGGAGTGGAGTTTCGTGGAGTGGAGTTGAATGGAGTGGAAAGGAATGGGATGGAATTTAATGGAATGGAATGGAGTGGAGTGGAATTTAGTGGAATGGAATGGGATGGAGTGGAATGGCATGGAGTGGAATGGCGTGGAGTAGGGTGGAGTGGAGTGGAATGGAGTGGAAAGGATTGGAACCAAATGAAATGTAATGGAATGGAGTGGAGTGGAGTGGAGTAGGATGGAATGGAATGGAATGGAATGGTGAAAGGAAATGTGAATTGTGATTGTTTCACTGCACTCAATCCTGGGTGTCACAGTGATATGGTGTCGAAAGAAAGGAATGGAATATAATGGAATGGAATGGAATGGAATGGAATGTAGTGGAGTGGAGTGGAGTGGAGTGGAGTGCAGTAGAGTGGAATGGAGTGCAATGTAATGGCATGGAATGGGGTGGAATGGAATGGAATGGATTGGAATGGAGTGGTGAGGAGTGGAGTGGATTGGAGTGGAATGGAGTGGAGTGGAATGGAGTGGAATAGAATCGGATGGAGTAAAGTGGAGTGGAGTGCAGTTGAGTGGAGTGGAATGGATTGGAGTGGAGTGGAGTGGAGTGGAATGGAATCGAATGGAAAGGAACGGAATGAAATGGAATGGAATGGTGAAATGAAATGTGAGCTGAGGTTGTGCCACTGAACTGCATCCTGGGTGATAAAGTTAAATCCTATCAAAAGAAAGGAATGGAATGGAATGGAGTGGAATGGAATGGAATGGAATGGAAAGGAATGGAGTGGAGAAGAATGGAGTGCAGTGGAATACTGTGGAATGGAATGGGATGGATTGGAATGCAATGGAGTGGATTGGAGTGTAGTGGAGTGCAATGGAGTGGAAAGGAAAGGGATGGAATGGAATTGAGTGGAGTGGAGTGGAGGGGACTGTAGTGGAAAGGAATGGCATGGAATGGGATGGAATGGCATGGACTGGAATGGTATGTAGAAGAGAGGAGTGGAATGGAATGGAATGGAATGGAATGAATGCAATGCAATGGAATGGAAAGATTTGCAACGGAACGGAATTGCGAAATAAAATGTGAGTTGACTTTGTGCCACTGCACTCCAGCCTGGGTGACAGAGTGAGATCCTGAAGAAAGAAAGAAAGGAAAGCAAAGGAATGGAATGGAATGGAATGGAAAGGAAAGTAATGGAATGGAATGGAATGGAGTGGAGTGGAGTGGAGTCGAGTGGACTGGAATGGAACAGGATGGAATGGAATGGAATGGAGTGGAGTGGAGTGGTGTGGAATGCAGTGGAATGGAATGGGATTCAATGGGATCGAGTGGAGTGGAGTGGAAAGGAATGGTGTGGAATGTAATGTAATGGAATAAAGTGGAGTGGAGTGCTGCTGCAGAGTTCAGTGGATTAGAATGGAGTGGAATGGAATGGAATGGAATGGAAAGTATTGGAATGGAATGGAATGCAATGGAAAGTATTGGAATGGAATGGAATGGAATGGAAAGTATTGGAATGGAATGGAATGCAATGGAAAGTATTGGAATGGAATGGTGAAATGAAATGTCAGCTAAGATTGTGCCACTGCACTCCCGCCAGTGTGACAAGGTGAGATCCTGTCGAAAGACAGGAATGGAATGGAATGGAATGGAGTGGATTGGAGAGGAATGAAGTGTAATGGGATGGGATTGAGTGGAATGGAATGGAGTGAAGTGAAGTGGGGAGGACTGGAGTGGAATGTGATGGCATGGAGTGCAATGGATGCAGTGAATTGGAATGGATTTGGGTGGAATGGAGTGGAGTGGAGTGTAGTATAGTAGAATGGAATGGAATGGAATGAAACAGAATGGAATGGAATAGAATGGTGAAATGAAATGTGAGCTGAGATTGTGCCACTGCACTCCAGCATGGGTGACAGAATGAGATCCTGTCAAAAGAAAGGAATGGAATGGAGTGGCAAGGAATGGAAGGGAATAGAATGGAATGGAATGTCATGTACTGGAATGGAATGTCATTTACTGGTATGAAAAGGAAAAGAATGGAATGGAAAGGATTGGAGTGGAGGGGAGTGGAGTAGAGTGAATTGGAATGGAGTGGAATAGAACGTTGCAGTACAGAATGGAATAGAGTGGAGTGGACAGGAGTGGAGTTTAGTGGAGTAGAGTGGAGTGGAGTGGAGTGGAAAGGAATGCCGTGGAATGGAGTGGAATGGAATGGGATGGAAAGGAACGGAGTTTAATGTAGTGGAATGGAGTGTAGAACAGTGGTGTGGAATGCAGTGGATTGGAGTGGAATGGAATAGAATGGAATGGGATGGAGTGGAGTGGAATAAGTTATGGAATGGATTAGAGTGGAGTGGACAGGAGTAGAGTGGAGTGGAGTGAAGTGGAATGGAATGGAATGGAATGGAATGGTGAAGTGAAATGTTAGGTGAGATTGTGCCACTGCACTCCATCCTGGGTGACAGAGTGAGATCCTGTAGAAAGAAAGCAAAGCAACGGAATGGATTGGAGTGGAAAAGAATGGAATTGAATACAGTGGAGTGGAGTCAAGGGGAGTGGAGTGGAGTGGGATGGAATGCAATGAAAGGGAATGGCGTGGAGTGAAGTGGACTGGAGTCGAGTGCAGTGGATTGGAGTAGAATGGATGGGAATGGAAAGGGATAGAATGGAATGAAATGGAAAGGAGAGGAGTGGAGTGGAGTGGAGTTTAGTGGATTGGAGTGGAATGTAGTTGAATGGAATGGCATGGAATTTGATGGAATGGATTGGGGTGGAGTGGAATGGAGTGGAATGGAATGGGATGGAGAAAAATGGCGTGGAATAGAGAGGCGTGGAGTGGAGTGGAATAGAATGGAATGAAAAGGAATGGAATAGAGTGGAGTGGAGTGGATTGGAACTGAATGGAATTGAATTGAATGGAATGGAATGGAATGGTGAAATGAAATGTGAGCTGAGATTGTTTCACTGCACTCCAGCCTGGGTGTCAGAGTGAGATAGTGTCGAAAGAAAAGAATGGAATGGAGTGGAGTGGAATGGAATGGAAGGGAGTGGAGTGGAGTGGAGGTGAGTGGAGTGGAATGGCATTGAATGTAATGGAATGGAGAGGCTTTGAGTGGAGTGGAGTGGAGAAGAGAGGAGTGGCGTGGAATGGGAAGGGATGGAATGCAATGGAGTGAGTGGATTACGGTGGATTTGGGTGTAGTGGAGTGGAGAGGAGTGGAATTGAATGGAATGAAACGGAACAGCATGGAACGGAATGGAATGGTGAAATAAAATGTGAGCTGAGATTTTGCCACGGCACTCCAGCCTGTGTGACAGAGTGAGATCCTGTCAAAAGAAGGGACGGAAAGGAATGGAGTGGGAAGGATCGAATGAAATAAAATGGAGTGGAAAGGAATGGAATAGAATGGAAGAGAGTGGAATGGAGTGGAGAGGAGTGGAATGGAGAGGAATGGAGTGGAATGGAATGGGATGGAATGGAATGGAATTGAGTGGAGTGGAGAGGAGTGGAATGGAGAGTAGTGCAATGGAGAGGATTGGAGTGGAGAGGAGTGGAGTGGAGTCGAGTGGAATGGAATGGAGTGGAATGGAATGTAATGGAATTTGATGCAAATGTAATGCAATGGAATGGAGTGGAGTTGAGTGGAATGGAGGGTAATGGAATGGAATGGAATGGAGTGAAATGCAATGGGATATAATGGAAGGGAATGGAGTGGAGTGGAGTGGAAAGGAATGGGTTGGAATGGGATGGATTGGAGTGGAGTGGAATGGAGTGGAGTGGAAACGAGTGGAATGGAATTGATCAGAAAGGAAGTGAATGGAGTGGAGTGGAGTGGAGTGGAGTAGAGTGGAGTAGAGTGGAGTGGAATGGAATGGAGTGGAATGCAATGCAATGGAATGGAGTGGATTGGAGTGGAGTGGAGTGGAGTGGAATGAAATGGAATGGAATGGAATAGAATGGAATGGTATGGAATAGTGAAATGAAATGTGAGTTGAGATTGTGCCACTGAACTCCAGCCTGGGGGACAGAGTGGGATCCTGTTGAAAGAAAGGAATGTGTTGGAATGGAGTGAAAGGGAATTGGATGGTATGGAATGGAATGGAGTGGAATGGATTGGAGTATATTGTAGTGGGGTGGAATGCAAAGGAATGGAATGGAATGGATTGGAGTGGACTGCAGTGGAGTGGAGTGGAGGGGAGTGGAATGGCGGGGAATGGAATGGGGTGGAATGGGATGGAGTGGAGTGGAGTTGAGAGGAGTGTAATGGAGTGGAATGGAATGGAAAAGAATGGAATGGAGTGGAATGGAGTGGAGTGGCGTGGAGTGGAGTGGATTAGAGTGGAGTGAAATGCAGTGGAATGGAGCGGACAGAAACTGAATGGAATGGAATGCAATTGAATGGAATGGAATGCAATGGATTGAAATGGAGTGATGAAATTAAATCTGAGCTGAGATTCTGCCACTGTACTCCACCCTGTGTGACAGAGTGAGATCCTGTCGAAAGAAAAGAATGGAAAGGAATGGAGTGGAATGGAATGGAATGGAAAGGAATGGAGTGGAATGGAATGGAATGGAAAGGAATGGAATGGAAGGGAAGGGAATGGAGTGGTTTGGAGTGGACAGGAGAGGAGTGCAAGGGAGTGGAATGCATTGGGATGGAGTGCAATGGAATGGAGTGGGCTGGAGTGGAGTGGAGTTGAGAGGAGTGGAATGGAAAGGAATGGAAAGGAATGGAGTGGAGTTTAGTGGATTGGAGTGGAATGGAATATTATGTAACGGAATGGAATGGAATGGAAAGGTGAAATGTATTGTGAGCTGAGATTGTGCCACTGCACTCTAGCCTGGGTGACCCAGTGAGATCCTGTCGAAAGAAAGGAATGTAATGTAATGGAGTGGAGTCGAGTGGATTGGAGTGGTTTGGAGTGGCATGGAATGGAATGGGAAGGAATTGAATGGAGTGCAGTGGAGTGGATTGGAATGGAATGGGATAGATTGGAATGGAATGGAGTGGAGTGGAGTGGTGTGGAGTGAAGTGAAGTGAAGTGAAGTGTAGTGGAGTGGGGTGGAAAGGTACGGATTGGAATGGAATAGAGTGGAGTGGAGTGGAATGGAGTGTATTGAAGGGGATTGTCGTGTAGTGTAGTATAATGTAGGGGAGTGGAGTTGAAGTGAATGGAATGGAAAGTAATGGGAGAGATTTGAAAGTATTGGAGTAGAGTAGAGTGCATTGGAGATGAGTGGAGTGGAATGGGATGGGATGAAATGGAGTGTAGTGGAATTGGGTGGAGTGGAAAGGAGTGGAATTGAATGCGGTGGAATGGGATGGGTGGGAGTGTATTGGAGTGGAATGGAGAGGAATGGAATGGAACAGAATGGAATGGAGTGGAATGGAGTGGAATGGAGTAGAGTGGGGATCAGTGGAGTGGAGTCGAATAGAGTGGAAGTGAGTGGAAAGGAATGGAAAGGAAAGGAATGCAATGGAATGGAATTGAATGGATTGGAATGGAATGCAAAACAATGGAATGGAATGCCTTGAAATGGAATGGAATGGATTAGAATTGAATGCAATGGGATGGTGAAATGAAATGTGAGCTGAGATTGTGCCACTGCATTCCAGCCGGGGTGACAGAGAGAGATACTGTCGAAAGAAAGGGATGTAATGGATTGGAGTGGAATGGAATGGAATGGAATTGAATGGATCAGAGTGGAGTTGAGTGGAAAAGAGTGGAGTGGAGTGGATTGGAAGAGAGTGGAATGGAACGGAATGGAATGGGATGGAGTGCAGTGCAGTGGAATGGAGTGTAGTGGATTTGAATGGAGTGGGGTGGAATGGAATGGAATGAAGTGGAATGGAACGAAGTGAAATGGAGTGCAGTGGACTGGTGGGGAGTGGAGTGGAGTGCAATGGAGTGTAAAGGAATGTAATGGAATGGAATGGAATGAAGTGGACTGGTGTGGATTGGAGTGGAATGGAGTGGGTTGGAATGGAATGGGATGGAGTGAAACGGAGTGGAGTGGAGCAGAGGGGAATTGAAAGGAATGGAATGGAATAGAATGGAGTGGAGTGGGGTGGAGTGAAGTGGATTGGAGTGGAATGGAATGGAAAGGAATGGAGTGGAATGGAACTGTATGGAATGCAATGAAATGGAATGCAATGTAATGAAATGGTATGGAATGGTGAAATGAAATTTGAGCTGAGATTGTGCCACTGCCCTCCATCCTGGGTGTTACAGTGAGAACCAGTCAAAAGAAAGGAATGGAATTGAATGGAGGTGAATGTTAGGAATGGAATGGAGTGGAGTGGTGTGGGGTGGAGTGGAATCGAATGGAATGGAGTGG
Source organism: Pongo abelii (assembly GCF_028885655.2). NCBI lineage: Eukaryota > Metazoa > Chordata > Mammalia > Primates > Hominidae > Pongo > Pongo abelii. Next base: position 3,725,896 of record NC_071997.2, read on the forward strand.
GATGGTGTCGAGTAGAGTGGAATGGAGTGGAGTGGAATGGCATAGAATGCAAAGACATGGAACTGAATGGAGTGGTGGGGAGTGGAGTGGATTTTGATGGAATGGAGTGGAGTGGAGTGGAATGGAATGGAATGGAATGCAACGGAATGTTGAAATGAAATGTAAACTGAGATTCTTCCACTGCACTCCAGCCTGGGTGACAGGGTAAGATCCTGTCGAAAGAAAAGAATGGAATGGAAGAGAGTGGAGTGGAGTGGAGTGCAGTAGAGTGATGTGGAGTAGAACGGAATGGAAAGGGATGGAATCCAATGGAATGGAGTGGAGTGAAGTGCAGTGGAATGGAATGAGATGGATTGGAATGGAATGGAGTGGAGTGGATTGCAGTGGAGTGGAATGGAATGCAGTGGATTGGAGTGGAGTGCAGTGTAGTGGAACGCAGTGGTATGGAAAGAGTGAATAGAAAATATTGGAGTGAAGTAGAGAGGAGTGGAGTGGAGAGGAGTGGAGTTGAATGGAATGGGATGGAATGGAGTGGAGTAGAGTGGAGTTGAGTGGAGTAGAGTGGAGTTGAGTGGAGTAGATGGAATGGGGTGGAAAGGAATGGGGTTCAATGGGATGGAGTGGAGCGGAGTGGAGTGGAATGGAGAGGAATGCAATAGAATGGAATGGAGTGGAATGGAGTGGAGTGGAGTGCAGTGGAGTGGAGTGGAATGGAGTGGAATGGAGGGGAACGGATGGAACACCATGGAATGCAATGGAATGGAAGGGAATGGAATGGAATGAAATGGAATTGAATTGAATGGAATGGAATGCAATGAAATGGTGAAATGAAATGTGAGCTGAGATTATGACAGTAGATTCCAAACGGAGTGATAGAGTGATATAATGTCGAAAGAAAGAATCAAATGGATTGGAGTGTAATGTAATGTAATGTAATGTAATGTAATGTAATGTAATGTAATATGTAATGTAACGTAATGTAATATGTAATGTAATGTAATATGTAATGTAATGTAATGTAATATGTAATGTAATGTAATGTAATGTAATGTAATGTAATGTAATGTAATGTAACATAATGGAGTGGAAAGGAGTGGAGTGTAATGGAATGGGATGGAAGGGAATCGAATGGAATGGAGTGGAGAGGAGTGGAAGGGACTGGATTGAAGTGGAGAGAATTGGAATGGGGAGGACTGGAATGGAATGGAATGTGATGGAGTGGAGTGCAGTAGGTTGGAGCAGAGTGGAGTGGATTGCAATGGAGTAAGTTGGAAAGGAATGGAATGGAATGGAATGGAGTGGAGTGGAGTGGAGTGAAGTGGAGTGGAGTGGAGTGTAATGGAGTGTAATGGAATGGAAATTAATGGAAAGGAGTGGAGTTTAATGGAATGGAGTGGAGTGGAGTGGAAGGAATGGAATGGAAAGGAATGCACTGGAATGGAATGCAATGGAATGGAATGGTGAAATGAAATGTGAGCTGAGAGAGTGCCACTGCACTCCAGCCTGGGTGACAGAGTCACATCCTGTCAGAAGAAAGGAATGGAATGGAATGGAGTTGAATGTAGTGGAATGGAAGGGAAAGGAGGGGAGTAGAGTGGAGTGAAGTGGAGAGGAATGGAATGGCGTGGAGTAGAATGGAATGGAGTGGAGTGGAGTGGAGTGCAATTGAAAGGAATAGAATGGAATGGAATGGAATGCAACGGAATGGAAATGTGAAATGAAATGTGAGCTGATATTTTGCCACTGCACTCCTGCCTGGGGGACAGCGAGAGATGCTGTCAAAAGAAAGGAAAGGAATGGAATGGAGTGGAATGGAATGGAATGGAATGGATTGGAGAGGAGTGGAATGGAGTGGAGTGGAATGGAGTGGAAAGTAATGTGAAGGAATGGAATATAACGGAGTGGAATATTGTGGAATGGAGTGGAATGGAGTGGAATGGAATGGGATGGAATGGGATCGAGAGGAGTGGAGTGGAGTGGATTGGATTGCAATGAAGTGGAATGTAATTGAACAAATGTAGTGGACTGGAGTGGGGTGGAATGGAACGGATTTAAATGGAATGGAATGGTGAAATGAAATGTGAACAGAGATGGTGCCACTTTACTCCAGCCAGCGTGACAGAGGGAGATCCTGTCGAAAGAAAGCAATGGAAAGGAATCGAGAGGAATTGAATTGAATGGAATAGAAAGGAGTGGAGGGAAGAGGAGTGGAGTGGAGTGCAGTGGAGAGAAATGGAGCTGAATGGGATGTGACTGAATTGAATGAAATGGGGAGGAGTGGAGTGCAGAAGAGTGGGGTGGAATGGAGTGGAGTGGAGAGGAGTGGAATGCAGTGGAGTGGATTAGGATGGAGTGGAATGGAGTGGCAAGGAGAGGAATGGAATGGAGTGGAGTGGAGTGCAGTGGAGTGGAGTGGAGTGGAATGGAGTGGAATGGTTTGGGATGGAATGGAATGGAGTGGAGTGGAGCTGGTGGAGTGGAATGGAGTGCAATGGAGAGGAATGGAGTGCGGTGTAGTGTAGTGTAGTGGAATGCAATGGAATGGAATGGAACAGAGAGGAATGGAATGGAATGGGGAAATGATATGTGAGCTGAAATTGTGCCACAGCACTCCAGCCTGGGTGACAGAGTTAGGTCCTGTTGAAAGAAAGGAATGGAATGCACTGGAGTGGAAAGGAATGGAATGGAATGGAATAGAGTGGAGTGGAGTGCCTTGGAATGGAGTGGATTGGAAGGGAGTGGATTGGAGTGGAGTGGAATGGAATGGGATGGAAGGGATAGCGATGGAGTGGAGTGGAGTGGAGAGGAGTGGAGTGGACTGGAGTGGAGTGGAATGGAGTGAAGTGGAATGGGATGGAGTGGAGTGCAGTGGAGTGGAGTGGAGTGGAATGGAGTGGGATGGAATGGAATGGAGTGGATTGGAGTGCACTGGAGTGAAGTGGAGAGGAGTTGTGTGCTTTGGAGTGCAAAGGAATGGAAAGGAATAGGATGGAGTGGAGTGGAGTGGAGTGGAGCGGAGTGAAATTGAATGGAGTGGGATCGAATGGAATGGAATGGAATGGAATGGAATGGAATGGAATGCAGTGAAGTGGAGTGCAGTGGAGTGAAGTGGGGTGGAGTGGAGTGCAATGGAGTGTAAAGGAATGGAATGAAATGAAATCGAGTGGAGTCTAGTGTTGTGGACTGTAGTGCAGTGGAATGGGTTGGTATGGAATTGGATGGAGTGGAACAGAGTGGAGTGGAGTGGAGAGGAGTCGAATGGAATGAAATGGATCGGATGGGGTGGAGTGGAGTGGAGTGGAGTGGAATGGAATGGGGTGGAGTGGAGTGGAATGGAATGGGGTGGAATGCAATGGCATGGAATGTAATGTAATGGAATGCAATGTAATGAAATGGAATAGAATAGTGAAGTGAAATGTGAGGTGAGATTGTGCCACTGCACTCCATCCTGGGTGTTACATTGAGATCCTGTCAAAAGAAAGGAATGGAATTGAATGGTGTGGAAGATAATAAAATGGAATGGAGTGTAGTGCTGTGGAGTGGTGTGGAGCTGAGTAGAGTGGAATGGATTGGAATGGAATGGCATGGAGTCGAGTAGAGTGGAGACGAGTGAAGTGAAATGGTGTGGAATGCAAAGTCATGGAATTGAATGGAGTTGTTTGGAGTGGAGTGGAGTTGTGTTTAATGGAATGGAGTGGAGTGGAGTGGAAGGAATGGAATGGAATGGAATGGAATGGAATGGTATGTTGAAATGAAATGTGGCCTGAGATTGTGCCACTACTCTCTAGCCTGTGTGACAGTGAGATCCTGTCGAAAGAAAGGAATGGATTGGGATGGTGTGGAGTGGAGTGGAGTGGAGTGGATTGGTGTGGAATGGAACGGAATGGAAAGGGATGGATTCGATTGGAATGGAGTGGAGTGAAGTGGAGTGGAGTGGCATGAAATGGGATGAAGTGGAATGGAATGGAGTGGAGTGGAGTGCAGTGGAGTGGAATGAAGTGAACTGGAGTGGAGTGGAGTGTAGTTGACTGGAGTAGAGTGAAGTTGAGTGGAACGAAGTGGAATTGAATGGGAGTGAAAGGAAAGTATAGGAGTGGAGTACAGTGGAATGGAGAGGAGTGGAGTGGAAAGGGAAGGTATGGAATAGAATGGAATGGAGTGGAGTAGATGGAATGGAATGGAATGGAATGGGGAGAATGGTATGGAGTGGAGTGGAGTGGATTGGAATGGAATGTAGGGGAATGGAATGGATTAGAATGGAATGGAGTGGAATGGATTGGAGTGGAATGCAGTGGAGTGCATTGGAGTGGAGTGGAATGGAGTAGAAAGGAATTGAATGGAATGGAATGGAATGTAGTGCAATGCAGTGGTATGGAATGGAATGCAATGGAATGCAACGTAACACAACGGAACGATGAAATGACATGTGAGCTGAGAGTGTGCCACTGCACTCCAGCCAGGTTGAGAGAGTGAGACCCTGCTGAAAGAAACGAATGGAAGGGATTGGAGTGGAATGTAATGGAGTTGAATGGGGAGGAGGGGAGAGGAATGGAGTGGAAAGGAATGGAATGTAAAAGAAGGAAATCGAATGGAGAGGAGAGGAGAGGAGTGGAGGGGACTGGAGTGGAGTAGAGACGATTGGAATGGAGTGGAGTGGAAGGGTATGGAGTGGAGTGGAGTAGAGTGGAGTGTAGTGGAATGGAGTGAGATGGAATGGAATGGAATGCAATGGAATCGAATGGAGTGGAGTGGAGTGCAGTGGAGTGGAGTGGATTCTAATGGAGTGTAAAGGATTGTTATTTAATGGAATGGAGTGGAGTGCATTGTAATGGAGTGTAACGGAATGTAATGGAATGCTATGGAATGGAATGGAACGCTGAAATGAAATGTGAGCTGAGATTCTGCCACTGCACTCCATCCTGGGTGACAGAGTGAGATCCTGTTGAAAAAAAGGAATGTAATGTAATGGAGAGTAATGTAATGGAATGGAAGGGAATGGAGTTGAGTGGAGTGGAGTGAAGTGAAGTGGAGTGGAATGGAATGGAGTGGGTTGGAATGGCATGGAGTAGAATGGAATTGTGTGGAGTGGAGTGGAGTAGAGTGCAATGGATTGGAATGGAATGGAATGGAATGCAACGGAATGGAAAGTTGAAATGAAATGTGAGCTGAGATTGTGCCACTGCACTCCTGCCTGGGGATCAGTGTTAGATACTGTCGAAAGAAAGGAATGGAATGGAATGGAGTGGAGTGGAATGGAATGAAATGGATTTGAGTGGAGTGGAATGGAATGGAATGGATTTGGGTGGAATGGAGTGGAGTAGAGTGGAATCGAGTGGAATGGAATGGGAACGAATGGAATGTAATGGAGTGGAGTGGTGTAGAGTGCAGTGGTGTAGAGTGGAGTGGAATGACGTGGAATGCACTGGGATGGAATGGGATCAAGTGGAGTGGAGTGGAGTGGACTGGACTGCAACGGAGTGGAATGGAACGGAATGGAATGGAGTGGAGTGGAGTACAGTGGAATGGAATGGAATTAAATGGATTGGAATTGTGAAAAGAAATGTGAGCAGAGATTGTGCCACTGTACTACAGCCTGCGTGACAGAGAGAGATCCTGTCGAAAGAAAGCAATGGAAAGGAATGGAGTGGAATGGAATGGAGTGGAATAGAATGGAGTCAACGGGAGAGGAGAGGAGTGGAGTGGAGTGGAGTGGAATGGATTTGCATGGAATGTGACTCAATGGAACGGAATGGGGTGGAGTACAGGGCAGAGGAGTGGGGTGGAACGGAGTGGACTGGAGTGAAGTGGACTGGAGTGGAGTGTAGTAGGGTAGAGTGGAATTTTAGTGGAATGGAATGGCATGTAGTGGAGTGGAATGGAGTGAAGTGGGGTGGAGTGGAGTGGAATGGAATGGAGGGGAATGGAGGGGAGTTGAGTGGCATGCAGTGGAATGGAGTATAGTGCATTGGAATAGAATGGAATGGAATGGAACGGAGTGGAATGGAATGGAAAGGTGAAATGAAATGTAAGCTGAGATTATGCAACAGCACTCCATCCTGAGTGACAGAGTGAGGTCCTGTCGAAAGAAAGGAATGGAAAGGAGTGGAGTGGAGTGGATTGGAAAGGAGTGGAGTGGAGTGGAAAGGAGTAGAGTGGAGCGGAGTGGATTAGAGTGGAGTGGAATGGAATGGGATGGAAGGGATTGGATTGGAGTGGAGTGGAGAGGAGTGGGGTGGACTGGAGTGGAGTGGAGTGGAATGGAGTGGAATGGAATGGGATGGAGTGGAGTGGAGTGAACTGGAATGGAGTGTGATGGAATGGAATGGAGTGGAGTGTATTTCAGTGGGGTGGGTTGGAGTGGATTGGGGTGAAATGGAGTGTAATGGAATGGAATGGAGTGGAGTGGAATGGAGTGGAATGGAACGGAATGTAGTGGAGTGGAGTGTAATGCAATGGAATTGAATGGTGAAATGAAACGTGTGTTGAGATTGTGCCAATGAACTCCAGCCTGGGTGATAGCGTCTGATCCTGTCTAAAGAAAGGAATGGAATGGAATGGAGTGGAAATGAATTGAATGGGGTGGAATGGAATGGAGTGGAAAGTAACGAAATGGAGTGGAGTAGAGTGGAGCAGAGTGGAGTTGAGTGGAATAGAGTGTAATGGAATGGCATGGAGTGGAATGGAATGGCGTGGACTGGACTGACGTGGAGTGGAGTGGAGGGGTGTGGAATAGAATGGAATGGAAGGGAATCGAATGGAATGGAATGCAATGGAAAGCAACGGAATGGAATGGTGAAATGAAATGTGTGCTGAGGTCGTGTCACTGCACTCTTGACTGTGTGATAGCATGAGTTCCTGTCGAAAGAAAGTAATGGAATGGAATGCAGCGGAATGTAACGGTATGGATTGGAATGGAGTGTAGTGGCATGGAGTGCATTGGAGTGGAGTGGAATGGAGTGGAATGGAATAGGTTGGAATGAAATGTATCGGAGCGGAGTAGAGTGGAATCGAGTGGAGTGGAAAGGAGTGCAATGGATTGGGAAGGTATGGGATACAGTGTAGTGTAGTGTAGTGGCATGGAGTCGAATGGAATTAAACAGAATGGAATGGAGTGGATTGGAGTTGAGTGGAATTGAAAGGAGTGGAGTGGAATGGGATGGGATGGAATGGAATGGGGTGGAGTGGAGAGGAGTGAGATGGAGTGGATTGGAGAGGAGTGGGGTGGAATGGAGTGCAGTGGAGTAGAGTTGAGTGGAATTTAGCGGAATGGCATGGCATGCACTGGAATGGAATGGAGTCGATTGTAGTGGATTGGAGTGGAGTGTAGTGGAATGGCGTGGAATTGAATGGGACAGAAGAGAAAGGACTTGAGTGGAGTGGAGCAGAGTGGAATGGAATGGTGTGGAATGGAATGGGCTGGAAAGGAACGTAGTAGAGTGGAGTGGAGTGCAGTGGAGTGGAATGGAATGGAATAGAATGGAATGCAATGAAATGGAATGGTGAAATGAAATGTGAGCTGAGATGGTGCCACTGCTCTCCAGCATGGTTACAGAGTGAGATCCTGTTGAAAGAAAGAAATGGAAAGCAATGCAGTGGAATAGAATGGAATGGAATGGGATGGAATGCCGTGGGGTGAAGTGGAATGGGGTGGAGTGCAGTGGAGTTGAATGCAGTGGAAAGGAAAGGGTGTAATAAGATGGAGTGGAGTGTATTGGAGTGGAGTGGAATGGAGTGGAATGGAGTGGAATGTAATGGAATACAATGGAATGGAGTGGAATCGATTGTAGAGGAGTCGAGTAGATTGGATTAGAATGCAGTGGAATGGAATGGAAAGGAATGGAATGGAATGCAATGGAATGGAATGGAATGGAATGCAAAGGAATTTTGAAATGAAATGTGAGCTGAGATGGTGCCACTGCACTCCAGCCTGGGTCACAGAGTGAGAGCCTGTAGAAAGAAAGGTATGGAATGGAATGGAATGCAATGGAGGAGAGTGGAGTGGAGTGCAGTGGAGTGGAATGGAGTTGAATGGAACGGGATGGAGTAGAATGCATGGGAGTGAGGTAGAGTGCAATGGAGAGGAGCTGAATGGAGTGGAAAGGAATAAGATGGAAAGGAGTGTAGTGTAGTGTAGTGGAATAGAGTGGAATGGAGTTGAATAGGATTGGAAGGAATGGAATGAAGTTGAGTGGTGTGGAGTGGAGTGGAATGGCATGGAGTACAGTGGAGTTCAGTGGAGTGGAATGGAAAAGAATGGAATGCAATGGAATGCAATAGAATGGAATGGAATCCATCTTTATGGAATGGTATAATGAAATGGGAGCTGTGATTGCGCCACTGCACTGCAGCCTATGTGACAGCATGAGATCCTGTAGAAAAAACGGAATGAAATGTAATGGTGTGGAAAGGAATGGAGTGGAGTGGAGTGGAGTGGAGGGGAATGGAGTGCAATGGAATGGGATGGAATGGAATGGAATGGGGTGGATCGGAGCGGACTGGAGTGCACTGTAATGGAATGGAATGGAATGGAATGGAATGGAAAGGAATTCAAAGCAATGGAATGGAATGGAATGCAACGGAAGGGAATGGTGAAATGAAATGTGAACTGAGATTGTGGCACTGCATTCCAGCCTTGGGGACAGAGTGAGATCCTGCCGAAAGAAACGAATGGAATGGAATGTAGTGGAATGAAATGGAATGGAAAGGAATGGAATGGGATCAAGTGGAGTCGAGTGGAGTGGAGTGGAATGGAGTGGAATGGAATGGAATGGAATGGAATGGAATGGAAAGAAATGGAATGGAAAGGAAAGGAAAGAGATGGAATGGAATGGAATGGAAAGGAAAGGAATGGAATGGAATGAAGTGGAATTCTATGGAATAGAATGGTGTCAAATGGAATGGAATGGAATGATGAAATGAAATATCAGCTGTTATTGTTCGACTGAGATCCTGTCGAACAAAAGGAATGGAATAGAATGGAGTGGATTGCAACAGAATGTAATGGAATGGAGTGGTGTGGAGTGGAGTGTAATGGAGTGTTATGAAGTGGAATGGAATGGGATTGAATGGAATGGAATGGGGTTCAGGGGAATGGAGAGGAGTGGAGTGGAATGGAATGGAACGGAATGGTGAAATGAAATGTCAGCTGAGATTGTGCCACTGCACTCCAGCCTGGGTGACAGAGTGAGATACTGTCTAAAGAAAGGAATGGATTCGAATGGAATGGAATGGAATGGGATGGATGGAATGGAATGGAGAAGAGTAGAGTGAAGTCGAGTGGAGTGGAATGGAATGGAATGGAATGCAATGCAGTGGAATGTAATGAAGTCCAGTGGATTACAGTGGAGTCGAGTGGAATGGAGTGGAGTGGGGTGGAGTGGAGTGGATTGGAGTGGAATGGAATGGGATGCAGTGGGATTGAGTGGAGTGGAGTGGATTGGAATGCAGTGGAGTGGATTGGAATGAGATCGGATGGAATGGAATGGAGTGGAGAGGAGTGGGGTGGAGTGGAATGGAGAGGAGTAGGGTGGAATGGAGTGGAGTGGAGTGGAGTTGAATGGACTAGAGTTGAGGGGAATGGATTGCAATGGAATGGCATGGAGTGGAAAGGAATTGAGTGGAGTTGAGAAAAGTGAAGTGGAGTGGAATGGAGTGGAATGGAATGGGATGGAAAGGAATGTGGTGGAGTGGAATGGAATGGAATAGAATGGTGAAATGAAATGTGAGGTGAGATTGTGTCAGTGCACTCCAGCCTGGGTACGCAGTGAGATCCAGTTGAAAGAAAGCAACGGAATGGAACGGATTGGAATGGAATGCAATGGAATGCCGTGGAGTGGATAGGAGAGGAGTGGGGTGGAGTGAAGCAGAGTGTAATGGAATGGAAACGAAAGGGGAGTAATGTGATGTAGTAGAGTGGAATGGAGTGGAGAGGAATGGAATGGATTTTAGTGGAATGGAATGGAATGGGGTGTAATGGAATGGAATGGAATGCAATGGAATGTAACGGAATTGAAAGGAATGGAATGAAATTGAATTTTGAAATGAAAAGTGAGCTGAGATGGTGCCACTGCACTCCAGCCTGGGTGACAGAATGAGACCCTTTTGAAAGAAAGGAATGCAATGGAATGGAGTGGAGCAGAATGGAATGGAATGGAATGCAATGGAGTGGAGTGGGGTGGAGTGGAATGGAGTTGAATGGAATGGGATGGCGTGGAGTGGAATGGAAAGGAGGGGGGTGCAGTGGATTGGAGAGGAGCTGAATGGAGTGGAATGGAATAGGACAGAATGAACTGGAGTGGAGTTGGGTGTAGTGGAATGGAGTGGAATGGAGAGGAATGGAGTTGGATGGAATGGAATGGTGTGGAGTGGAGTGGAGTGGAGTGTAATGGCGTGGAGTATAGTGGAGTTCTGTGGAGTGGAACGGAATGGAATGGATTGCAATGGAATGGAATGGGATGCAATGGAATGGATAGGTATGGAATGGAATCTAACGGAATGGAATGGTGAAATGAAATGTAAGCTGTGACAGTGCCACTACACTGCAGCCTGAGTGACAGAGTGAGATACTGTCAAAACAAAGGAATGTAATGGCATGGAGTGGAATGGAAAGGAATGGAATGGAGTGGAGTGGAATGAAGTGGAGTGGAGTCGAATGGATTGGAATGGAATGGGATGGAATGGAATAGAATGGATTGGAGGGAAATGGAGTGGAATGGAGCGGAATGGAATGGAGTGGAATGGGATTGAGTGGAGTGGAGGGTAGTGGAGTGGAGTGGAATGGAGTGGAATGGAATGGAATGGAAACGAATGGAATGAAGTGGAGTGGAGTGGAATGGAGTGGAGTGGAATGGAATGGAATGGAGTGGATTAGAGCGTAGTGGAATGGAACGGAGAGGAATGGAAAGGAATGGAATGGTGAAATGAAATATCTGCTGTAATTGTGCCACTGCACTCCAGCCTGGGTGACAGAGTGAGACCTTTTCGAATGAAAGGAATGGAATAGAATGGAGTGCATTGCAATGGAATGGAATGGAATAGAGTGGAGTGGAGTGGAGTGGAATGGAGTGGAGTGGATTGGAATAGAGTGGAATGAAATGGAATAGAATGGGATTGAATGGAATGGAATGGAGTTTAGTGGAGAGGAGTGGAGTGAAGTGGAGTGGAGTGGGGTGGACTGGAATGGAGTGGAAAGTAATGGGGAGTAATGGGATGTAGTAGAGTGGAGTGGAGTGGACAGGAATGGTGTGGAATGTAGTGGAATGGAATGGAATAGAATGGAATGGAGTGCAATAAAGTGAAGAGGAGTGAGGTGGAATGGAGTAGTGTGTAGTGGAATGTAGTGGAATGGAGTGGAAAGGAATGTAATGGAATGGAATGCAACGGAATGAAATGGAGAACAATGCAATGAAATGGAATGGCATGAAATGGAATTTTGAAATGAAACGTGAGCTGAGATGGTGCCTCTGCACTCCAGCATGTGTGACAGAGGGAGATCCTGTCGAAAAAAAGGAATGAAATGGAATGGAGTGAAATTGAATGGAATAGAATGCATTGGAGTGGAGTGGAGTGGAGTGGAATGTGATGGAGTTGAATGGAAAGGAATGTGGCAGAGTGGAGTGGAATGCAGTGTAGAGGAGATGAATGGAGTGGAATGGAATATGATGGAATGGACTAGAGTAGAGTGGAGTGTAGTGGAATGGAGTGGAATAGAATTCGATGGAATGGAATGAGTTGGAGTGCAGTGGAGTGGAGTGCAATGGCATGGAGTGTAGTGGAGTTCAGTTGAGTGGAAAGTAATGGAATGCAATGGAATCGAATGGAATGGAATGGAATCCAAAGGAATGGAATAGTGAAATGACATGTGAGCTATGATTGTGCCACTGCACTCCAGCCTGAATGACAGCATGAGATCCTATTGAAAGAAATGAATGGAATGGAATCGTGTGGAATGGAGGGAAATGGAATGGAGTGTAGTGTAGTGTAGTGTAGTGTACTGGAATGGAGCGGAAGGGAATGGGAAGGAGTGGAATGGAATGGGGTGGGGAGGGCTGGAGTGGAGTGGAATGGAATGGAATCGAATGGAAAGGAATGGAATTCAATGGAATGGAATGGAAAGGAATGCAATGCAATGGAAAGAAACAGAATGCAACAGAATGGAATGGTTAAATAAAATGCGAACTGAGATTGTGGCACTGCATTCCAGCCTGGGTGACAGAGTGAGATCCTGTCAAAAGAAAGGAATGGAATGGCATGGAGTGGAATGGAATGGAGTGGAGTGGTGTGGAGTGGAATGGAGTGGAATGGAATGGAGTTGAGTGGAGTGGAGTGGAATGGAGTGGAATGGAATCGAATTGAATGGGTTGAGTGGAGTCAAGTGAAGTGGAATGGAATGGGATGGAGTGTAACGTAGTGGAGTGAGGTGTAGTGGAGTGGAATGGAATGGATTGGAATGGAATGGAATGGAATGGAATGGAGTGGAATGGAATGGTGAAATGAAATGTGAGCTGAGATTGTGCTACTGCACTCCATCCTGGGTGACAGAGAGAGATCCTGTCTAAAGAAAGGAATGGAATGGAATGGAGTGGAATAGAACAGCATGGAGTGGAGTCGAGTGGAGTGGGATGTAGTGTAATGGAATGGGATGCAATGGAATTGATTGGAGTGGACTGTAGTGGAGTGGAGTGGAATGGAGTGGAATGGAATGGAATGGAATGGAGTGGAGTGGTGTGCAATGGAATGGAATTGAATGGAATGGAATTGAATGGAATCGAATGGAATTCAATGGAGGGAAATGGGATGGATTGCAATGGAATGGAATGGTGAAATGAAATGTGAGCTGAGATTGTGCCATTGCACTTTAGCCTGGGTGACAGAGTCAGATCCTGTGGAAAGAAAATGGAAAGGAATAGACGGGAATAGAATGGAATTGAATGGAATGCAATGGAGTGGAGGGGAGTGGAGTTGATTGGAGTGGAGTGGAGTGGATCGGAGTGGAGTGGAATAGAGTGGATTTGAATGGAGAGGAATGGAATGGGATGGAATGGAATCTAGTGGAGTGGAGTGGAGTGGATTGGAGTGGAATGGAATGTGAGGCAATGGAATGGAGTGGATAGGAGTGGAGTGGATTGGAGTGGAAGGGACTGGAATGGTATGGAATTAAATGGAATGGTGAAATGAAATGTGAGCTGAGATTGTGTCACTGCCCTCCAGCCTCTGTGACAGAGTGAGATCCTTTCATAAGAAAGTAATCGAAAGGAATGGAGTGGAATGGAATGGAATGGAATGGAATGCAGTGGAGTGGAGTGGAGTGGAATGGAGAACGATGGAATAAGAGGTAGTGCAATGGAATGGAGTGTAGTGGATTGGAGTGGAATGGAGGTGAATGGAATGGAATGGAATGGAGTGGAGTTGAGTGGATTGGAGTGGACTTGTATGAAATGGAAAGAAATGAAAAGAAATGGAATGGAATGGCATGGAATGGAATGGAATGGAATGGAATGGAATGGAATGCAATGGAGTGGAATGGTGAAATGAAAGGTGAGCTGATATTGTGCCGCTGCACTGAAGCAAGGGTGACAGAGTGAGATCCTGTTGAAAGAAAGGAATGAAATGGAATGGAGTGGAGTGGAGTGGAGTGGAATGGAATGGAGTGGAAAGGCATGGGGTGGAATGGAATGGAGTAGAGTGGAGTGGAATGGAGTCGAGTGGATGAAGTGGAGTGGAGTGGAATGTAGTGGAATGGAATACAGTGGAGTGCAGTTGAGTGCAGCGGAGTGGAATGGATTAGAACGGAATGGAATGGTGAAATGAAACGTGAGCTGTGATTGTGCCACTGAAATCATACCTGGGTGACAGATTGAGATCCTGTCAAAAGAAAGGAATGGAATGGAACGGAGTGGAATGGAATGGAATGGATTGTAGTGGAGTTGATTGGAGTATACTGGAGTGGATTCGAATGGAGTGGAAAGGAATGGGATGGAATGGAATGGGGTGCAGTGGCATGAAGTGGAGTGGAGTGGAGTGGAGTGGTATGGAATGTAATGGAATGGAGAGGAATGGAATGGAGACGGGTGCAATGGAGTGGAGGGGAATGGAGTGGAATGGAATGGAATGGACTGGAGTTCAGTGGAGTGGAGTGGAGTTTAGTGCAGTGAAATCGAAAGGAATGGAATGGAATGGAGTGGAGTAGAGTGGAGAGGATTGGAATGGGATTTAATGGGATGGAGTGTAGTGTAGTGCAGTGGAGTAGAATGGAATGGAGTGAGGTGGAGGTGAGTGGAGTGGAATGGAGTGGAGTTGAATGTATTGCAGTGGATTGGAGTGGAATGGAGTGGAATATAATGGTATTGAATGGAACCGAAAGGAATGGAATGGATTGGAGTGGTGTGGAGTAGATTGGACTGGAGTGGAGTGGAGTTGAATGGAGTGGAATGGAATGGGATAGAAAATAATGGAATAGAGTGGAGTAGAGTGGAATGTAGTGGATTGGAGTGGAGTGGAATGGAGTGGAATGGAATGGAGTGGAGTGGAATGGAGTGGAATGGAATGGAGTGGAGTGGAATGGAGTGGAATGGAATGGAGTGGAGTGGAGTGATGTGCAATGGAATGGAATGGAAATGAAAGGAATGGAATTGTATAGAATGCAGTGGAAAGAATAGTATTGATTGGAATGGAATGGAGTTTAGTGGAGTGAATTGGAGTGGAGTGGAGTGGAGTGGAATGGAGTGGAAAGTAATGTGGTGTAATGGGATGTAGTGTAGTGGAGTGAAATGGAGAGGAATGGTGTGGAATGCAGTGGAATGGAAGGGAATGGAATGGAATGGAGTGGAGAAGAGAGGAGTGGAGCTCAGTAGTGTGGAGTAGAATGGAAAGGAAAGGAATGGAATGGAGTGGAATGCATTGTAAAGGAATGGAAAGCAATGCGATGGAATGGAATGGAATGCAATGGAATTTTGAAATGAAACATATGCTGAGATGGTGCCTCTGCAATCCAGCCTGTGTGACAACGTGAGATCCCGTCAAAAGAAAGGAATGGAATGGAATGGAATAGTGTGTAATGAAATGGAATGGAATGGAATGCTGTGTAATGGAATAGAGTGTAATGGAATGGAATGGAATGCAATGGAGAGGAGTGGAGTGGAATGGAGTTGAATGGAATGGGATGCAGTGGACTCGAAAGGAGTGTGATGGAGTGGATTGGAGTGGAGAGGAGCTGAATGGTGTGGAATGGAATAAGATGGAATGGACTGGAGCAGATAGGAGTGTACTGGAATGGAGTGGAATGGAATTGGATGGAATGGAATGAGGTAGAGTGGATTAGAATGTAGTGGAGTGGAATGGCGTGGAGTGTAGTGGAGTTCAGTGCAGTGGAATGGAATGCAATGGAATGGAATGGAAGGGAATGGAATCCAATGGAATGTAATGGTGAAATGAAATGTGAGCTGTGATTGCGCCACTGCACTCCAGCCTGAGTGACAGCATGAGATGCAATCAAAAGAAAGGAATGGAATGGAATGGTGTGGAATGGAGTGGAATGAAATGGAATGGAGTGGAGTGGAGTGTAGTTTAGTGGAAAGGAGTGGAAAGGAATGGTATGGAATTTAATGGAATGGGGTGTAGTGGAGTGTAGTGGAATGGAATGGAATGGAATGGAACGGAATTGAATGGAATGGAATGGAAAGGAATGCAATGCAATAGAATAGAATGGAATGCAACGGAATGGAATGCTTAAATAAATTGTGAACTGAGATTGTGGCACTGCATTCCAGCCTGGGTGACAGAATGAGATCCTGTCGAAAGAAAGGAATGGAAACGCACGGAGTGGAATGGAATGGAATGGAATTGAATGAAGTGGAGTGGAGCGCAGTGGGGTTGAGTCGAATGGAGTGGAGTGGAATGGTATGGAATGGAATTGAATGGATCAGCGTGGAGTGCAGTGGAGTGGAAGGGATCAGAATGGAATGGAATGGGATAGAGTGGAGTCGAGTGGAGTGGAATGGAATGTGTTGGAGTGGAATGTAGTGGAGTGAAGTGAAGTGGAGTGAAATGGAATGGAGTGGAATGGAATGGAATGGAATAAAATGTAATTAATGTAATGTAATGTAATGTAATGTAATGTAATGTAATGTAATGTAATGTAATGCAATGTAGTGCTGAAATGAAATGTGAGCTGACATGGTGCTACTGCACTCCAGCCTGGGTGACAGAGAGAGATCCTGTTGAAAGAAAGGAATGGAATGGAATTGAGTGGAATGGAATGGCAAGGAGTGGATTCGAGTGGAGTGGGGTGTAGTGTAACAAAATGGGATGCGTTGGAATAGAATGGAGTAGACTGTAATGGGGTGGAGTGGAATGAAGTGGAGTGGAATGGAATGGAGTGGAGTGAAGTGGAGTGGAGTGAAGTGTAATGGAGTGGAATGGAATGGAATCCAATGGAATGAGATGGAATGGAATGGTGAAATGAAATGTCAGCTGAGATTGTGCCATTGCACTCCAGCTTGGGTGACAGAGTGAGATCGCATTGAAAGAAAAGAATGGCATGGAATAGAGTGGAATGGAATGGAATTGAATGGAATGGAATGGAGTGGAGTGGAGTGGAGTGGAATGGAGTAGAATGGTATGTGATGGAATGTAATGCAGTGGAGTGGAATGCAGTGGAGTGGAGTGGAGTGGCATGGAGTGGAATATAATGGGATGGAATGGACTGAAGTGGAGCTGAGTGGAATGGACTGAAGTGGAGTGCAATGGAGTGGAGTGGAATTGAATGGGATGGAATGGAGTGGATTGGAGTGGAGTGGAGTGGATTGGACTGGACTGGAATGGAATGGAATGGAGTGGAGTGGTGTGGAGTGGACTGGAGTAGAGTGGAGTGGAGTGGAATGGAGTGGAATGGGATGGCATGGAATGGAATGGAGTGGAATCGAGTGGAGTGGAGTGGATTGGCGTTGAGTGGAGTGGAATGGAATGGAATGGTGAAATAAAATATGAGCTGAGATTGTGCCACTGTTAAATAGCCAGGGTGACAGAGTGAGATGGTTTCGATGAAATGAATGGAAAGGAATGGAGCGCAATGGAATGGAATGGAATGGAATGAAGTGGAGTGGATTGGAGTCGAGAAGAGTGGAGTGGAGTGGATTGGAATGGAATGGGATGGATTGGAATGGAATGGAGTGGAGTGGAGTGCGGTAGAGTGGTGTGGACTGGAATGGAGTGGAATGGAATGGGATAGAATAGAATGGAATGGAATGGAAAGGAATCGTGAAATGAAATGTGAGCTGAGATTTTGTCATGGCACGACAGCCTGGGTTACAGAGTTTGATCCTGTTGAAAGCAAGGAATGGCATGGAATAGACTGGAATTGAATGGAATGGAATGGAGTGTAGTAGAGTGGAGTGGAGTGGAGTGGAATGGAATACATTGGAGTGGAGTGCAGTGCAGTGGAGTTGAGTCTGATGAAATGGAATGGAATGGAATTGAATGAAATGAAATGGAAAGAAATGGTGACATGTAATGTGAGCTGAGAGTGTGTGACTTCACTCCAGACTGGGTGACAGAGTGAGATCCTGTCGAAAGAAAGGAATGGAGTGGAATTGAGTGGAATGGAATGGAATGGAATGCAGTGGAGTGGAGTGGAGTGTTGTTTAGTGGAGTGGGGTGCACTGTAGTGGAAAAGAGTGCAATGGAATGGGATGGAATGGAATGTAGTGGAGTGGAGTTGAATGGAATGGAATGGAGTGGAATGTTGAAATGAAATGTGAGCTGAATTTGTGCCACTATACTCCAGCCTGGGTGACAGAAAGAGATCCTGTCTAAAGAAAGGAATGGAAAGGAGTGGAAGGGAACGGAATGGAATGGAGTGGAATGGAGTGCAGTGGAGTGCAGTGGAGTGGAGTAGAATGGAGTGGAAAGGAATGGGATGGAATGGACTGAGTTGGAGCCAAATGGAGTGTAGTGCAGTGGAGTGGACTGAGTTGGAGCCAAATGGAGTGTAGTGCAGTGGAGTGGACTGGAGTGGATTGGAATGGAATGGTTTGGAATGGATTGGAGTGGAGAGGAATGGATTGGAGTGGAGAGGAGTGGAGTGGAATGGAATGGAATGGAATGGAATGGAATGGAATGGAATGGAATGGAATGTAGTGGAGTGGAGCCGATTTTACTGGAGTAGAGTAGAGTGGAATGGAGTGGAATGGAATACGATGGAATGGAATGGAATGGAGTGGAATGGAATGGAGTGGAGTGGAATTGAGTGGAAAGGAATGGAGTGGATCGCAGTGGAGAGGAGAGGAGCGGAGAGGAATGTAATGTCATGGAATGGAATGGAATGGAATTGAATGATGGAATGGAATGGAATTGAATGGTGAAATGAAATGTGAGCTGAACTTATGTCACTGCAGTAAAGCCTGGGTGACAGAGTGATATCCTGTCAAAAGAAAGGAAGGGAGTGTAATGGCGTGGAATGGAATGGAATGGAGTGGAGTAGGGTGGATTGGAGTGGATTGGAGTGGAGTGGAGTGGTGTAGAGTGGAATGCAATGGGATGGAATTTGATGGAATGGAATGGAGTGGGATGGAGTGGAGCGAAGTGGAGTTAATTGGAGTGGAATGGAGTGGAATGGAAAGGGATGGAATGGAACAGAATGAAATGGTGAAATGTAATGTGAGCTGAGATTGTGCCACTGCACTGAAGCCTAGGTGACATTGTGAGTGCCTGTAGAAAGAAAGGAATGGAATGTAGTGGAGTGGAGTGGAGAGCAGTGGAATGGAATGGAGTGGAGTGGACTGGAGTGGAGTGGAATGGACTGGAGTGGAATGGAGTGGAATGGAATGGGATTTAAAGAAATGGTCTGGAGTGCAGAGGAGTTGCGTGGAGTAGATTGGAGTGGAAAGGAATGGGATGGACAGGAATGGAGTGGCGTGGAATGGTATGGAATGGAATGGAGTAGATTGGAGTGGAGTCGTGTGGAGTGGTGTTTAGTGGACTGGAATAGAATGGAGTGGGATGGAATGGAATTGTGTAGTGGGGTGGAGTTGAGTGGAGTGGAATGGAATGGGATGGAATGGAATGGAGTGGAGTGGATTGGAGGGGAGTGGATTGGAGTGGAATGGAATGGAATGGAACAGAATGGAATGAAATGGTGAATTGTAATGTGAGCTGGGATTGTGCCACTACATTCCAGACTGGGTAACAGAATGAGATCCCATGTGACAGACTGAGCTCACATTTCATTTCAGCATTCCATTCCTTTCCATTCCATTCCATTCCATTCCATTCCATTCCATTCCATTCCATTCCATTCCGTTCCATTCCATTCCATTCCGTTCCATTCCATTCCATTCCATTCCATTATATTCCATTCCATTGCCCACCACTCCATTGCATTTCACTCCATTCCATTCTATTGACTCCACTCCACTCCACTCCCTTCAACTCCATTCCGTTCCATTCCTTTCCACTCCATTCCTCTCCACTCCACTGCAGTCCACTCCACTCCATTCCATTCCTTCTCTTTCCATTCCACTCTTTTCCATTCCACTCCACTTTAATCCAGTCCACACCATTTCATTGCATTACATTCCATCCCATTCCACTCCATTCCAATCCACTCCACTCTACTCCACTCCAGTCCACTCCAATCCATTCCATTCCACTCTATTTCATTCCAATTCAATCCATTCTTTCTTTCGATAGCATCTCACTCTGTCTCCCAGGCAGGAGTACAGTGGGAGAATCACAGCTCAAATTTCATTTCACCGTTCCATTCCATTCCATCCCATAGAATTCTTTTCCATTCAATTCCATTCCACTCCAGTCCACTCCACTTAACTCCACTCCACTGCATTCCTTTCCACTCCTTTCCACTCCAATTAACTCCAGTCCACTCCACTAAATTCCACTCCATTACATTTCACCCCATTCCATTCCACTCAATTCCACTAAACTCCACTCCACTCCAGTCCACTCCATTCCACTCCACTCAACTCCATTCCATGGCATTCCATTCCTTTCTTTCGACAGAATCTCACTCTGTCACCCAGGCTGGAATGAAGTGACACAATCTCAGCTCACATTTCATTTCACCATTCCATTTCAATCCTTTCCATTCCAGACCATTCCATTCCATTCCTCTCCACTCCACTCCACTGCATTCGATTTCATTCCAACCAATTCCATTCCACTCCACTCCACTGCATTCGATTCCATTGCAACCTAATCCATTCCACTCCACTCCACTGCACTTCGTGCAATCCCATTCCATTCCACTCAATTCCATTCCATTCCTTTCTTTCGACAGGATCGCACTCTGTCACCCAGGCTGGATTGCAGTCGTGCAATCTCATCTCACTTTCCGTTTCACCATTCCATTCCATTCGATTCCATTCCATTCCATACCATTCCACTCCACTCCACTCCACCCCACTCCACTCCATTCCACTCCACTCCTGTCCACTTAAGTCCATTACCTTCCATCCCTTTCAATTCTACTCCATTCCATTCATCTCCACTCCAATCCAATCCACTCCATTTCATTCCATTCCATCCCATACCATTCCACTCCATTCCACTCCATCCCACTGCACCCCACTCCACACCATTCCATTCCACTCCATTCCACTCCATCCCACTCCACTCCACTCCACACCATTCCATTCCACTCCATTTCATTCCACTTCATTCCATTACATTGTACTTCATTGCAGTCCATTACACTGCGTTCCATTCCATTCCGTTCTTTCGACAGGATGTCACTCTGCCAACCAGGCTGCAGTGCAGTGGCAGAGTCTCAGCTCACCTTTCATTTCACGATTCCATTCCATTGCATTCCACTCCATACAATTCTATTCCATTCCTTTCCATTCCAATCAATTTCAAACAAGTCCACTCCACTCCACTCCACTCCACTCCACTCCACTTCATTCCATTCCATTCAGCACCAGTCCACTCCACTCCACTATTCTCCACTCTGTATCATTCCATCCCATTGCATTCCACTCCATTCCACTCCACCACGCTCCACTCCACTCCACACCATTCCATTCCATCCCATTCCATTCCACTGCATTCCACTCCACTCTACTCCACTGCACTCAACTCCACTCCACTCTACTCAACTGCACTCCACTCCACTCCACTCCAATCTACTCCATTCTTTTCCTTTACATCCCATTCCATTCCATTCCATTCCAGTCCGCTCCACTCCACTCCATTCCATTCCATTCCACTCCATTCCATTCCGTTCATTTCTTTTGAAAGGGTCTCAGTCTGTCACCCAGGCTGGAGTGCATTCACACGATCTCACCTCACATTTCATTTCACCTTTCCATTCCATTCCATTCCATTCCATTCCATTCCGTTCAATTCCATTGATTCCTGTCCATTTCATTCCACTCCAATTTACTCCACTCCATTCCATTCCATTACTTTCCACTCCACTCCACTCCACTCCATTCCACTAATCACCGTTCCATTCCATTCCATCACTTTCAATTTCAATCCATTCCACTCCACTCCACTCCACCCCACACCACTCCACTCCACCCCACACCACTCCACTCCACTCCACTCCATTCCATTGCATGCCAATTCCTTCCATTTCATTCCTTTCTTTCGACAGGATCTCACACTCTCAAGCACGCTGGGGTGCTGTGGCAAAATCTCACCTCACACTTCATTTCACAATTCTTTTCCATTCCATTCCATTTAATTCCATTCCATTCCACTCCACTCCACTCCACTCCATTCCTTTCCATTCCATTCCATTCCATTCCTTTCCACTCCACTACATTCCTTTCAATTCCATTCCAGTCCACTCCACTCAACTCCACTCCACTCGATCCCATTCCTCCCCATTGCATTCCACTGCATTCCACACCACTCCACTCCACTCAACTCCACTCCACTCCACTCCATTCCATTCCATCCCATTCCATTCTACTCCATTCCACTCCACCCCACTCCACTCGATCCCATTCAACCCCATTCCATTCCACTGCATTCCACTCCACTCCACTACTCTCAACTCCACTACACTCCATTCAATTCCACTCCATCTCATTCCATTCTTCTCCATTCAACTCCACCCCACTCCACTGCACTCCATGCCACTCTACTCCACTCCATTCTATTCTTATCCATTCCATTCCATTCGTTTCTTTTGACAGGATCTCATGCTGTCACCGAGGCTGGAGTGCCACGACACAATCTCAGCTCACATTTCATTTCACCGTTCCATTACATTGCATTCCATTCCATTCCATTCCTTTCCACTGCATTGCATTGCACTCCATTCCATTCCATTCCATTCCCTTCCACTCCACTCCACTCCACTCCATTCAACTCCATTCCATTCCACTCCATGCCATTCCATTCCACTGAACTCCACTCCACTCCACTCCACTTCATTCCATTCCACTCCATTCCTCTCAACTGCACTCCCCTCTACTTCACTCCATTTCATTCCATCCCATTCCTTTCCACTCAATTCCATTCCACTCCACTCAAATCCACTCAACTCCATTCCGTTCCATTTCATTCAATCCAATTCGATTTCATTCCATTCCACTCCACTCCAGTCCACTTCACTCCATTCTGTTCCATCCCATTCCATTCCACTCCATTCCACTCCACTCTGCTCCAATCCACTCCACTCCAATCCATTCCATTCCATTCCGTTCCATCCCATTCCATTCCACTACATTCCACTCCACTCAACTCCACTCCACTCCAATCCATTCCATTCCATTCCGTTCCATCCCATTCCATTCCACTACATTCCACTCCACTCAACTCCACTCCACTCCATTCCAGTCCATTCAATTCCATTCCACCCCATTACATTCCATTCCTTTTTTTTGACTGGATCTCACTCTCTCACCCAGGCTGGAGTGCAGTGGCACAATCTCAGCTTTCATTTCATTTCACCATGGCATTCGGTTGCATTCCATTCCTTTCCATTGCATTCCGTTCCATTCCATACCATTCCAATCCATTCCATTCCCTTCCACTCTGCTGAACTCCACTCCACTCCTTGCCATTCCTCTCCCCTCCACTCCACTTCACTCCATTCCATTCCATTCTATCAAATTCCCTTCCATTCCATTACACTCCACTCCCCTCACTGCACTCCACTCCACATCATTCCATTCCCGTCCACTTCATTCCATTCTATTCCACTCCACTCCACTCCATTCCATCCTATTCCAATCCACTCCATTCAGCTCCTCTCCACTCCTCTCCACTCCAACACATTCCTTTCCATTCCACTCCATCCCATTCCATTCAACTCCGTTCCACTCCACTCTACTCCCGTTCTCTCTGTTCCATTCCATTCTACTCCATTCCATTCCGTTCCTTTCTTTTACTGGATCTCACTCTGTCACCCAGGCTGGAGTTCAGTGGCACCATCTCAGCTCACATTTCATTCCAAGATTCCGTTAGGTTCCATTCCATTCAATTCCATTCCTTTCTATTGCATTCCATTCCATTCCTTTCCATTGCATTCCATTCCATTCCACTCCACTTTCCTCCACTCCACTCCACTCTTCTCCACTCCATTACGTTCTATTTCATTCCATTCCACTCCATTCCCCTGCACTCCAATCTACTCCACTCCATCCCATTACACCCCATTCCTTTCCGTTCCATTCCACTTCTCTCCACTCCTCTCCACTCCACTTCTCTCCACTCCTTTCCATTCCATTCCACTCCATTACATTTCATTTCTTTCTTTCGACCGGATCTCACTCTGTACTCAGGCTGGAGATCAGTTGCGAAATCTCAGCTGTCATTTCATTTCACCATTCCATCCCATTCCATTCCATTCCGTACCATTCCATTCCACTCCACTCCACTACAGTTCACTACATTCCGTTCCATCCTATTCCATTCCACTCCATTCCACTCCACTCCACTCGACTGCACTGTACTCCACTCCATTCCACTCCACTCCACTCGACTTCACTGTACTCCACTCCATTCCATTCCATCCCATTCCTTTCCACTCCATTTCACATCACTCCACTCCACTCCACTCCATTCCATTCCACTCCATCCCTTTCCATTCCACTCTATTCCCCTCCAATCTACTCCACTACACTCCAGTCTATTCTACTCCATTCCATTCATCTCCACTCCATTGCATTCCTTTCCATTCCACTCCATTCCTTTCCATTCCTTTCTTTCGACATGATCTCTGTCTTTCACCCAGGCTGAAGTGCAGTGGCACAATCTCAGCTCAAATTTCACTTCACCATTCCATTCCATTGCATTCCATTCCATTCCTTTCCATTCCACTCCATTCCATACCATTCCATTCCATTGCATCCATTCCACTCCACCCCACTCCATTCCGTGCCTTTCCGTTCCATTCCACTCAGCTCCACTCCTTTCCATCCCATCCCATTCCCTTCCAGTCCATTGCACTCCAATCCACTCCACTCTACTCCGTGCCATGCCGTTCCATCCCATTCCATTCCATTCCACTCCACCTCACTCCACCCCTCTCCATTCTGCTCCTTTCCATTCCATTCCATTCCACTCCACTCCACTCCATTTCATTCCATCACATTCCATTCCACTTCATTGCTCTCCACTCCACTCAACTCCACTCCATTCCATTCCATCCCATTATATTCCACCCCATTCCACTCCATTCCTCTCCAGTCCACTCCACTCCACTCCACTCTGTTCCATTCCATTACTTTCCACTCCAATCCATTCCATTCCTGTCTTTTGACATGATCTTACTCTGTCACGCATGCTTGAGTGCAGTGGCACAATCTCAGCTCATATTTCATTTCACCATTCCATTCCCTTGCATTCCATTCCATTGTATTCCCCTCCACTTCACTCCATTCCATTCCATTGCATTACACTTCACTGCACTCTACTCCACTCCATTCAATCCCATTCCATTCCACTCTACTCCACTCGACTCCATTCCGTTCCTCTCCATCCCATTCCATTCCACTCCACTCCACTCCATTCCATTCCACTCCACTCCACTCAACACCACCTCCTTCTGTGAGGCCTCTCAGCCCAAGCCACGCCATCGCATCCCCTGTGACTTGCACCTATACACCCAGATGTCCTGAAGTAACTGAAGAATCACTAAAGAAGTGAAAAGGCCCTGCCCCGCCTTAACTGATGTGATTCCACCATTGTGATTTTTTCCTGTCTCACCTTTACTGAGTGATTAACTCTGTGAATTTCCTTCTCCTGGCTCAGAAGCTCACCCACTGAGCACTTTGTGATCCCCGCCCCTGTCCACCAGAGAACAACCCCCTTTGACTGTAATTTTCCATTAACTTCCCAAATACTATAAAACGGCCCCACCCCATCTCCCTTCTCTGACTATCTTTTTGGCCTCAGCCCACCTGTTCCTAGGTGAAATAAACAGCCTTGTTGTTCACACAAAGCCTGCTTGGTGGTCTGTTCACACTGATGCACATGAAATTTTGTTCCGTGATTCGGATCAGGGGACCTCCCTTGGGAGATCAATCCCCCGTCCTCCTGCTCTTTGTTCCGTAAGAAAGATCCACCTATGTCCTCAGGTCCTCAGTCTGACCAGCCCAAGAATCATCTCACCAATTTAAAATCCAGTAAGCGGCCTCTTTTTACTCTCTTCTCCAACCTCCCTCACTATCCCTCAACCTCTTTCTCCTTTAAATCTTGGGGCCAAACTTCAATCTCTCCCTTCTCTTAATTTCAATTCCTTTCATTTTCTGGTAGAGACAAAGGAGACACATTTTATCCGTGGACTCAAAACTCCGGCGCTGGTCACGGACTGGGAAGGCAGCCTTCCCTTGGTGTTTAATCATTGCAGGGTCGCCTCTCTGATTATACACCCACGTTTCAAGGGTGTCAGACAACGAAGGGACTCCTGCCTTGGTCCTTCACCCTTAGCGGCAAGTCCCACTTTTCTGGGGAAGGGACAAGTACCCCAACCCCTTCTCTCCTTGTCTCTACCCCTTCTCTGCCTTTCCTGGGGCAGGGGCAAGTAACCCTCAACCCCTTCTCCTTCACCCTTAGCAGCAAGTCCTGCTTTCCTTGGGGGCAAGAACCCCACAATCGCTTATTTCCACACCCCAACCTCTTATCACTGCACCCCAATCCCTTATTTCCCCACCCTGACCTCTTATCTCTGTGCCCCAATCCCTTATTTCCGTGCTACAAACCCTTCTCTGCTTTTCTGGAGGGCAAGAAACCCCACCCCTTCTCCGTGTCTGTACTCTTTTCTCTGGGCTTGCCTCTTTCACAATGGGCAAGTTTCCACCTTCTATTCCTGCTTTTTCTCCCTTAGCCTGTGTTCTCAAAAACTTAAAACCTCTTCAACTCACACGTCACCTAAAACCTAAATGCCTTATTTTATTCTGCAATGACACTTGACTTCAATACAAACTCGACCGTAGTTCCAAATAGCCGGAAAACGGCACTTTCAATTTTTCCATCCTACAAGATCTAAATAATTCTTGCCGTAAAATGGGCAAATGGTCTGAGGTGCCTGACGTCCAGGAATCCTTTTACACATCAGTCCCTTCCTAGTCTCTGTGCCCAGTGCAACTCGTCCCAAATCTTCCTTCCTTCCCTCCCTCCTGTCCCCTCAATCCCATCCCCAGGTGTCGCTGAGTCTTTCTAATCTTCCTTTTCTACAGACACATCTGACCTCTCCCCTCCTTGCCAGCCCAAGCTAGGTCCCAATTCTTCCTCAGCCTCTGCTCCTCCACCTGCAATCTTTTTATTGCTTCCCCTCCTCACACCTGGTCTGGCTTACAGTTTCGTTTTGTGACTAGCCCTCCCCCACATGCCCAGCAATTTACTCTTAAAAAGGTGGCTAGAGCTAAACGCATAGTCAAGTTTAATGCTCCTTTTTCTTTATCCCAAATCAGATAGAGTTTCGGCTCTTTTTCATCAAATATAAAAATCCAGCCCAGTTAATGGCTCGTTTGGCAGCAACACTGAGATGCATTACAGCCTTAGACCCTAAAAGGTCAAAAGGCCGTCTTATTCTCAATATACATTTTATTACCCAATCTGCTCCCGACATTAAATAAAACTCCAAAAACCGGAATCTGGCCCTCAAACCTCACAACAGGACTTAATTAACCTCACCTTCATGGTGTACAATAACAGAAAAAAGTTGCAATTCCTTGCCTCCACTGTGAGACAAACCCCAGCCACATCTCCAGCACACAAGAACTTCCAAGCGCCTGAACCTCAGCAGCCAGGCGTTCCTCCTGAACCTCGTCCCCCAGAAGCTTGCTACAAGTGCCAAAAACCTGACCACCAAGCCAAGGAATACCCTCAGCCCGGGATTCGTCCTAAGCCGTGTCCCATCTGTGCGGGACCCCACTGAAAATCGGACGGTTCAACTCACCTGGTAGCCAGTTCAAGAGCCCCTGGAACTCTGGCCCAAGGCTCTCTGACTTCTTCCCAGATCTTCTCAGCTTAGCGGCAGAAGACTGACACTGCCTGATCACCTCAGAAGCCCCCTAGACCATCACGGATGCCAAGCTTTGGGTAACTCTCACAGTGGAGGGTAAGTCCATCTCCTTCTTAATCAATACGGAGGCTACCCACTCCACATTAACTTCTTTTCAAGGGCCTGTTTCCCTTGCCTCCATAACTCTTGTGGGTATTGATGGCCAGGCTTCTAAACCTCTTAAAACTCCCCAACTCTGGTTCCAACTTGGACAACACTCTTTTATGCACTCTTTTTTAGTTATCCCCACCTGCCCAGTTCCCTTATTAGGCCGAGATATTTTAACCAAATTGTCTGCTTCCCTGATTATTCCTGGACTACAGCCACAACTCATTGCCACCCTTCTCCCAAACCCAAAGCCTCCTTCACGTCTTCCTCTCATATCCCCCCACCTTAACCCACAAGTATGGGACATGTCTACTCCTTCCCTGGCAACCGATCACATGCCCATTACCATCCCATTAAAACCTAATCACCCTTACCCCGCTCAATGCCAACATCCCCTCCCACAACATGCTTTAAAAGGATTAAAGCCTGTTATCACTCGCCTGCTACAGCATGGGCTTCTAAAACCTATAAACTCTCCTTACCATTCCCCCATTTTACCTGTCCTAAAACCAGACAAGTCTTACGCGTTAGTTCAGAATCTGTGCCTTATCAACCAAATTGTTTTGCCTATCCACCCAGTGGTGCCAAACACATATACTCTCCTATCCTCAATACCTCCCTCTACTTCCCATTATTCTCTTCTGGATCTCAAACAGGCTTTTTTTTTTTACTATTCCTTTGCACCCTTCATCCCAGCCTCTCTTTTCCTTCCCTTTGACTGACCCTGACACCCATTAGGCTCAGCAAATTACCTGGGCTGTACTGCCGCAGGGCTTCACAGACAGCCTCCATTAGTTCAGTCAAGCCCAAATTTCATCCTCATCTGTTACCTATTTCGGCATAATTCTCATAAAAACACACATGCTCTCCCTTCTGATCATGTCCGATTAATCTCCCAAACGTCAATCCCTTACAGAAGAACAACTCCTTTCCTTCCTAGGCAAGATTAGTGTGGTCAGAATTCTTACACAAGAGCCACCACCACACTGTGTAGCCTTTCTGTCCAAATAACTTGGCCTTACTGTTTTAGCCTAGCCCTCATGTCTGCATGCAGCAGCTGTCGCTGCTTTAATACTGTTAGAGGCCCTAAAAATCACAAACTATGCTCAACTCACGCTCTACGTTTCTCATAACTTCCAAAATCTATTTTCTTCCTCATACCTGACACATATACTTTCTGCTCCCTGGCTACTTCAGCTGTACTCACTCTTTGTTAAGTCCCACAATTACCCACAATTACAAGTTCCTGGCCTGGACTACAATCTGGCCTCTCACATTATTCCTGATACCACACCTGACACCCATGACTGTATCTCCCTGATCCACCTGAGGTTCACCACATATCCCCATATTTCCTTCTTTCCTGTTCCTCACCATGATCACACTTGATTTATTGATGGCAGTTCCACAAGGCCTAATCGCCACACACCAGCAAAGGCAGGCTATGCTATAGTACAAGCTACTAGCCTGACTCTGAGAACCTCTCATTTCCTTTCCATTGTGGAAATCTATCCTCAAGGAAATAACATCTCAGTGTTCCATCTGCTATTCTACTACTCCTCAGGGATTATTCAGGCCCCCTCCCTTCCCTACACATCAAGCTCGAGAATTTGCCCCCACCTAGGACTGGCAAATTAGCTTTACTCAACATGTCTCGAGTCAGGAAACTAAAATACCTCTTAGTCTAAATAGACACTTTCACTGAATAAGTAAAGACGTTTCCTATAGGTTCTGAGAAGGCCACCACTGTCATTTCTTCCCTTCTGTCAGACATAATTCCTCAGTTTAGCCTTCCCACCTCTATACAGTCTGATAATAGACCAGCCTTTATTAGTCAAACCAGCCAAGCAGTTTTTCAGGCTCTCAGTATTCAGTGAAACCTTTATACCTCTTACGGTCCTCCATCTTCAAGAAAAGTAGAACAGACTAAAGGTCTTTTAAAAACACACCTCACCAAGCTCAGCCACCAACTTAAAAAGGACTGGAAAATACTTTTACCACTTTCGCTTCTCAGGATTCAGGCCTGTCCTCGGACTGCTGCAAGGTACAGCCCATTTGGGCTCCTTTTTCTTAGGCCTCAGTCTCATTCCAGACACCGGACCAACTTAGACTTGGACCCCAAAGAACTTGACATCCGTACTATTTTCAGTCTAGTCATACTCCTATTCTCCATTCTCAACTACTCGTACATGCTCTGCTCTTGTTTACACTGCCAGTTTACACTGTTTCCCCAAGCCATCACAGCTGATATCTCCTTGTGCTATCCCCAAACTGCCACTCTTAACTCTTGAAGTAAATAAATAATCTTTGCTGGCAGGACTATGCTGAATCTCCTTAGGCACTCTTAATCAGATGTCCCAGGTCCTCCCAATTCTTAGAACTTTTATATCTGTTTTTCTCCTTCTCTTATTCCTTTAAGTTTTTCAATTCATACAAAACCGTATCCAGGCCATCACCAATAATTCTACACAGCAAATGTTTTTTCTAACAACCCCACGATATCACTCCTTACCACAAAATCTTCCTTCAGCTTAATCTCTCCCACTTTATGTTCCCACCCAGCCCCTAATCCCGCTTGAATCAGCCCTGAGAAACATCGCCCATTCTCTCTAGATACCACCCCCCAAAAATTTTCACCACCCCAACACTTCAACACTATTTTGTTTTATTTTTCTTATTAATATAAGAAGGCATGAATGTCAGGCCTCTGAGTCCAGGCCAAGTCATCGCATATCCTATGACTTGCACGTATACACCCAGATGGCCTGAAGTAACTGAAGAATCACAAAAGAAGTAAAAAGGCCCTGCCCCGCCTTAACTGATGACATTCCAAAATTGTGATTTCTTCCTGCCCCACCTTAACTGAGTGATTAACCCTGCGAATTTCCTTTTCCTGGCTCAGAAGTTCACCCACTGAGCACCTTGTGAACCCTGCACATGACCACCAGAGAAAAACCCCTTTTGAAGGTAATTTTCCATTAACTTCCAAAATCCTATAAAACGGCCCATACCCTATGTCCCTTCGCAGGCTCTCTTTTCGGATTCAGCCCACCTGCAGCCAGGTGAAATAAACAGCCGTGTTGCTCACACAAAGCCTGTTTGGTGGTCTCTTCACACGGACGTGCATGAAACACTCTACTGCATTCCATTCCATTCCACTTCTTTCCATTCCATTCCTTTCTTTCGACAGCATCTCACTTTGTCTCCTAGGCTGGAGTGCAGTGGAACAATATCAGCTCACTTTTCACTACACCATTCCATTGCATTGCATTCCATTCCATTGCATTCTATTCCATTCCATTCCACTAAACTCCACTCCATTCCACTCCACTCCATTCCACTCCACTCCATTCCACTCCACTCCACTCCATTCCATTACATTCCATCCACTCCATTCCACTCCACTCCACTCCAAAGCACTCCACTCAATTCCATTCCATCCCATTCCATTCCACTCCAGTTCACTCCAGTCCACTCCACTCCACACCACTTCACCCCATTCCATTCCACTGCATCCCATTCTATTCTACTCCATTCCACTCCACTCCACTCCCCTCCACTCCATTCCATTCCAATCCACTCCATTCCATTCCATTCCTTTCTTCAACAGGATCTCACTCTGACACCCAGGCTGCAGTGCAGTGGCACAATCTCAGTTCACCCTTCATTTCACCATTCCATTCCATTCCACTCCACTCCACTCCAGTCCGCTTAACTCCACTCAGCTGCATTCCATTCCACTGCATTCCACTCCAATCCACTCCACTCCACTGCAATACACTAAAATCAACTCCATTCCATTCCATTCCATTCCATTTCAATCCATTTCATTGCATTCCACTCCATTCCACTCCACTCCACTCCACTCCAATCCATTCCATTCCATGACATTACATTCCATGCCATTCCACTTCATTATATTCCACTCCTTTCATTCGACAGGATCTCACTCTGTCACCCAGGCTGGAGTGCAGTAGCACAATCTCAGCTCACATTTCATGTCACCATGCCATTTCATTCCTTTCCATTCCATTCTATTCCATTCCACTCCACACTACTCCACGCCAATAAACTCCACTCCATTAAGCTCCATCCCAATCCATTCCATTTCACACCACTCCACTCCACTACACTGCACTCCATTCCATTCTGTTCCATCCTATTCCATTTCACTCCACTCAACTAAATTCCACTCCAGTCCCTTCCACTCCATTAAATTCCATTCCATTTGACTCCATTCCATTCCATGCCATTCTTTCAAAAAGATCTCAATCTGTCCCCCAGGCTGGATTGCAGTCACACAATCTCAGCTCACATTTCATTTCACCATTCCATTCCATTTCACTCCACTCCACTCCCCTCAACTCCACTCCATTCCATTCCATTCCACTCCATACCACTCCACTCCACTCCACTACACTGAACTCCGTTACATTCCATCTCTTTCCATTCTACTCCATTCCACTCCACTCCACTCCACTCTGCTCTACTCAAATCCACACCCTTCCATTCCATTCCATCCCATTCCACTCCAATCCATTCACCTCCACTCCAATCTACTCCACTCCGGTCAACTCCACTTCATTCAATTCAATTTCATTCCATTCCACTCCATTCCATTCCATTCCTTTCTTTCAACATGATCTTACTCTGTCACCCACGCTGGAGTGCAGTGGCACAATCTCACTTCGCATTTCTTTTCACCATTCCTTTCCATTCCATTCCATTCCATTCCACTCCATTCTTCTCCACTCCACTCCACTGCACTCAATTCCATTTCACTCCATTCCACTCCACTCCACTCCAATCTACTCCTATCCACTCCACTCCAGTCCATTCCATCCCATTCCATTCCACTCCATTCCACTCCATTCCACTCCACTCCACTCCATTCCATTCCATTCATTTCTACTCCATTCCATTCCCTTCCTTTCTTTTGACACGATCTCACTCTGTCACCCAGGGTGGAGTGCAGTCACATGATCTCAGCTCGCATTTCATTTCACCATTCCATTCCATTCCATTCCACTGGGATCCACTCCAATCCGTTCCGTTCCATTGAACTCCTCTACTTTCCACTCCTTTCCATTCAATTACTTTCATTCCATTTCATTCCATTGCATTACACTCCATTCCATTCCATTCCGTTCCATTCCATTCCATTCAATTCCTTTCCATTCCTTTCCATCCCATTTCATTCCATTCCATTCCATTCCATTCCATTCCGTTCCACTCCACTCAACTCTATTCCATTCCATTCCATTCCATTCCTTCATTCCATTCCATTCCATTCCACTCCATTCCATTCCATTTGTTTTTTCGACAGAATCTCACTCTGCACTAAGGCTGGAGTGCAGTAGCACAATCTCAGCTCACATTTCATTTCAACATTCTAGTCCATTCTATTCCATTCCATTCCATTCCATTCCATCCCTTTGCGTTCCACTCCATTACACTCCACTCTGTTCCAGTCCACTCCACTCCACTCTATTCCACCCCACTGCTCTCCTCTCCGCTCCACCCCATTCCATTCCATCCCATCCCATTCCTCTCCACTCTTCTACACAGAACTCCACTCCATTCGATCACATTCCATTCAACTCCATTCTACTCCACTCCACTCTGCTCCAGTCCACTCCACTCCCCTCCACTCCACTCCACTCCATTCATTTCTATTCCTCTCTATTCCATTCCATTCATTTCTTTGGATATTATCTCACTCTGTCACCCAGGCTAGATTGCAGTTGGACAATCTCAGCTTACATTTCAATTCAGAATTCCATTCATTTGTATCCATTTAATTCCATTCCATATCACTCCACTCCACTCCTTTCCATTCCATGCGCCTCTATTCCACTCCATTCCACTCCATTCCATTCCATTCCATTCCATTCCACTCCACTCCATGCCACTCCACTCTACTCCACTACACCTGATCCCATTCAATCCCATTCAATTCCAGTCCATTCCAGCCCATTCCACTCCACTCCACTCCATTCCATTCCATTCCATTCCTTTGATTTCACTCAACAGGATCTCATGCTGTAACCATGGCTGAAGTGCAATGTCCCAATCTCAGCTCACATTTCATTTGACCATTGCATTTCATTTCATTGCATTCCATTCCATTCCATCCCATTCCATTCCACTCCATTCCACTCCACTCAACTCCGCTCCACTCCACTCCACTCAAATCCACTCCATTCCACTCCATTCAATTCCATTCCACCACATTCCTCTCCTCTCATCTCCACTCCACGCCACTCAGCTGCATTCCAAGCTACTCCTCTCCACTCCACTCCACCACATTCCATTCCATCCCATCACATTCCACTCCAATGCACTCCACTCCACTACATTCCATTCCATTCCATACAATCACATTCCATTGAATTCCATTCCACCCCACTCCACTCTACTCCATCCACTCCACTCCACTCCGCTCCATTCCATTCCGTTCCATTCCACTCCATTCCATTCCATTCCATTCCATTTCATTCCATTCCACTCCATTCGTTTCTTTCAACAGGATCTCACTCTGTCACCCAGGCCGGAGTTCAGTGGCAGAATCTCAGCTCACATTTCACTTCACAAATCCATTCCTTTCCATTCCATTTAATTCCAGTCCATTACACTCCATTCAATTCCATTCCATTCCATTCCGTTGCACTCCCCTCCACTCCACTCCACTCCACTCAAGTCCACTCCATTCCATTCAACTCCATTCCACAGCATTCCACTCCACTCCACTCCACTCAATCCCATTCCATTCCATTCCACTCCATTCCACTCCACTCCACTCCACTCCACTATATTCCATTCGATTCCACTCCGTTCCTCTCCCCTCCACTCAACTACACTCCACTCGTTCCCATTACTTCCCATTCCATTCCACTCCATTCCACTCCACTCTATTCCATTCCTTTCCATGCCATTCCGTTAAACTCCATACCTCTCCACTCCTCTCCTCTCCACTCCATTCCATTCCATTCCACACCAATCCATTCCATTTATTTATTTCAACAGGATCTCACATTGTCACCAAGACTGGAATGCAGTGGCACAATCTCCGATCACATTTCATTTCACCATTCAATTCCATTGCATTGCATTGCATTCCATTCCATTCCATTCCTTTCCATTCCATTGCATTCCACCCCATTCCATTCTACTCCACTCAACTCCACTCCACTCCATTCAATTGCACTCCACTCCACTCCATTCCATTCCATCCAAGTCCATTTCAATCCACTCCACTCCACTCCACACCACTCCACTTCACTCCAATTCACTAAACTGTACTCTACTTCATTCCATTCCATTCCATTCCATTCAACTCCACTCAACTCCACTCAACTACATTCCATCCTATTTCATTTCAATCAACTCAGCTCCACTCCACTCCACTCCAGCCACTCCTTTCCATTCCACTCCATCCTATTCCATTCAACTCCATTCCACTTCAGTCCACTGCACTCCACTCCTTTCCATTCCATTCCATTCTTTCGACAAGGTCTCACTCTCTCACCCAGGCAGGAGTGCAGTAGCACCATCTCAGCTCACATTTTATTTCAAAATTTCATTGCCTTCCATTGCATTTCGTTCCATTCCATTCCATTCCAATCCATTCTATTCATTTCCATGGCATTGCATTTAATTCCATTCCTTTCTACTCCATTCCACTCCACTCCACTCCTCTCCACTCCATAACCATCCATCCCATTCCATTCCACTTCATTCCACTCCATTTCACTCCACTCCACTCCTCTACGTGCCATTCCACCCCATTCCTTCCCACTCCATTCCACTCCTCTCAACTCCTCTACATTGAACTCCACTCCTCTCCACTCCACTCCACTCCATTCCATTGCATTGCATTCCACTCCATTCCATTCCATTTCTTTCTTTCAACAGGATCTCACTTTGTATACTGGCTGGAGTACACTGGCACAATCTCAGTTCTCATTCCATTTAACCATTCCATTCCATTCCATTCCACTCCTTTCCACTCTACACTGCACTTGACTCCATGCCATTCCAACCCACTTCATTCACCTCCATTCCACTAGACTCCACTCTAACCCACTCCACTTCAATCCACTCCATTCCATTCCATTCCATCCCATTCCATTCCATTCCTTTCTTTAGTCAGGATCTGAGGCTGTCACCCAAGCTAGAGTGCAGTGTCCCAATCTCAGCTCACATTTCTTTTCACCGTTCCGTTCAGTTGCATTCCATTCCATTCCACTCCATTCCATTCCATTCCACTCCACTCCCCTTCATTCTGTTCCATTCCATTCAACTCCACTCCACTAAACTCTTCTCCATTCCATTCTATCCCATTCCATTTCACTCCATTTCACATCACACCAGATTCCCGTCCACTCTACTCCACCGCATTCCATTGCATTCTATTCCATTCCATTCCACTCCACTCTCTTCCATTCCTTTCTTTCCACAGGATCTCACTCTGTCACCCACGCTGTAGAGCAGTGGAACTATCTGAGCTCACATATCATTTCACCATTCCTCTGTTTTCCATTCCATTCCATTCCGTTCCATAACAATCCACTCAACACCATGCCACTCCAATCCACTCAACTCCATTCTATTCCATTCCATTCCATTCCATTGCATTCCACTGCATTCCACTCCACTCTACTCCAGTCCACTCCTCTCCACTCCATTGCACTCCACTCTACTCCAGTCCACTCCACTCCACTCCATTCCATTCTATACATTTCCATTCCACTCCATTCTACTCCACACTAGTGCACTCCACACAACTTCACTCCAGTCCACTCCACTCCACTCCTTTATCCCATTGAATCACATTCCTGTCAACTCCACTCCACTCCACTCCATTCCATTCTTTCCGATTCCATTACACTCCATTCTACACCACCCCAATCCACTGCACACAACTCCGCTCCACTCCACTCCTTTCCATTCCATCCCAATTCATTCCACTCCATTACACTCCACTCCATTCCAGCCTGCTCCACTCCACTCCACTCCACTCCACTCCATTCCATTCCATTCCATTTCACTCCATTCCATTCCATTAATTTCTTTCGACAGGATCTCACTCAGTCACTCTGGCTGGAGTGCAGTGGCACAGTCTCAGCTCACACATCATCTCACCATTCCTTTCCATTCCATTCCATTCCATTCCATTCCATTCCATTCCATTCCATTGCAACCCATTCCACTCCACTCCACTCCACTCCAAACCACTCCACTCAATTTTACCGTAGTTCTGTACATTCCATTCCACTCCATTCCACAGCAGCCCACTCCTCTCCATTACACTACACTCAATTTCGTTCCATTACGTTCCATTCCATTCCATTCTGCTCCATTGCATTCCATCCTTTTCTTTTGTGATTATATCACTCTCTCACAGGATACAGTCCAGTGGCACTATCTCAGCTCACATTTCAGTTCACCCTTCCTTATATTTCATTCCATTCCATTCCATTCCATTCCATTCCACTCCACTCCACTCCACTCCACACCACTCCACCCCACTCCACCCCACTCCACTCCACCCCACTCCACTCCACTCCACTCCACTCCACTTCATTCCATTCCATTGCATTCCATTCCACTCCTCTCCATTCGTTTCAAGTCCACTCCATTCCATGCCACTCCACTCCAGTCCATTCCATTCCGTCCCTCTCCAATCCACTCCACTCCACTGCATTCCACTGCATTCCACTCCTCTCCACTCCACTGCATTCCACTCCATTCCATTCCACTGCATTCCATTGCATTTTTTTCTTTCGACAGGATTTCACTGTATCACCCATGTTGGAGTGCAGTGGCACAATCTCAGCTCACACTTCATTTCACCATTCCAATCCACTCCATTCCATTCCATTCCATTCCATTCCATTCCATTCCATTCCATTCCATTCCATTCCTTTCCACTCCATTCCATTCCATTCCATTCCGGTCCACTCCACCCCATTCCACTCCACTCCACTACATCCCACTCCACTCCTCTTCTACCCAATCTGTTCCATTCCATTCCATTCCATGCCATGCCATGCCATGCCATTCCATTCCATTCCATTGCACTCCATCCCACTCCACACCACTCCGCTCCACTCCATACCATCCCATTCCATTCCACTCCTATAGCCTCCACTCCACCCCATTCCATTCCATTCCGCTCCATTTCATTTCATTCCATTCCATTCCATTCCACTCCATTCCATTTCATTAAATTCCATTCTATTGCATTCCACTCCATACCACTCCACCACACTCCACTCCACTCCATTCCACTCCACTGCATTCCATTCCATTCCGTTCCATTCCATTCAATTCCATTCCATTCCGTTCCATTCCATTCCATTCCGTTCAATTCCATTCCATTCCATTCCATTCCATTCAATTCCATTCCATTCCATTCCATTCCATTCCACGGCACTCCAGTCCACTCCACTCCACTCCACTGTACTCCATTCCATTCTATTCCATTCCATTGCTTTCGTTCGACAGGATCTCTCTGTCTCACAGGCTGCAGTGCCGTGGCACAAATTCTGCTCATTTTTCATTTAAATACTCCATTCCATCCCGTTCCATTCCTCTCCTTTTAACTCCACAAGACTCCACTATTTTCCACTTCACTCCATTCCATTCCATCCCATTCCTTTCAACTACATTCCACTCCAGTCCACTCCACTCCAATTCATTGCATTCCTTTCCATGCGATATCACTCCATTACATTCAATTCCTTTCTTTCAACAGGCTCCCACTCTGTCACCCAGGCTGGAGTGCAGAGGCAAAATCTCAGCTCACATTTCATTTTACCATTCCATTCGATTCCCTTCCCTTCCATTCCATTCCATTCCATTCCACACGACTCCATTCCAGTCCACTCCACTCCATTCCATCCCTTTCCATTCCAGTACAGTCAACTCCACTCCACTCATCTCCACTCCACTCAACTCCAATCCTCTTCATCCCATTCCATTCCACTTCTTTCCAGTACACTGCATTCCACTCCAATCTACTCCACTGCATTCCATTCCATTCCATTACACTCTGTTCCATTTCATTCCTTTCTTTTGACAGGATCTCACTCTGTCACCAGTGCTGGAGTGCAGTGGAACATTTTCAGCTCAGATTTCATTTCACCATTCCAATCCATTCCATTTCACTTCACTCCACTCCAGTCCACTCCACTTCACTCTTTTCCACTCCATTCAACTCCACTTCACTCCACTCCACCCCATTCCATTCCATCCCATTCTGTTTCACTCCACTCCTTTCCACTCCACTCCACTCCTTTCCATCCCATTGCATTCTACTCCAATCCATTCCACTCCAATCCATTCCATTCCATCCCATTCCATTCCACTCCATTTCACTTCACTCCACTCCACTCCATTCCATTCTACTCCATTTCACTTCACCCCACTCCACTCTACTCTATTCCATTCTACTCCATCTCATTCCATTCAACTCCATTCCCCTCCAATCCACTCCACTCCAGTTTACTCCACTCCACTCCTTTACACTCTATTCCATTCCATTCCATTCCATTCCATTCCACTCTATTCCATTCCATTCCATTCCACTCCATTCCCTTACATTCCATTCTTTCGACAGGATCTCTCTCTGACACCCAGGTTGGAGTGCAGTGAAAAAATGAAAGCTCACATTTCAATTCGCCATTCCATTGCTTTTCATTCCATTCCATAACAATCCACTCCACTCCACTAAACTACACTCAACTCCATTCCATTCCATTCCATTCCATTCCATTCCATTCCATTCCATTCCATTCCATTCCACTCCAGTCCACTCCATTCCATTCTATACGTTTCCATTCCACTCCATTCTACTCCAAGGCAGTCCATTCCACACAACTCTTCTCCAATCCACTTCACTCTATTTAATCCCATTCCATCCCATTCCATTCCACTCCACTGCACTCCACTCCACTGCACTCCACTCCACTCTCCTCCTTTCCTTTCCCTTCTCTCCGATTCCATTCCACTCCATTCTACTCCATGCCTGTTCACTCCACACAACTCCAATCCACTGAAGTGCATTCCATTGCATCCCATTTCATTCCAGTCCATTCCACTCCACTCCACTCCACTCCATTCCGTTCCATTCCGTTCCATTCCATTCTGCTCCGTTCCATTCCGTTCCGTTCTGTTCCATTCCATGCCATTCCCCTTCCTTCCATTCCATTCCTCTATTTCGAAAGGATCTCACTCAGTCACTTAGGGTGGAGTGCAGTGGCACAATCTCAGCTCACACTTCATCTAACCGTTCCTTTCCATTCCATTCCATCCCATTCCACTCCACTCCATTCCACTTCACTCCACTACATTCGATTCCATCCCATTCCATTGCACTCCAGATAACCCCACTCAACTCCCCTACATTCCATTCCATCCAATTCCATTCTACTCCATTCCACTCCACTCCACTCTAGTCCACTCCACTCTGCTCCATTCCATTCTATTCCATTCCACTCTATTCCATTCCATTCCTTTCTTCCAATAGGATCTCATTCCGTCATGCAGGCTGTAGTGCAGTGGCACAATCTCATCTCACGTTTCATTTCATCATTCCGTTCCATTCCATTACATTCCATTCAATTGCTTTCCACTCCACTCCACTCCACTACACACCATTCCATTACATTCCATCCAATTCTATTCGACTGAATTCCACTCCACTCCTCTCCACTCTACTCCTTTCCATTCCATCCCAATCCGTTCAAATCCATTCCACCGCACAACACGACACTATATTCCACTGACAGCACACCACTGCACTCAATTTCATTCCATTCCTTTCTTTCTACAATATGTCGCCTGTCACCCAGGCTGGAGTGCACCGGTGCAATCTCAGCTCACATTTTATTTTGCCATTCCTTTCCATTCCATTCCAATCCATTCCATTCCATTCTACTCCATTCAACTCCACTCCACTCTACTCCACTCCATTACTCTTCACTCCATTCCATTCCATCCCATTCCTTGCCACTCCATTCCACTCCACTCCACACCACTCCTCTCCTTCTCACTCCCCTCAGTTCCATTTCACCCCATCCCATTACATTCCATTCTATTCCACACCACTCCACTAGACTCCACTCCATTCCATTCCATCCCATCCCATTCCATTCCACCCCACTCCACTCCACTCAACTCCATTTCTGTCCATTCCTTTCCATTACACTCCCCTCCAATCCACTCCTCTCCTCTACACTCCATTCCATTCAATTACTTACATTCCTTTGCACTCCACTCCACTCCATCACACTCCACTCCACTCCATTCCATTACACACCATCCGTTAGCGTTCCTTTCCATTCCACTGAACTCCACTCCACTGCACTCCACTCCACTCCACTCTCTTCTATTCAATTCCATTGCATTCCCCTCTATTGCATTCCATTCCTTTCTTTCGACAGGATCTCTCTCTGTCCCCCAGGCTGGAGTGCAGTGGCACAATCTCAGCTCACCTTTCATTTCTCCATTCCATTCCATTCGATTCCATTCCATTGCATTCCATAACATTCCATTCCAGTCTTCTCCACTCCACTCCTCTCCACTCCACTCCTCTCCACTTCATTACATTCTATTCCATTCCACTCCATTCCATTCCTTTCTTTCAAAAGTATCTCAATATGTCTCCCAGGCTGGAGTGCAGTGGCAGAATCTCAGCTCACATTTCGTTTCACCATTCCTTTCCATTGCATTGCTTTCCATTCCATTCCATTGCATTGCATTCCATTCCATTCCATTTGACTCCACTCCATCTATGCCATTCCACTCCACCAGATTCAATTTCATTCCTTTCCATTAGAATCCACTCCACTATACTCAACTCTCCTCTACTCCACTGCACTCCATTCCATTCCATCAAATTTCATTTCATTCCATTCCACGCCACCCTACTCCACTCAACTCCAATCCACTCCAGTCCATTCCATTCCACTCTACTCCATTCCACTCCACTCCAATCCCCTCCACTCCAATCCATTCCATTCCGTCCCTTTCCATTCCATTCAACTCCACTCCATTCCAATCCATTATATCCCTTTCTATGCCACTGCTGTCCACTCCACTCCACTCCACTCCACTCTATTTATTTCCATCCCATTCCATTCCACTCTACTTCACCCCACTACACTCCTTCCACTTCACTCCATTCAATTCCATCCCATTCCATTCCACTACTCTTCATCCCATTCCACTCCTCCCACTCCACTCCATTCCATTCCATCCCATTCCGTTCTACTACATTTCACTTCACTGCACCCCAATTCTCTCCGCTACACTCCACTCCACTCCATTCCATTACATTCCACTCCATCCCATTCCACTCCACTCCATTCCCCTCCACCCCATTCCACTCCACTCCAGTCCACTGCACTCCACTCCATTCCACTTCAAGCCATTCCATTCCATTCCATTCCATTCCATTCCATTACTTTCTTTCCACAGGATCTCACTCTGTCACCCAGGCTGGAGGGCAGTGGAACAATATCAGCTCACATTTCACTTCACCATTCCATTGCATTCCATTCAATTCCATAACAATCCACTCCACTCTACTCCACTCCATTCCATTCCAGTCCACTCCACTCCACTCCAGTCCACTCCACTCCACTCCAGTCCACTCCACTCCTCTCCATTCCATTCTATACGTTTCCATTCCACTCCATTCTACTCCACGCAAGTCTAGTCCACACAGCTCCCCTGCATTCCAACTCAGTCCAATTCCCTCCACTTTATTCCATTCTATGCCATTCCATTCCAATCCATTCCACTCCACTCCACTCCATTCCACTCCACTCTATTCCATTCAATTCTATCCAATTACCTTAAACTCCATTCTACTCCACGCCAGTCCACTGCACACAACTCCACTCCACTAAACTCCATGTCATTCTATTCTATTAAATTTCCCTTCTTTCCATTCCATTACTTTATTTCAACAGTATCTCAATCAGTCACTCATTCCGGGGTGCAGTGGCAGAATCTCAGCTCACACTTCATCTCACCATTCCATTTCATTCCATTCCGGTCCATCCCATTCCACTCCACTCCACTCCACTTCAATCCACTCCACTCCATTCCACTTCTCTCCACTGCATTCCACGCAACTCCACTCCTTTCCATTCCATTCCATTCCACCGCACCCCACTCCTCTCCACTCCACTCCACTGAATTCCATTCCATTCCATTCCACTAAATTCCACCTATTCTTTTCTATTGAGAAGATATCACTCTGACAACCAGGCTAGAGTGCATTGGCACAGTCTCAGCTCACATTTTATTTCGCTATTCCATTCCATTCCATTCCATTCCGTCCCTTTCCCTTCCACTCCATTCCCCTCCACTCCTCTCCACTCCACTGCATTCCACTGCTCTCTGCTCCACTCCACTATACTCCAATCCATTCAATTCCATTCTATTCCACTCCATAGCATTGCATTTTTTTCTTTCGACATGATCTCCCTCTATAACCCATGCTGGAATGCAGTGTCACAATTTCAGCTCACATTTCATTTCACCGTTCCATCCCATTCCATTCCATTCTGGTCCATTCCACTGCATTCCATTCCACTCCACTCCTGTGCAATCCACTCTGTTCCATTCCTTTCCATTCCACTCCATTCCATTCCATTCCATTCCACTCCATCCAAATCCACTCCACTCCACTCCATTCCATTCCACTCCATTCAATTTCATTTCATTCCATTCCATTCCATTCCATGCCACTCCACTCCACTCCCCTCCACCCCACTCCATTCTACTCAATTCCGTTCCATTCCATTCCATTCCTTTATTTCGATAGGATCTCACTCTCTCACCTAGGCTGGAGTGCTGTGGCACAAATTCACCTCACATTTCATTTCACCATTCTATTCCATTCCACTCCACTCAACTCCTCTCCACTCCCCTCCATTCCATTCCATCCCATTCCATTCAACTCCATTCGACTCCACTCGTCTCCACTCCATTCCACTCCACTGCATTCCAATCCATTTCATTGCATTCCACTCCTTTCCAATCCACTCGACTCCACTCCACTCCAATCCACTCCACTCCATTCCATTCCATTCCATGCCATTCCACTCCATTCCATTCAATTTCTTTCTTTTGAAAGAATCTTACTGTGACACCCATTCTGGAGTTCAGTGGCACAATCTCAGCTCACATTTCATTTTATCATTAATTTCAGTTCCATTCCATTCATTTCCATTCCATTCCATTCTATTCCATTACACTCCATTCCACTCCACTACACTTAACTCCACTAGACTCCACTCCACCCCACTCCATTCCATTCCATTCCATTGCGTTCCACTCCACTCCACTCCAGTCAATTCCATTCCATCCCATTCCATTCCACTTCACTCCACACTACTCCACTCCATTCCATTCCATCCCATTCCATTCCTCTCCATTCCACTAAATTCCACTCCATTCCATTCCGTTGCTTTCCACACCTTTACAGTCCACTCCACTCCACTTAATTCCATTCCATTCCATCGCATTCCATTC
The DNA here is from genome assembly GCF_028885655.2 of Pongo abelii. NCBI lineage: Eukaryota > Metazoa > Chordata > Mammalia > Primates > Hominidae > Pongo > Pongo abelii. The sequence continues at coordinate 3,770,030 of NC_071997.2, forward strand.
CACTCCAGTCCATTCCACTCAATTACACTCCATTACACTCCACTCCACTTCATAAGATTCCATTCCATTCTGTTTCTCTTCAGTCCATTCCATTACACTTCATTCCATTCCATTCCTTTCTTTCAACGGGATCTCACTGTGTCACCCAAGCTGGGGTGCAATGGGACAAACTCAGCTCACATTTCAATTCACAATTCCATTCCATTGCATTCCACGGCATTCCATTGCGGTGAATTCCATTGCACTCCATTCCATTCCATTCTACTCCATTCCACTCCAGTCCACTCCATTCCACTCCGTTCCATTCCATTCCATTCTATTCAACTCCACTCTAGTCCACTACACTCCCCTCCGCTCCACTTCAGTTAATTTCATTCCACTCCATCCCTTTCCTTTCCACTCATTTCTCGTCCACTCCAATCCACTCCACAACATTCCGTTCCATTTCATTCAACTCCATTGCTTTCAATTCCTTTCTTTAGAAAATATCTCAATCTGTCGACCATGCTGGACTGCAGTGGCACAATCTCAGCTCATATTTCATTTCACCATTCCATTCCATCTCATTCCATTCCACTACATTCCACTGTACTCCACTTGACTTTGCTACACAGAGGTCTACTCCACCCCATTTCATTCCATAATATCCCATTTCATTCCCCTCCATTCCACTCCACACCACTCCACTCCACTCCATTCCATTCCATTCCATTCCATTCCATTCCATTCTATTCCATTCCATTCCATTCCATTCCATTCCATTCCACACTATTACACTCCTCTCCACTCCACTCCATTCCATTCCATACCATCCCATTCCATTCTTTTCCATTCCACTCCACTCCACTCCATTCAATTCTATTCGATTCCGTTACACTCTTTTACACTCCACTCCACTCCACTTAATTCCATTCCATTTCATCCCATTCAATTCCACTCCGGTCCTTTCCACTCCATTCCATTCCATTCCTCTTCACACCACTCCAATCCACTCCATTGCTTTCCAATCCATTCGATTCCATTCCTTTCTTTCATCAGAATCTCACTCTGTCACGAAGCCTGCAGTGCAGTGGTACAATCTAAGTTGACATTTCATTTCACCACTCCTTTCCATTTCATACCATTCTTTTCCATTGCATTCCATTCCATTCAATTCCATTCCATTCCGCTCCACTCCACTACATTCCAATCCATTACATTCCATACTACCATTCCATTCCATTCCATTCCATTCCATTCCAAACCATTCCACTCCACTCCACTCCACTCCATTCCATTCCTTCCCCTTCCATTCTTCTCCATTCCACTCCACTCCACTCCATTCCATTCCATTCCATTCTGTTCCTTTCCACTCCATTACACTCCACTCCACTCTACTTAACCCCACTCCATTCCATCCCATTCAATTCCAATCCAATCTATTCTGCTCAGTTCCACTCCATTCCACTCAACTCCACTCCACTCCACTCCATAAGATTCCATTCATTTCCTTTCCTCTCCATTCCATTCCATTCCACTTCATTCCATTCCATTCCTTTCTTTCAACAGGATATCACCCTGTCTCCCAGGCTGGAGTTCAGTGGCAGAATCTCAGCTCACATTTCATTTCACAATTCCATTCCATTGCCTTCCATTCCTTTCCATTCCACTCCATTCCACTCCTCTCCCCTTCACTCCACTCCATTTCATTCCATTCCATTCTATTCCACTCCACTCCAGTCCACTCCACTCCACCCCAGTCCATTTCAGTTAATTTCATTCCACTCCATTCCAATCCATTCCACTCCTTTCCAGTCCACTCCACTCCATTCCACTGCACTCCACTCCATTCCATTCCATTCTATTCCAATCCACTCCAATCCATTCCATTCCTTTCTTTCTACAGTATCTCTGTCGCCCTTGCTGGACTGCATTGGCACAATCTCAGCTCACATTTTATTTCACCATTCGATTCCATCTCATTCCATTCCACTCCATTCCACTGCACTCAACTCGACTCCGCTCCACAAAAATCTACTCCACTCCTTTCCATTCCATAACATTCCATTCCATACTACTCCATTCTACTCCACACGACTCCACTCCACTCCATTCCATTCCAATCCATTCCTTTCCAATCAACTGGATTCCATTCTTTTCTTTAAACAGTATCTCACTCTGTCACGCCGGCTGGAGTGTAGTGGCACAATCTCAGCAGACATTTCATTGCAACATTCCATTCCATTTCATACCATTCCTTTGTATTGCATTCCATACCATTACAGTCCATTCCATTCCATTCCACATCATTCCACTCCACTCCATTCCGTTCCATTACATTCCATTTCACTCCACTGTACTCCACACCACTAGACCCCACTCCACTCCACTCTACTGTCTTCCATTCCATTCCTCTCCATTCCATTCCGTTCCTTCCTTTCGACAGGATCTCTCTTTGTCACCCAGGCTGCAGTGCAGTTGCACAATCTAAGCTCACATTTCACTTCAGCATTCCATTCCAATCCATTACATTATATTACAATCCACGCCACTCCACTCTACTCCACTCCCCTCCACTACAGTCCACTCCATTCCACTCCATTCCACTCCACTCCACTCCATTCCACTCCATTCCACTCCACTCCACTCCATTTCATTCCACTCCATCCCATTCCTTTCCATTCCATTCCACTCCACTCCACTCCACTGCAGTTCACTCCACTGTACTCTACTCCACTCCATTTCATCCCATTCCGTTCCATTCCATTCCATTTCATTCCATTCCATTCCATTCCATTCCATTTCATTCCATTCCATTCCATTCCATTTCATTCCATTCCAGTGCACTCTATTCCATTCCATTCCTTTCTTTCAACAGGATCTCACTCTGTCACACAGGCTGGAGTGCAGTGGCACAATCTCAGTTGACACTGCATTTCAACATTCCATTACCTTCCATTTCATTCAATTCCGCTCCATTACTGTTCATTCCACTCCAATCTACTCAAGTCCACAGCACTCCCCTCCAACGCATTCCATTATATTTCATTCAATTCCACTCCGTTCCACTTCATGACAGTCCCCTCCACTCCACTCCATCCCATTCCTTCCCACTCCTTTACACTCCACTCCACTTCACTCCACTCCACTCAACTCCTTTACAATCCATTGTATCCCATTCCATTCAACTTCATTCCTGTCCACTGAACTTCTGTCCACTCCACTTCACTCCACTCTTCACCATACTCCATTCCACTGCACTGCATTACATCACATTCCATCACATTCCATTCCACTCCTTTCCACTCCACTCCTCTGCATTCCAGTCCCCTCCACTCTACTCCAATCCATCTATTGCGTTCCATTCCATTCCAGTTCACAACATTCCATTCCTTTCTTTCGACAGGATCTCACTGTGTCAGTCAGACTGGAGTGTAGTGGCACAATCTCAGCTCGCATTTTATTTCACCATTCCATTCATTTCCATTCTATTCATTTTCATTGTGCTCCATTGCATTCCTCTCCATTCCATTCCATTCGATTCCCCTTCAATCCTCTCAACTTTACTCCAGTCCACTCCATTCCATACCATTCCACTGCACCCCACTCCACTACACTCCATTCCATTCCACTCCATCCAATTAGACTCCACCCCATTCCATTCCATCCTGTTCCATTCCACTCCTTTAACTCCACCGCACTCCACTCCATTCCATTCCACTCCATCCAATTCCTTTCCATTCCATTGCACTCCACACCACTCCACTACACTCTATTCTATTCCATTCCTTTACTTTCCACTACATTCCATTCCATTACTTTCCACTCCATTCCATTCCATTCCACTCCATTCCATTCCATTCCATTCCATTCCATTCCATTCCATTCCATTCCATTCCTTTCTTTCGATGGGATATCTCTTGGTCACCCATGCTGAAGGGGATTGATACCATCTCGGGTCACATTTTATTTCACCTTTCCATTCCATTCCATTCCATTCCACTCCATTCCATTCCATTCCATTCCGTTCCACTCCACTCCATTCCATTCCATTCCATTCCACTCCACTCCATTCCATTCCATTCCATTCCACTCCATTCCATTCCATTCCATTCCATTCCACTCCACTCCATTCGACTCCACTCCACTCCCCTCCACTCCATTTCACTGCATTCCACTCCATTCCACTCCATTCCATTCCATTCCATTCCACTCCTCTCCTCTTGATTCTATTCCATTGCAGTCCACTCCACTCAACTCCACTCCTTTCCTTCCCATCCCCTTTCGTTCCACTCCACTCCACTCTACTCCACTCCCCTCCACTCCATTGCCTTCCATTCCATTCCATTCCACTTAATTCCATTCCGTTCCTTTCTTTCAAAAGGATCTCACTCTGTCACCTAGGCTGGAGAACAGTGGCACCATCCAAGTTCACTTTTGATTTCACCATTCCATTCCACTCCATTCCATTCCATTCCATTCAATTCCATTCCATTCCATTCCATTCCATTCCTTTCCATTCCATTCCATTCGATTTCATTCCTTTCCATTCCATTCCATTCCATTCCATTCCATTCCATTACTTTACACTCTACTCCACTCCACTCCACTCCGTTCCATTCCATACCATTCCATTCCACTCCATTTCACTCCAATCCACTCCTCCCCATGCCATTTCATTCAATTCCATTCCATTCCATTCCATTCCATTCCATTATATTCCATTCTTTTATTTCGACAGGATTTCACTCTGTCTCCCAGGCTATAGTACAGTGGCAAAATCTAAGCTCACATTTCATTTCACCACTACATTCCATTACAGTCCGTTCCACTTCACTCCACTCCACTCCATTCCACTCCCCTTCACTCCCCTTCACTCCCCTCCAATCCACTCCACTCCATTCTAATCCATTCCACTCTATTCCACTCCACACCACTCCACTCGACTCCAATCAAATATACACCTCTTCAGTCCTCTCCAATCCATTCCACTCCATTCCCTTCCATTCCTTTCCGCTCAATTCTATTCCATTCATTTCTTTCAACAGGATCTCAATTTGTCACCCAGACTGGAGTGCCGTGGCACAACCTCAGCTAACATTTCATTTCACCATTTTATTATATTCCATTCCATACCACTCCATTCCATTAATTTCTATTCCATTCCACTCCATTCAACTCCACTTCCCTCCACTTCACTCCACTCCATTTCATTCCATTCATTTCCATTCCACTCCATTCACTTCCATTCCTTTCTTTTGACAGGATCCCACTCTGTCACCCAGGTTGCAGTGCAGTGACACACTCTCAACTGACTTTTCATTTCAGCATTGCATTCCATCACATTCTATTCCATTCCAGTCCATTGCATTCCATGCCATTCCACTTCATTCCAGTCCATTCCATTCCACTCCAATCCTTTACATTCCATTTCACTCCACTCCAGTCCAGCTTACTCCACTTCCCTCCATCCCATTCCATTCCACTCCCTTCCACTCCATGCCACTCCCCTCCTCTCCATTCCATTCCATTCCACTCCACACCTCTCCACTCCACTCCATCGCATTTCATTCCACTACATTCCATTCCACTCCACTCCTCTCTACACCACTCCACTCCTCTCTACACCACTCCACTCCACTACATTGCACTCCACTACACCACATTCCATTCCTCTCTGTTCAACTGTTCTCCAATCCATTGCATTGCATTCGATTCCTTCACATTCCACTTCATTCCACTCCACTCCACTCCAGACCACTCCATTCCATTCCATCCCATTCCATTCCTCTCCATTGCACTGCACTCCAGTCCACCCCACTTGACTCAAATCCAGTCCACTCCACTCCATTCCATTCCATTCCTCTCCACTCTACTCCTGTCTCTTCCATTCCTTTCCATCTCATTCCATTCCACTCCACTTCACTACATTCCATTCCATTCCATCCCATTCCATTCCACTCCATTCCACTCCATTTTTCTCCACTCCACTCCACACCACTCGACTCCACTCCACTACACTCTAATCCACTCCATTCAATGCCATTCCATTTCATTCCACTCCATTCCATCCCACTCCTTTCTTTCGACAGGATCTCACTCTGTCACCCTGGCTGGAGTGTAGTGGCACAATCTCAGCTCATATTTCATTTCACCATTTCATTTCATTGCATTCCATTACATTACATTCCATTACATTCCATCCCATTCCATTCCACTGCATTCCACTCCAGTCTACTCCACGAAATTCCACTGCAGTCCACTCTACTCCACTCCATTCCATTAAGTCTTATCACATTCCAATACATTCCACTACAATCCACTCCAATCTTGTCCATTCCACTCCACTATACTCCACTCCATTCCCTTGCATTCCACTCCATTCCATTCCATTCCACTCCACTCCACTCCATTCCACTACACTCCATTCCATCCCATTCCATTCCGCTCAACTCCACTTCACTCCGCTTGGCTCCACTTCAGTCCTTTCCATCCGATTCCATTCCACTCCATTCCACTCTATTCCAATCCACTCCATGGGACTCCACTCCACTCTATTCTATTCTATTCATTTCTTTGGAGAGGATCTCACAATGTCACGCAGGCTGGAGTACAGTGGCACAATCTCAGCTCTCATTTCATTTCAACAATCCTTTCCATTCCATTCCACCCCACTCCTATCCATTCCATTCCATTCCACACCATTCCCTTCCACTCAACTCCACCCCATTAAATTCCATTTAATTCTATTCCATTCCACTCCACTCCACTCCACTCCCCTCCACTCCACTCCACTCCAATCCCTTCCATTCCAGTCCATTCCATCCCATTCCATTCCACTGCATTTCATTCCATTCCTTTCTTTCGACAGCATCTCATTCTGTCACCGAGGTTGGAGTGCAGTGGCACAATCTCAACTCACATTTCATTTCGCCATTCCATTGCATTTCATTGCAGTTTTTCCATTCCATTCCATTCCACTCCACTCCACTCCATTCCACTCTAATCCAATCTAATCCACTCCACTCGTTGCGTTCCATTCAATCCCATTCCACTACACACATATCCACTCCACTCCACTCCACTCAATCCCATTCTATCCCATTTCATTCAACTCCATTCCACTGCACTCCACTCCAAGCCACTCCATTCCATTCCATTCCTTTCAATTCCACCCCATTCCATTCCATTCCTTTCTTTCCACAGGATCTCACTCTGTCATCCAGGCTGGAATGCAGTGGCAGAATCTCAGCTCTCATTTTTATTTCACCATTCCATTCCCTGGCAATCCATTCCATTCGATTCCATTGCATTGCATTCCATTCCAATGCATTCCATTCCATTCCATTCCATTGAATTCCATTCCAGTGCATTCCATTCCATTCCATTCCTTTGCATTCCATTCCACTCCACTCCCCTCCACTGCATACCATTCCAGTCCATTCCAATCAATTCCATTCCATTTCATTCCATTCCACTGCTGTCCATTCCAGTCCACTCTACTCCACTCCACTCCATGGCATTCCATCCCATTCCATTCCACTCCATTACACTTCACTCCAGTCTACGCCACTCCACTCCATGGTATTCCATCCCATTCCATTCCACTCCATTACACTTCACTCCACTCTACTCCACAACACTCACTCCATTCCATTCTATCCCGTTCCATTCCTCTCCATTCGAAACCACTCCACTCCAATCCACTCCATTCCATTCCTTTCCTTTCAATTCCACTCCATTCCATTCCATTCCTTTCCTTCAGCAGGATCTCACTGTGTCACCCGGGCTGGAATGCGGTGGCAGAATCTCAGCTCTCATTATATTTCACAATTCCATCCATGGCAATCCATTCCATTCCCTTCCATTGCATTGCATTCCATTACATTGCATTCCATTCCATTCCATTGCGTTGCATTCCATTGCATTGCATTCCATTCGATTCCATTCTATTGCATTCCATTCTACTCCTCTCCACTCCATTCCGTACCATTCCAGTCCATTCCAATCAGTTCCATTCCATTTCATTCCAGTCCACTGCTGTCCATTCCAGTCCACTCCAATCCACTCCTCTCCACTCCATGCCATTCCTTCCAATTCCATTCCACTCCATTCCACTCCATTCCATTCTACTCCACACCACTGCACTCCGTTCCATTCCATTCCACTCCATTCCATTCCACTCCTTTTTTTCGACAGGATTTCACTTTGTCACCCATTCTGCAGTTCAGTGGCACTATGTCAGCTAACTTTTCATTTCACTATTCCATTCCATTCCATTCCATTCCATTCTGTTCCATACTGTTCCTTTCACTTCCATTCCATTCCATTCCAGTCCAGTCCGCTCCAAGCCACTCCACTCCACTCCACTTCAGTGAACTCCATTACGCTACACCCCATTACACACCAATCCACTTCAATCAACTGCACTCCACTTCACTACACTCCATTCCATCCGATTCCATGCCACTCCTTTCCACTCGAATCTATTCCACTCTAATCCACTCCACTGCACTCCTTTCCATTGCATTCCATTCCCTTCCATTCCAATCCATTCTAGTACACTCAACTCCAATACCGTCTACTCCAATCCATTCCATTCCAATCCATTTCATTTCATTCTATTGCATTTCATTCCATTCCTTTCTTTCAACAGGATCTCCATCGGTCACCCAGGCTGGAGTGCAGTTGCACAATCTGAGCTGATATTTCATTTCACCATTCCATTCCGTTCCATTCCATTCCATTCCATTCCACTCCATTCCATTGCATTCCATTCCATTTCATTGCATTCCACTACTTTCCACTCCATTCCACTCCATTACACTCCATTACACTCCACTCTAATCCACACCACTCCACTCCACTCCAATCCAATTCATTCAACTCCATTCCATTCTATTTCATTCCATTCTACTCCAATCCACTTCATTCTACTGCATTCTACTCCACCCCATCCCATTCCACACTATTCTTTTCACCTCCACTCCACTCCACTCCACTCCACTCCATTCCATTCCATTCCATTAAATTGTACACCACACCATTCCATTCCTTTCTTTCCACAGGATCTCACGCTGTCACGCAGGCTGGATTGCAGTGACACAATCTCAACTCACACTTCATTACACCGTTCCATTCCGTTTATTTCCATTCCTTTCCATCCCATTCCATTGCATTCCTCTCCACTCAACTCCATTCCACTCCATTCCATTCCACTCCACTCTACTCCACTCTACTCTAATCAATTCCATTCCATCCGATTATATTGCAATCTATTCCACTACACTCCACACCACTCGATTCCACTCCGTTCCACTCTGCTCCCATCCATTCCATTCCATTCCGTTCCACTACATTCCACTCCACTTCATTCCATTGCACTCGATCACATTCCATCACATTCCATTCCACTCCATTCCACTCCACTCCATTCCATTCCATTGCATCAGATTCCTTTAAATTCCATTCCACTCCACTCCACTCCACTCCACTCCACTCTATTCCATACGATACAATTCCATTCCTTTCTTTCGAGAGGATCTCACGATGTCACCCAAAATTGAATACAGAGGCAGAATCTCAGCTCACATTTCATTTCACCATTCCATTACATTGCATTCCGTTCCTTTCCTTTCCATTCTATTGAATTCCATTCCATTCCATTCCACTCCATTCAACTCCACTCCACTCCATTCCACTACACTGCACTCCAGTCCACTCCATTCCATTCATTCCAATTCCAGTCCACTCCACTCCACTCCACACCTTTCCACTCCACTGTACTCCAGTCCACTTCATTGCATTCATTCCAATTGCATTCCAATCCACTTCACTCCACTCTACACCACTCCACCCCACTCCACTCCACTGCACTCCACTCCAGTTCATTCCTTTCCATTCCATTCCATTCCATTCCATTCCATTCCATTCCATTCCATTCCATTCCACTCCATTCCATTCCATTCCATTCCACTCCATTCCATTCCATTCCACTCCATTCCATTCCATTCCACTCCCCTCCACTCCACTCCACTCCACTCCATTCCATCCTATTCCATTCCACTCCATTCAGATCCACGTTACTCCACTCCACCCCACTCCTTTCCATTCCACTCCACCCCATTCCATTCATCTCCACTCCACTCCACTCCATTCCATTCCATTCCATTCCATTCCATTCCATTCCATTCCATTCCATTCCATTCCCCTCCACTCCACTCGAATCCACTCCATTCCACTCTACTCCACTCCATTCCTTTGCATTCCTATCCACTCGTCTCCACTTCCCTCAATTCCACTCTACTCCATTCCATTCCATTCCTTTCTTTTCCACTACACACCATTCCACTCCATACATCTCCAGTCCATACCATTGCATTCCACTCCATTCCATGTCATTCCATTCCACTACATTCCACTCCACCGCATTCCACTCCAATCTATTTTATTCCAAACCACTCCATGCCACTCCATGAAACTCCACCGCACTCCACTCCATTTCATTCTACTTCGCTCCATTCCACTCCATTCCACTCCACTCCATGCCATTCCACTCCACTCCAGTCAATTCCATTCCATTCCCCTCCATTCCATTCCATTCCACTCCACTCCATTCCATTCCATTCCACTCCATTCCAGTCCATTCCACTGTATTCCACTCCACGTCACTCCATCCTACTCCATTCCATTGGACTCAATTCCACTACACTCATTTCCATTCCATTCCAATCAACTCCACTCCACTCCATTCCATTTTGCACCACTCCATTCCAGTCAATTCTACTCCACTCCTTTTGCCTCCCTTCCATTCCATTCCGTTCCATTCATTCCATTCCATTCCACCCCACTTCACTGCACTCCAGTACATTCCACTCCATTCCACTCCACTCCATTCCACTCAATTGCATTCCACTCCATTTCATTTGATTCCACTCCATTCCTTTCCATTCCACTACCTTCCTGTCCAATACACTCCATTCCTCTCCACTCCACTCCATATCCACTCAATTCCACTCCATTCCTTTCCACTCCACTCTATTCCTCTCCACCCCATTCCACTGCATTCCATTCCATTCCATTCCCCTTCACTCCACTCCACTCCCCTCCACTCCACTCCATTCGATTCCTTTCCATTCCACTGCACTCCACTCCATTCCAATGCATTCCACTCCATTCCTCTCCACACCTCTCCATTCCGTTGCATTTCATTCCATTCCATTCCATTCCACTTCTTTCCACTCCACTCCACTCCTTTCCACTCCACTCAACTCCATTCAATGGCATTCCATTCCATTCAATTCCATTCCATTCCAATCCGTTCCACTCCATTCCATTCAATTCTCTCCTTTCCAGTCCATATCACTTCACTCCATTCTATTCCATTCCATTCCATTCATTCCATTCCACTCCACTCTATTCCCGTCCATTACACACTATTGCACTCCACTCCACTCCATTCCACTCAATTGCCTTCCATTACACTGCATTGCATTCCCCTCAATTCCACTACACTCCATTCCATTCCACTCCATTCCACTCTATTCCCTTCCATTCCACTCCACTCTACTCCACTCCATTCCATTCCTGTTCATTCTATTCCACTCCATTCCATTCCTATCCATTCTATTCCACTCCATTCCTCTACAGTTCACTCCCTTCCACTGACTCCATTCCACTCCATTCCATTGCATTCCACTCCACTTGACTCCATTCCACTCCACTCCATTCCAGTCCACTCAACTCCATTCCATTCCATTCCACTCCACTCCACTCCATTCTAATTCTTTCCACTCCATTCCTCTCCAATCCACTCCAATCCATTCCATTCCACTCTCTTCCACACCACTCCACTCCATTCCATTCCACTCCACTCCATTCCATGCCATTCCATTCCATTCCACTCAATTCCATTCCGTTCTTCTCCATTCCAGTCAATTCCACTCCACTCCTCTCCACTGCACTCCATTCCATTCCGTTCCATTCCATTCCATTCCATTGCATACCGTTCCATTATACTGCATTCCATTCCACTCCATTCCAGTCTATGCCACCGCATTCCACTCCACTCCTCTCTATTCAACTCCATTCCCCTCCATACTACTCCATTCCATTCCAATCCATTCCACTCCATTCCTTTCCATTCCACTACTTGCCACTCTAATCCATTCCACTCCACTCCACTCTACCCCTATCCTATCCAGTCCTCTTCATTCCATTCCACTATATTCCACTCCACTCCACTCCTTTCCATTCCACTTCACTCCACTCCAATCCACTCCATTCCACTCCACTCCATTTCATTCCGTTCCATTCCATTCCACTCGACTCCACTCCATTGCACTGCTCTTCTCTCCACTCTATTCCATTCCATTCCACTTCATTCCATTCTGTTCCACTCTACTCCATTCATCTCCAATCCATTCCAGTCAACTCCATTCCCTTCCACTCCATTCGACTCCATTCCACTCCGCCCTACTCCATTCCACTCCACTCCACTCAATTCAATTGCATTCCACTCCATTCCTCTCCATTCCATTCCATTCCACTCCACTCCACTCCATTACACTCCACTTCACTCCTCTCCACTTCCCTCCTCACCAATTCATTCCATTCCATTCGTTTCAACTCCAATACATGCCCTTACACACCACTCCATTCCATACCACTGCACTCCACTCCACTCCACTCCTCTCCTTTGAATTCCACTCCATTCCTTTCCATTCTTTTTTTTTCGAGAGGATCTCACTCTATCACAAAAGATGGAGTGCAGTGGCACCATCTCAGCTCACATTTCTTTTCACCGTTGCATTTCATTCCATTCCATCCCATTCCATTCAATACTATTTCACTCCGGTCGACTACACTCCACCCCATTCTATTCCACTCCATCCCCTTCCATTCGGCTCCATTCCAATCCACTCCACTCCACTGCACTGTATTCCATTCCATTCCATTTCACTCTCTTGCATTCCATTCCTTTCTTTCTACAGGATATCACTGTGTCATCCAGGCTGGAGTGCAGTGGCACAATCACAGCTCACATTACTTGTCACTTTCCAATGCATTGAATTCCATTCCATTGCATTCCATTTCTTTCCATTCCAATCCATTCCATTCCACTGAATTCCTTTCATTTCCAAAACACTCCTTTCCACTCCACGTAACTCCAGTCCACTACATTCCATGCCATCCTATTCCATTCCACTGAATTTCACTCCTCTCCACTCCACTGCACACCAATCCACTCCATTCCACTCCATCCCATTCCATTCCAATCAATTCCACAGCAATCCACTCCACCCCACTCCATTTCACTTCATTCCATTCCATTCCATGCCCCTCTAATCCATTCCATTCCACTCTACACCACCACAATCCTCTCCAATCCACTTCATTCCATTCCTTTCCTTTCCACTCCACTCCATTCTACTCCATTCCATTCCACTCCACTCCACTGCATTGCACTGGACTCCATTCCGCTCCATTCCATTCCATTCCATTCCACTCGACTGCACTCCATTACACTCCACCCCACTCCATTGCACTTGTCTCCTCTCCACTTCATTCCGTTCCTTTCCACCCCATTCCATTTCATTCCACTCTACTCCATTCCACTCCACTCCATTCCACTCCACTCCACTACATTCCACTCCATTAGACTCCATTGCACTCCACCCTACTTCATTCCACTCCACTCCACTCCATTCAATTGCATTCCACTCCATTCCTCTGCATTCCATTCCATTCCACTCCACTCCACTTCACTCCCCTCCTCTTCACTCCTCTACAATCCATTCCACTCCATTCGTTTCAATTCCAATACATTCCCTTCGACACCACTTCATTCCACACCACTCTACTCTTCTCCACTCCTCTCCATTCCATTCCACTCCATTTCATTCCATTCCTTTTTTTCACAGGATATCACTCTGTCACAAAAGATGGAGTGCAGTGGCACAATCTCAGCTCACATTTCTTTTCACTATTCCATTGCATTCCATTCCATCCCATTCCATTCAATGCCATTTCACTCCCCTCCACTGCACTCCACTCCATTCATTCCACTCCATCCCATTCCTTTTGGCTCCATTCCAATCCACTCCACTGTACTCCACTCCACTCCATTCCATTCCATTTCACTCCATTGCATTCCATTCCTTTCTTTCTACATGTTATCACTGTCATCCAGGCTGGAGTGCAGTGGCACAATCTCAGCTCACATTACATGTCACTTTCCATTGCATTGAAATCTATTCCACTGCATTCCATGGCTTTCCATTCAATACCATTCCATTCCATTCCATTGAATTCCATTACACTCTTTCCACTCCATGTAACTCTAGTGCACTACATTCCATGCCATCTGAATCCATTCCACTGAATTCCACTCCTCTCCACTCCACTGCGCTCCAATCTACTCCACTCCACTCCATCACATTCCTTTCTGATCCATTCCACTGCACTCCACTCCACACCACTTCATTCCATTCCATTCCATCCCCTTCCATTCCTCTCCATTCCACTCCACTCCACTTCACTCCACTCCACTGCAGTCCATTCCACTCCAATCCATTCCATGTCATTCCATTCCAGTGAATTCCATTCCATTCCTTTCTTTCGACAGTATCTCACTCAGTTATTCATCCTGGAGGGCAGTGGCACAATCTCAGGTTCTATTCCATTCCGTTCCATTCGACTCCAGTCCACTCCACTGCACTCCACCATACTCCATTACACTCCATTCCACCCCATTCTATTCCACTACATTTCACACAACTCCATTCCATTCCATTCCACTCCACTCCACTCCATTCCATTCCAATCCATTCCACTCCACTCCATTCCATCATTCCATTCTATTCCACCCCACTACACCCCATTACATTCCACTACATTCCACTCCACTCCACTCCACTCTATTCCGCTCCATTCCATTCCATTCCATTCCATTCCATTCCATTCCATTCCATTCCTCTCCATTCCATTCCATTCCATTCCATTCCATTCCATTCCTTTCCACTCCATTCCACTTCATTTCATTCCACTCAACTCCACTCCAATCCATTCCACTCCACTCCATTCCAATCCATTCCACTCCATTCTTTGCCACTCTATTCCACTCCACTCCATTCCACTCCACTCCACTGAATTCTACTCCATTCTGTCCATACGTTTCCATTATATTTCACTGCATTCCATTCCTCTCCACTCCGCTCCATTCCTCTCCAGTCAACTTCATTCAACTCCACTCCGCTACACTCCACTCCACTCCACTCCTCAATATTCTAATTCATTCCATTCCATTCAATTCCATTCCATTCCACTGCACTCTACCCCACTCCACTCCAGTAAAATCCATTCCACTCCATTCCACTCCATTCCATTCCTTTCCATTCCATTCCACTCCATTGCACTCCACTCCAATCCACCCCACTTCATTCCATTCCACTCCACTCCACCCCAATCCACTCCATCCCATACCACTGCACTCCATTCCATTCCATTCCACTCCCCTCAACCCCATTTCACTGCCCTACACTCCATCAAACTCCAGCCAATTCCACTCCACTACTTCCACTCCACGCTGTTCCATATAATTCCATGCCATGCCACTCAACTAAACTTCTTTCCACTGTACTCCACTCCAGTACATTATGCTCCATTCCATTCCACTCCATTCTATCCCAGTCCACTCCAATCCATTGCACTCCATTGTGTTCCATTCCATTCCATTCCATTCAACTCCACTCCAATCGACTCCAATCCACTCCACTCCATTACTGTCTACTCCACTCCACTCCACTCTATTCCTCTCAACTCCATTCCATTCCATTCTATCCACTCCACTCCTCTCCATTCCACTCCACTCCCCTCCACTCCCCTCCATTCCACTCCACTCCACTCTATTCCAATCCATTCCACCCTATTCCATTCCATTCAACTCCATTCTAGTTCAATCCACTCCATTCCACTCCACTCCACTCCACTACATTCCATTCCATTCCATTCCTCTCCACACAACAACCCTACACTCCAATTCAGTCTATTCCATTCCACTCCACTCCATTCCATTAAATTCCTCTACATTATCTGCCACTCCATTCCACTCCATTCCATTCCACTCCAATCCACTCCATTCTACTCCACTTCTTTCCATACCATTTCATTCCATTCCACTCCATTCCATTCCACCTCATTCCATTCCATTCCATTGCATTCCACCCCACTCCACTCTACTCCACTGCATTCCATTCCACTCCACTCCTCTCCATTCATTCCTATCCATTCCACTCCACTCCACTCCACTCCACTCCACTCCATCCCATTCCATTCCATTCCATTCCATTCCACTCCACTCCATTCCACTGCACTCCATAACATTTCATTGCATTCCATTCCACTCCACTGCATTTCACTCCACTCCACTCCATTCCACCCCAATCCACTCCAGTCCATTCCATTCCATTTCACTCCATTTCATTCCATTCCAATCCATTCCTGTCCACTCCACTCCACTGAATTCCACTCCACTCCTCTCCATTCCACTCCTTTCCATTCCACTCCACTCCACTCCATTCTACTCCACTGCAATCCATTCCATTCCATATCATTCCTCTCTACTCCTCCCTACTCTACTCCACTCCATTCCACGCTACTCCATTCGATTCAATTCCATTACATTCCCCTCTACTCCACTCCATTCAACTCCAGTCCACTCCAATCCATTACATTCCACTCTATTCCACTCCACTCCACTCCATTCCATTCCGTTAGATTCTACTCCATTCCATTCCAATCTATTCCACTCCACTTCACTCCAATCCACTCCATTCCATTCCATTCCATTCAAATCCACTCCATTCTACTCCAGTCTGCTTGAATCCACTCCACTACACACCATTCCATTCCACTCTATTCCATTCCATTCAATTCCTTTCTTTCCATAGTGTCTCACTCTGTCACAAAGGCTGGAGTGCAGTGGCACAATGTCAGCTTACATTTCTTTTCACCTTTCCATTGCATTCCATTCCATCAATTTCCATGCCATACTATTTCACTCCACTCCACTCCATTCCATTCCATTCCACTCCATCCGAATTCATTCGAATCCATTCCACTCCAGTCAAGTCCACTCTATTCCACTCCATTTCATTCCATTCCATTCCTCTCCACTGAATTCCACTCCACTCCACTCCATTCCATTCCACTCCATCCCATTCCATTCGATTACATCTCACTGCACTGCATTCCACTCCACTCCATTCCACTCCACTGCACTCCATTCCACTCCATTCCACTCCCCTTCATTCCACTCCACTCCATTTCATTCCACTCTAATCCATTCCAGTCCACTGCACTCCATTCCATTTCATTCCATTCCACTCCATTCCACACCAATTCAATCCATTCCACTCCATTCCACTCCAATCCCTTCAACCCCATTCCAGTCCATTCCACTGTATTTCAGTCCACTCCACTCCATTCCACTCCATTCCATTCCCTTCCACTGCACTCCACTCCTTTCAATTAGAATCCATTCCACTCCACTGTATTCTATTCCACTCCACTCCACTCCACTCCACTCCATTCCACTCCATTCCACTCCACTCCACTCCATTCCATTCCTCGCCATTCCACTCCATTCCACTCCATTCCTTTCCATTCCACTCTACTACACTCCATCCCAATCCAATCCACTACATTCTATTCCCCTCCACTTCATTCCAATGATGTAGAGTGAAGTTTATTGGATTGATGTGGAGAGGAGTGGAGTCAGTGAAGTGGAATGGAGTGGAGTGAATTGGATTGGAATGGATTGGAGTGGAGTGGAGTGGCGTTGAGTGCAGTGGAGTGGAGTGCAGTGGGTTCGAATGGAATGGAGTGGAAGCTGAGATTGTGCCAATGCACTCCAGGCTGAGTGACAGAGTGAGATAATGTCGAAAGAAACGAATGGAAGGCAACGTATTGGAGTGGAATGGATTGGAGTGGACTATAGTGGAGTGGAGTCAAATGGAGTGGTGTGGAATGAAGAGGAATGGAATCAGATGGAATGGAATGAAATGAAATGGAGTGGAGAGGAGTGGATTGAACTGCAATGGAATGGAGGGGAATGGAAAGGAATGAAGTGGAATGGAGTGGAGTGCAATGGAGTAGAGAAGAGTGTAATGGAGTGGAATGGAATTGGATATAATGGAATGTAGTGGAGTAGAGTGGAGTGTAAAAGAGCGGACTGCAGTTGAATGCAAATGAATGAAATGGAATGGAATGGAATGCAAAGGAATGCAATGGAATTGAATTCAATGCAATGGAAAGTGACATGTAACGTGAGCTGAGATTTTGCCACTGCACTCCAGCCTCAGTGACACAGTGATATCCTGTTGAAGGAAAGGAGTGGGATGCAATGGAGTGAAATAAAATGGAATGGAACGGAATGGAGTGGAGTGGAGTGCAGTGGAGTGGATGGGAATAGAGTCGAATGGATGGGATAGAGAGGAATGGAATGGAGTGGAGTGTAGTGCAGTGGAGTGAAATAGTATTGAATGGAAAGGGATGGAATGGAATGCAATGGGGAGGTGAAAAGAAATGTGAGATGAGATTGTGACACTGCAATCCAGCTTTGTTACAGATTGAGATCCTGTGGAAATAAAGGAATGGAATGGAATGGAGTGGAATAGAATGGAACGGAGTGGAGTGGAGTGGAGTGGTTTGGAATATAGTGGCGTGGAATGGAATGAAATGGAGTTGAAAGGAATTGAATGGTATGGAATGGATTGGAGTGGAGAGGAGTACAGTGGATTGCAGTGGAGTGGAGTGGAATGGAGTGGAATGAAATGGAATTCAGTGGAATGGAGTAGAGTGGAATGGAATGAAATGGAGTGGAAGTGAATGGAGAGGAATGGAGGGTATTGGAGTGGAAGAGTAGAGTGGGTCAGAATGGAGTGGAATGGATTGGAATGGAGAGGAATGTAATGTAATGTAATAGAATGGAATGAAGTGGAGTGGAGTGGAATGAACTGGAATGGAATGATTAGGAGAGGAATGGAATGGAATATAATGGAATCGAATGAAATGGCGTGGAGTGGAAAGAACTGGAATGGAATGTATAGGAGAGGAATGGAATGGAAGGGAGTGGAATAGAATAGAGTGGAATGGAATGGAAGGGAGTGGAATAGAATAGAGTGGAATGGAATGGAATGGTACAGAATGGAGGAGAGTGGAGTGGAATAGAGTGGATTGGAGCGGAAAAGAGTGGAATGGAATGGAATGGTATGGAATGGACTGGAGTATGGTGGAACGGAGTGAAATGGATTGGAATGGAGAGGAATGGAGTGCAATGTAATGGAAAGGAATGAAGTAGAATGGTGAAGAATGGAATGGAATGCAGTGCAGTGGAATGGAATGGAGTGGAGTGGAATGGAGAGGAATGGAATGGAGTGGAATGGAGGGGAATGATGTGGAATGGAGTGGAGTGGAGTGGAATAGATTGGAATGTACTGGAATGGAGTGGAATGGAATTGAATGGAGTGGAGTGGAGTGGAGTGGAAAGAACTGGAATTCAACGGAATGGAATGGAATGGAATGGAATTCAATAGAATGGAGTGGAATGGAATGGAATGGCATGGAATGGAGTGGAGTAGAGTGGAATGGAGTTGACTGGAGTGGAAAAGAAGAGTGGAATGAAATGGAATAGAGTGGAGTGGAGTGAAATTGAGAGGAATGGATTGGAATGAAGTGGAGTGCACTGGAATGCAATGGAATGGAATGGAGCAGATTGGAGTCGAATGGAGAGGAGTGGAAGGGAGTGCAGTGGAATGGAAAAGAGTGGAATGGAGTGGAGTGGAATGGGGTGGAGTGGAATGGAATGAAATGGAGTGGAGTGGAATGGAGTGGAGTGCAATTGACTGGATTAGTGTGGACTGGAATGGCGTGGAGTGGATTGGAGTGGAGTAAAGTGGAGTGGAATGGAATGAAGTGGAGTGAAATGGCATGGAGTGCAGTGGAATGGAATGGAATGGAGAGGAATGGAATGGAGTAGAGTGGAATGGAGTGCAATGGAATTGAGTGGAGTGGAGTGAAGTGGAATGGAGTGGAGTGGACAGGAATGGGGTGGAGTGGAATGGAATGGACTGGAATGGAAAGGAATGGAATGGTGTGGTATGAAATGGAGTGGTGTGAAATGAAATGGAATGGAGTGAAATGGAATGGAGCGCAATGTAATTGAGTGGAGTGGAGTGAAGTGGAATGGAGTGGAGTGGACAGGAATGGGGTGGAGTGGAATGGAATGGACTGGAATGGAAAGGAATGGAATGGTGTGGTATGAAATGGAGTGGTGTGAAATGAAATGGAATGGAGTGAAATGGAATGGAATGGATTCGAGTGGAGAGAAATGGTGTGGAGTGGAGTGGAATGGATTGGAGTTGATTGAAATAGATTAGAGTGGAACGGAGTGTAGTGTAGGTCATTGGAGGTAATGGATTGGAGTAGAATGGAGTAGCGTGGATTTTAATGGAATGGAGTGGACTGGAATGGAATGGAATGGAATAGAATGGATTGGAGTGCAGTGGAACGGATTGCAGGCAAGTGGAATGGATTTGAGTGTAGTGTAGTAGAATGGAATGGAGTGGATTGGAATGGAGTAGAGTAGCACGGAGTGGAGTGGAGTTCAGTGGAGATTAATGGAATGGAGTGGAGTGGAGTGGAGTGGAATGAAATTGAATGGAATGGAGTGGAGTGGAGTGGAATGGAGTGGAGCAGAGTGGAATGGAGAGGATTGGAATTTAGTAGAATGGAGTGGATTGGATTGGACTGGAATGGAGTGGAGTGGAATGGAATGGAGAGGATTGGAATGTAGTAGAATGGAGTGGATTAGATTGGACTGGAATGGAATAGAGTGGCATGGAGTGGAATAGAATGGAGTGGAATGGAGGGGAATGGAATGGAATGGAGTGGATTGGAATTGAATGGGATGTAGTGGAAAGGAATGTAATGGAGTGTTGTGGAATGGAATGGAGTGCAATGGAATCGAGTGGAGTGGAGTGGAGTGGAACGGAGTGGAGTGGAGTGGAAAAGAGTTGAATGTAATGGAATGGAATGGAGAAGACTGGAATGGAGTGGACAGGAACGGAGTGGTGAGGAAAAGAATGGAATGGAAAGGAATGGAATGGAATGGAATGGACTGGAGTGAAGTGGAATGGAGTGGAGTGGAGTGGAATGTAGCACAGTGGAATGTAACGGAATGGAAAGGAATGGATTGATTGGAGTGGAACGGAGTGGATTGGAGTGCAGGGGACTGGAATGGAATGGAATGAAGTGGAGTGGAGAGGACTGTAAAGAAATGGAATGGAATGGAAAAGGATGGAGAGGAAAGGAGTGGAGTGGAATGGAGTGCACTGGAAGGGAGTGGGATGGAGGAGAGTGGAATGGAACGGAGTGGGGTGGAGTGGAGTAGAAAGGAATGTAGTGGAGTGCAGTGGAGTGATGTGGTGTGGAATTTAGTGGAAAGGAAAAGAATGGAGGGGAGCTTAATGAAATGGAGTGGATTGGAGTGGAGTGGAGTGCAATGGAATGGAATGGAGTGGAATGGAATAGAGTGCAGTTGAATGGAAAGGAGTGGAGTGGACTGGCGTGGATTTCAATGGAGTGAAGTGGAGTGGAGAGGAGTAGAGTAGAGTGGAACGGAGTGGAATGGACTGGAGTGGAGTGAAGTGGAGTGGAATCGATGGAGTGATGTGAAGGGGAATGGAGTGGAATGGACAGGAGTGGAGTGGAGTGGAATGGAATGGAGTGGAGTGGAGGGGAAAGGATTGGAATGGACTTGAGTGGAGTGGAGTGGAATGGAATGGACTTGAGTGGAGTGGAATGGAGAAAAAAGGAATTGATTGGATCGGAGTGAACTGGAGTGGAGTTGAATGGAGTGGAAAGGAATAGATTGGATTGGAGTGGACTGCAGTGGAGTGGAGTGGAGTTGAGCGCAATAGAAGGAGTGGAATGGAATGGAAGGGAGTGGAGTGGAATGAAAGGGAACAGAATGGAGTTCAACGAAGTGGAGAGTAGTGGATTGGAATGGATTAGGGTGGACTGGAAAGGAGTGGAGCAGAGAGGAATGGACTGGAATAGAGTGTAATGGAATGGAGAGGAAAGGTATCTAATGGAAAGGAGAGGAGTGTAATGTTATGGAATGGAGTGGAAGGGAGTGGAATGGAGGGTAGTGCATTGGAAAGGAGTGGAATGGAATGGAAAGGTTTGGAGTGGAGTGGAGTGGAATCGAGTGGAATATAGTGGAGTGCAATGGAGTGTAGTGTAGTGGAATGGAATGGAGTGGAATGGAATGGAGTTGAGTGCAGTGAAGTAGAGAGGAGTGGAATGGATAGGAAGGAATGGAATGGATTGGAGTGGAGTGGAATGGAATAGAATGGAGTAGAGTGGAAGGGAGTGCAATGAAATAGACTGGAGTGGAGTGGATTGCAGTGCAATGGAATGGAATGGAGTGGAGTGGAGTGGGGTGGACAGGAATGGAGTGGAATGGAGTGGAATGGAATGGAGTGGAGTGGACAGGAAAGGAATGCAATGGAGTAGAGTAGAGTGGAGTGGAGCAGAGTGGAACTGAGTGGAAAGGAATTGAGTAGAGTTAAATGGAATGGAGTAGAGTGGAGTGCAGTGGAGTGGAATGGAATGGAAAGGAGTGGAGTGGAGTGGAATGACTTGGAGTGGTGTGGAATGGATTGGCGTGGAATATAGTGGAATGGAAAGGAGTGGAGGGGAGTGGATTGGACTACAGTGGGATGTATCGGAGTGTAGTGGAGTGCAATGGAGTGGAGTGGAGTGGACTTGAATGGAGTGGAGTGGAATGGAATGGAGTGGAATGGAATGGAATGGAGTGGAGAAGAATGAAGTGGAGTGGAATGGAATGGAGTGGAATTTAATAGCGTGGATTAAATGGAATGGAGACGAGTGGAGAGGAGTGGAGTGGAATGTAACGGAGCGGAGTGGAATGGATTGGAATCTAGTGGAATGGAAAGAAGTAGAGTGGAATGGAGTGGAATGCAGTGAAGTGGAATGGAGTGGAAAGGAATGGATTGGAACGGAGTAGAGTGGAAACGAATGGAGTTGGTGGAGAAGAATGGAACGTAGAGAAGTGGAAATGAGAGGAGTGGATTGGAATGGAATGCAGTGTTGTGGAGTTTAAAGCAATGCAACGAACTGGAATGGAATGGAATGGAATGTAGTGGAATGGAATGGAATGAGATGGAGTAGACTCGAATGTTATTGAATGGGGTGGAGTGGAGTGGACTGGAAAGGAGTGGATTGGAGTGGAATGGAATGCAGTAGAGTGGACAGGAATGGAATGGAGTGGAGTGGAATGGAACGGAATATAGTGGAATGGAATGGAGTGGAGTCAAATGTTCTGCAATGGAATGGAGTGGAGTGGAGTAGAGTGGATTGGGGTGCGATGGATATTAATGGAATGGAATGTAGTGGATTGGAATGGAATGGAGTGGAGTGGAACGGTATGGAATGGTGTGGAATGGAATGGAGTTGAGTGGAGTGGAGTGGAGTGGACTGGAATGGATTGCATTGGAATGGAATGGAGTATAATGGAAAGGAATGGAATGGAGTGTAGTGGAATGGAGTGGATTGGAATGGAATGGAATGGAATGGGGTGGAGTGGACTGGAACGGAGAGGAATGGATTGGAATTGGGTAGATTTGAATGGAATGGAAAGGAATGGGATGGAGTGCAGTGGAATGGAGAGGAATGGATAGGAATGGACTGGAATAGAGTGGATAGGAATGAAAGGGAATGGAATGGAGTGAAGTGGAATGCAATAGAGTAGAGTGGAATTGAATGGAATGGAGTGGAGTGTAATGTAACTGAATGGAATTGATTGGAGTGGAGTGGAATGGAGTGAAGTGGAATGCAGTGGAGTGGAGTGGAGTGGAATGGAATGGAATGGGATGGAGAGGAGTGGAGTGGAATGGAAGGGAGTGGAATGGAACGGAGTGGAATGGAGTGGAATGGAGTGGATGGAATGGAGTGAAGTGGAATGGAATGGAATGGAGTGCAGTGGAATTAAAGGAGTGGGGTGGAATGGAATGTAGTAAAGTGGAATGGAGTGGAATTGAGTGGAGCGGACTGGAATGGAGTCGAATTGAGTGGAGCAGACTGGAATGGAGTGGAGTGGATTTAGTGGACTGAAATGGAGTGGAGTGGAATGAAATGAAGTGGAATGGAAAGGAATGTAATGTAAAGGAGTGTAATGGAGTGGAATGGAGAGGAGTGTAGTGGAAAGGATTGGAAATGAATGGAATGGAATGGAGTGGAGGTTAGTGGAATGGAGTGGCATGGATTGGAACGGAGTGAAGAGGGATGGAATGGAATGGAATAAAATCGACTAAAGTGGACAGGAATGGAGTGGAGTGGAATGAAGTGGAGTGTAGTGTAATGGAATGGAATGGAGTGGATTGGAAGGGAGTGGAAAGGAATGGAGCGGAATGGAGTGACGTGGAATAGAGGGTAGTGGAGTGTATGGAGTGGAGTGCAGAGGAATGGAATGGAATGGAGTGGAGTGGAATGGAATGGCTTGGAGTGGAATATAATATAGCGGTGTGCAGTGGAGTGGAGTGGAATGGAGTGGAGTGGACTGGATTGGATTGGATTGGAGTGGAATGGAGAGAAATGGAATGGAATGGACAGGAATGGAGTGGAGTGGAGTGGAATGGAGAGGAGTGGATTGGAGTGGACTTGAGTGGGACAGAATGGAATGGAGTGGAGTGGAATGGATTGGAGTGGAGTGGAATGTAGTGGAATGGAATGAAGTGGAATTAATTGGAATGGAATTCAGTGGAGTGGAGTGGAATGGAAAGGAGTGGAGTACAATGGATTGTAGAGGAATGGATTGGTGTTGAATGGAGTGGAATGGAACGGAGTTGAATCGAATGGATTGCAGTGGAGTGGAGTGGAGTGGAGTGGAATGGAATTGAGTGGAATGGAATGGATTGGAATGGAATGGAGTGGAGTGCAGTGGAATGGAATGGAGTGGAGTGAATTGGATTGGAGTGGAATGTAATGGAATGGAGTGGAGTGGAGTAGTATAGAATGGAATGGAATGGAACGGATTGGAGTGGATTGCAGTGGGGTGGATTGGAGTGAAGCGGAGTGGAGTGGAAATGGCTGAAGTGGAGTGCAATGGAATGGAGTGGAGTGGAGTCACTGCAGTGAAGTTCATTGGAAATGGAATTGAATGGAATGGAGTGGAGTGGTACGTTATGGAGTGGATTAGAATGCAATGTAGTGGACTGGAGTGAAGTGGAATGGAGTGGGGTGGACTGGAATGGAGAGGAGTGGAATAGAAGGAAGTGGGATATAATAGGACGTAGTGGAGTGGAGTGCAGTGGAGTGGATTGAAATGGAGTGCAGCTGAGTTGATTGGAATGGAATGGAATGGAGTGGAGTGGAGTGGAATGGAGTGGAATGGAATGGAGTGGAGTGTAGTTAAATGGAATAGAAAAGAGTAGAGTGCTATGGAATGGAAAGGAATGGAGTGGAATGGTTTGGACTGGAGTAGATGGAGTGGAGTGCAGAGGAAGGGAATGGAATTGGAATGGAGTGGAGTGGAATGGAATGGAGTGCAGTGGAATGGTGTGGAGTTCAAAGGCATGGAATGGAATGGAGTGGAGAGGAATGGAGTGGAATGGAGTGGCATGGAGTGGAATGAAATGTAGTGGAATTAAATGGAATGTAATACTGTGCAGTGAACTGGAATGGAAAGGATTGGAGTGGAGTTGACTGGATTGGAATTGAACGGATTGGAATTAAATGGAATGGAGAGGAGTGGAGTGGAATTGAATGGAGTGGAATGGAATGCGATGGAATGGAATGGATTGGAATGGAATAGAGTGGATTGCCCTGGAATGGAATGGAATGGAGAGGAGTGGAATAGAGCAGAGTGGAGTGGAATGTAATGGAATGGATTGGAGAGGAGAAGAGTGCAGTGGAAAGGAATTTAATGGAATGGAGAGGAGTGGAATGTAATGGAGTGTAGTGAAATGGAACGTAGTGGAGTGCAATGGATTGTAGTGGACTGGAATGGAACGGAGTGGAATGGAGTAGAACGGATTGGAATGGAGTGGAGTGGAATGGAATGGAATAGAATGGAGCGTAGTGGAGTGGAATGGAGTAGAGTGGAATGGAGTGGATGGGAGTGGAAAGGAATGGATTGGAGTGGAGTGAAATGGAGTGGAGTGGACTGGAAAGGAGTGGAGTGGAATGGAATGGAATAGAATGGAGCATAGTGGAGTGGAATGGAGTAGAGAGGAATGGAGTGGACGGGAGTGGAAATGAATGCATTGGAGTGGAGTGAAATGGAGTGGAGTGGACTGGAATGGAGTGGAGTGGAGTGGAAAGGAGTGGAGTGAACTGGAGTGGATTGGAGTGGAATGGAATGGAGTCGAATGGAATGGAATGGAGTGGGGAGGAGAAGAATTGTGTGGAGTGCAATGCAATGAAGTGGAGTGGAATGGAATGGAGTGGAGTGAAGTAGAATGGAGTGGAGTGGACTGGAATGGAGTGGAGTGGAGTGGAATGGAGTGGAATGAAATGGAGTTGAATTAAAAGGAATGGAGTGGAGTGGTGTGGAGAAGAATGGAATGGAGTGGACTTCAATCCGTTGGAATCGAATGGAGGGGAGTGCATTGGAGTGGAAGTAAGTGGAGTAGATTAGAAAGGAAAGGAATGGAGTGGAATGGGATGGAAAAGAGTGGATTGTAGAGGAGTAGAGTGGCATGGAGTGGAATGGAAAGGAATTGAACAAAGTAGAGTGGAATGTAATGGAGTGTGGTGGAGAGGAGTGGAATGGAGAGAATTGGAAATGAGGGGAGTGTATGGGAATGGAATGGAGTGGAGTGGAATGGAACGGAATGGAATGGAGTGGAATGGAATGTCATGGAGTAGAGTGGAATGGAGTGGAATGCAATGGAGTGGAATGGAGTGGAGTGGAACGGATTGGAATGGAATGGAGCTGAGTGGAGTGGAATGGAGTGGAACGGAATGGAGTGGATTGGAGTGGAGTGGAGTGCAGTGGAATGGAATGGAGTGGATTGGAGTGGAGTGGAGTGCAGTGGAATGGAATTGATTGGAATGGAGGGGAGTTGAATGGAATGGAGTGAACTGGAATGGAATGGAGTTTAGTGGATTGGAGTGGACTGGAATGGAGTGGAATGGAATGGAATGGAGTGGAAAGGAAGGATTGGAATGGAGTGAAGTGGAATGCAGTACAGTGGAATGGAGTAGAGTGGAATGGAACACAATATAGTGGACTGTAATGGAATAGAATGGAATAGAGTGGACTGTAGTGGAATGGAGTGGAAAGGATTAGAATGGAGTGGAGTGGAATAGAATGGAAATGAATGGAGTGGAGAGGAATGCAATGGAGTAGAGGTTAATGGAATGGAATGGAGAGCAGTGGGATGGAATGGAAGGGAATGGAGTAGTGTGGAATGGAATGGACTGGAAAGGAGTGGAGTGGAGTGGAATGGAGTGGAGAGGAATGCAGTGAAGTGGAGAGGAATGGAATGGAATGAAGTGGAGTGGAATGGAGTGGAATGGAATGGAGTGGAATGGATTGGAGTGGAGTCAATGGAGTGAAGTGCAGTGGAATGGAATAGAGGGGAGGGGAGAGGAATGGAATGGAGTGGAGAGGAATGGAATATAGTGGAGTGGTGTGGAGTGGAGTAGAATGGAGTGGAGTGGACTGGAAGGGAGTAGAGTGGAATGGAATGAAGTGGAATGTAATGGAATTTAATGGAGTGGAGTGGAGTGGAGAGGAATGGAGTGATGTGGAGTGGAAAAGATTGGAATGCAATGGAAAGGAAAGGAGTGGATTGGAGTGGAATGGGGTGGAATGGATTGGAATGGAATGGAGTGGAGTGGAGTGGAATGGAGTAGAATGGAATGGAGTGGAATGTAGTGGAATGGAATGGAATGGAGTGGAGTCGAATGGAGTGAAGAGGAATGTAGTTGAATGGAGTGGAGTTTAATGGATGTAGTGGATTGCAGTCGAATGGAATGGAATGGAATTTAGTGAATTGGAATGTAATGCAGTGCAGTGGAGTGAAGAAGTATGGACTGGAGTGGAGTGCAATGGAGTGGAGTGGAATGTAATGGTGTGGAATGCATTGGAATGGAATGGAGTGGAGTGGAGTGCAATGGAGTGGAATGGAATGGAGTGGAGAGGAGTGGAATGGAGTACAATGGAATGGAGTGGAATTAAATGGAATGGAGTGGAGTGGAGTGGTGTGCAGTGTAATGGAAAGGAGTGGAGTGGAATGGATCAGAATGGAATGGATTGGAATGTACTGGAATGGAATGGAATGAGTGGAGTACAGTGGAGTGGAGTTGAGTATAACGGAATTGAATGGAATGGAGTGGAGTGGAATGGAATGGAATGGAAAGGAATGGAGTGGAGTGGAGTGGCAAGGAGTGGGGAGGATTGAAGTGGAGAGGAGTGGAGTGGAAAGGAGTGGAGTGGAGTGGAATGGAATGGTATGGATTGGAGTGGAATGGAATGGAATGGAGTGGAATGGAATGGAATGGAGTGGAGGGAAATGGAAGGGAATGGAATGCAGAAGAGTGGAGTGGAATGGAGTGGAGTGGAGTAGGGCGGAATGGAATGGAATGAAGTAGAGTGGAATGGAGTAGAATAGAATGGAGTGGAATGGAGTGTTGTGGAGTGGAGTGGAGTGCAGTGGAATGGACTGGAATGGAGTGCGGTGGAATGGAATGGAGTGGAATGGAAAGGAATGTAATGGAGTGGAGTGGAAAGGAGTGTAGTAGAATGGAATGGATTGGAGTAGAGTGGAATGGAATGGAATGGAGTGGAACGGAATGGAAGGGAATGGAATGGAATGGAGTGGAGGGAAATGGAAGGGAATGGAATGCAGAAGAGTGGAGTGGAATGGAGTGGAGTGGAGTGGAAAGGATTGGAATGATATGTAACAGAATGGAATTTAGTGGAGAGGAGTGGAATGGAGTGGCATGGATTGTAATGAAGTGGAGTGGAGTGGAAAGGAATGGAATGAAACGGAGTGGAGTGGAATGGAGAGGAGTGTAGTGGAATGGAATGGAGTGGAGTGGAATGGAGTGGAAAGGAATGGAATGGAACAGAGAGGACTGGAGTGGATGGAGTGGAGTGCTGCGGAATGTAATAGAATGGAATGGAGTCGAGTGGAATTGAATGGATTGGAGTAGAATGTTATGTAGTAGAGTGGCGTGGAGTGTAATGAAGTGGAGTGCAATGGAATGGATTGAAGTGCAATGGAATTGAATGGAGTGGAATGGAATAGAATGGAATGGTGTGGAGTGGAATGGAATGGAGAATCGTGGAATGGAGTGGAGGTTAGTGGAATGGAGTGGAAAGTAATGGAGTGGCATTAAATTCATTGGACGGGAGTGGATTGGATCAGAATGGAATGAAATGGAGAGGAGTAAACTGGAATGGTTTGTGGTGGATTGGAGTGGAGAGGAGTGGAGTGGAAAGGAATGGGATGGGGTGGAAAGGAAAGGGGTGGAGTGTAATGGAATGGAATGGAGGGGAATGGAATGGAATGAAATGTAGTGTAATGGAACTTATTGGAGTGGAATGGAATGGAGTTGAGTGGAATGGAATGGAGTGCAAAGGAGTGGAATGGAATGGAGTGGAGTGGAATTGAGTAGAGAGGAATGGAATGGAGTGGAATGGAATGGAATGCAATGGAGAGGACTGGAGTGGAATGGAGTGGAGCAGAGTGGTATGGAGTGGAATGGAGTGAAATGGAATGGAATGGAATGGAATGTAGAGGAGTGGAGTGGATTGCAGTGGAATGGTTTGGAATGGAGTGGAGTGTAGTAGAATGGAATGGAGCAGATTGCAGTGGAATATAATAGAGTGGAATGGAGTGGAGTGGAGTGGTTGGAGCAGAGTGTTGTGGAATGGAATGGAATGGAATGGAATGGAGTGGAGTGGAGTGGCATTTAGTGGGATGGACTAGAATGGAGTGGAGTGGAGTAGAAAGGAGTGGAACGGAATGGAATGGAATGGACTTTAGTGTAATGGAATGGAGTGGAGTGTAATGGAGTAGAGCAGAGTGGAATGGAAAGGAATGCAGTGGAATCGAGTGGTGTGGAGTGGAGTAGAGTGGTGTGTAGTGGAATGGAATGGATTGGAATTTATTGGAGTGGAATGGAATGGAGTGGAATGGAATGGAGTGGAGTGGAATGAAATGGAATGGAGTGGAGTGGAATGGAGTGGAATAGAATGGAGTGAAATGGAGTGGAGTGGAGTGGAGTGGATAGAGTGGAGTGTAGTGGAATGGAATGGAATGGATTGGAGTGGAGTGGAATGGAATGCAGTGGTGTGGAATGGAAATACATTGGAGTGGAGTGGAGTGGAATGGTGTGGAGTTGACTGGAATGGAGAGGAGTGAAGTGGAATGGAGTGGAATGGAAAGGTGTGGAATTAAACAGAATGGAATGAAGTGAACTTTAATGGATTGGAATCGAATAGAGTGGAGTGAAATGGAGTGGACTCGAGTGGAATTGAATGGAGTGGAGTGGAATGGAAAAGAGTGGAATGGAATGGAGTGGAGTGGATTTGAAAGGAGCGGAATGGAAAGGAATGGAAAAGAGTAGAGTGGAATGGAATGGAGTTTGGTTGAAAGGAGTAGAATGAAGTGACGGGGAAATGAGAGGAGTGGATTGAAATGGAATGGAGTAGAGTGGATTATAATGTAATGGAAGGGAGTGGAATGGAACCAAATGGAATGTAGTGGAATGGAAAGGAGTGGAGTGGAATGCAGTGCAATGGAATGGGGTGGAGTGGAGTATAGTGGAGGGGAGTGCAGTGGAATGGAATGGAATGGAATGGAGGGGAGTGGAATGGAATGGAGTGGAGTGCAATGGAATGCAGTGGAATGGAATGTAGTTTAGTGGAATGAAATGTAGTGGAATGGAAAGGAATGGAATGGAGTGGAGAAGAATGGAGTGGAGTGGAATGGAGAAGAGAGGAATGGAATGGAATGGTGACGAGTGGAGTGCAGTGGAATGGAATGGGGTGCAATAGAGTGGAGTGTAGTTGTTGGAGTGGGATGAAGTGGAATGAAATGGAATGGAGTGGAGTGGAATGGAATGGAGTGGAGTGGAATGGAACGTAGTAGAGTGCAGTGGAGTGGAATGGAATGAAGTGGATCAGACTGGAATGGAGTTGAGTGGAGTGGAATGGAGTGGAATGGAGTGGAGTGGAGTAGAAAGGATTGGAATGGAATGGAATGGAGTGGAGTGTAATGGAATGTAATGGAATGGAGCAGAGTGGAGCGGAATGGAGTAGAGTGGAGTGGAAAGGATTGGAATGGAATGCAACGGAATGGAATTTAGTGGAGTGGAGTGGAATGGAGTGGAATGGATTGGAATGGAGTGGAATGGAATGGAATGGAATGGAGTGGACTGGAGTGGAATGGAGTGGAGTGCAATGGAGTGGAGTGTAGGGGAATGGAATGGAATGGAGTGTAGTGGAATGGACTGGAAAGGAATGGAGTGGAATGGAGTGAACTGGAGTGGATGGTGTGGAGTGCAGCGGAATTGAATAGAATGGAGTGTAGTGGAGTGGAATTGAGTGGAGTTTAGTAGAATGTTATGTAGTGGAGTGGAGTTGAGTGGAGTGGAATTAAGTGGATTGGACTGGAATGCAGTGAAGTGGAGTGGAATTGAATGGAGTGGAATGGAGTAGAATGAAATGGAGTGGAGAGGAGTGGAATGGAGTGGAGTGGAATGGAGTGGGGTGGATTGGAATGCAGTGGAATGGAATGCAGTGGAATTAAATGGAATGGAGTGTAGTGGATTGGAATGGAATGGAATGGAGAGGATTGGAGTGGAGTGGAGTGGAGTGGGGTGGGTTGGAGGGGATAGGAGTGGAGTGGATAGGAATGGAGTGGAGTGGAATTGAATGGTGTGGAGTGCAGTGGAACGGAATGGAATGGAGTGGAAAGAAATGGAATGGGATGTAGTTTAATATAATTTAGTGGAGTGGAATGGAATCGAGTTGAGTAGCATGGAATGGAGTGCAATGGAATGGAATGGAATGGAGTGGAGTGCAATGGAGTTGATGGAACAGAACGGAGTGGAGTGGAATGGTTTGGAGTAGAGTGGTACGGAATGGAATGTAGTGAAATGGAATGGAAAGTAGAGGAGTGGAGTGGAATGCACTGGAATGGTTTGCAATGGAGTGGAGTGGATTGGAATGGAATGGAGTGGAATGGAGTGGAAAGAAATGGATTGGAATGTACTGGAGTGGAGTGGATGGTGTGGAGTGCAGTGGCATGGAATGGAATGGAACGGAGTGGAGTGGACTGGAATGGAATGGAGTGGAGTGGATTGGAATTAATGGAGTGGACTAGAATGTAGCGAAGTGAGGTGGAATGGAGTGGAGTGGAATGGAGTGGAATGGAGTTTAGTGTAGTGGAATGGAGTGGAGTGGAATGGATTGGAGCGGTGTGGAATGGAATGGATTGGAGTGGAATGGGGTGGTGTGGAATGGAATGGAGTGGAAAGGGGTTGTGTGGAGTGGAGTGGAGTGGAATGGAATGGACTGGAATGGATTGGAGTGGAATGGCATGGAGTGGAATGGAATGGAGTGGAATGGAATGGAATGGAATTGAGTGGAGTGGTGGAGAATGGAGGGGAGTGGAAGGGAGCAGAGTGGAATGGAACTGAGTGGAGTGAAGGGGATTGGAGAGGAGTGGAATGGAGCAGAGTGGGGTTGAATGTAATGGAACTGGGTGGAGCAGAATAGAATCGAAAGGAATGGAGCGGAGTATAGTGGAACTGAGTGGAGTGAAATGTAGTGGAGTAGAGTGGAATGGAATGGAATGGGGTGGAGTGGAATGGAGTGGAATGGAGTGGAGTTTAGTGGATGGAGGGGTCGTGCTGTGGAAAGGAATGGAATGGATTGGAGTGGACTGGAATGGAATGGAGTGGAGTGAAATGGAATGTAGTGGAGTGGAGTGGAGTGGTGTGGAATGGCGTGGAGTTGACTGGAAAGGAGTGGAGTGAAGTGGTGTGCAGTGGAATGGAGTGGAGTGGAGTGGAAAAGATTGTAATGGAATGGAATGGAATGGAATGCAATGGAGTGGAATGGAGTGCAGTTTAGCAAAGTGGAATGGAATGGAATGGAGTGTACTTGAATGGAATGGAGTAGAGTGGAAAGGAATGGAATGGAGTGGAATGAAATGGAAAAGAATGGAATGGAATGGAGTGGAGTGGAGAGCAATGGAGTGGAATGTTTTGGAATGGAGTGGATAGGGGTGGAATGCAATGGAGTGAAGTGGAAGGGAATAGATTTGAGTGCAGTGGAATGGAGTACAGTTTAATGGAATGGAATGGAATGGATTGAAGTGGAATGGAATGGAGTGGAGTGGACTGGAATGGAGTTGAGTGGAGTGGAGTGGATGGAGTAAATTGCAGTGGAATGGAATGGAATGGAATGAAGTGGAGTGGAATGGAATGGAAAGGAGTGGAATGTAATGTACTGGATTGGAATGGAACGGACTGGTATGGAGTGAATCGGACTAGAATGGAGTAGAGTGGAAAGGAATAGAGTGGAATGGAATGGAATTTAATGGAGTGCAGTGTAGTGGAATGCAGTGGAGGGGAATGGAGTGCAGTCGATTGGAAAGGAGTAGAATGGAATTAAATGGAATTAAATGAACTGGTGTGGAGTGGAGTGGAGTGGTGTGGAAAGGAATGGAGTAAAGTGGAATGGAATAAAATGGACTGGAGTGGAATTAAGTGGAATGGATTGTAATGGAGTGGAGTGGAGTTCAGTAAAGTGGAATGGAAAGGAATTGA
This sequence comes from Pongo abelii, assembly GCF_028885655.2. NCBI lineage: Eukaryota > Metazoa > Chordata > Mammalia > Primates > Hominidae > Pongo > Pongo abelii. Next base: position 3,803,885 of record NC_071997.2, read on the forward strand.
ATGTAGTGGAGTGGAATGGAAAGGAATGGAATGGAGCGGAGTGGAGTGGAATGGAGTCGGGTGGAATGGAGTGGAGAGGAGTGGATTGGAGAGGATTGGAGTGGAGTGGAATGGAATGGAATGGAGTGGAATGGAAAGGAATGGAAGGTAGTAGAATGGAATGGATTGAAGTGGAATGGAGTATAATGGAATGGAGTGGAGTGGAGTGGTGCTAAATGGAATGGAAGGGAGTGGAATGGAATGGAGTGGAATGGAGTGGTGTGGAGTGGAGAGGTCTGGAGTGCAGTGGAATGGAATGGATTGGAATAGAGTGGAGTGGAAAGTAATGGAGTGGAATGGAAAGGAATGTAATGAAGTGGAGTGGAACAGAGTGGAGTGTAATGGAATGGAGTGGATTGGAATGGAATGGAGGAGAGAGGAATGGAATGGAATCGAGTAGAATGGAATGGTAGGGAATTGAATGAAGTGGAGTGGAGTGGAATGGAAAGGAATAGAGTGGGATGGAATGTAATGGAATGAAATGGAGCGTATTTGAGTGGATTGGAATGGAATGGAGTGGGAAGGAATGCAATGGAATGAAATGGAGCGTATTGGAGTGGAATGGAGTGGAGTGGAAAGGATTGGAATGGAAAGGAACAGAATGGAATGTAGTGAAGTGGAGTGGAATGGAGTGGAATGGACTGGAATTGAGTGTAGTGTAGTGGAATGGAATGGAATGGAATACAGTGGAGTGGAGTGGAGTGGAATGGAGTGGAGTGGAATTGAGTGGAGTGGAATGGAGTGGAGTGTTGAGGAATGGAAAGGCACGGAGTAGGGAGGAATGAAGTGGAATGGAGTGGATGGAGGGGAGGGCAGCGGTAAGTAATAGAATGAAAGGATGTGGAGTGGAATTGAATGGAGTGGAGTAGAAAGTAATGTAGTGGAGTGGAGTGGTGTGGAGTTTACTGGAGTAGAGTTGACTGGAAAGGAGTGGAGTGGAGTGCAATTGAATGAAGTGGAATGGAATGGAATGGAATTGAATGGAGTGGAGTGGAATGGAGTGGAGTGGAGTGAAATGGAGTGGAATGGAATATAGTGGAATTAAGTGGAATGGAGTGGAGTGGAATGGGACTGAATGGAATGGAATTGAAAGGAGTGGAGTGGATTTGAGTAGAAAGGAGTGGAGTGGAAGGGAATGAAGTGGAGTGGAGTGGAATGGAGTGGAGTGGAGTGGAATGGAATGGAATGGGGTGGAATGGAATAGAATGTAGTGTAATGGAATGGAATGGAGTGTAATGGAATGGATTGGAGTGGAATGGAATAGAGAGCAATGGAATGGAAAGGAATGGAGTGGAGTGGAATGGAGTGGAATGTAAAGGAATGGAGTGGAGTGGAATGGATTGGATTATAGTGGTATGGAATGGAATGGAATGGAATTAGAGGAGTGGAGTGGAATGCAGTGGAATGCGTTGGAATGGAGTGGAGTGGAATGGAATGAAATGGAATGGAATGTAGAGGCCTTGAGTGAAATGGAGTGGAATGCAATGGAGTGGAATGGACTGTAGTACAGTGGACGGAGGGCAGTGCAGTGTAATGGAATGGAATGGAATGGATTGGAGTGGAATGGAATGCAGTGGAGTGGAGAGGAATGGAGAGGAGTGTACTGGAATGGACTTGAGTGGACTGGGTGGAGTGGAATGGGATGGAATAGAGTGGAGTGGTTGAATGGTGTGGAATGGAATTTAGTGGAGTGGAGTGGAATGGAATGGAGTTGAGTAGAGAGCAATGGAGTGGCGTGGAGTGAAATGGAGTTTAGTGGACTGGAATGGAGTGGAATCGAATGGAATGGATTTAAATGGAATGCAGTTGAATGGAGTGGAGTGGAGAGGAATGGAATGGAGTGCAATGGAATGGAATGGAGTGGAGTGGAGTTGATTGGACTGGAATAGAGTGGAATTGACTTGAATGGAGTGCATTGAAGGGGAGTGGAATGGAATGGAATGTAGTGGAGAGGAATGGAATGGATTCAAAGGGAGTGGAGTAGAGAGTAATGGAATGGAATAGAATGGAGGGGAGGTGAGTTGATTGTACTGGAGTAGAATGGAATGGACTTGAATGGAGTAGAATAGAGTGGAGTGGAATGGGGTGGTATGGAGTGGAATGGAGTGGAGTGGAGTGGAGTGCAATGGAATGGAATTGAATGGAATGGAGTGGAGTGGAATTGAATGGAGCGGAATGCAAAGGAATGTAGTGGAGTGGAGCGGAGTGGAATGGAGTCTATTGGAATGGAGTGAAGTGGAGTGGAATGGAGTAGAGTGGAATGGAATGGAATGCAATGGAGAGGAGGGGAGTGGAATGCAGTTGAGTGGTGTGGAATGGAGTGGAATGAAATAGAGAGGAATAGAGTGGAGAGCCATGGATGGAGTGGAGTGGAATGGAAAGTAGTGGAGTGTATTGGAGTGGAATGGAGTGGAGTGGACTGGAATGGAGTGGAGTGGAATGGAATGGAGTGGAGTGGACTGGAATGGAATGTAAAGGAGTGAACTGAAGGGAAATGGAGTGGAGTGGAATTACTCCATTCAAGTCCATTCCACTCCTTTCCACTCCACTCCACTCAATTCCACTGCATTCCTCTCCATTCCACTCCAGTCCTTTCCACTCCATTCCACCCCACTCCGCTCCATTCCATTTCATTTCATTCCATTCCACTCAATTCCACTCCACTCCATTCCACTCTATTCCACTCCATTCCACTCCATTAAATTCCACTACATTCCACTCCACTCTATTCCATTCCACTCTGCTTCACTCCACTCGACTCCATTCCATTGCACTCCATTCCACTCCACTCCATTCCATTTTATTCCTCTCCACTCCACTCCATTTCATTTCTCTCCACTCCAATCTTTTCCAATCCACTCCACTCAACTCCACTCCAACCCACTGCATTCCATTCAACGCTACTCCATTCCATTCAATTCTATTCCAATCCATTCCACTCCAATCCATTCTATTCCATTCCCCCTCAATCCATTCCTCTCCATTCCATTGCACTCCATTCCTCTCCAATCCATTCCATTCAACTCCATTCCTTTCTATTGATTCCATTGCGTTTCTTTCCATTCCACTCCATTCCGTTTTACTCAACTCCAGTCCATTCCACTCCACTCCACTCCACCCCACTCCATTCCACTCAACTCTACTCCATTCCATTCCATTCCACTCCACTCCATTCCACTACATTCCACTCCATTGCAGGCCACTCCAATCCACTGCCCTCCATTGCATTCCACTCCACTATATTCCATTGCATTTCAATCTACTCCACTCCTTTGATTCCACTCCATTCCACGGAATTTCTTTCCATTCCATTCCATTCCTTTCCACTCCATTCCGTTCCACTCCAATCCATTCCTTTCCAGTCCACTCCACCCCACTCCTCCCCATTCCATTGCATTCCACTCTACTCCATTACATTCCATTACATTATACTCCGTTCCATTCCACTCCATTCCGCTCCACTCCATTCCAGTCCACTCCACTCCATTCCAGTTCACTGATGTTCACTGCACTGCATTCCTTTCCATTCCACTTCAATCCACTTCACTCTCCTCCATTGCACTCCTTTCCACTCCATTCCACTCCACTCCATTCCACTGCATTCAACTCCCTTCCACTCCATTCCAGTCCACTCCACTCCCCTCCACTCCCTTATATTCCCTTCCACTACATTCCACTGAACTCCATTTTATTTCAATCTGTTCCAATCCACTCCATTCCATTCCACTCCACTCTACTCAACTCCACTCCACTCCATTCCATTCTACTCCAATCATTTCCACTCAATTCCACTCCACAACACTCCACTCGACTCCACTCAATTGGAGTCCACTCCATTCGATTCCATTCCATTCCGTTCCATTTCACTCCACTCCAAGCGATTCCAATCCATTCAGCTCCATTCTACTCAACACCCCATTCCATTCCATTCCAATCCACTCCATTCCATTCCACTCCACTGCATTCCACTCCAGTAAACTCCATTCCACTCCGGTACACTCCAGTGCACTCTATCTGATTCCATTCCACTGCACTCCACACTCAATTCCATTCCAAACCATTCCACTCCATTCCACTCCACTCCACTCCATGCCATTCAGCTACGTTCCATTCCATTTGACACCACTCCACTCGATTACAGTCCATTCCCTCCCAATCCACTCCATTCCCTTCCAAACCACTCCACTCCATTCCATTCCACCTCACCCCACTCCATTCCACTACACTCCGCTCAATTCCATTCCATTCCATTACACTCCACTCCACACCACTCCATTGCATTCCACTCTACTCCACTCCATTGCATTAAATTCCACTTCACTTCACTCCATTCCATTCCAATCCACTCCACTCCATTCCACTCCACTCCACTCCAATATATTCCTTTCCAGTGCACTCCACTCCACTCCATTCCTTTCCATTCCATTGCACTCCACTCCATTCCACTCCACTCCACTCCACTCCACTCCACTCCATTGAATTGAACTCCACTCCACTCCACTCTGTTCCGTTTATTTCCACTCCGTTCCTTTCAACTCCATTCCACTCCACTGCACTCCACTCAATTCCATTCCATTCCACTCCTCTCCACCTCACTCCACTCCATTCCATTCCATTCCACTCTTCTTCACTCGACTCCATTCCAATGCTCTCTATTGCATTCCTCCCCGTTCCATTCCAGTCCACTCCATTCCACTCCAGTACACTCCATTCCACTCCACCCCATTCCATTCCAGTCCATTTCTTTCCACTCCACTCTGCTACACTCCATTCCATACCACGCCCCTGCACTCCACTCCACACCATTCCACTTCACACCATTCCACTCTTCTCCATTCCACTCCACTGCACTACACTGCACTTCACTCCATTCCACTCCACTACATTCCATTCCAGTCAATTCCATTCCATTCCAGTCCACTCTATTCCACTCCATTCCACTCCACTCCACTCCATTCCACTCCACTCCACTCCTTTCCAATCCACTCCACTCCATTTAAATCCATTTCATTCAGTTCCATTCCACTCCATTCCCTTCCAATGCACTGTACTCCATTCCACTCCACTCCATTCCACTCCACTCCATTCCATTCCTTTCCATTCAACTGAATTCGACTCCACTCCACTCCACCCCATTCCACTCCACTCCATTCCATTCCATTCCATTCAATTCCACTGCATTAGAGTCCAGTCAACTCTGTTCCAATCCATTCCACTCCATTCCATTCCACTCATCTCCAGTCCACTACATTCCATTCCACTCCACTCTATTCAATTCCACTCCACTCCATTCCGTTCCATTGAACTCCACTCCATTCCATTCCACTCATCTCCAGTCCACTACATTCCATTCCACTCCACTCTATTCAATTCCACTCCACTCAATTCCATTCCATTGCACTCCGCTCCATCCACTCCACTCCACTCCGTTCCACTCCATTCAATTCCACTCCACTCCATTCCATTCAATTTCACTCCACTACACTGAATTCCACTCCAATCCATTCGACTCTACTCTGCTCCATTCCATTCCATTCCATTCCATTCCACTCCACTCCATTCCATTCCATTCTACTGTACTCCATTCCCATCTGATCTACTCCGTTCCATTCCATTCCACTACATTTCCCTCTACTGCATTCCATTCCATTTCATTCCACACCACTGCATTCCGTTCCACTCCACTCCACATCTCTCCATTCCAATCCTTTGTACTCCATTCCATTCCACTCCACTCCATTCCATTCCTGTCAATTCCTTTCCAGGCCATTCCATTCCATTCCACTCTACTCAATTCCACTCCACTCCATTCCAATCCTCTCTATTCAATTCCATTCCATTACACTCGATTCTAGTCCCCTTCACTCCACTCCACTCCATTCCTTTCTTTCCACTATACTCCACTCTACTACATTTCACTCCATTCCACTACTTTGCTTTCCATTCCACCCCACTCAATTCCATTCCATTCCAATATATTCCATTCCATTCCACTCCACTCCACTCCATTCCATTCTGCTGTACTAAACTCCATTCCACTCCACTCCACTCCACTCCATTCCATTCTGCTGTACTAAACTCCATTCCACTCCACTTCACTCCAACCCACTCCACTCCATTCCATTCCACTCTACTCCATTCCATTCCATTCTACTCTACTCCATTCCACTGCATTCCACTCAATTCCACTCCATTCCATTCCACTGCACTGCACACCACTGCATTCCATTCCAATCCTTTCCACTCCACTCCATTACATTCCACTCCACTATACCTCACTCCACTCCACTCCTCTCCATTCCACTCCATTCCATTTCACTCCATTCCACTCCATTCCACTGCTTTCCACTCAACTCCATTCCATTCCATTCCACTTCACTGCAAACCATTCCACTCCACTCCATTCCACTCCACTTCACTCTATGCAATTCTATTCCATTCCACTCCACTCCACTACATTGCAATCCATTGCACTCCACTCCACTCCACTCAAATCCATTCCATTCTATTTCATTCCGTTCCATTCCACTCCACTCCTGTCCATTCCACTCCTCTCCATTACACTCCATTCCAGTCCCCTCCAATCCACTCCACTCCATTCTTTTCCATTCCACTGCACTCCACTACATTCGATTCCAATCCATTACACTCCAATACATTCCGTTCCACTCCATTCCATTTAAATGCAGTACATTCCATTCCACTTCATTGCTCTCCACTCCACTCCATTCCACTCCACTCCATTCCATTCCATTCCACTCCATTGCAGTCCACCCCACACCATTCCATTCCATTCCATTCCATTCCATTCCATTCCATTTCATTCCTTTCCATTCCATTCCACTAGACTCCACTCCATTTCTGTCAATTTCTCAATATTCCACTCCACTCCACTCTATTCCATTCCACTCATTTACACTCCACTTCACTCCCCTCCACTCCACTACACCCCATTCCATGCCATTGCATTCCATTCCAATCCATTCCATATCATTCCAGTCAATTCCATTCCATTCCACTCCTCTCCACTCCATTCCATTCCATTCCATTCCATTCCATTCCGTTCCATTCCGTTCTGTTCCGTTCCTTTCCATTCCATTCAATTCCATTCCATTCCATTCCGATCCATTCCATTCCTTTCCATTCCATTCCATTCCATTCCATTCCATTCCTTTCCATTCCATTCCATTCCAATCCATTCCATTCCACTCCATTCCACTCTATTCCAGTGCGTTCGACTGCATTCCACTCCACTCCTCTCCATTCCAATCCCTTACCCTCCAGTCCACTCCATTCCACTCCACGCCATTACATTCCTCTATACTCCACTCCAGTCCATTCCCCTCCACTGAACCGCATTCCATTCCATTCCATTCTTTTCCACTCCTTTCCTCTCCACTCCCCTCCAATGCGCACCTCTCCTCTCCATTCCATGTCATTCCACTCTCTGCGAATCCATTCCATTTTATTGCCGTCCATTCCATTCCATTCCACTTAATTCCTGTCCATTCCACTCCACTCCATTCCATTCCATTCTACTGCACTCCACTCCATTCCATGAGTATCCATTCCATTCCAGTCCACTCCATTCCATTCCATTCCACTCCATTCCACTAAACTCCGTTCCACTCCATTCTACTCCATTCCAGTCCAGTCCACTGCACACCCCTCCTTTACGTTCCATTCCACTGTCCTCAACTGCATGCCATTCCAATCCATTCCCCTACACTACACTGCATTCCATTCCATTCCTTTCCATTCCCCTCCATTCCTCTCTACTCCATTCCACTGTACTCCACTCCATTCCAATACATGGCATTCCACTCTAATTCACTCTATTCCATTGCCTTCCAATTCTCTCAACTCCACTCCATTCCATTCCTCTCCACTCCATTCCACTCCATTCTATTCAATTCCTTTCCACTCCACCCCACTCCATTCCACTCCACTAAACTTCACTCTATTCCATTCCCCTCCCTTCCATTCCTTTCTACTCCATTCCATTTCATTCCACTCCACTCCAATCCACTTCGTTTTACTCCACTCCATTCCATGTATTCCAATGCAGTCCTCTCTGCTCCATTCCATTACACTCCATTCCACACTTCTCCATTTCCTTCCAATCCATTCGTTTCCATTCCATTCCACTCCATTCCATTCTATTCCACTTCACTCTACTCCAGTCCATTTCACCCCATTCCACTCCATTGCACTTCACTCCACTAAACTCCACTCCACCCCACTCCCTTCCATTCCATTCCATTCCATTCCATTCAATTCCATTCCACTCCATTCCATTCCACTCTACTCTGTTCCATTCCATTCCCTTCCACTCCATTCCATTCCATTTCACTCCATTGCACTCCTCTGCACTCCATTTCATTCCATACCATTCCACTCCATTCAAATCCATTCCAGTACATTACTTTCAATTCCAGTCCATTACATTCCTTTCCACACCCATTCATTCCATTGCATTCCACTGCATTTCACTTAACTCCATTCCTTTACACTCCATTCCAATCCACTCCACTAAATTCCATTCCACTCCATTCCACTACATTCCATTCCTCTCCCCTCCATTCCACTCCACTCCACTCCATTCCTTTCCATTCCACTCCACTTCACTCTACTGCACTCCACTCCAATCCATTCCTTTCCATTCCATTCCACTGCATTCCATTGCAGTCCTTTCTTTCGAGAGTATCTCACTCTGTCAACCAGTCTGGAGTGTGGTTTCACAATCTCAGCTGCTGTTCCATTCTGTTCCATTCCATTCTGCTCCGCTACACTCCTCTCCACTCCATTCCATTCTACTCCACTCCACTCCAGTACATTCCATTACATCTGATTCCAATACACTCAATTCCACTCCTCTCCACTCCACTGCACTCCACTCCACTGTATTCAAATCCATCCCATTCCACTCCTTTCCAGTGTACTACACTCCAGCCCATTCCACTCCACTTCAATCCATCCAACTACGTCCCATTCCATTCCTCTGCCTTTGAGTCCATTCCACATTCCACTGCACTTCACTGCACTGCACTCCAGTACACTCCATTCCATTCCATTCCACTGCATTCCATTCCATTCCTTTTCTTTCAAGAAAATCTAACTCAGTCACACAGCATGGAGAGCTGTGGCTCAATCTTAGCTTCCATTCCATTCCATTGCGTTGCATTGCATTCCATTCCATTCCATTCCACTGCATTCCGTTCCATTCTTTTTTTTCAAGAAAATCTCACTCAGTCACACAGCATGGAGAGCTGTGGCACAATCTTAGCTTCCATTCCATTCCATTCCATTCCATTGCATTGCATTCCATTCCATTCCATTCCATTCCGCTTAATTCCATTGCATTCCATTCCTTTCCATTCCTTTCCACTGAATTCCATTCAACTCCACTTCACTCCATTCCATTCCACTCCAAATCCATTCCACTCCAATGCACTCTATTCCACATTAATCTCTATTCCATTCCGTTCAATTCCATTCCATTCCACTCCACTATACTTCAATCCACTCCACTCCACTCCATTGCTCTCCATTCCACTCCATTCCATTCCACTCCATTCCACTCCACTCCCCTCCACTCCACTCCACTCCATTCAATTCCACACGACTCAACTCCATTCTTCTCCACTTCACTCCACTCCTTTCCATTCCATTCCTTTCTTTCCATAGGATCTCACTCTGTCACAAAGGCTGGAGTTCATTGGCTGAATCTCAGCTCACATTTCTTTTCACCACTCAATTGCATTCCATTCCATCCCATTCCATGCTTTCTATTACACTTCACTCCACTCCACTCCATTCCATTCCACTCGCATTCCATTGGAATCCATTCCAGTCCACTCCACTCCACTTCACTCCGCTCCAGACCACTTCTTTCTATTCCAGTCCATTCCATTTCATTAACTTACATTCCCCTTCTTTCTTTCGACAGGATATCACTGTGTCACCCAGGCTGTAGTGCAGTGGCACAATCTCAGCTCACATTATGTGTCAACTTTCCATTGCATCTCATTCTATTCCATTGCATTCCATTTCATTCCGTTCCATTTCATTCCATTCCTTTCCATTCAATTCCTTTCCATGACCCTCCTTTCCACTCTGATTCACTCCACTCCATTTCATACCACTCCACTCCATTCCACTCCACTCTACTCCACTCCACTCCAGTCATTTCCACTCCATTCCATTCCCTTCCACTCCATTCCTTTCCATTCAGCTCCATTACATTCCACTCCTTTCCATTCCACTCCATTCCATTCCACTCCACTCGAGTCCACTCCACTACACTCCATTCCAATCCATTCCACTACACTCCATTCCACTCCACTCCATTACCCTCCACTCCACTCCATTAAACTCCACTCCACTCCATTCCCCTAGACTCCAATCCACTCCACTCAATTAAATCCACTCCACTCCACTCAACTCCACTCCACTCCACTCCAATCTTTCCACTCCACTCCATTCCACTCCACTCCACTCCTCGCCATTCCACTCCACTCCACTCCTTTCAACTCAATTCCATTTCATTCCATTCCACTCCACTCCACTCCATTCCACCCCACTCTACTCCATTCCACTCCCCTCCGTTGCATTCCACTCCATTCCATTCCACTCCATCCCATTCCATTCCATTCCGTTCCATTCAATTCCATTCCATTCCATTCCATTCCACTCAACTCCACTTCACTCCATTCCATTCCACTCCACTCCAGTTATTCTATTCCTCTCCATTCCATTCCATTCCATTGCATTCCACTCGACACCACTCCATTTCACTCCACTCCACCCCATTCCACTCCACTCCACTCCATTCCATTCCAATCCATTCCACTCCATTCCATTCTATTCCACTCCATTCCACTCCATTCCATTTCATTCCACTAATTTCCACTGCACTCCACTTCCCTCCACTCCACTCCACCCCAATGTAGTCCATTCCATTCCATTCTGTTCCTTTCAACTCCAGTCCATTCCATTCCACACCACTCCATTCCACTCCACACCACTCCATTCCACTCGACTCCACTCCACTGCATTCCATTCCATTCCATTCCACTCTATTCCAATCCATTCCTTTCCATTCCACTCCTTTACTTTCCATTCCACTCAACTCCACTTCCCTCCATCTACTCCACTCCACTCCAATCCATTTCATTCCATTCCATTCCGTTTCTTTCAACTCCAATCCATTCCATTCCACACCACTCCATTCCACTCCACTCTACTCCACTACACTGCATTCTATTCCATTCCATTCCGGTTCACTCCATTGCTTTCCATTACTTTCTTTCGATGGGATATTACTGTGTCTCCCAGGCTGTAGGTCACTGGCGCAATCTCAGCTCACTTCATGTCAACTTTCCATTGCATTGCATTCTATTCCATTGTAGTCGATTGCATTCCATTGCATTTCAGTCCGTTCCATTCCATTTCTTTACATTCCATTCCAATCCGTTCACTCCTCTCCACTCCCCTCAGTTCCATTCCATTCCATTCCAATCAAATCTGTTCCACTCCACTCCACTCCACTCCACAACATTAAATTACATCCGATTCCAGTCCACTACATTCCACTCCACTGCACTCCATTCCTTACCACTCCATTCCACTCCACTCCCTTCCACTCCTCTCCACTCCACTCCAGTCCACTGTACTCCTCTCTATTCCACTCCACTCCACTCCATTCTACTCCACTACATTCCATTCCGTTTCTTTGTTTCCACAGGATCTCATTCTGTCAGAAAGTCTGGAGTGCAGTGGTACAATCTCATCTCACACTCCTTTTCATCATTCCTTTGCTTTTCATTCCAACCCATTCCATTCCATTCTATTTCACTCAACTCCTCTCTACTCCTCTCCATTCCATTCCACTCCATCACATTCAATTCTATGCCATTCAATTCCATTCCGTTCTACTCAGTTCCACTGGACTCCAGTCCTTTCCACTACATTCCATTACACCCGATTCCATTCCACTCCATTCCACTCCTCTCCACTTCACTGCACTGCACTCCACTCTACTCCATCCCATTCCATTCCCCTCCATTCCACTGCACTCCACTCCACCCCACTCCACTCCGCTTCATTCCATTTCATTTCTTACCATTCCATTCCTCTCCATTCTAATACACTCCACTTCACTCCACTCCACTCCACTCCACACCATTCCGTTTCAATTCCACTGCATTCCATTCCTTTCCTTTTTTTCGAGAGTGTCTCTCTCTGTCACCCAGCCTGGAGCACAGTGGCAAAATCTCAGCTCACATTCCGTTCCGTTCCATTCCGTTCCATTCCATTCCGCTCTGCTTCAATCCGCTCCATTCCATTTCATTCCATTCCATTCCTCTCCTTTCTTTCGACAGGATATCCCTCTTTCAGACAGGCTGTAGTGCAGTGGCACAATCTCAGCATACATTTCTCTATTCTGTTACGTTTCGTTCCATTCCGTTCCAATCTGTTCCTCTCCACTGCACTCCACTCCATTCCTCTCCATGACATTCCATTCCTCTCCATTCCAATGCACTCCACTCCACCCCACTCCACTCCACTTCATTCCATTACATTCCACTCCATTCCATTCCTCTCCATTCCAGTCCACTCCACCTCACTCGACTGCACTCCACCTCACGCTATTCCATTCTATTCCATTGCAATCCATTCCATTGCATTCCTTTCCATTCCTCTCTTTTCAGAGTATCTCACTCTGTCACCCAGCCTGGGTTTTACTGGCACAATCTTCGCTCACATTTCATTTCACCATTCCATTCCATTCCATTCCATTGCATTCCATTCCATTCGATTCCAATACACTGCACTCTACTCTTTTCCAATCCATTCCACTCCAATGCACTCCACTCCATTCCAGTCCACTCTACTACTTTCCATTCCATCCCATTCCTTTCCACTCCACTCCACTAACTCCACTCCACTCCAGTTCACTTCAGTTCACTCCACTCCATTCCATTAAATTCCTCTGCATTCCATTCCATTCCTTTCTTTTGATAGTTTCTCACTCTGTCACCCAGGCTGGAGCACAGTGGCACAATCTCAGCTCACATTTCATTGCACCATTCCATTCAATTCCATTCCACTGCATTCCAGTCCAGTCCATTCTAACCCACTCCACTCCAGTCCATTCCAGTCCACTCAGCTCCTTTCCATTCAATCCAATTCCATTCCACTCCTTTCCACTCCACTCCACTCCACTCCATTCCTCTCCATGACACTCCATTCCTCTCCATTCCTTTGCACTGCACTCCACTTTACTCCACTTCACTCCACTTCATTTCATTACATTCCACTCCATTCCATTCCTCTCCATTCCAGTCCACTCCACTTCACTCGACTGCACTCCAAGTCATGCCATTCCATTCTATTCCTTTCCATTCCATTCCACCCCACTCCACTTCACTCGACTGCACTCCAAGTCACGCCATTCCATTCTATGCCATTCCATTCCATTCCACCGCATTCCATTCCTTTCCTTTCTTTTGAGATTATCTCACTCTGTCACCCAGCCTGGGTCACAGTGGCACAATCTTAGCTCACATTTCATCTCACCATTCCATTCCATTCCATTCCATTGCATTCCATTCCATTCGATTCCATTTCACTGCACTCTACTCCATTCCAATCCATTCCACTCCAATGCACTCCACTCCATTCCAGTCCACTCTACCCCTTTCCATTCCATCCCATTGCTTTCCACTCCACTCCACTACCTCCGCTCCTCTCCAGTTCACTTCAGTTCACTCCATGCCATTAAATTCCTCTGCATTCCGTTCCATTCCTTTCTTTTGATAGTATCTCACTCTCTCACCCAGGCTGGAGTGCAGTGGCACAATCTCAGCTCAAATTTCATTTCACCATTCCATTCCATTCCATTCCATTCCACAGCACTCCACTCCAGTCCATTCCAATCCACTCCACTCCAGTCCATTCAAGTTCACTCAGCTCATTTCCATTCCATCCCATTCCATTCCACTCCTTTCCACTCCACTCCACTCCAATGCAGTTCATTCCATTCCAGTCCATTCCATTCTATTCCTTTCTTTTGACAGTATCTCACTCTGTCACCCAGACTGGTGTGCAGTGGCACAATCTCACCACACATTTCATTTCACATTTCCATTCCATTTATTCCCATTACGTTCCACTGCACTCCACTCCACTCCACTCAATTCCACTCCACTCCATTCCAATCCATTCTATTCCATTCCATTCCTATCCCTTCCATTCCATGACTTTCCTTCGACAGGATCTCCCTCTGTCACACAGGCTGTTCCGCAGTGGCACAATCTCAGCACACATTTCTTCATTCCATTATATTCCAGTCCATTCTATTCCATTCCATTCCATTCCATTCCATTCCACGCCATTCCATTCTATCCCTTTCAATTCCACTCCATTTCATTGTATTCCATTGCACTTCATTCCACTCCACTCAGCTCCACTCCATTGCATTGCACTCCATTCCATTCCACTGCATTCCACTCCACTCCACTTCTTTCCAAACCGCTCCAATCCACTCCATTCCATTGAATTCCACTCCACTCCATTCCACCCCACTCCACCCCAATTCATTCCACTCCACTCCATTCCATTCCATTCTATTCGACTCCCCTTCACTCCATTCCATTTAACTCCATTCCACTTAAATCCATTCCATTCCAGTCCACTTCACTCCACTCCACTCCAGTACACTCCACTCCATTGAATTCCACTGAATTCCATTCCACTCCTATCCATTCCACTGCACTACATTCCACTCAACTCCATTCCATTCGATTCCACTCCACTCCACTCCATTCCACTCCACTCCATTCCATTCCACTCCACTCTACTCCACCCCACTACTTTCCACTCCAATCCACTCCATTCCATTCCATCCCATTCCACTCCACACCAATTGACTACACTCCACTCCATTCCATTCAACTCCACTTCCCTCCACTCCGTTCTCCTCCACTCCTTTCCATTCCATTGCATTCCATTCCACTGCACTCCACCCCATTCCACTACACTCCATTACATTCCACCCCACTCCACTCCATTCTGTTCCATTGAATTCCATTCCACTCAACAGCATTACATTCCAACCCACACTATTAGACGCCACTCCACTGCATTCCAGTCCATTCCATTCCATTCCACTCCAATCCATTCCATTCCACTCCATTCCATTCCGTTCCACTACACTCCACTGCACTCCAGTCCATTCCACTCCACTCCATTCCATTCCATTCCAATCCAGTACACTCGACTCCATTCTATTCCACTCCATTAACTCATCTCCATTGCCTTGCAATCCATTCCATTCCATTCAATTCCACTCCATTGCATTCCATTCCACCACACTCCACTGCATTCCATTTCACCCCACTGCACTTCATTCCACTCCACTATACTCAACTCCACTCCACTCCACTCCACTGTATTCCATTCCACTTCATTCCACTGCATTCCATTCCATTCCACACCATACCATTCCATTGCATTCAATTCCATTCCACTCCATTCCATTCCATTCCATTCCTTTTCACGCACTCCATTCCACTCCTCTCCACTTCTTTTCACTCCATTCCATTCCACTCCTTTACATTCCACAGCATTGCAGTCCACTCCATTCATCTCCACTCCATTCCTTTCCTTTCCACTCCCCTTCACTCCATTCCATTCCAATCCATTCCACTTAAATCCATTCCATTCCACTCCACTCCACTCCATTTTAGCCCACTCCATTCTATTCCACTCCATTTCACTCATCTCCGTTCCATTCCACTCCACTCCACTCTACTCTACTCCATTCCACTCAAATCCACTCAATTCCATTACGTTCTATTCTATACCACTCCACTGCACTCCACTGCACTCCATTCCATTGAACTCCACTCCTCGCCACTCCATTCCACTCCAATCCATTCTATTCCATGGCGTTCCATTCCACTTCACTAGAATCCTTTCTACTCCCATCCACTCCATTCCACACACTCCTCTCCATTCAATTCCATTTCTTTCCATTCCACTCCACTCCATCCCACTCCATTCCACTCCATTCCACTAAATTCTGATAAACTCCACTCCATTCCATTCCACTCCATTCCACTCCACTCCACTCCATTCCACTCCTGTCCATTCCATTCCATTCCATACCGGTCCACTCCACTCCATTCCATTCCACTCCATTCCACTCCTCTCCATTCCTTTCCAATCCAGTCCATTACATTGAATTCCACTCCGTTCCATTCCATTCCTCTCCATTCCACTCCATTCCACTCTACTCAACTGCACTCCACTCCATTCCACTGCATTCCACTCCACTACCTTTGATTCCATTCCATTCCACTCCACTCCACTCCATTCCTTTCCAATCCATTCCACTGTATTCCACTCCATTCCGTTCCATTCCATTCCATTCCATTTCACTCCACTCCACTCCAATAGATTCCATTTCAGTCCATTCCATTCCACTCCATTCCACTTCACCTGATTCAACTCCAGTCCATTACTTTCCATTCCATTCCCCTTCACTCCATTCCATTCAATTCCATTTAACTTAACTCCATTCCATGTCACTCCACTCCACTCCATTCCATTCCATTCCACTGAATTCCATTCCAATCCAGACCAATCCAATCCAATCCATTCCACTCAACTCTATTCCATCCCATTCCACTCCACTCGAATCCAATCCACTCCACTCCATTCCATTTCACTCCACTCCACTGCACTCCACTCCACTCCATTCCACTCCAATCCACTCTGTTCCATTCCATTCCAATCCAATCCATTCCATTCCATTCCTTTCCACTCCACTCCAGTTCACTCCACTCTACTCCATTCCATTCCTTTCCAATCCACTCAACTCCATTCCACTACACTCCATGCAATTCCATTCCATTCCATTCCATTCCACTCCACTCCATTCAATTTCACCCCACTCCACTACATTCCATTCCACTGCACTCCACTCCACTTAACTCCATGCCATTCCGATTCTTTCCACTCTACTCCTCTCCAGTCCATTCCAGTCCACTCTACTGCTTTCAATTCCTCTGCATTCCTTCCACTCCTTTCCATTCCACTCCACTTACTCCAATCAACTCTACTCCACTCCAGTCCACTCCACTCCATTCCATTTCATTAAATTCCACTGCATTCCATTCCAATCCTTTCTTTCGAAAGTGTCTCACTCTGTCACCCAGTGTGCAGCAGAGAAGCACAATCTCAGCTCACATTTCATTTCACCATTCCATTCCATTCCATTCCATTTATTTTCCATTCCATTGCATTCCACTGAACTCCACTCGACTCCATTCCAATCCATTCCACTCTACTCCACTCCATTCCACTCCACTCCACTCCATTCCATTCCAGTCGTCTCCACTCCTCTCCATTCTATCTCATTCCATTCCACTCCTTTCCACTCCATGGCACTCTACTCCACTCCATTCCATTGCATTCCAGTACAGTCCATTCAATTACTTTCTTTTGAGAGGATCTCACTCTGTCACTCAGGCTGGTGTACAGTGGCACAATCTCAGCTCACATTTCATTTCACATTTCCATTCCATTCCTTTCCATTACATTCCACCGCACTGCACCTCAGTCTACTCAATTCCACTCCACTCCACTAAAATCCATTCCATTTCATTCCATTCCAATCCCTTCCATTCCACCCCTTTCTTTAGACAGGATCTCCCTCTGTCACACAGCATATTCTACAGTGGCACAATCGAAGCAAACATTTTTCCATTCCATTCCATTCCATTCCATTCCACATCACTCCACTCCCCTGCACTCTATTTATTTCCTTTCAACTTCCCACCATTCCATTGCATTTCTCTCCTTTTCTTTCCATTCCATTCCACTCCACTGCATTCCACTCCACGCTATTCCTCTCCACTTCATTCTATTCCAACCCATTCCATGCCACTCCTCTAAACTCCACTCCAATCCACTCCAATCAATTTCATTTCACTTCACTCCAATTCACACCACTTCACACCATTACACTCTAGTCCATTCCATTCCACTCCATTCCTTTCCACTCTACTCCATTCCATTCCTTTCCACTCCATTCCATTCCTTTGAACTCCATTCCATTGCATTCCACTCCATTCCTCTTCACTCCATTCCACTCCATTCCACTCCATTCCATTCCACTCCATTCCAGTTTACTGCTTTCCATTCCATTCGATTCCACTACTCTCCACTAAATTCCATTCCGTTCCATTACATCCATTACATACACTCCATTCTACTACACTAAACTCCATTCCACTACACTCCATTCTATTCCATTCCATTCAGTTCCATTCCATTCCATGCCAATCCAGTCCACTCCACTCCACTCCATTCCACTCCCCTCCAATCCATTCCATTCCATTCTACTCCATTCCACTCCATTCCACTCCACTCCATTCCATTCCATTCCAATTTTCTCCATAGCATTCCATTCCTTTCTTTCCAAAGGATATCACTGTGTCACCCAGGCTGTAGTGTAGTGGCGATATCTCAGCTGAGATTACTTGTCAAATTTCCATTGCATTGCATTATATTCCATTGCATTCCATTGCATTGAATTGCATTCCATTCCATTCCATTCCATTCCATTCCATTCCATTCCATTCCATTCCATTCCATTTCAATCCATTCCACTCCACTCCACTGCACTACATTCCATTACATCCGATTCCACTCCACTACATTCCACTCCACTCCACTCCGTTGCACTCTACCATATTCCACTCCGCTCCACTCTATTCCACTCAACTCCAGACCAATCTACTCCTCTCCATTCTGCTGCACTCCACTCCATTCCATTCCACTTCATTTCATTCCATTCCTTTCTTTCCACAGGATCTCACTCCGTCAGAAAGAGTAGGGTGAAGTATTACAATCTAACTTCACATTACTTTTCACCATTCCATTGAATTTCATTCCATCCCATTCCATTTCATTCTATTTCACTCAACTCCACTCCACTCCATTCCATTCCACTCCATTCCTTTCTACTCCATTCCACTCCACTCCATTGCATTCCACTCCTTTCCACTCCACTCCACTACATTCCACTCCTTTCCATTCCATACCATTCCATTCCAGTCCATTCAATTCCACTGCAATTCATTCCACTCCGTTGCATTCCATTCCATGGCATTCCATACCACTCCATTCAATTCCACTCCATTCCACTCCACTCCATTGCACCCCACTCCTCTGCATTCCACGTCACTTTAGTCCACTCAACACCACTCCACTCCTTTCCACTCCACTCCACTCCACTGCACTCCATTTCACTCCATTCCAATCCATTCCATTTTACTCATTTCCACTCCACTCCATTCCATTTCATTCCACTCCATGCCACTCAATTCCACTCCATTCCACTCCATTCCACTCAACTGTATTAAATTCCAATCAATTCTATTTCATTCCATTCCACTCCATTCCTTTCCATTCTCTCCACTCCACTGCATTCCGCTCTTCTCCAATCCACTCCTCTTCACTTGACTCCACTCCACTCCGTTCCATTCCATTCCATTCCATCCCATTCCATCCATTCCACTCCATTGCATTCCACTCCATTACATTCAACTCCATTCCACTCACGTCCATTCCACTCCATTCTACTCCATTCCATTCCACACCATTCCCCTAATTCCATTCCACTCCATTCCACTCCTCTTCATTCCGTTACAATCCACTCCACTCCACTCCATCCATTACATTCCACTCCCCGCCATTCCACTCCATTCCCCTACATTCCACTCCATTCCATTCTGCTCCTTTCCACTCCATTGCACTCCATTCCAGTCCATTCCATTCCGTTCCACTCCATTTCACTCCATTCCACTACATTGCACTCCACTCCACTCCATTACACTCCATTCCCCTTCATTCCACTCCATTCCACTCCACTCCATTCCCTCCAATCCATTCAACTCCATTCCACTCCACTCCATTCCATTCCCCTCTACTACACTCCATTCCATTCCATTGTACTCCACTCCACTCCATTCCACTCCACCCCACTCGATTCCACTCCATTCCACTGCATTCCATTCCAGTCCATTAAATTCCAGTCCACTCCGTAACAGTCTATTCCACTCCACTCCACTCCACTGCATTCCATTCCACTCCATTCCACTCCTGTCCATTCCATTCCCCTCCATACCTTTCCTTTCCACTCCACTGCAATCCATTCCATTCCATTCCACTCCTCTCCATTGCATTCAACTCCACTCCATCCTATTCCACTCCACCTCACTCCACTTGTCCCAACTCCACTCCATTCCATTCCACTCTACTACATTCCATTCCATTCCACTGCATTCCAATCCAGTCCTCTCCATTCCACTCATCTCCATTCCATTATGTTCCATTCCATTCCATTGAAGTCCACTCCATTCCATTCCATTCTATTCCATTCCATTCTGCTGCATTCCATTCCACTCCACTGCAGTCCACTCCACTCCATCCACTGCACTCCATTCCATTCCCCTGCCCTCCATTTCACTCCACTTCACGGCTTTCACTCCACTCAACTTCTTTTTATTACATTCCATTCCATTGCACTCCATTCCATTCCATTCCACTCCATTCCACTCCAGTCCATTCCTCTATACTCCATTCTGTTCCAATCCCTTCCATGCAATTCCTCTAAACCCCACTGAACTCCAATACACACGATTTCATTTCACTTCATTCCAATTTGGTCTACTCCACTCCATTCCACTCCACTCTATTGCTTTCCAATGCTCTCCATTCCATTCCATTCCACTCCATTCCATTCCATTGAGTTCCATTCCACTCCATTCCATTCCATTGCACTCCATTCATTCTATTCCACTGCATTCCATTCCCTTACCCTCCACACCACTCCATTTCATTCCACTCATCTCTACTCCATTCCTCTCCGCTTCACTGCACACCTATCCAGTCCACTCAATTCCAGTCTATTCCATTTCATTCCACTTCCATCCATTCCGTTTCATTCCATTCCATTCCATTCCATTCCACTCTTTTTCATGCCACTCCATTCCACTCCATTCCACTCCATTGGAGTCCACTCCTTTCCTTTCCACTCCATTCCATTCTATTCCACTCAACTCCACTCCACTCAACTACATTCTATTCCACTCCTCTCCACTCAACTCCATTCCATTGCATTGCATTCCATTCCTTTCCATTTCAAACTATTCCTCTCCAATCCACTCCATTGTACTCCACTGAACTACATTCCATTCCATTCCTTTCCATTCCACTCTACTCCATTCCACTGCACTGGATTCCACTTCATTCCTTTCCATTCTATTCCTTTCCACTCCACTCTAAACTATTCCAGTACAATCCATTCCTTTCTGTTTCACGCCACTACACTCCACTGCACTCCATTCCACTCCACTCCCTTAAAAGCCATTCCATTCCATTCCATTCCACTACACTCCATTCCCTTCCACTCCACTCCTTTCTACCCGAATCCACTCCATTCCATTCCATTCCATTCCCCTCTGTTCCATTCCATTCCACTGAATTCCAATCCACTCCACTCCACTGCATTCCACTCCACTCAACTCGACTCCACTGCACTCCACTCATATCAATTCCTTTCCATTCCACTCCATTCCTTTCCATTCCATTCCACTCCATTCCACTCCACTCCAATCTCCTCCTTTCCACTCCACTCCACTCCATTCCACTCCAGTCCACTGCATTCCATGCCGTTCCTTTCCATTCCTCTCCTTTCCATTCCATTTCATTCCACTCCATTCCATTCTACTCCACTGCACTCCATTCCACTCAGGTCCGCTCCATTTCACTCCACTCCACTGCCCTCAATTCCATTCCACTACACAACATTCCACTTCATTCTATTCCATTATATTCCATTTCATTCCACTCCATTCTACTCCATTCCACTCCATTGAAATCCATTCCACTAAACTGCACTCCACTCCACTCCATTCCATTCCACTCCATTCCATTCCAGTCCATTCCATTCCACTCCACTCCACTCCTTTCCATCCCATTCCATTCCAATCCACTCCACTCCACTCCCTTCCACTGCACTCTATTCCATCCATTACATTCCATTCTACTCTACTCCACTTTAGTCCTTTCCACTCCAATCCATTCCACTCCTGTCCATTCCATTCCACTGCATTCCATTCCATTCCTTACCACTCCCCTCCACTCCCTTCCACTCCACTCCAATCCACCCCATTCCATTATATCCGATTTCAGTACAAACCATTGCACTGCTCTCCACTCCACTGCACTCCACTCCACTCCATTTCACTCCGTTCCATTCCATTTTGCTCGATTCCACGGCACTCCACTACACCCCACTCCACTCCAGTTCATTCCATTCCTTTATGTCCCATTTCATTCGAGTCCTTTCCACTCCACTGCAGTTCACTCCACTCCACTCATCTCCAGTACACTGCATTCCATTCCATTCCACTGCATTCCATTCCATTCTTTCTTTCAAGAGAATATCACTATGTCACACAGCCTGGAGTGCAGTGGCACACTCTCAGGTTCCATAAGATTCCATTCCATTCCATTACACTACATTCTATTTCATTCCTTTCCACTCCAATCCACGCCATTCCAATCCACTCCACTCCATTCCACTCCACTCCACTCCACTCCATTCCACTCCATTCCACAAAATTCTACTCCATTCCATTCAATTCAATTCCATTCTATTGCACTGCACTCCACTCCTCTACACTCCATTCCATTCCACTCAACTCCACTCCACTCTATACAATTAAATTCCATTCCACTGTACTCCATTTTATTCCGTTCCACTCTATGCCATTCCATTCCATTCCACTGCACTTTACTGCTTTCCACTCCATTCCATTCCACTCTATTCAACACTGCTCCATTCCATTCTATTCCATTCCACTCCAATCGATTCCACTCCATTCAATTA
Source organism: Pongo abelii (assembly GCF_028885655.2). NCBI lineage: Eukaryota > Metazoa > Chordata > Mammalia > Primates > Hominidae > Pongo > Pongo abelii. The sequence continues at coordinate 3,826,893 of NC_071997.2, forward strand.
CATTCCATTCTACTCTGCTCCACTCCACTCCACTTCATTCCATTACATCCTGTTTCAGGCCACTCCATTCCACTCCTCTCTACTCGACGGCACACCACTCTACTCCATTCCACTCCGTCCCATTCCATTCCACTGCATTGCACTGCACTCCACTCAACCCTTCTCCACTCTGCTTCATTCCAATCCATTCCATCCAATTCCATTCCTCTCCATTCCACTCCACTCCACTTCACTCCATCCGACTCGAGTACACTCCATTCCATTCCATTCCATTCCATTCCATTTCAGTCCTTTCTTTTGAGAGTATCTCACTCTGTCACACAGCCTGGAGAGCAGTGGCAGAGTCTCAGATTCCACTCCATTCCATTCCATGCTATTACATTCCATTCCACTCCATTCCATTCCACTCCACTCCACTAAACTCCATTCCACTCCACGCCACTCCACTCCACTAAACTCCACTCCATTCCATTCCATTCAATTTAATTCCATTACACTCCTCTCCACTCCACTCCACTCAATTTCACTCAATTCGATTCCATTCCATTGCAGTCCACTCCACTCCTCTACACTCCATTCTTTTCCACTCAACTCCACTCCACTCTATACAATTCAATTCCATTTCACTGTACTCCATTTTATTCCATCCCACTCTATGCCTTTCCGTGCCATTCCACTGCACTTCACTGCTTTCCACTCCATTACATTCCACTCCATTCCATTCCACTCCATTCAACACTGGTCCATTCCATTCTATTCCATTCCACTCCAATCCATTCCCCTCCATTCAATTACTTTCCATTCCACTCTGCTCTACTCCACTCCACTTCATTCCATTACATCCTGTTCCAGGCCACTCCATTCCACTCCTCTCTACTCCACGGCACACCACTCTACTCTATTTCACTCCGTCCCATTCCATTCCACTCCATTGCACTGCACTCCACTCTACCCCTCTCCACTCCGCTTCATTCCAATCCATTCCATCCAATTCCACTCCTCTCCATTCCACTCGAATCCACTTCACTCCATTCGACTCGCGTACACTCCATTCCATTCCATTCCATTCCATTCCATTGCATTCCATTCCAATGCATTCCATTTCAGTCCTTTCTTTTGAGGGTATCTCACTCTGTCACACAGCCTGGAGAGCAGTGGCAGAATCTCAGATTCCATTCCATTCCATTCCACACCATTACATTCCATTCCACTCCATTCCACTCCCCTCCACTCCACTAAACTCCATTCCATTCCACTCCACTCCACTCCACTAAACTCCACTCCATTCCATTCCATTCAATTTAATTCTGGTACACTCCACTCCACTCTACTCAATTTCGCTCAATTCCATTCCATTCCAGTGCACTCCATTCCAGTCCACTCCACTCCATTCCATTCCACTCCATTCCGTTCCAATCCATTTCTTGCTACTCCATTAATCTCCACTCAACTCCACTCGATTTCATTCCAATTCACTCCAATCCACTCCACTCCACTCTATTCCACCCCACTCCATTCAATTCCAATCCATTCCATTCCACTGCACTCAATTCCATTCCATTCCACTCCATTCCATTCCATTCCTTTCCTCTCCATTTCGTTCAATGCTAATTCATTCCAGATCATTCCACTCCAAACCATTTCATGCCACTTCACTAGTCTCCACTCCACTCCACTCCATTCCATTCCATTCCATTCCACTCCATTGCATTCCATTCCAATCCATTCCATTCCACTTCATTCTTCTCCACTCCACTCGATTCCACTCTCCTCCATTCCAAAGCATTCCACTACATTCCATTCTATTCCACTCCACTCCACTCGAATCCATTCCATTCTACTCCACTGCACTCCTCTCCACTCCATTCCATTCCACTCCACTTCTGTCCACTGCACTCCTTTCCATTCCACTCCATGCCATTCCACTCCACTCCATTCCATTCCAATCCATTCAATGCCACTCCACTAAAATCCGCTCCACTCCACACCACTTCATTCCACTTCACTCCAGTCGACTCCACTCCACTCCATTCCAATCCACTCCATTCCATTCCATTTCATTCAACCCCATTCCATTCCAGTCCACTCTCTTCCATTTCATTCCATTCCACTCCATTCCAGATTATTCCACTCAATTCCACGCCACTCCACTCCACTCCATTCCATTCCATCCCACTACATCCAATTCCATTCATTTCCACTACCCTCCGTTCCATATCGTTTCACTCCACTCCACTTCAATCCATTCCATTCCACTCCAATCCATTCCACTCCATTCTACACCATTCCACTCCATTCCACTCCATTCTACTCCATTCCATTTCATATCAATCTATTCCATTCAATTCCACTCCACTCCCCTCCACTCAATTCCATTGCACTCCACTGCACTCCACTCCTTTCCACTCCTCTCCATTCCATTCCATTCCATTCCATTCCATTCCATTCCAATCCATTCCATTCCATTCCATTCCATTCCCGTGCACTCCATTCCCCTCCATTCCACCCCATTGCCCTCCACTGCAATACATTCCATTCAATTCCACTCCTCTCCATTAAATTCCACTCAATTCCTCTCCACTCCACTCCATTCCACTCCATTCCCTGCCATTCCATTCCACTCCACTCCATTCCATTCCACTCCACTCCATTCCTTTCCATTCCAGTCCACTCCACTCCATTCCATTCCATTCCATTCCACTCCACTCAAGTACATTTTATTCCATTGCATTCCATTCCACTCCATTCCATACCATGAAGTTCCATTCTTTTCCACACCACTCTATTCCATTCCACTCCCTTCCATTCCACCCGACTCCACTCCACTCCACTCCATTCCACTCGACTCCATTCATTCCCAATCCATTCTATTCCACTCAACTAAACTAATTTCCATTCCATTCCACACCATTCCATTCCACTCCATTACACTCCACTCCTTTCCTTTCTACTCTATTCCATTCTACTCCATTTCTTTCCATTCCAATCCACTACACTTCATTCCCCTTCTTTCCACTCCATTCCTGATGTCTCCACTCCACTCCACTCCTTTCCATTCCATGCCAATGCACTCCAATCCACTCCATTCTCTTCCAATCCATTCAACTCTACTCCATTCCATTCCACTCCACTCCACTGCACTCCACTGCGCTCCATTGCACTCCACTCCATTCCATTCCACTCGATTCCTCTCCACTCCGCTCCATTGCACTCCACCCCATTCCATTCCATTCCACTCTAGTGGACTGCATTCCAGTGCACTCTATTCCACTCCACTCCACTCTATTCCATTCCATTGCAATCCACTCCACTCCATTCCACTCCATTCCATTCCATTCCATTCCTCTCCTTTCCTCTCCTCTCCACTCCACTCCACTCAATTCAAATCCTTTCCATTCCTCTCCATTCCACTCCACTCCACTCCATTCCACTCTACTCTTTTCCATTCCATTAAATTTCATTCCACTCCACTCGATTGCCCTCCACTCCACACCATTCCATTCCACCCCATTCTGCTCCACTCCAATCCATTCCACTTCACTCCCTTCCAATCCATCCATGTCATTCCATTCCATTCTACTCCTTTCCCTTCCATTCCACTCCACTCTATTCCACTCCATTCTACTGCACTCCTTTCCATTCCTTTAATCAGGAGTCCACTCCTCTCCATTCCATGCCACTCCATTCCATTCTATTCCACTCTCCACCAATCCAATACACTCCATTCCATACCACTCTACTCCGTTCCATTCCATTCCATTCCATTCCATTCCATTCCACTCCATTCCATTCCACTCCATTCCATTTCACTCCACTCCACTCCATTCCACTCCAATATGCTCCACTCCATTCCCCTCCACTCTACTCCACTCCATTCCAATCCACTCCACTCCATTCCACTCCACTCCCTTCCATTGCACTCTACCCCCTTCCATTCTGTTATATTACTTTCCAATCCACTCCACTCCATTCTATTCCTGTCTATTCCACTGCACTCCCCTCCATTCCATTCCATTGCATTCCATTCCACTCCAACAAATTCCATTCCACTCCACTACAGTCCACTCTCTCCATTCCATTCCACGCCATTCCATTCCACTCCCTTCCACTCCACTCCACTCAGTTCCACTCCACTACATTCCATTCCAATCCACTCCAATGCACTCCATTCCACTCCACTCCATTCCATTCCATTTGTTTTCATTCCACCCTACTCCATTCCATTCCATTCTATTCCATTTCAGTCCACTCCACTCCATTGGAATCCATTCCACTCCATTCCAATTCTCCCTACTCCATTCCATTCCTTTACATTCTATTCATCGCCTTTCCACTCCACTCCACTCCCTTCAACTGTACTATGCTCCATTCCATGCCATTCCATTCCATTCCACTCAATTTCATTCCATTACACTACATTCCAGTACAGCCCACTCCACTCCTCCCTATTCCATTCCACTCCATTTCACTCCATTCCATTCGATTCTACTCCAATCCACTCCACTCCCCTCCATTCCACTCCATTCCCCTGTGTTGCACTCCATTTAATTCCACTCCATTCCACCCCACTGCATTCCCTTCCATTACACTCCTATTCTCCTACACCCCATTGCATTCTGCTCCATTCCACACTACTCCATTCCATTCAACTCCACTCCCCTACCCTATACTCCACTCCATTCCATTCCTCTCCATTCACGTCCACGCCACTCCATTCCATTCCTCTCCATTCCATTACTTTCCAATCTGTTCTATTGCAATGCATTCCATTCCTTTCCACTCCATTCCACTCCACTCCATTTCACTCCACTCAACTCCACTCCAGTCCGTTCCATTCCACATAAGTAAATTCCACTCAACTTCACTCCACTCCACTCCATTCCATTCCATTCAATTCCTTCCTTTCCACAGGATCTCACTCTGTCTCAAATGCTGGGTTGCAGCGCCACCATCTCAGCTCACATTTCTTTACAGCATTCCATTGCATTCCATTCCATCCCATTCCTTTCCATTATATTTCACTCCACTCCACTCCATTCCATTCCGTTCCACTCCAGTCCATTTCATTCCATTCCATTACACTGCACTCCACTCCATTCCATTCCACTCCAATCCATTCCACTCTGTTCCACTAAACTCCATTCCATTCCATTCCATTCCACTCCACTCTATTCCACTCCATTCCACTCCATTCCACTCCACTGCACTCCCGTCCATTCCATTCCATTCCATTCCATGCCAATCCATTCCATTCCCTTTCATTACACTCCATTCCATTCCACTCCGTTCCACTCTATTCCAATCCACTCCACCACATTCCATTACATCCGATTAAATTCCACTCCATTCCACTCCTCTCCTCTCCACAGCACTCCACTCCAATCCATTACACTCCATCCCATTCCATTCTGCTCCATAGCACTCCACTCCACTGCATCCCACTCCACTCCACTTCATTCCATTCTATTGCATCCCATTCTATTGTTCCCCATTCCACTCCACTCCACTTCACTCCATTCCTCTCCACTCCATTCCATTCCATTCAACTTCAATGCCCTCCTTTCCTTTCTTTCGAGAGTATATCACTCTGTCACCCATCCTGGAGTGCAGTGGCACAATCTCTGCTCCTGTTCCTTTCCATTCTGTTCCTTTCCATTCCTTTCCGTTCCGTTGCCCTCTGCTCCTCTCTGCTCCTTTCCGTTCCATTCCGTTCCACTCCACTCCACTACATTCCATTACATCCTATTCCTTTCCACTCCATTACACTCCTCTCTAATCCACTGCACTCCACTCCACTCCATTCCACTATATCCCGTTACATTCCTCTCCATTCCAGTGCACTGTACTCCACTCCACTCCACTCCATTTAATACCATTGCATTCCATCCCATTCCATTCCTCTCCATTCCACTCCGCTACACTTCACTCTACTCCACTCCACTCCAATCCACTCCATTCCATTCAATTCCTTTCTTTTGAGAGTATCTCACTCTATCACACAGCCTGGAGCACAATGGCACAAACTCTGCTTCAATTCCATTCGTTTCCATTCCATTCCACACCATTCCAATCCATTCCTTTCCACTCCACTCCACTCCATTCCATTCCAATCCACTCCACTCCACTCCATTCCACTCTTTTCCACTGCATTCCTCTCCATTCCACTCCACTCCATTCCACTTCATTCCATTCCATTCAATTCCATTCCATTCCAATCCACTACATTCCACGCCATTCCACTTCATTCCATTCCATTCCATTTCACTCCATTCCTTTCCACTCTATTCCATTCCACACCATTCCACCCCACTCCACTCCACTCCGTTCCATTCCATTCCGTTCCACTCCAATCCCCTCCACTACAATTCACTCCACTCCATTCTGTTCCATTCCACTACTCTCCACTCCATTCCATTCCATTCCATTCCATTCCATTCCATTCCATTCCATTCCACTACACTCCATTCCACTCCACTCCACTCCACTCCTCTCCATTCCATTCCATTTCATTCCATTCCATTGTATTGCATTCCAGTCCATTCTACTCCACTCCACTCCACTCCACACCTATCCATTCCATTCCTTTTCTTTCCATTGCATTCCACTCCATTCCAGTCCACTCCACTCCACTGCATTCCACTCCATTCCCCTCCATTTCATTCCATTTCATTCCACTCCATTGTATTCCATTTCATTCCACTCAATTCCATGCCACTCTATTCCACTCCAGACAACTGAAAGGCACTCCATTCTATTCCCTCCATTCCACTCCAGTCCATTCCATTACACACCATTCCATGCCATTCCTCTGCACTCTGCTACACTTCATTCCATTCCATTCCACTTCACTCCACTCCACTCCACTTCTTTCCACTCCACTCAACTCCACCTCACTCCATTCCACTCCTCTACACTACATTCTACTCCACTCCCTTCCATTCCACTCTACTCCCTTCCATTCTGTTATATTACATTCTGATCCACTCCCCTCTATTCTTTTCCATTCCACTCCATTTCACTCCATTCCAGTCCACTCCACTCCACTCCATTCTATTCCTTTCCATTCCACTGCACTCCCCTCCACTCCATTCCATTCCAGTCCATTCCATTCCAATGAATTCCATTCGACTCCACTACAGTCCATTCCATTCCACACCATTCCATTCCACGCCCTTCCACTCCACTCCACTCCGTTCCACTCCACTACATTCCATTCCATTCCTCTCCAATCCACTCCATTGCTCTCCACTCCACTCCATTCCATTACATTTCGTTCCACCCTACTCCATTCCATTCCATTCTATTCCATTCCTCTCCACTGCACTCCATTCGAATCCGTTCCACTCCATTCCAATCCTCTCCACTCCATTCCATTCCTTTACATTCTATTCATCTCCTTTCCACTCCAGTCCACTCCATTCAACTTCTCTACACTCCATTCCATGCCATTCCTTTCCATTCCACTCCATTCCATTCCATTCCACTACATTCCAGTACACCCCACTCCACTCCTCCCCATTCCCTTCCATTCCATTACACTCCATTGCATTCCATTCTACTCCATTCCACTCCACACCCCTGCATTCCACTCCATTCCCCTGTGTTCCACTCCATTCCATTCCACTCCATACCACTCCACTCCACTGCATTTCCTTCCATTACATGCCAATTCCACTACACTCCATTGCATTCCACTCCATTCCACTCTACTCCATTCTATTCTAATCCACTCCACTCCACTTCACTCTACTCCATTCCATTCCACTCCATTCCATTCCTCTCCATTCCCCTCCACTCCACTCCATTCCATTCCATTCCATTCCGTTCAATTGCACTGCATTCCTTTACATTCCACTCCATTCCACTCCACTCCATTTCACTCCACCCAACTCCACTCCAGTCCATTCCGTTACACACAGCTAAATTCCACTCAACTTCACTCCAATCCCCTCCATTCCATTCCATTCGACTCCATTCCATTCCATTCAATTCCTTTCTTTCCACAGGATCTCACTCTGTCTCAAATGCTGGTTTGCACTGCCACCATCTCAGCTCACATTTCTTTTCAGCATTCGATTGCATTCCATTCCATCCCATTCCTTTACATTATATTTCACTCCACACCACTCCATTCCATTCCGTTCCACTCCAATCCATTTCATTCTGTTCCATTACACTGCACTCCACTCCACTCCATTCCACTCTGGTCCACTAAATTCCATTCCATTTCATTCCACTCCACTCCATTCCACGCCATTCCACTCCATTCCACTCCACTGCACTCCCATCCATTCCATTCCATTCCATTCCATGCCAATCCATTCCATTCCATTCCATTCCTTTCCATTCAATTCCATTCGATTCCACTCCATTCCACTCCACTCCAATCCAGTCCACCACATTCCATTACATCCTATTAAATTCCACCCCATTCCACTCCTCTTCTCTCCACAGCACTGCACTCCAATCCATTACACTCCATCCCATTCCATTCCGCTCCATTCCACTCCACCCCTCCCCACTCCACTCCACTTCATTCCATTCTATTCCATCCCATTCTATTCCTCTCCATTCCACTCCACTCCATTAAACTTCATTCGATTCCATTCAATTCCATTCCATTCCAATACAATACATTCCAAGCTATTCCACTTCATTCCATTGCATTTCACTCCATTCCTTTCTGCTCTATTCCATTCACTCCATTCCACCCCACTCCACTCCATTCCCCCCCACTCCATTTCATTCCATTCCATTCCACTCCACTCCACTCCAATCGACTCTACTCCATTCCATTCTAGTACACTACACTCCCCTCCATTCCATTCCATTCCACTCCACTCCATCCCATTCCATTCCATTCCTTTCCACTCCACTCCACTCCATTCCACTCCACTCCTATCCATTCCATTCCATTTCATTCCATTCTATTCCATTTCTTTCCATTCCATTCCATTGAATTCCACTTCATTCAAGTCCCCGCCACTCCACTGCATTCCACTCCACTCCACTCCATTCCATTCCATTTCATTCCACTCCAGTCCATTCCAATGCATACCATTCCACGCCATTCCTCTGCTCTCCAGTAGACTCAATTCTATTCCATTCCACTTCACTCCATTCCACTCCTTTCCACTCCACTCAACACCACTCCACTCCATTCCACTCCACTCCACTCTACTCCACAACACTCTTCTCCACTCCATTCTATTCCAGTCCACTCCACCCCACTCCACTCCTCTCCACTCAAATCCACTCCAATCCATTCCATTCCATTTCATTCCTTTCCATTTCACTCCAATCCACTCCACTCCACTCCATTCCACCCCATTTCCCTCCACTACACTCCAGTGCATTCCACTCCACTCCACTCCATTCCACTCCACTCACCTCCATTGCACTCCACTCCACTATTCTCCACTCCTCTCCATTCCACTACATTCCATTCCATTCCATTCCACTCCTTTCCAGTCCATTCCTTTCCACACTATTCCACTCCACTTCATTCCATTTTACTCCACTCCACTCCATTGCACTCCTTTCCATTCCACTTCATTCCACTCCACTCCACTAAATTCCATACCATTCCACTCAAATCCACTCCTTTCCATTCCTTTCCACTCCATTCTATTCCACTCCTCTCCACTCCAATACACTCCATTCCACTCCACTCCACTACATTCCTCTCCACTCCACTCCATTCCACTAAAATCCAATCCACTCCATTCCACTAACATCCACTGCACTCCATTCCATTCCATTCCATTCCACTCCACTCCATTCCACTCCACTCCTTTCAACTCCACTCCATTCCATTCCAATCCATTACATGCCACTCCATGAAACTCAACTACACTCCGCTACATTTCATTCCATTCCTCTCCATTCCCCTCCACTCCACTGCATTCCACTCCACTATATTCCATTCCATTCCATTTCATTCCACTCCACTTCACTCCACTTCACTGCATTCCACTGCACTACATACCACTCCACTTCATTGCATTCCACTCCACTCCACCCCATTCCAATCCAATCCACTCCACTCCACTCCTCTCCACTCCACTCCACTCCACTCCTCTCCACTCCAATCAATTCCACTCAATTCCCCTCCATTCCATTCCATTTCTCTGTGCTCCATGCCAGTCCACTCCATTCCAGTCCACTGAATTCCATTCCTTTCCATTCCATTCAACACCAATCAACCCCACCACACTCAATTCCACTAGACTAAACTCCACTCCATTCCATTCCACTCCACTCCATTCCACTCCATTCCATGCCATTCCACTCCCTTCGACTACACTCCATTCCATTCCACTACATTCCACTCCGTCCCCTTTCATTCTGTTCCATTCCACTGGACTCCACTCCATCCCACTCCACTCCAATCCATTCCACTCCACTCCATTCCATTCCATTCCATTTCATTCCACTCCACTTCAATCCACTCCACTGCATTCCACTCCACTCCATACCACTCCACTACATTCCATTCCACTCATCTCCACCCCATTCCAATCCAATCCACTCCATTCCACTCCTTTCCACTCCAATCTATTCCATTCAATTCCACTCCATTCCATTGCATTTCTCGGTACTCCATGCCAGTCCACTCCATTCCAGTCCACTGAATTCCATTCCTTTCCATTCCATTCAACACCAATCAACCCCACCACAATCAATTCCACTCCACTAAACTCCATTACTTTCCATTGCACTCCATTCCATGCCATTCCACTCCCTTCGACTACATTCTATTCCATTCCACTCCATTCCACTCCGTCCCCTTCCATTCTGCTCCATTCCACTGGACTCCACTCCACCCCACTCCACTGCACTCCACTCTACTCCCTTCCATTCCACTCTACTACATTCCATTCCATTAAATTCCACTCCATTCCACTCCACTGCATTCCACTGCATTCCACTCCGTTTCAATCCATTCTAGTCCACTCCACTGCAATCCACTCCATTCCATTCCACTCCTTAGCATTGCATTCCACTCTATTCCATTCCATTCCGCTCCAATCCACTCCATTCCATTCCACTCCACTCCACACCATTCCAATCCACTCCACTCCCTTCCATTGCACTCCACTCCCTTCCATTCTTCTCTACTCAATTCCATTCCATTCTATTACACTCCATTCCACTCCACTATATTCCTGTCCATTCAACTCCATTTCACTCTATTCCAGTCCACTCCACTCCACTCCATTACATTTCATTCCACTCGATTCCACTAAATCCATTCCACTCCATTCCACTCCGTTCCATTCCATTTCAGTCCACTCCAGTACGTTCCATTCCATTCCATTCCACTCCATTCCAATCCTTTCCACTCCATTCCGCTCCTTGCCACTCCATTCCATTCCATTCCATTCTATACCTTTCCTTTCCTATGCACTCCACTCCATTCCACTCATGCCCACACCATTCAATGCCATTCCATTCCACTCCACTCATTTCCCTCACTACATTCCTGTACTTCCCACTCCACTCCACTCCATTCCATTCCATTCAATACCACTCTATTCCAGTCCATTCCACGCCATTCCACTCCACTCTACCCCATTCCACTCCACTCTACCCCATTCCACTCCATTCCCTTTTATTGCACACCACTCCATCCCACTCCATTGCATTCCACTTCATTCCACTCTACTCCATTTCATTTCACTCCACTCCACTCAACTTCAGTCCACTCCACTCCACTCCATTCCATTCCACTCCAATCCATTCTTCTCCTTTCCACTCCACTCCACTCCATTCCACTCCACTCCATACCATTCATTCCATTTTATTGCTCTCCACTGCACTCTACTCCTCTCCAGTCCACTCCACACCAATCCATTCCACTCCATACCACTCGACTCCATTCCATTCCATTCCATTCCATTTCAATCCACTCCACCGCATTCCACTGCACTCCACTCCATTCCACTGATCTCCACTCCAATCCATTCCATGCCACTCCAATCCATTCCATTCCATTCCATTCCATTCCACTCCTCTCCACTCCATTCCGTTCCATTCCATTCCGTTTCATTCCATTCCATTCCATTCCATTCCACTCCATTCCATTCCATTCCACTCCATTCCATTCCATTCCACTCCATTCCATTCCATTCCTCTCTACTCCATTCCACTCCTCTCCATTCCACTGCACTCCATTCCATTCCATTCCAATCTACTCCATTCCACTCCACCAGACTCCTTTCCACTCCACTCCACTTCATTCCATTCCATTCCACTGCATTCCACTCCATTCCATTCCATTCCACTCCTTTCCACTCCATCGGATTACATTCAGCTCCATTCCTCTGCACTCCACTCCACCCCACTCCATTCCACTGCACTTCATTCCATTCCACTCTACTCCATTCCATTCCATTCCGTTATACTCCACTCCATTTGTCTCCACTCCTTTCCACTCCATTCCAGTCCTCTCCACTCCACTCCATTCCTTTCCATCCCATTCCATTCCACTCTACTCCATTCCACTCCACTACAATCCATTCAATTCCATTCCATGCCACTCCTCTGCATGCCACTCGAATACACTCCACTCCATTCCACTCCAATACTCTCCATTCCTCTCCACTCCTTTCCTCTTTACTCCACTCCAGTCCAATGCATTCCATACCACTCCACTCCACTACAGTCCTCTCTACTCTTTTCCATTCCATTCCACTCCATTCCATTACTTTCGACTCAGTAAACTCTTCTCCACCACACTTAACTTCTCTTCACTCAATACTACTCCACTCCACTCCACTCCTCTCCACTCCATTACATTCCATTTCTTTCCACTCCACTCCATTCCATTCCATTCCATCAATTCCATTCCATTCATTTCCCTTCTGTCCTCTGGATCTCACTCTGTCACAAATGCTGGAATGCAGTGTCACCATCTCAGCTCACATTCCTTTTCAGCATTCCATTGCATTCAATTCCATCTTATTCAATTCCAATATATTTCACTCCACTCCACTCCATTCCTTTCCCTTCCACTCCAATCCATGTCATTGCATGCCATTACACTGAACTCCACTCCATTCCACTCCATTCCATTCCTTTGCACTCCATTCCACTCCATCCCATTCCATTCATCTCCATTCCACCTCACTCAAGTCCACCCCACTCCAGTCCACTCCACTGAACTCCACTCCCTTACATTCCACTCTACTCCATTCCATTCCATTCCATTCCATTCCGTTCCGTTCCATTCCATTCCGTTCCATTCCATTCCCTTCCATTCCATTCCATTCCATTCCACTCCACTCCATTCCTCTCCACTCCATTCCACTCCATTCCATTCCTCTCCTCTCAACTCCCCTCCATTCCCTTCTATTCCATTCCACTCCACTCCATTCCTCTTTACCCCACTCCAGTACACTCCGTTCCTTTCCACTCCACTCCATTCCATTCTACTCTGTTCCATTACATTCCACTCGTTTCCTTTACTTTCGACTCCAGTAAAATCCACTCCACCCCACTTAAATTATCTCCCCTCAACCACACTCCACTCCATTCCACTCCACACCATTCCATTCCATCTCATTCCACTCCACTCCATTTCATTCCATTCCATTCCATTCCATTCCATTCAATTCCACGCTACTCTATTCCACTCCAGTCCATTACACAGCAGTCCATTCTACTCCCTCTATTCCACTCCAATCCCTTCCATTCCATACCATTCCATGCTACTCCTTTACATTCCACTCCACTCCATTCCATTCCATTCCACTTCACTCCACTCGACTTCACTCCACTCCTTTTCACTCCACTCCAGTACATTCCACACCACTCTCCACCACTCCATTCTATTCCACTCCACTCCACTCTTCTCCAGTCCACTCCACTGCATACCCCTCCTCTCCATTCCATTCCATTCCATTCCATTCCTCTCCAACCCACTCCACAACACTCCACTTCACTACATTCACCCCCACTACACTCCACTGCATTTCACTCCACTCCACTACATTCCACTCCACTCCACTCCATCCTCTCCATTCCACTATATTCCATTCCATTCCATTCAACTCCCCTCCATTCCAATCCACAACATTCCACTCCATGCCATTCCATTGCACTCCACGCCATTCCACTCCACTCCACTCCATTCCACTACATTCCGTTCCGTTCTACGCCATTACACTCCACTGCAATCCATTCCACTCCACTACAATCCATTCCATTCCATGCAGCCCCTCTGCACTCCACTCCAATACACTCCACTGCATTCCACTCAACCCCACTCCATTAAATGCCATTCCATTACATGCCACTCGTTTCCCTCACTACATTCCACTACCTCCCACTCCACTCCACTCCATTCCATTCCATTCAATTCCACTCCATTCAAGTCCATTCCATGCCATTCCACTCCACTCCACACCATTCCACTCCATTCCCTTTTATTCCGCTCCATCCCTTTCCACTCCATTCTACTACACTCCATTGCATTCCACTTCATTCCACTGTACTCCATTCCATTTTACTCCACTCCAGTCCATTTCATTACACACCACTCCACTCCATTCCATTCCGCTCGATTCCATTCCTCTCTGTTCCACTCCACTCCACTCCACTTCACTCCATACCATTCATTCCATTTTATTGCACTCCACTCCACTCTACTCCTCTCCACTCCACTCCACTCCAATCCACTCCACTCCACACCAATCCACTGCATTCCATTCCATTCCATTTCATTTCACTCCACTCCACTACATTCCACTACACTCCACTAAATTCCACTGCACTCCACTGCATTCCACTCCTCTCCCTTCCTTTCCATTCCATTCCATTCCATTCCACTCCTCTCCATTGCATTCCATTCCATTCCATTCCACTCCATTCCATTCCTTTCCTATCTACTCCATTCCACTCCTCTCCATTCCACTGCACTCCATTCCACTCCTCTCCATTCCACTGCACTCCATACCATTCCGTTCCATTCCATTTCATTCCATTCCATTCCATTCCATTCCATTCCATTCCATTTCTTTCCATTCCATTCCATTCCATTCCATTCTACTCCCTCCATTCCCCTCCAATCCATTCCATTCCATACCATTCCATGCCACACCTCTGCATTCCACTCCACTCCATTCCATTCCATTCCACTTCACTCCACTCCACTGCACTCCAATCTTTTCCACTCCACTCGACTTCACTCCACTCCTTTTCACTCCACTCCAGTACATTCCACTCCACTCTCCTCCACTCCATTCTATTCCACTCCACTCCACTCTGTCCGTTCCACTCCACTCCATTCCCCTCCATTCCATTCCATTCCATTACATCCCACTCCAGCAAATCCACACCACTCCACTCCACTACATTCCCCTCCACTACACTCTATTGCATTTCACTCCACTCCACTCCATTCCACTGCAGTCCACTCCCCTCCTCTCCAATCCACTACATTCTATTCCTTTCCATTCCATTCCTCTCCACTCCACTACATTCCACTACACTCCACTACATTCCACTACACTACACTCCATTCCACTCCTCTCCTCTCCATTCCATTGCATTCCATTCCATTCCATTCCATTCCTCTCCTCTCCACTCCATTCCATTCCATTCCACTCCATTCCATTCCATTCCTCTCTACTCCTTTCCACTCCTTTCCATTCCACTGCCCTCCATTCCATTCCATTCCATTCCATTCCATTCCATTCCATTCTACTCCATTCCACTCCACCACACTCCATTCCACTCCACTACACTTCATTCCATTCCATTCCACTGCATTCCACTCCATTCCATTCCATTCCTCTCCTTTCCACTCCATCGTTTTACATTCAGCTCCATTCCTGTGCACTCCACTCCACCCCACTCCACTCCACTCTACTCCCTTCCATTCCACTCTACTACATTCCATTCCATTCCATTCCATTATACTCCACTCCATTTGTCTCCAATCCACTGCACTCCATTCCACTCCATTCCAGTCTTCTCCACTCCACTCCACTCCATTCCATTCTATTCCATTCCACTGCATTCCATTCCATTCCATCCCATTCCATTCAAATCCACTCCATTCCACTCCACCACAATCCATTCAATTCCATTCCATGCCACTCCTCTGCACGCCACTCCAATACAATCCACTCCGTTCCACTCCAATACACTCCATTCCTCTCCACTCCATTCTTCTTTACTCCACTGCAGTCCAATCCATTCCATAGCACTCCACTCCACTACATTCCTTTCCACTCTGTTCTATTCCATTCCACTCCATTCCATTACTTTTGACTACTGTAAACTCTACGCCACCACACTTAACTTCTCTCCACTCAACCCTACTCCACTCCACTCCTCTCCACTCCATTCCATTCCATTACATTCCACCCCACTCCATTCCATTCCATTCCATCAATTCAATTCCATTCATTTCCTTTCTGTCCACAGGATCTCACTCTGTCACAAATGCTGGATTGCAGTGTCACCATCTCAGTTCACATTTCTTTACAGCATTCCATTGCATTCAATTCCATCTGAATCCATTCCATTATATTTCACTCCACTCCACTCCATTCCATTCCGTTCCACTCCAATCCATGTCATTCAATTCTATTACACTGCACTCCACTCCATTCCACTCCATTCCATTCCACTCCGTACCACTCCATCCCATTCCATTCAGCTCCATTCCACTGCATTCATGTCCACCCCAATCCATTCCACTCCACGGAACTCCACTCCCTCACATTCCAACTCTATTCCATTCCATTCCATTCCACTCCACTCCATTCCTCTCCACTCCATTTCACTCCTTTCCAGTCCTCTCCACTCAAGTCCACTCCGTTCCATTCTATTGCATTCCACTCCAATTCATTCCACTCCACTCCATTCCTCTTTATTCCACTCCAGTCCGCTCCATTCCATTCCACTCTATTCCATTCCTTTCCACTCCATTCCTTTACTTTCGACCCCACTAATATCCACTCCACCCCACTTAACTTCTATCTACTCAACGCCACTCCGCTCCATTCCACTCCACCCCACTCCATTCCATTCTATTTCATTCCACTCCACTCCATTCCATTCCATTCAATTCCACGCCACTCTATTCCACTCCAGTCCATTGCACGGCAGTCCATTCTACTCCCTCCATTCCACTTCAATTATTTCCATTCCATACCATTCCATGCCACTCCTCTGCATTCCACTCCACTCCATTCCTTTCCATTCCACTTCACTCCACTCCACTGCACTCCAATCCTTTCTGCTCCACTCGACTTCACTCCACTCCTTTTCTCTCCACTCCAGTACATTCCACACCACTCTCCTCCACTCCATTCTATTCTACTCCACTCCACTCTGCTCCATTCCACTCCACTCCTTTCACCTCCATTCCATTCCATTGCATTACATTCCACTCTACCCCACTTCACACCACTCCACTCCACTCCACTCATTTCCCCTCCACTAGACTCCATTGCATTTCACTCCACTCCACTCCTCTCTATTCCACTACATTCCATTCCATTCCCCTCCACTACATTCCACTACACTCCACTTCATTCCACTACACCCCACTCCATTCCACTCCTCTCCACTACATTCCATTCCGTTTCATTCCGTTCCATTCCACTCCTCTCCACTCCATTCCACTCCATTCGATTCGATTCGATTCGATTCCATTCCATTCCATTCCATTCCACTCCATTCATTCCATTCCATTCCACTCCTCTCCATTCCATTCCTCTCTACTCCATTCCACTCTTCTCCATTCCAGTGTACTCCATTCCATTCCATTCCATTCCATTCCATTGCATTGCATTCCATTCCATTCCATTCCATTGCATTCCATTCCATTCCATTCCATTGCATTCCATTCCATTCCATTCCATTGCATTCCGTTCCATTTCATTCTACTCCATTCCACTCCACCACACTCCATTCCACTCCACTACACTTCATTCTATTCCATTTCACTGCATTCCACCTCATTCCATTCCATTCTAATCCTTTCCACTCCATCGCATTAATTTCAGCTCCATTCCTTTGCACTCCACTCCACCCCACTCCACTGCACTCCCTTCCATTCCAGTCTGCTCCATTCCATTCCATTCCGTTCCATTCCATTTTACTACACTACATTTGTCTCCACTCCATTCCACTCCATTCCATTCTATTCCATTCCACTCCACTCCATTCCATTCTAT
Organism: Pongo abelii; assembly: GCF_028885655.2. Lineage (NCBI taxonomy): Eukaryota > Metazoa > Chordata > Mammalia > Primates > Hominidae > Pongo > Pongo abelii. The sequence continues at coordinate 3,845,087 of NC_071997.2, forward strand.
CCCATTCCATTCCACTACACTCCATTCCAATCCACTACAATCCATTCAATTCCATTCCATGCCACTCCTCTGCACGCCACTCGAATACATTGCACTCCATTCCACTCCAATACACTCCATTCCTCTCCACTCCATTCCTCTTTTCTCCACTCCAGTTCAATCCATTCCATACCACTCCACTCCACTACATTCCTTTCCACTCTTTTCCATTCCATTCCACTCCATTCCATTACTTTCAACTCCTGTAAACTCCACTCCACCATGCTTAACTTTCCTCCACTCAACCCTACTCCACTCCACTGCACTCCACACCTCTCCTCTCCATTCTGTTCCTTTTCATTCCACTCCACTCCATTCCATCAATTCCAATCCACTCATTTCCTTTCTGTCCACTGGATCTCACTCTGTCACAAATGCTGGATTGCAGTGTCACCATCTCAGTTCACATTTCTTTTCAGCATTCCATTGCATTCAATTCCATCTTACTCCATTCTAGTATATTTCAGTCCACTCCACTCCACTCCATTCCGTTCCACTCCAATCCATGTCATTACATTCCATTGCACTGCTCTCCACTCCACTCCATTCCATTCCATTCCACTCCATTCCACTCCATCCCGTTCCATTCAGCTCCATTCCACTGCACTCAAGTCCACCCCACTCCACTCCACTCCACTGAACTCAACTCCCTTCCATTCCACTCTACTTCATTCCATTCCATTCCATTCCATTCCATTCCACTCAACTCCATTATTCTCCACTCCATTCCACTCCATTCCAGTCCTCTGTACTCAACGCCACTCCTTTCCATTCTATTCCATTCCACTCCAGTCCATTCCACTCCACTCCATTCCTCTTTATTCCACTCCAGTCCACTCCGTTCCATTCTACTCCACTCAACTGCATTCCATTCCACTCTATATCACTCCATTCCTTTACTTTCCACTCCAGTAAAATCCACTCCACGCCACTTAACTTCTATCCAATAAACCCCACTCCACTCCACTCCATTCCATACCATTTCATTCTACTCCACTTCATTCCAATCCATTCCATTCAATTCAATTTCATGGCACTCTATTCCACTCCAGTCCATTGCACGGCAGTCCATTCTACTCCCTCCATTCCACTCCAATCCATTCCATTCCATACCATTCCATGCCACTCCTCTGCATTCCACTCCACTCCATTCCATTCCATTCCACATCACTCCCCTCCAATGCTCTCCAATCCTTTCCACTGCACTCGACTTCACTCCACTCCTTTTCACTCCCCTCCAGTACATTCCACACCACTCTCCTCCACTCCATTCTATTTCACTCCACTCCACTGTGCTCCAGTCCACTTCACTCCATTCCCCTCCACTCCATTCCCCTCCACTCCATTCCATTCCATTCCATTACATTACATTCCACTCCACTCCACACCACTCCACTCCACTCCACTACATTCCCCTCCACTACACTCTATTGCATTTCACTCCATTCCACTCCATTCCCCTCCACTCCACTCCACTCCTCTCCATTCCACTGCATTCCATTCCACTCCACTCCACTACATTCCATTCCACATCATTCCACTCCATGCCATTCCATTCCACATCATTCCACTCCATGCCATTCCATTCGACTTCACTGCATTCCACTCCACTGCTTTCCATTCCACGCCATTACACTCCACTGCTCTCCTTTCCACTCCACTACAATCCATTCCATACCTTTCCATGCCACACCTCTGCACTCCACTCCAATACACTCCACTCCATTCCACTCCACTCCATTCCACTCCACTACACTCTATTCCACTCCACTCCGTTCCTCTTTACTCCACTCCACTGAACTCCATTCCATTCCACTTCACTCCACTCCTTTTCATTCCACTCTATTCCATTCCATTCCATTCCATTCCATTCCATTACCTTCCACTTCTGTAAACTCCACTACACCCCACTCCACTTCTCTCCACTCAACCCCTCTCCACAACACAACAATCCTCTCCACTGCACCCCTCTCCACTCCTCTCCATTCCACTACTTTCCATTCCATTATATTCCACTCCTTTCCAGTCCATTCCGTTCCACACCATTCCACTCCACTCTGTTCCATTTCACTCCACTCCACTCCATTCCGTTTCTTTCATTTCCACACCATTCCCCTCCAGTCCTCTCATTCCACTCCTCTTCAATCCATTCCATCCCATTCCGTGCCAGTCCTCTGCACTCCGATCCAATACAATCCACTCCATTCCACTCCACTACACTCCATTGCACACCACTCCATTCCTCTTTACTGCACTGCACTACCACTCCATTCCATTCCATTCCAATCCACTCCACTCTGTTCCATTCCACTCTACTCAATTCCATTCCACTCCTTTCCATTATTTTCGACACCAGTAAATTCCACTACACCCCACTTAATTTCTCTCCACTCAACCCCACTCCACTCCACTCCTATCCTCACCACTCCACTGAACTCCACTCCATTTCACTCCTCTCCACTCCCTTCCACTCCTTTCCATTCATCTCCTCTTCACTCCATTCCATTTCATTAAATTCCATTCCTCTCCTCTCCACTCCACTCCACACCATTCCATTTCTTTCAATTCCATTCCACGCCAATCCATTCCAATCCCCTGCTGTAAACTCCAATCCACCCTATTCCACTTCTCTCCACTTCACTCCACTCCACTCCTTTCCACTCCATTCCACTCCACTCCACTCCACTCCATTCCACTCCATTCCACTCCACTCCACTCCACTCCATTCCACTCCATTTCACTCCACTCCACTCTTCTCCACATCACTCCATTCCACTGTATTCCTTTCCACTCTATTCCACTCCACTCCACACCACTCCATACCATTCGACTCCACTCCACTCCTTTCCATCCACTCCATTCCTTTCCACTCGTCTCCACTCCACTCCATTCGACTCCACTCCAATACACTCCTCTCCACTCTACTCCATTTCATTTCATTCCATTGAATTCCGTAGAATTCCATTCCATTCCATTCCACTCCACTCCTTTCCATTCTATTCCAATCCCTTCCATGCCACTCACCAAAACTTCACTCTACACAAATCCATTTCATTCCACTTCACTCTAATCCCCTCCACTCCATTCCTTTACACTCCAACCCATTCCATTCCACTTCAATCCATTCCACTCCACTCCACTCCATTTCATTCCACTCTATTCCATTCCATTCCACACCATTCCATTCCACTCCATTCCATTCCATTCCTCTCAAATCCATTCCATTCCACTCCATTCCAGTCCATTCCACTAAATTCCACTACAGTCCACTCCATTCCAGTCTGTTGCACTCCGTTCCATTCCACTCCTTTTGATTCCATTCCACTCCACTCCATTCCACTGCACTCCATTTCATTCTGCTCCATTCCCCTCCTCTCCATTCTATCATATTCCACTCCACTCCACTCCACTCCATTTCACTCCACTCCACTCCATTTCATTCCATTCCATTCCATTCCATTCCATTCCATTCCATTCCATTCCACTCCATTCCTTTCCATTCCATTCCATTCCATTCCACTCTTGTCCACTCCGTTCCACTCCACACCTCTACGTTCCATTACATCCAATTCCATTCTAGTCCATTCCAATCCTCTCCTCTCCAGTGCACTCCACTCCACTCCATTCCACTCCTTTCCATTCCACTCTGCTCCGTTCCACTGCAATGCATTCCACCGCACTCCATTACAATTCATTCATTTCCCTTCCATCCCATTCCTTTCCTCTCCATTTCACTCCATTCCTCTTCACTGCATTCCACTCCACTCCACTCCATTCCATTCCATTCCGTTCTACTGCATTCCATTCCATTCCTTTATTTAGAGAATATCTCACTCAGTCACCCAGCCTGGAGTGCAGAGGCGCCATCTCACCTCCCGTTCCGTTCCATTCCACTCCGCTTTCCTCCTTCCTGTTCAGTTCCCTTCCACTCTACTCCACTCTACTCCACTGCATTCCATTACTTCCGATTCCATTCCACTCCATTGCACTCCTTTCCACTCCACTGCACTCCACTCTACTCCATTCCACTCCATCCGATTCCATTCTGCTCCATTCCATTGCACTCAAATCCACCCCACTCCAGTCCACTTCATTCCATTCCATTCCGTCCCATTCCATTCCTCTCAATTCTATTCCAATCCACTTCACTTCACTCCACTCCACTCCAATGCACTGCATTGCATTCCATTCCATTCCACTGCATTCCATTCCATTCTTTTCTTTCGAGAGTATCACACTCTGTCACTCACCCTGGAGAGCAGTGGCACAATCTCACCTTCCATTGCATTCCATTCCATTCCATTCCATGTGACTCCTCTGCTCTCCACTCCACTCTACTCCACTCCATTCCATTCCACTTCACTCATCGTCAGTCCACTCCACATCTTTCCAATCCACTCCATTGAATTCCACTGTGCTCCACTCCATGCTGCTCCATTCCATTCCTCACCACTCCAATCGACTCCACTCCACTCAATTCCAATCCACTCCATTCCATTCAGTTCCATGCCATTCCGATCTATTTCACTCCACTCCACTCCACTCAATTCCTGTCCATTACCCTCCACTCCAATACATTCCACTCCAATACATGCCATTCGATTCCACTCCACTCCAGTCCACTCCACTCCTCTCCACCCCACTACATTCCATTCCATTCAGTTCCTTTCCTTTCTCTTCCCTTCCATTCATTTCCACACCTTTCCACTCCACTCTATTCCATTCCAATCCACTCTAATCCACTCCACTCCACTCCTTTCCACTTCTTTCAATTCCTCTACATTCAACTCCACTCAACTCTCTTTCACTCCAATCCAATCCATTCCATTCCATATAATTCCACTCCCTTCCACTCTACTCCATCCACTACATTCCAATCCACTCCTGTCAACGCCACTCCTCTCCCTTCCATTCCACGCCACTCCACTCCATTCTACTCTAATTTTCTCCATTCCATGCCTTTCCACTTCATTCCAATCTACTCCATTCCATTCCATTCCATTCCACTCCTTTCAGACCGTTCCACTCCATTCCAATCCTCTCCACTCCACTTCATTCCACTCCATTCCATTCCCGTCCATTCCACTCCACTCCATTCCATGCCATTCCTTTCCAAACCACTCCACTCCACTCCATTGCATTCCTTTCCAATTCATTCTACTCCACTCCACTCCGTTTCCAATCCATGCCATTCCATTCCATTGAATTCCACTCCTTTCCATTCCATTCCACTCCATTCGTTTTCACTCCATTCCACTCCACTCCATTCTATTCCACTCCACTCCACTCCAATCTTTCCCTCTCCAATCCATTCCATTCCATTCCATTCCATTCCATTACGTTTTACTAGACTCCAATGTATTTCACGCCATTCCACTCCATTCCACTCCATTCCATGCCATTACATTTCGTTCCATTCAACTCCATTCCACTCCATTCCAGTCCACTCCACTCCATTCCACTCCACTCCACTCGACTCCATTCCATTCCATTGCATTTTACTCCACTCCGTACAATTCCTTTCCACTCCAGTCTTCTCCATTGAATTCCACCCCATTCCACTCCATTCCACTCCATCCCACTCCATTCCATTCCACTCCATATCATTCCACTCCACTCCATTCCATTCCATTCCACTCCACTCCACTACATTCCATTCTACTCCCTTCCACTCCACTCCACTCCATTCTACTCACTTCCACTTCACTCCACTCCATTCCTTTCAATTCCATTCCATTCCACTCCGTTCCATTCCATTTCTTTCAATTCTGTACTATTCCCCTCTGTTCCACTCAACTCTACTCCACTCCACTACATTCCATTACGTTCGAATCCATTCCACTCCATTCCACTCCTCTCCACTCTGCTGCAGTCCTCTCCTCTCCATTCCACTCGTTCTCTTCCATTCCGCTCCATTCCACTGGAATCCTCTCTACCTCAATCAACTCCGGTTCATTCCATTCCATTCCATCCCATTCCATTTCTCTCCATTCCACTCCAGTCCACTTCACTCCAATCCACTGCGTTCCATTGCATTCCATTCCGTTCTATTCCACTTCACTCCAATCCACTCTACTCCATTCCATTCCATTTTACTCCATTGCATTATTTTCCTTTCTTTCGGGAGTATCTCACTCTGTCTCCCAGCCTGGAGCACAGTGGCACAATCTCAGCTCCCATTCCATTCCATTCCATTCCTTTCCGTTCTACTCCATTCAGCTCGCTCGGCTCTGCTCTGTTCCATTTCATTCCATTCCACTCCACTCCACTCCACTCCACTCCACTACATTCCGTTACATCTAATTGCATTCCTCTCCTTTACACTCTACACTCCTCTGCATTCCACTCCACTCCATTTCACGCCATCCCATTGCATTCATCTCCATTGCACTGTATTCCACTCCACCTCACTCTGCTCCACTTCAATCCATGCCATTCTGTTCCATCCCATTCCAGTTCTCTCCATTCCACGCCACTCCACTTCATTCCACTCCGTTCCAATGCAGTCCACTCCATTCTATTCCATTCCATTCCTTTTTTTCATTAGTATCTCACTCTGTCACATAGCCTGGAGCACAGTAGCACAATCTCAGCTTCCATTCCATTCCATTCCATTCCATTCCATTCCACTACACTCCATTACTCTACAGTCTACTCCACTGCATTCCACTCCACTCCACTCCATTCTACTCCACTCCACTCCATTCCATTCCATTCAATTCCATTCGTTTCCACTTCACTCCACTACACTACATGCCATTCCATTCCTCTCTATTCCATTCTGTTCCATTCCTTTCCACCCCACTCCACACCATTCCACTCCACTCCATTCCTTTCCATTCCATTTCAATCTACTCCACTCCAATCCACTCCACTCCAGTCCACTCCAGTCCACTCCATTCCACTACACTGTACTCCATTTTATTCCACTCCCCTCCACTCCACTCCATTCCACTGCACTTTACTCCATTTTATTCCACTCCCTTCCACTCCACTGCACTCCATTCCATTCCATTCAATTTCAATCCACTCCATTCCATTCCATTCCACTCCATTCCTTTCCGTTCCCTTCCATTCCACTCCACTCCACTCCTCTCTAACCCACTCCACTCCACTCCACTCCATTCCACTGCATTCCAATCCACTCCATTTCATTCCACTCCATTACATTCCATTACATTCCTCTCCACTCCACACCATTCCACTCCACTGCATTCCATTCCATTCCTTTCCGCTCGACTCCACATCACTCAACTCCACTCCATTCCATTCATGTCCGCTCCACTCCATAGAATTGCACTTTCCTCCTTTCCATTCCATTCCATTCTGTTCCTCTTTACTCCCCTCCATTACACTCCACTCCACTCCATTCCTCTCCACTCCACTCCATTCCATTTTATTCCATTCCATTCCACTCCATTGCATTCCATTCCACTGCATTGCATTCCATGCCACTCCACTCCACTCCACTCCAATCCACTTCAGTCAATTCAAATCCACTTATCTCCATTCCCTTCCATTCCACTCCATTCCATTCATTTCCACTCCATTCCACTCCACTCCTCTCCATTCCACTCCATTCAATTCCATTGCAGTCAATTCCGTTCCACTTCATTTCATTCGTGTCCGTTCCAGTCCATTCCAATCCAATCCACTCCACTCCATTCCTTTCCACTCCTTTCCACTCAACTCCCTTCCATTCCACTCCACTCTACTCCACTCCATTCCATGCCATTCCATTCCATTCTATTCCATTCCATTCCACTCGACTCCACTCCACTCCATTAGATTCCACTGTACTCCATTTCACCGCAATCCAATCCACACCACTTCGTTCCATTGCATTCCTTTCCATTCCACTCTACTCCTCTCCATTCCACTCCACTCCACTCCATTCCTCTCCACTACACTCCATTCCAATCCACTCCACTCCACTCCATTCCACTCCACAACAGTTCGTTCCAATCCACTGGATTCCATTTGACTCCATTCCATTCCGTGCCACTCCATTCTATTCCATGCCACTCCACTCACCTCCACTCCCCTCCACTCCATTCCATTCCTTTCCGTTCCAAGCCAATCCATTCCACTTCAATTCATTCCACTCCTCTCCATTCTAATCCACTCAATTCCACTCCACTGAATTCCATTCCATTCTATTCCCTTCCACTCCATTCCACTCCACTACATTCCATTGCATTCTCTTCCCTTCCACTACACTCCACCTCATTCCAGTGCACTCCTCTCTATTCCACTCCACTCCACTCCATTCCATTCCATTCCCTTCCATTCCATTCCATTCCATTCCACTCCACTCCACTCCATTCCACTCCACTCCACTGCACTACATTCCATTCCATTCCACTCCTTTCAAATCCATTCCTTTGTTTCCTCAGAATCTCACTCTGTCATTAAGGCTGGAGTGCAGTGACACAATCTCAGCTCACATTTCTTTTCTTCATTCCATTGCATTCCATTCCATCCCATTCCATTTCATTCTATTTCATTCCACTCCACTCCACTCCACTCCATTCCATTCCACTGCGTCCCATTCCATTCCACTCTATTCCTCTCCATTCCACTCCATTCTACTCCACTCCACTCCATTCCATTCCATTCCATTTCACTCCATTGCATTCCATTCCTTTCTTTCGACAGGATATCACTGTCAAACAGGCTGGAGTGCTTAGGGACAATCTCAGCTCACATTACATGTCAACTTTCTATTGAACAGCATTCTATTGCATTGAATTCCATTGCATTCCATTCCATTCCTTTCATTTCCATTACATTCAATTCCATTCCATTCCACTCCTTTCCACTCCACTCCACTCCGCTCCAGTACATTCCTTTAAATCCAATTCCATTCCACTCCATTCCACTCCTCTCTGCTCCACTGCACTGCACTCCACTCCACTCCACTGCACTCCACTCCACTCCATCCCATTACATTCCGCTCCGTTCCACTGCACTCCACTCCTCCCCACTCCACTCCACATCATTCCAATCCTTTACGTCTGATTCCATTCCATTCCTCTCCATTCCACTCCAGTCTACTTCAGTCCACTCCATTCCACTCCAGTCTACTTCAGTCCACTGCAATCCACTCCATTCCAATTCTTTCTTTTCTATTTCTTTCTTTCGAGAGTATCTCACTCTGTCACCCAGCCTGGAGTGTAGTGGCACAATCTCAGCTCACATTTCATTTCACCATTCCATTCCATTCCATTCCATTCCATTCCACTGCATTCCACTCCACTCAGTTCCACTCCAATACATTCCATTCCATTCCATTCCAATCCCTTCCATTCCACTCTGTTTTATCGACAGGATCCCCCCTGTCACACAGGCTCCAGCGCAGTGGCAAAATCACTGCCCATATTTCTTCATTCCATTCCATTCCATTTCATTCCAATCGATTCCATTCCACTCCACTCCACTCCGTTCCATTCCACTCCACTCCATTCCTTTCCACTCCATTCCATTCCACTCCATTCCACTCTACTACACGACACTCCACTCCATTACACTCTAATCCATTATACTCCGCTACACTACACTCCTCTCCACACCACTACACTCCATTGCATTCCATTCCATTCCTTTCCATTCCATTCCGTTCCATTCCATTCCATTCCTTTCCTTTGTTTCCACAGGATTTCATTCCGACACAAAGGCTGGAGTGCAGTGGAACAATAAAAGCTCACATTTCCTTTCAGCATTCCATTGCATTCCATTCCATCCCATTCCTTTCCATTCTATTTCACTCCACGATACTCCACTCAACTCCGTTGCATTCCACTCCGTCCCATTCCATTCGTCCCCATTCCACTCCACTACACTCCACTCCATTCCATTCCACTCCACTCCACTCCATTCCACTCCACTCCACTCCATTCCATTCGATTCAATTCAATTCCACTCCATTCCATTCCACTCCACTCCATTCCAGTCCATTCGACACCATTCCACTCCAATCCACTCCACTCCATTCCAAACCATTCGACTCCATTCCTCTCCGTTACCTTCCACTCCATTCCACTCCGCTTCACTCCATTCACTTCCTCTCCATCCCACACCACGACATTCCATTCAACTCCATTCCACTTCACTCAATTCCGTTCCACTCCACCCCCCTCCACTCCCCTCCATTCCATTCCATTCCATTTTACTCCAATCCATTCCATTCCATTCCATTCTAATCCACTCCACTCCATTCCACTCTAATCCATGCCATTCCATTCCACTCCACTTCACTCCACTCCATTCCATTACACTCTACTCCATTCCATTCTCTTCCATTCCATTCCACTCCACTCCACTATATTCCACTCCAATCCACCCCATATCATTCCATTCCATTCCACTCCATTCCATTCCATTGTACTCCATTGAAGTACATTCAGCTCCATTCCACTCCACTCCACACCAGTCTACTCCACTCCACTCCCCTCCTTTCCATTCCTTTCCAATCCACTCCATTGCATTCAATTCCCCTCTATTCCATGCCAGTCCATTCCATTCCACTCCATTCCACTCCACTTCATTCCACTCCACGCCATTCCACTCCACTGCATTCCATCCCATTCCACTCCACTGTATTCCATTCCACTCCACTCCACTCCATTCCACTCCACTCCGTTCCACTCCACTTCATTCCATTGCATTCCATTCCATTCCTCTCCAGTCCTCTCCATTCCATTCTACTACACTCCATTCCACTCCACTCCCCTCCATTCCATTTCATTCCATTCCATTCCATTTCATTCCATTCCCCTCCTTTCCACTCCACTTCACTCCACTAACTACACTCCACTCCAACTCACTCCAACCCACTGCATTCCACTCCATTCCATTCCACTCCACTCCATTCCATTCCACTCAATTTCACTTCACTCAATTCCACTCCACTCCATTCCACTCCCCTCCACTCTACCCCTCTCCACTCCATTCCACTCCAGATCATTCCATTCCATTCCAATCCACTCCATTCCATTTCCCTGCATTCCACTCCAATCCATTGCACTCCATTCCATTCCACTCCATTTCACTCTATTCCACTCCACTCCATTCCACTCCATTTCACTCCATTCCACTCCACTCCATTCCACTCTATTTGACTCCATTCCACTCCACTCCATTCCACTCCATTTCACTCCATTCCACTCCACTCCATTCCTCTCCACTCCACTTCACCCTACTCCACTCCTTTCCAATCCACTCCATTCCATTCCACTCTATTCCATTACATGCCATTCCTCTCCACGCCACTCCAATACACTCCACGCCACTTGATTCCTTTCCATTCCATTCCAATCCACTCGTTTCCATTCCATTCCACTCCATTCCATGCCACTCCATTCCACTCCACTCCATTCCACTCCAGTTCATTCTGCTCCACGCCATTCCACTCCACTGCATTCCTGTCAATTCCACTCCACTCCACTCCGCTCCACTCCACTCCAGTCCATTCCATTCCACTCCAGTCCACTGCTTTCCAGTCCACTACGCTCAATTCCATTGCATTCCATTCCATTCCACTCCGTTCAACTCCATTCTACTCTCCACTCCATTCCACTCCACTCCCCACCATTTCATTCCATTCCATTCCATTCCATTCCATTCCATTCCACTCCTTTCCATTTCTTTCCACTCCATTTCCTTCCATTCTTCTCCACTCCAATCAACTACACTCCACTGCACTCCACTTCACCCCACTCCATTACATTCCATTACATTCACTCTGCTCCATTCCCTTCCATTCCACTCCATTCCATTCCACTCCATTCACTCCACTACATTCCTTTCCATTCCACTCCATTCCATTCCACTCCAATCCATTGCACTGCACTCCACTCCACTCCAGCACACTCCACTCAATTCCACTCCACTCTATTCCTTTGCACTCCAATCCACTCCACTCCACTCCGCTGCACTATACTCCATTCCAGTACATTCCATTTCATTCCATTCCATTTCACTCTATTGCTTTCCAGTCATTTCTTACTACAGGTTATCACTGCGTCACCTTTCCTGGAGTGCAGTGTCACAATCTCAGCTCAGATTACATGTCAACTATACATTCCATTGCATTCTATTCCATTGCATTCTTTTCATTCCATTGCATTCCATTCTATTCCATTCCATTCCATTCAATTCTATTCCATTCCATTCCATTCTGTTCCACTCCACTCCACTACATCCCGTTACATCCTTTCTATTCCACTCCATTCCACTCCTCGCGACTCCACTGCAATCCACTCCACTCCATTCCACTCTATCCCATTCTATTGCCCTTCATTCAACTGCACTCCACTCTGCCCCCATCCACTCCCCTTCTTTCCGTTCTATTCCATCCCATTCCACTCCACTCCACTCCATTCCATTCCAGTTCACTCCACTCCTTTCCATTCCACCCCATTCCATTCCACTCCTTTCCACTCCACTACAGTACCCTCCACTCCATTCCGTTGCATTCCACTCCATTCCATTCCATTACTTTCTTTTGACAGGATCACACTCTGTCACCCAGGCTGTTGTTGAGTGGCACAATCTCAGCTCACATTTCATTTCACCTTTCCGTTTCTTTCCATTCCATTCCACTTCATTCCTCTCCACTCAATTCCCCTCCCCTCCACTCCAATAAATTCTATTCCATTCCATTCCAATCCCTTCCATTCCACACCTTTCTTTCGACCGGATCTCCCTCTGTGACTCAGGCTATAGAGCAGTGGCAAAATCTCAGCACAAATTTCTTCATTCCAATCCGTTCTATTTTATTCCATTCCACTCCAGTCCTTTCAACTCCACTCCACTCCACTCCATTCCACTTCACTCCACCTCATTACACTCCTCTCCATTCCATTCCACTCAATTCCTTTCCACTCCATTCCACTCCACTCCACTACACTCAACCCCATTCCATTCCACTTCATTCCATTCCATTGCTTTTTTTCCACAGGATCTCACTCTGTAACAAAAGCTGGATTGCAGTGGCACAATCTCAGCTCACATTTCTTTTCTCCATTCCATTATATTCCATTCCATCCCATCACATTCCATTCCATGTTATTTCACTGCCCTCGACACCATGCCACTCCTTCCCATTGCGTTCCATTCCATATAATTTCATTGCAATCCATTCATTTCTTTCGACAGGATATCACTGTGTCACCCAGTCTAGTGTGCAGTGGCACAATCTCAGCTCACATTCAATGTCAACTTTCCATTGCATTGCATTCTATTCCATTGCATTCCATTGAATTCCATTCCATTCTGTTCCTTTCCATTCCCTGCCATTCAATTCCATTCCATTCCACTCTGTTCCACTGCACTCCACTCCCCTCCTCTACATTCCATTACATCCAATTGCATTCCACTCCATTCCACTCCTCTCCTCTCCACTACAATCCACTCCACTCCATTCCACTCCACTCCATTCCACTCCTCTCCATTCCACTCCACTCCACTACAACCTACTCCACTCCAGTTCATTACATTCCATTCCTTCCCATTCCGTTTCTCTCCATTACACTTCACTCCACTTCACTCCACTAAACGCCACTCCAGTCCACTTCATTCCATTCCATTCCATTCCATTCCCCATTCCCTTCTGTTCCGCTCCAATTTGCTCCATTCCATTCCATTCCACTCAATTCCACTCTGCTAAAGTCCAATCCTTTCTGTTCCATTGTATTCCTTTCCATTCCATTCCACTTCTTTCTTATGACAGGATCTTGGTCTGTCACACAGGCTGTAGGGCAGTGTCACAATCTCAGCACACATTTCTTCATTTCATTCCATTCCATTCTATTCCATTCCATTCCATTCCAATCCTTTCCATTCCAATCCACTCCATTCCCCTCCATTCCATTCCAATTCACTCTATTCCACTCCAGTGCATTCCATTGCACTCCATTCCATTCCACACAATTCTACTCTAATCCACTCCACTGCACACCATTCCACTCCATTCAGTTCCACTCCACTCCATTCCACTCCACTCCACTCGCCTCTATTCCATTGCATTCCATTCCACTCCGTTCCATTCCATTCCTTTCTTTCCACAGGATCTCACTCTGTCACGAAGGCTGGAATGCTGTAGCACAAACACACCTCACATTTCTTTTCACCATTCCATTGCATTCAATTCCACACCTTTCCATTCCATTCTATTTCACTCCACTCCACTCCATTCCTTTCCATTCCACTCCATCCCTTTCCATTCGACTCCATTCCACTCCACTCTACTCCACTCCACTCCACTCTACTTCACTCCACTCCATTCCATTCCATTCCATTTCATTTCAATCCATTGCATTCCCTTCCTTTCTTTCGACAGGGTATCACTATGTTACCTAGGCTGGAGTGCAGTGGCACAATCTCAGCTCACATTGCATGTCATCTTTCCATTGGATTACATTCTTTTCTATTGCATTCCATTGCATTCCATTCCATTCCATTGAATTCCATTCAATTCTATTCCATTCCAGTCTGTTCCACTTCACTCCACTCCACTCCACTACATTCCATTACATCCGGTTCCACTCCACTCCATTCCTTTCCTCTGCACTCCACTGCAATCCACTTCAGTCCATTCTACACCATCCCGTTCCATTCCTCTTCATTACTCTGCACTCTACTCCATCCCACTCCACTCCACTTCATTCAATTCCATTCCATCTCTTTCCGTTCCTCACCATTCCACTCCACTCCACTTCACTCCGCTCCAGTCTACTCCACTCCACTCCATTCCATTTCAGTGCATTCCATTCATTCCTTTCTTTCGATAGTATCTCACTCTGATACCCAGCCTGGAATGCAGTAGCCCAATCTCAGCTCCAATTTCATTTGTTCCATTCCGTTCCATACCACTCCGTTCTGCTCCATTCCACTCCATTCCGTTTTGCTCTTACTCCACTCCTCTCCGTTGCATTCCATTCCACTAGACTCCATTCCACAACATTCTGTTACATCCGATTCCATTCCATTCCATTCCATTCCACTCCATTCCACAACATTCTGTTACATCCGATTCCATTCCATTCCATTCCATTCCACTCCTCTCCACTCCACTGCATTTCACTCCAGTCCATTCCACTCCAACCCATTCCATTCTGCTCCATTCCACTGGACCCCTCTTCATCCCACTCCACTCCACTTCATTCCATTCCATTCCATCCCCTTCCATTCCTCTCCATTCCACTCCACTCCACTTCACTCCACTCCACTCCTCTCCAGTCCACACCATTCCATTCCATTCTATTCTATTCTATTCTATTCCACTGCTTTCCATTCCATTCCTTTCTTTCAATAGTATCTCACTCTGTCACTCAGCCTGGAACTCAGCGGCACAATCACTGCTCACATTTTATTTCATCATTCCATTCCATTCTATTCCACTCTATTCCACTCCACTGCACTCCAATCCAATCCACTCCACTCCACTCCAAACCATTCCACTCCACTCGACTCCAATCCATTCCAGTCCACCCCACTGCTTTCCATTCCAATCCATTCCATTCCACTCCTTTCCACTTCACTCCACTCCACTCCACTCAACTCCATTCCATTCCACTCCTTTCCATTCCATTCCTTTCTTTTGACAGGATATCACTCTGTCACCCAGGGTGTTGTGCAGTGGCACA
Organism: Pongo abelii; assembly: GCF_028885655.2. NCBI lineage: Eukaryota > Metazoa > Chordata > Mammalia > Primates > Hominidae > Pongo > Pongo abelii. Next base: position 3,860,773 of record NC_071997.2, read on the forward strand.
ATCTCAGCTCACATTTAATTTCAACATACTTTCCTTTCCATTCCATTCCTTTCTTTTGACAGGATATCACTCTGTCACCCAGGGTGTTGTGCAGTGGCACAATCTCAGCTCACATTTCATTTCAACATACCATTCCTTTCCATTCCATTAGATTCCTTTCCATTTCATTCCACTGCAATTTACTCCTCTCCCCTCAATTCTGCTCTGCTCCACTCCAATACATTCCATTCCATTCCAATCACTTCCATTCCACTCCTTTCTGTCAACAGTATCTCCCTCTGTCATACAGGCTGTAGCGCAGTGGGACAATCTCAGCACATTTTCTCCATTCCTTTCCATTCAATTCTGTTTTGTTCCATTCCATTCCACTCCACTCCACTAAATTCCGTAACATCCGATTCCATTCCACTCCATTCCTCTCCTCTCCACTCTACTTCACTCCTCTCCACTCCACTCCATTACATTGCAGTCCACTCCACTTCTTTCATTCCATTCCATTCCTTTCCAGTCCTTTCCACTCCACTCCACTCCACTCTACTCCACTCCACTCCACTCCACTCTACTCCATTCCATTCCATTCCACTCCATTCCATTCCATTCCTTTCTTTTGACAGGATCTCACTCTGTCACCCAGGGTGGTGCTCATAGGCACAGTTCAGCTCACATTTCACTTCACCTTTCCATTCCATTCCATTCCATTCCATTCCATTCCACTGCACTCCACTCCACTCCACTCAATACCACTCCACTGCACTCCAATCCATTCCATTCCATTACATTCCAATCCCTTCCATTCTGCTACTCTCTTTCGAATATATCTGCCTCTGTCACACAGGCTGTAGTGCATTACCACAATCCCAGCACACTTTTCTTCGTTCCATTCCATTCCATTCCAGTCCATTCCATTCCAATATACTCCACTCCACTCCACTCCATTCCATTCCCTTACATTCCACTCCACTCCACTCCACTCCCCTCCACTCCACTCCACTCCATTCCACTCCACTCCACTCCACTCCATTCCACTCCACCCCACACCATTCCACTCCACCCCACTCCATTCCACTCCATCCCACTACATTCCACTCCACCCCACTCCACTCCATTCCATTCCATTCCATTCCATTCCATTCCATTCCATTCCATGCCATTCCATTCCTCTCTTTACACAGAATCTCACTGTCACAAAGGCTGGAGTGCAGTGACACTAACTCAGCTCACATTTCTTTTCATCATTCCATTGCATTCCATTCCATCCCATTCCCTTCCATTCTATTTAACTCCACTCCATTCCACTCCATCCCATTCCAGTGCACTCCACTCCACCCCACTACACTCCACGTCAATTCATTCCATTCTGTCCCATTCCATTCCTCTCCGTTCAACTGCACTCCCCTTCATTCCATTCCACTCCACTCCAATGCATTCCATTGCATTGTATTCCACTGCATTCCACTCCATTTCTTTCTTTCGGGTGTATCTCACTCGGTCTCTCAGCCTGGAGTGCAGGGGCACAATCTCAGCTCCCGCTCCCTTCTGTTCCATTCCATTCCACTCCACTCCACTTCACTCTGCTCCACTCTGTTTATTCCATTCCGTTCCACTCCACTCACCTGCATTCCATTATATCCGGCTCCATTCCAATCCATTCCACTCCTCTCCACTCCCTTGTACTCCACTCCACTTCATTTCACTCCATTCCATTCCATTCTGCTCCATTCCACCTCTTTCCACACCACTCTTCTCTATTCCACTTCATACCATTCCATTCCATCCCATTCCATTCGTCTCCATTCCACTCCACTCCACTTCAGTCCACTCCTCCCCAGTCCAGTCCACTCCATTCCTTTCCATTCCATTCCACTGCATTCCATTGCATTCCTTTCTTTCTAGGGTATCTCTCTCTGTCACCCAGCCTGGAATGCAGTGGCACAAACTCAGCTTCCTTTCAATTCCATTCCATTCCATTCCATTCCATTCCATTCCACTCCACTGCTCTCCACTCCACTCTACTCCATTCCATTCCATTCCATTCCATTCCATTCCATTCCGCTTCATTCCACTCAATTCCACTCCATTCCACTCAACTCCGTTCCATTCCATTCCTTGCCATTCCATTCCATTCCACTCCAATCCACTCCACTCCATTCCACTCCAGTCCATTCCATTTCATTCCATTCCACTCCACTCCACTCCACTACACTTCAACCCATTCCACTCCATTCCACTCCACTCTACTCCACTCCATTCCACTCCACTCCATTCCATTCCATTCAATTCCACTCTACTCCACTGCATTCCACTCCAGCCCACTCCATTCCCCTAAACTCCACTGCATTCCATTCCACTCCTTTCCATTACATTCCACTTCACTCCACTAAACTCCACTCCAGTCCACTCCATTCCACTGCATTCCCTTCCATTCCTTTCTTTTGAGAGTATCTCACTCTGTCACCCAGCCTGGAGGGCAGTGGCACAAATTCAGGTAACATTCCATTCCATTTCTTTCCATTCCATTGCATTCCTTTCTGCACTGCTACAATCCGCTCCATTGCATTCCATTCCATTCCATTCCATGCCACTCAATATCATTCCACTGCACTCCAGTCCATTCCATTCCATTTAATTCCATTCTATTCCATTCCACTCCTTTCTTTCGACAGGATATCCCTCTGTCACACAGGCTGTAGCGCAGTGGCACAATCTCAGTGCACATTTCTCCATTCCGTTCTGTTCTGTTCCGTTCCGTCACGTTCTGTTGCGTTCAGTCCTGTTCTGTTCCGTTCCGTTGCATTCCACTCCGTTCCACTCCACTCCACTCCCCTCCACTACATTCCATTACATCCCATTACATCCGATTCCATTCCACTCCATTACAATCCATTCTAATCCTCTCCACTCCACTCCACTGCATTTCACTCCATCCCACTCCATTCCTGTCCATTCCACTGAACTTCACTCCAACCCACTCCACTCCACTTCATTCCATTGCAATACAACCCATTCCGTTCCAGTCCATTCCACTCCAGTCCACTTCACTCCACTCCAGTCCACTCCATTCCATTCGATTCCATTCCATTCTATTCAACTGCATTCCACTCCATTTCTTTCTTTTGAGAGTATCTCACTTGGTCAACCAGCCAGGAGTGCAGTGGCACAATCTCAGCTCACATATCATTTCACCATTCCATTCCATTCCATTCCATTCCATTCCACACCACTTCATTCCATTCCATTCCACACCACTCCAATCCACTCTACTCCAGTCCAATCCATTCCACTCCACTCCATTCAGTCCACTCCACACCTTTCCATTCCATCCCATTCCATTCCACTCATTCACACTCCACCACACTCCACTCCTCTCCATTCAATCCATTCCATGTCATTCCATTCCATTCCTTTCTTTGACAGGAACTTACTCTGACACCCAGTCCGGTGTGCAGTGGCAGAATATCAGCACACATTTCTTCATTCCATTCCATTCCATTCCAATCCATTCCATTCCAATATATTCCATTCCACTCCATTCCATTACACTCCACTCCAATTCTCTCCATTCCACTCCACTCTATTCCACTCCAGTCTATTCCATTCCATTCCATTCTATTCCACTCCATTCCACTCCACTATAATCCATTCCACTCCATTCCTTTCCACTCCACTCCATTCCATTCCACTCCATTCTATTTCACTCCACTCCACTCCATTTTGTTCCATTCCACTCCATTCTATTCCATTCCTTTCTTTCCACAGGATCTCACTCTGTCGTAAAGGCTGCAGTGCAGTGGCACAATCTTAGCTCACATTTCTTTTCCCCATTCCATTGCATTCCACTCCGTCGCATTCCATTCCATCCCACTCCATTTCATTCTATTTCACTCCACTCCAATACACTCTGTTCCATTCCGCTCCATCCCTTTCCATTCAACTCCATTCCACTATAATCAACTCCACTCCACTCCACGCCATTCCATTCCATTCCATTGCATTTCACTCCATTGCATTCCTTTCCTTTCTTTCGAGAGAATTTTACTGTGTCACCCAGGCTGGAGTGCAGTGGCACAATATGAGCTCACATTATACGTCAATCCATTGTATTGCATTCTATTACACTGCATTCAGTGGCATTCCATTGCATTCCTCTCCATTCCATTCCATTCCATTCCATTCAATTCCATTCCATTCCGCACCATTCCACTCCACTACATTCCATTACATCCTATTCCATTCCAGTCCATTTCACTCCTCTCCACTCCACTGTACTCTACTCCACTCCACTCCATTCCACTCCATCCAATTCCGTTCCGCTCCATTCCACTGCACTCCATTCAACCCCATTCCACTCCACTTCATTCCATTCCATTCCATCTCATTCCATTCCTCTCCATTACACTCTACTCCACTTGACTCCATTCCAATCCACTCCATTCCACTTCATTTCAATCCATTCCTTTCCACTGCCTTCATGGCATTCCATTCTTTCGAAAGTATCTCACTCTGTCACACAGCCTGGAGCGCAGTGGCAAAAACTCAGCTCACATTCCAATCCATTGTCTTCCATTCCGTTCCATTCCGTTCCGCTCTGCTCCACTCCACTCCAATCCACTGCATTCCATTACCTTCCATTCCATTATACTCCATTCCACTTCACTCCACTCTATTCCACCCCACTACAATCCACTGGATTCCATTCCATTCCACTCCATTCCATTCCATTCCACTCCATTTCTGTCTTTTCCACTCCATTCCTCTCCATTCCTCTCCACTCAACTCTACTCGACTCCACTAAACCCCACGCCATTCCATTCCATTCCACTCCTCTCCATTCTATTCAGTTCCACTCCTTTCCATTCTATTCAGTTCCACTCCTTTCCATTCAACAACATTACACTCCACTTCATTCCACTCCACTCCATTCCATTCTACTCCACTCCAATCCACTCCACTGCATTCCACTCCATTCCATTCCATTCCACTCCACTCATTCCATTCCACTTCATTCCACTCCACTCCACTCAACTCCACTGCATTCCACTCCATTCCATTCCATTCCACTCCACTCCAGTTCACTCCACCCCACTACAATCCAATCCACTCCAACCCACAACACTTCACTCCACTTCACTCCAATCCACTCCAGTCCATTCCACTCCATTCCATTCCTCTCTACTCCACTCAACTCCATGCCACTCCCTTCCATTCCATTCCTTTGCATTCCATTCCATTCTATTCCATTCCATTCCATTCCATTCCATTCCACTCCACTCCATTCCACTCCACTAGACTCCATTCAACTCCACTCAATTCCACTCCATTCCATTCCACTCCACTCTGTTCCTCTCCACTCCACTCCATTCTTTTCCATTCCATTCCATTCCATTCCAGTCCATTCCACTCCACTCCATTCAACTCCATTACACTCCACTCCACTCCATTCCTTTCCATTCAATTCCATTCCACTCCATTCCACTCCACAGCACTCCATTCCACTCCACTCCCCTCCATTCCACTCCACTCCACTCCATTCCATTCCGTTGCATTCTACTGCATTCCTTTCAATTCAATTCCCCTCCATCCTAATCCATTCCAATCCATTCTAACCCATTCCACTCCACTCTACTCCACTGCATTCCAGTCCATTACACTCCAATCCATTACACCCCTTTCTTTCCACTCCATTCCCTTCCATTCTATTCCAACCTATTCCACCTGATTCCATTCCATTCCATTCCACTCCACTCCACTCCATTCCACTACTTTCCACTCCACTCCCCTTCACTCCATTCCATTCCATTCCACTCCACTCCACTCCATTCTATTCCATTCCACTCCATTCTACTCTTCTCCCTTCCACTGAACTCCACTCCACTCCGTTCCATTCCATTGCATTCCACTTCATTCCATTCCATTCCACTCCATTCCACTCCACTCCACTCCATTCCAATCCACTCCACTCCTCTCCACTCCACTCCTCTCCACTCGACTCCATTTCATTCCATTCCTGTGCTTTCCACTTCATTCCATTCCAGTCGACTCCATTCCATTCCATTCCATTCCATTCCATTCCATTCCATTCCATTCCAGTCCATTCGATTCCACTCCATTCCACTCCACCCCATTCCACTCCATTCCATTCCAATCCATTCGATTCCACTCCATTCCACTCCACTCCATTCCACTCCATTCCACTCCATTCCTCTGCATTCCTGTCCACTCCATTCCATTGCATTCCACTTCAATCTGCTCCATTCTATTCCACTCCATTCCACTCCACTCTACTCCCCTTGACTCCACTCAACTACACTCCATTCCTTTCCACTCCATTCCGTTCCACTCCACCCCCCTCCATTCCACTCCTCTCCATTCCATACTGTTCCATTCCATTCCATTCCACTCCACTCCACTCCACTACCGTCCACTCCACTCCACTTAAGTCCACTCCATTCCATGACATACCATTCCCTTTCATCTCATTCCATGCCGCTCCTTTCCACTCCACTCTATTCCACAATACTACATTGCATTTCACCTCATTCCACTCCAATCCATTCCACTACTCTCCATTCCACTCCACACCACTCCAATCCACTCCATTTCATTGCATTCCACTGCGTTCCATTCCGTTCATTTCTTTCCACAGGACCTCACTCTGTCAGAAAGACTGAAGTTCAGTGGTGCAATCTCAGCTCACATTTCTTAATTCCATTCCATTCCATTCCATTCCGCCCCTGTCCATTTCACTCCACTCCACTCCATTCCATTCCAATCCACTCCATTCCATTCCCTTCCTTTCCACTCCTCACCACTCCACTCCATTTCATTCCGCTCCAATCCACTTCAGTCCACTCAATTCCACTCGACACCACTCCACTCCACTCCATTCCAATACTTTTCACTCCATTCCACTCCAATCCTTTCCCTTTCAATGCATTCCATTCCATTCCATTCCACTCCACTCCACTGCACTCAACTCCATTCCTCTCCATTCCATTCCATTCCTTTTTTTCGAAAGGATATCACTCTGTGACAAATGCTGGAGTGTATTGTCACAATCTCAGCTCACATTTCTTTTCACCGTTCCATTGCATTCCATTCCAACCCCTTCCATTCCATTCTATTGCACTCCACTCCACTCCATTTTATTCCACTCCATCCCGTTCCATTCAACTCTATTCCACTCCACTCCACTTCACTCCACGCCACTGCAACCCATTGCATTCCATTTCACTCCAATGTGTTCTATTACTTCCTTTTGACAGGATATCACTGCGTCCCTCAGGCTGGAGAACAGTGGCACAATTTCAGCTCACATTATATGTCAACTTTTCACGGCATTGCATTCTATTCCATTGCATTCCTTAGATTTCCATTAAATTCCATTCCAATCCATTCCATTCCGTTCCACTACATTCCATTCCATTCCATTCCATTCCAATCCATTCCGTTCCATTCCATTCCATTCCACTCCATTCCATTCCGTTCCATTCCATTCCTTTCCATTCCATTACATTCCTTTCCATTCAATTACATTCCATTCCACTCCGTTCCACTCCACTCTTTTCCACTCAACTACATTCCATTACAGCTGATTCCTTTCCACTCCATTCGACTCCTATCCACTCCACTGCACTCCACTGCACTCGATTCCACTCCCTCCCATTCCATTCGTCTACATTCCACTGCACTCCACTTCACCCAACTCCACTCCACTTCATTCCATTCCATTCCATCCCATTCTATTCCTCTCCATTCCACTCCACTCCACTTCACTCCACTACAATCCACTTCAATCCATTTCACCCCACTCCACTCCATTCCAGACCATACCATTCCACTGCATTCCATTACATTCTTTTCTTTCAAGAGTATCTCACTCTGTCACCCAGCCTGGAGCGCACTTGCACAATCTCAACTCCGGTTGCGTTCCATTCCATTCCGTTCTATTCCGTTCCATTCCATTCCGCTTCGCTCCGTTATGTTCTCTTACTTTCAGTTCCACTCCAATCCACAACACTACGTTCCCTTACATCCCATTCCATTCCACTCCATTCCACTTCATGCCATTCCACTGCACACCACTCCACTCCATTTCACCGCATCCCATTCCATTCCACTCCATTCTTCTGCACTCCACTCCACCCCACTCCACTCCTCTTCATGCCGTTGCATTCCTCTCCATTCCTCTCCAGTCCACTTCACTCCACTACACTCCACTCCAATCCACTAAATTCCATTCTTTTCCATTACACTGCATTCCATTCCATTGCTTTCTTTCGAGAGTATCTCACTCTGTCACTCAGCCTGATGTGCATTGGCACAATCTCAGCTTGCATTCCATTCCACTCCATTCCATTCCATTCCATTCCATTCTATTCCATTCCATTTCACTCCGTTCTGTTCCACTCCACCCCACTCCACTCCACTCCATTCCACTCCACTCCAAGCCTCTCCACTCCATTCCACGCCATTCCACTCCATTACATTCCACTCCACTCCACTCTATTCTATTCCATTCCACTCCACTCCATTCCACACCATTCCACTCCATTCCACTCCAATTCATTCCATTCCACTCCAATTCATTGCATTCCATTCCACTCCTTTCCACTCTACTCCACTCCATTGCATTCCACTCCATTCCATTCCACTTCATTCCATTCCACTCCTTTCCACTCCAATCCCCTGCATTCCATTCCACTCCATTCCATTCCACTCCATTCCACTACATTTCATTCCTTTCTACTCCACTCCATTCCATTGCTTTCCACTCCACTCCACTACATTCCAATGCACTCCACTCATCTCCACTCCACTCCATTCTATTCCATTCCTGTGCTATCCAATGCATTCCATTCCACTCGACTCCATTCCATTCCATTCCAGGCCACTCCATTCCATTGCGTTCCACACCACTCCACTCCACTCCATTACATTCGACTGTATTCCACTACTCTGCACTCCTTTCCACTTCACTTCACTACATTCCATTCCATTTCTTTCGATTCCACTCCATTCCAGTGCATTCCACTACACACTACTCCATTCCACTCCACTGCACTCCATTCCATTCCACTAAATTCCCTTCCATTCCATTCAAGAGCACTCCGTTCCATTCCACTCCATTCCACTCCAATTCACGACATTCCATTGCATTGCATTCCACTCCATTCCACTCCACTGCACTCCACTTCATTCCATTCTATTCCATTCCACTCCATTTCACTCCACTCCCCTCCATTCCAATCCATTCCATTCCATTCCATTCCATTTCACTCCACTCCACTTCCTCCCCCCATTCCATTGTACTCCATTTCACTCCATTCCTCTCCATTCCATTCCGTTTCATTCCACTCCACTCCACTCCTCTCCACTCCTTTCATTCCTCTCCACTCCACTTTCATTCCTCTCCACTCCTGTCCATTCCACTTCACTCCATTGCATTTCATTCCATTCCATTTCATTCCACTCCATTCCATTCGACTCCATTCCACTCCATCCCATTCCGTTCCATTCCACTCCATTCCACTCCATTCCTGTCCAGTCTATTCCATTCCATTGAATTCCACTCCAGCCCACTCCACTTCAATCCACTCCATTCCATTCCAGTCCATTCAATTACACTATTTTCCCCTCCACTCCACTCCATTCTATTTCACTAAATGGCAACCCATTCTGTTCCTCTCCATTCCATTCCACTCCTCTCCACTCCACTCCGTTCCACTCCACTCCACTCCACTACATTCCACTCCAATCCATTCCATTCCACTCCACTCCACTCCACCCAAATCCATTCCATTCTTTTCTATTGCATTCCATTCCATTTCAATCCAGTCCCCTCCATTCCATTCCACTCTATTCAATTCCATTCCATTCCGCTCCTCTCCACATCACTCTCCTCCACTTCATACTACTCCATTCCACTCCACTCCTCTCCATTCCATTCCGTTTTATTCCACTCCACTCCATTCCTCTCCACTCATCTCCATTGCACTCCACTCCATTTGATTCCATTCCATTCCATTCCATTCCATTTCATTCCACTCCATTCCAGTCCACTCCATTCCACTCCACTCCATTCCATTCCATTCCACTCCATTCCACTCCACTCCATTCCACTCCATTGAATTCCACTCCACTCCCCTCCACTCCATTGAATTCCACTCCACTCCCCTCCACTCCAATCCACTCCATTCCAATCCACTCCGTCAAATTCTACTACGTTCCACTCCACTCCACTCCATTACACTTCACTAAATTTCATCCCATTCTTTTCCTCTCCACTCCATTGCTCTCCACTCCACGCCACTGCCTTCCAATCCACTGCACTCTACTCCATTCCACTCCACTCCATTCCATTCCACTCCACTCCAATCCATTCCACTGCATTTCAATCCGCTCCACTCTACTCCATTCCACTCCACTCCATTCCATTCCACTCCACTCCAATCCACTCCACTACACCAAACTCCATTCCATTCCATTCCATTGCATTCCACTCTATTCCTGTCCACTACACTCCGTTCCAATCTACTTCCCTCCCCTCCACTCCACTCCACTCAACTCCACTCCGTTTCATTACATTATGTTCCACTCCACTCCATTCCATTTCATTCCACCTCATTCCATGCCACTCCATTCCACTCCACTCAATTCCACTCTACTCCATTCCACTCCACTCCATTCCACTACTCTCCATTGGATTCCATTCCATTCCAATCCACTCCACTCCATTCCATTCCACTTCAGTACCTTCCACTCCATTCCAGTCCACTGCATTTCATTCCATTCCACTTGATTCCACTCCACTCCACTCCACTTCATTCCATTCCGCTCCACTCCGTTCTATTCCATTCCAATCGAATCCATTCCTTTCCATTCCACTCCACTCCATTCCACGTCATTCCACTCTATTCCACTAAACCCCATTCCACTCCACTCCATTCCACTCCTCTCCATTCCCGTCCATTCCATTCCATTCCACTCCACTCCACTCCATTCGATTCCACTCCATTCCACTCTACTCCATTTTAGTCCATTCCACTCCACTCCACTCCACTCCATTCTACTCCATTCAGCTTCATTCCACTCCATTCCTTTCTACACCATTCGACTCCACTCCACTCCATTCAATTCACTCCTCTCCACTCCATTCCATTCCACCCCATTCCACTCCACTCCAATCCATTCCATTCCAGTCCATTCCAATCCCATCAATTCCACTCATTTTTTTCGACAGGATCTCCCTCTGTCACACAGGCTGCAGTGCTGTGACAATATCTCAGCACATATTTCTTTATTCCATTCCATTCCATTCCATTCCACTCCAGTCCATTCCACTCCACTCCACTCCACTCCACTCCATTCCACTTCTCTCCATTCCACTCCACTCTATTCCATTCCACTCCATATCATTCCCTTCCTTTCTTTCCACAGGATCTCACTGTGTCACCAACCTGAAGTTCAGTGGCACGATCTCAGCTCACAGTTATTTTCACCATTAAATTGCATTCCATTCCATCCCATTTTATTGCATTCTATTTCAATCCACTCCACTACAGTACACTCAATTCCATTCCACTCCATCCCATTGCATTCAACTGCATTCCACACCACTCCATTCCACTTGACTCCACTCCACTCCTCTCCACTCCTTTCCATTCAACTCAATTTCACTCCATTGCATTCCATTACTTTCTTTCGACAGGATATCACTGTGTCACCCAGGCGGGACTGCAGCGGCAGGAACTCATCTCACATTACAAGTCAACTTTCCATTGCATTCCTTTCTATTCCATTGCATTCTATTCCATTCCATTCATTTCCTTTCCATTCCATTCAATTATGTTCCATTCCATTCCACTCTGTTCCACTCCACTCCACTCCACTACATTAAAATACATCTGATTCCTTTCCACTTAATTCCACTCCTCTTCACTCCATTGCACTCCACTCCACTCTATTTCACTCCATCCCATTTCAATCCGCTCCATTCCACTGCACTCCCCTGTGTCCCACTCCACTCCCCTTCATTTCATTCCATTCCATCCCATTCCATTCCTCTCCATTCCACTCCACTCCACGTCAACCCACTCCACTCCACTCCATTCCATTCTGTTGCATTCCACTGCATTCCATTACATTCCTTTCCTTCGAGAGTATCTCACTCTGTCACCCCGCCTGGCACGCAGTGGCACAATCAGCTCCCATTCCATTCTGTTCCCTTCCATTAAGTTCCCTTCTGCTCAGCTCCACTGTGCTCCGCTCTGCTCCGTTACATTCCGTTCCACTCCACTCCATTCCATTCCATTATTTCCGATTCCATTCCTCTCCAATGCACACCTCGCCACTACACTCCATTCCACTCCATCCCATTCCATTCTACTCAATTCCACTGCAATACACTCCAAACCACTCCACACCACTTCATTCCATTCCATTCCATCCCATTCCATTCCTCTACATTCCTCTACACTCCACTTCACCCCACTCCAGTCCACTCCATTCCATTCCAGTCCATTCCACCGCATTCCATTCCATTCCTTTCTTTTGAGAATATCTCACACTGTAACCCAGCCAGGAGCACAGTGGCACAATCTCCGCTTCCATTCCATTCCATTCCATACCATTCCATTCCATCCATTCCATTCCACTCCACTACATTCCATTTCATCCCATTCCATTCCACTTCATTCCACTCCTCTTCACTCCATTGCATTCCACTCCACTCTGTTTCACTGCATTCCGTTTCATTCCACTCCATTCCACTGCACTCCCCTGTACCCCAATCTACTCCAGTTCATTTAATTGCGTTCCATCCCATTCCATTCCTCTCCATTCCACTCCACTCCACTTCAACCCAATCCACTCCACTCCATTCCGCTCTATTCCATTCCACTGCATTCCATTACGTTCCTTTCTTTCTAGAGTATCTCACTCAGTCACCCAGCCTGGCATGCAGTGGCACAATCAGCTCCCATTCCGTTCCATTCCGTTCTTTAAGTTCCCTTCTTCTCAGCTCCACTGCGCTCCGTTCTTCTCCGCTCTGTTACATTCCATTACTTCCAATTCCATTCCACTCCATTCCACACCTCTCCACTACACTCCATTCCACTCCATCCCATTCCATTCTGCTGCATTCCACTGCAATAAACTCCACTCCACACCACACTGCTTCATTCCATTTCATTCCATCCCATTCCTTTCCTCCACATTCCTCTCCACTCCAATTCACTGCCGTCCAGTCCAATCCAGTCCACTCCATTCCATTCCAGTCCACTCCATTCCATTCCTGTCCATTCCTCTGCACTCTATTCCATTCCTTTCTTTCGAGAATGTCACATACTGTCAGAAAACCAGGAGTGCAGTGGCACAATTTCCTCTTCCATTCCATTCCACTCCATTCCATTTTATTCCATTCCATTCCACTCCATTCCACTCCACTCCATTTCATTCCACTCAACTCCACTAAACTCCACTCCATTCCACTCAACTGCATTCCACTCCACTCCAATCCATTCCACTCCACTCCATAACATTCCATTCCAATCTATATTACTCCATTCCATTCCACTACATTCCTCTCTACTCAATTCCACTCCACTCTACTCCATTCCACTCCACTGCATTCCATTCCGTTCCATTCCATTCCACTCAACTCCACTCCACTCCACTTCATGCCGCTCCACGCCACGCCATTCCACTCCACTCCATGCCATTCCATTTCTTTCTATTCCACTCCACTCTATTCCACTCCACTCCACTACATTCCATTTTATTCAATTTGAATCCACTCCATTCCTTTCCACTCCACTGCACTCCTCTCCATCCCACTCTATTCCACTCCATTAAACCCCACTACAATCCATTCCATTCCACTCCACTCCATTCCACTCCATTCAACACCACTCTAATGCAGTCCACTAGATTCCATTCCACTCCATTTGACTCCACTCCATGCCATTCTGCTCCACTCCACTCCAATGTATTCCAGTCCACTCCACTCCATTCCATTCCAATCTATTCCATTCCACTCCACTCCACTCCATTCCACTCAACACCGTTCCATTCCATTCCATTCCATTCCATTCCACTCCAATCACTTCACTCTATTCCAATCCATTCAATTCCTCTCCACTCGGCTCCACTCCACTCTATTGCACTCACCTTGGATCCATTTCATTCCATTCCGTTCCAATCTACTCCACTCCATTACACTCCACTCCAATATGTTCCACTCCACTTCACTCTATTCCATTTCATTCCATTCCGTTCCACTCCATTCCATTCTATTCTACTGCATTCCATTCCATGCCACTCAACTCCACGCCACTCCAATCCAATCCAATCCAATCCAGTCCATTCCATTCCACTCCACTTCACCCCAGTCCATTCCTTTCCATTCCATTCCACTCTATTGCACTCGCCTCCACTCCATTCGACTCCAGTCCACTCCATTGTATTCCATTCAATTCCATTCCAATCCATTCCATTCCAGTACACTCCATTCCAGTCCATTCCACAGAATTTCACTCCACTCCACTCCCCTCAGTTCCACTCCATTCGAATTCATTCCTCTCCATTCCATTCCAATCCAGTCCACTCAGATTCATTCCATTCCATGTCACTCCACATCACTCCATTCCATTGCACTCCATTCCCCTCCACTGAATTCCATTCCACTTCACTCCACTCCATTCCACCCCACTCCACTCCATTCCATTCTATTCAATTTCAATCCACTCCATTCCAGTCCATTCGACTCCAATCCATTCCCTTTCCATCCATTACTCTCTACTCCACTCCTTTCCATCCCACTCGATTCCAATGCACTGAACTCCACTCCACTCCATTCCTTTCCACTCCAAGACTTTACATTCCATTCCACTCCACTCCAATCCGTTCGAATCCACTCCATTGATTTCCATTCCATTCCATTCCACTCCATCCCGCTCCACTCCACTCCACTCCATTGCACTTCACTCTGATCCATTCCATTCCATTCCGTTCCACTCTAATACACTCCGTTACACTCCACTCCACTACACTCCACTCCTCTCCAATCTATTCCGTTACATTTCATTCCATTCCACCCAAAATCCAATCCACTCCAGTCCCTTCCATTACACTTCTCTACTTTCAATTCCATTCCACTGCATTCCATTCCTTTTCACTCCATTCCACTCGATTCCACTCCACTCCAACACACTCCTTTCCACTCCACTGAACTCCATTCCATTCAACTCCATTTGATTCCATTCCATTCCATTCCATTCCATTCCATTCCATTCCACTCCACTCTAATCCACTCCACTCAACTCCATTCCACTCCATTCCAATCCACTCCATTCCATTCCACTCGATTACAGTCCACTCCACTCCACTCCATTCCACTCCATTTCACTCCATTTGACTCCATTCAACTCCACTCCTCTCCTTTCCACTGCATTCCACTCCACTACATTCCATTTCATTCCATTCCATTCCACTAATCTCCATTCCTCACCACTCCACTGCATTCCAGTCCATTCCACTCCACTCCACCCCTTTCCAATCTATTCCATTCCTTTCCACTCCATTCCACTCTTCTCCACTCCATTCCACTCCAGTCCACTCCATTCCATTCCACTCCACTCCACTCCATTCCATTCCATTCCATTCCATTCCATTCATTTCCCTGCCTTCCATTCCATTCCTATCATTCAAGAATATCTCCCACTGTCAGGCAACCTGGAGCACAGTGGCACAATCTCAGCTTCCATTGCATTCCATTCCATTCCATTCCACTCCAATCCACTACATTGCACACCACTCCAGTCCATTCCTCTCCATTCAACTGTATTCCATTCCATTCCACTCTACTGCATTCCACTGCATTCCATTCCACTAATCTCCATTCCATTCTAATCCATTCAAGTCTGTTCCACTCCACTCCAATCCTTTCCATTCCACTCCACTCCAATCCTTTCCACTCCACTCCACTCCATTCCATTCCATTCCACTTCACTCCACTCCATTCCACTCCAATCCACTCCACTCCACTCCACTCCAATCCATTCCATTCAATTCCATTAAATTTCATTCCACTCCATTCCTTCCACTCCACTCTATTCCCGTCCACTCCACACAATTCCATTCCCTTCCATTGCACTCTAATCCATTCACTCAACTCCACTCCAGTCCACTCCACCCCATTCCACTAAACTCTACTCCACTACACTATATTCTATTCCACTCCACTGCCCTCCATTCCATTCCACTGCATTCCTCTCCACTACACTCCACTCCACTGCGTTCGAATCCATTTCACTCCATTCCACTTCACTCCTCCCCATTGCATTCCATTCCATTCCAATCCATTTCACTGCAGTCTATTCCACTCCATTCCAGTCCTTTCCACTGCATTCTGGTCCACTCCATTACACTCGACTCCATACCATTCCATTCCACTGCACTCGACTGCATTCGATTCCAATCCATTCCACTACACTTCATTCCATTCCATTACAATCCTTGAAACTCCACTCCACTCAATTGCACTCCACTCCACTCCCATCCATTACATTCTTTTCTGTTCCATTCCATTCCTTTTCACTCCACTCCATTCCAGTCCACTCTAATCCACACCACGACACACCACTCCAATACATTCCATCCCACTGCACTCTAATCCAATACTTTCCATTTCACACCACTGCACTGCATTCCACTCCACTCCATTCCACTCCACTCTGCTCCATTCCATTTCATTCCATTCCACACGACTCCATTCCATTCCATTCCACTCTACGCCATTCCACTGCACTCTGCTCCATTCCCTTCCATTCCACTCCATCCAACTCCATTCCAATCCATTCCACTCCTTTCCAATCCACTCCACTCCATTCCATTCCATTCCATTGCACTCCATTCCTTTCCATTCCGCTCTACTCCATTTCACTTAACTCAATTCCCCTCCACTCCATTCCACTCCCCTCCACTCCATTCCATTATATTCCATTCAATTTCATTCCACTCCACTCCCCTCCACTTCATTCCATTTAATTCAACTTCATTTCATTCCACATCATTCCACTCCACTTCATTTCATTTCACTCCACTCCAATCCATTCCAGTCCACTATACTCCATTACACTCCCCTCAAATCCATTCCTTTTCATTACATTCCATTCCACTCCACTCCATTCCACTCCACTCCACTCCATTCCACTCCACTCCACTCCATTCCACTCCACTCCACTCCATTCCATTCCGTTCCTTTTCATTTCATGCAATTGCATTCCAATCCTTTCTACTCCTCTCCATTCCATTCCACTCCACTCCACTCCCTTCCCTGCCATTCCAGTCCATTCCATTCCTCTCCACTCAATTCTATTCCATTCCATTCCACTGCACTGCACTCCATACACTCCATTCCACTCCATTTGACTCCATTATATTTCACTCCATTCCACTCCATTGCATTCCATTCCATTCCACTCCACTTTGCTCCACTACATTGCATTCCTTTCCACTTCACACCATTCCACTCCATTCCACTGTAATCCAATCCTCTCCACTCTAAACCATTCCACTACACTCCACACCATTCCGTTACATTCCATTACATTGCAATCAATTCCTTCCACTCCACTGCATTCCAGTCCACTCCACTACATTCCTCTCCACTGCACTGCACTCCGATTAATTCCATTTCATTCCACTTCGTTCCATTAGACTCCATATTATTCCATTCAATTCCATTACACTGCACTCCACTCCATTCCACTCCATACAACTAAATTCCACTCCATTCCACTCCTGACCACTCCATTCCATTCAATTCCATTCCATTCAACTGCACTCCATTCCACTACACTCAGTTCCACTCCATTCCAGTCCATTCCACTGTATTCCAGTCCATTCCACTCTATTCCAGTCCACACCACTCCACTCCATTCCATTCCACTGCTCTCCCCTCCATTCAATTCTAATCAATTCCACGCCATTTCATTCCACTCCACTGAACTCCACTCCACTACACTCTGTTCCATTTATTTCCACTCCATTCCATTCAACTCCATTCCACTGCACTGCAGTCAGTTCCACTCCACTGCATTACACTCCAATCCACTTCATTCAATTTAATTCTATTCCACTCCATTCCATTCCACTCCACTCAATTCCATTCCAATCCATTCCATGCCACTGCACTCTACTCCAACACATTTCATTCCACTCCACTCCATTCCATTCCACTTAAGTGCATTCAATTCAATTCCATTCCACTGCACACCTCTCCATCCACTCCAGTCCACTCCAATTCTCTCCGCTCCATTCCATTCCATTCCACTCTCCTCCATTAAATTCCATTTCACTCCAATCCACTGCATTCCACTCAACTGCATTCCACTCCACTCTGCTCCATTCCATTCCATTCCATTCGCCTCCACTCCATTGCACTCCACTGCACTCTTCTTCATTCCATTCCACTTCACCCTTTTCCATTCCATTCCATTGAAATCCATTCCATTTGACTCTACTCCATTTCACTCCACTCGATTCCACTCCACTCCATTGCATTCCTTTCCATTCTACTGCATTCCATTCCACTCCACTCCATTCGAGTCTACTCCATTCCATTCCACTCCACTGCATTCTACTCCACTCCGCACCATTCCATTCTATTCCATTACAATCCGCTGAATTCCATTCCATTCCACTCTGTTCCATTACACTCCACTCTGCTGCGTTCCATTCCATTCCACTCCACTCCATACCATTCCAATCCATTCCACTCCATTCCACTCCAGTCCATTCCATTCCATTCCATTCCTTTCCACTCCATTCCATTCCATTCTACTCCATTCCATTCCGTTCCACTCTACTCCATTTCACTCCAATCCATTCCATTCCATTCCATTCCTGTCCATTCCAGTCCATTCCATTGCACTCCACCCCATTCCAGTCCACTCCACTCCATTCCACTCCATTCCATTCCACTCCATTCCACTCTAATCCATTCCATTCCATTCCTCTCCACTACACTCCACTCCATTCTATTGCACTCCATTCCACTCCTCTCCATTCCATTCCAATACTTTCCATTCCATTTATTTTCACTCCATTCCATTCCATTGCAATCCACTCCACTGCATTCAATACCATTCCAATCCACTACACTCATTTCCACTCCTCTCAACTCCACTCCTGTCCACCTCACTCCATTCCATTGCACTCTACTCCATTCCATTCCATTCCACTCCATTCCTATCCACTACAATACATTTAATTCCACTCCATTCCATTCCACTCCTTTCCACTCCACTCCACTCCATTCCAATCTACTCCATTCCATTCCATCCCACTCCCCTTCACTCCTTTGTTCTCCAATCCACTCCACTCCACTTCATTCCATTCCATACCACTCCATTACACTCCATTTAACTCCCTTCCACTTCATTCCCGTCCACTGCACTCCAGTACCCTCCATTCCATTACATTCTGCTGCACTACTGTCCATTCCTTCCCAATCCATTCCAATCACATCCATTCCATTCCACTCCACTCCATTCCACCCCATTCCACTCCATTCTAATATATTCCATTCCTTTTCACTCCACTCCACTCCACTCCAATCCACTCCATTCCATTCCCTTCCTTTCCACTCCATTCCACTCCACTCCTTTCATTTCCATTCCAACCCACTCCAGTCCACTCCATTCCATTGCACTCCATTCCACTCCACTCCATTCCATTCCATTCAATTCCATTTCATTCCATTCCACTCTTTTCCATTGCATTCCTTTCCACTCCATTCGATTCCATTCCACTACACTCCACTCAATTCCATTCCCCTCCATTCTATTCCACACTCCACCCAACTCCGTTCCATTCCACTCTACTCCATTCCATTCCATTGAATTCCGTTCCTTTCCACTCCATTCCATTCCACTCCACCCCACTCTATTCCACCCCATTCCACTCCACTCCACTTCCCTCCACTCCATACCATTCCATTTCACTGAACTCCACTCCAGTCCACTCTATTGCACTCCTTTCCACTCCACTCCATTCCATTACACTCATCTCCATTCCCTTCTTTTCCACTGCATTCGATACCTTTCCACTCGACTCCAGTCCATGCCATTTCACTCCATTCCATTCCACTCAACTCTAACCCTCTCCAATCGATTGCTTTTCATTCCATTCCACTCCCATCCACTCCGCCCCATTCCATTCCATTACACTCCACTCCACTGCATTCCAATCCATTCCATTATATTCAAATCCACTCCGCTCCACTCCACTGCATTCCAATCCATTCCATTCTATTCAACTCCACTCCACTCCATTCCATTGCATGTCATTCCACTCCATTCCACTCAATTCCATATAATTCCACTCCATTGCATTCCATTCCATTACATTCCACTGCATCCCATTCTTTTCCATTGCACTATACTACTCCACTCCGTTCTACTCAGTTCCATTGCACTCCACTCCATTGCTTTCCAATCCTTTCCACTCCACTCCATTCCATTCCACTCCACTGCACTCCACTCCAGTCCTGTTCTTTCCACTCCATTCAACTCTGCTCCACTCAATTCCAGTCCTCTCCATTCCATTCCACTCCACTACACTCCACGCCATTCCACCCCCTGCCAGTATTTTCCATTCCATTCCATTCCACACCTCTCCACTCCATTCCACTCCACTCCAATCTATTCCACTCCACTGCATCCATTCCATTCCGTTCCATTCCATTCCAATCTGAATAATTCCAATGCATTCCTCGCCATTCCACCCCACTCTACTACATTCTATTCTATTCCATTCCATTCCATTGCATTCCATTCCAATCCATTCTTTTCCATTCGAATCCATTCTTTTCCACTCCATTGCATTCAACTCCATTCCAGTCCGTTACACTCCACTCCAATCCATTCCACTCCCGTCCACTCAATTCCACTCCACTCCATCCCATTTCATTCCATTCCACTACATTCTATTCCATTCCACTCTAATTCATTCCACTCTGTTCCATTCCATTCAATTTCATTCCACTCCACTCCACTCCACTGCACTCAAAACAATTTATTCCACTGAACTCCATTCCAGTCCGCTCCACTCCATTACACTCCACTCCACTCAACTCCAATCCATTCCAATCCACTTCATTCCATTCCACTCCACTCCATTGCATTCCATTCCACTGCACTCCACTCATATGCACTCCAATCAGATCGGTTCCACTCCCTTCCATTCCACTCCACTTCATTCTTTTTCATTCCAACCCACTCCAATCCACTCCATTCCAATTCACCCCGTTCGACTTCTTTCCATTCCATTCCACTCCATTCCATTCCGCTCCATTCCATTGCATTCCTTTCCACTACATTCCATTGCATTCCACTACACTCCACTCATTTAAATTCCACTCCACTCCATTTCATTCCACTCCACTCCACTCCACTCTATTCAATTCCACTCTACTCCATTCCAATCCATTCAATTCCACTCCATTTCACTCCATTCCATTCCACTTCATTGTACTCCATTCCATTCCACTGCATTGAACTCCATTCCACCCTATTCTAGTCCACTCCACCACTCTCCACTCCATACCATTCCATTTCAGTGCACTCCACTCCACTCCACTCCATTCTATTGCACTCCATTCCATTCCACTCCCTTCCATTAAATTCATTTCCATTCCTTTCTTTTCCACTCCATTCCATTCTTTCCACTCCACTCCACTCCAAGCCATTCCACTCCATTCCATTCCACTCCACTCTACTCAACTCTACCACTCTCTATTCCATTACATTACATTCCTTTCCACTCCACTCCACTCCACTCCATTCTATTCCATTCCACTCCACTCCATTGCATTCCAATCCATTCCAATCCTTTCGACTCCACTCCACTCCATTCCATCGCATGCCATTCCACTCCACTCCACTCCATTCCGTTCCATTCCACTCCATTCCATTCCATTACATTACATTCCACTCCATTCCATTCCGTTCCATTCCACTCCACTTAACTCCTTTCCTGTACACTCCACTCCATTCTACTACACTCCACTTCACTCCACTGAGCTCATTCTATTCCGCTCAACTCCATTCCCTTCCAATCCGCTCCATTCCATTCCATTCCATTGCATTCCATTCCATTCCATTACACTGCACTACCGTCCAGTCCACTCCATTCCACTTAGTTCCATTGCACTCCACTCCACTCCTCTCCTTTCCTTTCCACTCCATTCCACTCCACTCCATTCCATTCCATTATACTCCACTCCACTCTAGTCTAGTTCACTCCACTCCATTCCACTCTGCTCCACTCCATTCCATTCCACTCCTTTACACTGCACTCCAATCCATTCCACACCTTTCCACTCCACTCCTCTCCACTCCACTCCTGTCTCTGCACTCCATTTCACTCCATTCCATTCTAATACATTCCACTCCACTCCACTCAATTAGAGTCCACTCCTTTCCATTACATTCCACTCCACTCAACTCCATTCCACTCCCCGCCAATATTTTCCATTCCATGCCATCTCACATCACTCCAATCCATTCCACTCCACTCCACTCCATTCCACTCCGCTGCACTCCACTCCATTCCCTTCCATTCCAATCCGATCAATTCCATTGAATTCCCTTCAATTCCACCCCAATCCAATCCATTCTATCCCATTCCATTCCATTCCACTCCATTCCATTTCATTCCTTTCCAGTCCATATCAATCCACTCCAATCCATTCCACTCCACTCCACTCCATTCCACTCCACTCCATTCCATTACATTCCATTCCACTCCATTCCATTCCACTCTACTTCATTCCACTCCACTGCATTCCATTCCATTCCAGTCCACTCCATTACATTCCACTCTACTACATTCCACTCCACTGCACTCCACTGAACTCCAATGTAAATCCACTCCGTTCCACTCCCTTCCATTCCCCTCCATTCCACTCCACTAAATTAATTTCCATTCCAACGCACTCCATTCCACTCCATTCCATTGCACTCGATTCCACTCCACTCCACTCCACTCTATTCCACTCTATTCAATTTCATTCCATTCCACTCCATTCCATTGCATTCCTTTCCACTCCATTCCATTCCATTCCACTTCACTCCACTCAATTTCATTCCACTCCACTCCATGACATTCCACTCCACTCCATGACATTCCACTCCACTGTAATCCACTCCACTCCACTCCACTCCATTCCACTCTACTCCATTCCATTTAATTCAATTCCACTCCATTCCACTCCATTACGTTCCACTCCATTCCACTCTATTCCAGTCCACTCCACTACGCTCCACTCCATACCATTCCATTTCACAGCACTCCACTCCACTCCATTCTGTTGCACTCCTTCCACTGCAATGCATTCCTTACACTCATTTCCATTCCCTTCCACTCCACCCCACTCCATGCTATTCCATGCCATTCCATTCCACTCCACTATACTCCAATCTACCCCTCTCCATTCCATTGCAATCCATTCCATTCCACTCCAATCCACTCCATTCCACTCCATTCCACTCTAGTCCTTCCCACTCCATTCCACTCCAATCCACTCCATTCCACTACATTCCACTCTAGTCCTTCCCACTCCATTCCACTCCACTCCGCTCCATTCCATTCCATTCCTCTCCACTCCACTGCATCCCAATCCATTCCACTACATTCCACTCCACTCTGCTCCATTCCATTGTATGAGATTCCACTCCACTCCATTCCACTCCACTCCACTCAACTCCATTCCATTTCATTCCAGTCCACTTCATACCACTCCAATCCACTCCATTCCATTCCATTCCATTCCTTTCCACTATACTACACTCCAGTCCACTCCATTACACTCAATTCCATTGCACTCCATTCAACTCCACTCCATTCATATCCACTCCATTCGACTCCACTCCATTCCATTCCATTCCACTCCACTCCACTCCACTCCATTCTAGTTGATTCCGCTCCATTCCACTCTACTCCACACCAATACATTCCATTCCACTCCTCTCCACTGCACTCCACTCCATTCCACATCATTCCACTCCACTCCATTCCAATCCTCTACAGTACACGGCATTCCATTCCACTCCATTCCATTCCACTCCGTTCTACTCCACTCGACTCCATTCCATTCCACTCCATTCCATTCTTTTCCACTCCGCTGCATTCCATTCCTCTCTACTCCATTGTTTTCCATTTCACTCCTTTCCACACCACTCAAGTCAATTCCACTCCAATCGACTTCATTCAAGTCCACTGCACTCCTTTCCATTCCGTTGCATTCCAATCCACTCAATTCCAATGCATTCCACTCCATTCCACTCCACTGCACTCCATTCCATTCCATTCCTTTCAATTCCACTCCATTCCATTCCACTCCACTCCTCTACATTACATTCCACTGCATTCTATTCCTCTCCACTCTACTATATTCCACCTATCTCCATTCCATTTTACTCCATTCCATTCCACTCCAGTTCACTCCTCTCTGCTCCATTCCACCCTACTCCATTCCACTCTATTCCACTCAATTCCGCCCCATTCCACTCTGTTCCATTCCACTCCATTCTACTCCTCTAAAATCCTCTCGACTCCATTCAACTCCACTCTACTCCACTCGACTCCACTCCATTGCATTCCACTCTATTCCACTGTATTCCACTCTCCTGCACTCCACTCCACTCGACTCCTTTCCACTCCATTCCACTCTATTCTTATCCATTCGACTCAACTCTATGCTATTACACTCTGCTCCATTCCATTCCATTACATTCCACTCCACTCCACTGCATTCCAATCCACTCCACTCTATTCCTCTCCACTCCATTCAATTACATACCAGTAGATTCCAGTCCTTTCCACTCCACTCCAGTTCATTGCTTTCTATTCCATTCCACTACGTTCCAGTCCACTCCACGGCATTGCACTCCACTCAACTCCATCCCACTCCACTCCACTCTATTCCACTCCATTCCCATCTATTCCATTCCATTCCATTACACTCCATTCCATTACACTCTATTCCATTCCATTTCCTTCACTCCACTACATTCCATTCCAATCCACTCAATTCCACTCTAGTCCATTCCATTCCACTGCACTCCACTGCATTCCACTCCACTCCCATCCTTTCCTTTCCAGTCCATTCCATTTATCTCCATTCCGCTCCATTCCACTCCATTCCACTCCACTCGTTTCCATTCCATTCCACTCTACTCCTCTCAAATCCACTGTACTCCATTCCATTAATGTCCTTCCACACCACTCAAATGCATTCCACCCCATTCCACTCCACTCCACTCCACTCCATTCCACTCCATTTCACTCCATTCCATTTCATTCCATTCCACTCCTTTCCACTGCACTCCAATGCATTCCACTCCATTCTGCTCCACTCCATTCCATTCCATTCCATTCCACTCTGCTGCATTCCGTTCCATTGCACTCTTCTTCATGCCACTCCACTCCATTCCACTCCAGTCCATTATATTACATTCCATTCCATTCCACTCCATTCCATTCCACTACACTCCATTACAATCCACTCCACTCCACTGCATTGCATTCCAATCCACTCCATTATAGTCCACTCCACTCCATTCCATTCCACTACACTCCATTACAATCCACTCCACTCCACTGCATTGCATTCCAATCCACTCCGTTATAGTCCACTCCACTCCATTCCATTCCACTCCACTCCTCTCCTCACAACTCCATTCCATTCGACTCCACTCCATTCCATTCCCTTGCATTCCATTCCACTGCACTCCACTGCACTCCACTCCACTCCGTTCTATTCCACTCAACTCCGCTCCACTCCATTCATTTGCCTTCCAACCCACTCAATTCAACTCCATTCCATTGCACTCCATTCCAGTCCACCCCAATCCATTCCACTTCATTCTATTCCGTTCCATTCCACTCCATCCTATTCCATTCCTTTCCACTCCATTCCATTCCATTCCATTCCACTACACGCCACTCAATTCCTTTCCACTTCACTCCATTATATTCCACTCCACCCCGTTCCACTCCAGTCCACTCCCCTCCATTCCATTCCATTCTACTCCATCCCTTTCTATTCATTTCCACTCCATTCCTCTCCTTTACATTCCACTCCATTCCATTGCACTCCATTCCACTCCATTCCACTCCAATCCTCTCCACTCCACTCCACTCCATTTCATTCCATTTCACTGCCCTTCTCTCCACTCTATTCCATTCGATTGCACTCCATTCCACTCCACTCCTTTCCATTACAGTCATTTCCAATCCTATCCATTCCTCTCCATTCCGTTCAATTCCACTCCACACCACTCCTTTCTATTCCACTCCATTCCATTCCACTCTACTCTACTCCACTACCCTCCTCTCCATTCCATTGCACTCCATTCCATTCCACTAAAATCAACTCCACTCCACTCCATTCCACTCTAGTCCATTCCACTCCATTCCAATCCACTGCATTCCAATCCATTCCACTCCATTCCACTCCATTCCATTCCATGCCATTCCATGTTATTCCACTCCACTCCACCTGGTTCCTTTCCATTCCAGTCCATTCCATTCCATTCCCTTCCATTCCAGTGCATTCCACTCCACTCTACTCCTTTCTTGTATAGTCCCCACCATTCCACTCCACTCCCCTCGATTCCACTTCACTCATCTCCCTTCCATTTCATTCCATTCCACTCCACTCCATTTTATTTCAGTCCACACCACTCCATTCCATTCCATTTCAGTCCACACCACTCCATTCCATTCCATTCCATTTCAGTCCACACCACTCCATTCCATTCCATTCCATTCCATTCCACTGCACTCTACTACACCCCACTCCATTCCACTTCATTCCTTTGAACTACTCCACTCCAATCCATTCCATTCCATTCCATCCACTCCACTACAGGGCAGTCCATTCTACTCCATTCCACTCCATTCCACTCCACTACACTCCATTCCATTCCATTCCACCAATCTCCTCTCCACTCCAGTTCATTCCACACCATTGTAGTCCACTCCACTCCACTCGTCACAATGAACTGCATTCTATACCACTCCTTTCAAATCGACTCCTTGCACTCCACTCGACCCCATTTCAGTCCACTACATGTCATTCCATTCCACTCCCCTCCACTCTACTGCATTCCACTCCACTGCATTCTTTTCCATTCCACTCATTCCACAGCATTCCAGTCCATTCCACTTCACTCCACTCCATTCGCTTCCACTGCACTCCATTCCATTCCGTTGCATTCCACTCCACTGAATTCCAATCCATTCCACTCCACTCCACTCCACTCCACTGCACTCCATTCTATTCCATCCCATTCCATTCCATTTCATTTCATTCCATTCCATTCTATTCCATTCCATTTCATTCCATTCCATTCTATTCCATTCCATTCCATTCTATTCCATTCCATTCCATTTCATTCCATTCCATTCTATTCCATTCCATTCCATTCCACTCCAGTCCACTCCATTCCATTCCAAACCATTGCATTCCACTCCAGTCTACTCCACTCCATTCCATTCGATTCCATTCCACTCCACTCCACTCTATTCCATTCCAAACCATTCCATTCCACTCCAGTCTACTCCACTCCATTCCATTCCATTCCACTCCACTCCACTCCATTCCATTCCAAACCATTCCATTCCACTGCAGTCTACTCCACTCCACCACTGTCCATTCCACTATACTCCATTCCATTCCACCCCAATCCATCCCTCTCCACTCCATTCCACCCCACTCCATTCAACTGCATTCCACTACACTCTGCTCAATTCCACTCCATTCCATTCCACTCCACT
The DNA here is from genome assembly GCF_028885655.2 of Pongo abelii. NCBI lineage: Eukaryota > Metazoa > Chordata > Mammalia > Primates > Hominidae > Pongo > Pongo abelii. The sequence continues at coordinate 3,888,616 of NC_071997.2, forward strand.
CTACTCCACTTCACTCCACTCCATTTCATTTCACTCCATTCCACTCTACTACAGACCATTACCCTCGACAGCTTTCCACTACATTCCACTCTACTCCTCTCCATTCCACTCCACTCTATTCCACTTCACTCCACTCCAGTCCATTGCATTGCATTCCACTCCACTCCATTCCAATACATTCCACTCCATTCCATCCAATCCACTGCATTCCATTTTATTCCAGTCCTTACCACTCCACTCCATTCCTTTCCACTCCACTCCACTTGCTTCCATGCCATTACGTTCCCTTCCTCTCCATTCCATTCAACTCCACACCATTCCATTCCTTTCCACTCCATTCAAGCCCATACCAATCCACTCCATTCCATTCCATGCCATTCCAATCCTCTCCATTCCAGTCCACTCCACTGCATTCCACCTCACTCCACTCCTTTCCACTCCATTTCCGTCCATTCCAATCCATTCCATCCCTCTCCCTTGCATTCAATTGCACTCCACTGCACTTCACTGAATTCCATTCCATTCAATTCCACTCTCCTCCATTAGTTTCTACTGCACTCCACTCCATTCAACTCCATTCCATTCCACTCCATTCCATTCCTCTGCATTCCACTGTACTCCACTACTTTCCACACAACTCTGTTCCATTCCAATCGATTCCACTGCACTCCACTCCACTCCATTCCATTCCTTTCATCTCCCCTCCACTCCACTCCAATCCATTGCACTCCATTACACTCCACTCCACTCAGTAGAACTCCACTTCACTGCATTTCATTCCATTCCATTCCATTCCACTCCTTTCCACTCCACTCCATTCTTTTCCACAACACCTCACTCCATTCCATGCCATTCCATTCCATTCCACTCCATTCCGTTGCATTCAACTCTACTCCCTTCCTTTCTATTCCACTCCATTCATGTGCTTTCCACTCCACTGCAGTCAATTTCATTCCATCCCATTCCATTCCATTCCTTGCACACCACTCCAGTTCATTCCACTCCATTCCTCTCTGCTCCACTCCATTCCACTGCATTCCACTCCATTCCACTCCATTCCATTACACTCCACTATGTTCCATTCCATTACACTCCACTCCACTCTATTCCATTGCAGTACATTTTACTATATTCCATTCCACTCTTCTCCACTCTACTCCACTCCAGTTCATTCAACTGCATCCCTTTCCTTTCCATTCTAATCGACTCCACTCGATATCACACCACTCCATTCCATTCCATTTAATTTCTTTCCACTCCAGTCCCCTCCATTCCATTCCAGTCCACTCCACTCCTCTAAAATCGATTCCAGTCCATTCCACTTCTTTCCATTCCACTCCACTACATTCCACTCCACTCCACTCCATTCCACTCCGCTCCAGTCAACTCCACTCCGTTTCACTCCACTGTACTCCACTCCACTCCACAACCCTCTGTTCCAATCCATGCCACTCCATTCCTTTGCAGACCATTCCACTCCACTTTATTCCATTCGACACTACTCCACAGTACTCCATTCTATTGCATTCATATTCATTCCATTCCATTCATCTACATTCCATTCCATTCCAGTACACTGCACTCCAGTCCATTCCACTCCATTCCTCTGCATTCCTCTCCTCTCCACTCCATTCCACTACACTGGACTCTATTCCATTTAATTCCATTCCATTCCACTCAACTCCAGTACACTCCATTCCATTCCAGTGCACTCCAATCCAGTCCATTCCTCTCCATTCTACTCTATTCCACTCCACTCCATTCAACTCCATTACACTCCATTCCATTCCAATACTTTCCATTCCACAGCATTCCTCCCCACTCCACTCCATTCCTCCACAATCCAATCCATTCCATTCCATTCCACTCCACTCCCCTCCACTCCATTCCACTCTATTCGATTGCACTGCACTCCATTCCATTTCATTCCATTCCATTCTACTCCACTCCATTACATTCCACCCCACTCCACTTTATTCCTCTTTATTACACTCCATTTCAATCCATTCCGTTCCATTCCATTCCTTTCCATTCTATTACACTGCATTAGATTCCTTCCCACTCCATTCCAGTCCACTACACTCCATTCCACTCAACTCCACTACTCTCCACTCCATTTCATGTCATTCCATTCCCCTCCACTCCATTCCATTCCATTCCACTGCTTTCCATTCCATTCTATTCCACTACACTACACTCAAATCCACTCCATTCCATTCTATTCCATTACATTCTGCTCCATTCCATTCCATTGCCTTCCATTCCACTCCACTACATTCCACTCCAGTCCACTCCATTACACTTCACTCCACTCCATTCAGTTTCTTCCCATTCCATTCCATTCCACACCATTCAAGTCCATTCCACTCCACTCCACTCCATTCCACTCCACTGCATCCCATTCCATTCCGTTGCATTCCAATCTGCTCAATTCCAATGCATTCCACTACATTCCACTGCACTGCACTCCATTCCTTTCCATTCAACTTCATTCAATTCTACTCCATTCCATTCTATTCCACTCCACTTCACTACATTCCCTTCCACTCCATTCTGTTCCACTCCACCCCTCTCCATTCCATTTTACTCCATTCCATTCCACTCCACCCCACTCCATTCCACTCTATTCCACTCAACTCCGCTCCATTGCACTCTATTCCATTCCACTCCATTCTACTACTCTCCAATCCACTCCAGTCCATTCCAATCTACTCTACTCCATGCGACTCCACTACATTCCATCCCAGTACATTCCATTCCATTTCACTCATCTCCATTCCATTCCACTCGACTGCTTTCCACTCCATACCACTCTACTCTCCATTCCACTCCACTCTATTCCATTGCACTCCGCTCCATTCCATTCCATTCCATTCCACTCCACTCCACTCCATTCCAATCCATTCCACTCTATTCAACTACACTCGATTCCGTTCCATTCCACTCCATTCCTATCCTTTCAACTCCACTTCATTGCGTTACAATCCATTCCACTCTATTCCAGTCCTTTCCACTGCATTCCACTCCACTCCACTCAATTACACTCTATTCCGGTCCAATCAACTCCATTCCGTTCCACTCCATTCAATTCGACTCCATTCCATTCCATTACACTCCACTCCACTCCACTCCATTCCAATCCACTCAATTCCATTCTACTCCTTTCCATTCCATTACCCTCCACTCCACTCAACTCCATTCCAATCCACTCAATTCCATTCTACTCCATTCCATTCCACTGCACTCTACTCCTCTCCACTCCTTTTCATTCCACGCTATTCCATTCCTCTGCATTCCGCTCAATTCCACTCCATTCCACTCCAGTCGTTTCCTTTCCATTCCATTCCAGTTCTCTCTACTGCACTCCACTCCATTGCCTTAATGTCCATCAACACCTCTCAAATCCATTCAACTCCATTCCACTCCACTCCGTTCCATTCCACTCCAATTCACTCCATTCCATTTCATTGCTTTCCACACCACTCCACTGCACTCCATTCCAGTCCATTCCACTCCTCTAAACTCTATTCCAATCCATTACACTTCTTTCCACTCCACTCCACTCCATTTCACTCCACTCCACTCCATTCCACTCCACTCCGGTCCACTCCACTCCGTTCCACTCAACTCCAGTCTTCTCCACACCTCTCCATTCCACTGCATTCCACTGCATTCCATTGAACACCATTCCGCTCCACTCCATTCCATTCCATTCCACTCTACTCCACAGTACTCCACTCCATTCCATTCCTATTCATTCCATTCCATTGGAGTCCATTACATTCCATTCCACTCCACTCCACTCCTGTCCATTCCACTCCATTCCACTGCATTCCTCTCCAATTAATGGCATTCCACTCCACTCGACTCTATTCCATTCAATTCCATTGCATTCCACTCAACTCCACTACCCTCCATTCCATTCTATTCCACTCCTTTACAGTCCATTGCTCTCCATTCCACTCTATTCCACTCCACTCCATTTAACTTCATTACACTAAATTGCATTCCACTACTTTCCATTCCACACAATTCCTCCCCACTCCACTCCATTCCACCACACTCCAATACGTTCCATTCCGTTCCACTCCATTCACCTACACTCCATTAAACTCTAGTGCATTACACTGCACTCCATTTCATTTCATTCCATTCCATTCCACTATACTCCATTCCATTCCACTCCACTCTACTCCATTCCACTTCGTTACACTACATTTCATTCCATTCAGTTCCATTGCATTCCATTCCATTCCTCCGCATTAGATTCCTTCCCACTCCATTCCAGTCTACTACACTCCATTCCATTCAACTTCACTGCACTCCTCTCCATTCTGTACCATTCCATTTCACTCCACTCCATTCCATTCCATTCCACTGCATTCCATTCCATTCCATTCCATTCCACTACACTCAAATCCACTCCATTCCATTTTGTTTCATTATATTTCGCTCCATTACATTCCATTGCATTCCAATCCACTCCACTCCACTCCATTCCACTCCAGTCCACTCCATTACACTCCACTCCACTCCATTCTGTTTCATTCCGTTCCACTCCATTCCACACCACTCAAGTCCATTCCACTCCACTCCACTCCATTCCAATCCTATGCACTCCATTCCATTCCTTTTCATTCCAATCCACTCAATAACAATGGATTCCACTCCATTCCACTTCACTGCACTCTGTTCCATTCCATTCCACTCCATTCAATTCCACTCCATTCCATTCCATTCCACCCAACTTCACTAGATTAAATTCCACACCATTCTATTCCTTCCCACACTACTCCCCTCCACCCCTCTCCATTCCATTGTACTTCATTCCATTCCACTCCAGTTCACTCCATTCCACTGAATTCCACCCCATTACATTCCACTCTATTGCACTCCAGTCCTCTCCATTCCACCTCATTCCATTCCACTCCATTCTCCTCTCCATTCCACTCCAGTCCATTCCACTCCACTCTTCTCCACGCAACTACACTAGATTCCATTCCCCTCCATTCCTTTCCATTCGACTCTACTCCACTCCACTCCACTGGAAACATTTCCACTCCATTCCACTCTACTCCCATCCATTCCACTACAATCTATTCCATTCCACTCCGCTCCATTCCATTCCATTCCATTCCACTCCACTCTGCTCCATTCCAATCCTTTCCACTGTGTTCAACTCCACGCCATTCCATTCCGTTCTACTCCATTCCTGTCCTTTCAACTCCACCCCAATTCATTGCGTTCCATTCCATTCCCCTCCATTCTAGTCCATTCCACGGCATTCCACTCCACTCTACTCCATACCACCCCATTCCCGTCCATTCCCCTCCATTCTGTTCCACTCCATTCAATTACACTCCATTCCATTTCATTACCTTCCACTCCACTCCACTCCATTCCAATCCACTCATTTCCACTCTACTCCATTCCATTCCACTGCACTCCACTCCACTCCTTTCCATTCCACCCTATTCCCCTCTTCTCCATTCCGCTGAATTCCACTCCATTCCACTCCACTCGTTTCCATTCCTTTCCATTCTGGTGCTCTCCACTGCACACCACTCCATTCCATTAATGTCCTTCCGCACCTCTCAAATCCTTTCAACTCCATTCCACTCCACTCCACTCCTTTCCACTCCACTTCACTCCATTCCATTTTATTCCATTTCTCTTCTTCCTACTCCAATCCACTCCATTCCATTCCACTCTGCTCCATTCCATTCCATTGCACTGTAGTTCATTACACTCCACTCCATTCCACTCTACTCCATTCCATTCCATTCCATTCCATTCCATTTCATTCTATTCCACTACACACCATTCATCTCCACTCCACTCCAATCAATTGCATTCCAATCCACTCGATTCCAGTCCACTCCACACCAATCCACACAACTCCACTCCACTCCTCTCAACTCCATTTCGTTCCACTCCACTCCATTCCATTCCACTCCACTCGACTGCAATTCATTCCACTGCATTCCACTCCACTGCACTCCAATCCATTCTATTCCACTCAATTCCACTGCACTCCATTCGTTTCCATTCCAACCCACTCAACTAAACTCTGTTACATTGCGCTCCATTCCGTGCAACTCCAATCCATTCCACTTCATTCCATTCCATTCCATTCCACTCCATTCCATTCCGATCCTTTCCTCTCCATTCCATTCCATTCCACTACACTGCACTCAATTCCATTCCACTCCACTCCATTCCATTCCACTTCACTCCATCCCATTCTATTCAATTCCACTCCGTTCCACTCCATTCCATTCCACTCCATTCCACACCATTACACTCCATTCCACTCCAATCCAGTCCACTCCACTACACTACACTCCATTCAATTCCATTTCAATGCCCTCCACTACACTCCATTCAGTGCCATTCCACTCCACTCGACCCCATTCTATTCCATTCCACTCCATTCCATTCCTTTCCATTCCAGTCCGTTCCAATCCACTCCACTCCTTTCCCGTCCAGTCCACACCATTCCACTGCACTCCAATCGAATCTACTTCACACAACTGCATTCTATTCCATTCCATTTCTTTCCACTCCACTCCATTCCATTCCTGTCCACTCCATTCCGTTCCATTCCATTCCATTCCACTCTACTCCATTCCATTTCTGTCCACTCCACTCCATTCCATTCCAATGCACTGTACTCCGCCCCACTCCATTCCACTCCATTCCTTTGCAATACTCTACTTCACTCCATTCATTTCCACTCCATTCCTCTCCACTCCATATGACTTCATTCCATCCACTCAACTACAGTACAGTCCATTCCACTCCACTCCACTCCATTCCATTCCATTCCACTGCTATCCTCTCCACTCCAGTGAATTCCACACTATTCCAGTCCACCCCAATCCGCTGCTCACCAATGCACTGCATTCTATTCCACTCCATTCCCTTCGACTCCTTCCACTCCACTCGAATCCATTCTAGTACACTCCCTGCCATTCTATTCTACTCCCCTCCACTCCACTCCATTCCATTCCACTCCATTCTTTTCCATTCCACTCCATTCCACCCCACTGCTGTGCATTCCACTTCACTCCACTCCATTCCACTCCACTCCACTCCTTTCCACTCCACTGCACTCCATTCCATTCCGTTGCATTCCAATCCACTCAATTTAAATGCATTCCACTCCATTCCACTCCACTGCACTCCATTCCATTCCATTCCATTCCCTTCCATTCCATTCCACTCCAGTCCACTCCATTCCACAAGATCCCATTCCCCTCCAGTTTTCTCCACTCCATCCCTCTCTATTCCATTGTACTCCATTCCATTTCACTCAAATCCATTCCTCTCCACTCCTTTCCACCCAACTCCTTTCCACTCTATTCCACTACACTCTGCTCCATTCCACTCCATTGCAATCCACTCCACTCTACTCCACTCGACTCCACTCCATTTCTTTCCACTCCATCCCATTGCATTCCACTCTACTGCACTCCATTCCACTCGACAGTTTTCCCCTCTATTCCACTCCATTCAATTCCACTCCATTCCACTGCACTCCATTCAACTGCGTTCCACTCCATTCCATTCCATTGCATTCCATTCCACTCCACTCCATTCCAATTCATTCCACTCAATTCCACTCCACTCCACTGAATTACATTTCATTCCAGTCCTTTCAACTCCACTCCATTCCTTTCCACTCCAGTCCACTCCCTTCTGTGCAATTACATTACATTCTTTTCCATTCCATTCAACTCCACTGCATTCCATTCCATTCCTCTACATTCCAGTCCATTCCAATCCACTCCATTCTATTCCATTCCATTCCATTCCACTCCATTCCAGTCCATTCCACTGCATTCCACTCCACTCCATTCCACTCCATTCCCGTCCTTTCCACTCCATTCAATTCTCCTCCATTCCATTCCACTCCATTCCATTCCATGACACTCCACTGCACTCCACTCCATTCCATTCCACTCGTTTCCACTCTACTCCATTACTTTCCACTCCACTCCATTCCACTCCATTCCATTCCACTCCATTTCATCTCTCTCCTTTCAATTCCTCCCCATTCCGCCGAACTCCACTCCATTCCACACCTCTCCATTGTGTTCCATTCGATTCCACTGCACTCCACTCCATTCAATTCCATTCATCTCCCCTCCCTTCAACTCCAATCCATTCCACTCCATTCCACTTTAATCCACTGAATACCACTCCACTTCACTCCATTCAATTCCATTCTATTCCACTCCTTCCCACTCCACTCCATTCCATTCCTCTTCACTACACTCCATTCCATGCCATTCCATTGCAGTCCACTCCATTCCCTTCCATTCCATTCCACTCCATTCCTGTGCACTCCACTCCACTGTAGTCAATTCCATTCCATTCCATTCCTTTCCAATCCCCTCCAGTCCATTCCACTCCATTCCACTTCGTTCCCCTCCATTCCACTCCGTTCCCCTCCATTCCAAACCATTCCATTCCACTCCACTCTAATCAATTCTATTACACTCCAATCCACTCCATTCCATTGCACTCTATACTAGTCTACTCCGTTCCATTCCACTCTAATCCACTCCAAATCATTCCACTACATTCCATTCCTTTCCATTCTACTCCACTCTGTTCCATTCCACACCACTGCATTGCATTCCATTTCATTTCTTCCCATGTATTCCACTCCACTCCGCTCCATTCCAGTCCACTCCACTCCTCTAAACTCTATTCCATTCCATTCCACTTTTCTCCATTCCTCTCAACTCCATTCCATTCCACTCAATTCTGTTCCATTCCAGTCCACTCTACTCCGTTCCAATACACTCCAATACGTTCCACTCCACTCCACTCCAATCCATTCCACTCCATTCCTCTCCACTCCACTCCACTCCATTCCACTCCATTACCGTCCGCTCTACTCCATTCCATTCCATTCCATACCATTCCCCTCCATTCCCTTCAATTCCACTCTGCTTCATCCCACTCCAATGCATTACACTCCACTCCATTCCACTCCATTCCTTTCCACTCCATTACATTGCACTCCACTCTATTCCAGTCCACTCAACTCCATTCCACTCCACTCCACTGCTCTCCGCTGAACTCCATTCCATTCCACTCCATTCCATTGCACTCAACTCCATTGCATTTCATTCCACTGCAAGCCACTGCACTGCACAATACTCCATTCCACTTCATTGCATTCCACTCCATTCCACTCCACGAAATTCAATTCCATTCCATTCCACTCCACTGAACTCCACTCCATTTCACTACATCCAACTCCACTCCATTCCATTCCACTATATTTCGTTCCATTCCACTCCATTCCATTCCATTCCAGTCCAGTCCATTCTGTTATGTTCCACTCCACTCAAATCTGTTCCATTCCAATCAACACGATTGCATTTCTCTCCACTCCACTCCACTCGGTTCCATTACATTCCTGTCTACTCCATTCCAGTCCAATCCATTCCACTCCATTCCACTCCATTCCAGTCCACTCCAATACACTCCACTCCATTCCATTCCATTCCATTCCACTGCACTCCACTGCGTTCAACTCCATTCCATTGCACTGCATTAAACTCCACTCTATTCCATTCCTCTCATTTCCATTCCATTACTTTCCACTCTATTCCATTTCATTCCACTACACTCCACTCAATTCCATTCCTCTACAATACATTCCATTCCACTCTACTCCTCTCCACCCCCCTTCGTTCCATTCCACTCCATTGCATTCCTCTCCATCCACTCCACTCTACTACATTCCACTCCCCTCCAATCCACTCAATTCCATTCCACTCCTATATATTCCATTCCATTCCATTGCAATCTACTCCAGTGCATTCCAATCCGTTCCACTACATTCCACTACAGTCAAATCCCATCCATTCCATTCCATTCCACTCCTTTCCAATCAACTCCACTCCCTTCCATTCCACTCCACTCCATTCCATGCCATTCCAATCCATTTCTCTCCATGACATTCCATTACACTCCATTCAATTCCAGTACATTCCAGTCCATTCCATTCCATTCCATTGCATTCCATTCCATTCCATTCCATTCCATTCCATTCCATTCCATTGCATTCCATTCCATTCCATTCCATTCCATTCCATTCCATTCCATTCCATTGCATTCCACTCCATTCTATTCCAGTCCATTATATTCCATTCCACTCCACTCCACTCCCTTCCAGTAGACTCCACTCCATTCCACTCCAATCTTCTTCACTCAACTCCATTCCATTCCATTCCATTCAACTCCACTCCATTCCTTTCCATTCCATTCCAGTCCATTCCATTCCATTCCACCCCATTCCTTTACATTCAATTCCATTCCATCTTTTCCATTGCATTCCACTCCATTCCAGTCCATTCCACTCCCTTCGACTCCATTACACTCTATTCCCCACCATTCCACTGCATTTGATTCCACTACATTCAGGTCAATTCCACTCCAGTCCATTACACTCCACTCCACTCTACTCACTTTACCTCCACACTCCATTCCACTCCACTCTTTCCATTCCATTGCATTCCATTCCATTCTGTTTCATTCCAAACCTCACCATTCCAATCTACTCCACTCCATTTCATTTTTCTCCACTGTGATTCACTCCAGTCCATTCCTCTCCCCTCCGTTGCAATACACTCTATTCCATTCCATCCATGTCATTCCACTCCACTCCACTTCATTCCACTCCCCTGCACTCATTTCCACTCCACTCCACTCAATTCCCTTCCAGTACATTCCATTCCATTCCATTCCATTCCATTCCATTCCATTCCATTCCACTCCATTCCATTCCATTCTACTCTATTCAATTCCACTACATCCACTCCACTCCAATCCATTCCATTCCATTCCACTCCATTCATTTCCTTTCCATTCCATTCCATTCCACTATACTCCCTTCCACTCCAGTCCATCCACTCCATTCCATTCCATTCCATTCCATTCCAATCCATTCCATTACACTCCCCTCCATTCCAGTACACTACAGTTCATACCACTCCACTCCACCACAGTACACTCCTGTCCACTCCACTCGAATCAACTCCATTCCATTCCAATCGACTGCACGCCACTCCTCTCCATTCTCCTCCACTCCATTCCACTGTACTGTATTCCTTTCCACTCCACCATATTCCATTCCACTCCGTTCCATTCCCCTCCATTCCACTGCACTCCACTGCACTCCTCTCCACTCCATTCCTTTCAACTCTACTCCACTCCACTCCACCCTATTCCACTCCATTGCACTGCACTCCACTCTATTCCACTCTACTCCACTCGATTCCCCTCCACTCCATTCCATTCAATTCCATTCCATTCCACTCCAGTTCATTCCATTCCATTGCATTTCCCTCTACTCCATTCTTCTTCATCCAATTCCACTCCACTCAATTCTTTTCCATTCCACTCAACTGCATTCCTCTACACTCCACTTCATTCTACCACAATCCACTAAATTCCTTTTCATTCCATTCCACTCCATTCCATTCCACACCACTCCACCGCATTCTACTCCATTCCATCGCACTTCAATCAACTCCACTTCATTCCATTCCATTCCTGTCCACTCCGTTCCACTCCACTCCATTCCATTCAATTTCACTCCTCTCCAATTCGTTCCAATCCACTCCATTCCACTCCACTCCACTCCACTCCATTCGATTTCACTCCACTCCTCCACACTCCACTCTTGTTAATTCCACACCATTCCACTCCACTGAACTCCAATCCACTCCACTCCAATCCACCACATTCCATCCACTCCATTCCATTCCACTACATTCCACTGCAATCCACTCCATTCCAGTCCACTGTATTGCATTTCCTTACCCTCCAATCCATTACACAACACTCCATTCTTTTCCCTTCCACTCCATTTCACACCAGTACACTCTATTCCACTCCAATCCACTGCATTGCACTCCATTGTACTGCATTCAATTCCATTCCATTCCATTCCAATCCACTGAATTCCTTGCATTCCATTCCATTCCAACTCACTCCACTAAATTCCATGCCATTCCATTCCATTCCATTTAGTCAAATCCATTCAAGTTCAATCCACTCCATTCCACTCCACTTCACTCCACTCCACTCAACTCAACTCCATTCCATTCCATTACACTGCGTCACATTGAATTCAATTCCACTTAACTCCTCTCCACTCCATTCCATTGATCTCGATCCACTGCATTCCATTCCATTCCACTCCATTCCATTCCAATCCCTTCCATTCCATTCCACTCCATTCCTTTCCATTCCATTCCTCGCCATTCCATTCCATTCTAATCCATTCCTCTCCACTACACTCAAATCCACTCCATTCCATTCCATTCAATTCCATTCCTCTTCATTCCAGTGCATATCATTCCATTCCACTCCAATCCATTTCATTCCACTCTAATCCACTCCGCTCCTCTCCACTCCATTCCATTCCACTCCATTCCACTCCAGTCCGTTCCACTGCACTCCACTCCATTACATTCCATTAAATTCCATTCCATTCCACTCCACTCCTTTCCAGTGCACTCCATTCCAATCCATTCTACTTCACTCCATTCCATTCTATTCCACTCCATTCCATTCCATTCCATTCCACTGCATTAGATTCCAATCCACGCCATTCCTGTGCACTACACTGCATTCCTCTCAACTACACTTCAATCCACTACATCCTACTCCATTCCATGCCATTCCATTCCACTGTATTCCATTCCACTGCATTCTGCTCCATTCCATTTCATTCCACTCCAGTGCACTCAAATCCACTCATTCCCATCCCATTCCATTCCACTCCTCTCCATTCTATTCCGTTTCACTCCACTCCACTCCACTCCATTCCACTCCATTCCACTCCAATCCATTCCACTCCACTCCCTTCCATTCCATTCCACTCTACTACATTGCAGTCCACTCCAATCAACTCCATTCCATTCCATTGCATTCCATACATCTCCATTCCTCTCTACAGCATTCCATTCAACTTCTCACCACTCCATTCCATCCCACTCTAGTTGATTTCACTCCACTCCATTCCACTCCACTTCACTCCATTCCATTCCATTTCACTCCAGTCCATTGCATTCCACTCCGTTCCACTCCACTCCACTCCATTCCGTTCCATTGCCTTCCACTGCACTCCTCTGCACTCCAGTCCACTCCATTCCACTCCATTGCACTCCACTCCTTTCCATTCCACTGCATTCCATTCCATTCCATTCCACTCCATTCCAGTAAATTCCACTCCATTCCACTCCATTCCACTCTACTCCACTACATTCCATTCCACTCCAATCTACTCCACTCCACTCCACTCTAGTCCATTCCACTCTACTCCATTCCATTCCATTCCATTCCACTCCATTGCACTCCACTCCACTGTACTCCATTCCACTCCATTCCTCTCCATTCCAGTCTACTAAAGTCCACTCCATTCCATTCCGTTCCACTGCACTCCACTCCATTCCATTCCATTACAAACCATTCCCTACCACTCCATTCCACTCCTCTCCACTCCAATCCATTCCATGCCATTCACCTCCTCTCCATTCCATTCCACTCCATTCCACTCCTTTCCACACACTTCCACTCCAATCCATTCCATTCCATTCTACTCCACTCTACTCCATTCAACTCCACTTCCTTCCATTCCATTCCATTCCACTCCATACCATTCCCCTCCACTCCAATACATTTCACTCCATTCCAGTCCATTCCACTCCATTGCACTCCATTCAATTCCATTCCGTTCCTTTCCATTCCCTTACACTCCAATACATTTCATTACATTCCAGTCCATTCCACTCCATTGCACTCCATTCAATTCCATTCCATTCCTTTCCATTCCCTTCCACTCCAATCCACTCCACTACACTCCATTACATTACATTCCCCACCATTCCACTGCATTTGATCCCACTACATTCAAGTCCACTCCATTCCAGTCCATTACACTCCACTCCACTCCACTCTACTCACTTCCCCTCCACTCCATTCACTCTACTCCTTTACACTCCACTTCACTCCACTCCATTCCATTCCATTCTACTCCATTCCATTTTTCTATATTCCATTCCACTCCACTCTTTCCACTCCATTGCATTCCAATCCATTCTATTTCATTCCAATCCACACCATTCCAATCTACTCCACTCCATTCCATTTATCTAAACTGCGCTCCACTCCACTCCATTCCACTCCTCTCCATTGCAATCCAATCCATTCCATTCCATCCATTCCATTCCACTCCACCCCACTTCATTCTACTCCACTGCACTCCTTTCCACTTCACTCCACTCCATTCCATTCCACTCCATTCCTTTCCACTCCATTCCATTCCAGTGCACCCCACTTAATACCACTCCACTGAACCCCACTCCACTCCTGTCCACTCCACTCCAATCAATTCCATTCAACTCCACTGGACCACACTCCACTCCTCTCCATTCCATTCCACTCCAATCCACTCTACTAAATTCGATTCCGCTCCAACCCATTCCATTCCACTCCATTCTATTCATCTAGAATTGTAGTGCACTCCACTGCACTTCTCCACTCCATTAAATTCAACTGCACACCACAGCTCTCCACCCAATTCCACTCCATTCCACTACACTCCACTTTATCCCATTCCACTCCTGTCCATTCCAATCCACTCCATTCCATTCCATTCCATTCCATTCCATTCCATTCCATTCCACTCCATTCCATTTCATTGCTTTGCCCTCTACCCCTTTTTATTCCAGTCGATTCCAATCTACTCCTTTCTATTCCATTCCATTAAATTCCATTCCACTATACACCACTCCTTTCCAATAAAATCCACTCCATACATTTTCATTCCATTCCACTCCAATCCATTCCACACCACTCCACCCCATTCCACTCCATTCCAGTCCACTCCATTCCATTCCACTCCTCTCCATTCCAATCCACTCCAATCCATTCCACTCCACTCCACTCCATTCCACTCAACTCCCTTCCTTTCCATCCTATTCCACTACTCTCCGTTACGTACCACTCCACTCCATTCAATTCAATTCCATTCTATTCCACTGCACTCTAGTGAACTCTACTTCATTCCATTCTATTTCAAGCCATTCCATTCCACTCCATTCCACTCCACTCCACTCCATTCCATTCCTCTCCAATCCACTGCCCTCCACTCCATTCCACTCCACTCCAGTCCATTCCACTCCGTTCCACTCCACTCCACTCCACTCAATTCGACACCTCTGCATTCCACTCCATTCCACGCGATTCCATTGCTCACCATTCCACTCCACTCCATTCCATTCTATTCTACTTCTCTCGACAGTACTGCAATCCATTCCATTCCTACTCATTCCGTTCCATTCCTATTCATTCCATTCCTTTCGACTCTATTCCATTCTATTCCACTTCCCTACACTCCACTCCATTCCACTCCATTCTTCTCCACTCCATTCCACTCCACTCCACTCTATTCCATTCAATTCAATTCCATTCCACTCCACTCCACTACACTCCATTGCATTCTGTTGTACTCCATTAAAGTCCCTTCCACTCCATTCCACTCTATTCCACTCCACTCCATTCAACTCCATTCCACTCCATTCCATTCCACTACTTTCCATTCCTCACCGTTCCTCCCCACTACACTCCATTCCATCACACTCCAATCCATTCCATTCCATTCCACTCCACTCCCCTCCACTGCATTCCGTTCTACTCCATTGCACTGCATACCATTCCATTTCATTTCATTCCATTCCTCTCCACTCCATTCCATTCCATTCCTCTTCACTCCATTCCTCTTCACTACCCTCCATTTAATTCCATTCCATTCCATTCCAACCCTTTCCATTCCACTGCTTTTGATTCCATCCCACTCTATTCCAGTCCACTATGCTCCATTCCACTCAACTCAACTCCACCCTCTCCATTCTATTTCATTCCATTCCATTGCACTCCACTCCATTCCATTCCATTCCAATTCACTCTATTCCACTTCATTTCATTCCATTCCATTCCATTCCTTTCCATTCCATTCCATTCCATTCCACTGCATTTGGTTGCATCCTACTCCCTTCCAGTCCTCTACCCTCTATTCCACTCAACTCCACCGCACTCCATTCCATTCCATGCCATTCCATTTCACTCCACTCCATTCAATTCCATTCCACTGCATTCCATTCCATTTCATTCCACTTCACTACACTCAAATCCACTCCTTTCCATTCTATTCCATTACATTCCCCTCCATTCTATTCCATTGCATTCCATTGCACTCCACTCCACTTCAGTCCACTTCGGTCCACTCCATGACACTCCACTCCAATCCATTAAATTTCATTCCATTCCATTCCATTCTACCCTAATCCATTCCACTCCATTACACTCCCATCCACTCCATTCCATTCCACTCCATTCAACTCCATTCCTCTCCACTTCACTCCATTCAACTCCTCTCCCATCCATTACAATCCATTCCATTCAGCTTCACTCCATTCCATTCCATCCACTCCATTCCATTCCACTCCATTCCACTCCATTCCATTCCTCTCCACTCCTTTCCAGTCCACTGCACTCCATTCCTCTACACTCCACTCCACTAAACTCCATTTCACTCCATTCCTTTCCACCGCACTCCATTCCACTCTACTTCTTTCCTCTTCCTTACACTTCACTCCACTCCACTCCATTCCACTCCATTCCACTCCATTCCAGTCCATTCCATTTCATTCCATTCCACTCCACTCCATTGCAATCCATTCCCTCCCATTGCCCTCCACTTCACTGCACTCCACGCCATTCAACTCCATTCCACTCCATTCTATTCCACTCCATTCGACTCCAATCCATTCCATTCCATTCCATTCCACTCCATGCCAGTACAGTCCCCTCCATTCTACTCCACTACACTCCATTCCTTTCCAGCCCTCTCTACTCCATTCCACTCCCCTTCACTCCACTACACTCTAGTCCATTGAATTTCACTGAACTTCATTCCGTTCAATTCCATTCCACTCCATTCAACTGCACTCCATTCCACTCTATTCCACTCCATTCCAGTCTACTCCACTCCACTCCATTCCATTCCATACCACTGCAAGCCACTCCATTCCATTCTATTCCATTGCACTCCGCTCAACTACATTCCACTCCACTGAATTCCACTCCATTCCTCCCCAATGCACTCCATTCCACTCCACTCCATTCCACTCCACTCCACTTCATTCCATTCCATACCATTTCTTTGCACTCCACACAATTCCATTCCATTCCACTGCTCTACACTCTAATCCATTCCATTCCTTTACACTCCACTCCACTCTTCTCCATTCCATTCGAATCCCTCCCAGTCCAATCCATTCCATTCCACTCCACTTCACTCCACTGCACTCCATTTCATTCCACTCCATTCCATTCCAATAAATTCCACTCCATTCGACTTCACTCCATTCAACTCCATTCCACTCCACTCACCTCCATTACAGTCCACTCTACTCAAATCCATTCATTTCCATTCCACTGCAATCCACTCTTCTCCATTCCATTCAATTCCATTCCGCTCCACTGCTGTCTATTCCACTCCACTCCACTCCATTTCACTCCTCTCCATTCCATTCCATTCCAATCCACCCTATTGAATTCCAATCCATTCTATTCCACCACTCCCAATTTCATTCCAATCCTTTCCATTCCACTACACCCCTTTCCACTCCACTCCATTCCACACCACTCTACTCTACTCAATTCCATGACATTGCATTTAATTCCACAACATTCCATTCTATTCCATGCATTCCATTCCATTCCATTCCACTCCACTCCACTCCACTCTAGTAAATAATTCCACTCCACTCCACTCCACTCCTCTCCACTCCAGTAAATTTCATTCCATTCCATTTCACTCCAATCCATTCCATTCCACTCCACTCGACTCCATTCCATTCCATTCCACTCCATTCCATTCCATTCTATTCCATTTCATTCATGTTCCCTACCACTCCATTCCAATCAATTTCATTCAATTCTATCCATTTCCTCTCTGTTCCACTCCACTCCACTCCACTCCAGTCGAATCAACTCCCTTACATTCCACTCCACTCCACTCCACTCCTCAACATTCCATTCCACTCCATTCCACTCTTCTCAATTCCATTCCACTCCACCCCATTCCATTCCTCTCCATTCCATTCCTCTCCTCTCCACTGCACTCCACTGCACTCCACTCCCCTCAATTTCATTCAACTCCACTCAACTCCACTCTGACCCATTCCACTCCATTCCACTGCACTCCACTTTATTCCACTCCACTCCACTCCATTACACCCCACTCCACTCTTCCATTCCTTTCCATTCCATTCCACTCCATTCCATTCCATTTCATTCCCCTCTACTGCATTCTACTCCAGTCCACTCCACTCCACTCCATTCCATTCTATTCTATTCAACTCCATTCCACGACTCTCCACTGCATTCCACTCCACTCCACTCCATGCCTTTTCATTCCATTCCACTCCACTCTATACCACACCACCCCACCCCATTCCACTCAACTCTTCTCCATTCAATTCAACTCCACTCCAATCCATGACCCTCCACTCCACTCTATTCCACTCCACCCCACTCCATTCCATTCCATTCCACTCCATTCCATTACATTACATTTCCTTCTACTCCATTCTACTCCAGTCCATTCCACTCCACTCCATTCCATTTCATTCCATTGAACTCCATTGCACTACACTCCACTCCATTCAGCACAACTCCACCCCATTGCACTCCCCTCCACTCTCTTCCATTCCACTCCACTCCACTCTCTTCCATTCCACTCCACTCCATTCCATTCCAATCTTCTCCATTCCAGTCCACTTCATTCCGCTCTACTCCACTCCGTTCCACTCCACTCCACTCTACAGGACTCCACTCCATTCCATTCCAGTTAATTGCATTCCATTCTGCTCCATTCCATTCCATTCCACTCCACTACATTCCAGTCCTTTCCATTCCATTCTGCTTCATTCCTCTCCACTCCACTCCATTCCTCTCCACTCCACTGTATTCCATTCAATTCCATTCCATTCCAGTCCACTCGACTGCACTCCATTCCATTCAATTCCCACTCCATTACAGTCCATTCCGCTCCATTCCACTCTATTCCACTCCACTCCATTCAACTCCATTCCACTCCATTCAATTCCACTGCATTCCTTTCCACACCATTCCTCCCCACTCCACTCCCTTCCACCAAGCTCCAATACATTCCATTACTTACCACTTCACTCCCCTCCTAGCAATTCCACTCCACTCCATTCCTGCACACTCCACTCCATTCTACTGTACTCCACTCCATTCAACTCCATTCCATTCCATTCTATTCCACTCCACCACACTCCATTCCATTCCTTTCCCTCCCACTGCCCTCCACTACATTCCAATACACTCCATTCTACTACATTCCCCTCCGTTCCATTCCATTCTATTCCATTCCTCTCCATACCATTTCGTTTCCTCCCATTGCCAGCCATTTCACTCGACTCCACTCCATTCAACTCCATTGCACTCCATTCCATTCTACGCCTTTCCAATCCACTCCATTCCCCTCTATTCCATTCTATTCCACTCCACTCCTTTCCACTCCACTCCACTGCATTCCATTCCATCCCAACGCAGTCCACTCCACTCTATTCTATGCCATTCGACTCGGCTCCACTCTATTCCACTCCACTGCATTCCACTCCATTCCTTTCCACTCCAGTCCATTGCACTCCAATCTATTCCATTGCACTCCACTTCACTCCACTCCGCTCAATTTCATTCCACTCCATTCCATTCCAATCCGTTCCACTCCATTCCACTCCAATCTATTCCATGCCATTCCACTCCCTTCACCTCCCTTTCAGTCCACTCTACTCAACTCCATTCCATTCCATTACACTGTGATCCACTACACTCCATTCCAGTCAATTACACTCCTTTTCACTGCTCTCCATTCCACTCCACTCCACTCCATTCCACTCCACTCCATTTCATTGTATTCCAATCCACTCCACTGAATACCAATCCATTCCATTCCACCACTTTCCATTGATTCCAATCTATTCCATTCCACTACACTCCGTTGTACTCCACACCACTCCACTCTACTCCATTCTGTGACACTGAATTCCATTTCACGACTTTCCATTGTATTCCACAGCATTCCATTCCATTCCACTCAACTCTCATCCAATCCACTCCAGTCAGGTAAATTCCACTTCAGTCCAATCCACTCCACTCCAGTCAATTACACTCCATTCCATACCATTCCATTCCACTCCACTCCATTCCATACCATTCCACTCCACTTTAATCCACTCCATTTCATTCCATTCCACTCCAGTTGACTCAACTCCATTCCATTCCACGCAACTGCTCTCCACTCCACTCCATTCCACTCCATTCGATTCAGTTCGACTCCATTCTATTCTATTTCATTAAATTATGTTCCCTTCCACTCCATTGCACTCCTTTGCACTCATTTCCTTTCCTTTCCTCTCCGTTCCTCTCCACTCCACTCAACTCCCCTCCACTACACTCCATTCCATCCCACTACATTACTTTCCATTCCATTCCACTCCAATCCTCTCCATTCTATCTCACTCCATTCCATTCAATTCCACTCCACTCCACTCTATTCCACTCCACCCCACTCCATACCACTCCACTCTATTCCTCTCCATTCCTTTTCACTCCATTCCTCTCCACTCCTTTTCATTCCATTCCATTCCATTCCATTGCACTCCATTTTTATCCATTCTGCTCTACTCCATTCCACTTAACTGCACTCCACTGCACTCCATTCCATTCCATTCCTTTCCATTCAAGTCCATTCCACTCTATTCCACTCAATTCCACTCCACTCCATTCCATTCCATTCCATTGCATTCCACTCCACTCCATTCATCTCCATTCCACTCCATTCCACTCCACTCTACTGCATTCCATTCCATTTCACTCCATTCTAGTCCACTGCACTCCAATCCATTCCATTACATACCAATCCATTCCATTCCATTCCGAGGACTAAACTCCATTTCATTCCACTCCACTCCAGTCTATTCCATTCCATTCCATTCCATTCCACTCCATTCCATTTAATTCCATTCCACTCTATTCCATTCCATTCCGTTCTATTCCAGTCCACTCCACTCCACTCCAATCCATTCCACTCCAACCCACTCCATTCCATTCCAATCCAATCCACTCAATAATATTCCACTACATTCCACTCCACTCCATTCCATTCTATTACTTTTCATTCCTCTCCACTCCTCTCCACTCCACTCCACTCCTTTCCAAGCCATTGCTTTCCACTCCAGTCCATTCCGTTCCATTCCTCTGCATTCCATTCCATTCCATTCCACTCCACTCCACTCTACTCCACTGGAATCCTTTCCTCTCATTTCTACTGCACTCCATTCCATTCCATACCTCTCCTTCCCATTTCATTCCACTGCATTCCATTCCATTCCACTCTACTCCTTTCCACTCCACTCCATTACAATCCACTCCATTCCATTCCATTCCTTTGCATTCCAATCCACTCCACTCCACTCCACCTCAACACGTTCCACTGCTCTTCACTGCACTCCACTCCACTGCTTTCCAGTCCACTCCATTCCATTCCATCCCTTTCGACTCCTCTATACTCCATTCCAATGCACTCCATTCCACTCCACTCCACTCCTTTCCATTCATTCCATTACATTCTCTTCCTCTGAATTCCATTCCATTCCACTTTACCCCATTCCACTCTTCTCCATTCCACTCCACTCTATTCCACTCCACTCCTCTCCATATCTTTCCATTCAATTCCATTCAACTCCACTCCATTCCACTCCACTCCACTACATTCTTTCCTTTCCAATCCACACCACTCCATTCCACTCCACTCCACTCCATTCCCCTCCAATACACTCCATTCCATTCCAATCCACTCTATTCCATTTCACTCCAATCCATTGCAGTCCACACCACTCCATTCCACTACACTTCTTTCCATTCTATTCCATTCCACTCCACTCAAGTACATTCCATACCATTCTATTCCAATTCATTCCTCTCCACTCCACTCCATTCCACTCCACTGCACTCCATTCCACTCAATTCCATTCCTATCCACACCACTCCACTCCACCATTCTCGACTCCATTCCACTCTACTCCACTCCATTCCATTCCTATCCACTCCACTCCACTCCATCCCCCTAGACTCCTTTCCACTCCACTCCACTCCATTCCAATCCATTCCACTCCACTTCACTTCACTATTCTCCATTCCATTCCATTCCATTCCTATTCTTTGCAGTCCATTCCACTGCATTCCACTCCACTCCACTCCATTGCACTCCATTCCCCTCTATTCCACTCCATTAAATGCAAGTCCATTCCATTCCATTCCATTCCACTCCAATCCACACCATTCCATTCGACTCCTTTCCCCTCCATTCCACCTTTGTGCTCTCCATTCCAGTACACTCTATTCCACTCCACTCTGCTCCATTCCATTCCATTGCTTTGCACTCCACTCCACTCCATTCAAGTTCATTCCACTCCATTCCATTGCATTCCACTCCACTCCACTCCATTCAAGTTGATTCCTCTCCATTCCATTCAATTCATGTCCACTGCATTGCATTCCTTTCCACTGCATTCCACTCCACTCCACTGCACTCCACTACATTCCACTCCTTACCATTCCACTCCATTCCACTCCAATCTATTCAATTCCACTCCACACCACTCCACTCCACTCCATTCCATTTCACTCCATTCCACTCCACTCCATTCCATTCAAGTCAATTCCATACCATTCCATTCCACTCCATTCCACTCCACTCAATTCCACTGCATTCCATTGGACTCCATTCCACTACACTCCATTCCATTGCACTCCACTCCATACCATTCCATGTCTCTCCATTGCACCTCAATTCACTCCATTCCTTTCCCGTCCACTCCATAACATTCCGCTCCACTCCACTCCACTCCGGTCCATTCCATTCTACTCCATTCCGTTCCATTCAATTCCACTCCATTTCACTCCATTCAATTCTCTCCATTCCACTCCATTCCACTCCATTCCCTTCCATTCCACTCCATTCCATTCCCTTCCACTCCATGCCGTTCCAATCAACTCTACTCCACTAAACCCCTCTCCAACCCATTGCACTACATTCCAGTCCACTCCAATCCACTCCGCTCCAATCCATTTCACTGTTATCCATTCCAGTCCACTTTGCTCCATTCAATTCCATTCCACTCCACTCCACTGCATTCATATCCATTTCACTCATTCCACTCAACTCCACTCCATTCCATTCCATGGCTTTCACTTCACTGCACTCCTTTCCATTCCATTCCCCTCCATTCCATTCCATTCCCCTCCATTCCAGTCCATTCAACTCCACTCCACTCCTTTCCAGTCTATTCAACTCCATTGCTCTCTAGTATATTCCCGTCTACTTCCCTCAACTTCATTCGATTCCATTCTATCCCACACCACTCCATTCCATTTCAGTCCATTCCATTCCATTCCACTGCACTACACTCCACTCCACTCCATTCCACTCCATTCCGTTGCACTCCACTTCACTCCATTTTTTTCGACTCCATTCCACTCCACTCCATTCCATTCTATTCCACTCCACCCCACTCCAGTCGAGTACATTCGACTCCTTTCCACTCCACTCCACTCCATTCCATTCCTCTCCAGTCCAGTCCAGTCCATTCCACACCATTCCACTCCACTCCCCTCTTCTCTAATCCACTAAATTCCATTCCACTCCATTCCACTCCACTTGACTCCATTCCATGCCGCTAAATTCCATTCCATTCCTCTCCCCTCCTCTCTAATCCACTGCGTTCCATTCCACTCCATTCCACTCCACTTGACTCCATTCCTTGCTGCTAAATTCCATTCCATTCCGCCCCACTCTACTCCATTCCACTCCACTCCATTGCACTCCATTTCACTCCGTTCCACTCCACTCCACTCCACTCCACTCCACTCCATTCCATTCCATTCCATTCCACTGCAGTCCACTCCATTCCACTTCATTCCATTGCACTGCATTCTGCTCTAATCTATTTCATTCCTTGCAATTCCATTCCATTCCATTCCACTCCATTCCTTTCCATTCCATTCCACTCCACTCCATTCCATTCCACTCCATTCCATTCCACTCCAAACTACTCCACCCACTGCATTCCACTCCAGTCCATTCCAATCCATTCCACTCCTCTCTGATCCATTCCAGTCAATTCCATTACACTCCTCTCTGATTCATTTCATTCCATTCCATTACAATCAATTCCACTGCATTCCAATCTATTCCACTCCATTCCACTCCTGTCAACTCCTTTCCATTCCATTCCATTCCACTCTTTTCCTCTCCACTCCACTCCATTCCACTTCACTCTACTCCATTCCTTGTCATTCCAGTCCACTCCACTTCATTCGATTCCATTACACTACATTTCTTTCCACTCCACTCCATTCCAGTCGATTCCCCTCCACTACACTCTGTTCCAGTCCATTCCACTCCATTCCACTCCACTCCACTCTACTTCACTCAACTCCATTCCATTCTATTCCATTCCACTACACTCCATGCCTTTCCAGTCCACTCCATTCCATTCCATTCCATTCCTCTGCACTATACTACAGTACTCTCCATTCCTGTTCATTCCATTGCAATCCACTGAACTCCACTCCATTACACTCCTTGCAACTCCATTCCTATCCCCTCAATTCCACTCCAATCCATTCTATTCCATTCCACTCCACTGAACTCCACTTCAGGCCATTCCTTTCCGTTCCACTCCACTCCCATCCATTGAATTCCATTGCACTCTTCTACACTCCACTCCAGTCCTTTCCGCACCATTCCACTACACTCAACTCCAGTCCACTCCACTCCAATACAGTGCTTTCCATTCCACCCCACTCCATTTCATTCCAGTTCCCTCCATTCCATTTCCATCCACTCCACACCACTCCATTCCATTCCACTCCATTCCATTCTACTCCATTGCACTCCACTCCACTCCATTCCATTCCATTCCTCTCCATTGGAATCCTTTGCACTCCATTCCATATCATTCCGTTCCATTCCACTCCGTTCCAACCCATTTCTTTCAATTTCATTCCACTCCACTCCATTCCACTCCACTTCACTCCCTTCCTTTCCACTAGATTACATTCCACTCCATTCCACTACACTCCACTCCATTCCACTCCATAACATTTCATTCCATTCCATTCCACTCCACTCCACTCCATTCCACTCCATTCCACTCCATACCACTCCACACCATTCCATTATATTCCATTCAATTATACTCCATTCCATTCTACTCCATTACACTGCACTCCATTCCGCTCCAATCCCTTCCATTCCTTTCCATTCCATTCCACTCCATTGCATTCCATTCTACTCCACCCCTATCTATTCCATTCCCCTCCACTCCATTTCATTCCATTCCACTCCATTCCATTCCATTCCACTCTACTGCATTCCATTCCATTCCACTCTACTCCATTCCATTCCATCACATTCCATTCCATTCCATTCAACTCCATTCCACCTCTACTCCACTCCATTCCACTCCACTCCACTCCACTCCATTCCATTGCATTCCATTCCATTAAACTCCATTCCATTCCAATCCACTCCATTCCAGTCCACACTACTCAATTCCATTCCATTCCATTTGTGTCCATTCCATTCCACTCCATTCCATATTACTAAACTCCACTCCGTTCCCCTCCACTCCATTTCATTCCATTCCATTCCATTCCGTTCCACTCCATTCCATTCCATTCCAGTCCATTCCAGTTCGCTGCACAACATTCCACTACAGTCCATTCTGCTCCACTCCACTGCAATCCATTCCATGTCATTGCATTCCAATCTATTCCATTCCTTTCCATTCCACTGCAATCCATTCCATTCGTTTGCACTCCACTCTACTCCACTCAGTTCCTCTCCATTCCATTCCTATCCATTATACACCACTCCGTTGCCTTCCACTCCACTGCACTCCTCTTCATTCCACTCTATTCCACTCCAATCCATTCTATTCCGTTCCATTACATTCCACTCCTCTGCTCTACACGCTATTCCATTTCACTCAATTCCACTCTATTCCTCTTCACTTCACTCCATTCCTTGTCATTCCATTTCATTCTACTGCATTCCATTCCATTCTGCTCCACTCCATTCCATTCTATTACACTGCTTTCCAGTCCTTTCCACTCCACTCCACTCCATTCCATTCCATTCAATTCCACTCTATTCATTTCCACTCCCCTCTATTCCAGTCCACTCCACTCCATTACGCTACATTCCATTCCACTCCAATCCATTCCATTCCACCCCACTGCAT
Source organism: Pongo abelii (assembly GCF_028885655.2). Taxonomy (NCBI): domain Eukaryota; kingdom Metazoa; phylum Chordata; class Mammalia; order Primates; family Hominidae; genus Pongo; species Pongo abelii. Next base: position 3,915,051 of record NC_071997.2, read on the forward strand.
TCCATCACTTTCCATTCCACTGCATTCCCCTTAATCCACTCAACTTCATTCCATTTCACTCCATTCCACTGCCCTCCACTCCATTCCATTCCATTCTATTCCACTCCAATCCACTCCACTCCATTCCAATCCATTTCACTCCATTACAGTCCACTGCAGTCCTGTCCTTTTCAATCCGTTGCATTCCACTGCACTCCACTACATTCCATTCCATTCCACATCACTTCCATTCCACTCCACTCCATTACATTCCATTCTATTTCAGTGCACTGCAGTCCACTTCATCCACTCCACTCAAATCCACTACACTCCATTGCATTCAAATCCGCTCAATTCAATCCAATTCCATTCCATTTCACTCCATTCCAGTGTGCTCCATTTCATTCCACTCCACTCCACTCCATGACACTCCATTCCATTCAACTCCATTGCATTCCTCTCCTTTACACTCCACTCCACTCCTTTCCACTCCACTCCATTCCACTCCACTTCTGTCCACTGTATTCCAATCCAATCCATTCCATTCCAATCCACTCCACTCCATACCACTCCACACCATTCCTTTCCACTCCACTGCACTCTACTCTATTCCACTGCCCTCCATTCTACTCCACTCCGTTCCATTCCTTTCCATTCCATTCCACTCTACTCCATTCTACTCCACTCCAATCTATTACACTGCCATCCCCTCCATTCCATTCCTTTACATTCCATTGCACTCCATTCCATTCCATTCCATTCCACTATACTCCATTCCTCTCCACTTCATTCCACTCCACCCCACCCCATTCCATTCCATTCCATTCAACTCCATTCCAACTCTACTCCACTCCATTCCACTCCACTCCACATCAGTACATTGCATGCCATTCCTCTCCACGCTATTCCACTCCACTACAGTTCTTTCCTCTCCACTCTATTCCATTCCATTCTATTCGATTCCACTTCTTTCACCCCACTCCGTTCCATTTCACTCCACTCCACTCCATTCCACGCCCTTCCATTCCATTCCAATCCATTCAATTTAACTCCACTCCATTCCATTCAACTCCAGTCCCTTTCATGTCTTTCAACTCCAATCCACTAAATTCCATGACATTCCATTCCTCTCCATTCCATTCCAGTCCCTGCCACTCCATTCCTTTTGATTCCACTTCATTCCGCTTCTTTCCACTCTTTTCCATTCCACTCCATTGCACTCCACTCCATTCAATTCCATTACACTCCACTTCACTCCACTCCATTCCATTCCATTCCCTCTCACTCTCCCCCATTCCTTTCCACTCCACTCCACTCATTTCCACTCCACTTCACTCCACTCCATTGCGTTATATTCCATTCAATTTCACTCCATTCCATTCCACTCCACTCCATTCCAGTCCACCCCACTCCATTCCCCTCCACTCCACTCCAATACATTCCATTCCACTCCACTACTTTCCATTCCACTCCACTCCATTCCATTCCATTGCATTCCACTGCACTCCACTTCATGCTCTCCACTTCACTCCATTTCACTCCATTCCACTCCCCTCCAATCCATTCCATTCCATTCCATTCCACTCCAATCCACTCCACTCTATTCCACTCCATTCCTCTCCGTTACAGTCCACTGCAGTCCAGTACTTTTCAATCCTTTGGATTCCACTTCAGTCCTCTCCGTTCCATTCCAATTCATTCCAGACCACTTCCATTCCAGTCCACTACATTCCATTCCATTCCATTGCATTCCACTGCACTCCACTTCATCCACTCCACTCCATTCCACTCCACTCCATTGCATTCCACTCCGCTCAATTCCATTCAATTGCATTCCATTCAACTCCACACCATTCTATTCCACTCCATTCAACTCCATTCTTCTCTACTCCACTCCATTCAACTCCATTGCACTCCACTCCAATGCACTACATTCCTTTCCATTAAACTCCACTCCACTCCATTCCGTAACAGTCCACTCCACTCTATTCCATTACACTCCCCTCCATTCTACTCCATTCCTCTGCATTCCAATCCACCCTACTCCACTCCATTCCATTCCATGCCATTTTATTCCACTGAACTCCATTCCAGTCCACTTCACTCCATTCCACGCCATTTTATTCCATTGCATTCCATTCCACTTCACTCCACTCCATTCCACTCCACTCCACTCCATTCCATGACATTCAATTCCATTCCACTTCATTATATTTCACTCCACTCCATTCCATTCCCCTCCACTCCTTTCCACTCAACTCCACTTCTTACAACTCAATTCCACTCTACACCACTCCACTCCATTGCACTCAATTCCACTCAACTCCATTTTTCCACTCCATTCCATTTCATTGCATTCCACTCCATTCAAATAGACTCGACTCCACTCCACTCCATTCCATTAAACTCCACTCCACTCCATTCCATTACAATCAATTCCATTCCACTGCATTATATTTCACTCCTCTCAATTCCATTCCACTCCACTCCTTTCCACTCTACTCCACTTCATTCCATTCAATTCCACTCCACTCCACTGCACTCCATTGCTCTCCATTCCACTCCTCTCCATTCTTTCCACTCCATTCCTTTCCATTCCATTCCACTCCATTCCAATCCATTCGAATCCACTCCACTCCATTCCATACAACCCCACTGCACTCCATTGCACTCCATTCCACTCCACTCTATTCCACTACATTCCCTTTCTTTCCAGTCCATTGCTCTCCACTCCACTGCATTGCTCTCCACTCCACTGCATTGCACTCCCCTCCACTAAATTCCATTCCACTCCATTCCATTCTATTCCACTCCACTCCATTCGACTCAACTCCACTCCATTACACGCTACTACACTGCATTCCATTCTATTAGTTTCAATTCCATTCCATTCCATCCCACTCCATTCTATTCAATTCCATTCAACTCCACTCCACTCCACTCCACTAAATACTTCTCCAATCTACACCATTCCAATCCATTCCATTCCACTCCACTACATTGCACTTTACTCCATTCTAATCCACTCCACTCCACTCCATTACGTTACATTTCATTACATTTCACTCCATTCCATTCCATTCCACGACTTTCCATTCCACTCCACTCCATGCCATTAAACTCATCTCAATTCCGATTCCATTCCATTCCACTCCACTCCACTCCATCCCCTCAACTCCACACCTTTCCACTCCATTTCATTCCAGTCCATTCCACTTCAATCCATTCCATTGCTTTCCACACCACTCCACTCAATTCCATTGCATTCCACTCCACTCCACTCAATTCCATTCCATTCCATTCCATTCCGTTCCATTCCGTTCCATTCGGTTCCATTCCATTCCATTCCACTCAATTCCATTCTATTCAATCCTACTACAATGCAATCTATCCACTCAATTCCTGACCATTCCACTCCATTCCATTTCTAGTCCATTCCACTCCACTCCACTCCTGTCCAACACATTCCATTCCACTCCAATCCATTCCATTCCAGTCCACTCAATTCCATTCCATTCCTGTCCATTACACTCCACTACATCCACTCAATTCCACACCATTCCACTCCTATGCATTCGAGTTCATTCCACTCCACTCCATTCCATTCCATTTCACTCCACTACACTCCATTCCACTCCACTCTATTCCTCTCCACTCTGCTTCATTTCATTCCATTCAATTCCTATCCACTACACTCCATTCCAATCCATTCCACTCATTCCAATCCACGGCACTCTATTCAATTCCATTGCATTTTATTCCACCACATTCCTTTCCACTACACTCTACTCCATTCCCCTACACTCCATTCCACTACACTCGATTCAATTCCACTGCACCCCACTCCACTGCACTCCATTCCCTTCCACTCCATTTCATTCCATTCCTTTCCACTATGGTACATTCCATTCCACTCCACTCCACTTCATTCCATTCCACTCCAGTCCACTTCTTTAAACCCCACTCCAGTCCACTCCAGTCAATTCCATTACACTCTACTCCATTCCTTTCCACTCGATTCCACTCCACTCCTTTCCATTGCATTCCACTACATTCCTTTCCATTCACGGCCATTCCACGTCATTCCACTCCACTCCAATCCATTCCATTACGCTGCATTCCACTCCATTCCACTCCATTGTACTCCATTCCACTCCACTCCTTTCCATTCCACTCCATTCCACTCCACTCCACTCCTTTTCATTACACTGCACTCCACTCCATTCCACTCCACTCCACTCCACTCCACTTCATTCCAGTTCACTCCGCTCCTTTCCATTCCATTCCACTCCATTCCACTCCACTGCATTCCACTCGATTCCACTCCATTCCACTCCATTCCAATCCACTCTACTCTGAACTCCATTTCACTGCAATTCACTGTACTCCATTCCATTCCATGCCATTCCACTCCACTCTATTCCATTCCACTCCAGTCTACTCCACTCCACTCCACTCCTTTCCATTCCACTATATTCCATTCCAATCCATTCCACTCCTCTCCAATTCACTCCACTCCACTCCGTGCCATTCCATTCCACTCCAATCCACTCTATCCCATTCCACTTCACTCCCTTTCATTCCTCTTCTTTCCAATGAAATCCACTCAACTTCACTCCACTACATTCCAATCCATGCCGTTACACTCCCTTCCACTCCACTCCATCCCATTCCATTCCACTTCACTATACTCTATTCCTCTCCACTCCTTTCAATACCATTCAACTCCATTCTATAACACTCCACTCCACTCCATTCCAATCCATTCCACAGCATTCCACTCCACTCCACTCCATTCCATTCCATTTCAATCCATTCTACTCCATTCAACTCCATTCAATTTCACTCCATTCCAGTCTATTTCACTCAATTCCTGTCCACTCCACTCCCCTCCACTCCATAACATTCCATTCCACTGCATGCCACTCCAATCGATTTCAATCCATTCCGCTCCACTCCATTGTATTCCACTCTGCTGCACTACATTCCAATCAATTCCACTCCATTACACTCAACTCCACTCCATTCCATTTAATTCCTTTCCATTACATTTCATTCAATTCAACTTCTTTCCACTGAAATCCGGTCCATTCCATTCCACTCCACTCCACTCCATTCCATGCCATTCCATTCCATTCCAATCCATTACATTTCATTCCATTCCATTCCATTCCATTCTACTCCATTCCAGGCCGTTTCACTCCACTGCACTCCATTTCATGCCATTCCATTCCACTCAATTCTAGTCCATTCTACTCTATTCCACTCCTCTCCACTCCATTCCACTCCATTCCCGTCTATTTCACTCCATTCAATTCCACTCCATTCCACTCCATTTCATTCCATTGCATTACATTCCAATCCACTCCACTCTATTCCATTAAACGCCATTCCAGTCTAGTCCATTCCATTCCTCTCCACTGCACTCCATTCCACTCCATTCCATTCCTCTCCATTCCATTCCTTTCCATTCAACTCCACTCCAATCCTTTCCACTCCAATCCATTCCATTCCATTCCTTTTGCTTGCACTGCACTCCACTCCACTACATTCCATTCCATTCCACTCCAATGCACTCCACTCCTCTTCATTCCACTCCACTCCTTTCCACTCCACTATATTCCATTCCATTCCTTTCCACTCGACTACATCCAGTCCAAACCACTCAATTCCACTCCACTCCTCTGCATTCTATTTCATTCCATTCTTCTCCATTGCAATCCATTCCACATACTCCACTCCACTAAGCTCCAATCCACTCCCCTCCATTCCATTCAATTCCATTCCATTCAACTCCATTCAACAACACTCCGCTGCATTCCACTCCACTCTATTCCATTTCATTCCATTCCATTCCAGTCCACTCCATTCCACTCCACTCCACCCCACTCTTCTTCAATCCACTCTGCTGTTCTCCACTCCATTTCACGCCATTCCACTCCACTCCATTCGATTCCACTCTACTCCTTTCCATTCGATTCCATTGAACAGATCTACACTCCACTCAACTCCACTAAAATTCATTCCACTCCATTCCATTTCACACCATTTCACTCCAATCAATTACTTTCCATTCCACTCCACTTCACTCCAATCCATTCATTTACACTGCATTCCACTCAACTCCATTACATTCCACTCCATTCCATTCCCTTCCATTCTACTCCATTCGATTCCATTACACTCCACTCCAAAACATAACATTCCACTCCACTCTATTCCACTCCTCTCCACAACACTCCACTCCATTCCACTCCATTCCATTCCACAATACTATATTCTGTTCCATTCCATTCCACTCCATTCCACTCCAGTACATTCCACTCCCTTCCACTCCATTCCAGTCCACTGCACTGCATCTCTCTGCATTGCATTCCATTGCACTGCACTTCACTCCTTTCCATTCCAATCCATTACACTACACTCCATTCCTGTCCACTCCACTCCACTGCACTCCATTGCATTTAGTTCCACCTCATTCCATTCCAATCAATTCCACTCCACTGCACTCCATTCCATTTAATTCCACCCCATTCCATTCCCTTCAATTCCACTCCATTCCACTCCATTCCAATCCACTCCATTCCATTCCATTCCACTCCACACCTTTCCAGGCCAATCCTTTCCATTCCACTCCACTCCAATCCACTCCATTCCATTGCACTCCATTCCACTCCACACCTTTCCATTCCACTCCATTCCATTCCATACAATTGCATTGCATTCCTTAACACTCCACTCCACTCCATTTCATTACACTCCACTCCACTACATTCCACTCCACTCCACTACACTCCATTCCACTTCACTCCAATCCATTCTACTCCATTCCACTCCATTCCACTCCTTTCCATTCCACTCCATTCCACTCCACTCCACTCCATTCCACTCTACTCCATGACATTCCATTCCACTCCACTCCATGACATTCCATTCCACTCCACTCCACTCCATTCCCTTCCACTCCACTCCATTCCATTCCCCTTCATTCCACTGCACTACACTCTACTTCACTCCACTCCATTCCAATCCATACCATTCCATTCCATTCCACTCCACTCCATTCCATTCCATTCCACTTCACTAAACTCTATTCCTCTCCCCTCCTTTCAACTCCATTAAACTACATTGCATTACACTCCACTCCACTCCATTCCAATTCATTCCACTCCATTCCACTCCATTCCCTTCCTTTCCGTTATATTTCAGTCAATTCCACTCCATTCCACTCCACTCCATTTCACTCCTTTGTACTCTATTCCACTGCATTCCACTCCACTCCATTTCCCTCCCTTCCACTCACTTCCTCTCCATTCCACTGCACTCCATTTCACTCCCTTGCACTATCTTCCCCTCCATTCCATTTCACTCCCTTGCACTCTCTTCCCCTCCATTCCAGTCCACTCCACTCCACTCTAGTCCATAACATTCCGTTCCACTGCACACCACTCCAGTCTATTCCAATCGATTCTGCTCCACTCCATTGCATTCCACTCCACTCCACTACATTCCAATCAATTCCATTCCAATACACCCCACTCCACTACATTCCATTAAATTTCTTTCCATTCCATTACATTCCTTTTCACTGCAATGCAATCCATTCCACTCCAATCCACTCCATTCCATGCCATTCCATTCCATTCCAATCCATTTCATTTCATTTCAGTCCATTCCTTTCCACTCTACTCCATTCCAGGCCTTTGCACTACACTGCACTCCACTTCACTCCATTCCATTACACTCCATTCCATTCCATTCCACCCCATTACAGTCCACCCCACTCCATTCGACTCCATTTCAGTCCTTTACACTCCATTCCATTCTATTCCACTACACTCCGGTTTCTTCCATTCCATTACACTCCTTTCCTCACCACTCCTCTCCATTCCACTCCATCCCTTTCCATTACATTCCATTTCGTTCCACTTCACTGCACTCCAATCCACTACCCTCCTTTCTACTCCACTGCACTCCACTCCACGGCATTCCACTCCACGCCACTCCACTCCATTCTATTCCACTCCATTCCTCAATACTCTACTCCATTCCACTCCATCCCAATCTATTACGTTCCATTTCATTCCACTCCTCTCCATTCCACTCCACTCCACTCCATTCCATTCCACTCCACTCTGTTCAATTCCATTCCATTCCCCTCCACTCCATTACAATCCACTCCCCTCAATTCCACTCCACTCCACTCCATTCCATTACATTCCTTTCCATTCCGCTCCATTTCTTCCACTCCATTCCATTCCATTCCACTGCATTTCATTCCACTCAACTGCATTTCATTCCATTTCATTCAAATGCACTCCACTCCACCCCACTCCACTTCATTCCAATCCATTCCATTCCACTCCATTCCTCCCCAATGCATTCCATTCCATTCCACTTCAGTCCACTCCAATCCTCTCCATTCCATTGCACTCCACTCCGCTATATTCTATTCCACTCCACTCCACTTAATCACAATCCATTCCACCCTATTCCATTCCACTCTCCTACATTCCATTCCATTTCATACCATTCCACTCTCCTATATTCTATCCCATTTCATATCATTCCACTGCATTCCACTCCACTCCATTCCACACCATTCCACTCCATTCCTTTCCACTCCAATGTAGTCCACTTATCTGCATTCCACTCCAATGTACTCCACTCATCTGCATTCCATTCCACTCCATTCCTCTCCACTACATGCCATTCCATTACACTCCACTGCACTCCAAGCCACTCCATTTCATTCCATTCCATTGCACTCCATCCCATTCCATTCCATTCCACTCAATTCCATTCCATTCCACTCTATTATATTCCACTTGACTCCATTGCACTCCACTCCTTTCCATTGCCTTCCATTCAACTCCATTCCACTCTACTCCACTACATGCCACTCCATTCCACTCCACTCCATTCCATTCCCTTCAACTCCACTCCACTCTGCTCCATTCCATTCGATTCCATTCCAATCCATTGCACTCCATTTCAATCCATTCCACCCATTCCACTCAACTCAATTCCATTCCCTTTAATTCCATTAAACTGCATTGCATTCCACTGCACTCCACTACAGTCCAGTGCACTCCACTCCAGTCCACTGCACTCCATTCCACTCCACTCCACTCCACTCCATTCCACTCGATTCCATTCCATTCCACTCCACTCCATTCCATTCCATTCAACTGCACTCTACTGCCATCCACTCCACTTCTATGCATTACACTCCATTCCATTCTACTCCATTCCTCTCCACTCCATTCCATTCCACTCCATTCCTCTCCACTCCATTCCATTCCACTCCACTCCACTCCACTAAATTGCACTCCATTCCATTCCACTCCACTCTATTCCAATCCAATCCATTCCATTGCACTCCATTCCAGTCCACTCCACTCCACTCCACTCCATTCCATTCCACTCCACTCTATTCCAATCCAATCCATTCCATTGCACTCCATTCCACTCCATTCCACTCCACTCCACTCCACTCCACTGCACTGCACTCCATTCTATTCTTCCACTCCACTCCATTCCATTGCATTCTACTCCATTCCATGACATTGCTTTCCATTCCACTCCACTCCATTCCCCTCCGGTCTATTACACTCAACTCCATTCCATCAAATCCATTCCATGACACCCCACGAATCTCCACTCCACTCCATTCCAATCCGTTCCATTCCATTTCGCTCCAATCAACTGCACACCACTCAAATCCACTCCACTCCATTCCATTCTACTCCATTCTACTCCTTTTCTTTCCACTTTACTCCAATCCACTCTACTCCACTCCATTACACCCCACTCCATTCCATTCCACTCCATTAGATTCCACTCCAGTCCACTCCATTCCATTCCATTCCACTCCATTCCATTCCATTCCATTTCACTTCATTGAATTCCATTCCACACCATTGCCGTACATTCCATTCCATTCCACTTAACTCCACTCAATTATATTCCACTCCATTCCACTCTGTTCCACTCGACTCCATTCCATTCCATTCCAATAACTGCAATCCAATCCATTCCATTTCATTCTGCTCCATTCAGTCCGATGCTATCCCTCTCCACGCAACTCCAATCCATTCCACTGCACTCCATTCCCTTTCAATCCATTCCGTTCCACTCCACTCAGTTTCGTTCCACTCCACTCAGTTTCATTCCACTCCACTCCAATCCATTCCACTCCACTCCAGTCCATTCCATTCCATTCTACTCCATTCCACTCCATTCCTCTGCATTAGATTCCATTCCACTACATTCCAGTCCGCAACACAGCTTTCCACTGTACTCCACTCCACTCTGCTACACTCCACTCCATTCCATGCCATTTCATTCCACTCCACTCCATTCTATTCCATTCCCTTTCATTCCATTCCGTTCCATTTCACTTCATTCCACTCAAATCCACTCCATTCCATTACATTCCTTTCCACTCAACTCCATTCCATTCCAATCCTTTCCACTCCACTCCACTCCATTCCACTCCATTCCATTCCATTCCATTCCACTCCATTCCATTCAATTCCACTCTTCTTCATTCTACTTCAGTCAAATCCACTCCAATACATTCCATTTCTATCCATTCAACTCCATACCTCTCCACTCCAATACATTCCATTTCTATCCATTCAACTCCATACCTCTCCACTCCACTCAATTCAACTCCAGTCCACTCCATTCCATTCCATTCTATTCCACTCCACTACAGTCTACTCGACTCCACTCCATTCAACTCCACTCCATTCCATTAAATTCGAATCCATTCCACTCCATTCCATTCCACTCCACTGCATTCCATTACACTCTAATCCTTTTCACTCCATTCCACTCCACTCCTCTCCACTCACCTCCATTCCATTCCATTCCACTCCACTCCATTCCCCTCCAATCCATTCCATTGCACATCATTCCTGTTCCCTCCACTCAACTCCACTCCACTGCACTCCACTCCATTCTATTCCTTTCCACTCCACTCCACTGCATTGTGTTCTACTCCATTCCATGACATTCCTTTCCACTCCTCTCCATTCCACTCCACTCCATTCCACTCCACTCTATTACACTCAACTCCACTCCATCAAATCCATTCCATGACAACCCATCAATCTCCACTCCTCTCCATTCCAATCCATTTCATTCCATTTCGCTCCAATCCACTGCACTCCACTCATATCCACTCCACTCCATTCCATTCTACTCCATTCTACTCCGTTTCTTTCCACTTTACTCCAATCCACCCAACTCCACTCCATTACACCCCATTCCATTCTATTACACTCCATTGGATTCCACTCCATTCCATTCCATTCCATTTCACTTCATTCAATTCCATTCCACACCGTTCCCGTACTTTCCACTCCATTCCACTTAACTTCACTCAATTATATTCAACTCCATTCCACTGCATTGCATTCCACTCTATTCCACTCGACTCCATTCCATTCCCTTCCAAACCACTCCACTCCAACCCATTACATTTCATTCTGCTCCATTTAGTTCGATGCCATTCCTCTCCATGCCACTTCTCTCCATGCCATTGCACTCCATTCCCTTTCATCCCTTTCCATTCCACACCATTCAGTTTCATTCCACTCCACTCCACCCTATTCCACTCCAGTCCATTCCATTCTATTCCATTCTATTCCACTCCACTCCATTCCTCTGCATTAGATTCCAATCCACTATGTTACAGTCTGCAACACTCCTTTCCACTCTACTCCACTCCACTCCACTCCACTCCACTGAACTACATTCCATACCATTCCATTCCACTCCACTACATTCTATTCCATTCCCCTTCATTCCATTCCCTTCCATTCAACTTTCTACACTCAACTCCACTCCATTCCATTCCATTCCTTTCCACTCAACTCTATTCCATTCCAATCCTTTCCACTCAACTCCACTCCATTCTACTCCATTCCATTCCATTCCATTCGACTCCTTTCCATTCCATTCCACTCTTCTCCATTTTACTCTGGTCAAATCCATTCCACTACATTCCATTTCTTTCCAATCAACTCCATTCCTCTCCACTCCACTCAATTCAACTCCAATCCACTCCATTCTATTCCATTCTATTCCACTCCACTCCATTCTAATCGACTCCACTACATTCAACTCCACTCCATTCCATTACATTCGACTCCATTCCCCTCCTTTCCATTCCACTCCAAACCATTCCGTTCCACTCCACGCCATTTCACTTCGTTCCACGCCACTCCTCTCCACTCAGCTTCATTCCATTCCATTCCACTCCAATCCATTCCACTCCAATCCATTCCATTGCACTCCATTCCAGTCCACTCCACTCCACTCTACTCCACTTCACTCCACTCCATTCCATTCCTTTCCACTCCACTCCATTCCATTGCATTCTACTCCTTTCCATGACATTGCTTTCCACTCCACTCCATTCCGCACCACTCCATTCCACTCCACTCTATTACAGTCAACTTCATTCCATCAAGTCCATTCCATGATACCAGTCCAATCTCCACTCCACTCCATTCCAATCCATTTCATTCCATTTTGCTCCAATCCACTGCACTCCACTCAAATCCACTCCACTCTATTCCATTCTACTCCATTCTACTCCTTTTCTTTCCACTTTACTCCAATCCACTCAACTCCACTCCATTACACCCCACTCCATACCGTTCCACTTCACTAGATTCCACTCCAGTCCACTCCATTCCATTCCATTCCACTCCATTCCATTCCATTCCATTTCACTTCATTCAATTCCATTCCACACCATTCCCGTACATTCCACTCCATCCCACTGAACTCCACTCAATTATATTCCTCTCCATTCCACTACATTCAATTCCACTCTATTCCACTCGACTCCATTCCATTCCGTTCCAATCCACTCCACTCCAATCCATTCCATTTCATTCTGCTCCATTCAGTTCGATGCCATTCCTCTCCACGCCACTCCAATCCATTCCACTGCACTCCATTCCCTTTCATTCCATTCCATTACACTCCACTCAGTGTCATTCCACTCCACTCCACTCCATTCCACTCCACTCTACTCCCTTCCAATCCATTCTATTCCATTCCACTCCATTTCTCTGCATTAGATTCCATTCCACTACATTCCAGTCCACAACACTCCTTTCCACTCTACTCCACTCCACTCCACTCCACTCCATTCCTTGCCATTCCATTCCACTCCACTCCATCCTATTCCGTTCCCCTTCATTCCATTCGATTCTATTCCACTTCACTGCACTCAAATCCATTCCATTCCATTCCATTCCTTTCCACTCTACTCCATTCCATTCCAATCCTTTCCACTCCACTCCACTCCATTCCACTGTATTCCATTACACTCTTCACCATTCTACTCCAGTCAAATCCATTCCACTACATTCCATTTCTTTCCATTCAACTCCATTCCTATCCAATCCACTCAATTCAACTGCATTCCACTCCATTCCATTCCATTCTATTTTACTCCACGCCGTTCTACTCGACTCCACTACATTCAAATCCACTCCATTCCATTATATTCGATTTCATTCCACTCCATTCCATTCCACTACACTCCATTCCATTCCACTCCTCTCCATTCCACTCCAATCTATTCCATTGCACTCCTTTCCTGTCCACTCCACTCCACTGCACTCCACTCCATTCTATTCCTTTCCACTCCAGTCCATTCCATTGCATTCTAGTCCATTCCATGACATTCCTTTCCACTCCACTCCATTCCACTCCACTCCACTCCACTCCACTCCACTCCATTCCACTCCACTCTATTACACTCAACTCCATTCCATCAAATCCATTCCATGACACCCCACCAATCTCCACTCCACTCCATTCCAATCCATTTCATTCCATTTCGCTCCAATCCACTGCACTCCACTCAAATCCACTCCACTCCATTCCATTCTACTCCATTCCACTCCGTTTCTTTCCACTTTACTCCAATGCACTCAACTCCACTCCATTACAACCCACTATATTCCATTCCACTCCATTAGATTCCACTCCAGTCCACTCCATCCCATTCCATTCCACTCCATTCCATTCCATTCCATTTCACTTCATTCAATTACATTCCACTCCATTCCCGTACATTCCACTCCATTCCACTTAATTCCACTCAATTATATTCCACTCCATTCTACTGCGTTCCTTTCCAGTCTATTCCAATCGACTCCACTCCATTCCGTTAAAATCCACTCCACTCTGATCCGTTCCATTTCATTCTGCTCTATTCAGTTCGATGCCATTCCTCTCCACGCCACTCCAATCCATTCCACTGCACTCTATTCCCTTTCATTCCATTCCATTCCACGCCACTCCAGTCCATTCCATTCCATTCTGTTCCATTCCCCTCCATTCCTCTGCATTAGATTGCATTCCACTACATTCTACTCCGCAACACTCCTTTCAACTCTACTCCCCTTCACTCCACGACACTCCACTACATTCCATGCCATTCCATTCCACTCCAGTCGATTATTTCCCATTCCCCTTCATTCCATTCCGTTCCATTCCACTTCACTCCACTCAAATCCACTCCATTCCATTCAATTCCTTTCCACTCAACTCCATTCCATTCCAATCCTTTCCACTCCACTCCACTCCATTCCACTCCATTCCATTCCAATCCATTCCTCTCCATTCCATATCATTCCACTCTTTTCCATTCTACTACAGTCAAATCCATTCCACTACTTTCCATTCCTTTCCATTCAACTCCATTCCTCTCCACTCCACTCCATTCAACTCCAGTCCACTCCATTCCATTCCATTCTATTCCACTCCACTCAATTTTACTCGACTCCTCTCCATTCAACTGCACTCCATTCCTTAACATTTGATTCCATTCCAATCCATTCCATTCCATGCCAATCCGTTCCATTCCACTCCACTCCATTTCTCTCCTTTCAGCTCCACTCCTCTCCACTAAACTCCATTCCATTCCATTCCACTCCAATCCATTCCACTGCAATCCATTCCATTGCACTCCATTCCAGTCCACTCCACTCCACTCCACTCCACTGCACTCCACTCCATTCTATTCCTTTCCACTCCACTCCATTCCATTGCATTCTACTCCATTCCATGACATTGCTTTACACTCCACTCCATTCCACTCCACTCTATTACACTCAACTCCATTCCATGAAATCCATTCCATGACACCCCACCAATCTCCACTGCACTCCATTCCAATCCGTTTCATTCCATTTCGCTCCAATCCACTGCACTCTACTCATAACCACTCCACTCCTTTCCATTCTACTCCATTCTACTCCGTTTCTTTCCACTTTACTCCAATCCACTCAACTCCACTCCGTTACACTCCACTCCATTCCATTCAACTCCATTAGATTCCACTCCAGTCCACTCCATTCCATTCCATTACACTAAATTTCGTTCCATTTCGTTCCACTTCATTCAATTCCATTCCACACCGTTCCCGTAGATTCCACTCCATTCCAATTAACTCCATTCAGTTATATTCCACTCCATTCCACTGCATTCCATTCCACTCTATTCCACTCGACTGAATTCCTTTCCGTTCCAATCCACTCCACTCCAGCCCATTCCATTTCATTCTGCACCATTCATTTCGATGCCATTCCTCTCCACCACACTGCAATCCATTCCACTGCACTCCATTCCCTTTCATTCCATTGCATTCCACTCCACTCAATTTCATTCCACTCCACTCCTCTCCATTCCACTACACTCCAGTCCATTCCATTCCGTTCTATTCCATTCCACTCCATTCCTCTGCATTAGTTTCCATTCCACTACATTCAAGTCCGCAACACTCCTTTCCACCCTACTCTACTCCGCTCCACTCCACGACACTCCACTCCATTCCATGCCAATCCATTCCACTCCACTCCATTCTATTCCATTGGCCTTCATTCCATTCCATTCCATTCCACTTCACTTCACCCAAATCCACTTCATTCCATTCAATTCCTTTCCACTCAACTCCATTCCATTCCAATCCTTTACACTCCACTCCATTCCATTCCACTCCATACCATTCCATTCCACTCTTCTCCATTCTACTCCAGTCAAATCCATTCCACTACAATCCTTTTCTTTCCATTCAACTCCATTCCTCTCCACTCCACTCAGTTCAACTCCAGTCCACTCCATTCCATTCCATTTTATTCCACTCCACTCCATTCTACTCCACCTCACTCTATTCAACTCCACTCCATTACATTACATTTGATTCCATTCCACTGCATTCCATTCCACTCCACTCCATTCCATTCCACTCCATTGCATGCCATTCCACGCCACTCCTCTCCACTCACCTCCATTCTATTCCATTCCACTCCACTCCGTTCCTTTCCAATCCATTCCATTGCACTGCATTCCAGTTCACTCCACTCCACTGTACTCCACTCCACTCTATTCCTTTCCACTCAACTCCATTCCGTTTCATTCTACTCCATTCGAGGACATTCCTTTCCACTCCACTCCATTCCACTCCACTCCTTTCCACTCCACTCTATTACACTAAACTCCGTTCCATCAAATCCATTCCATGGCATGCCACCAATATCCACTCCACTCCATTCCAATCCATTTCATTGCCTTTTGCTCCAATCCACTGCACTCCACACAAATCCACTCGACTCCATTCCATTCCACTCCGTTCCACTCTGTTTCCTTCCACTTTACTCCAATCCACTCATCTCCACTCCATTACACCCCACTCCATACCATTCCACTCCATTAGATTCCACTGCAGTCCATTCCATTCCATTCCATTCCACTCCATTCCATTCCATTCCATTCCACTCCATTTCATTCCATTCCATTTCACTTAATTCAATTCTATTCCACACCATTCCCGCACATTCCACTCCATTCCACTTAACTCCACTCAATTATATTCCACTCCATTCCAGTGCATTCCATTCCACTCTATTCCACTCGACTCCATTCCATTCTGTTCCAATCAACTCCACTCCAATCCATTCAATTTCATTCTGCTCCTTTCAGCTCGATGCCTTTCCTCTGCACGCCACTCCAATCCTTTCCACTGCACTCCATTCCCTTTCATTCCATTCCATTACACTCCACTCAGTGTCATTCCACTCAACTCCACTCCATTACACTCCACTCTACTCCCTTCCAATCCATTCTATTCCATTCCACTCCATTTCTCTGCATTAGATTCCATTCCACTACATTCCAGTCCACAACACTCCTTTCCACTCTACTCCACTCCACTCCACTCCACTCCATTCCTTGCCATTCCATTCCACTCCACTCCATCCTATTCCATTCCCCTTCATTCCATTCCATTCCATTCCATTTCATTCCACTCAAATCCACTCCATTCCATTCCATTCCTTTCCACTCAACTCCATTCCATTCCAATCCTTTCCACTCCACTCCACTCCATTCCACTCCATCCCATTCCAATCCATTCCACCACATTACATTCTCTTCCACTCTTCTCCATTCTACTGCAGTCAAATCCATTCCACTACATTCCATTTGTCTCCATTCAACTCCATTCCTCTCCACTCCACTCAATTCAACTCCAATCCACTCCATCCCATTCCATTCTATTCTACTCGACTCCACTCCATTCAACTCCAATCCATTCCATTTCATTCGACTCCATTCCACTCCATTCCACTCCACTCCACTCCACTCCATTCCACTCCACTCCATTTCACTCCATTCCACGCCACTTCTCTCCACTCAATTCCCTTCCATTCCTTTCCACTTCACTTCATTCCACTCCAATCTATTCCATTGCACTCCATTCCAGTCCAATCCACTCCACTCCACTTCACTGCACTCTACAACATTCTATTCCTTTCCACTCCACTCCTTTCCATTGCATTCCACTCCATTCCATGATATTCCTTTCTACTCCACTACATTCCACTCCACTCCATTCCACTCCTCACTATTACACTCAACTCCATTCCATCAAATCCATTATATGACACCCCACCAATCTCCACTCCACTCCATTCCAATTCTTTTCATTCCAATTCGCTCCAATCCACTGCACTCCGCTCAAATCCACCCCACTCCTTTCCATTCTACTCCATTCTACTGCGCTTCTTTCTACTTTACTCCAATCCACTCAAGTCCACTCCATTACACCCCACTCCATTCCATTCCATTCCATTAGATTCAGCTTCAGTCCAATCCATTCCATTACATTCCACTCCATTCCATTCCATTTCACTTCATTCAGTTCCATTCCACACCGTTCCCGTACATTCCACACCATTCCACTTAACTCCACTCAATTATATTTCACTCTATTCCACTGCTTTCCTATCCACTCTATTCCACTCGACTCCATTCCATTCCATTCCTAGCCACTCCACTCCAATCCATTCCATTTCATTCTGCTCCATTCAGTTCGATGCCATTCCTCTCCAGGCCACTACAATCAATTCCACTGCACTCCATTCCCTTTCATTCCATTCCATTACACTCCACTCAGTTTCATTCCACTCCACTCCAGTCCATTCCACTCCACTCCAGTCCATTCCATTCTATTCTATTCCATTCCACTCCACTCTATTCCATTCCACTCCATTTCTCTGCATTAGATTCCATTCCACTACATTCCAATCCGCAATACTCCTTTCCACTCTACTCCACTCCACTCCACTCGACTCCACTCCTTTCCATGCCATTCCATTCCACTCCACTCCATTCTATTACAATCCCCTTCATTCCATTCCGTTCCATTCCACTTCTCTCCACTCAAATCCACTCCATTCCATTCTATTCCTTTCCAATCAACTGCATTCCATTCCAATCTTTTCCACTCCTCTCCACTCCATTCGACTCCATCCTATTCCATTCCATTCCACTACATTCCACTCTTTCCATTCTACTCCAGTCAAATCTATTCCACTACATTCCATTTCTTTCCATTCAACTCCATTCCTCTCCACTCCTCTCAATTCAATTCCAGTCCACTCCATTCGACTCCATTCCATTTCACTCCACTCCATTCCATTCCACTCCACTCCATTTCACTCCATTCCACGACACTCCTCTCCACTCAACTCCATTCCGTTCCAGTCCACTCCACTGCACTCCACTCCATTCTATTCCTTTCCACTCCACTCCATTCCATTGCATTCTACTCCATTCCATGACGTTCCTTTACACTCCACTCCATTCCACTACACTCCATTCCACTCCACTCTATTACTATCAACTCCATTCCATCAAATCCGTTCCATGACACTCCACCAATCTCCACTCCACTCCATTCCAATCCATTAAATTCCATTTCGCTCCAATCCACGGCACTCCACGCAAATCCGCTCCACTCCATGCCATTCTACTCCATTCTACTCCGATTCTTTCCACTTTACTCCAATCCACTCAACTCCACTCCATTACACCCCACTCCATTCCTTTCTACTCTATTAGGTTCCACTCCAGTCCACTCCATTCTATTCCATTCCACTCCATTCCATTCCATTCCATTTCACTTCATTCAATTCCATTCCACACCGTTCCCGTACATTCCACTTCATTCCACTTAACTCCACTTAATTATATTCCATTGCATTCCATTCCACACTATTCCACTCATCTCCTTTCCCTTCCGTCACTATCCACTCCACTCCTATGCATTCCATTTCATTCTGCTCCATTCAGTTCGAGGCCATTCCTTTCCACACCACTTCAAACCATTCTACTGTACTCTATTCCCTTTCATTCCATTCCCTTCCACTACACTCAGTTTCGTTCCACTCCACTCTATTCCATTCCACTTCACTCCAGTCCCTTACATTCCATTCCATTCCACTCCATTCTTCTGCATTAGATTCCATTCCGCTACATTCCAGTCCGCAACACTCCTTTCCACTCTACTCCACTCCACTCCACTCCACTCCACTCCACACCATTTGCTGCCATTCCATTTCACTCCACTCCATTCTATTCAATTCCCATTCATTCCATTCGCTTCCATTCCACTTCACTCCACTCAAATCCACTCCATTCCATTCCATTCATTTCCACTTAACTCCATTCCATTCCAATTCTTTCCACTCCAATCCACTCCATTCCACTCCATTCCATTCCACTCCATTCCATTCCATTCCACTCTTCTCCATTCTACTCCAGTCAAATCCATTCCACTACAATCCATTTCTTTCCATTCAACTCCATTCCTCTCCACTCCACTCAATTCAACTCCAGTCCACTCCATTCCATTCCATTCTATGCCACTGCACTCCATTCTACTCGACTCCACTCCATTCAACCCCACTGCATTCCATTACATTCGATTCCATTCCACTGCATTCTATTCAAATCCACTATATTCCACTCCACTCTATTGCACTCCATTGCACGCCACTCCTCTGCACTCAACTCCATTCCATTCCATTCCACTCTACTCCATTCCTCTCCAATCCATTCCATTGCACTCCTTTCCAGTCCACTCCACTCCACTGTACTCCACTCCATTCTATTCCTTTCCACTCAACTCCATTCCATTTCATTCTACTTTATTCCATGGCATTCCTTTCCACTCCACTCCATTCCACTCCACTCTATTACTCTCACTCCGTTCCAACAAATCCATTCCATGTCACCCCACCAATCTCCACTTCACTCCATTCGAATCCATTTCATTCCATTTCCCTCCAATCCACTGCACTTCACACAAATCCACTCCACTCCATTCCATTCTACTCCATTCTACTCTGTTACCTTCCACTTTACTCCAATCCACTCAACTCCACTCAATTACACCCCACTCCATACCATTTCACTCCATTAGATTCCACTCCTGTCTACTCCATTGCATTCCATTCCACTCCATTCCATTCTATTCCATTTCACTTAATTCAATTCCATTCCACACCATTCCCGTACATTCCACTCCATTCCACTTAACTCCACTCAATTATATTCCACTCCATTCCAATGCATTCCATTCCATTCTATTCCACTCGACTCCATTCCATTCTGTTCCAATCCACTCCACTCCAATCCTTTCAATTTCATTCTGCTCCGTTCAGTTTGTTGCCATTCCTCTGCACACCACTCCAATCCAATCCACTGCACTCCATTCCCTTTCATTCCATTCCATTACACTCTACTCAGTTTCATTCCACTCAATTCCACTCCATTCCACTCTACTCCAGTCCATTCCTTTCTATTCCATTCCACTCCATTCCATTCCATTCCACTCCATTCCTCTGCATTAGATTCCATTCCACTACATTCCGGTCTGCAACACTCCTTTCCAATCTACTCCACTCCACTTCACTCCACTCCACTCCATTCCGTGCCATTCCTTTCCACTCAACTCCATTCTGTTCCATTCCCCTTCATTCCATTCCGTTCCATTCCAGTTGACTCCACACAAATCCACTCCATTCCATTCCATTCCTTTCCACTCCACTCCATTACATTCCAATAATTTCCACTCCACTCCACTCCATTCCACTCCATCCCATTCCAATCCATTCCACTACATTCCATTCCATTCCACTCTTCTCCATTCTACTCCTGTCAAATCCATTCCACTACATTCCTTTTCTCTCCATTCAACTCCATTTCTCTCCACTGCACTCAAATCAGTTCCAGTCCACTCCATTCCATTCCATTCTACTCCACTCCACTACATTCTACTCGACTCCACTCCATTCATCTTCAATCCATTCCATTACATTCGATTCCATTCCACTCCATTCCATTCCACTCCACTCGATTCCATTCCACTCCACTCCCTTTCCCTCCATTCCACACCACTCCTCTCCATTCAATTCCATTCCCTTCCATTCCACTCCACTTCATTCCACTTCAATCCATTCCATTACACTCCATTCCAGTCCAATCCACCCCATTACACTCCACTGCACTACAGTCCATTCTATTCCTTTCCACTCCACTCCTTTCCATTGCATTGTACTCCATTCCATGACATTCCTCTCCTCCCCACTCCATTCCACTCCACTCAATTCCACTCCTCACTAATACACTCATCGACATTCCATCAAATCCCTTCCATGACACCACAAAAATCTCCACTCCACTACTTTCCAACTCTTTTCATTCCTTTTAGATCCAATCCACTGCAGTCCCCTCAAAACCACTCCACTCCATTCCAATGTACTTCATTCTAATCCGTTTCTTTCCATTTTACTCCAATCCACTCAACTTCACTCCAGTACACCCCACTCCATTCCATTCCACTCCACTCCAATCCATTCCATTCCATTCCACATTCCATACCATTCCATTACACATTATATTCAATTCCACATTCCATTCCATTCCATTCCACTCCACAATCCAACCCATTCCATTCCACTTTCCATTCCATTCCATTCCACATTACATTTCACATTAAATACCATTCCATTCCATATTCCATTCTACATTCCATTCCATTCCATTCCACAGTCCATTAAGTTCCATTGCACATTCCATTCCATTCCATTTCACATTCCATTCCATTCCACTTCATTCCAGTACACATTCCATTCCATTCCATTCCACATTCCATTCCACTCCATTCCACATTCCATTCCATTCCATTCCACATTCCATTCCATTCCATTTCACATTCCATTCCACATTTCATTCCATTCCATTCCACATTCCATTCCGTTCCATTTCACATTCCATTCCACTTTCCATTCCACATTTCCTTCTATTCCATTCCACATTCCTTTCCACATTCCATTTCATTCCATTTCACATTCCATTCCATTCCACATTTCATTCCAAATTCCATTCCATTCCATTCCAAATTACATTCCACTTACCATTCCACATTCCATTCCATTCCATTGCAAATTCCATTCCATTCCACTCCACATTCCATTCCATACCATTCCATTCCATTCCACATTCCATTACACATTCCTTTCCATTCCATTCCACATTACATTCCACATTCCATTCCAATCGATTCCACATTCCATTCTACATTCCATTCCATTCCATTCCATTCCACATTCCATTCAATTCCATTTCACATTCCATTCCAATCCATTTCACATTCCATTCCATTCCATTCCATTCCAGTCCACATTCCATTCCATTCCATTCCACATTCCATTCCATTCCATTCCAATCCAGTCCACATTCCATTCCGTTTCATTCCTCATTCCATTCCATATTCCATTCCATTAAATTCCACACTCCATTCCATTCCATTCCACACTCCATTCCATTCCATTCCACATTCCATTCCATTGCATTCCACATTCCATTCCATTCCATTCCACATTCCATTACATTCCACTACATATTCCATTCCATTCCAGTCCAAATTCAATTCGATTCCATTCCACATTCCATTCCATTCCACATTCCATTCCATTCCATTTCATATTCCTTTCCATTCCAGTCCAAATACCATTCCATTCCATTCCACTTTCCATTCCATTCCATTCCACATTCCATTGCATTGCATTCCACATTCCATTCCATTCCACATTGCATTCCATTCCATTCCATTCCACATTCCATTCCACATTCCATTCCATTCCACATTCGATTACACTTTCCATTGTTTTCCAATTCACATTCCGTTCCAGATTCCATTCCACATTCCATTCCATTCCATTCCAAATTGCATTCCATTACATTTCACATTCCATTCCACATTCCATTCCATTCCATTCCATTCCACGTTCCTTTCCATTCCATTTCACATTCCACTCCTTTCTATTCCACATTCAATTCCACTTTCTGTTCCACGCTCCGTTCCACGTTCCATTCTACCTACCATTCCATATTCCATTCCATTCCCTTCCACATTCCATCCACATTCTATTCAACGTTCCATTCCATTCCATTCTGCATTCCATTCCACATGAGTTTACACCTTCCATTCCACGTTCCATTCCACCTTCCATTACATTCCATTCCACATTACATTCCACATTCGATTCCACGATCTATTCCATTCCATTCCACATTGCATGAAACATTCCATTCCATTACATTACACAGTCCATTCCATTCCATTCCACTTTCCATTCCACATTCCATTCCACATTTTATTCCACTTTCCATTCCATTCCATTCCACATTCCATTCCACATTCCATTCCATTCCATTCCACATTCCATTCCACATTCCATTCCATTCCACATTCATTTCCACATTGCAATCCGTTCCATTCCACGTTGCATTCTATTCCATTCCACATTCCATTCCACATTTCATTCTATTCCATTCCACTTTCCTTTTGATTCCATTTCACATTCCATTCCATTCCATTCCATTCCACGTTCCATTCCACGTTCCTTTCCACGTTCCATTCCACTTTCCATTCCAACTTCCATTCCATTACATTCCACATTCCATTCCACATTCCATTCCATTCCATTCCATTCCATATTCCACACCATTGCATTCCATTTCACATTCCATTCCATTCCATTTCACCTTCCATTCCACTTTCGACTCCATTTCATTCCACATTGCATTCCACATTGCATTCCATTCCTTTATACATCCATTCCACTCCATTCCATTCCACAATACTTTCCATTCCATTCCATTTCACATTCCATTCAATTCCATTCCATATTCTGTTCCATCCCATTTCACATTATATTACATTCCATTCCACATTCCATTCCATTCCATTGCACATTCCACTCCACTTTCCATTCCATTGCATTCCATTACATTCCACATTCCATTCCAATCCATTGCATTCCATATTCCATTCCATTCCACATCCCATTCCATTGCATTCCTCATTCCATTCTATTCCACTTCAAATCCCATTCCATTCCATTTCAAATCCCATTCCATTCCATTTAACATTTCATTCCATTCCATTTCACATTCCGTTCTATTCCATTCCACTCCATTTCACATTCCATTCCATTCCACATTCCATTCCATTCCATTCCACTTTCCATTCCATTCCATTCCATTTCTGATTTTATTCCATTCCATTCCATTTCACATTCCATTCCTCATTCCAATCCATTCCATTACATATTCCATTATACATTCCATTCCATTCCATTCCATTCCTTTACAATCCTTTCCAAATTAGATTCCATTCCACTCCATTCCATGCAACTTTCCATTCCATTCCATTCCATATTCCACTCAATTCCATTCCACATTCCATTCCTTTCCATTCCACATTCCATTCCACAATCCCATACATTCGTTTCCCATTCCATTCCTTTCCATTCCATTCCATTCCACATTCCTTTCCATTCCATTCCATTCCACATTCCGTTCCATTCCATCACACATTCCATTACATGGCATTCACAACCCATTCCATTCCATTCCACATTCCATTTCATTCGTTTCCATTCCATTCCTTTCCACATTCCATTCCATTCCATTCCTTTCCACAATCCACTTCATTCCATTCCACATTTCATTCCACACATTCCACACATTCCACTTTCCATTCCATTCCATTCCATTCCACATTCAATTCCATTCCATTCCATTCCACATTCCACTCTATTCCATTTCAAATTTCATTCTATTTCATTTTCCATTCCATTTCACATTCCATACCATTCCATTATTCATTCCATTCGATTCCATTTCATTCCACGCTATATTCCACATTCAATCCCACATTCCTTTCCATTCCATTCCATTCCACATTCCACTCCATTCCATTTCACGTTCCATTCCACATTCCACTCCCTACTCCATTCAATTCCATTCCACCATCCACTTCATTCCCTTCCATTCCACATTCCATTCCATTCCATTTCAAATTCCATTATATTCCATTCCATTCAATTCCATTCCTCATTTCATTCCATTCCATTCCACATTCCATTCCATTCCATTCCATTCCACATTCCATTCCATTCCATTCCATTCCACATTCCATTCCATTCCATTCCATTCCACATTCCATTCCATTCCATTGCATATTTGCATTCCACGTTCAATTCCACCTTCCTTTCCACGTTCCATTCCATTCCATTCCACATTTCACTCCACAATTCATTCCATTCCATTCCACCTTTCATTCCACGTTCCATTCCATTCCATTTCACATTCCATTCCTCATTCCAATCCATTCCATTTCATATTCCCTTCCACATTCCCTTCCATTCCATTCCATTCCTTTACAATCCTTTCCAAATTCGATTCCATTCCACTCCATTCCATTCAACTTTCCATTCCATTCCATTCCATTCCATTCCATAATCCACTCAATTCCATTCCACATTCCATTCCTTTCCATTCCACATTCCATTCCACATTCCCATACATTCGTTTCACATTCCATTCCTTTCCATTCCATTCCATTCCACATTCCTTTCTATTCCATTGCATTCCACATTCCGTTCCATTCCATCACACATTCCATCACATTGCATTCACAACCCATTCCATTCCATTCCACATTCCATTTCATTCGTTTCCATTCCATTCCTTTCCACATTCCATTCCATTCCATTCCTTTCCACAATCCACTTCATTCCATTCCACATTTCATTCCACGCATTCCACACATTCCACTTTCCATTCCATTCCATTACATTGCACATTCAATTCCATGCCATTCCATTCCATTCCACATTCCACTCTATTCCATTCCAAATTTCATTCCATTTCACTTTCCGTTCCATTTCACATTCCATACCATTCCATTATTCATTCCATTCCATTCTATTTCATTCCACGCTATATTCCACATTCAGTCCCACATTCCTTTCCATTCCATTCCATTCCACATTCCACTCCATTCCATTTCACGTTCCATTCCACATTCCACTCCATACTCCATTCAATTCCATTCCACCATCCTCTTCATTCCCCTCCATTCCACATTCCATTCCATTCCATTTCAAATTCCATTATATTCCATTCCATTCAATTCCATTCCTCATTTCATTCCATTCCATTCCACATTCCATTCCATTCCATTCCATTCCACATTCCATTCCATTCTTTTGCGTATTTGCATTCCACGTTCAATTCCACGTTCCTTTCCACGTTCCATTCCATTCCATTCCACATTTCACTCCACATTTCAATCCATTCCATTCCACCTTTCATTCCACGTTCCGTTCAATTCCATTTCACATTCCATTTCATTCTATTTCATATTCCATTCCATTCCATTCCATTCAACTCCACATTCCTTTCCACATTCAATTCCACATTCCAAAGAGTTCCATTACACATTCAATTCCACATTTCCCTCTATTCCATTCCACATTCCATTGCACATTCCATTCAATACCATTTCACATTCCATTCCATTCCAAATTCCATTCCACATTCCATTCCACATTCCATTCCATTCCATTCCACATTGCATTCCATTCCACTCCACATTCCATTCCATACCATTCCATTCCATTCCACGTTCCATTCCATACCATTCCATTCCATTCCACGTTCCATTCCACATTCCATTCCATTCCATTCCTTTCCACAATCCATTCCATTCCATTGCATATTCCATTCCATTCCATACAACATTGCATTCAATTCCATTCCCCATTCCATTCCATTCAATTCCACATTCCATTCCATTCCATTTCACATTCCATTGCATTCCATTCTTTTCCAGTCCAAATTTCATTCCATACCATTCCACATTCCATTCCATTCCATTCCCCTTTACATTCCACTGCATTTCACAGTACATTCCATTCAATTCCATTCCACATTGCATTTCATTCCATTCCATTCCATTACACATTCCATTGCACATTTCATTCCATTAAACATTTGATTACACTATCCATTCCTTTCCATTTCACATTCCATTGCAGATTCCATTCCACATTCCATTCCATTCCAGTCCACATTCCATTCCACATTGCATTCCATTCCATTCAATTTTCCATTAATCATTCCATTCCATAACATTCCACGATCCTTTCCATGCAATTTCACATTCCACTCCATTTTATTCCACATTCCATTCCACTTTCCTTTCCACGTTCCATTCCACGATCCAT
Source organism: Pongo abelii (assembly GCF_028885655.2). Taxonomy (NCBI): domain Eukaryota; kingdom Metazoa; phylum Chordata; class Mammalia; order Primates; family Hominidae; genus Pongo; species Pongo abelii. The sequence goes on from NC_071997.2 coordinate 3,942,989, forward strand.
TACATTCCATTCAACATTGCATTAAACCTTCCATTCCATTGCATTCCACATTCCATTCCATTCCATTCCATGTTCCATTCCACATTCCATTCCACATTCTGTTCCACTTTCCAAACCATTCCATTCAACATTCCATTCCACATTCCATTCCATTCCATTCCACATTCCATTCCATTCCATTACACATTCCTTTCCACATTGCATTCCATTCCGTTCCACGTTGCATTCCATTCCATTCCACATTCCATTCCATTCCATTCAACGTTCCATTCGATTCCATTTCACATTCTATTCCATTCCATTCCACGTTCCATTCCACGTTCCTTTCCAAGTTCCGTTCCACGTTCCATTCCTCCTTTTATTTCATTCCGTTCCACATTCCATTCCACATTCCATTCCATTCCATTCCATATTCCATTCCGTTCCATTCCATTTCACATTCTGTTCCATTCCACCTTCCATTACACATTCCATTCCATTCCACATTCCATTTGACATTGCATTCCATTCCATTCGACATTCCATTCCATTCCAATCGACATTCGATTCCACATTCCATTGCATTGATTTCACTTTCCATTACATATTCCATTCTATTCCTTTCCACATTGCATTCCACATTCCATTCCATTCGATTCCACATTCCACTCCATTCCAGATTCCACTGCATTCCATTCCTCATTCCATTCCACATTCCACTCCACATTGCACTTCATTCCATTCCACAATCCATTCCATGCCATTCCATTCCGCATTCCATTCCATGCCATTCCACACTGCACTCTATTCCAGTCCATTCCACATTCCACTCCACATTCCTTTCGATTCCATTCCACGTTCCATTCCATTCCATTCCGTATAACATTCCACATTCCATTCCACATTCCTTTCCACATTCCATTCCATTGCATTCCACATTCCATTCCATTCAATCCACATTGCACTACACATTGTAATCCATTCCATTGCACATTCCATTGCATTCCATTCTATTCCATTACAATCCTTTGCACATTCCATTCCATTCCATTCCTCATACCATTCCACATTCCATTCCTTTCCATTCCACATCCCACTCCATTGCATTCCACATTCTATTCCACATTGCATTCCATTCCATTCCACTTTCAATTCCATTCCATTTCACTCTATTTCATTACATTCCTTTCCACATACCATTCCATTCCGTTCCATTTGATATTCCATTCAATTCCATTCCACATTCTATTCCATTCCATTCCACATTCCACTCTACATTCCCATCCATTCTATTCCACATTCCATTCTCTTAAATTCCATTCAATTGCACATTCCATTCCATTCTATTTCATTCCATTTTCCATTCCATTCCATTCCCCATTCCATTGCTTTCCACTCCACATTACATTCCATTCTTTTCTATTCCATTCCATTCCACTTTCCATTCCTTTACATTCCATTCCGCAATCCATTCCATTCCATTTCACATTCCGTTTCTTTGAATTCCATTCCACTTTCCATTCCACATTTATTTCGATTCCATTCCACATTCCATTCCTTTCCGTTTCCAAATTACATTGAATTTCATTTGACATTCCATTCCATTCCGTTTCCCGTTCCATCCCATTGCATTCCATTCCAGTCCACATTCCATTATATTACTTTCCACATTCCATTCAATTCCATACCACGTTTCATTCCACGTTCCTTTCCACATTCCATTCTGCATTCCATTCCACATTCCATTCCATTCCGTTCCACTTTCCTCTCCATTCCATTCCATTCCATTTCACATTCCATTCCATTCCATTCCACATTCCATTCCACGTTCCATTCCATTCCACATTCCATTCCTTTCCATTCAATTCCATTACATTCCATTCCACATTCCATTCCATACCATTCCATTCCACATTCCATTCCATTCCATTCCACATTCCATTCCACATTGCATTCCATTCCATTCCACATTCCATTCCATTCCATTCTATTCCGTTATATTCCTTTCTACATTCCATTAAATTCAATTCCAATCCACATTCCATTCCATTCCATTCCATTCCGTTCCATTCCATTCCACATTCCATTCCATTCCATTCCATTCCATTCCACATTCCTTTCCGTTCCAGATTCTATTTTACATTCCATTCTATTCCATTCCACGTTCCATTCCACATTAAATTCCATAACATTCCAGATTAATTTCAATTTCCATTTAACTTTCCTTTCAATTCCATTCCACATTACTTTGCATTACATTTAAGATTCCATTCCATTCCATTCCGCTTTGCATTCCATTCCATTCCACATTCCATTCCATTCCATTGCATAGCATTCTATATTCCATTCCTTTCGATTCCACATGCCATTCCCATCCATTCCATATTGTATTCCACATTCGTATCCATTCAACTCCCCTTTCCATTCCACATTCCATTGCACATTCCGTTCCAATCCACTTTGTATTCCACATTCCATTCCCCATTCCATTCAATTCCATTGCATTCCATTGAATTTCATATTCGATTCCGTTACTTTCCATTCCACATTCCATTCCATTCCATTCCACATTCCATTCCGCTACATTCCACATTCTATTCCATTCCATTCCTATCAATTCCATTGCATTTCACATCTATTCCACTACATTGCATTCGACATTCCATAACATTCCGTTACACTTTCCATTCCATTCCATTCCATTTTCCATTCCATATTCCAATCCATTCCATTCCACGTTGCATTCCACATTCCATTCCTTTCCATTACACATTCCGTTACACATTCCATTCTATTTCCATTTCGATTGCGATTCAATTCCATACCACATTCCATTCCATTCCATTCCACGTTCCTTTCCATTCCATTCCACATTTCATTATATTTCAATTTCACATTCCATTCCATTTTCCATTCCACATTCTATTCCATTCCATTCAATTCCATTCTATTACACCTTTCATTCCACATTCCATTCCATTCCATTCTACGATGCATTGCACAATCCACTCCACATTCTATTCCATTCCATTCCACATTCCATTCCTTTCCATTCCATTCCGTTACATTTTCCATTCCACATTCCATTCCACATTAGATTGCGTTCCATTCCATTCCATTCCACATTCCATTTCAGTCCATTCCATTCGACATTCCATTCCATTCCATTCCACTTTCCATTCCATTCCATTACACAATCAATTTCATATTACATTCCATTCCATTCCACGTTCCATTCCACTTTCCATTCCATTCCATTCCACATTCCTTTCTATTTCCATTTCATATTCCATTCTATTACCATTTCACATTGCAATATATTCCACATTCCATTCCATTACATTCCACATTCCATTCCACATTCAATTGCATTGCATTCCACTTTCCATTCCATTCCAGTTTGCATTGCATTCCGTTACATTCCATTCCACATTCCATTCCACGTTCCATTCCAAGTTCCTTTCCAGTACATTCCACGTTCCTTTCCTCATTCTATTCCACGTTCCTCTCCATTCCATTCCACATTCCATTCCTCATACCATTCCACGTTCCATTCCATTCCATTCCACGTTCAATTCCATGTTCCAATCTACGTTCCATTCCATGTTCCATTCCACGTTCCATTGCATTCCATTCTAGTTGCAATTCCTCATTCCATTCCACGTTGCATTCCATTACATTCCACGTTGCATTCCATTACATTCCACATTCGATTCCACATTCCATTCCACATTCCATTCCATTCCATTCTACATTCCATTCCATTCCATTTCACATTCCATTCCATTGCATTCCACATTCCATTACACGTTCCATTCCACTACATTCCACGTTCCATTAATTATTCCATTACACGTTTCATTCCTTTCCCTTTCTCATTTCATTCCATATTCCATTCCAGGTTCCATTCCATTCCATTCAACCTTCCATTCCATTGCATTACTCATTCCATTCCATTCCACCCCACATTCCATTCCATTCCATTCCACATTCCTTTCCATTCTACATTTCATTCCATTCCATTCCATATTCCATTCCATTACATTCCACTTTGCATTCCATTCCATTGCATTCTACCTTCCATTCCATTCCATTACATTCCATTCCAAATTCCATTTCAACCCATTCCACATTCCATTAGATTCTATTCCACTTTCCATTCCATTTCATTCCACATTCCATTAGATTCCATTCCACATTCCATTCCATTCCATTCCACATTCCATTCCATTTCATTCCACATTCCATTCCGTTCCATTCCATTCCATTCCACGTTCTATTCCACATTCCATTGCACTTTCCATTCCATTCCATTCTACGTTCCATTCCACATTCCATTCCAGTACATTATATTCGACATTCCATTCCATTCCATTCCATTCCACATTCCATTCCACGATCCGTTCCACTTTCCATACAGTTCCGTTCCACGTTCCATTCCATTCCATTCCGTGTTCCATTCTATTGCATTCCACGTTCCATTCCATTCCATTCCACGATCCATTCCACGTTCCATTCCACGGTACATTCCACGTTCTCTTACATGTTCCATTCCATTCCATTAAACGTTCCATTCCTCATTCCATTCCATATTCCATTCCATTCCATTCCACTTTCCATTCCACGTTCCATTCCACTCCATTCCACGTTCCATTACATTCCACTTTCCATTCCATTAGATTCCACGTTCCATTCCATTCCATTCCACGATGGATTCCATTTTCCATTTCACGTTGCATTACACTATCCATTCCATGTTCCATTCCATTCCATTCCATGTTCCATTCCTTATTCCATTGCACATTCCATGCCATTCGTTTCCACATTCCATTCCACATTCCATTCCGAATTCCGTTCCATTCAATTCCACATTCAATTCCATTACACATTCCATTCCATTCCATTCCACATTCCATTCCATTCGATACCATTCCATTCTATTCCACTTTCCATTCCACATTCCATTCCTTTCCATTCCACTTTCCTTTCCACAATCCACTCCACATTTCATTCCATTCCATGCCATTCCTTTCCACGTTCAATTCCACATTACCTTCCTTATTCCATTCCATTCCATTCCACTTTCCATTCAACATTCCATTCCATTCCATTCCACTTTCCATTCCTTTCCTTTCCATTCTATTGCCTTCCACATTCCATTCAAGTCCATTGCATTCGACATTCCATTACGTTCCATTCCACAGTGTATTCCACATTCCATCCCATTCCATTCAACGTGCCATTTCACATTCCATTCCATTTCACATTCAATTCCATTCCATTCCACATTTCTTTGTATTTCCATTTCACATTCCATTCTATTTCTATTTTACTTTTCATTCCATTCCACATTTCATTCCCCATTCCATTCCATTCTGTTCCACGTTCCATTCCCCATTCCATTCCATCATCCATTCCACATTCCATTCCATTCCATTCCAAATTCCATTCCATTCCATTCCAAATTCCATTCCATTTCATTCCACATTCCATTCCATTCCATTCCATTGCATTTCATTCCACATTCAAGTTCAGTCCATTCCATTCGAGAATCCATTCTGTTCCATTCCACATTCCATTCCATTCCACATTCAATTGCATTCGATTCCACTTTCTTTCTATTCCATTCCTTTCCATTCCACATTCCATTTCTTTCGATTCCACATTTCATTCAATTCCATTCCGCAATCCATTCCATTCCATTCCACTTTGCATTCCTTTCCATTCCATTCCGCTTTCCATTCCACATTCCATTCCACATTCCTTTCCATTCCATTCGATTTCACTGCACGTTCCATTCCACATTCCATTCCACATTCCATTCTGTTCCAATCCATTCCATTCCAAGTTCCATTCCACATTGCATTCTACATTCCTTTCCATTCCATTCCACATACCATTCTACATTTCATTGCATTCCATTCCACATTCCATTCCATTCCATTCAACATTCTATTCCATTCCATTCCACTGCATTCCACATTCCATTCCATTCCATTCCATTCCATTCCACATTCCTTTCCTTTTCATTGCAGATTCCATTCCATTCCATTCCACATTCCATTCCACATTCCATTCTATTCCATTCCATTCCATTCCACTTTCCATTCCACATTCCGTTCCACATTCTCTTCCATTCCATTCCAGATTCCACTCCAGATCTCATTCCATTCCATTCCACATTCCAGTCCACATTCCAATATATTCCATTCCATTACATTGCATTCCACATTCCATTCCACGCCATTCCATTCGACATTCCATTCCATTCCATTCGACATTCCCTTCCATTCCATTCCATTCCACATTCCATTCCACATTCCACTCCAATTCATTCCACGTTCCATTCCACTTCCATTCCATTCCATTCCACATTCCATTCCTTATCCCACTCAATTTCCGTTTCACATTCCATTCTGTTTCCGTTTTACATGTCTTTCCATTCCTATCCACTTTCCATTCCATTCCATTGCATTCAACATTCCCTTCCATTCCATTCCATTCCATATTCCTTTCCATTCCATTACACATTCCATTCCACTTTCCATTCTATTCCATTCCTCATTGCATTCCATTCCGTTCCACATTCCATTCCATTCCACCTTCCATTCCACAATGCATTACATTCCATTCCCCATCCATTCCATTCCAAATTCAATTCCATTCCGTTCCGTTCCTTTCCACATTCCGTTTCAATCCATTCCATTCCATTACACATTCCATTGCTTTCCATTGCATTCCATTCCACATTCCATTCCATTGCATTCCAATCCACATTCTATTCCATCCTTTCCATATTCCATTCCATATTCCATTCCATTGCATTCCACATTGAATTCCATTCCATTCCACATTCCACTAAATTCAATTCCACATTCCATTCCATTCGCCTTCCATTCCATTCCATTCCATTCCACATTCCATTCCATTCCACTTTCCATTCCATTCCTTTCGTTTCCATTCCACATTCCATTCAATACGTTTCCTTTACACATTCCATTCCATTCCATTTCCCATTCCATTACTTTCCATTCCTTTCCACAGTCAATTCCCTTCCATTCCACATTCCGTTCCATTCCATTTCACGTTCCATTCCTTTCCATTACATTCCACAGTTCATTCCATTCCATTCCACGTTCCTTTATATTCCACTTTCCAATCCATTCCATTCGTTTCCATTCCACGTTCCATTGCATACCATTCCTTTCCACATTCCATTGCATTCATTCCACATTTCATTCCATTCCATTGCATCCCACGTTCTATTCCAAATTCCATTCCACATTCCTTTCCATTCCATTCCATTCCATTCCATTCCATTACATGTTTCATTCCACATTCCATTCCAAATTCCTTTCCATTCCATTAAACATGCCATTCCACATTCCATTTCACATTCCATTCCACTTTCCATTCCATTCCACATACCATTCCATTCCATTTCATTGCATTTCATATTGCATTTCTTTCCCTTCCATTACACATTCCACTCCAATCCATACCTCATTCATTTCCATTCCACATTCTATTTCACATTCCATTCCATTACATTCCACGTTCCATTCCAAATACAATTCAATTCTGTACCATATTAAATTCCATAGCTTTCCATATTAAATTCTATTTCCATTTCACTTTCCATTCTATTCCATTCCACATTCCACTGCATTCCATTCCACATTCCATTCAATTCCATTTCACATTGCATTCCATTCCATTCCACATTCCATTCCGTTCCATTGCATTGCATTCCTTATTCCATTCCATCCAATTCCAAATGACATACCCATCCATTCCACATTACATTCCAGATTCGATTCCATTCCATTCCACTTTCCATTCCACATTCCATTGCTCTTTCCGTTCCATTCAACGTTGCATTCCACATGCCATTCCCCTTTCCATTCCATTCCATTCCAAATTCCAATCCACGTTCCATTCCATGCCATTCCATTCTATTGCATTTCACATTCCATTCCATTCCATTGCGTTCCATGTTCCATTCAACGTCTCATTTCTCACTCCAATCCTTTCTCTTCCACATTCCATTTTACATTCCATTCCACATTCCATTCCATTGCATTCCACTTTCCATTACACGTTCCATTCCACTACATTCCACGTTCCATTAATTATTCCATTACACGTTTCATTCCATTCCATTTCTCATTTCATTCCACATTCCATTCCACGTTCCATTCCATTCCATTCCACATTCCATTCCATTGCATTCCTCATTCCATTCCATTCCACCCCACATTCCATTCCATTCCATTCCACATTCCATTCCATTCTACATTTCATTCCATTCCATTCCATATTCCATTCCATTACATTCCACATTAAATTCCATTCCATTGCATTCTACCTTCCATTCCATTCCATTCCATTCCTTATTCCATTTCAATCCATTCCACAGTCCATTGGATTCTATTCCACTTTCCATTCCATTCCATTCCACATTCCATTAGATTCCGTTCCATATTCCATTCCATTCCATTCAACATTCCATTCCATTCCATTCCACATTCCATTCCGTTCCATTCCATTCCATTTGACGTTCTATTCCACATTCCATTGCACTTTCCATTCCATTCCATTCCACGTTCCATTCCACATTCCATTCCATTCCATTCCACATTCCATTCCATTCCAATCCACATTCCATTTCATTCCATTGCATTCCACTGCATTCCACATTCCATTCCAGTCCATTATATTAGACTTTCCATTCCATTCCATTCCATCCCACGTTCCAGTCCACATTCCATTCCATTCCATTCCACATTGCATTCCATTCCAGTCCACATTCCATTTCATTCCATTCTAGTCCATTGCATTCCACATTCCATTCCAGTCCATTCTATTCGACATTGCTTTCCATTCCATTCCACATTCCATTACACATTCCATACCACATTCTATTCCACTCCATTCAACCTTCCATTTCACATTCTATTCCATTTCATTCCACATTCCTTTCCATTTCATTCCACCTTCCATTCTATTTCAATTTCACGTTCCATTCTATTTCCATTTCACATTCCATTCCATTCCACATTCCATTCCACTTTCCATTCCACATTCCTTTTCATTCCATTCCACTTTCCATTCCACCCCGGTCCACGTTCCACTCCACTCTGTTCCATTCCATGACTTCCCACATTCCATTTCAGTCCATTCCATTCGACATTCCATTCCATTCCATTCGACATTCCATTCCATTCCATTCCACTTTCTATTTCATTCCACATTCCTTTGCATTCGATCCCACATTCCATTCCATTCCATTCCTTTCCATTCAAAATTCCATTTCATTTGATTCCACATTCCATTCCTTTCCATTCTGCAATCCATTTCATTTCATTGCACTTTCCTTTCCATTACATTCCATTCCACGTTCCATTACAAATTCCATTCCACATTCCATTCCATTCCATTCCACGTTCCATTCTATTCCACATTCCAATCCGTGCCATTCCGCATCACATTCCATTCCATGCCACTTTCCGTTTCATTCCATTTCACTTTCCATTCCAGTCCATTCCATTCCACCTTCCTTTCCATTCCATTCCACGTACAGTTCCATTCCATTTAATGTTCCATTTTGTTCCATTCCACCTTGCATTCCATTGTGTTCCACTTTCCATTCCAATGCATTCCACGTTCCATTCCATTCCATTGCATTGCACATTCCATTCCATTCCATTCCACATTCCATTCCATTCCACATTCCTTTCCAATCCATTCCTCATTCCATTCAATTCCAATTCACTTTCTATTCCTCATTCCATTCCATTCCATTCCACATTCCATTCCATTCCATTCCACTTTCCATTCCAAATTTTATTCCACATTCCATGCTTTTTGATTCCATTCCACATTCCATTCCATTCCATTCCGCATTCCATTCCATTCCATTCCATTCCACATTCCATTCCATTCCATTCCATGCAATTCCACGTTCCATACCACATTTCATTCCTTTCAATTCTACATTCCATTCCATTCAGTTCCATATTCCGTTCCATTCCATTGCACATTCCATTCCACTTTTCATTCCATTCCATTACACCTAACATTGCAGTCCATTTCATTCCAAATTCTATTCCACATAGCATTCAATTCCATTCCACATTCAATTCCACATTCCATTCCATTCCACATTGCATTACACGTTTCATTCCACTCGACATCAGTTGCCACGTTCCATTCTATTTCATTCCACATTCCTTTCCAAATTCCATTCCACATTCCATTCCATTCGATACCATTCCACATTCCATTCCATTGCATTCTGCATTCCATTCCATTCCTTTCCGTATTCCATTGCATTCCATTACATATTCCATTCCACATTCCAGTGTATTCCATTCCACTTTCTCTTCCACATTCCATTACATATTCGTTTTCATATTCCATTCCATTCGATTCCATTCCACATTCCATTCAATTCCATTCCGTATTCCAATCCATTCCATTCCACATTGCATTCCATTCCATTACACATTGCGTTGCACATTCCATTCTATTACATTGCACATTCCATTCCACATTCCTGTCTATTCCATTCCACATTCCATTCTATTCCACATTCCATTCCATGCCACTCAGCATTCCATTCCATTCCATGCCAAATTCCATTCCGTTCCATTCCACATTCCATTCCATTCCACATTACAATCATGCCATTCCTCATTACAATCCATTCCATGCCACTTTCTGTACCATTCCATTCCACATTCCATTCCTTTGCATTCCATTCTACCTTCCTTTCCATTCCATTCCACGTTCAGTTCCATTCCATTTAACGTTCCATTCTGTTCCATTCCACCTTCCATTCCTTTGTATTCCACTTTCCATTCCATTACATTCCACGATCCATTCCATTCCATTCCATTGCACATTCCATTCCATTCCATTCCAAATTCCATTCCATTCCACATTGCATTCCAATCCATTTCTCATTCCATTCCATTCCAATTCACTTTCCATTCCTCATTCCATTCCATTCCATGCCCTTCCAAATTGCTTTCCACATTCCATTCAATTCCAATCCACATTCCATTCCATTCCATTCCATTCCAGACCACATTCCATTCCATTCCTTTCCATTCCACATTCCATTCCATTCCAAAGCACATAAAAATCTATTCCAATCCACATTTCTTTCCATTCCATTCCACGTTGCATTCCATTTCTTCCCAAGTTCCATTCCTTTCTATTCCACATTCCATTCCACATTCAATGCCTCTTTCATTTCCACTTTCCATTCCATTCCATTCCACATTTCATTCCATTCCTTTTGACTTTTCATTCCAGGTTCCATTCCACGTTCCATTCCATTCCATTCCATTCCTTATTACATTCCACTGCATTCCACATCCCATTCCACATTCCAGGCCATTCTATTTCACATTCCATTCCATTCCATTCCATTCTATTCCGCATTCCATTCAACATTCCGTTCCATTCCATTCCACATTCCATTCAATTCCATTCCATTCCATTCCAAATTCCATTCAATTCCATTCGACATTCCAGTCCACTCCACTACACATTCCATTTCACGTTGCATTCCATTCCATTCCACTTTGCATTCCATGCCATTCCACATTCCGTTCCACATTCCATTCTATTCCATTCCACATTCATTTCCATTCCGTTCCACGTTTCATTTCATTCCATTCCATTCCACTTTCCATTACATTCTAGTCCACGATCAATTCTATTGCCTTCCACGTCCCATCCCACGTTCCATGCCATGTTCCTTTACACGTTCCATTCCATTTTCCATTCCATTCTATTCCACTATCGATTCCACTACATTCCACATTCCATTCCTTTCCATTACATATTCCATTCCACATTCCATTGTATTCCATTCCACTTTCTATTCCACTTTCCATTACACATTCCTTTCCATATTCCATTCCATTTGATTCCATTCCACACTCCATTCAATTCCATTCCGTATTCCAATCCATTCCATTCCACATTGCATTCCATTCCATTACACATTGCATTCCACATTCCATTCTATTACATCCCACATTCCATTCCACATTCTTTTCTATTCCATTCCACATTCCATTCCATTCCACATTCCCTTACAGGCCACACAGCATTCCATTCCATTCCATGCCACATTCCATTCCATTCAATTCCACATTCCATTCCATTCCACTTTCCATTCCATTCCATATTTCATTCCATTCCATTCCACTTTCCATTCCATTCCATATTTCATTCCATTCCATTCCATTCCACGTTCCATTCCATTCCACTTTCCATTCCATTCCATATTTCATTCCATTCCATTCCATTCCACGTTCCATTCCAATCCATTCCACTTTCCATTCCATTCCATTCCACGTTCCATTCCACATTCCATTCCTTTCCATTCCACATTCCATTCCACTCCATTCCATTCCACATTTCATTCTACTTTCCATTCCATTCCATTCTGTATACCATTATATTCCACTACACGTTCCATTCCATTCCATTCCACTTTCCTTTCCATTCCACTTTCCATTCCAAGCCCTTAAACATTACATTCCATTCCAATCCACATTCCATTCTTTCGATTCCATATTGCATTCCATTTCATTCGAATTTCCATTCCATTCCGCATTCCATTCTAATTCCTTTCCATTCCACGTTCCTTACACTCCATTACACATTCCATTCCATTCCATTCCACTCTACATTCCATTCCATTCCACATTCAACTCCATTCAATTTCATTCCGCTTTCAATTCCATTCCATTCCACGTTGCATTCCATTTCCATTCCACATTCCACTCCATTCCATTTCACATTCCATTCCAACTTCCATTCAATCCCATTCCACGTTCCATTCCATTCCATTCCATAATCTATTCCATTCCATTTCCCATTCCATTCCATTCCACATTCCATTTCATTCGATTCCGCATTCCTTTCGATTCCGCATTCTATTCTTTTCCACATTCCATTCCATTCCCCATTCCATTACATGCCAATCCGTTTTAAATTCCAATCCATGCAACACTCCATTCCATTCCATTCTATTCCAAATTCCGTTACACATACCATTCCGTTATTTCCACAGTGAATTCCACATTCCTTTCCAGTCCACATTTCATTCCACATTTCATTCCATTCCACATTCCATACCACGTTCCATTCCATTCCATTCAACATTCAATTCCACATTCCATTCCATTCGATTTCTTTCCACATTCCATTCTATTCCATTCTGCATTCCGTTCCATTCCATTACACCTTGTATTCCATTAAATTCCATTACACATTCCATTCCACATTCCATTTTATTCCACTACACATTCCATTCCACTTTCCTTTCCATTGTGTTCCACATTCCATTCTTTCCACATTCCATTCCATGCCACATTCCAAGGCATTCCATTCCACATTCCATTCCATTCCACATTCCATTCAACTCCATTCCATTTCACGTTGCATTCCATTCCATTCCACCTTCCATTACCTTCCATTCCACTTTCCATATCATTCCATTCCACGTTCCGTTCCACATTCCATTCCATTCCATTCCACATTTCAATCCATTGCATTCTACATTCCATTGCACATTCCATTCCATTCCATTCCACGTTGCATTCAATTCATTCACGTATCCCATTCCATTACGTTGCACGTTCTATTCCATTCCATTCCACTTTCCTTTCCATTCCACATTCCATTCAATGCCATTAAACATTCCATTCCTTTCCATTCCACATTCCATTCCGTTCCCTTCCATTCCACATTCCATTCCATTCCATTCCACATTACTTTCTATTCCATTCCACATTGCATTCCATTCCATTCACATTCCGTTCCATTCCACCTTCCAGTACACATTCCATTCCATTCCATTCCACAATCCATTCTATTCCATTCCATTCCACATTCCATTCCATTTCTTTCCATTGCACATTTCAATCCATTCCATTCCACATTCCATTCCCTTTCATTCCACATTCCATTCCATTCCATTCGACTTTTCATTCCATTGCATTCCGTTCCACATTCCATTCCATTCCATTTCATTCCCTTCCCATCCATTCCACATTCCATTCTATTACTTTCCACAATCCATTCCATTCCATATTCCATATTACATTCCATTCCATTCCACATTCCATTCCATTCCATTCCATTGCATTCCAACTTCGTTTCCATTCCATTCCATTCCATTACAAATTACTATCCATTCCATTCCAGATTCCATTGGATTCCATTCCTCATTCCAATCAATTCCATTCCACATTCCATTCGATTCCATTCCATATTCCATTCAATTCCACTCCATTCCATTCCACGTTCCATTCCATTCTTTTCCATTCCATTTTCCATTCCACATTATATTCCACATTGCATTCCATTCCATTCCATTCCACATTCCATTCCAGATTCCATTCCCCATTCCATTCCACATTCCCTTCCATTCCATTCCATTCCATTCCACATTGCATTTCACATTCCTTTCCATTCCATTCAATTCCATTCCATTCCAAATTCCATTCTATTCCACATTCCATTCCATTGCATTCCACATTCCATTCCTTTCCATTGCATGTTCCATTCCACAATCCACTCCACATTCCATTGCCTTCCATTCCGTTCCATTCCATTCCATTTCACGATGCATTCCACATTCCATTCCACATTCCATTCCATTCCATTCCATACCATTACAAGTTCCATACCAATTTCCTTTCCACAATCAAATCCGTTCCATTCCATTCCATTCCAATTTGAATTCCACATTTCTTTCCACTTTCCATTCCGTTCCATTCCACATTACGTTCCCCTCATTTATATTCCATTGCATTCCACATTCCATTTCAGTCCATTCCATTCGAAATTCCATGCCATTCCATTCCACGTTCTATTCCATTCCATTACACATTCCATTCCATATTCCATTCCAATCCATTCCACTTACAAATTCACATTCCATTCCATTCTATTCCACCTTCCATTCCATTCCATTCCACATTCCATTCTATTTCTATTTCACATTTTATTCTATTTCCATTTCACTTTCCGTTCCATTCCACATTCCATTCCATTCCATTCCATTCCATATTCCATATTCCATTCCTTTATATTCCACATTCCATTCCATTCCATTCCATTGCCTTCCGCCTTACTTTCCATTCCTTTCCATTCCATTCCAAACTCCTATCCATTCCATTCTGGATTCCCTTAGATTCCATTCCTCATTCCATTCCATTCCATTCCACATTCCATTCCATTCGTTTCCACATTGCATTCCATTGCACTACATTCAATTCCACATTCCATTCCATTAAATTCCATTCCACATTCCATTACACATTCCATTCCACATTGCATTCTATTGCATTCCATTCCACATTGCATTGCAGATTCCATTCCCCATTCCATTCCACATTCCATTCCTTTCCATTCCACATTGACTTTCGCATTCCTTTCCATTCCTTTCCATTCAATTCCATTCCATTCCACATTGCATTCTATTCCACATTCCATTCCATTACATTCCACAGTCCATTCCATTGTATTCCATTCTATTCCACATTACATTCCACCTTCCATTCCATTCCATTCCATGTTCCATTCCACAATCCACTCCACATTCCATTCCCTTCCATTCCATTCCATTCCATTTCACATTCCATTCCACATTCCATTCCACATTCCATTCCATTCCATTCCATTCCATTCCATTCCACTTTCCATTCCACTTTCCATTCCACATCCCATTCTGTTCCATTCCATTCCATTCCACTTTCCATCCCTCATTCCTTTCTACATTCCATTCCATTCCATTCCACACTCCATTCCACTCCATTCCATTGCATTGCATTTCACGTTGCATTTCAGTCCATTCCATTTGAAATTCCATTCCATTCCATTCCACGTTCTATTCCATTCCATTACACATTCCATTCCATATTCCATTCCAATCCATTCCACTTTCCAATCCACATTCCATTCCATTCCATTTCACATTCCATTCCATATTCCATTCCAATCCATTCCACTTTCCAATCCACATTCCATTCCATTCCATTCCACCTTCCATTCCATTCCATTCCACATTCCATTCTATTTCCATTTCATATTCCATTCTATTTCCATTTCACTTTCCGTTCCATTCCACATTCTGTTACATTACTTTCCTCTTTCCATTCCGTATTCAATTCCATTCCATTCCACGTTCCATTCCATTTCACTTTGCATTACAATCCGTTCCATTCCATTCCACATTCCATTTCACGTTCCATACCAGTCCATTCCACTTTCCATACTATTCCACTCCACGTTCCATTGCATTCCATTCCATGTTCCATTCCATTCCATTCCACGTTCCATTCCGTTCCATTCCACGTTCCATTCCGTTCCACGTTCCATTCCATTCCATTCCACGATCGATTCCACGTTCCATTCCATGTTCCAATCCATTCCATTAAACGTTCCATTCCTCATTCCGTTCCACATTCCATTCCTTTCCATACCACGTTCCATTCCAAGTTCCATTCCAGTCCATTCCGCATTCCGGTCCGTTCCACTTTTCATTCCATTCCATTGCACGATTCATTCTACTTTCCATTCCACGTTCCTTTCCATTTTATTCCACTTTAAACACCTTATTCCATTCCACGTTCCATTCAATTCCATTCCACATTCTATTCCACATTCCATTGCATTCCATTCCACATTCCATTCCATTCCACATTGCATTCCATTCCATTCCACATTTTGTTCCATTCCGCATTCCATTTCACATTACATTTCATTCGAATCCATTCCATTCTATTCCACATTCCACTCCACATTCCATTGCATTCCATTCCACTTTCCATTCCACAATGCACTCCACATTCCATTCCATTCCATTCCTCGTTCCATTCCACATTCCATTCCACATTTCATTCTGTTCCAATCCTTTCCATGCCACGTTCCATTCCACATTCCATTCCACATTTCATCCCATTCCATTCCACGTTCCATTGCATTCCATTCCACTTTCCATTCCATTCCATTCCACGTTCCATTCCATGTTCCATTCCATTCCATTAAACGTTCCATTCCTCATTCCGTTCCACATTCCATTCCTTTCCATACCACATTCCATTCCAAGTTCCATTCCAGTCCATTCCGCGTTCCGTTCCGTTCCACTTTTCATTCCATTCCATTGCACGATTCATTCTACTTTCCATTCCACGTTCCTTTCCATTTTATTCCACGTTAAACACCTTATTCCATTCCACATTCCATTCAATTCCATTCCACATTCTATTCCACATTCCATTGCATTCCATTCCACATTCCATTCCATTCCACATTGCATTCCATTCCATTCCACATTTTGTTCCATTCCGCATTCCATTCCATTCCATTTCACATTAGATTTCTTTCGAATCCATTCCATTCTATTCCACATTCCACTCCACATTCCATTGCATTCCATTCCACTTTGCATTCCACAATGCACTCCACATTCCATTCCATTCCATTCCTCATTCCATTCCACATTCCATTCCATATTGCTTTCTCTTCCAATCCTTTCCATTCCACGTTCCATTCCACATTCCATTCCACATTTCATCCCATTCCATTGCACTTTCCATTCCACATTTCATTCCATTCCATTCCACATTCCATTACTTTCCATTTCACATTCCATTCCATTCCACATTCCATTCCACGTTCCATTCCATTACATTCCATATTCCTTTCCACATTCAATTCCATTCCATTCCATGTTCCATTCCATTCCACTTTGCATTCCATTCTGTTCCATTCCATTCCACTTTCCATTCCACCTTCCATCCCACTCCATTCCTCTTTCCATAATTTTGAATTTCAAGTTCCATTCCGTTCCATTTCACTTTCCATTTCTGTCCATTCCACGTTCCATTCCAGTCCACCTTCCATTCCATTCCATTCCACAATACATTCCACGTTCCATTCCGCTTTCCATTCCACGTTCTATTCCATGTGCCATTCCATTGTATTAAACGATCCACTCCGCTTTCCATTCCACATTCCATTCCAATCCATTCCACATTCCATTCCACGTTCCATTCCACGCCATTCCACTTTCTTTTACATTCCACTTTCCATTCCATTGCATTCTACGATCCATTCCATTCGATTCCACGTTCCATTCCATTGCATTCCACGTTCAATTCCGTTCCATTCCACGATCCATTCCACTTCAAATTACACATTGCATTCCACTTTCCATTCCACGTTCCATTAAATTCCATTACAGATTGCATTCAACATTCCATTCCACATTTGATTCCAATTCATTTCACATTCCATTCCATTCCATTCCACATTCAGTTACTTTCAATTCAATTCCATTCTATCCCACATTCTATTCCACATTCCATTCCTTTCCATTCCACGTTCCATTCCAAAATCCACTCAACATTCCATTCCATTCCATTCCATTCCATTACACGTTCCATTCCGCATTCCATTCCATTCTATACCATTCCATTCCTCACTCTATTACACATTCCATTCCATTCCTTTCCACTTTCCATTCCATTCCATTCCACATTCCATTCCACATACCATTCCATTACATTCCACATTAGATTCCATATTCCATTCCATTCCATTTCACATTCCATTCCATTCCATTCTCTTCAATTCCACATTCCATTCGATTCCATTCCAAACTCCTTTGCACTTCATTCCCTTCCATTCCACATTCCATTCCATTCTATTCCACATTTCATTCCCTTACATACCATTTCACATTCCTTTTCTTTCCATTTCTCCTTCCATTCCATTGCAATCAATTCCATATTGCATACCACATTGAATTCCATTCAACTCCACATTCTATTCCACTCCATTCCACATTAAATTCCATTGCATTCCACATTCCACTCCATTCCATTCCACATTCCATTCCATTCCATTCCACTTTCCATTCCATTGCATTCCACATTCCATTCCATTCCATTCCTCATTCCATGCCATTCCATTCATCATTTCATTCCACATTCCATTCCTTTCCTTTCCACGTTCCATTCCACGTTCCATTCCATGTTCCATTATATGTTCCATTCCACGTTCCATTCCATGTTCCATTCCACGTTCCATTCCACGTTCCATTGCATTCCATTCCACGTTCCATTCCAAGTTCCCTTCCACTTTCCATTCCACGTTCCATTCCACGTTCCATTGCATTCCATTCCATGTTCCATTCGTCATTCCATTCCATTCCATTCCCCATTCCATTCCACACTCCATTCAACATTCCATTCCACAATCCTCTCCACATTCCATTCAATTCCATTTCATTCCTCGTTCCACTCCACTTTCCATTCCACATTCCATTCCACATGCCGTTCCATTCCATTCCACTTTGCCTTCCACATTCCATTCCATCCCATTGCACGTTCTATTCCACATTCCATTCCACTCCATTCCATTCCTTTCCATTTCACATTCCATTTCATTCGATTTCACATTCCATTCCATTCCACATTCCATTACACTCTATATAATTCCACATTCCATTCCATTCTATTCAACATTCCATTGCATTCCTTTCCGCATTGCATTCCACATTCTATTCCATTCCATTCAACGTGCCATTTCACATTCCATTCCATTGCATTCCACATTCCATTCAACATTCCATTCAATTCCATTGTACGTTCCATTCCACTTTCCATTCCATTTCTTTCCATTCCTTTCCATTCCACATTCCTTTTCATTCGATTCCACATTCCATTCCATTCCAATCCACAATCCATTCCATTCCTTTCCACTTTCCATTCCATTCCATGTACCATTCCAAATTCCATTCCACATTCCGTTCCATTCCATTCCATTTCATTCCACGTTCCATTCCACCTTCCATTCTATTCTATTCCATTCCATTCCATGTTCCATTCCACATTCCATTCCACATTCCATTACCTTCCATTCCACATTCCATTCCACATTCTATTACATATTCCATTCCATTACATTCCACTATTCATTGCCCATTCCATTCCGCATTCCATTCCACATTCCATTCCATTCCTTTCCACATTCCATTCCATTGCATTCCATTGCAGTCCACATTGCATTCCATTCCATTCCATTCCACATCCCATTCCATTTCATTTCACTTTCCATTTCACCTTCCATTCCATGCCATTCCACATTTCATTCGATTCCATTCCATTCCACAATCTATTCCAGAGTCCATTACACTTTCCATTCTACATTCATTTCCACTTTACATTCCACGTTCCATTCCACAACCCATTCCACGTTCCATTCCACTTTCCATTCCATTCCATTCCATTCCATTTCATTTTCCATTCCATTCCTTTTCATTCCAGTTCAAGTTCCGTTCCCTTCCATTCCACATTCCATTCCATTCCTTTCCACATTCCAGTCCACATTCCACTCAATTCCATTCCACATTCCATTCCACATTCCACTCCGCATTCCACTTCATCACATTTCACATTCCATTTCATGACATTCCATTCCACACTGCATTCCATGCCATTCCACATTGCACTGCATTCCATTCCATTCTACATTCCATACCATTCCGTTCTACACTCCATTCCACATTCCATTCCACATTCCATTGCATGCCATTCCACATTCCATTCCATTCCATTCCACATTCCATTCGTTTCCATTCGACATTTGATTCCAGATTCCATTCCATAGATTCCACTTTCTATTCCATATTCCATTCCATTCCATTCCACATTCCATTCCACATTCCATTCCATTCTATTCCACATTCCAATCCATTCCACATTCCACTCCATTCCATTCCTCATTCTATTCCAGATTCCACTTCACATTCCACTTCATTCCATTCCACATTCCATTCCATGCCATTCCATTCCGCATTCCCTTGCACATTCCATTCCTTTGCATTCCACATTGCACTCCATTCCATTTGATTCAACATAGGATTCCATTCCATTCCGCATTCCATTACATTCCATTCCACATTTCATTCAACTTTCCATTCCACTCCATTCCATTCCACATTCCATTCCACATTCCATTCCTTTCGATTCCGCATTCCATTCCACATTCCTTTCCATTCCATTTCACTTTCCATTCCACACTCCATTCCATTCCATTCCACATTTCATTCGATTCCTTTCCATTACATTCCACATTCCATTCCAGGTTCCATTCCACTTTCCATTCTACATTCATTTTCACTTTCCATTCCATATTTCATTCCATGACCCATTCCACGTTCCAATCCTCTTTCCATCCATTCCTTTGGACATTTCATTCCACTTTCCATTCCATTACATTCCACATTCCATTCCATTCTTTTCCACATTTCATTCTTTCCTTTTCACATTCCATTCCATTCCATTCCACATTCCGTTCCATTCCTTTTCACATTCCATCCCTTTCCCTTCCACATTCCATTCCATACTCCAATCTATTCCATTTCACATTCCATTCCACTCCATTCCAGATACAATTCCATTCCATTCCATCTTTCTTTCCATTCCATTCCATTCAACATTCCTTTCCATTCCATTCCCCATTCGATTCCGCATTCCCTTCCATTCCATTTGATTCCAATCCATTCGATTCCTTTATAATCCTTTGCATTCCAAATTCCATTTCATTCCTTTCTACATTCCATTCCATTCTATTCCATTGCATAGTCCATTCCATTCATTTCCATTGCATTCCACAAACCATTCCATTCCATTCCACTCTCCATTCTATTGCATACCACAATCCATTCCAGATTCCATTGCATTCCATTCCACACTCCAATCTACATTCCATTTCATTCAATTCCACATTCCATTCAATTCCATTCCTCTTTCCATGCCACATTCCATTCTACATTCTGTTGCATTCTATTCCACATTCCATTAAATTCCACTCCACGTTCCATTCCATTCCATTTCACTTTCCCTTCCATTCCTTTCCATTCCACATTCCATCCCATTCCTTTCCATTCTGCAATCCATTCCTTCCCATGACACTTTCAGTTCCACTCCATTCCAATTTCCTTTCCACATTCCTTCCCAAATTTCATTGAATACCATTCCACATTCCATTCCATTGCAGTCCACATTCCATTCCATTACTTTTCACATTCCATACCCCATTCCATTCCATTCCATTACACATTTCGTTCCACATTCCATTCCATACCATTCCACATTCCACTCCATTCAATTCCACTTTCCAATCCATTGCATTCCACATTCCATTCCATCTTTCACTTCTTTTGATTCCATTCCACATTCCATTCCATTCCATTACAAATTCCTTTTCCATTCCAGTTCATTCCGTTCCATTCCATTCCATTCCATTCCCCATTCCATTCCATTCCATTCCACATTCCATTTCATTGCATTCCATTCCACGTTCCATTCCTCGTTCCGTTCCCTTTCATTCCACGTTCCTTTCCACATTCCGTTCCACTTTCCATTCCACATTCCACTCCACATTCCATTCCATTCTATTCCATTCCACATTCCACTCCATTCCATTCCACATTCCATTTCATTCCATTCCACATTCCATTTCATTCCGTTCCACCTTCCATTTCACATTCCATTTCATTCCATTCCTCATTCCTTTCCATTCCATTCCATTCCACGTTACGTTCCATTCCATTCCATACTCCATTACATTCCATTCCACATTGCACTGCATTCCATTCTGTTCTATTCCACATTCCATTCCACATTCCATTCCATTCCACGTTTCATTCCACATTCCATTCCATTCCATTCCACCTTCCTTTCCACATTCCATTCCACTCCATTCCACATTCCATTACACATTCCATTCCTCATTCCATTCCACTTTCTATTCCATTCCATTCCATATTCCATTCCATTCCATTCCACATTCCATTCCATTCCATTCCGCATTATATTCCACTTTCCATTCCATGTTCCATTCCAATTTCCACTACACTTTCCATTCCACATTCCTTTCCGCTCCATTCCACATTCCATTACACATTCCATTCCTCATACCATTCCATATTCCATTCCATATTCCATTCTATTCCATACCACATTCCAATCCACCCCATTCCACGTTAAATTCCAAATCCATTCCACATTCCATTCCATTCCATTCCACATTCCATTCCGCATTCCATTCCATTCCATTCCACATTCCATTCCATTTTATTCCACATTTCATTGCACATTCCATTGCATTCCACATTCCATTACATCCCATTCCACGTTCCATTCCATTCCATTCCACATTTCATTCCATTCCATTCCATTCCACATTCCATTCCAGACTGCATTCCATTCTATTTCATATTCCATTGCATTCCATTCCACATTCCATTCTATTCCACCTTCCATTCCATTCCATTATACTATCCATTGCATATTCCAATCCTCGTTCCATGTCTTTCCATTCCGCATTCCATTCCATTCCATTCCATATTGCATTCCATTTTATTCCACATTCCATTCCATTCCACATTCCATTCCATTCCATTTCACATTCCATTCCATTCCATTCCACATTCCATTCCATTCCATTCTACCTTCCATTCCATTCCATTTCACATTGCATTCCATTCCTTTCCACTTTCCATTCCATGTTCCATTCCACTTTCCTATCCACGTTCCATTCCATTCCATTCCAGGTTCCATTCCACGTTCCATTCCACATTCTGTTCCAATGTATTCCATATTCCATTCAATTGCCTTCCATTACAATTTCCATTCCATTCCAATCCATTTCATTTTCCATTCCACATTGTATTTAATTTCATTTCACATTCCATTCCATTCCATTCCATTCCATTACTTTCCTTTCTACATTCCATTCCTTTCCATTCCAATCCACATGCCATTCCATTCCATTCCATATTCCATTCGATTCCATTCCACATTGCATTCCCTTGCATTCTTCATTCCATTCCACTCCATTCCACGTTTCATTCCACTTTCCATTCCATGTTCCATTCGTTTGCATTCTACATTACATTCCTTTCCATTCCATTCCTTTCCACATTCCATTCAATTCCATTCCTTTCCATTACATTGCATTCGTTTCCACATTCCATTACATTAAATTCTATTTCACATTCCATTCCATTCCTTATTCCATTCCGCTCCATTCCACATTCCATTCTTTGCATTCCAGGTTCCATTCCATTGCATTCCAAATTCCATTCCACGTTCCATTGCACGTTCGATTACTTTCCTTTACACATTTCGTTCCACATTCCATTCCTTTCCATTCCATTCCACATTCCATTCCATTCCATTCCGTTTTCCATTCCTTTCCATTCCACATCCATTGCATTCCATTCCACATTCCATTCCATTCGTTTCCCTTCCATTCCATTGCAATTTCCATTCAATTCCAATCCATTCTGCAATCCATTAAATTCCATTCCACTTTCGATTCCATTCTATTCCACTTTGCATTCTACATTCCTTTCCATTCCATTCCATGTTCCATTCCATTGCATTCCAAATTCCATTGAATTCCAACACATTCCATTCCATTTCATGTTCCATTCCTTTCCATATCATTCCAATTCACATTCAATTCCACTACATTCCACATTCCATTTCTTTCTATTCCAAATTTCTTTCCTCATTGCATTCCACATTTCATTCTACTTTCCATTCCACATTCCATTCCATTCCATTCCACCTTCCACTCCATTCCATTGCATTCCAAATTGAATTCCATTCCATATTCCATTCCATTCCATTCCTGTTTCCAATACACGTTCTACTCCATTCCATTTCGCTTTCCATTTCATTCCATTCCTGTTTCCAATACACGTTCTACTCCATTCCATTTCGCTTTCCATTTCATTCCATTCAACATTCCATTCCATTCCATTTCAAATTCCATTCCACATTCCACTCCATTCCATTCCACATTCCACTCCATTCCATTCCACATTCCATTCCATTCCACTTTCTATTCCACATTCCATTCTATTCCATTCAAAATTCTGTTCCATTCCATTCCATTCCTTTGCACTTTCCATTGGATTCCATTCCACTTTCCATTCCATTCCATTTCACGTTCTATTCCTTTCCATTCTACTTTCCATTCCACATCCCATTGCATTCCACATTCCATTCCACATTCCATTACGTTCCATTCTACATTCCATTTCATTCCATTCCGCATTCCATTCGATTCCATTCCACGTTGATTCAGTTCCATTCTACGTTCCATTCCACGTTTCATTGCATTCCGTTCCTCATTACATTCCACTGTATTCCACTTTCTATTCCATTCCATTTCACGTTTCTTTCCATTCCACTGTATTCCACTTTCTATTCCATTCCATTTCACGTTCCATTCTATTCCACATTTCATTCCTTTCCATTCCTCAATCCATTCCATCCCATTCCACACTCCACTCCATTCCATTCCACATTCCATTCCACATTCTACTTCATTCCCTTCCGTATTCCATTCCACAATCCATTCCTCATTCCATTCCATTACATTCCACATTCCGCTACATTCCATTGCATTACACACTCCATTCCATTCCATTCCATTCCACATTCCATTCCTTTCCATTCCACATTCCACTCTATTCCATTCCATTCCTCATTGCTTTCCATTCCATTTCACATTCCATTCCATTCCATTCCACATTCCATTCCACTTTCCATTCCATTCCATTCTACATTCCATTCCACTTCCCATTCCATTCCATTCCAAATTCCATTCCACACTCCATTCCATTAGACATTCCATTCCACATTTCATTCCATTCATTTCCACACTACTCTCCATTCCATACCATTCCACATTCCACTTCATTCCTTTCCACATTCCGTTCCACATTCCATTCCACATTCCATTCCGCATTCCATTCCGTTCCGTTCCACATTCCACTACATTCCATTCCATTCCATATTCCCTTTCCTTCCATTCCACATTCCATTCAATTCCATTTCAATTTCCATTTCATTCCATTCCTTTCCATTCCACATTGCATTCCATTCCACTCCTCATTCCATTGCACATTCCATTCCATGTTCCATTCCTTTCCATTCCACATTGTATTCCACTGTGAATTCCATTACTTTCCACATTCCATTCCAAATTCCATTCCATTCTATTCCACATTACATTACATTACATTCCATATTCCATTCCATTCTATTCCACATTCAATTCCATTCCATTCCACCTTCCATTCCATTCCTTTCCACATTGCATTCCATTCGATTTCGTTCCATGCCACGTTCCATTCCAGTTTCCACTCCAAGTTCCATTCCACTTTACACTCCACGTTCCATTGCATTCCATTCAACGTTCCATTCCACGTTCCATTGGACGTTCCTTCCACGTTCCATTCCACAATCCTTTCCACGTTCTATTCCACATTCCATTCCATTCTTTTCCACATTTCTCTCCATATTCCATTCCATTCCATTCCATTTCACATTCCATTCCACATTACATTACATTCCATTCCATTCCACATACAATTCCACCTTCCATTCCACTTTCCATTCCATTTCATTCCTGTCCACATTCCATTCCATTCCATTCCATTCCATTCCACAAACTCTCCCAGTCAACTCCACATTCCATTCCATTCCATTCCACGTTCCATTCCACATTCCATTCCTTTCCCTTCCACAATGCATTCCTTTCAATTCCACATTGCATTCCTTTCCACTTTCCATTCCACATTCCCATCCATTCCAATTCACTTTCCATTCCTTTCCATTCCATTCCATTCCACATTCCATTCCATTCCATTCCATTCCACATTCCATTCCATTCCATTCCATTCCTCATTGCATTGCATTCCATTGCACTTTCAATTCCATTCATTTCCATTCAATTCCATTCCACATTCCATTCCATTCCTTTCCATTCTGCAATCAATGACACATTCCGTTCCACTCCACTCCACTTTCCATTCCTCCTTGCTACCCAAATTCCATTGAATACCATTCCACATTCCATTCCAGTCCAGTCCACATTCCATTACATTCCATTCCACATTCCATGCCACCTTCCATTCCATTCCATTCCACATTCCATTCCACATTCCATTCCATTCCATTGCACATTCCACTCCATTCAATTCCACAGTTCAATCCATTCCATTCCACATTCAATTCCAAATTTCACTTCTTTCCATTCCATTCCACATTTCATTTCATTCCATTCCACATTCCATTTCATTCCATTTCAAATTCCATTCCATTCCATTCTATTCCCCAATCCTTTCCATTCCATTCCACATTCCATTCCATTGCATTACATTCCACGTTCCATTCCACGTTCCATTCCACGATCCATTTCAAGTTCCATTCTTTTTCATTCCACGTTCCATTCCACATTGCATTCCACATTCCACTCCATTCCATTCTGCCTTACGTTTCATTCTATTCCACATTCCATTCCATTCCATTCCACGTTCCAATCCACATCCCATTGCATTCCACTCTACATTCCATTCCATTCCATTCCATTCCACACTCCATAACATTCCATTTTATGTTCTATTCCATTCCATTCCACGTTCCATTCCACATTCCATTCCACATTCCATTCCACGTTCGATTACGTTTCATTCTACATTCCGTTCCAATCCATTCCATTCCACATTCCAATTCATTCCATTCCGCATTACATTTCTTTCCATTACATTCCACATTCTGTTCCTCTTTGCATTCCACGTTCCATTCCATGTTCAATTCCCTTTCATTCCACGTTCCATTCCACATTCCATTACACATTCCATTCCACATTCCATTCCATTCTATTCCATTCCACATTCCTCTCCATTCCATTCCGCATTCCATTCCTCATTCCATTCCTCATTCCTTTCCACATTCCTTTCCAATCAATTCTACCTTCTGCTTCATACCATTCCAGTCAACTTTCCATTCAATTCCATTCCACGTTCTATTCCACACTGAATTCTTTTCCATTCTACTTTCCATTCCATATTCCATTCTACGTTCCATTCCACTTTCCATTCCATGTTCCATTCCACTTTCCATTCCATTGCATTCCACATTCCAGTACACATTCCATTTCATTCCATTCCACGTTCAATTCCACATTCCATTTCACATTCCATTCTTCAATCCATTCTACATTCCATTCCATTCCATTGCACTTTCCACACCATTCCATTCTATTCCACCTTCAATTCCTTTCGATTTTTCATCCCATTCCATTCCATTACACATTCCATTCCATTCCATTATATTACATTCCACATTACAATCCATTACGCATTCCATTCCACATTCCATTCCACATTCCATGCCATTCCATTTCACATTGCATTCCACATTCAATTCCATTCCATTTCACATTCCATTCCACTCCATTCTGCATTACATTCGATTCCATTCCATTCCATTCTACAATCCATTCCACAATGCATTCTACATTTCATTCCATTCCATTCCACATTCCATTCAATTCCTTTCCACATTCCATTCCACATTCCATTCTACATGCCATTCCCTTCCATTCCACATTCCATTCAATTCCATGCCACATTCTATTCCATTTGATTCCATGTTCCATTCCCAATTCAATTCCATTCAATTCCACATTCCATTCCATTCCTTTCCATTTCCATTCCATTCCATTCCATTCCAGATTCCTATCCATTCCATTACACATTCCATTGTGCATTCCCTTCAATTCCATTCCATTCCATTCCTATCCATTCCATGACACATTACATTCCATTCCATACCACATTCCATTCCACATTCCATTCCATTAAATTCCACATTCCATTCTACAATCCATTCCATTCCATTCCACATTCCTTTGAATTCCATTCCAAATTCCTTTCTACTCTCCATTCCATTCAATTCCACATTCTATTAAATTCCATTCCACATTCCATTGCACTTTTCATTCTACATTCCATTCCATTGCATTCCATATTCCACTCCATTCCATTCAACATTCCATTCCATTCCATTTCATGATCCATTCCCCATTCCATTCCATTCCATTCCAGTTTCCATTCCACTCCATTCCACATTCCATTCCATTAAATTCCACATTCCATTCCATTACTTTTCACTTTCCATTGCATTCCATCCCGCATTCCATTCCATTCTTTTTCACATTCCATTCCATTCCATTTCACATTCCATTCCACATTCCATTCCATTCCATTCCACATTCCATTCCATTCCATTCCATTGCACTTTCCTTTCCATTCCATTCCACATTCAATTCCACATTCCCTTCTATTCCATAACATTCCATTTCTTTCCATTTTATTCGACATTCCATTCCATTCCATTGCATTGCATTCCATTGCATTCCACATTCCATTGCATTCCATTCCACTGCACTTGCCATTCTATTCCATTCCATTCCATATTCCATTCCATTCTTTTCCCTTCCATTCTACAATGCATTCCATTCCATTTCACATTCCATTGTGTTCCATACCTCTTTTTATGCCACGTTCCATGCCATTCCATTCCACTTTCCATTCTACATTCCATTCCATTCCATTCCACATTCCATTCAATTCCTTTGCATATTCCATTTCACATTCCATTCTACATTCCATTCCATTCCTTTCCACATTCTATTGAATTCCATTCCACATTCCACTCCATTCCATTTCACATTCCATTCCATTCCTTTCCACATTCTATTCCATTTCATTCCACATTCCATTCCACATTTCTTTCCATTCCATTGCGCATTCCATTCTAAATTCTATTCCAAATTTCATTCCATTCCTTTCCACATTCGGTTCCACATACAATTCCGCATTCCATTCCAATTACCATTTCTTTCCATTACACATTTCGTTTCGCATTCCATTCAATTCCATTTCCCATTCCATTCCCCATTCCATTCTATTCCATTCCACATTCAGTTGCATTGCTTTCCGCATTCCCTTCCATTCCTCTCCGCATTCCATTCCATTTCATTGCATTCCACAATGCATTCAATTCAATTCCATTCCTTTCCACATTCCATTTTATTCCATTGTAGATTCCATTATTTTCCATTCTGTTCCATTCCAAATTCCTTTTTATTCCATTCATATCCATTCTATTCTAAATTCCTTTCCACATTCCATTCCATTCCATTCCATTCCACATTCCACTCCATTCAATTTCGCATTCCATTCCACATTCCATTCCACATTCCACTTCATTCCATTCCACCTCCCATTCCATATTCCATTTCACATTCCATTCCATGCCATTCCACATTGCACTCCATTCCTTTCTGTTCCACATTCCATTCCATTGCATTCGACATTCCATTACATTCCATTCCATTTTCCATTCCACATTCCATTCCACATTCCATTCTACATTCCATTCCACGTTGAATTCCTTTCAATTCCACATTCCTTTCCACATTCCATTCCACATTCCATTCCACATTCCATTCAATTCCATTCCACATTCCATTCCACATTTCATTCTACATGCCATTCCCTTCCGTTCCACATTCCATTCAATTCAATTCCACGTTTCATTCCATTCGATTCCACGTTCCATTCCTCATTCAATTCAATTCCATTCCATATTCCATTCCATTCCACATTCGATTCCATTCCATTCCATTCCACATTCCTTTCCATTCAATTACACATTCAATTCTGCGTTCCCTTCAAATCCATTCCATTCCATTCCATTCCATTCCACATCCCATTCCATTCCATTCCACATTGTATTCCATTGCATTCCACGTTCCATTCCAAGTTCCATTCCGCTTTCCACTCAACGTTCCATTCTATTCTGTTCCACGTTCCATTCCACATTGCATTCCGCATTGTATTCCATTCTATTTCTCATTCCATTTCATTACATTCCATTTCATTTTACGTTCCTCTCCATTCAAATCCACATTAATTCCATTCCAATCCATTTCACATTCCATTCCATTCCATTCCATTCCTTTCCATTTGACATTCCATTCCATACCATTCATTTTCACATTCGATTCCACATTCCATTCCATTCCATTCCACAATCCATTCCATTCCATTCCATTCCTTTCCACTTTCCATTCCATTCCATTCCATTCCACTTTCCATTCCATTCCATTCCATTCCATGTTCCATTCCATTCCATTCTACTTTCCATTGCCTTACATTCCACATTCCATTCCTTTCCTTTCCTTTACATTCCATTCCACATTCCATTCCACATTCCATTCCACATTTAATTCCTTTCCATTCAATTGCATTCCACTTTCCATTCCATTTCATTCCACACTCCACTGCATTCCATTCCACATTACTTTCTATTCGTTTCCATTGAATTCCATTCAACAATCCATTCCATTCCATTCCATTCCACCATCCATTGCATTCCATTCCACATTCCATTCTATTCGTCTTTCCATTCCACATTTCTTTCCATTCCATTCCATATTCCATTCCTTTCCATTTCAAATTCCATTGAATTCAATTCCACATTCCATTCCATTTCACGTTCCATTCCACATTCCACTCCATTCCATTTCGCATTCCAATCCATTCCATTCCACTTTCCATTCCATTCCACGTTCCATTCCACCTTCCAATCCATTCCATTCTACATTCCATTCAACATTGCATTCCTTTACTTTCCACTTTCTATTACATATTCTATTCCATATTCCATTAAAAATTAAATTCCATTCCATTCCACATTCAATTGCATTCTTTTCCGCATTACATTCCATTCAATTCTGCTTTCCATTCCATACCATTCCACATTCAAATACGTTCCATTCCTTTCCACATTTCCTTTCATTACATTACACATTCCATTCCATTCAATTTCATTTCTTTCCGCATTGCATTCCTTTCCATTGCATTCCATTCCACATTCCATTCCATTCCATTCCATTCCATTCCACAGTCCATTCCAGTGCCTTCCATTCCACATTCCGTTGAACATTCCAATTCATTCCTTTCCACATTTCATTCAACTTTCTATTTCGTTACATTCCACATTCCATTCCATTCCATTTCATTCGAAATTCCATTAAATTCTATTTCAATTCCCATTTCATTCCCTTCCATTACTTTCCACATTCCATTGAATTCCATTGCACATTCCATTCCATTGCATTTCACGTTCCATTCCATTATATTCCACGTTCCATTCCACATTCTATTCTACATTCCATTCCACTTTCCAGTCTATTCCATAAAACACTCCTTTCCATTCCATTCCACTTTCCATCCCATTCCAAAGCACATTCCACCCACATTCCATTTCATTCCATTCCACATTCTATTCCACATTCACTTCCATTCCGTTCCACATTGCACTCTATTTCATTCCATTCCACATTCCTCTCCATTCCATTCCACATTCCATTACACATTCCACTCCATTTCATTTCATTCCACATTCCTCTCCATTCCATTCCACATTCCATTCCACATTCCACTTCACATTACACCTCATTCCATTCCACATTCCATTCCACATTGCATTCCAAATTCCATTCTGTGCCATTCCACGTTGCATTTCTTTCCTTTCAACTGCACATTCCATTCCACATTCCATTCCTTTCCATTTCACATTGCATTTTACATTCCATTCCACAATCCACTCCACATTCTATTACATGCTCCACAGCTTTCCATTCCACATTCCGTGCCATATTCCATTCCATTCCTTTCCAGTTTCCATTCCCTATTCCACTGCATGACATTCAACATTCCATTCCAGATTACATTCCATTCCATTCCACATTACTTTCCATTCAATTTCAAATTCCATTAGATTCCATTCCATTCCATTCCACATTCCATTGCACATTCCATTCCACACTCCATTCCATTCCATTGTACATTCCATTCCTTTCCAATGCATTCCAGTTTCCATTCAATTCCATAGTCCATTCAACAATCCATTCCATTCCACATTCCATTCCACGTTCCATTCCTTTCCATTTCACATTCCATTCCATTCCATTTCACATTCCATTCCATTCCAAATTCCATTACATTCCATTTCACATTGCATTCCATTCTATTCCATTCCACATTCCTTTCCATTCAATTCCAAATTCCATTAGATTCCATTCCATTCCATTCCACATTCCATTCCGCATTCCAATCCATTCAACTTTCCATTCCACATTCCATTCCATTCCATTCCACATTCCATTGCTTTCCATTGCATTCCATATTCCATTCCATTTCACATTACTTTCTATTCCACTTTCCACATTCCATTCCGTTTTACATTCCATTCCTTTCCATTCCACCTTCCATTCCATATTCCATTCCATTAAATTCCATTCCACATTCCATCATATTCCATTCTATTCTCTTCCACATTCCATTACATTCTTTCTTTTCCACATTCGATTCCATTCCATTACATTCCAAATTTCTTTCCAAGTTTCATTCCACTCCATTAAACTTTCCATTCCTTTCCACTTTGCATTCCATTCCATTCCACCTTTCATTTTATTCCCTTCCACATTTCAACCCATTCCACCTTCCATTTTATTACCTTCCACATTCCAATCCATTCCACCTTCCGTTCCATTCCAATCCACTTTCCTTTCGTCATTCTATTCCACTTTCCACTCCATTCCATTCCACATTGCATTCCTCATTCCATTCCACGTTCCATACCATTCCATTCTACATTCCATTCCTCGTTCCATTCCACGTTCCATTCCGTCTTCCATTCCACGTTCCATTGCTTTCCATTCCAAGTTCCATTCCATTCTGTTCCAATTTCCATTGAATTCCATTCCACATTCCATACCATTCCATTCCACATTACATTCCATTCAACCACATTCCATTCCAAATTCCATTTCATTCCATTCCACATTCCATTCCATTCCATTCCACATTCCATTACATTGAATTCCAAATTCCATTCCACTGCATTCCAAATTCCATTCCACATCATTCCACATTCAATTCAATTCCATTCCACATTGGATTCCATTCCATTCCACATTCCCTTCCCTTCCATTCCACATTCCATTATATTCCATTCCATTCCACATTCCATTCCATTCCATACTACGTTCCATTCAACATTCATTTCCATTCCATTACATTCCACATTCCATTCCATTCCATTCCTCCCCACATTCCATTCCATTGCATTCCACATTCCATTCCACATTCCATTCCACACTCCATTCCATTCCCTTCCATATTCCCTTCCCTTCCATTCCACATTCCACTCCATTCCATTCCATATTCCATTCCCTTCCATTCCATTACAATTTCCGTTCCAATTTCTATTCCATTGCATTCCACATTCCATTCCAACACATTTCACATTCCATTCCATTCCATTTCGAATTATATTCCATCCCTTTCCCTTCCACATTCCAATCCATTCCTTTATAAATTCCATTCCATTCCATTTCACATTGCATTCAATTCCAATCCATTCCACATTCCATTCCATTCCATTTCAAATTGCAATCCATTCCAAATTCTAATCCATATTCCATTCCATTCCGTTCCATATTCCATTCCACATTCCATTCCATTTCATTCCACATTCCATTCTATCCATTCCACATTCCCTTCCATTCCATTTCACTTTATATTCCATTCCTTTCCGTACCACATTCTATTCCATTCCACTCCACATTCCATTCCCTTTCATTCCACATTCCATTCCTCATTCCATTGCATTCCATTCCATTCCACATTCCATTCCACATTCCATTCCACATTCCATTGCATTCCATTCCATTCCACATTCCATTCCATTCCACATTCCATTCCATTCCATTATATTTCACATTCAATTCCATTCCATTCCATCATTGCCTTCTATTCCACATATCACTCCATTCTATTCTCATACCATTCCATATTCCTTTCCATTCCATTCCATTCTATTCCACTTTCCAATCCATTCAATTCCATTCTGTTCCACATTCCAATCCATTCCATTCCATTCTGTTCCACATTCCATTCCATTCCTTTGCATTCCACACTCCATTCCAAGTTCCATTCCACTCCATTAAAAGTTCCATTCCATTCCCATTTCCATTCCATTCCATTCCACGTTCTTTTCCAATGCCATACACATTCCATTCCATTCCAAGTTACATTCAGTTCCATTCCATGTTCCTTTCCAAGTTTCATTACACGTTCCATTCCACATTCCATTCCACTTTCCATTCCATTCCATTCCACGTTCCTTTCCTCGTTCCTTTCCACGATCCACTCCATTCCATTCCACAGTCCATTCCTCAATCCATTCCACGATCCTTTCCATTCTATTTCACTTTCAATTCCATTAAATTCCGCATTCCATTCCACATTCCATTCCACATTCCACTCCATTTCATTCCACCTTCCATTCCATTCCATTCCATATTCCATTCCACATTCCATTCCATTCCATTACACATTGCATTCCATTCAGCTCCATATTCCATTAGATTCCATTCCATTACACGTTCCATTCCATTCCATTCCATTCCTCTTTCCATTCCATTCCATTCTACATTCCCTTGCATTCCATTCCATTCCATTCCACATTCCCTTGCATTCCATTCCACATTCCATTCCATTGCATTCGACATTAAATTCCATGTTTCATCCTATTCCATTCCACATTCCATTCCACATTCCATTCCATTCCATTCCATTCCATTCCACTTTCCATTCCATTCCATTCCATTCCACATTCCATTCTATTCCATTTAATTCCATTCCACTTTCCCTTCCTTTCCTTTCCACATTCCCTTGCATTCAATTCCACATTCCTTTCCATTCCATTCCACATTCTACTCCATACCATTCAATTAAATTACACTATCCATTCCCTTAAATTCCACATTACGTTGCATTCAATTCCAGATTCCATTCCATTCCATTCCACCTTCGGTCCCTTCCATTGCAAATTCCATTCCATTCCATTCCATTCCACATTCCATACCATTCCATTCCATTCCACATTCCATTCCACTCCCTTAAACTTTCCATTCCCTTCCATACCACATTCCTTTCCTATCTATTTCACATTCCATTCCCTTCCATTCCATTCCACATTCCATTCCCTTCCTTTCCATTCCACAATCGATTGCATTCCATTACACATTCCATTCTATTCCTTTCCATATTCCATTCCATTCCATTCTTCTTTCAATTCCACATTTCTTTCTATTCCATTCCACATTCTTTAAACCACCTATTCCATTATATTCCACATTCCATTCCATTCCATTTCACATTCCCTTCCATTCGATTTCACATTCCTTTCCATTACATTTCACATTCCATTCCATTCCATTTCCCATTCTATTCCACTCCATTCCATTCCACTTTCCATTCCACTCCTTTCCACATTCCATTCTATTCCATTTCTCATTGCATACCATCCCATTCCATTCCGCATTCCTTTCCCTTCCATTCCACATTCCATTCCATTCCATTCCACATTCCATTCAATTACATTCCACATTCCATTCCACATTCCATTCCACATTCCATTCCATTCCGTTCCTTTGCAGATTCCTTTCCATTCCATTCTACATTTTTTCCAATCCATTCCACATTCCATTCCACATTCCATTCCATTCCGTTCCTTTGCAGATTCCTTTCCATTCCATTCTACATTCTTTCCATTCCATTCCACACTACATTCCACATTGCATTCCACTACACTCCACATTCGATTCCACATTCCACTCCATACCAATACACATTCCATTCTATTCCATTCCACTTTCCATTCTACTTTACATTGCATTTCACATTCCATTCCACATTCCATTCCATTGCATTCCAAGTTCCATTCCATTCTGTTACATTCCATTCCATTCCATTCCTCATTCCATTACACGTTACATTCCATTCCATTCCAATTGTCATTCCAATATTTTCCACGTTCCATTCCACTTTCAATTCCATTCCATTCCACATTCCATTCCATTACATTCCACATTCCATTCCACATTCCATTCCACATTCCATTCCATTCCGTTCCTTTGCAGATTCCTTTCCATTCCATTCTACATTTTTTCCAATCCATTCCACATTCCATTCCACATTCCATTCCATTCCGTTCCTTTGCAGATTCCTTTCCATTCCATTCTACATTCTTTCCATTCCATTCCACACTACATTCCACATTGCATTCCACTACACTCCACATTCGATTCCACATTCCACTCCATACCAGTCCACATTCCATTCTATTCCATTCCACTTTCCATTCTACTTTACATTGCATTTCACATTCCATTCCACATTCCATTCCATTGCATTCCAAGTTCCATTCCATTCTGTTACATTCCATTCCATTCCATTCCTCATTCCATTACATGTTACATTCCATTCCATTCCAATTGTCATTCCCATATTTTCCACGTTCCATTCCACATTCAATTCCATTCCATTCCACATTCCACTCCATTTTCATCTCCTTTCCATTCCACATTCCATTCCATTCCATTCCTTTCCATTCCACTTCCATTCCATTGCCTTTTACATTGCATGCCATTCCATTCCAATCCACATTCCATTCCATTAGATTCCATTCCAATCCATATTCCATTCCATTCCATTCCATTCCACATGCCATTCCACATTCCATTCCACATTCCAATCCGTTCCATTGCACGTTCCATTCCTCATTCCATTCCACATTCCATTACATTTCTTTCAACATTCCATTCCACATTCCATTCCACATTCCATTCGATTCCATTCCACATTCCATTCCTTTCCCTTCCACATTCCATTCCATTCCTCATTCTATTCCACATTTCATCCCGTTACATTCCACATTCCATTCCCTTCTATTCCATTCCATTACTGATTCCATTTCACATTACATTCGATTCCATTCCACGTTCCATTCCATTCAACGTTCCATTTCACATTCCATTTCATTCCATTGCACATTCGATTCCATTCCTTTCCACATTCCATTCCATTCCACTTTCCATGCCTTTGGATTCCACATTCCATTCCACATTTCATGCCACATTCCTTACCATTCCATTCCAAATTCCATTCCATTACATTGCATTCCATTCCACATTGCATTCCATTCCATTCCATTCCATTCCATTCCACATTCTGTTCCGTACCATTAAATTCCACAATCCATTCCATTCCATTTCACATTCCATTGCTTTCCATTCCATTCCAGAGTCCATTCCATTCCATTCCACATTCTATTCCACATTCCATTCCACGTTCCACTCCATTCAATTCCGCGTTCCATTCCATTCCATTCCAAACCATTCCATTACACATTTCACTTCATTCGCTTCTACATTAAATTCCTTTCCATTCCAGAATCCTTTCCATTCCATTACAAATTTCATTCCACTCCATTCCACTCCACGTTGCCATCCACATTCCATGGCACGTTCCATTCCATGCCACGTTCCATTCCACTTTCCGTTATACGTTCAACTCCACGTTTCTTTCCACGTTCCATTCCATTTTCCCTTCCATTCCATTCCATGTTCCATTGCTCATTCCATTCCACATTCCATTCCACATACCATTGCACATTCCATCCCACGTTCCATTCCATTTCATTCCACATTCCATTGTATTCTGTTCCACTTTCCTTTCCACGTTCCATTCCATTCCACTCCACATTCCATTCCATATTCCATTCCATTACAAACCACATTCCATTCCATTCTATTCCATTCCATTCCTCATTCGATTTCATATTACATTCCATTCCATTCCATTCCACGTTCCATTGCGTTGAATTCTATATTTCCATCCATTCTTTTCCATTCCATTCCTCATTCCATTTCACATTCCATTCCATTCCTTTCCATGTTCCATTCCATTCCATTCCACGTTCCATTCCATTCCATTACACATTCCATTCCACATTCGTTTCCATTCCATTCCACATCCCTTTCTTTATTCCATTCCCCTCCATTCCTCATTCCATTCCTTTCCATTCACTTCCATTCCACATTCCATTCCATTCCATTCCACATTCCAATGCATTCCATTCTCTTCCAATCCATATTCCATTCCATTCTATTACACATTCCATTCAATTCCATTACATTCCACCTTATATTCCATTCCATTCCTCATTCCATTCCATTCCATTCCACATTCTATTCTATTCCACATTCCATTTCATTCCACATTCAATTTCATTCCTCATTCCATTCAACATTCCATTACAATCCACATTCCATAGCACTCAATTCCACATTCCATTCCATTGCATTCCATTCCACATTCCATTCCATTCCATTGCACATTCCTTTCGATTCCATTCCATTGCAATCCACATTCCATTCCATTCCACATTCCATTCCATTCCATTCCACTTTCCATTTCACGTAGCATTCCACATTCCATTGCATTCCACTTTCCATTTCACGTATCATTCCACATTCCATTCCATTCCATTCCATTCCACGTTCCATTCCACGTTTCATTCCACATTCCTTTCCTTGTTCCATTCCACATTCCAATCCATTCCACATTTCTTTCCATTAAACATTCCATCCCACATTACATATAACATTCCATTCCATGCTATTCCATTCCGCATTCCATTCCAGATTCCATTCCACATTCCATTCCTCATTCCATTCCATTACATTTCACATTCCATTCCATTCCATTCCCTTCAATTCCACATTCCATTCTGCATTATGTTCAATTCCATTCCATTGCAATCCACATTCCATTGCATTCCAATCCATTCCACTTTCCATTCCATTCCAATCCACGTTCCATTCCATATTCAATCACATTCCATTCTACATTCCATTCCATTCCACATTCCATTACATTCCATTCCACATTCCATTCCACATTCCAGTCAATTCCATTTCAGTTTCCACTCCATTCCATTCCACCATCCCTTCCATTCCAGTCAATTCCATTCCCTTCCAAATTGCATTCCATTCCACATTCCATTCCATTCCATTCCACATTCCATTCCTTTCCATTTCACATTCCTTTCTCTTCCATTCCACATTCCATTGCATTCCATTACATTCCACATTCCATTCCATTACATTACATTTCAAATTCCATTCCATTCCATTCCATCATTCCCTTGCATTCCACATTTCTTTCCATTGTATTCTCATACCATTCCACATTCCATTCCATTCCATTCCATTCTATTTCACATTCCAACACATTCCATTCCATTCTGTTCCACATTCCATTACATTCCTTTGCATTCCACACGCCATTCCAAGTTCCATTCCACTCTGTTAAAAGTTCCATTCCTTTCCACTTTCCATTCCATTCTATTCCACATTCCTTTCCATTTCCTTACACATTACTTTCCATTCCACGTTATATTCAATTCCGTTCCACGTTCCTTTCCAAATTTAATTACACGTTACATTCCACATTCCTTTCCACGTTCCTTTCCATTCCATTCCAATTTCCTTTCCTCATTCCTTTCCATGTTCCACTCCATTGCATTCCACAATCCATTCTTCATTCCATTCGTCTTTCCAATCCATTCCATTCCACATTCCATTCCATTCCATTCCACACTGCATTCCACATTCCACTCCATTCCATTCCACTTTCCATTCCATTCCGTTTGACATTCCATTCCACATTCCATTCCATTCCATTCCACATTCCATTGCATTCCATTCCACATTCCATGCCATTCGACATTCCATTCCACGTTCCATTCTATTCCATTCCACATTTAACTCCATTCCTTTCCATTCCATTCCACATTTCATTCCATTATATTCCACGTTCCATTCCATTCCATTCCATTCCATTCCACATTCCATTCCATTCCTTTCAACATTCCATCCCATTCCATTCAATTCTATTACACTTTCCATTCACTTCCATTCCACATTCCATTGCATTCCATTCCAGATTCCATTCAATTCCATTCCACTTTCCATTCCTTTCCATTGCACATTCCATTCCATTCAATTCCATTCCACATTCCATTCCATTCCCTTCCACTTTCCATTCCCTTCCAATCCACATTCCATTCCAATCCTTGCCACATTCCATTCCCTTCCATTCCAATCCACATTCCATTACATTCCATTCCTTTCCACGTTCCATTCCATTCCATTCCACATTCCATTCCATTGCATTCCAAGTTCCATTCCATTCTGTTACATTCCATTCCATTCCATTCCTCATTCCATTACATGTTACATTCCATTCCATTCCAATTGTCATTCCCATATTTTCCACGTTCCATTCCACATTCAATTCCATTCCATTCCACATTCCACTCCATTTTCATCTCCTTTCCATTCCACATTCCATTCCATTCCATTCCTTTCCATTCCACTTCCATTCCATTGCCTTTTACATTGCATGCCATTCCATTCCAATCCACATTCCATTCCATTAGATTCCATTCCAATCCATATTCCATTCCATTCCATTCCATTCCACATGCCATTCCACATTCCATTCCACATTCCAATCCGTTCCATTGCACGTTCCATTCCTCATTCCATTCCACATTCCATTACATTTCTTTCAACATTCCATTCCACATTCCATTCCACATTCCATTCGATTCCATTCCACATTCCATTCCTTTCCCTTCCACATTCCATTCCATTCCTCATTCTATTCCACATTTCATCCCGTTACATTCCACATTCCATTCCCTTCTATTCCATTCCATTACTGATTCCATTTCACATTACATTCGATTCCATTCCACGTTCCATTCCATTCAACGTTCCATTTCACATTCCATTTCATTCCATTGCACATTCGATTCCATTCCTTTCCACATTCCATTCCATTCCACTTTCCATGCCTTTGGATTCCACATTCCATTCCACATTTCATGCCACATTCCTTACCATTCCATTCCAAATTCCATTCCATTACATTGCATTCCATTCCACATTGCATTCCATTCCATTCCATTCCATTCCATTCCACATTCTGTTCCGTACCATTAAATTCCACAATCCATTCCATTCCATTTCACATTCCATTGCTTTCCATTCCATTCCAGAGTCCATTCCATTCCATTCCACATTCTATTCCACATTCCATTCCACGTTCCACTCCATTCAATTCCGCGTTCCATTCCATTCCATTCCAAACCATTCCATTACACATTTCACTTCATTCGCTTCTACATTAAATTCCTTTCCATTCCAGAATCCTTTCCATTCCATTACAAATTTCATTCCACTCCATTCCACTCCACGTTGCCATCCACATTCCATGGCACGTTCCATTCCATGCCACGTTCCATTCCACTTTCCGTTATACGTTCAACTCCACGTTTCTTTCCACGTTCCATTCCATTTTCCCTTCCATTCCATTCCATGTTCCATTGCTCATTCCATTCCACATTCCATTCCACATACCATTGCACATTCCATCCCACGTTCCATTCCATTTCATTCCACATTCCATTGTATTCTGTTCCACTTTCCTTTCCACGTTCCATTCCATTCCACTCCACATTCCATTCCATATTCCATTCCATTACAAACCACATTCCATTCCATTCTATTCCATTCCATTCCTCATTCGATTTCATATTACATTCCATTCCATTCCATTCCACGTTCCATTGCGTTGAATTCTATATTTCCATCCATTCTTTTCCATTCCATTCCTCATTCCATTTCACATTCCATTCCATTCCTTTCCATGTTCCATTCCATTCCATTCCACGTTCCATTCCATTCCATTACACATTCCATTCCACATTCGTTTCCATTCCATTCCACATCCCTTTCTTTATTCCATTCCCCTCCATTCCTCATTCCATTCCTTTCCATTCACTTCCATTCCACATTCCATTCCATTCCATTCCACATTCCAATGCATTCCATTCTCTTCCAATCCATATTCCATTCCATTCTATTACACATTCCATTCAATTCCATTACATTCCACCTTATATTCCATTCCATTCCTCATTCCATTCCATTCCATTCCACATTCTATTCTATTCCACATTCCATTTCATTCCACATTCAATTTCATTCCTCATTCCATTCAACATTCCATTACAATCCACATTCCATAGCACTCAATTCCACATTCCATTCCATTGCATTCCATTCCACATTCCATTCCATTCCATTGCACATTCCTTTCGATTCCATTCCATTGCAATCCACATTCCATTCCATTCCACATTCCATTCCATTCCATTCCACTTTCCATTTCACGTAGCATTCCACATTCCATTGCATTCCACTTTCCATTTCACGTATCATTCCACATTCCATTCCATTCCATTCCATTCCACGTTCCATTCCACGTTTCATTCCACATTCCTTTCCTTGTTCCATTCCACATTCCAATCCATTCCACATTTCTTTCCATTAAACATTCCATCCCACATTACATATAACATTCCATTCCATGCTATTCCATTCCGCATTCCATTCCAGATTCCATTCCACATTCCATTCCTCATTCCATTCCATTACATTTCACATTCCATTCCATTCCATTCCCTTCAATTCCACATTCCATTCTGCATTATGTTCAATTCCATTCCATTGCAATCCACATTCCATTGCATTCCAATCCATTCCACTTTCCATTCCATTCCAATCCACGTTCCATTCCATATTCAATCACATTCCATTCTACATTCCATTCCATTCCACATTCCATTACATTCCATTCCACATTCCATTCCACATTCCAGTCAATTCCATTTCAGTTTCCACTCCATTCCATT
The DNA here is from genome assembly GCF_028885655.2 of Pongo abelii. Lineage (NCBI taxonomy): Eukaryota > Metazoa > Chordata > Mammalia > Primates > Hominidae > Pongo > Pongo abelii. The sequence goes on from NC_071997.2 coordinate 3,986,620, forward strand.
CCACCATCCCTTCCATTCCAGTCAATTCCATTCCCTTCCAAATTGCATTCCATTCCACATTCCATTCCATTCCATTCCACATTCCATTCCTTTCCATTTCACATTCCTTTCTCTTCCATTCCACATTCCATTGCATTCCATTACATTCCACATTCCATTCCATTACATTACATTTCAAATTCCATTCCATTCCATTCCATCATTCCCTTGCATTCCACATTTCTTTCCATTGTATTCTCATACCATTCCACATTCCATTCCATTCCATTCCATTCTATTTCACATTCCAACACATTCCATTCCATTCTGTTCCACATTCCATTACATTCCTTTGCATTCCACACGCCATTCCAAGTTCCATTCCACTCTGTTAAAAGTTCCATTCCTTTCCACTTTCCATTCCATTCTATTCCACATTCCTTTCCATTTCCTTACACATTACTTTCCATTCCACGTTATATTCAATTCCGTTCCACGTTCCTTTCCAAATTTAATTACACGTTACATTCCACATTCCTTTCCACGTTCCTTTCCATTCCATTCCAATTTCCTTTCCTCATTCCTTTCCATGTTCCACTCCATTGCATTCCACAATCCATTCTTCATTCCATTCGTCTTTCCAATCCATTCCATTCCACATTCCATTCCATTCCATTCCACACTGCATTCCACATTCCACTCCATTCCATTCCACTTTCCATTCCATTCCGTTTGACATTCCATTCCACATTCCATTCCATTCCATTCCACATTCCATTGCATTCCATTCCACATTCCATGCCATTCGACATTCCATTCCACGTTCCATTCTATTCCATTCCACATTTAACTCCATTCCTTTCCATTCCATTCCACATTTCATTCCATTATATTCCACGTTCCATTCCATTCCATTCCATTCCATTCCACATTCCATTCCATTCCTTTCAACATTCCATCCCATTCCATTCAATTCTATTACACTTTCCATTCACTTCCATTCCACATTCCATTGCATTCCATTCCAGATTCCATTCAATTCCATTCCACTTTCCATTCCTTTCCATTGCACATTCCATTCCATTCAATTCCATTCCACATTCCATTCCATTCCCTTCCACTTTCCATTCCCTTCCAATCCACATTCCATTCCAATCCTTGCCACATTCCATTCCCTTCCATTCCAATCCACATTCCATTACATTCCATTCCTTTCCACGTTCCATTCCATTCCATTCCACATTCCATTCCATTCCTTTCCACATTCCATTGCATTCAATTCTTCATTGAATTCCACATTTCATTCTGTTCCATTCCACATTCCTTTAAAGCACCCTTTCCATTCTCTTCCACAATCCATTGCTTTCCATTTCACTTTCCGTTCCATTCCACTTTCCATTCCGCATTCCATTCCACATTCCATTCGACATTCCTTTCCATTCCATTGCACATTACATTCCACATTCCATTCCATTCCATTCCACATTCCATTCCACATTCTATTCCATTCCACATTCCATTCCATTCCACATTCCATTCCACTGTATTCTATTCCATTCAATTCCAAATTCCATTCCATTCCTTTCCATTTCATGTTCCGTTCCATTCCATTTCACTTTTTATTCCATTCCATTCCATTCCATATTCCACTCCATTCCAATTCACATTCTATTCCATTCCATTCCATTCCACATTGCATTCCATTCCACTGTGCATTCCATGCTATTCCATTTCTCATTGAATTCCATTCCATTCCATTCCAATTTACTTTCCCTTACATTCCACATTCCATTCCATTCCATTCCACATTCCATTCACTACCATTTCTTTCCACATTCCATTCCATTCCATGCCACATTACATTGCATTCAATTCCACATTCCATTCAATTCCCTTCCACATCCCATTCCACATTCCATTCCAAATTCCATTCCATTCCATTCCTTTGCAGATTCCTTTCCATTCCATTCCACTTAGTTTCCATTCCCTTCCACTCTACATTCCAAATTCCATTGCACTACAGTCCACATTCGATTCCAAATTCCACTCAACTCCATTTCACATTCCATTCTATTATATTCCACATTCCGTTCCACATTCCATTCGTTTTCACATTCCATTCCACATGCCATTCCTTTTCATTCCAGTTTCCATTCCATTCTATTCCCTTCTATTCCTCTTTCCATTACAAGTTTCATTCCATTCCATTACATTTTTCATCCCATTATTTTCCACGTTCCATTACACCATCCATTCCTTTCCATTCCACATTCCATTCCCTTCCCTTTTACATTGCATGCCATTCCATTGAACTCCCCATTCCATTCAATTCCATTCCATTCCAGTCCACATTCCATTGCATTTCATTACATTCCACTTTCCATTCCACAGAGCATTCGACGTTCCATTCCTTTCAATTGCACGTTTCATTCCTCATTCCATTAAATATTCCGTTACATTTCATTCCACATTCGGTTCCAAATTCCATTCCACGTTCCATTCGATTCCATTCCATATTCCATTCCATTCCGTTCCAGATTCCATTCCACATTCAATTCCGTTCCTCATTCTATTCCACATTCCATCCCATTGCATGCCACAATCCATTCCATTCTATTCCATTCCGTTACTGATTCCATTGCACATTACATTCCATTTCATCCCACGTTCCATTCCATTCCATTCCACGTTCCATTGCACATTCGATTTGAAACCATTCCACATTCCATTCCATTCCATAATATATTCCGTTACATTCCACATTCCATTCCATTGGATTCCACATTCCATTCCACATTCAGTTCCACATTCCATTCCATTCCATTCCAAATTGGGATTTAATGTGGAATTCAATGATATTTAATGGAAAGGAATGAGGAATGGAATGGAATGGAATGTGGAATGGAATGGAATGGAATGTTGAATGTAATGGAATGGAATGTGGAATGGAATGGAATGGATTGGAATGTCAAATGGATTTTGGCATGGATAGTGGAATGGAATGGAATGGATTGGAATGGAATGTGGAATGGAATGGAATAGAATGGAATGAGGAATAGAATGGAATGTGGAATAGAATGGAATGTAATGGAATATGGAAAGTAATGGAATGGAATGGAATTTGGAATGGAATGTGGAATTGAATGGAATGGAATGTGGAATGGAATGGAATGTGAAATGTGGAATGCAATGGAATGTGGAATGCAATGGAATGGAATGAGGAATGTGGAATGGAATGGAATTTGGAATGGAATGGAATGCAATGTGGAATGGTATGGAATGGAATGTTGAAAGGAATTGACTCTAATGTCCATCGCGGAATGGAATGAAATGTGGATCGGAATGTAATGGAATGTGGAATGGATGTGAATGGAAAGTGAATTGGAATGTAATGTAATGTTGAATGGAATGTGGAATGGAATGTAATGGAATGTTGAATGGAGTGTGGAATGGAATGGAATGGAATGTCGAATGGAGCTTATTGTGCTTCATGGAATGGAACGTGGAATGGACTTCAATGCAAAGTGGAAAGGAATGGAACGTGGAATGGAATGGAAAGGAAAGTGGAAATTATTGTGGAATGAAATGGAATGGAATGTGGATTGGAATGGAATGGAATGTGGAATGCAATCCGGAACAGAATGTGGAATGGAATGAGGAATTGAATGGAAGGAAATGTGGAATGGAATGGAACGGAAAGTGGAATGGAATGTGGAATGGAACGTGGAATGGAATGGAATGGAATGGAATGGAATATGGAATGGAATCTGGAATGCAATGGATTGGAATCTGTAATGGAATGGAATTGAATGGAAAGTGGTATGGAATGGAATATGGAATGGAATGGAATGGAATGGAATGTGGAATTGAATGGAATAGAATGTGGAATGGAATGGAATGGAAACTGGAAAGGAATGTGGTAGTGAAAGCATTGGAATTTGTAATGGAATGAAATGGAATGGAATGGAATGAATTGGAATGTGTTACGGAACGGAATGTGGAATGCAATGGAATGGAATATAGAATGGAACGGAATGTGGAATGGAATGAATTGTAATGTGGAATGGAATGTTTCAGAACGGAATGGAATGTGGAATATAACGGAATGCAGAAAGGAATGGATTGGAATGTGGATTCGGAAGTAAGGGAATGTGGAATGGAATGGAATTTAGTGTGGAAAGGAATGGAATGTAATGTGGAATGGAACGTGGATTGGAATGTGGAATGGAATTGACTGGAATGTGGAATGGAATGGAATGGAGTGTGGAATGGAATTTGGAATGGTTTGCAATCCAATGTGGAATGGAATGGAATGCAATGGAAAATGGAATTGAAGGGAAGTGGATGTGGAAAGGAATGGAAACGAATGTGCAATGGAATGTTGAATGGAATGGAATGGAATATGTAATGGAAAGGGGAATGAAATGCAATGGAATTGAATGGAATGTGGAATGTAATGGAATGGAATCTGGAATGTAACGGAAGGGAATATGAAATGGAATGGAATGGAATGTGGATTGGAATTTAATGGAATGTGGAATGGAATGGGATGGAATGGGGAAAGGAATGTGGAATGGAAAGAGGAATGGAATGGAATGGAATGGAATGCAGAATGGAATGGAAGGGAATGTGCAATGGAATGGAATGGAATGGAACGTGGAATGGAATGGAATTTGGAATGGAAAGGAAAGGAACATGGAATGGAATTGAATGGAACGTGGAATGGAATGGAAAGTCGAATGGAGTGGAATGGAACGTTGAATGGAATGTGGAACGCAATGTGGAATGGAATGGAATGGAAATTGTAATGGAATGGAAGGTAATGTGGAATGCAACGGAATGGAATGGAATGGAATGTGGACTTGAATGGAATGTAATGGAATGGACTATGGAATGTAATGGAACGGAGTGTGGAATTGTATGGAATGGAATGTGGAATGGAACGTGAAATGGAATGGAATGTGCTATGGAATGTAATGGAATGGAATATGGATGGAAATGGAAAGTGAAATGGAATAAAATGGAATGTGGAATAGAATGTGGAATGGAATGAAATGGAATGTGCGAAGGAATGTGGAACTGAATCAAATGGATCATGGAAAGGAATGTGCAATGGAATGTAATTGGAATGTGGAATGCAATGTTGAATGCAATGTTATGGAATGTGGAATGAAATGGAATGGAATGTGGAATGGAACGTGGAATGGAATGAAATGGAATGTGGATGCGAATCCCTAATGTAAAGGAAAGCAATGTTGAATGTAATGTGGAATGCAATGGAATTGAATGGAATGGAATGTGAAAGGGAATGGAATGGAATGTGGAATTGAAGAGAATGGAATGGAATGTGGTATTGAATCTGGAACGGAAAGGAATGGAATGTGGAATGGAAGGGAATGCGGAATGGAAAGGGAAATAATATGGAATGGAATGTGGAATGGAATGGAACGGATTGTGGAATGGAATGGAACAGAATGTGGAATGGAATGTGGAATGGAAAGTGGAATGGAATGTGTAAAGAAATGTGGAATGGAAAGTGGAATGGAATGTGTAAAGAAATGTGGAATGGAATGTGGAATGGAATGGAATGGAATGTGGAATGTAATGAAATGCAATGTGGAATGGAATGGAAAGGAATGCGGAATGGAATGTGGAGTGGAATGGAATTGAATGTGGTTTGGAATGGAATGCAATGGAAAGTGGTATGCAGTGTGGAATCAAACGGAATGGAAAGTGGAATCGAATGCAATGGAAAGTGTAATGGTATGTGGAATGGAAAGGATTGGAATGTGTAATGGAAAATCTAAGGGAATATCAAATGGGACGTGGAATGAAATGGAATGTGTAATGGAATGTTGAATGGAATGTGGAATGGAATGGAATGGAATGTAGAATGGAAAGTGGCACGGAATGGACTGGAATGTGGAATGGAACGTGGAATGGATTGTGGAATGTAACGCAGAACGTAATGGAATGTAGAATGCAATGGAACGGAAGGTAATGTGGAATGGAATGGAATGGAATGTGGAATGGAAAGGAATGGAATGTGGAATGGAGTGCAATGGAATGGAATGGGAGATGGAATGGAATGGAATGGAATGTGTAATAGAATGGAATGGAATGGAATGTGGAATGGAATGGAATGGAATGTGGAATGGAATGGAATGGAATGTGGAATGGAATGAAATGCAACGTTTAATGTAATGGAATGGAATGGAATGTGGCCTGGAATGGAATTGGAATGGAATAGAATGGAATGTGAAATGGAACGTGGAATTGAATGGAATGGAATGTGAAATGCAAAGGAATGGAATGTGGAGTGGAATGGAATGGAATGTGGAATGGAATGTGGAGTGGAAAGAGGAATGGAATGCAATGGAATTTAATGTGGAATGGAACGGAATGGAATGTTGAATGGAATGGAATGAAGTGCAAAGTGGAATGCAATGGAATGGAATGTGGAATGGAATGTGGAAGGGAATGGGGAAAGGAATGTGGAACGGAATGGAATGGAATGGAATGGAATGTGGAATGGAATATGGAATGGAACGTGGAATGCAAAGTGGAATGGAATGTGGCATGGAAGGGAATGAAACATGGAATGGAATGTGGAATGAAATGTGGAATGGAATGGAATGGAACGTGGAATGGAATGTGTAGTGGAATGGAATGGAATGTTGAATGGAATGGAATGGGGTGAGGAAACGAAAGTAATGGATGGTAGTGAAATGGAATGGAAAGTGGAAAGGAATGAAATGGAATGTGGAATGGAATGGAATGTGGAAAGGAATGTGAAATGGAATGGAATGTGAAATGGAATGGAGTGGAATGGAATGTAGAATGGAATGGAATAGAATGCGGAATGGAACGTGCAATGGAACGTGGAATCAAATGTAATGGAATGTGGAGTGGAAAGTGGAATGGAACGTGGAATGGAAGGTGGAATGCAATGGAATGCAATGTGGAATTTAATGGAATGTAACGTGGAATGGAGTGGAATGGAATGTGGAATGAAATGGAATGGAATGGAATAGAATGGAATGTGGAAAGGAAAGGAATGTAATGTGGAATGTAATGTGGAATGGATTGGAATGTAATGTGGAATGCAATATGGAATGGAAAGGAATGGAACGTGGAAAGGAATGTCGAATGGAATGTGGAAAGGTATGTGGAATGGAATGTGGATAGGAATGGAATGAAATTTAATGTGGAATGGACTGGAATGGAATGTGGAGTGGAATGCAATGAAGTGCAGTGTGGAATGGCATGGAGTGTAATGTGGAATGGAATGTGGAAGGGAATGTGGAATGGAATATGAAACGGAATGAAGTGGAATGTAGAGTGGAATGCGGAATGGAATGTGGAATGGAATGGAGTGGAATGTTTAATGGAATGTTATGGAGTGGAATGTGGAATGGAATGGAATGTGGAATAAAAAGTGGCCTGGAATGAAATGGAATGTGTAATGGAATGTGGAATGGAATGGAATGGAATTTGGAATGGAATGGATGGAAAGTGGAATGGAATGTGGAATCGAATGTGGAATGGATCGTGGAATGGAAAGGAATGGAACGTGGAATAAAATGGAATGGAATGTGGAATGGAATGCAACGGAATGTGGAATGGAAAGGAAAGGAATGAAATTGAAATTGACATGGAATGCAATGGAATGTGGAATGGAATGGAATGGAATGTGGAATGGAATGGAATGGAATGGTGTTTGCAATGGAATGTAAAGGAAAGTGAAATGGAATCCAAAGAAATAAGGAATTGAATGGAAAGGAAAGGAATACAATGTGGTATGGAATGCATAGGAATTTGGAATGGAATGCGGAATGCAACAGAATGGAATGTGGAATGGAAAGGAATGGAATGTGCAATGGAATAGAATGCAATATGGAATGGAAAGCAACTGAATGGATTGTGGAATGGAATGCAGTGGAATGGAATGTGCAAAGAAGGTAATGGAATAGATTGGCATGGGATGGAATGTGGAATGGAATGGAATGGAATGTGGAATGGAATGGAATGGAATGTGGAATGGAATGGTGAAAGGAATGGAATAGAATGTGGAATGGAATGTGGAATGGATAGAATGGAATGTGGAATGGAATGTGGAAAGGAATGGAAAGGTATGTGAAATCGAATGGAATGGAATGGAACGGGCTGTGAAATGGAATGGAATGGGATGTGAAATGCAATGGAATTGAATGTGGAATGGAATGGAATGAAATGTGGAATGGAAATGAATGGAATGTGGAATGGAATGGAATGGAATGCAATGTACAATGGAATGGAATGGAATGAAATGTGGAATGGAATGGAATAGAATGAGTAAAGGAATGGAATGGGTAGGAATGGAATGGTATTTGCATTGGACTGGAGTGGAAAGTGAAATGGAATGCAATTGAATGTCGAATGGAATGGAATGGAAACTGCAATGGAATGGAGTGGAATGGATGTGGAAAGGAATGGAATGGAATGCGGAATGGAAGGTCGCATGGAATGGAATGGAATGTGGAAGCAAATATGGAATGGAATGGAATGGAATGTGGAAAGGAATGCAATGGAATGTGGAATGGATTGGAATTCTATGTGGAATGGAATGGAATGGAAAGTGGAATGTGGAATGGAAAGGAATGGAATGTGGAATGGAATGCGAAATGGAATGTGGAATGGAATCGAGTGAAATATGGAATGGAATGTGGAATGGAATGGAGTGGACTGTGCAATAGAACGGAACGGAAAGAGGAATGGAATGGAATGGAATGTGTAATGGTATGTGGAATGATACGGAATGGAATGTTTATTGGAATGTGGAATGGAATGTGGAATGGAAAGTAATGGAACATAGAATGGAATGGAATGCAATGTGGAATGAAATGTGGAATGGAATGGAATGCAATGGAATGTGGAATGGAATGTGTAGTGGAATGGAATGGAATGTGGAATGAAATGTGTAATGGAAAGGAATGCAATGGAATGTGGAATGGAATGTGTAGTGGAATGGAATGGAATGTGGAATAGAATGGAATGGACGGTGGAAAGGAATGAAATGGAATGTAATGTGAAATGGAATGAAATGGAATGGAATGTGAAATGGAATGGAACGGAATGGAACGTGTAATGGAATAGAATAGAATGTGGAATGAAAAGTGGAATAGAACGTGGAATCGAATGGAATGAAATGTGCAGTGGAAAGTGGAATGGAACGTGGAATGGAACGGGGAATGGAATGGAATGCAATGTGGATTGGAAAGGAATGGAAGGTGGAATGGAATGGAATGGAATATGGAATGGAATGGAATGGAATGGAATGGAAAGGAATGTGGAATTCTATGGAATGGAAAGTGGAAAGCAACAGAATAGAATTTGGAATGGAATGAGGAAAGCAACGGAATGCAATATGGAATGGAATGTGGAATGGAATGGACTGTAATGTGGAATGCTATATGGAATGGAAAGGAATGGAACTTGGAAAGGAATGTGGAATGGAATGTGGAATGGAATGTGGAGTGCAATGTGTAATGGAATTTAATGGAATTTAATGTCGAATGGAATGGAATGGAATGTGGAATGGAATGGAATGAAGTGCAATGTGGAATGGCAAAGAATCGAATGTGGAATGGAATGTGGAAGGAAATGTGGAATGGAATGTGGAATGGAATTGAATGGATCGTGGAATGGAACTTGGAATGGAACCTGGAATGGAATGTGGAATGCAATGTGGAATGGAATGCAGTGGAAGATGGAATGGAATGGAATGGAAAGTGGACTTCAATGGAATGGAATGGAGTGGACTACGGAATGGAATGGAATGGAATGTGGAATGGCATGGAATGGCATGTTGAATGGAACGTAGAAAGGAATGCAATGTGCTATGGAATGTAACGGAATGGAATATGGAATGGAATGGAAAGTGAAATGGAATGGAAAGGAAAGTGGAATAGTATTTGGAATGGAATGGAATGGAATGCGCAAAGGAATGTGGAATGGAACGAAATGGATCGTGGAAAGGAATCTGGAATGAAATGGAGTGGCATATGGAATGGAATGTGGAATGCAATGTTATGGAATGTGGAATGAAATGGAATGGAATGTGGAATGGAACGTGGAATGAATTGGAATGGAATGTGGAATGGAACGTGGAATGGAATGGAATGGAATGTGGAAGGGAATGCGTAATGGAATGGAAAGGAATGTGGAATGTAATGTGGAATGGAATGGAATGGAATGGAATGGAATGGAAAGTGAAATGTAATGGAATGAAATGTGGAATGGGAGGGAATGGAATGTTATGTGGTATGGAATCTGGAATGGAATGCCAAGGAATGTGGAATGGAATGGAATGGATCGTTGTAAGCACGGAATGGAATGTGGAATTAAAGGAATTACTTAATTCCACAGAAAGGAATGTGGAATTAACGGAATGGAATGGAATGGCCACCAAATGGAATGGAATGTGGAATGGAATGAGATATGTGGAATTCCACATTCCATTCCACTGGAATGGCCACGTTCCACGCATCAAGTCCATGTGCACTTCATTCCATTCCATTCCTTTCTACTCCACATTCCATTCCATTACATTCCATTCCAGTCCATTCAACATTCCATTCCATTCCATTCCTCATTCCATTCCATTCAATTCCACTTTCCATTCCATCCAATTCCACATTCCATTCCATTCCATTCCACATTCATTTCCATTCCCTTCCATCCCATTCCATTTCACATTCCATTCCATTCCATTCCTCATTCCATTCCATTCCATTCCATTCCAGATTCCATTCCATTCCTTTCCACATTCCATTCCATTCCATTCCACATTCCATTCCATATTCCATTCCATTCAATTCCACATTCCATTTGTTTCCATTCCATTCAAGTCCACTTTACCTTCAATTCTATTCCATTCCAAATTTCATTCCTTTCCATTCCAGTCATCATTAAATTCCATTACATTCCACCTTCCATGCCACTCCATTCCAAATTCCATTCCACTTTCCATTGCCCATTCCATTTCATTCCATTCCACGTTTCATTCCACGTTCCATTCCAAATTGCATTCCACTTTCCTTTCCATGTTCCACTCCTTTCCAATCCACATTCCATTCCATTCCACTTTCCATTCCCTTCCATTACATATTCTATTCCCTTTCATTCCACATTCCATTCCAAGCTCGATTCCATTCTTCCACATTCCATTCTATTCCATTCCAGTCCACTTTGCATTCCATTCAATTCCATTCCAGTCCGCATTCCATTCCTTTCCATTCCAAATTCCATTCCATTAAATTCCACATTCCATTCCACGTTGCATTCAACATTCCATTCCATTCAATTCCACTTTCCGTTCCAAGTTGCATTCCATGTACCATTCCATTCTATTCCACGTTCCATTCCAAGTTCCATTCCACGTTCCATTCCACATTCCATTACACATTCCATTACACATTCCAAAACATTCCATTACACATTCCATTCCACATTCCCACCCATTCCATATTCCATTCCACATTCCATTCCACGTTCTATTCCACATTCCATTCCATTCCATTCCACTTTCTATTCCATATTACATTCCATTCCATTCCATTCCACATTCCATTCCATTTCATTCCACATTCCATTCGATATTCCTTTCCATTCTATTCCACATTCCATTCTGTTCCAGCCCATTCCACATTCCATTCTATTCCATTCCATTCCACCTTCCATTCCATTCCATTCCACATTCCATTCCACATTCCATTCCATTCCATTCCATTCCATTCCACATTCCATTCGTTTCCATTCCACATTCCATTCCATTCCATTCCATATTGCATTGCACTTTCCATTCCATGCCATTCCACTTACCACTCCACATTGATTTCCATTCTATTCCACATTCCATTCCATTCCATTCCATTCCACATTACATTCCACATTCAAATCCATTCCATTCCACGTTGCATTCCACTTTCCATTCCACGTTCCATTACTCGTCCCTTCCACGTTCCATTCCACGTTCCATTCCACGATCCATTCCAATCCATTCCACATTCCTTTCCATTCCATTCCGCTTTCCATTCCATTTCAGTCCACATTCCATTACTCATTCCATTCCATTCCATTCCATTCCACATTCCATTCCACATTCCTATCCTTTCCATTCCTCATTCCTTTCCATTCCATTATGCTTTCCATTACATTTAATTCCACATTCCATTGCTCATTCCATTCCATTCCATTCCACATTCCATTCCACCTTCCACTGCATTCCATTGCACGTTCCTTTCCTTTCCATTACAAACTCCATTCCATTAAATTCCATTCCATTCCACATTCTATTCCGCATTCCATTCCATTCCTTTCGCATTTCAGTCCACCTTCCCTTATATTCCACGTTCCATTCCGTATTCCATTCCATTGCATTCCACATTCCATTCCTTTCTATTCCATTGCATTCTTCATTCCATTACAGATAACATTCCACTCCATTCCACCTTCCATTCCATTGCTTTCCACCGTCCATTTCACATTCCATTCCATTCCATTCCACATTCCATTCCATATCCCTTTCCATTCCATTCCACATTTCAATAAATTCCATTGCCTTCGATTCCACATTCCATTCCATTACATTGCATTCCTCCTTCCATTCCATTGAGCATTCCATTCGATTTCATTCCATTGCAATCCACATTCCATTACATTCCAGTGCATTCCACATTCCATTGCATTCCATTCCACATTCCATTCCATTGCATTCCAATTTCCATCCCACATTCTTTTCCATTCCATTGCATTCCATTCCACTTTCCATTCCACATTCCATTCCATTACATTGCAATCAATACCACATTCCATTCCATTCCATTACACATTCCTTTCCCTTCCATTACACATTCCTTTCCATTCCATTCCCTTCCATTCCACATTCCATTCCATATTCTAATCTACATTCCATTTCACATTCCATTCCATTTCATTCAATTCCATTCCATTTCATTCAATTCCATTCCATTTCATTCCACTTTCCATTCCACATTCCTTTCCCTTTCATTGCATTCCATTCCACGTTCCATTCCTTTACATTCCATTCCATTCCACCATCCATTCCATTCCATTCCACATTCTATTCCATTCCTTTCCATTCCACGTAGCATTCCAATTTCCATACCTCATTGCATTTCATTCTATTCCATTCCACATTCCATTCCATTCCCTTCCTCATGCCATTCCATTCCACATTCCATTCCATTCCATTCCACATTCCATTCCATTCCACATTCAATTCCATTCCATTCCATTCCGCATTCCGTTCCAGATGCCGTACAACATTCCATTCCTCATTGCATTCCATTTCATTTAACTTTACATTCTATTCCATTCCAAATTCCATTCCGTTCCATTCCATTCCACATTCAATTCCATTCCATTCCACATTCCATTCCGTTCCATTCCATTCCACATTCCATTCCATTCTATTCCACATACCTTTCCACATTCTATTCCAATCCATTCCACATTGCATTCCATTCCATTCCACATTCCATTCCGTTACATTTCAGTCCATTCCATTCCACATTCCATTCCATTCCATTCCTTTCCACATTCCATTACATTCCATTCCACATTCTATTCCAATCCATTCCACCTTTCATTCCACATTCCATTTCATTCCATTCCACGTTCCATTCCATATTCCATTTCACATTGCATTCCATACCATTCCTCGTTCCATTCCATGTTCCATTCCAAATTCCATTCCATTCCACGTTCCATTCCACATTCCATTCCATTCCATTCTATTCCATTCCATTCCACGTTGCATTCCACATTCCTTTCCATTTCATTCCACATTGCATTCCATTCCATTTCACATTCCATTCCGCATTCCATTCCATTCCGCATTCCATTATTTTCTGTTCCACATTCCATTCCATTCCATTCCACCTTCCATTCCACGTTCCATTCCATCCCACTTTGTATTCCATTCTGTTCCACTCCATCCCACTTTCCATTCCATTCCATTTTATTCCATTCCACATTCCATTCTATGTTCCATTCCTGTCCATTCCACGTTCCATTTCTTTTCAATTTCCATTCCATTCCATTCCACGTTCCATTCCTTTCCATTCCACTTTCCATTCCATTCCACATTCCATTCAATTATATTTCTTGTTCCATTCCAAAACATATTATACAACCCATTCCATTTCATTCCATTCCTTTCCAATTTCCTTTCCACATTCGATGCCACATTCCATTTTATTCCATTACATTCCATTCCACGTTCCATTCCACATTCCATTCCATTCCATTCCACATTCCAGTCCATTCCATTCCACATTCCATTCCATTCCATTCCCCATTCCATTCCATTCCATTACACTGCACATTCCATTCCACATTCCAATACATTCCTTTCCACGTTCCATTCCACATTCAATTGCATTCCATTCCATTCCACTCCACGTTGCATACCACATTAAATTCCATTCCATTCCACATTCCGTTCCATTCCTTTCCACTTTCCATTCCACATTCCTTTCCATTCCACATTCCACTGCATATTCCATTCCAAATTCCATTTCAGATTCCATTCCATTCCATTCCACATTCCATTGCACATTCCGTTACAGATTCCGTTTAACTTTGCATTCCATTCCATTCCATTCCATTACATTACATATTTCATTCCACATTTCTTTCCATTGCACATTCCATTCCACATTCCATTCCACATTCCTTTCCTTTCCATTCCATTCCATTGCATTCCACAATCCATTCCATTCCATTCCATTCCACATTGCGTTCCACTTTCCATTCCATTCCTTTCAAATTTCCATTCAATTCCATTCCATTCCTTGCCACATTTCACTCCAGATTCCATTCAACATTGCATTCCACATTCCATTCCTTTCTATTCCATTCCATTCCATTCCATTCCATTCCATTCCACATTCCTTTCCATTCCACATTGCATTCCATTCCATTCCATATTCCATTCCATTCCATTCCATATTCCATTCCATTCCATTCCATTACATTCTATTCCACATTCCTTTCCACTTTCCATTCCACATTCAATTCCACATTCCATTCCATTCCACATTCCTTTTCACTTATGTTTCCATTCCATTCCACATTCGATTCCACATTCCTTTGCCTTCTATTCCACATTCCATTCCACATTGCATTCCATTGCATTCCACATTCCATTCCATTCCATTTCACATTGCATTCCACATTCCATTACACATTCCATTCCACATTCTATTCCACAATCTATTCCACGTTCCATTCCCTTCCATTCCACAATCCATTCCATTCCACATTCCATTCCATTCCATTCCAATTTCTATTCCATTCCATTCCACGTTCCTTTCCATTCCGTTCCACTTTCCAATACATATTCCATCCCACATTCCATTCCGCATTCCAGTCCCTTACATTCCACAGTCCATTCCATTCCCTTCCACGATTCTTTCCGTTCCATTCTACATTCCATTAAATTCCTTTCTACTTTCCATTGCACATTCCATTCCACATTCCATTGCGAATTCCATTCCCTTCCGTTCCACTTTCCATTCCATTCTATAACTAATTCCATTCCACATTCCCTTCCACTTTCCATTGCACGTTCCATTCCACGTTCCATTCTGTGTTCCATTCCACGTTCCATTCTTTTCCATTCCACATTCCATTCCACATTCCATTCCATTTCACATTCCATACCATTCCATTCCATTCCATTCCAAATTCCTTTCCATTCCATTCCACATTCCATTCCACATTCCATTCCACATTCCATTCCATTCCTTTCTACAATCCATTCCATTCCTTTCCACGTTCCGTAGCATTGAATTCCACATTCCATTCCATTCCACGTTTCATTTCATTCCATTCCACAATCCATTCCACTTTCCATTTCACATGCCATTCCACATTCCATTGCACATTACATTTCACATTGAATTCCACATTCCATTTGACATTAGACATTCAATTCTATTCCATTTCACGTTCCATTTCATTTCACATTCCATTGCATTCCATTCAATGCCATTCCAAATTCCATTCAATTCAATTCCACATTCCATTCCACATTCCATTCCATTACATTCCATTCCACATTCGATTCCATTCCATTCCATTCCATATTCCATTCCATTCCACATTCCTTTCCATTCCATTCCATTCCATTCCTCATTGCATTCCATTCCATTCCATTCCACGTTCCATTCCACATTCCATTCCCTTCCATTCCACATTCCATTCCCTTCCATTCCACATTCCATTCCACGATACATTTTATTCAATTAAACATTGAATTCCTTTCAATTCCACATTCCATTCAATTCCATTCCACATTTCACTCCATTGCATTCAACACCACATTCAATTCAATCAATTCCGTATTCAATTCCATTCCTTTGCACATTGCTTTCTATTCCATTCCATTCCACATTCCATTCCATTCCATTCCAAGTTCCATTCCGTTCCTTTCCACATTCCATTCTATTCCGTTCAATATTCCATTCCATATTCCTTTCCACATTCCATTCCTCATTTCAGCCATTTCATTCCACATTCCATTCCATTCCATTCCATTCCATTCCAGCTTCCATTCCGCTCAATTCCACTTTCCATTCCATTCCATACCACTTTCCAATCCACATTCTATTCCACAATCCATTCGGCATTCCATTCCCTTCCATTCCACGTTCCATTCCATTCCATTACTCATTCCATTCCACTTTCCATTCCACGTTCCAATGCACGTTCCTTTACACGATCCATTCCATGTTCCATTACAAGTTCCATTCCATTCCATTCCACATTCCATTCCACATTCCATTCCATAGCTTTCCACATTCCATTCCATTCCATTCTGTTCCATTCCTCATTCCATACCATTCCATTCCACTCCATTCCCCATTCCATTCTATTCCACAACCCATTCCATTCCATTCCGCATTCCATTCCACATTCCATTCCATTGCATTCCATTCCACATTCCGTTCCATTCTATTCCATTAGTGCCCACATTCCATTCCATTCCATTCAGCCGTCAATTCCATTCCATTCCATGTTCCATTCCATTTCTTTCCATGTTCCAGTCCATTCCTTTCCACATTCCTTTCCCCTTTCCATTCCGCATTCCATTCCCTTCCTTTCCATATTCCAATCCATTCCTTTACTCATTCCATTAGGCTTTCCATTCCACCTTAAATTGCACTTTCCATTACACGTTCAATTGCACGTTCCGTTCCATTTTCCATTCCAATCCATTCCACATTCCATTCCAAGTTCCATTGCATTCCATTCCACTTTCCATACCATTGCATTCCTTTCCATTTAACATTCCATTCCATTACATTCCATATTCCATTCCACATTCCATTCCTTTGCATTCCCCAATCCATTCCATTCTGTTCCACATTCCATTCCATATTGCATTCCATTCTATTCCACATTTCAATCCACATTGCATCACATTCCTTTCCATATTCCTTCACATTCAATTCCATATTCCATTCCACATTGCATTCCATTCCATTCCACATTGTTTTGCGTGCCGTTGCATTCCATTCCATTTCACATTTCATTCCGTTCTATTGAATTCCACATTCCATTCCATTGCATTCCACATTACATTCCACATTCCATTCCATTCCATTCAATTCCTCATTCAGTTTTACATTCCATTCCACATTCCATTCCATTCCATTCCACATTCCATTCCATTCCATTCCAGTTTACAATCCACGTTCAATTCCTCTTTCCTTTCCATTCCAATCCACGTTGCATTCACATTCCATTGCATTCCATTACACTTCCGTTTCCCCATTCCATTCCATATTCCATTCCACTCCATTCCACATTCCATACCTTTACATACGATTTCATTCCACAATCCGTTCCATTACATTCCACTTTTGATTCCACATTCCATTGCACATTCCATTCTGTTCCATTCCACATACCATTCCGTTCCATTCCATATTCCATTCCACATTCCATTCCACATTCCATTCCACATTCCATTCTGTTCTATTCCAGATTCCATTGCATTCCATTCCAGATTCCTTTCCACATTCCAATACATTCTATTCCACATTCCATTCCATTCAATTCCAGATTTCATTCCACATTATATTCAACCTTCCATTCCACATTCCTTTCCATTCCATTCCACATTCCATTCCTTTCCATTCCACTTTCTATTCCATTCCATTCCATATTCAATTACACGTTCCATCCCATTACATTACAGGTTCCATTCTGCATTCCATTCCACTTCGCATTCCACATTCCATTCCGTTCCATTCCATATTCAATTCCACATTTCATTCCACATTCCATTGCGTTCCATTCCACATTCCATTTCACATTCCATTCCACATTCCATTCCACATTCCTTTCCGTTGCATTCCACATTTCATTCTACATTCTATTCCATTCCATTCCACATTGCATTCCTTTCTAGTGCAGATCCCATTCCACTTTCCATTCCATTCCTTTCCACATTCCATTCCATTTCATTACATGTTCCATTCCACATTTCATTCCACATCCAATTCCATTCCATTCCATATTCCATTCCACATTCCATTCCACATTCCATTACATTCCACATTCCATTCCACATTCCATTCCACAGTCCATTCCACATTCCATTCCAAATTCTATTCCACGTTCCATTCTCATTCCATTGCGTTTCTTTACACATTCTATTCCACAATCCATTGCATTCCAATTCACATGCCATTCCACATTCCTTTCCATTCCTTTCCATTCCACATTCCATTCCACATTCTATTACAAGTTCCATTCCAATGTCCATTAAATTCCTTTCAACATTCCATTCCATTCCATTTCACAATCCATTCCATTCCAATCCACATTTCATTCCACGTTTCATTCCATTCCATTGCACATTCCATTCCACATTCCATTCCACATTCCATTCCATTCCTTTCCACATTCCATTCCTTTCCATTCCATTCAATTCCACTTTACATTCCACATTCCATTCCATTCCATTCCCCGTTCCATACCATTTTCCATTCCATTCCATTCCACGTTCCATTCCATATTACATTGCATTCCATTCCAGGTTCTATTGCACACTCCATTCCACATTCCATTCCACATTCTATTCCGTTCTATTCCACATTCCATTGCACAGCCCATTCTACATTTCATCCACTTTCCATTCCACATTCCATTCCACTCCATTACAAGTTCCATTCTACACACCATTCCACTTTCCATTCAATTCCACTCCACGTTCCATTCCACTTTCCATTCCATTCCATTCCACGTTCCATTCCATATTACATTGCATTCCATTCCAGGTTCTATTCCACACTCCTTTCCACATTCCATTCCACAATCTATTCTGTTCTGTTCCACGTTCCATTCCAGAACCGATTCTACATTGCAATCCACTTTCCATTCCACATTCCATTAAATTGCCTGCCACATTCCATTCCACATTCCATTCCATTCCATTCCGCACTCCGTTCCACATTCCATTCCACATTCCGTTCCTTTCCATTCCACATTCCATTCCACATTCAATTCCACTTCCCATTCCACATTCCATTCCACTTCCCATTCCACGTTCCATTGATTTCATTCCATGTTCGATTCCACATTCCATTAAACTTTCCATTCCACATTCCATTGCACATTCCATTCCGCATTCCATTCCGTTCCATTCCACATTCCATTCCATATTCCATTGCATTCCGTTCCACTTTCGTTTCTTTTACACTCCACTTTTCATTCCACATTACTTTCCATTCCATTCCACATTCTATTCCAAGTTCCATTCCATTCAAATCCACGTTCCATTCCACGTTTCATTCCACATTCCATTCCACATTCCATTGCTTACCATTCCGCATTCCATTCCACATTCCATTGCACATTTGAATCTATTCCATACCACATTCAATCCCACATTCCATTCCGTTCCATTCCACATTCCGTTCTCATTCCAATACATTACATTCCACATTCCATTCCACATTCCGTTCCATTCCATTTCACATTTCATACCACTTTACATTCCACTGCATTCCACATTCCATTCCACATGCCATTCCACTTTCCATTCCATGTTCCATTCCACCTTCCATTCCACGTTCCTTTCCATTCTATTCCACGTTCCATTCCATTCCATTTGACGTTTGTTTTCATTCTGTTCCATTTTCCATTCCACATTACATTTCTCATTCCGCTCAACATTCTATTTCGCTTTAAATTCCATTCCATTCCATTCCATTACACATTCCATTCCGTTTCATTCCACATTCCAAGCCATTCCATTCCACATTCCTTTCCAAATTCCATTCCACATTCCATACCACTCCATTCTATTCCACATTCCATTCCATTCAATTGCACAATCCATTCCACATTCCATTCCACATTCCATTCCAAGTTCCATTCCATTGCATTCCACATTCCAATCCATTCCTTTCCTCATTCCATTGCATTGAATTGCACATTCCATTCCATTCCATTGCATTCCATTCCACATTCCATTCCATACATTTCCATTCCACAATCAATTCCATTCCATTACACATTCCATTCCTTTCCATTCCATTTCAGAGTCCATTCCATTAAATTCCAAATTCCTTTGCAGATTCCATTCCACATTGAACACCATTCCATTCCACATTCAATTCCTTTCCGTTCCAAACCATTCGATTCCACATTCCATTTCATTTGATTCTACATTCCATTCCATTCCATTCCAGAATCCATTCCATTCCATTCCACAATCGATTCCTTTCCATTCCTCTCCACTTTCCATTCCACATTCCATTCCACTTTCCATTCCACTTTCCTTTACTCGTTCCACTCCACGTTTCATTTCACATTCCATTCCATGTTCCATTCCATTGCATTCCATGTTCCTTTCCTCATTCCATTCCTCATTCCATTCCATTCCATTTCTCTTTCCATTCCATGGCGTTCCACATTCCATTCCACTTTCCTATCCATTCCATTCCATTAAAAACCACATTCCGTTCCATTCTATTCCTTTCCATTCCTCATTCCATATCACAATACATTGGATTACATTCGAAGTTCCATTCAATTAAATTACACATGCAATTCCATTCTATTTCATTGCGCTCCACATTCCTTTTCACATTCCATTCCATTCAATTACACATGCAATTCCATTCTGTTTCATTCCATTCCTCATTCCATTTCACATTCCATTCCATTCCATTCCACGTTCCATTCCAATCCATTCCACGTTCCATCCCACATTCCGATCCATTCAATTCCACAGTCCATTCAATATTCCATTCCATTCCATTCAACTTTCCATTCACTTCCGTTCCATTCCATGTTCCATTGCATTCCATTTCACATTTCATTCCTTTCCATGCCAAATTCCATTCCATTCCACATTCGATTCCATTCCATTCCACATTCCATTCCATTCCATTCCATTGCATTCCGCTTTCAATTCCATTCCATTCCTTTCCACATTCCATTCCACTCCACTCTCCATTCCATTCCATTCCACATTCGATTCCACATTTCTTTCCATTTCATTCCACATTTCATTCCATTCCATTCCATTGCAGTTTCCAGCCCACATTCAATTCGATTCCATTCCATTCCATTCACTTCCATTGCACATTGCATTCCATTCCATTCCACATTCAATTCCATATTGCCTACCATTCCGTTGAACATTCCATTCCACTTTCCATTCCCATTCATTCAATTCCACATTCCATTCCATTCCATTCCTCCATTCTACATTCTAATCCATTCCATTCCACATTCCTTTCTATTCTGTTCCACATTCCATTCCATTCCATTCCACTTTCCATTTCAAATTCCATCCCATTCCGTTCCACATTGCATTGCAAATTCCATTCAATTACATTTGACATTCCGTTCCAAATCCCTTTCCATTCCATTCCACATTCCATTGCATATTCCATTCCATTCCATTCCACATTCTTTTCCATTTCATTCCACATTCAATTCCATTCCATTCCACATTGCATTCCATTCCATTCCGTTTCATGCCACATTCCATTCCATTCCATTACACATTCCATTCCTCATTCCATTACATTCCATTCCACGTTCCATTCCACTTTCCATTCTGTTCCATTCCACATTCCATTCCAATCCACTCCACATTCCATTCCACGTTAAATTCAATTCTCTTCCACGTTCCATTATACATTGCTTTCGGTATTCCATTCCATTCCATTCTATTTCATTCCACCTTCCATTCCACATTCCATTCCACATTACGTTTAGTTCCAAGACATTCCATTCCACCTACCATTGCACATTCCATTCGACATTCCATTGTCTTCCAATCCATTCCATTCCGAGATCCATTCCACATTCCATTCCACATTCCATTCCATTCCATTCAACATTGAATTTCAATCCATTCCCTTCCATTCCACATTCCATTCCATTCTTTTCCACATTTAATTCCATTCCATTCCATTCCACATTAATTTCCATTCCATTCCACCTTCCATTCCACTCCAAACTATTTCATATTCCATTCCACATTCAATTAAATTCAATTCCACATTCCATTCCATTCCACATTCCATTCCATTCCGTTCCACATTCCATTCCATTCCATTCCACGTTCCATTGCCTTCCATTCCACATTCCATTCCATTCCAATCCACAATCCATTCCCCATGCAATTCTCTTCCATTCCACATTCCATTCAATTCCATTCCCATTCTTTCCACATTCCATTCCATTCTAGTCCACATTTCATTTCATTCCCTTCCATCCAACATTCCTTTCCATTCCATTCCAACTTCGATTGCATTAAAATCCATTCCATATTCCATTCTGCATTCCATTCCGTTCCATTCCACATTCCATTGCATTCCATTTCATTCCATGTTAAATTCCATTCCATTCCACATTCCGTTCCCTTCCATTCTACATTCCACTCCCTTCCATTCCATTCCATTCCACTTTCCTTACATTCCATTCGTTTCCATTCCACATTCCATTCCATACCACATGCCATTCCAATTTCCATTCCAAATTCCACTCCGTGTTGCATTCCATTCCATTCCATTCCACATTCCATTTCATTCCATTCCATTCCACATTGCATTCCACATTTCATTTCATTCCATTCCATTTCATTCCGCATCCCATTCCATTCCACTCCGTTCCACATTCCATTCCATTCCCTTCCACATTGCATTCCAGTCCATTCCACATTCCATTCCACATTCCGTTCCATGACATTTCACCTTCCATTCGACATTCCATTCAACATTCCATTGCATTCCATTCCACTTTCCATTCCATATTGCATTCACTTCCTTTCTACATTCCATTCCACATTTCATTCCATTGCACATTCCACATTCCATTCGACATTCCACATTCCATTCCATTCTATTCCATTCCATTCCTCATTCCTTTACACATTTCAATCCGTTCCATTTCACTATCCATTCCATTACTTTCCATATTCCATTCCAAATTCCATTCCATTTCATTCCACATTCCATTCCATATTCCATTCCATTCCTTTCCACATTCAAATATATTCCATTGCCTTCCATTCCACTTTCCATTACATTGCATTTCCTTCCATTCCACATTTCTTTCCATTCCATTTTAAATTCCATTCCATTCCATTCCATTCCATTCCACATTCCATTCCATTCAATTCCACATTCCACTCCATTTATTTCCATTGCAATCCATATTCCATTACATTCCCATCCAGTCCACATTCCATTCCATTCCCATCCACTCCACATTCCATTCCATTCCATTCCACATTCCAATCAAATTCATTCAACATTCCATTCCATTCTATTCCACAATCCATTCCACATTCCATTCCACATTCCTTCCCATTACATTAAATTCCTGTTCACAGTCCATTCCATTCCATTCTATTCCAGATTCAAATCCAATCCATTCCACATTCCTGTCCATTACGTTCTACACTCCATTCAATTCCTTTCCACATTCCACTCCATTCCACATTCCATTCTAAATTCCATTCCACATTCCATTCCATTCCATTCCACATTCCATTCCATTACATTCCATTCCATTCCAGTCACATTACATTACATCCCATTCCCTTCCTCATTCCATTCCATTCTGTTCCACATTCCATTCCATTCCGTTCCACATTCCATTCCATTCCGTTCCACATTCCATTCCACATTCCTTTCATTCCATCACACATTCCATTCAATTCCATTCCACATTCTAATCCATTTCATTTAACATTCCATTACTTTCCACATTCCATTCCACATGCCATTCCACATTCCATTCCATTCCACGTTCCATTCCATATTGCATTCCATTACATTCCACATTCCATTCCTTTCTATTCCATTCCATTCCTCATTCTATTACACATAACCTTCCAATCCATTCCACCTTCCATTTTATTACTTTCCACCTTCCATTTCACATTCCATTCCATTCCATTCCACGTTCCATTCCATATGCCTTTCCATTCCATTCCACATTTCATTAAATTGCATTCCCTTGATTCCACATTCCATTCCATTCTTCATTCCATTCCATTGCCCATTCCATTAGATTTCCTTCCATTGAAATCCACATTCCATTACATTCCAATGCATTCCACATTACATTGCATTCCATTCCACATTCCATTCCATTGCATTCCAATTTCCATCCAATATTCTTTTCTATTCCATTGCATTCAATTCCACTTTCCATTCCACATTGCATTCCTTTATATTCCATTCAATTCCACATTCCATTCCATTCCATTACACATTGCTTTCCATTCCAATACACATTCCTTTCCATTCCATTCCCTTCCATTCCACATTCCATTACAGATTCCATTCTACATTCCATTACACATTCAATTCCATTCCATTCAACTCCATTCCATTCCATTCCACTTTCCATTCCACATTCCTTTCCCTTTCTTTGCATTCCTTTCCACTTTCCATTCCATTACTTTACATTCCATTCCACCATCCATTCCATTCCATTCCACATTCCATTCCATTCCATTATACATTCCATTCCAGTCCATTCCACATTCAATTCCATTCCGTTCCTTTCCACATTTCATTCCCGATTCCATTCCACGTTCCCTTCCATTCTGTTCCACATTCAATTCCATTCCACCTCCCATTCCATTCCATTCCCCATTCCATTCTACTACATTCCACATTCCATTCCACATTCCACTCCATACCATTTCACTTTCCTTTCCATTCCATTCCACATTACATTGTATTCAACTTTCCATTCCACATTCCATTCATTTCCACATTCCATTCCACATTCCATTCCATTCCATTCCTCATTCCATTCCACATTCCAAACCATTCCATTCCTCTTTCCTTCAGATATTACTTTCCACTCCATTTCACGTTCCATTCCATTACTTTCCAAGATCCTTTCCACTTTCCATTCCATTCCATTCCACATTCAACTCCTTGTTCCATTCCATTTCATTCCACTTTCATTCGAATACATTCCCTTCCATTTCACATGCTATTCCATTCTATTTTGCATTCCATTACATTTATTGTATTCCACATTCGAATCCTTCCCACATTCCTTTCGATTCCATTCCATTGCAATCTACATTCAATTACATTCCAATCCATTTCACACTCCGTATGATCCGTACCACATTCCATTCTATTCCATTCCACTTTCCATTCCACATTCCATTCCATTCTATTCTATTCCATTCCACATTCCATTACATTCCACTCCATTCCAATCCATTTCTCATTCCATTACACATTGCATTCCATTCCACATTGCATTCCAAATTCTATTCCATTCAATTCCATTCCATTCTACATTACATCCCATTCAATTCCATTCCACTACACATTAAATTACACTTTCCATTCCGTTCCATTCCATTCCATTCCATTCCATTCCACATTTCCTTCCATTCCATTCCATTCCACATAAAATTCCATTCCATTACACGTTCCATTCCAATCCATTCCACATTAAATTCAATTCCATTCCATTCATTTCCTCATTTCATTCCAGATTCCATTCCACATTCACTTCCACATTCCATTCCATTCCATTCCCTTCCACTCCATTCCATTCCATTCCACGTTCCATTCCACATTCCATTCCATTCCATTCCATTCCATTCCTCACTGCAATCCATTCCACATTCCATTCCATTCCATTCCACATTCAATTCCGTTCCATTTCACATTCAAATCCATTCCATTCCATTCCAGTTCACATTCCATTCCAGATTCCATACCAAATTCCATTCCACATTGCATTCCATTGAATTCCATTCCACATTCCATTCCACATCCCGTTCCATTCCATTCAACATTCCATTCCACATTCCATTCTATTCCATTAAATTCCATTCAATTTCAAATTCCATTCCATTACATTCCACATTCCTTTCCATTCCAATCCATTCCATTCCAATCCACATTCCTTACCACATTCCATTCCACATTCCACTCCATTCCATTCCACATTCCATTCCACTCCATTCCATTCCAGGACACATTCTGTTCCATTCCATTCCTTTCCAGATTCCTTTCCATTCCTTTCCACATTCCTGTGCATTACATTCCACACTCCATTCTACATTCCATTCCACTACATTCCACATTCCATTCCACATTCCACTCCATACCACTCCACATTGCATTCAATTCCATTCCACATTCAATTCCACATTCCATTCCATTCCACTTTCCACATTCCATTGTAGATTCCATTCCATCTCAGATTCCACATTCCATTCCCTTCAATTCCATTCCAATCCACATTGCATTGCATTCCATTCCACATTCCGTTCCATTCCATTCCGTTCCTGTCCACCTTATATTGCATTCCACATTCCATTACGCATCCCATTCCATTCCATTCCACTTTCCATTCCACATTCTTTCCATTCCATTCCACATCCCATTCCACATTCCATACCATTCCACTCATTCAATTCAATTCAATTCCACATTCCATTCCATTACCTTCCACTTTCCATTCCATTCCATTCCATTCCATCCCATTCCATTCCACATTCCCTTCCAGATTCCATTCCACATTCCAATCCACATTCCATTACACATTCCATTCCATTCCATTCCACATTCCATTCCATTCCATTCCACATCCATTCCATTCCGTTCTCCTGCAGTCCACATTCAATTCTATTCCAGATTCCATTCCTTTCCATTCAACATTCCTGTCCATTAGATTCCACACTCCATTCCACATTCCATTCCAGTACATTGCACATTCTATTCCACATTCCTCTCCACACCATTCCCTATTGCATTCAATTCCACTCCACATTCCATTCCCCATTTCGTTCCATTCCACATTTCACATTCCACTCCATTCTATTCCATTGCATTTCTCATTCCATTACACTTTATAATCCGTTCCATTACACTATCCATTCCATTACTTTCCACGTTCCATTCCAAATTCCATTCCATTCCTTTATACATTCCATTCCATATTCCATTCCATTCCCTTCCACATTCCAAGACACTCCATTCCCTTCCATTCCACATTCCATTATATTGCATTCCCTTCCATTCCACATTCCATTCCATTCAATTCCACATTCCATTACATTTCTTTCCATTTCAATCCACATTCCATTACATTCCCATCCATTCCACATTCCAATCTATTCCATTCCACATTACTTTCCATTTCATTAAACATTCCATTCCATTCCACATTCCATTCCACATTCCATTCCATGTTCCATTCCAAATTCCATTACCCATTCCATTGCATTACATTCCATTCCAGTCCACAGTCCTTTCCATTCCATTCCATATTCCTGTCCATTGCATTCTACACTTCATTCCATTCCTTTCCACATTCCATTCCACTCAATTCCACATTCCATTCCACATTCCAATCCATTACATTCCACATTCCATTCCATTACATTCCATTCCAGTCCACATTCTATTCCATTCCATTCCCTTCCTCATTCCATTCCATTCCTCTCCACATTCCATTCCATTCCATTTAATATTCCATTACATTCCACTTTCCATTCCAGAATCTTTTCCGTTCCATTCCATTCCATTCCTTTCCATTACTTTGCATTCCACATTTCTTTCCAATCCATTTCATTCCACGTTGTATTATGTTCCATGCCACATTCCATTCCATTCCATTCCATTGCACTCCACATTCCATTCCACATTCCATTCCATTCCATTCCACTTTCCATTCCATTCCATTTCAAATTTCATTCCATTCCATTCCATTCCATTCCACATTAAATTCAACTCCATTTCATATTCCATTTCTTTCCATTCTATTCCATTCCACTCCACTTTCGATTCCACATTCCATTCCATTTTTTCCACATTACATTCCACATTCCATTCATTGCATTCCACATTCCATTCCAATCCATTCCACAATCCATTCCATTCCATTCCATTCCAATCCATTCCACATTCCATTCCACATTCATTTCCATTCCGTTCCACATCCCATTGAACATTCCATTCCATTCTTTTACACAACCCATTTCAATCCACATTCCATTCCTTTCCACATTCAATTACATTCCATTCCATTCCGTTTCATTCCACATTCCATTCCATTCCATTCCACATTCCATTCCATTCCAATCCATTCCATTCCATTCCATTCCATTCCATTCCACATTCCATTCGTTTCCATTCCATTCCATTCCATTCCTTGCCATATTCCATTCGACATTCCATTCCATTCCATTCCTTTCCATTACACATTCAATTACATTCCATTCCATACCATTCCTCATTCCTTTCCTTTCCTTACCATTATACAATCCATTACACAATCCATTACATTCCATTACACGTTCCTTTCCAATCCATTCCACATTCCATTCCACATTCCATTCCGTTCCATTATACATTCCTTTCTAATCCATTTCACTTTCCATTCCACGTTCCATTCCATTCCATTCCACATTCCATTCCAATCTATTCCACATTCCTCTCCACGTTTCATTCCATTCCATTCCACTTTCCATTCCACATTCCATTCCACATTACATTCCATTCCATTCCATTCCATTCTACGTTCCACTCCACATTCCATTCCACATTCCATTCCAGATTCCATTCCATTCCATTCTATTCCATTCCACGCTGTATTCCACATTCCTTTCCTTTCCATTCCATTACATTCCACTTTGCATTCCACATTCCATTCCATTCCATTCAATTCCATTGCATTATGTTCCATTCCATTCCATTTCATTCCTTTCAATACCTTACCATTCAACATTCTATTCCATTCGACATTCCCTTCCATTCCATTCCACATTCCATTCCATTCCATTCTTTTCCACATTCCATTTCACATTCCATTCCATTCCATTCCATTTTAGATTCCATTCCATTCCATTCCACATTCAGTTCCACTCCATTCAACATTCCATTTCATTCCATTCCTTTCCATTCCACATTCCATTCCATTCCATCCTATTCCACTTTCCATTCCACATCACCTTCCATTCCATTGCACATTCCATTCCCCATTCCATTCTATTACTTTCCACATTCCATTCCACTTTCCATTCCACATTCCATTGCACATTCCATTACATTCCATTCCACATTCCATTCCATTCCATTCCATTCCAGTCCACATTCCATTCGATTCAATTCCATTGCAGATTCCATTACATTTCATTCCACATTCCTTTCCATTCCATTCCACTCTCGTTTCCACCTTCCATTCCACTACATTCCACATTCCATTCCACATTCCATTGCATTCCTTTCCGCATTCCATTCCATTCCATTCAATTCCACTTTCCTTTCCACATTCAATTCCGTTACTTTCCACATTCCATTCCATTTTATTCCTTTTCATTCCACATTTCATTCCTTTCCATTCCACGTTCCATTCCACATTACATTCCAAATTCATTTCCACATTCCATTCCACATTCCATTCCACTTTCCATTCCACATTCCATTCCGTTGTCGTCCACATTCCTTTCCCCATTCCCTTCCACATTCCATTCCACATTCCATTCCACTTTCTATTCCATTACATTCCATTTTCCATTCCACGTTCCATTCCACATTCCATTTCACGTTCCATTCCACGATCCATTCCATTCCATTCCACGTTCCATTCCACTTTCCATTCCATTCCATTCCACGTTACATTCCACATTCCATTGTACATTCCATTTCAACTTCCATTCCACATTACTTTTCACGTTATATTCCACGATACATTCCACATTTCCTTCCAATCATGTTCCATTCCACATTGCATGTCATTACATTCCACGTTCCATTCTACATTCCATTCCACATTCCATTCCACGTTTCAGTGCACACTCCATTCTATGTTGCATTACACCTTCCATTCCACATTCCATTCCACTTTCCATTCCATGTTGAATTCCATTCCTTTAAACGTTCCTTTCCATGTTCCATTCCGCATTCCATTCCATTTTCCCTTCCACATTCCATTCCACATTCCATTCCACATTCCATTCCACTTTAGATTCCATTCAACTCAAGATTCATTTCCACATTCCTTTCCATTTCATTCCACATTCCATTCCACTTTCCGTTGCACATTGCATTTCCCATTACTTTTCTCTTTCTATTCCATGCCATTCCTCATTCCATTCCACATTCCATTCCATTCAATTCCACATGTCGTACCACAATCCGTTCCACATTCCATTCCATTCCATTCCACATTCCATACCACATTCCACTCCATTGCATTTCACGTTCCATTCCATTCCATTACACATTCCATTCCACATTCCTTTCCATGGTCCATTGCATTCCGTTCCACGTTCCTTTCTACTTTCCGTAGATATTCCATTACATTCCATTCTACATTCCATTCTAAATTCCATTAGAGGTTCCATTCCATATTCCATTCCACGTTCCATTCCATTCCATTCCTTGTTATATTCAATATTCCATTCCATTCCATTCCACATTTCATTCCATTCCATTCCTCATTCCATTCCATTCCATTCCACTTTCCATTCCACATTCCTTTCCACGTTCCATTCTATGTTCCATTTCATGTTCCATTCCATTCTATTCCACCATGTATTCCACATTCCATTCCATTCCATTTCACGTTCCATTCCACATTCCATTCCACGTTCCTTTCCACGTTACATTCCACGTAACTTTCCATTACATTTCACGTTCAGTTCCACATTCTATTCCATACAATTCAACAATCCATTCCATTCCATTCCACATTACATTCCATTCCTTTCCACATTCCATTCCATTCCATTCCTCTTTCCATTCCACGGTCCATTCCATTAAATTCCACGTTCCATGCATTTCATTCCACGCTCCATTTCATTACATTTCACATTCCATTCCACATTGCATTTCACATTCCATTCACCATTCCTTGTCGCATTTCATTCCTCGTTCCATTCCACATTCCATTTCACATTCCATTCCACATTACATTTCACATTCCAAATTCCATTCCATTCCATTTCATGTACCATTTCATTCCACATTCCATTGCATTCCATTCCACATTCCATTTCTTTCCATTCTACATTCTCTTCAATACAGTTCCACATTCCAATCTGCTTTCCATTGCACATACCATTCCATTCCATTCTATTCCACATTCCATTGCATTCCATTCCACATTCCAATCAATTCCATTGCATTCCATTGCACATTCCATTCCCTTCCATTCCACGTTCCATTCCATTGCATTCCACATCCAATTCCATTCCATTCCACATTCCATTCCATTCCATTCCACGTTCCATTACATTCCATTCCACAATCCATTCCATTCCATTCCGTACCATTCCACATTCCATTACACATTCCATTCTTTCCATTCCACATTCCATTCTTTCCATTCCAGATTCCATTCCATTCAATTCCTCATTCCATTCTTTTCATTCCACATTCCATTCCACTTTCCATTTCTTTCCATTCCACATTCCATTCCATTCCATTCCACTTCCAATTCCATTCCATTCCATTCCATTCCACATTCAATTCCATTCCATTCCACATTCAATTCCATTCCATTCCTCGTTGCATTCCATTCCATTCCACTTTCCATTCCACTCCATTCCGTACCATTCCACATTCCATTCCACATTCCATTCTTTCCATTCCACATTCCATTCCACATACCATTCCATTCCAATTTCCATTGCATTAAATTCCACATACCAATCCATTCCATTCCATTCCACATCCCATTCCATTCCATTCCATTCCACATTCCATTCCATTCCATTCCATATTCCATTCCATTCCATTCCACATTTCATTCCACATACCATTCAATTCCATTCCATATTCCGTTCCATTCCATTCCACATCCATTCCATTCCATTCCAGTTTCCAGTCTACACTCCATTTCATTCCACATTCTGTTCCATTACATTTCACATTCCATTGCAATTTCCATTCCATTCCATTTTACATTCAATTCCATTCCATTCCACATTCCATTCCATTCCATTCCATACCATTCCACATTCCATTCTACGTTCCATTTTTTCCATTCCACATTCCATTCCATTCAATTCATCATTCTGTTCTATGTTCCATTCCACGTTACATTGCACTTTCCATTCCACGTTGCATCCCACGTTCCTTGCCACGTTCTGTTCCATGTTCCATTCCATTTCATTCCTCTTTCCATTCCACATTCCATTCCAATACTTTCCACATTCCATTACATAACATTCCACTTTCCATTCCACATTCCATTCCTTTACATTCCAGATTGCATTCCATGGCATTCCTCATTCCTTACCACATTCCAATCCACATTCCATTCCACATTCCATGCCACGTTCCATTCCTAGTTCCATTCCATTCCATTCCACTTTCCATTCCACGTTCCATTCCAAAATCCATTCCATTCCATTCCGCGTTTCATTCCATTTCATTCCGCATTCCTTTCCATTCAATTCCACATTCCATTCCATCCCATTCCACATTCCATTCCAAAATCCATTCCATTCCATTCCGCGTTTCATTCCATTTCATTCCGCATTCCTTTCCATTCAATTCCACATTCCATTCCATCCCATTCCACATTCCATTGCACATTCCGTTCCACCTTCCATTCCACTTTCCATTCCACGTTTCATTCCATTCCATTCCACGTTCTATTTCATGCCGTTCCACGTTCCATACCACATTCCATTTCGCGTTCCATTCCATTCTATTCCATTCCATTCCACACCCCATTTTCTTCCGTTCCACATTCCATTCCATTTCACATTCCATTCCATTCCATTCCACATTCCATTCCACATTCTGTTCCACATTCCATTCAGTTCCTTTCTACATTCTATTCCACACTCCATTCCACATTCCATTACACATTCCATTCCGTTCCATTTAACATTCTTTTCCACATTCCATTACACATTCTATTCCATTCCATTACGCATTCCATTCCACATTCCATTCCATTCCATTTCACATTCCATTACTTTCCATTTAACTTTCCTTTCCACATTCCATTCCACATTTCTTTCCATTCCATTCCACATTCCATTCCACATTCCTTTCCTTTCCATTCCACATTCCATTGCATTCCATTCCACATTCCATTCCTTTCCATTCCTCATTCCATTCCATTCCATTCCACATTCCGTTCCACATTCCATTCCTTATTCCATTCCATTCCATTACACATTTGATTACAAACTGCATTCCACTCCATTTCACATTCCATTTCATTCCATTCTACGTTCCATTCCACGTTGCTGTCCACGTTCCATTCCACATTCCATTCCTTATTCCATTCCCTTCCTTTCCAATTTCAATTCCAGTTTCCATTCCACATTACATTCCACATTCCACTCCACATCCCATTTCACATTCCATTCCACATTCCATTCCACGTTCCATTCCATTCCATTCCACGTTCCATTCCACGTTCCATTCCACGTTCCATTCCACATTCCACTCTACATTCCATTCAATCTTCCATTCCATTCCATTCCACGTTCAATTCCAGTTTCCATTCCACAATCCATTCCATGATCCATTCCACATTCCATTGCATTCCATTCCACGTTCCCTTCCAAGTTCCATTCCACTCCATTCCACGTTCCTTTCCACATTTGATTCCACTTTCCATTCCTAACCATTCTACGTTCCATTCCATTCCATTCCACATTCCTTTCCATTCAATTCCACATTCAGTTCGAAATTCCATACCACATTCCATTCCATTCCTTTCTATTACACATTCCATTCCATTCAATTCCACATTCCATTCCATTATATTTCGCATTCCATTCCATTCCAACCGAAATTCCACTACATTCCATTCCATTCGACTTTTCATTCCATTCCATTCCACATTCTATTCAACTCCATTCCACATTTCAATCCAAGTTCCACTCCATGTTGCATTCCACTTTCCATTCCACATTGCATTCCACGTTCCATTCCCTTCCGTTCCACATTCCATTCCATTCCATTCCACTTTCCATTACACGTTCCTTTCCACATTGCATTCCTCGTTTCATTCCACATTCCATTCCACGTTCCATTTGTTTCCACTGCACATTCCATTCCTTTCCACTGCACATTCCATTCCATTGACTTACACATTCCACTCCTTTCCATTCCATTCCATTGCACATTCCATTCCACATTCCTTTCCCTTCCATTACAGATTCCGTTCTATTCCATTCCACATTTCATTCCATGTTCCATTCCACTTTCCATTCCATTCCATTCCATTCTATTCCACATTCCATAGCATTCCATTCCATTCCACTTTCCATTCCACATTCCATTCCACATTCCATTCCTTTCCATTCCACATTCCATTCCATTCCAGTGCACATTCCATTCCATTCCGTTACACGTTCCATTCCATTCCATTCCACATTTCATTCCATTTTCCATTCCATTCCATTCCACTTTCCATTCCATGTTCCATTGCACGTTCCATTCCACATACAATTCCACATTCCATTCCACTTTCCAGTCCATTCCATTCTACATTGCATTGCACATTCCATTCTACGTTCCTTTCTACTTTCCATTCCACCTTCCATTCAAAGATCTGTTCCATTCCATTCCATGCCATTCATCATTCCATTCGAGATTCCATTCCATTCCATTCCACATTATATTCCATGTTCCATTCTTCATTCCATTCCACGTTCCATTCCACTTTCCATTCCATTCTAATCCACATTCCATTTCACATTCTATTCCATTACACTTTCCGTTTTACTTTCCATTCCACATTCCATTCCACATTCTATTCCATTATATTACATTCCATTTTCCATTCCACATGCCATTCCTTTCCATTCCACCATCCATTCCATTCCATTACACTTACCATTCCATGTTCCATTCCACTCCACATTCCATTCCATTCCATTCCACCTTCCATTACATTGCATTCCATGTTGCATTCCACTTTCCATTCCTTTCCACGTTGCTTTCCACATTCCATTCCACATTCCTTTCAACATTGCATTCCACATTGCATTGCCTTCCATTCCACATTCCATTCCACTCCATTCCAATTTCCATTCCATTCTATTATGCATTTCATTCCATTCCATTCCACATTCCATTCAACCTTCCATTCCATTCCATTCCATATTCCATGCCACATTCCTTTCCACATTCCATTCCATTCCATTCTACATTGCATTCCACAATCTATTAAACAATCCATTCCATTCCATTCCACATTCCATTCCACATTCCATTCCATCTCATTCCACATTCCGTTCTACTTTGCATTCCGTTCCATTCCACTTTCCATTACATTCCATTCCACGTTCCATTCCATATTCCATTTTATATTCCATTCCAAGTTCTGTTCCACATTCCATTCCACGTTACATTCCAAGTTACGTTCCATGTTCCATTCCAATCAAGTTCCATTTCACATTCCATGCCATTCCATTCCACGTTCCATTCCACATTCCATTCCACTTTCCATTCCACGTTCCATTGCACACTCAATTCGACGTTCCATTACACATTCCATTCCACTTTCCATTCCATGTTTCATTCTTTGTTCCATTCCATTCCATTCCACGTTCCATTACACATTCCATTCCACTTTCCATTCCATGTTTCTTTCTTTGTTCCTTTCCATTCCATTCCACGTTCTATTCCACATTCCATTCCACATTCTGTTCCATTCCATTCGAAAGTCCATTCCACATTACATTACATTCCATTCCACATTCCATTCCATTTCATTCAAAATTCCATTCCACATTGCATTCCACATTCCCTTTCACATTCCACTCCATTCGTTTCCACATTCATTTCCACATTCCATTCCATTCCATGCAAAATCCCATACCACATTCCATTCCACATTCCATTCCATTCCATTCCAGATTCCATACCACATTCCATTCCATTGCATTTCCCGTTCCATTCCATTCCATTACACATTCAATTCCACATTCCATTCCACGTTCCATTCCATTCCATACCACGTTCCATTCCACTTTCCATTCCATTCCATTCCAAGTTCCATTCCACGTTCCATTGCATATTCGATTCCACATTCCATTCCACTTTCCATTCCACATTCCATTGTACGTTCCATTCCATTTTCCATTCCATTGCATTCCACTATCCATTCCACTTTCCATTCCACTCCATTTCACTTTCCATTCCACATTCCATTACACGTTGCATTCCTCTTTCCATTCTTTTCTATTCCACGTACCATTCCACATTGCTTTCCATTCCACTTTCCATTTCACATTCCATTCCTCTTTCCATTCCACATTGCACTCCGTTTTATTCCACGTGCCACTACACATTCCATTCCACAGTCCATTTCACATTCTATTCCATTCCATTCCACATTCCATTCTAATCCATTCCACATTCAATTGCATTCCATTCCACATTACACTCCACTTTCCATTCCCTTCAATTCCATATTGCATTCCACATTCCATTCCATTCCATTCCACATTCTGTTCCACATTCCAATCCATTCCATTTCCCTTTCCATTACATTCCATTCCACATTCCATTCCACATTCCCTTCCATGTTCCATTCCATTCCATTCCACGCTGCATTCACCTTCCATTCCACTTTCCATTCCACATTCCATTCCACGATCCATTCCATTCCATTCCACGTTCCATTCCACGTTCTACTCCACAATTCATTCCACATTCCATTAAACATTCCGTTCCACATTCCATTCCATTCCATTACAGATTGCATTCCATTGCAGTCCACATTCCATTTCACATTCCATTCCTTTCCATTTAAACCTTCCAATCCATTCCATTCCACATTCCATTCCACCTTCCATTCCATTCCACATTTCGTTCCACATTCTAGTCCACACTCCATTCCATACCATTCCACATTCTATTCCTTTCCATTCCTCTTTCCATTCCACAATACATTCCAAATTCATTTCCACATTCCACTCCACATTCCATTCCATTCCATTCCACATTGCATTCCACATTCCATTCCGTTGCCTTCCACATTCCTTTCCACATTCCCTTCCACATTCCATTCCAAATTCCATTCCACATTCCATTCCTATCCGTTCCACGTTCCATTCCACGTTCCATTCCATATTCCATTACACGTTCCATTCCACTATGCATTCCATTCCATTCCAGGTTCCATTTCACTTTCCATTCCATTGCATTCCACGTTACATTCCACGTTCCACTGTACATTCCATTTCAAATTCCATTCCACATTCCATTTCACGTTACTTTCCACGATACTTTCCACATTCCCTTCCATTGTGTTCCATTCCACATTCCATTACACATTCCATTACACGTTTCAGTGCACATTCCATTGTAGGTTGCATTACACATTCCATTCCACGTTCCATACCACGTTCCAATCCATGTTCCATTCCATTGCTTTCCACGTTCCATTCCACGTTCCATTGTGCATTCCATTCTCCCTTCCACGTTCCCCTCCACATTCCATTCCACTTTAGATTCCATTCCAGTCCACATTCCTTTCCACATTCCATTCCATTTCATTCCACATTCCATTCCGCATTCCCTTGCACATTTCATTCCCCATTCCCTTTCTCATTCTATTCCATACCATTCCACATTCCATTCCACATTCCATTGCATTCAATTACACATGCCATACCACAATCCATTCCACATTGTATTCCATTCCATTCCACATTCCATACCACATTCCACTCCATTGAATTTCACGTTCCATTCCATTACATTACACATTCCATTCCACATTCCTTTCCACGGTCCATTCCATTCCATTCCACGTTACATTCTACTTTCCATTAGACTTTCAATTACATTCCATTCCACGTTCCATTCTACAATCCATTAGAGGTTCCATTCCACATTCCATTGCATTGCATTCGACGTTACATTCCGCATTCCATTGTACATTCCATTTCAACTTCCATTCCACATTCCATTTCACGTTACATTCCACAATACATTCCACATTCCCTTCCATTGTGTTCCATTCCACATTGCATGCCATTCCATTCCACGTTCCATTCCACGTTTCAGTGCACATTCCATTCTAGGTTGCATTACACATTCCATTCCACGTTCCATTCCACGTTCCAATCCATGTTCCATTCCATTCCTTTCCATGTTCCATTCCACGTTCCATTCTGTGTTCCATTCCATTTTCCCTTCCACATTCCCGTCCATATTCCATTCCACTTTAGATTCCATTCCAGTCCACATTCCTTTCCACATTCCATTCCATTTCTTTCCACATTCCATTCCACATTCCCTTGCACATTGCATTCCCCATTCCCTTTCTCATTCTATTCCATACCATTCCACATTCCATTCCACATTCCATTGCATTCAATTCCACATGCCATACCACAATCCATTCCACATTCCATTCCATTCCATTCCACATTCCATACCACATTCCACTCCATTGCATTTCACCTTCCATTCCATTACGTTACACATTCCATTCCACATTCCATTCCACGGTCCATTCCATTACATTCCACGTTCCATTCTACTTTTCATTAGATGTTCCATTACATTCCATTCCACGTTCCATTCTACTTTCCATTAGAGGTTCCATTCCATATTCCATTCCGCGTTCCATTCCATTCCATTCCACATTAAATTC
The DNA here is from genome assembly GCF_028885655.2 of Pongo abelii. Taxonomy (NCBI): domain Eukaryota; kingdom Metazoa; phylum Chordata; class Mammalia; order Primates; family Hominidae; genus Pongo; species Pongo abelii. The sequence continues at coordinate 4,025,773 of NC_071997.2, forward strand.
CATATTCCGTTCCATTCCATTCCACATTCCATTCCATTCCATTCCACATTCCGTTGCATTCCATTCCACTTTCCATTCCACTTTCCATTGCACGTTCCATTCCGCGTTCCACTCCACATTCCATTCCACTTTCCGTTCTACGTTCCATTCCATGTTCCATTCCATGTTCCATTCCATTCTATTCCACGGTGTATTCCACATTCCATTCCATTCCATTTCATGTTCCATTCCACTTTCCGTTCCACGTTCCTTTCCACGTTTCATTCCACATAACTTTCCATTACATTTCACGTTCAGTTCCACATTCCATTCCAAGATGCATTCCACTTTCCATTCCGCGTTCCATTCCATTCCATTCCACGTTCCATTCCACGTTGCATTCTACGTTCCATTGCATTCCATTTCACTTTCCATTCCACTTTCCATTGCATTCCATTCCAAGTTCCATACCACAGTCCATTCCACATTCCATTGCATTCCATTGCAAGTTACATACCACAGTCCATTCCACGTTCCATTCCACATACCATTCCGTTCCATTCCACTTTAGATTCCACAATCCATTCCACATTCCATTCCAATTTCCATTCCACATTCCATTAAATTCCATTCCACATTCCATTCCACATTCCATTCTATTCCATTCCACACTCCATTCCACATTCATTTCCATACTCTATTCCATTCCCTTCCACATTCCATTCCACATTCCATTACACATTTCATTCCACTTTCCATTCCACGTTCCAGTCGATTTAATTCCATGTTCCATTAAACATTCCATTCCTTTCCATTCCACTTTCCATTACACATTCCATTCTGTTCCATTCAACGTTCCATTCCACATTACATTCCACATTCCAATACGTTCCATTGCACATTCCATTCCACCTTCCATTCCATTCCACATTTCATTCCACATTCTATTCCACACTCTATTCCCTACCATTCCATATTCCACTCCTTTCCATTCCACGTTCCATTCCACATTACATTCCAAATTCATTTCCACATTCCATTCCACATTCCATTCCACATTCCATTCCGTTCCCTTCCACATTCCCTTCCACATTCCCTTCCAAATTCCATTCCACATTCCATTCCATTCCATTCCACGTTCCATTCCACGTTTCATTCCACATTCCATGCCATGTTCCATTCCACGTTCCATTCCATTCCATTCCACGTTCCATTCCACTCCATTCCACGTTCCATTCCACTTTCCATTCCATTCCATTCCACTTTAAATTCCACATTCCATTTTACATTGCATTCCAACTTCCATTCCACATTCCATTTCACGTTACGTTCCACGATACATTCCACATTCCCTTCCAATCAAGTTCCATTCCACATTGCATGCCATTCCATTCCACGTTCCATTCCACATTTCATTCCACGTTTCAGTGCACATTCCATTCTACGTTGTATTACACATTCCATTCCAAGTTCCATTCCACCTTCCATTCCATGTTCCATTCCATTCCATTTTACTTTCCATTCTACGTTCCATTCCGCATTGCGTTCCACTTTCCCGTCCACATTCCATTCCCCATTCCATTCCCCATTCCATTCCACTTTAAATTCCATTCCACTCCACATTCCTTTCCACATTCCATTCCATTTCATTACACATTCCATTCCACATTCCCTTGCACATTGCATTCCCCATTCCCTTTCTCATCCTATTCCATACCATTCCACATTCCATTCCAGATTCCATTCCATTCAATTCCACATGCTATACCACAATCCATTCCGCATTCCATTCCATTCCATTACATTCCATACCACATTCCACTCCATTGGATTTCACGTTCCATTCCTTTACATTACAAATTCCATTTCACATTCCATTCCACCGTCCATTCCTTTCCATTCCACGTTCCTTTCTACTTTCCATTAGACGTTCCATTCCATTCCATTCCACGTTCCATTCTACATTCAATTAGATTTTAAATTCCATATTCCATTCCATGTTCCATTCCATTCCATTCCACATTAGATTCCATATTCCATTCCATTCCATTCCACATTCCATTCCATTCCATTCCACTTTCCACTGCACGTTTCATTCCGCTTTCCATTCCACATTTTGTTCCACGTTCCATTCTACGTTCCATTCCATGTTCCATTCCATTCTATTCCACAATCTATTCCACTTTCCATTCCATTCCATTTCACTTTCCATTCCACATTCCATTCCATGTTCCTTTCCACGTTACATTCCACGTAACTTTGCATTACATTTCACGGAGAGTTCCACATTTCATTCCATTCCATACCAAGATGCATTCCACTTTCCATTCCACGTTCCATTCCATCCCATTCCACGTTCCATTCCACTTTTCATTCCACGTTCCATTGCATTCCATTTCACGTTCCATTTCACATTCCATTGCATTCCATTCCAAGTTCCATACCACATTTGTTTCCACATTCCATTCCGTTACATTCCACTTTCCATTCCACAATGCATTCCATTCCAGTTTGCATTTCACATTCCATTAAATTCCATTCCACAATCCATTCCACATTCCATTCCATTCCACACTACTTTCCACATTCCATTCCACACTCTATTCCATTCCTTTAAATATTCCATTCCACATTCCAATACACATTTCATTCCACTTTCCATTCCACGTTCCAGTCGATTTAATTCCATGTTCCATTAAACATTCCATTCCATTCCATTCCACATTCCATTCCACATTCCATTCTGTTCCATTCCACATACCACTCCACATTCCATTCCACATTCCAATCCATTCCATTCCAGATTCCATTCCACTTTCCATTCCATTACATTCTACATTCCATTCTCATTCCATTGTATTCCATTCCACGTTTCATACCAGATTCCATTCCATTCCATTCCACATTCCATTCCACATTCCATTCCTCATTCCATTCTGCGTTCCATTCGATTCCATTCCACATTCCATTCCACATTGCATTCCATTACAGTCCACATTCTAATCGACATTCCATTCCATTCCATTCCACCTTCCATTCCATTACATCCCTCATTCCATTCCATTCCATTCCACATTCAATTCCATCCAATTCCACATTCCATTCCATTCCATTCCACATTCCATTCCACTTTCCATTCCACATTCCATTCAGTTCCAATCCACATTCCATTCCAAATTCCATTCCTCTTTCCATTCATCATTCCATTCCGCATTACATTCCACATTCCATTCCACATTGCATTCCATTACAGTCCACATTCTAATCGACATTCCATTCCATTCCATTCCACATTCCATTGAATTCCAGTCCACTTTCCATTCCACTTTCCTTTCCACGATCAATTCTATTGCATTCCACCTTCCATTCCACATTGCATTATAGAATCCATTAAACATTCCATTCCCTTCCATTTCACATTCCATTCCACATTGTCTTCCATGCCAGTCCACATTCCATTCCACATTCAATTCCATTCCATTCCACATTCCATTCAATTCCATTCCATATTCCATTCCATTCCATCCCTCATTCCATTAAATTCCATTCTACATTCAATTCCATCAAATTCCACACTCCATTGCATTCCATTCCACATTCCATTCCACATTCCATTCCACATTCCATGCAGTTCCATTCCACATTCCATTCCACATTCCATTCCTCATTCCATTCTGCATTCCATTGGATTCCATTCCAGATTCCATTCCACATTGCATTCCATTACAGTCCACATTCTAATCGACATACCATTCCATTCCATTCCACATTCCTTTGCATTCCAGTCCTCTTTCCATTCCACTTTCCATTCCACGATCAATTATATTGCATTCCACCTTCCATTCCACGTTCCATTATAGCATTGATTCCAAATTCCATTCCATTCCATTTCACATTCCATTCTACATTGCCTTCCATTCCAGTCCACATTCCGTTCCTCATTCAATTCCATTCCATTCCACATTGCATTCCATTCCATTCCACATTTCATTCCATTCCTTTCCACTTTCGATGCCACATTCCATTCCATTCCATTCCAAATTATATTCCACGTTCCATTCTACATAACATTCCACGATCCATTCCACATTCCATTCCATTCCATTCCACATTCCATTGCACATTCCATTCCATTCCATTCCACATTCTATTCCACATTCCATTCCACGTTATATTCCATTTCACGTTCCATTCCACGTTCCATTCCATTCCATTCCACATTCCATTCCCTTCCATTCAATTCCATTCCACTTTCTATTTCACGTTCCATTCCACATTCCATTCCACATTCCATTCCATTCCATTCCATTCAATTCTGCATTCCATTCCACATTCCTTTCCATTCCCTTCCACCTTCCATTACATTCCATTCCACCTTCCATTCAACATTCCATTCCATTTCATTCCACATTCTATTCCACATTCCATTCCATTTCATTCCACTTTTCATTATATGCCATTCCATGTTCCATTGCATGTTCCATTCTACTCTCCATTATATTGCATTCCACCTTCCATTCCTGATTCCATTCCTTTCCATGTTGCTTTCCACTTTCCATTCCACATTCCATTCCACATTCCATTGCATTCCATTCCACATTCCATTTCATTCAATTTCACTTTCCATTCCATTCCTTTTCACATTCAATTCCATTCCACATTCCATTCAAAATTCCATTCCATTCCATTACACTTTTCATGCCACATTTCATTCCACATTGCATTCCATTCCATTCCAAATTGCTTTCCACATTCCATTCCATTCCATTACACATTCCATTCCACTTTCCATTACTTTCTATTCCACCTTCCATTCTACGTTCAATTCCACAATCCATTCCATTCCTTTCCACGTTCCATTGCACATTCCACTACACATTTCATTCCATTTCCCATTAACTTTCCATTCCACATTCCATTATATTCCATTCCACATTGCATTCCAGATTGCATTCTATTCCAGTACGCATTCCATTACACATTCCATTGCATTCCCTTTAAAAATTCCATTCCGTTCCATTCCACATTCCATTCTACATTCCATTCCATTCCATTCCATTCCATTCCACATTCCATTCCACATTCCTTTCCATTCCAAGTTCCATTCCGTGTTCCATTCTGTGTTCCATTCCGCATTCAATTCCACATTCTACTCCACTTTCCATTCCATTCCTTTCCATTCCATACCACGTTCCATTCCAGATTCCATTCCATAGCATTCCACATTCACTTCCGCTTTCCATTTCACAATCCTTACCATTCCGTTACATTCCATTCCGGATTCCATTCGATTCCATTCCACATTCCATTGGACTCCATTCCATTGCAATCCACATTCCATTCCTTTCCACATTCCATTCCATATTCCATTCAATTCCATTTCATTTTCCATTCCACATCCCATTCCATTCCATTTCACATTCCTTCCCATTCCATTCCATTCCACAATCCATTCCTTTCCTTTCCATACCATTCGACGTTCCATTCCATATTCCATTCCTTTCCATTTCATTCCATTAGAAGTTTCATTGTACTTTAAGTTCCACATTCCATTTCGTTCCTTTCCATTCCATTCCACGTTCCATTCCACATTCCATTCCACCTTCCTTTCCATTTCATTCCATTAGAAGTTTCATTGTACTTTAAGTTCCACATTCCATTTCGTTCCTTTCCTTTCCATTCCACGTTCCATTCCACATTCCATTCCACCTTCCTTTCCATTCCTTTCCATGTTCCATTCCAAATTCCATTACACAATCCATTTCATTCAATTCCACGTTCCATTCCTCATTCCATTCCATTCCATACCACACATTCCATTCAATTCCATTCCACATTACATTCCATTCCATTCCACATTCCATTCCATTCCATTCCATTCCATTCCATTGTATTCCACATTCCATTCCACACCATTCCATTCGACATTCGATTCCATTCAATTCCACATTCCATTCCATTCCACATTCTATTTGATTCCATTCCATTGCAACCCACATTCCATTGCATTCCAGTGCATTCCACATTCAATTCCATTCCATTCCATTCCAAATTCCAATCCATTGCATTCCAATTTCCATTCCACATTCCTTTCAATTCCATTGCATTCCATTCCACTTTCCATTCCACATTCCATTCGACTACATTCCATTCAATGACACATTCCATTCCTTTCCATTACACATTCCTTTTCGTTCCATTCCACATTCCTTTCCATTCCATTCCTTTCCATTCCACATTCCATTTCAGATTCCATTCTACATTCCATCACACATTCCATTCAATTCCATTCAATTCCATTCCATTCCATTCCACTTTCCATTCCACATTCATTTCCATTTCATTCCACTTTCCATTCCACATTCGTTTCCATTCCATTGCTTTCCATTCCAAGTTCCATTCCATTACATTCCATTCCATTCCACAATCCATTCCATTCCATTAAATTACACATTCCATTCAATTCCATTCCACATTCCATTCCATTCCACTCCATGGCATTCATTTCCACATTTCATTCCAGATTCCATTCAACATTCCATTCCATTCGAATCCACATTCCATTCCATTCCAATTCCCATTCCATTCCATTCCACATTCCATTCCACTACATTCCACATTCCATTCCACATTCCATTCCATTGCATTCCACATTGCATTCTGATCCATTCTGCTTTCCATTCCATTCCAAATTCCATTCCATTCCATTCTATTACATTATATTCCACATTGCATTCCACATTCCATTGCATTCCAGTCCACATTGCATTCTGATCCATTCCTCATTCCGTTCTATTCTAAATTCCATTCCATTCCATTCCAATCCATTCCAGACCACATTCCATTCCATTCCATTCCATTCCTTTCCACATTCCATTCCATTCCATTCCATTCCATTCCACATTCCATTCCATTCCGTTCCATTCCACATTGCAAACCACATTCCTTTCCATTCCATTCCATTTCATTCCACATTCCATTCCAAATTACATTACATGCCATTTCACGTTCCATTGCACATTCCATTCCACATTCCACTCCATTCCATTCCACATTCCAATCCACATTCTATTCCATTCCATTCCACGTTCAATTCCACATTCCGTTCCACTTTCCATTCCAATCCATTGCATTACATTCCATTCCACATTCCATTCCACTTTCCATTCCACTTTCCATTTCATTCCATTTCACATTCCATTCCACATTCCATTCCATTACTTTCCTCATTCCTTTGCATTCCATTCCATTCCATTTCACATTCCATTCCTTTCCATTCGATTGCTTTCCACATTCTATTCCACGTTCCATTCCACGTTCCATTCCATTGCATTCCATTACATATTCCATTCCATTTCACATTCCATTTCACATTCCATTCCACATTTCATTCCATTCCATTAAACTCTATTCCACATTCCATTCAATTCCATTCCACATTCCATTCCAGATTGCATTCTATTCCACATTCCATTCCAGATTCCATTCCATTCCACATTCCATTCCAAATTCCATTCCATTACATTCCACATCTCAATCTACATTCCATTCCATTCCATTCCGCATTGAATTCCACACTGTGTTCCATTCCACTTTGCATTCCATTCCTTTCCATTCCACTCCACATTCCATTCCACGTTCCATTCCACTCCATTCTACTTTCCATTCCATTCCACTTTCCATTTCATTCCATTCCATTCCACTTTCCATTCCATTCCATTCTATGTTCCATTCCATTCAATTCCACGTTCCATTCAATTCCACGTTCCATTCCATTTCATTCTGCTTTCCATTCCACTCCATGTTCCATTCCATTTCATTCCACGGTGCATTCCACCTCCCAGTACACGATCTAATCCAAGACCCATTACATTCCACTACACGTTCCATTCCTCCCTCCATTCCACATTCCATTCCATTCCATTCCTTTTTCCATTCCACTTTCCATTCCACACCATTCAAGTTTCCATTCCATTCCACTTTCCATTCCATTCCATTCCACTTTCAATTCCATTCCTTCCCACATTCCATTCCATTCCATTCCACGTTCCATTCCACTTTCCATTCCATTCCGCTTTCCATTCTATTCCATTCCACATCCCATTCCATTCCATTACACTTTCCATTCCATTCCACGTTCTATTCCATTCCATTCCACGATCCATTGCAAGTTCCATTTCACGTTCCATTCCATGTTCCATTGCATTCCATTCCACGTTCCATTATTTCTACCATCCAAATTCTATTCCATTCATTTCCAGTTTCCATTCCACATTCCATTCCACATTCCATTCCATTGAATTCCACATTCAATTCCACATTCCATTCCAATTCACATTCCATTCCACATTCCATCCCATTCCATTCTACATTCCATTCCTTTCCATTCCACATTCCATTCGTTTCCGTTCCACATTCCATTGGATTCCATTCCATTGCAATCCTCATTCAGTTCCATTCCACATTCCATTCCATATTCCATTCTATTCCATTTCACATTCCATTCCACATTCCTTTCCTTTCCAGTCCACATTCCATTCCATTCCATTCCCTTCCTCATTCCATTCCGTTCCATTCCACATTCCTTTCCAGATTCCATTCCACATTCCATTCCACATTCCATGGCACTTTCCAGTCCAGTCCATTGCACATTCCATCACATTCCATTCTATTCCAGTCCACATTCCATTCCATTTCCTTCAATTCCTTTCCAGATTCCATTACTTTTCATTCAAATTTCCTGTCCATTAGATTCCAAACTCCATTCCACATTCCATTCCACTACATTCCAAATTCCATTCCACATTCCACTCCATACCATTCCACATTGCGTTCAATTCCATTTCACATTCTATTCCAGATTTCATTCCATTCCACATTCCCCATTCCATTCCATTCTATTCCATTCCATTCCTCATTCCTTTACACATTACAATGCGTGCCATTTCACTAACCATTCCATTACTTTCCATGTTCCATTCCAAATTCCATTCCATTTCTTTCCACATTCCATTCCATATTCCATTCCATTCCTTTCCACATTCCAATACATTCCATTACCTTCCATTCCACTTTCTATTACATTGCATTCCCTTCCATTCCACATTCCATTCCATTCCATTTTAAAATCCATTCCATTCCATTTTAAATTCCATTCCATTCCATTCCATTCCACATTCCATTCCATTCAATTCCACATTCCATTCCATTTCTTTCCTTTGCAATCCACATTCCATTACTTTCCCGTCCACTCCACATTCCATTCCATTCCATTCCACGTTCCAATCCAATTCATTGAACATTCCATTCCATTCTATTCTAAAATCCATTCCACATTCCATTCCACATTCCATTCCATTACATTAAATTCCAGTCCACAGTCCATTCTATTCCATTCCATTCTATTCCAGATTCCAATCCATTCCATTCCACATTCCTGTCCATTACATACAACACTCCATTCAATTCCTTTCCACATTCTACTCCATTCCACATTCCATTCCACATTCCATTCCATTACTTTCCACATTCCATTCCATTACATTCCATTCCATTCCAGTCCACATTTCATTCCATTCCATTTCCTTCCCTTCCTCATTCCATTCTATTCCATTCCACATTCCATTCTACATTCCATTCATTCCATCACACATTCCATTCCATTCCATTCCGCATTCTAATCCATTCCATTTAACATTCCATTACAATCCACATTCCATTCCTCTTTCCATTCCATTCCATGTTCCATTCCATATTCCATTCAATTACATTCCACATTCCACTCCTTTCTATTCCATTACATTCCTCATTCCATTACACATAACATTCCACTCCATTCCGCCTTCCATTCTACTACTTTCCACCTTCCATTTCACATTCCATTCCACTCCATTCCACATTCCATTCCGTATCCCTTTGCATTCCATTCCACATTCCATTAAATTCCATTGCCTTCAATTCCACATTCCATTCCATTCCATTCCATTCCTCATTCCATTCCATTGTGCATTCCATTTGATTCCATTCCATTGCAATCCACATTCCATTACATTCCAGTGCATTCCACATTCCATTGCATTCCATTCCACATTCCATTCCATTGCATTCCAATTTCCATCCCACATTCTTTTCCATTCCATTGCATTCCCTTCCACTTTCCATTCCACATTCCATTCCATTACATTCCATTCAATTCCACATTCCATTCCATTCCATTACACATTCCTTTCCATTCCATTACACATTCCTTTCCATTACATTCCATTCCATTCCACGTTCCATTCCAGATTCCATTCTACATTCCATTTCACATTCCATTCCATTCCATTCAATTCCATTCCATTTCTTTCCACTTTCTATTCCACATCCCTTTCCCTTTCATTGCATTCCATTCCACGTGCCATTCCATTACATTCCATACCATTCCACCATCCATTCCATTCCATTCCACATTCCTTTCCAATCCTTTACACATTACCTTCCCTTCCAATCTACATTCAATTCCATTCCATTCCTTTCCACATTTCATTCTCAATTCCATTTCACGTTCCATTCCATTCCATTCCACATTCCATTCCGTTGCACCTCCCATTCCGTTCCATTCCACTTTCCATTCTACTACTTTCCACGTTGCATTCCACATTCCACTCCATGCCATTTCACTTTCCTTTCCATTCCATTCCACTTTCCTTTCCATTCCATTCCACTTTCCATTCCACATGACATTATATTCAACATTCCATTCTACATTCCATTCATTTCCCCCTTCCATTCCACATTCCATTCTATTGCATTCCTCATTCCATTCCACATTCCATACCATTCCATTCCTCATTCCATCACACATTGCTTTCCACTCCGTTTCACGTTCCACTCCATTATTTTCCACGTTGCTTTAAACATTCCTTTCCATTCCATTCCACATTCCATTCCTTGTTGCATTCCATTTCATTCCACATTCGACTCCAATCCATTCCCTTCCATTCCACATGCTATTCCATTCCATTTTGCATTCCATTACCTTTATTGTGTTCCACATTCCTATCCTTTCCACATTCCTTTCGATTCCATTCCAGTGTAATCTACATTCAATTACATTCCAATCCATTTCACATTCCATTCGATTCCGTTCCACATTCCATTCCATTCCATTCCACTTTCCATTCCACATTCCATTCCATTCTATTCCATGCCATTCCACCGTCCATTACATTCCAGTCCATTCCAGTCCATTACTTACTCCATTACACATTGCATTCCATTCCAGATTGCATTCCAAATTCTATTCCATTCCATTCCATTCCATTCTACATTCCACTCCATTCAATTCCATTCCACTACACATTAAATTACACCTTCCATTCCATTCCATTCCACGTAAAATTCCTTTCTGTTCCAATTTCCATTCCAATCCATTCCACATTAAATTCAATTCCATTCCATTCCTTTCCACATTTCATTCCAGATTCCATTCCACATTCTGTTCCACATTCCATTCTATTCCTTTCCATTCCATTCCATTCCATTCCATTCCATTCCACATTCCATTCCACATTCCATTCCATTCCATTCCATTCCATTCCTCATTGCAATATATTCCACATTCCATTCCATTCCATTCCACATTCAATTTCGTTCCATTCCACATTCCAATGCATTCCATTAAGTTCCAATGCACATTCCATTCCAGATTCCCTATCAAATTCCATTCCACATTCCATTCCATTCCATTCCATTCCACATTCCATTCCACTCTACATTCCATTACACATTCCATTCTATTCCATTAAATTCCATTCCGTTTCAACTTCCATTCCATTCCATTCCACATTCCTTTCTATTGCAATCCTTTCCATTCCATTCCACATTCCTTACCAGATTCCTTTCCACATTCCACTCCATTCCATTCCACATTCAATTCCATTCCATTCCATTCCATTCCACATTCCATTCCACATTCCTTTCAAGATTCCATTCCACATTCCAATCCACATTCCATTGCAGATTCCATTCCATTCCATTCCACATTCCATTCCATTCCTTTCTCCTCCAGTCCACATTCCATTCCATTCCAGATTCCATTCCTTTCCATTCAACATTCCTGTCCATTAGATTCCTCACTCCGTTCCACATTCCATTCCACTACATTCCACATGCCATTCCACATTCCACTACATACCGTTCCATATTGCATTCAATTCCATTCCATATTCCATTGCACATTTTTTTCCATTCCACATTCCACATTCCATTCCATTCTATACCATTGCATTCCTCATTCCATTACACATTACAATCCGTTCCATTACACTGTCCATTCCATTACTTTCCGCATTCCATTCCAAATTCCCTTCCATTCCTTTTCCCATTCTGTTCCATCTTCCATTCCATTCCCTTCCATATTCCAAAACTCTCCATTACCTTACATTCCACATTCCATTATATTGCATTCCCTTCCATTCCACATTGCATTCCGTTAACTTCCACATTCCATTCCATTCAATTCCACATTCCACTGCATTTCTTTCCATTGCAATCCACATTCCATTACATTCCCATCAATTCTACATTCCATTCCATTCCATTCCACATTCCATTCCATTTCATTCAACATTCCATTCCTTCCACATTCCATTCCAAATTCCATTCCACATTCCATTCCATTACATTTCATTCCCGTCCACAGTCCATTCCATTCCATTCCATTCCTGATTCCATTCCATTCCATTCCACATTCCTGTCCATTGCATTCAACTCTTCATTCCATTCCTTTCCACATTCCATTCCACTCAATTCCACATTCCATTCCACATCCCATTCCAGATTCCATTCCATTACATTCCACATTCCATTCCATTATATTCCAATCCAGTGCACATTCCATTCCATTCCATTCCCTTCCTCATTGCTTTCCATTCCATTCCACATTCTATTCCATTCCATTTAACATTCCATTACATTCCACGTTCCATTCCACATTCCATTCCTTTCCATTCCATTCCCTTCCACATTCCATTCCATTCCCTTCCACATTCCATTTCATTCCATTCCTTTGCATTCCACATTTCTTTCCAATCCATTGCATTTCACATTCTATTACGTTCCATGCCACATTCCATTCCATTCCATTACATTCCACTCCACATTCCATTCCACATTCCATTCCATTCCATTCCACATTCCATTCCATTCCATTGCACATTTCATTCCATTCCATTCAATTCCACATTAAATTCGACTCCATTTCACACTCCATTTCATTCCATTTCACATTTCATTCCATTCCATTCAATTCCACATTAAATTCAACTCCATTTCACATTCCATTTCATTCCATTCTATTCCATTCCACTCCACATTCCATTCCAAATTCCGTTCCATTCTTTCCACATTACATTCCACATTTAATTCCATTCCATTCCACATTCCAGTCCAATGCATTCCACAATCAATTCCATTCCATTCCATTCCAATCCATTCCACCTTCCACTCCACATTCATTTCCATTCCATTCCAAATACCATTGAACATTCCATTCCATTCTTTTACACAATCCATTCCAATCCACATTCCATTCCTTTCCACATTCAATTCCATTCCTTTCCATTCTAATTCAATGCACATTCCATTCCATTTCATTATACTTTCCATTCCATTCCAACCAATCCATTCAATTCTATTCCACATTCAGTTCCTTTCCATTCTATTCCATTCCATTCCATATTCCATTAGACATTCCATTCCATTCCATTCCACATTCCATTCTATTCCATTCTTTTCCATTACACATTCAATTCCATTCCATTCCATACCATTCCACATTCCTTTCCATTCCATTCCATTATACAATCCGTTACATTCCATTACACATTCCTTTCCAATCCATTCCACATTACACTCCACATTCCATTCCGTTCCATTCCAGATTCCTTTCCAATCCATTTCACACTGCATTCAACCTACCATTCCATTCCATTCCACATTCCATTCCAATCCATTCCACATTCCTTTCCACATTCCATTCCATTCCATTCCACGTTCCATTCCACATTCAATTCCACATTCCATTCCACATTAAATTCCATTCCATTACATTACACATTCCATTCCACATTCCATTCCTCATTCCATTCCACATTCCATTCCGTTCCATTCTATTCAATTCCATGCTGCATTCCACATTCCATTCCATTCCATTCCACATTCTGTTCCATTACATTCCACTTTGCATTCCACTTTCCATTCCATTCCATTCAATTCCATTCCATTCTGTTCCATTCCATTCCACTTCTTTCCATTCAATTCCATTCCATTCAACATGCCATTCAACATTCCATTCCATTCCACATTCCATTCCATTCCATTCCACATTCCATTCCATTCCATTTAATTCCTTTCCACATTCCATTTCACATTCCATTCCATTCCATTCCATTCCAGATTCCATTCAATTCCATTTCACATTCAATTCCATTCCGTTCAACATTCCATTCCATTCCATTCCTTTCCATTCCACATTCCATTCCGCATTCCATTCCATTCCACATTCCATTCCATTCCACATTCCAATCCACAAAACGTTCCATTCCATTGCACATTGCATTCCCCATTCCATTCTACTCTTTCCACATTCCATTCCACTTTCCATTCCATTTCATTCCAGGTTCCATCGATTACCCATTCCATTTCTCTTTGCATTCCGTTCCACTACCCATTGCATTCCACTCTCCATTCCGCATTCCATTCCACATTGCATTCCACATTCCATTCTCTTCCATTCCCCATTCAATTCCACACTCCATTCCACATTCCATTCCATCCTATTCCACATTCTATTCCACATTCCATTCCACATTCCATTCCATTCCGTTGCATATTCCATTCCCCAATCCATTCCATTCCATTCTTCCTTCTATTCCACGTTGCATTCCACATTCCATGCCACATTCCATTCCATTTCATTCCAGGTTACATTCCACGTTCCATTCCACATTCCACTACATGTTCCTTTCCATTCCATTCCACGTTCCATTCCAAATTCCATTTCAAATTCCATTCTACGTTCCATTCGACATTCCATTCCACGTTCCATTCCACATTCCATTCCACGTTCCATTCCACATTCCATTCGACGTTCAATTCCATTCCACATTCCATTGCGTTACTTTCCATTCCAAATTCCAATCCATATTGCAATCCATTTCATTCTATTCCACTGCATTCCATTCTACATTCCACACCATTCCATTGCATTCCACATTACTTTCCTTTCCATTACACATTCCATTCCTTTCCATTCCACGTTCCCTTCCGTTCCATTCTACAATCCATTCCATTCCATTCCACCTTCCATTCCACGATCCATTCCACATTCCATTCCATTACATTAGATTCCATTTCATTCCATTCCACATTCCATTACACATTCCATTCCATTCCATTCCACATTCCGTTCCACATTCCTTTCCACATTCCATTCTATCCCATTCCACATTCCATTCCATTCCATTGCACATTCCTTTCCTTTCCATTCCATTCCATTCAACTTTCCATACCATTTCATTGCATTCCACATTCCATTCTTTTCCATTCCACGTTCCATTGCATTCCATTCCACGTTACATTCCATTCCATTCCATGTTCCATTCCATTCCATTCCACATTTCATTACATTCTATTCCACATTACATTCCACTTCCATTCCACTTTACATTCCACGTTCCATTCCACGTTGCCTTCCATTACATTCCACAATCAATTCTATTCCA
Source organism: Pongo abelii (assembly GCF_028885655.2). Lineage (NCBI taxonomy): Eukaryota > Metazoa > Chordata > Mammalia > Primates > Hominidae > Pongo > Pongo abelii. The sequence goes on from NC_071997.2 coordinate 4,041,519, forward strand.
TTCCACCTTCCATTTAACGTTCCATTCCATGTTCCATTCCATCTTCCATTCCACTTTCCATTCCACGTTTCATTCCATTCCAATCCACATTCCATTCCATTCAATTCCACCTTCCATTCCACATTCCACTCTACTCCTTTCAACATTCCTTTCCACATTCTTTTCCACATTCCATTCCATTCCATTCCATCTTCTATTCCACATTCCATTCCGTTCCATTCCATTCCATTCAAAATTCCATTCCACTTTCCATTCAATTCCTTTCCACATTCCATTCCATTCCATTCCATTCCATTCCATTCTATTCCTTTCCATATTCCATTCTATTCCGTTCCACATTCTATTCCACGTTCAATTCAACGTTCCATTGCACTTTCCATTCCATGTTCCATTCCACAATACATTCCACATGAAATTCATTCTATTCCATTCCATTTCATTCAGTTCCATTTCACATTCCATATTATTCCATTCCATTCCACATTCCATCCATTCCATTCCACATTCCATTGCGTTCCCTTCCATTCCACATTCCATTCCATACTATTCCACATACCATTCCACATTTCATTCCAAACAATTCCTCATTGCATTCCCTTCCATTCCACATTCCATTCCATTCCATTCCACCTTCCATTCCACGTTCCATTCCATTCCATTTCACATTACATTCCACAGTCCATTCCACTTCTTTCCACCTTCCATTCCATTCCATTCCGTGTTCCATTGCACGTTCCATTCACCCTTCCATTACATACCGTTCCACCTTCCATTCCACATTCCATTCCTTTCGACGTTGCTTTCCACTTTCCATTCCACATTCCATTCCACATTCCATTGCATTCCATTCGACATTCCATTCCATTCCAGTTCACTTTCCATTCCATTCCTTTTCACTTTCAATACCATTCCGCATTCCATTCCAAATTCCATTCCATTCCATTCCACATTCCATGCCACATTCCATTCCACATTGCATTCCATTGCATTCCACGTTCCTTTCTACCTTCCATTCCATTCCATTCCACATTCCGTTCCATGTTCCATTACCTTCTATTCCACCTTCAATTCCACGTTCAATTCCACAATCCATTCCATTCCTTTTCATGTTCCATTGCACGTTCCACTACCCATTTCATTCTACATTCCATTAACTTCCCTTTCCACATTCCATTCTATGCCATTCCACGTTGTATTCCACATTCCATTCCCTTACATTCCACATTCCATTCCATTCCATTTCACTTTTCATTACACGTTCAATTCCACATTTCATTCCTGGTTTCATTCCGTGTTCCATTCAACGTTCCATTTCTTTCCACTCCACATTCCATTCCGTTTCCTTACACATTCCCTTACTTTCCATTCCATTCCATTGCACATTCCATTCCACATTCCATTCCCTTCCATTACAGATTCCATTCTATTCCATTCCACATTTCATTCCATTTTCCATTCCACGTTCCATTCCAATACATTCCACATTCCATTCCACATTGCATTCCATTCCAGACCATATTTCATTGCACATTCCAAACCATTGAATTTAAACATTCCATTCCATTCCATTCCACATTGCATTCCAAATTCCATTCCACTTCACACTGCATTCCACTTTCCATTACACATTCCATTCCATTCCATCCCACATTCCATTCCACGTTCCATTCCATGTTCCATTCCACATTCCATTCCACATTCCATTCCATTCCATTCCACATTGCATTCCACATTTCATTCCATATTCCATACCATTCCATTGCACATTACATTGCATAATCTATTCCATTCAATTCCCCATTCAATTCCACGTTCCTTTCTATGTTCCATTCCACGTTCCACTCCATGTTTCTTTCCATTCCATTCCACATTGCATTCCACAGTCCATTTCCCATTCCATATCATTCCATTGCACATTCCATTTCACAATCCATTCGATTCAATTCCACATTCAATTCCACGTTCCGTTCCACATTCAATTCCACTTTCCCTTCCACATTCTATTTCACTTTCCATTCTATTCCATTCTATTTCATTCCACATTCTGATCCATTCCATTCCACATTTCATTCCATTCCATTCCACATTCCATTCCATTCAATACCACATTCCATTTCACATTACATTCCACATTCCATTCCATTCCATTCTATTACTTTCCATTCCATTACATTTCACTTTCCATTCCACATTGCATTCCACATTCCATTCCACGTTCCATTCCATTCCATTCGACATTCCATTCCATTCCATTCCACATTCTATTCCATTCAATTCCGCATTCCATTAGAGTCCATTCCATTTCATTCCACATTCCAATCCATTCAATTCCATTCCACATTCCATAACATTCTATTCCATATTAAATTCCATTCCATTTCTTATTCCATTCCTTTCCACTTGCAATTTCATTCCACATTCCATTCCACATTGCAAACCATTCCATACCCCATTCCATTCCATTTCATCCACATTTCTTTCCATTGCATTCCACATTCCAATCCACTTTCCTCTCCATTCCATTCCTTTGCACATTCCATTCCACATTCCATTCCATTCCTTTTCACATTCAATTCCATTCCATTCCATTTCACATTCCATTCCACATTCCATTTCTTTCCATTTCACATTCCTTTCCACTCCTTTCCACTTTCCTTTTCACTCCTTTCCACTCCTTTCCATTCCACCTTCAATTCCATTCCATTCCACATTCCATTGAACATTCCATTCCATTCCATTCCACATTCCTTTCCATTGCATTTCTCTTTCCATTCTAATCCATTCCACGTTGCTTTCCACGTTCCATTCCACGTTCCTTTCCTCTTTCCATTTCACATGCCATTTGACATGCCATTCCATTCCATTCCAATTTCCTTTCCACATTCCATTCAGTTACATTCCACTTTCCTTTCCATTCCTTTACACATTTCAATCCACATTCCGTTCCACATTCCAGTCCAGATTAGATTCCATTCCATTCCGCTTTCCATTCCATTCCACATTGCATTCCATATTCCATTCCTTTCCACTACATTCAGTATTCCATTTCATTCCATTCCACATTCCATTCCATTCCATTCCATGTTCCATTCCATTTTTTTCCATTCCCCATTCTATTCCATTCCACTTTCCACTCCATTCCATTCCACATTCCGTTAAGTTCCATTCCATTCCACTCCATATTCCTGTCCATTCCATTGCAAATTGAAGTGCACATTCCATTCCATTCCATTCCCCACTCCATTCCACATTCAATTCCATACCATTCTTCCTTCCATTCAACGTTCCTTTGCACATTCCATTCCACATTGCATTCCAGATTCCATTCCATTCCATTCCACTTTCCATTCTACAATCCATTCCACATTCCTTTCTATTCCATTGCAAATTGCAGTGCACTTTCCATTCCATTCCATTCCCCACTCCATTCCACATTTGATTCCATTCCATTCTATCTTCCATTCCACGTTCCTTTCCACATTCCTTTCCACATTGTATTCCACATTCCATTCCATTTCTTTCCACTTTCCATTCTACATTCCATTCTACATTCCTTTCCACATTCCATTCTTTTCCATTCAATGTTCCATTCCACAATCCATTCCACATTCCATTCCACGTTCCATTCCCTTCCATTTCATGCTCCATTCCACATTCCAATCCTCATTCCATTCCACATTCCATTCCACGTTCCATTGCATTCCATTCCACGTTACATTTCATCTTCCATTCCATTCCATCCCAGGTTCCATTACACATTCCATTCCACATTTCATTCCACGTTCCATTCCACCTTCCACTACAAGTTCCATTCCACATTCCAATCCAATTCATTCCACGATCCATTCGACATTCCATTCCATTCCATTCCACTTTCCATTCCACATTCCCTTCCACATTCCATTCCACATTCCATTCCATTACTTTCCACGTTCCATTCGACATTCCATTCCATTGATATCCACTTTCCATTCCACATTCCATTGCACATACCATTCCGCATTCCATTTCATTCCATTCCACATTCCATTCCACATTCCATTCTACATTCCATTCCATTCCATTCCACTTTCCATTCCCTTCCATTCCACTTTCCACTCCACATTCCATTCCATTCCATTCCACATTCCATTCCATTCCAGTCCATATCCCATTCCACATTCCATTCCATTCTTTCCACATTCCATTCCATTCCAGTCCATTTCCCATTCCACATTCCATTCCATTCTTTCCACATTCCATTCCATTCCATTCCACATTCCATTCCACATTTCATTCAACATCCCTTTCCATTCCACGCCACACTCCATTCCTCAATCCATTCCGTTCCATTCCACATTCCATTCCATGTTCCATTCCACATTCCATTCCAGATTCCATTCCACAATCCATTGCATTCCATTCCAAGTCCCATTGCCCTTTCCATTGCATTACATTCCACATTGCATTCCACTTTCCATTGCGCTTTCCATTCCACCTTCCATTCCATGTTCCTTTCCATGTTCCATTCGATTACATTCCACTTTCCATTCCACATTCCATTGCACATTCCATTCCCCATTCATTTCCGTTCCATTCCACATTCCATTCCACATTCCATTCTTCATTACACTGCTCGTTCCATTCCACGTTCCATTCGATGTGCCATTCCACGTTCCATTCCATTAAATTCGATGTTCCTTTCCGCAATCCATTCCATTCCATTCCACTTTCCCTCGCACATTCCATTCCACATTCCGTTCCGTTCCATTCCACATTCCATTGCACAGTCCATTCCACATTCCTTTCCACATTCCATTCCATTCCATTACAGTATATTTCACGTCCCATTCCACTTTCCATTCCATTCCATTTCATTCCATGTTCAATTCCACATTCCATTGACCATTCCCTTCGACGTTCGATTCCACGTTCCACTCGTTCCATTCTACTTTCCATTCCACGTTCCACTCGATTCAATTCCACTTTCCATTCGACATTCCTTTCCATTCCATTCTACTTTCCTTTGCACTTTCCATTACACATTCTATTCCACATTTCATTGCACATTCCATTCCATTCCATTCCACATTCCATTCCATTCTATTCCAAATTCCATTATATTCCATTCCATTACATGCCTCTTTCCATTCCATTCCTTTCCATTCCATTCCACATTTCATTTCATTGCATTCCACATTCCATTCCATTCCATTCTATTCCATGCCACATTCCACTAAATTCCATTCAATTCCACATTCCGTTCCATTCTATTCCACATTCCATTGCTTTCCATTTCACATTACATTCCACGTTCCATTCCACGTTGCTTTCCACCTTCCATTCCGTGTTCCATTCCTTGTTCCATTCCTTTCCATTCCACATTCCTTTCCATTCCATTCCACATTCCATTCCATTCCACTCCACATTCCATTCCACGTTCCATTCCATTCCATTCCACCTTCCATTACGCATTCAATTACACATTCCATTAAACGTTGTATTCCACATTCCATTCCATATTCCATTGCACATTCCATTCCATTCCATTGCACGTTCCATTCCATTCCAAGTTCCATTCCATATTCCATACCATTCCATTACATTCCATTCCGGATTGCTATCCATTACAATCCGCATTCTATTCCACCTTCCATTCCATTCTATTCCACATTCCATTCCACATTCCATTGCATTCCATTCCAAATTGCATTCCTTTGCATTCCAAATTCCATTACATTCCATTCCAAATTGCACTCCACATTCTATTCCACGTCACGTTCCACATTCCATTCCGCATTCCATTCCACGTTCCATTCCTCTCCATTCCACGTTCCGTTCAACGTTCCATTCCTCATTCCATTACGCATTCCATTCCACGTTCCATTCCACATTCCTTTCCATTTCATTCCACATTCCATACCGTTCCATTCTATTCCATTCAACATTCCATTCCATTCCATACCACATTCTATTCCACATTCCAATCCATTCCGTTCTCATTCTTTTCCATTCCATTCCACATTGCATTCCGAGTTCCATTCCATGTTCCATTCCACGTTCCATTTCCCCTTGCATTCCATTCCATTTCGCATTCCATTCCATTCCATTACACATTCTGTTCCACATTCCTTTCCATTCCTTTCCACAGTCCATTCCACATTCCATTCCACTAGATTCCAAATTCCATTCCATTCCACTCCACATTCCACTCCACATTCCATTCCATATTCCATTCCATTTTGTTACACATTCCATTCCATTCCATTCCACTTTCCATTCTACGTTCCATTCCAAATTCCCTTCCACATTCCATTCCACTTTCCATTCCACATTCTAGCCCATCCCATTCCACTTTGCATTCCATTGCATTCCATGTTCCATTCCACATTCCATTCCACATTCCATTCCACATTTAATTCCGTTCCATTCCATATTCTATTCCACATTCCTTTCCAGTTTCCATTACACATTCCATTCCATTCAATTCCATTCCACATTCTCTTCCACATTAAATTCCACATTCCATTCTAGATTCCATTCCACATTCCATTCCATTCCATTCCACGTTCCATTCCACATTCCATTCCACATTCCATTCCACGTTCATTTCCATTCCATTCCACGTACATTTCCACTTTCCATTCCATTCCTTTCCACGTTCCATTTCACATTCCATTGCACATCCTATTCCACGTTCCATTCCATATTCCATTCCACGTTCCATTCCATTCCATTACACGGTCCGTTCCAGATTCCATTCCATTCCATTCCACTTTCCATTCCACCTTCCATTTCGTGTTCCAATCCACGTTCCATTCCATTCCAATCCACGTTCCATTCCACATTGCATTCCTTCCTTGTTCTGTTTCACATTCCATTCCATATTACAATCCACATTGCCCTCCGTTCCACGCCATGTGCCACTCCACTTTCCATTCCTCATTCCATTCCACGTTCCATTCCATTCCATTCCACATTCCTTTACATTCCTTTCCACATTCCTTTGCATTTCATTCCACATTCCATTCCACATTCCAGTCTGTTCCATTCCACTTTCCATTCCACATTCCAATCCATTGCATTCCACATTCCATTCCATTGCATTCCACATTCCATTCCATTCTACATTCTTTTCCACATTCCATTCCACTTTCCTTTCCATTCCATTCCACACTCCTTTCCACCTTGCATTCCAAGTTCCATTCCATGATCCATTCCACGATACATTCCATTCCATTCCACTTTCCACTCCACGTTCCACTCCATATTTCATGCCACATTCCATTGAAAATTACATTGCACATTCCATTCCATTCCACTCCACATTGTATTCCATTGCAGTCCACATTCCAATCCACATTCCTTTAGCTTCCATTTAAACTTTCCAATCTATTCCATTCCACATTTCATTCCACCTTCCATTCCATTCCACATTCCATTCCACTCCACATTCCATTCCACATTCCATTCGACTGTCCATTCCACACTCCATTCCATACCATTCCATATTCCATTCCACATTCCCTTCCATTCCATTCCACGTTCCATTACACGTTCCATTCCTCATTCAGTTGTACATTCCATTGCACACTCCATTCCATTCCATTCCACATTCCATTCCATTCCATTCCAGTTTACAATCCACGTTCAATTCCACTTTCCATTCCATTCCAATCCACGTTCCATTCCACATTCCATTGCATTCCTTTCCACTTTCTTTTCCACATTCCATTCTATATTGCATTCCTTTCCATTCCACATTCCATTCCACATTCCATTCCACATTCCATTCCACATTCCATTCCATATTCCGTTCCAATCCATTCCACATTCCATTTCATGTCATTCCACACTCCATTCCGCATTCCATTCCATTCCATTCCACATTTCATTCCACGTAGCATTCCATTCTATTCCACTTTCCATTCCACGTTACATTCCACATTCCGTTCCACATTCCATTCCACTTTCCATTTCAGATTCCTTTTCACATTCCATTTGACATTCCATTCCATTCCAGTTCACATTCCATTCCACATTCCTTCCATTCCATTCCACATTCCATTCCACATTGCCTGCCACATTCTATTCCATTCCATTCCACATTCCATTCCATATACCATTCCACGGTCCATTCCATTCCATCCCACATTCCATTCCACTTTCCATTCCATTCTATTCCACGTTGCATTCCACATTCACTTCCACGTTCCATTCCAAGTTCCATTCCACATTGCATTCCATTCCATTCGACATTCCATACCATTCCATACCATTGCATTCCACAATCTATTCCATTACGTTCTATTTTTGATTCCACATTCCATTGCACATTCCGTTCTGTTCCATTACACATGCCATTCCGCACTCCTTTCCACATTGCATTCCACATACCATTCCGTTCCATTCCATATTCCATTACAAATTCCATTCCATTCTATTCCAGATTCCTTTACACATTCCAATACATTCCATTCCATTCCACTTTCCATTCCATTCAATTCCACATTCCATTCCACATTCTATTCCACATTCCATTCCACATTCCATTCCACATTCCTTTCCATTCCATTCCACATTCCATACCTTTCCATTCCAATTTCCATTCCATTCCATTCCATATTCCATTACACGTTCCATTCCATTACTTTCCAGGTTCCATTCCGCATTCCATTGCACTTCCCATTCCACATTCCATTCCGTTCCATTCTGTATTCAATTCCACATTCCATTCCACATTCCATTGCATTCCATTCCACATTCCATTTCACATTCCATTCCACATTCCATCCACATTCCATTCCATTCCATTCCACATTGCATTCCACATTGCATTTCATTCCAGTCCAGAACCCATTCCGCATTCCATTCCATTCCTTTCCACATTCTCTTCCATTTCATTACACATTCCATTCCACATTTCATTCCACATCCAATTCCATTCCATTCCACATTCCATTCCACATTCCATCCCACATTCCGTTCCATTCCACATTCCATTCCACATTCCATTCCGCAGTTCGTTCCACCTGCCATTCCACACTCTATTCCAAGTTCCATTCTCATTCCATTGCGTTTCGTTACACATTCTATTCAACAATTTGTTGTATTCCAATTCACATGCCATTCCACATTTCTTTCAATTCCATTCCATTCCATTCCACATTCCATTCCACATTCCATTCCACGTTCCATTCCAAAGCCCGTTAAATTCCATCAACATTAGATTCCATTCCATTCCACATTCCATTCCTTTCCATTCCTTTCCATTCCATTTCATATTCCATTCGACATTCCACTCCATTCCATTCTACATTCCATTCCATTCCATTCCTTTCCATTACACATTCCATTCCAGTCCATTCCATACCATTACAAATTCCTTTCCATTCCATTCCATTATACAATCCAATGCATTCCATTACACATTCCTTTCCAATACATTCCACATTCCATTCCAAATTCTTTCCGTTCCATTCCACATTCCTTTCCAATCCTTTTCACATTCAATTCCACGTTCCTTTCCATTCCATTCCACATTCCATTCCAATCCACTCCACATTCCACTCCATGTTCCATTCCATTCTATTCCACGTACCATTCCACATTCCATTCCACATTCCACTAAATTCCATTCCATTCCGCCTTCCATTACACATTCCATTCCACATTCCATTCCGTTCCATTCTATTCCATTCCATGCTGCATTCCACGTTCCATTCCGTTCCATTCCACATTCCATTCCATTACATTCCTCCTTGCGTTCCACATTCCATTCCATTCCACATTCCATTCCACAGTCCATTCAGGATTCCATTAGACATTCCATTCCACATTCCTTTCCATTCCATTCAATTCCATTCCATTCTGTTCCATTCCATTCCATTTCATTCCATTCAATTCCATTCTATTCCACATTCCATTCCATTCCACATTCCAGTCCATTCCATTCCACAATCTATTCCATTCCATTCCATTCCTTTCCACATTCCCTTCCTTTCCATTCCGTTCCTCTCCATTCCAGAATCCGTTCCATTCCATTCCATATTCAATTCCATTCCATTCAACATTCCACTCCATTCCATTCCTTTCCATTCCACATTCCATTCCATTCCATTCCACAACACATTCCATTCCATTGCACATTCCATTCCCCATTCCATTCTTTTCCTTTCCACATTCCATTCCACTTTCCATTCCACATTCCATTCCACATTCCATTCCATTCCATTACACATTCCATTCCATTCCATTCCATTCTGGTCCACATTACATTCGACTCAATTCCATTTCAGATTCCTTTACAATTCATTGCACATTCCTTTCCATTCCATTCCACTCTCCATTCCACATTCCATTCCACAACATTCCACATTCCTTTGCACATTCCATTCCATTCCGTTCCACATTCCATTCCATTCCATTCAATTCCACATTCCTTTCCACATTCAATTCCGTTACTTTCCACATTCCATTCGTTTTCATTCCTTTTCATTCCACATTTCATTCCATTCCATTCCATTCCACATTCCATTCCAATCCATTCCATGTTCCATTCAATTCCGTTCCACATTCCATTCAACATTCCATTCCAATCCACATTCCTTTCCAAATTCTATTCCATTCCATTCCAATTTCCATTCCACATTTCTTTCCATTCCATTCCACATTGCATTCCACACTGTATTCCATGCCACTATGCATTCCATTCCTTTCCATTCCATTCCACATTCCGTTCCATGTTCCATTGCACTCCATTCCACGTTCCATTCCATTCCATTCCACGATACATTACATTCCACTTATCCCTTCCGTTCCACTCCACGTTCCATTCCATTCCACGTTCCATTCCATTCCATTCCACGATCCATTCCACTTTCTTTCCACCTTCCATTCCACATTCCATTCCATTCGTTTCAACGATCCATTACTTATACTTTTCCAAATTCCATTCTATTCCATTCCACATTCGATTCCATTCCATTCTTCATTCCATTCTCTTGAATTCCACATTCCATTCCATTATCCATTCCAATCCACATTCCATTCCACATTGCATCCCATTCTATTCGACATTCCATTCCATTCCACATTGCATTTGATTCCATTCTACATTCCATACAATTCCATTCCATTGCAATCCACTTTCCTTTCCATTCCACATTCCATTCTATATTCCATTCAATTCCTTTCCACATTCCATTCCACATTCGATTACATTCCATTCCACATTTATTTCCATTCCATTCCACTTTCCATTCCATTCCATTTCACATTGCTTTGCATTCCATTTCTTTCCACATTCCATTCCATTCCATTCCATTCCACATTCCATTCCACATTCCATTCCGTTCCATTCCATTCCATTACACGTTCCATTCCACGTTCCATTCCTAATTCCATTTCTTTCCTTTCCATTCTTTCCACTTCCCATTCCACTTCCCATTCCACATTCCATTCCACATTCCATTCCATTCCTTTCCAAGTTCCATTCCACATTCCATTCCACTTTCCATTCAATTTCATTCTGCATTTCATTCCATTCCATTTCACATTCCATCCCATTCCGTTCCATTAAATTGCATTCCAATTTCCATTCCACTCCATTCCATTTGACATTTCATTTAATTCCATTCCACATTCCATTCCATTCCACATTCCGTTCCGCATTCCATTCCATTCCATTCAAAGTTCCTTTCCATTCCATTCATTTCCATTCCACATTTCATTGCATACCATTCCTTTCCACATTACATTCCATTCCATTCCACATTCTATTCCATTCCATTCTATTCCACGTTCCATTCCAAATTCCACACCTCATTGCATTCCATTCTATTCCATTCCACATTCCATTCCATTGCATTCCTCATGCCATTCCATTCCACCTTCCATTCCATTCCATTCGACTTTCAATTCCATTCCATTACACATTCCACTCCATTCCATTCCATTCCAGATTCCATTCCAGATTCCCTACAACATTCCATTGTGCATTGCATTCCATTTCATTTCACATTGCATTCTATTCCATTCCACATTCCATTCCGTTCCATTCCATTCCACATTCCGTTCCATTGCATTCCACATTCCATTCTGTTCCATTCCATTCGACATTCCATTCCATTCTATTCCACATTCCATTCCACATTTCATTCCAATCCATTCCACATTGCATTCCATTCCATTCCACATTCCATTCCATTGCATTCCAGTCCATTCCATTCCACATTCCATTCCGTTCCATTCCTTTCCACCTTCCATTCCATTCCATTCCATTCCACATTCCATTCCAATCCATTCCACATTCCATTCCACTTTCCATCCCATTCCATTCCATTCCATTCCACATTCCATTCCAATCCATTCCACCTTCCATTCCACTTTCCATTCCATTCCATTCTACGTTCCATTCCACATTCCATTCCATTTCATTCCACATTCCATTCCATTCCATTTCACATTCCATTCCAGTTTCCATTCGATTCCGTATTCTATTAATTTCCATTCCACATTCCATTCTGCATTCCATTCCATTCCACCTTTCATTCCACGTTCCTTTCCATCCCACTTTGCATTCCATTCAGTTCCACTCCATCCCACTTTGCATTCCATTCCGTTTCATTCCTTTCCACATTCCAATCTATGTTCCATACCACTCCATTCCACAGTCCATTTCATTCCAATTTCCATTCCAGTCCATTCCAAGTTCCATTCCATTCCCTTCGACGTTCCATTCCATTCCATTCCACTTTCCATTCCATTCCACATTCCATTCAATTCCATTCCTCGTTCCACTCCACAATCTATTACACAATCCAGTCCAGGTCATTCCATTTCTTTGCAATTTCCTTTCCACATTCGATTCCACATTCCACTTTATTCCATTCCATTCCATTCCACGTTCCATTCCACATTCCATTCCATTCCTTTCTACTTTCCATTCCATTCCACGTTCCATTCAACATTTCGTTAAATTCCATATTTTATTCCGTTCTATTCCACGTTCCATTCCACATTCCATTCCATTCCTTTCTACTTTCCATTCCATTCCACGTTCCATTCAACATTTCGTTAAATTCCATATTTTATTCCGTTCTATTCCACATTCCATTCCATTCCATTCCACATTCCACCCCATTCCATTACACATTCCTTTCCATTCCATTACACTGCACATTCCATTCCACATTCCATACCATTCCTTTCCACGTTCCGTTCCACATTCAATTGCATTCCATTCCATTCTACTCCACGTTCAATTCCACATTAAATTCCATTCAATTCCACGTTCCATTCCGTTACTTTCCACTTTCTATTCCACATTCCATTCCATTCCATATTCCATTGCACATTCCACTCCAAATTCCATTCCACATTCCATTCCATTCCACATTCCATTCCACTTTGTTTTCCACATTCCATTCCACATTCCATTCCATTCCATTCCACATTCCATTCTACATTCCATTCAACATTCCGTTCCACAATCCATTCCATTCCATTCCATGTTCCCTTCCACAGTCCATTCCACATTTCATTCCACATTCCATTCCACATTGCTTTGCATTCCATTCAACATTCCATTCCACATTCCATTTCACATTCTGTTACACATTGCATTCCATTTCATTCCACATTTCTTTCCATTCCAGCTTCCCTTCCACGTTATATTCCACATTCCACTCCACGTTCCATTCCACGTTTCATTCCATTCCACGTTCCGTTCCCCGTTCCATTCCACGTTCCACTCCACGTTCCATTCCATTCCACTCCACGTTCCGTTTAAAATTCCATTCCATTCCATTCCACTTTTCATTCCATATTCCATTCCACATTCCAATCGACTTTGCATTCCATCACATTCCGCATTATATTCCACATTACATTCCACATTCCATTACATTCCATTGCAATTTCCATTCCACTCCATTCCATTCCATTCCACATTCCATTCCAAATTCCATTGCAATCCATTCCACGTTCCATTCCACATTGCATTCAATTAAATTCCACATTCCATTCCATTCCATTCCACATTCCGTTCCATTCCATTGCATTCCACATTCCATTCCACATTGTATTCCACATTCCTTTCAATCTATCCCACATTCCATTCCATTCCATTCCACATTCTATTCCACATTCCATTCCTTTCCATTCCATGTTCCATTCCACATTCCATTACACATTTCATTGCAACCCATATCTCATTCCATTCCACATTCCATTCCATTCCATTCCATGTTTCCTTGCACATTCCATTCAACATTCTTTCCTCATTCCATTTCACATTCCATTCCACATTCCATTAAATTCCATTCCACATTTCATTACATTCCACGTTCCCTTATACGTTCCATTCCACGTTCCACTCCACATTCCACTCTATTCTTTACACATTCCATTCCACATTCCAATCCATTCCTTTCCACTTTCCATTCCACATTAAATTCCACTTTACATTCCTTTCCATTCCACATTCCTTTCCACATTCCATTCCACATTCTCTTCCAATCAATTTCACATTCCATTCCATTATATTGCATTCCACATTCCATTCCATTTGATTCCGGATTCCATTCCATTCCTTTCCCTTCCATTCCACGTTCCATTCTATTCCATTCCATACCACACTCCATTCCATTCAAATCCACATTCCATTCCATTCACTTGCATTCCACATTCTATTCCAATCCATTTCGCATTCAATTTCATTGCATTGCATACTATTCCACATTCCATTCCATTCTATTCCACGTTCCATTCCGTTCCATTCCACATTCCATTCCTTTCCATTCCACATTCCATTCCATTCAATTCCACATTCCATCCCATTCCATTCCACATTCCATTCCATTCCATTCTGTGATCCAGTCCACATCCATTCAACATTCCATTCCACGTTGTCTTCTATTCCATTTCACATTCCATTCCACTTTCCATTCCATTCCATTCCACGTTCCGTTCCACTTTATATTGCATATTCCTTTCGAAGTTCCATTCCACATCCCATTCCACAATCCATTCCACATTCCAATCCACTTTGCTTTCCACATTCCATTAAATTCCCTGCCACATTACATTCCACGTACCATTATGCGTTCTGTTGCATACCATTCCAAGTTACATTCCACATTTCATTCTGTTTCATTCCACATTCCATTCCACATTCCATTCCGTTCCATTCCACATTCCATTCCGCATTTCATTCCACTTTCCATTCCACATCAAATTCCATTCCATTACATTCTTTTCCACTTTCCATTCTACATTCCATTCCACATTTCATTCCATTCCGTTCCACATTCCATTCTACCTTCCATTCCACCGCATTCCACATTCCATTCCACATTACATTTTCACATTCCATTCCCATTACATTCCACTTTGCATTTCGATTTCCATTCCATTCCATTCCACATTCCATTACACATTCCCTTCCATTCCATTACACATTCCATTCCATTCCATTCCACAATCGATTCCACATTCCTTTCCATTCCATTCCACATTCTATTCCATTCCTTTCCACGTTCCATTCCACTTTCCATTCCACGTTTGAATCCACTTTCAATTCCATTCAATTCCACATTCCATTACACGTTGCATTCAACATTCCATTTCACCATCCTTTACGTTCCACATTCCATTCTATTCCATTCCACATTCCATTTGACATTTCATTAATCATTCCATTCCATTCTACAATCCATTCCAAATTACATTCCACATTACATTGCATTCATCTTTACATTCTACATTCCATTCCATTCCATTTTCCAGTCCATTCCATTCCCCATTCCATTCAATTCCATTAAACATTCTGTTCCACTTTGCATTCCACGTTCCATTGCATGTTCCACTCCACGTTCCCTTCCATTCAATTCCACGTTCCATTCCACATTCCATTCAACATTCCATTCCACATTGCCCTCCATTGCGTTCCACATTCCATTCCACATTCCATTCCATTCCACATTCCATTGCACATTCCTTTCCAAGTTGCATTCCACATTCCATTCCACAATCCATTCCACATTCCAGTCCACTTTGCTTTCCACATTTCATTAAATTCCCTGCCACATTCCATTCCACGTTCCATTATGCGTTCTGTTGCATACCATTCCAAGTTCCATTCCACATTTCATTCCATTTCTTTCCACATTCCATTCCACATTCCATTCCGTTCCATTCCACATTCCATTCCACATTCCATTACACATTTCATTCCACATTCCATTCCACATTAAATTCCATTCCATTACCTTCTTTTCCACTTTCCATTCCACATTCCATTCCACATTTCTTTCCATTCCATTCCACATTCCATCCTACCTTCCTTTCCACCCCATTCCACATTCCATTCCACATTCCATTTCACGTTCCATTCCCATTACATTCCACATTTCATTTCGCTTTCCGTTCCATTCCATTCCACATTCCATTCCACATTCCCTTCCATTCCATTACACATTCCGTTCCATTCAATTCCACAATCGATTCCACACTCCATTCCATTCCCTTCCACAATCGATTCCACATTCCTTTCCATTCCATTCCACATTCTATTCCATTCCTTTCCACGTTCCATTCCACTTTCCATTCCACGTTTGAATCCACTTTCAATTCCATTCAATTCCAGATTCCATTACACATTGCATTCAACATTCCATTTCACCATCCATTCCATTCCACCTTCCTTTCCATTCCATTCCACATTCCATTCGACATTTCATTCCTCATTCCATTCCATTCCACAATCCATTCCAAATTACTTTCCACATTGCATTCAACTTTACATTCTATATTTCTTTCCATTCCACTTTCAAGTCGATTCCATTCCACATTCCATTCCATTCTATTAAAAATTCCATTCCACTTTACATTCCACTTTCCTTTTCATGTTCCATTCCTCGTTCCCTTCCATTCAATTCCACGTTGCATTCCACATTCCATTCCATTCCGTTCCACTTTCCTTTCCACATTCCATTCCACATTCAATTCGACATTTGTTCCGTTTCATTCCACATTCCATTCCACATTCCATTCCATTACATTCCACATTCCATTCCACATTCCTTTCACCATTCCATTCCACATTCCATTCCTTTCCATTCCACATTCCATTCCACATTCCATTCCATTCCATTCCACATTCCATTCCACATTCTATTCCATTACACTCTACATTCCATTCCACATTGCATTCCACATTCCATTCCATTCCATTCCACATTTCATTTCACGTTCCATTCCATTCCATTAGACGTTCCATTTCACGTTCCATTCCACATTTCTTTCCACACAACACTCCACATTTCATTTTAAATTCCATTACATTCCACATTCCATTGTTTCAATTCCACATTCCATTCCATTCCATTCCACATTCCATTGCACATTCTATTCCCATCGATTCCAAATTCCATTCCATTAAATTCCATTCCACATTCCATTCCATTCCATATTCCATTCTATTCTTTACCACTTTTCACTCCACTCCATTCACTTCCTTTCCATTTCATTCCAATCCACATTCCATTTCAAATTCTTTTCCATTCCATTCCACATAAAAACCATTCCATTCCATTCCATGAAACATTACTATACTTTCCATTCCGCATTGTTTTCCATTTTATTCCTCATTCCATTACACGTTCCATTCCAAGTTCCATTCCATATTCCATTCCACGTTGCCTCCCATGTTCCCTTCTACTTTCCACTCCACGTACCCTTCTATTCCAGTCCACATTCCATTTCATAATCCATTCTATTCCATTCCACATTCCATACCGTTGCATTCCATTCCTTTCCACATTCCATTCCATTCCATTCCATTCCATATTCCATTCTATTCTATTCCACTTTTCACTTCATTCCATTCCATTCCATTCCATTTCATTCCATTCCACATTCCATTCCATTCCATTGCATTCCACGTTCCATTCTACATTCCATTCCATGCTCCACTCCATTCCATTTCTCGTTCCATTCCACTTTCCATTCCACGTTCCATTCATTCCATTCCACGTTTCGTTCGACATTCCATTCCATTCCGTTCCACATTACATTCCACATTCCATTCCATTCCATTCCATATTCCATTCCACATTCCATTCCACATTCCATTCCTTTCCATTCCACGTTACAATCCACGTTCCATTCCACATTAAATTCCATTCTATTCCACACTCTATTCTACATTCCATTCCACATTCCATTCCATTCCATTCTACTTTCAATTCCACTTTCCATTCCACATTCCATTCCGTTCCATTCCACATTCCTTACACTTTTCATTCCATGTTCCATTCCAAGTTGCATTCCACGTTCCATTCCGGCTTCCATTCCTTTGCATTCCATGTTCCTTTCCATTAGATTCCGCGTTCCATTTCATTACGTTCCACACTCCATTCCACTTTCCAGTTCACATTCCATTCCACATTCCATTTCACATTCCATTCCACATTCCGCTTCACATTGCATTCCTTTCCATTCCATTCGATTCTACTTTCCATTCCTTTCCAGTCCACATTCCATTCCATTGCATTCCTTTCCATTCCATTCGATTCCTCTTTCCATTCCTTTCCAGTCCACATTGCATTCCATTGCATTCCTTTCCGTTCAATTCGATTCCACTTTCCAATCCTTTCCTGTCCACATCCCATTCCATTGCATTCCACAATAAATTCCATTCCATTCCACCTTAAGTTCCATTCCATTCCATTCCATTCTACATTCCATACAGTTCCATTGCATTCCACATTCCATTCTTTCAATTCTACATTCCAATCCATTCCATTCCACATTCCATTGCACATTCCATTCCCATTAATTACAAATTCCATTCCATTGAATCCCATTCCACATTCCATTTTATTCCATTCCATTCCATATTCCATTCTTTTCTAATCCAATTTACACTCCATTCCCTTCCATTCCATTCCATTCCATTCCACATATTCCACTTTCCATTCCATGTTCCCTTCCACGTTTCATTCTACGTTCCATTCCACTTTCTCTTCCATTCCAATCCACATTCCTCTTCAAATTCCACTCCATTCCATTACACATTCCAAACCATTCCATT
Source organism: Pongo abelii (assembly GCF_028885655.2). NCBI lineage: Eukaryota > Metazoa > Chordata > Mammalia > Primates > Hominidae > Pongo > Pongo abelii. The sequence goes on from NC_071997.2 coordinate 4,060,594, forward strand.
CCACTCCATGCCACATTCCATTACATTCCCTTCCACATTTCTTTCCACATTCCTTTCCGTTCTATTCCACATTCCATTCCACGTTTCATTCCAAGTTTCATTCCATATTCCATTCCACGTTGCATTCCAAGTTCCCTTCTACTTACCACTACACGTTCCCTTGTATTCCATTCCACATTCCATTCCACATTCCATTCCATTCCATTCCACATTCCATTTCATTTCGTTCCCCACGCCATTCTACATTCCTTTCCGTTCCATTCCGCATTCCATTCCACATTACATTCCACATTCCACTCCATTCCATTCCGCATTCCATTAAATATTCCATTCCGCATTCCATTCAATTCCATTCCACATTCCGTTACACGTTGCATTTCATTCTATTCCACCATCCATTCCATGATACATTCCACATTCCATTCCACATACCATTCCACTTTCCATTTCAGATTCCTTACCTCATTCCATTTGACATTCAATTCCATTCCATTTCACATTCCATTCCGCATTCCTTCCATTCCATTCCACATTCCATTCCACATTGCCTACCTCTTTCCATTCCATTGCATTCCACATTCCATTCCACAGTCTATTACATTCCTTCCCACATTCCATTCCATTTTCCATTCCATTCTATTCCGCGTTGCCTTACACATTCCATTCCACGTTCCATTCTATGTTCCATTCCACATTCCATTCCTTTGATTCCACATTCCATACCATTCCATTCCACAATCCATTCCATTCCATTCCACATTTGATTCCACATTCCATTGCACATTCCATTCTCTTCCATTCCACATTCCCTTCCACACTCCTTTCCACATTCCATTCCACATACCATTCCGTTCCATTCCACATTCCATTGCATTCCATTCCAGAATCCTTTCCACATTCCATTTCATCCCATTCCACATTCCATTCCATTCAATTCCACATTCCATTCCACTTTCGATTCCACATTCCATTCGACATTCCATTCCACATTCTATTCCATTCCATTCCACATTCCATTCCTTTCCATTCCACTTTCTATTACATTCCATTCCATATTCCATTACACTTTCCATTCCATTACATTCCAGGTTCCATTCCGCATTTCATTCCACTTCCCATTCCACATTCCATTCCGTTCAATTCCATATTCAATTCCACATTCCATTCCACATTCCATTGCTTTCCATTCCACATTCCATTCCACATTCCATTCCATATTCCTTTCCATTGCATTCCACATTTCATTCCACATTCCAATTTCCATTCCAGGTTCCACTCCACTTTCCATTCCATTCCTTTCCACTTTCCATTCCACTTTCCATTTCACATTCAATTCCACATTCTATTGCGTTCCATTCCACATTCCCTTCCACATTCTCTTCCATATTCCTTTGAACATTCCCTTAAATTCCATTCCACATTCCATTCCACATTGCATTCCTTTCCATTCCACAGTCCATTCCACACTCCATTCCACGTTCCATTCCACCTTCCATTCCATGTTCCATTCCATTCCATTCCACGTTCCATTCTATTCCATTCTACATTCCATTTCATGCCATTTCACGTTCCATTCCACATTCCATTTCGAATTCCCTTCCATTCCATTCAATTCCATGCTGCATTCCGTTCCATTCCACATTCCATTCCATTCCATTCCACATTGCATTCCTCATTCCGTTCCATATTCCATTCCATTCCATTCCACATATGATTCCACATTGCATTCCTCTCCATTCCACATTGCATTTCATTCCATTCCACCTTCCATTCCACGTTGCTGTCCACGTTCCATTCCACTTTCCATTCCTCGTTCCATTCCATTTCATTCCACGTTACATCCATTCCATTCCACATTCAATTCCTGTTTCCATTTCACATCCCATTCCACATTCCATTTCACATTCCATTCCTTTCAATTCCCTATTCCATTCCATTCCACATTCCATTCCATTCCTTTCCACGTTCAATTCCACATTCAATTTCACTTTGCATTCTATTACATTCCACTTTCCATTCCACTTTCCATTCGATGACTCATTACATTACATTTCACGTTCAATTCTATGTTCACTTCCACTCCATTTCACGTTCCATTCTGCATTCCATTCCAAATTCCAATTCACTTTCCATTCCATTCCATTCCATTCCCTTACACGTTCCATTCCATTCCAATCCACATTCCATTCCATTGCATTCCACGTTGCATTCCGTTTCACATTCCATTCTGTTCCATTCAGCATTCCATTCCATTACATTCCACATTCCATTCCACTTTCCATTTCTCATTCCACTGCATTCCATTCTATTCCACAGTCCATTGCATTCCATTCCTTTCCATTCTATTCCACAATCCATTACTTTCCATTCCACATTCCATTCCACTCCATTCCATCCCAATTATCATTCCACATTACCTTTTACGTTCCATTCCATTCAATTCCACATTCCATTCCTTTCCATTCCACATTCCATTCCATTCAATTTCACATTCCATTCCATTATATTGCTTTCCACATTCCATTCCATTACATTCCGAATTCCATTCCATTGCATTCCATTCTATTCCACATTTCATTCCATTCCATTCTTTTCCACATTCCATTCCACTTTATTCCACATTCCATTCAATTACATTCCACATTCCATTCCACTCCTTTCCACACTCTGTTCCACATTCCATTCCACATTCCATTCCATTCCATTCAACAATCCATTCCACATTCCATTCCACTTTCCATTCCACTCTCCATTCGATTTCGTTCCATGTTTGATTCCACCTTCCATTCCATTCCATTGAACTTTCCATTCCACTTTCCATTGCACATTCCATTCCACATTCCATTCCCTTCCATTCCACATTCCCTTCCATATTCCATTGCATTTCGTTCCACATTCCTTTCTATTACACTCCACATTTCATTGCACATTCCCTTCCATTCCATTCCACATTTTATTCCATGTTCCATTCCATTCAATTCCACGTTCCATTCCACGTTTCATTCCACATTCCATTCCACATTCCATTCCTCATTCCATTCCACATTCCATTCCACATTCCAATCCATTACATACCACATTCCATTCCGTACCATTCCGCATTCCATTCCACATTCCATGCTACGTTCCAATCCATTCCATACCATATTCCTTTCCATTCCACATTCCATTCTCATTCCATTGCATTAAATTCCACATTCTTTTCCACATTCCATTCCATTCCATTTCACATTTCATACCACATTACATTACTTTGCATTCCATATTCCATTCCACATACCATTGCACTTTCCATTCCATGTTCATTCCACCGTCCATTCCACGTTCCATTCCATTACCTTCCACTTTCCATTCCATTCCATTCAACGTTCATTTACATTCCGTTCCACATTCCATTCCACATTCCAATTCTCATTCCATTCCACATTCTATTTCTCTTTCCTTTCCATTCCATTCCATTCCTTTACACATTCCATTCCATTCCATTACACACTTCATTCCATTCCATTCCATAATCCATTGCACAATGCATTGCACATTCCATTCCAAGTTCCATTCCATTGCATTCCAAATTCCAATCAATTTCATTCCTCATTCCGTTCCATTCAATTGCACATTCCTTTCCATTCCATTCCATTAAATTCCACATTCCATTCCATTCCATTCAAGCTTGCATTCCATTCCAACCGACGTTCCATTCCATGTTCCATTCCACATTCCATTCAATTACATTCCACATTCCATTCCACATTCTATTCCATTCCATTCCACTTTCCATTCCATTCTGTTCCTCATTCCATTCCATTCCATTTCATTGCACATTCCATTCCATTCCATTCTGCATTCCATTCCATTCCATTCCCTTCTATTCCACATTCCGTGCCATTCCATTCCACATTCCATTCCATTATTTTCCACATTCCATTCCACATTCTATTCCACGTTCCCTTCCATTCCATTACACATTCCATTCCATTCCATTCCACATTCCGTTCCATTCCATTCCACATTCCATTCCACTCCATTCCATATTCCATCCCATTGCATTCCACTTTTCATTCCATTCCATTCCACGTTACATTCCACATTCCATTCCCCATTCCATTCCACATTGCATTCCATTCAGTTGCACATTCCATTCCACCTTCCATTCCCTTCCATTCCACGTTGCATTCAACATTCCATTACACATTCCCTTCCAAGTACCATTCAACCTTTCATTCCTCATTCCATTGCACATTCCCTTCAGTGTTCCATTCCACATTCCATTCCATGTTCCTTTCCACGTTCCATTCCACATTCCATTGCACGTTCTATTCCATACCATTACAACTTCCATTCCACATTCCATTCCATTGCATTTCATGTCCCATTCCACATTTCATTCCACATTGCATTCCACATTCCATTCCGTTCCATTACATTTTCCATTCCACATTCCATTCTACATTCCATTCCACAATAAATTCCATTCCATTACACTCTCTTCCACATTCCATTCAACATTCCATTCCACATTCCATTCCACATTTCAATAGACTCCATACCACCGTCCATTCAACATTCCTTTCCATTCCACTACACATTCCATTCCACATTCCATTCCACATTCCATTCCACTTTCCTTTCGATTCCATTCCACATTCCATTCCACATTCCATTCCATTTCATTCAACGTTGCATTCCATTCCAACCGACTTTCCATTCCATGTTCCATTCCACATTTCATTCCACGTTCCATTCCATTCTATTCCACGTTCCATTCCATTCCGTTCCATATTCCAATCCACATTCCATTTCACTTTTCATTCCCTTCCATTCCACATTCCATTCCATTTCCTTCCACATTGCAAATTTTCCACATTTCATTCCAAATTCCATTCCACGTTCCATTCCATTCCGTTTGACGTTCCGTTCCACGTTGCATTCCATGTCCCATTCCATTCCATTCCACGTTCCATTCCGCTTTACATTCCATGCCATTTAACGTTCCATTCCAATCCATTCCACTTGCCATTCCACATTGCATTCCAGATTCCATTCCACGTTCCATTCCACATTGCATTCCATTCCATTCCACATTGCATTCCACAATCCATTGCATTCCATTCCATGTTCCATTCCACACTCCATTCCACATTCCATTCCACATTCCGTTCCATTCCTTTCTACATTCCATTCCACATCCTACTGGCCATTCCATTCCGTTCCTTTCCACATTCCATTGCATTACCTGCCACATTCCTTTCCGTATTAAAATCCATTCCAATCCTCTTTCCATTCAATTCCATTACACATCCCATTCCATAGAATCTTCCAGATTCCTTTTCACATTCGATTCCATTCCATTCAATTCCACATTCCTTTCCACATTCTATTCCACATTGTATTCCAAATTCCATTCCACTCCATTCCATGTTCCCTTCCACTTTCCATTCCACATTCCATTGCATTCCATTCAACATTCCATTTCAGATTCAATTTCACATCCCATTACACATTCCATCCCATTCCATTCCACATTCAATTCCATTCCATTCCATTCCACATTCCATCCCACGTCCAAAGCACGTTCCACTAAACTCTCCATTCCATGTTCCATTCGATTCCATATTCCTTTCCACATTCCAATCCATTGCATTCCACTATACATGCCACGTTGCTTTCCACAATCCATTCCGTTCCATTCAACATTCCATTCCACATTCCATTCCTCATTCCACTGCATTCCATTCCCCATTAAATTCCACATTCCATTCCATTCCATTCCATAATCCATTCCATATTCCATTCCACATTCCATTCCACATTCCATTCCATTCCACATTCCGTTCCATTCCATCCTAAATTCCATTCCACGTTCCATTCCACGTTCCATTCCACGTTCCATTCAATACATTCTATGTTCCATTTTTTCCCATTCCAGATTTCTTTCCAGCTTACATTTCCCATTCCATTCTACATTCCTTTACACATTCCTTTCCATTCCATTCCACATTCAGTTCCATTCCATTCCACATTCCATTCCATTCCATTCCATTCCACATTCCATTCCATTCTTTTCCACATTCCAATTCTTTCCACATTCCATTCTACATTCCATTCCATGTTCCATTCCATTCCATTCCACGTTCCATTCCACGATCCATTCCATCTTCCATTATATTCCATTCCATGTTCCGCTCCGCATTCCATTCCTTTCCATTTCATGTTCCATTCCACAATTCCATTACATATTCCATTCCACTTTCAAATCCATTCCATTCCACTTTCGATTCCACTCTCTACTCCACATTATACTCCACATTCCATTCCGTTCCAATACACATTCCGTTCCACATTCCGTTCCACATATCATTCCACATTGCATTCCATTCCATTACACATTCCATTCCATTCCATTCCACATTCCATTCTACTTTGCATTTCCCGTTCCATTCCACGTTCCTTTCCACTTACCATTCTTGTCCATTCCACGTTCTATTCCACATTCCATTCCATTCCGTTCTAGTTTCCTTCCACATTCCATTCCACATTCCATTAAACATTACTTGCGTTCCATTCCACATTCCATTGCACATTCCATTCCACAATCCATTCCAAATTCCATTCCATTCCATTCCACATTCCATTAATCATTCCATTCAACATTCCATTCCACATTCCTTTCCACATTCCATTCCATTCTGTTCCACAATGCATTTCACATTTGATTCCATTATATTCTGCATTCCATTCCACATTCCATTCCTCATTCCATTCCGTTTCATTTTACATTCCATTACACGTTCCATTCCATTCCATTCGACGTTCAATTCCACTTGCCATTCCAGATTCTGTTCCACATTCCATTGCACATTCCATTCCAGATTCTATTCCATTCCATACCACATTCCATTCCAATCCATTCCACTTTCCATTCCACATTCAATTCTACATTCCATTCCACATTCCATTCCATTCCATCCCACATTCCATTCCAAGTTCAATTCCATTCCATTCCACATTCCATTCCATCTTCCATTACATTACATTCCACGTTCCATTCCACGTTCCATTCCACGTTCCATTCCACATTCCTTTCCACGTTCCATTCCACATTCAAATTCCTTCCATTCCATATTCCATTCCATTCCATTATATTCCACAATCCATTCAGCATTCCATTCCACATTCCATTTCACATTCCATTCCACATTCCATTCCATTCCATTCTACGTTTCATTACATTACACGTTCCCTTACACAATGCATTCCACATTGCAGTCTAGGATCCATTCCATTTCATTCCAAGTTCCATTTCATTCCATTCCACTTTCCATTCGACATTCCATTCCACATTCCATTTCACATTCCTTTCTCATTCCATTTCACTTTCCATTCCATTCCATTCTATTCCATTAAACATTCCATTCCATTCCATTCCACATTCCATAGCTTTCCATTCTATGTTCCATTCTGTTCCACATTCCATTCCATTCCATTCCTCGTTCCATTGCATTCCATCCCACTTTCCATTCCATTGCATTCCACATTCTATTACATATTCCATTGCATTCTATTCTATTCCACTTTCCATTCCATTCCAAACCACATTCCATTCCTTTCCATTCCACGTTACATTCCACGTTCCTGTCCACGTTCCTCTCCAAGTTCCATTCCACGTTGCATTCCATTACATTCCGTGCTCCATTCAATGTTATATTCCACATTCCAATTCACATTCCATTACATGTTCCATTCCATTCCATTCTGCGATCCATTAAGCATTACATTGCACATTCCATTCCACGTTCCATTCCACATTCAATTCCACTTCCCATTCCTTTCCATTCCACGTTCACTTTCATTCCATTCCATGATCCATTTCATTCCATTCCACATTCCATTATACATTCAATTTCACATTTCATTCCACATTCCATTCCATTCTAATCCACATTGCATTCCTTTCCATTCCATTCCGTTCCACATTCTATTCCATTCAATTCCACATTCCATTTAATTGCATTCCACATTCCATTCCACTTTGCTTTACATTCCATTCCATTCCACTTTACATTCCAGATTCCCTTCCACATTCCATTCCCCGTTCCATTCCATTCCATTCCACATTCCATATTATTCCCTGCAATTCCATATTGCATTCCATTACATTCTACGTTGCATTCTATTCCATTCCACATTGCATTTGATATTGCATTCCACTTTCCATTCCATTCCATTCCACATTCAGTTCCATTCCATTCCACATTCCATTGAACATTCCATTACACATTCAATTCCACATTCCATTCCGTTCCTTTCCACATTCCATTCCACATTTCATTTACCGTTCCATTCTTTTAAATTCCACGTTCCATTCCACGTCCCATTCCACTTCACTCCACGTTCAGTTCCACAGTCAATTCATTTCCATTTCACGTTCCATGCTACATTTCATTCCACATTCCAATCCACATTACATTACGTCCATTCCACATTCAATTCCACATCACATTCCAATTCCATTCCATTCCATTCCACAATCCATTCCACATTCCATTGCACATTCCATTCCGTTACATTCCACATTCCTTTCCACATTCCATTCCTCATTCCATTGCACATTCCATTGAATTCCATTCCAGATTGCAATCCACAACCCACTACATTCCATTCCACATTCCATTCCATTCTATTCCACATTCCTTTCCACTTTCCATTCCACATTCCATTCCATTCCATGTCCCATTGCATTCCACATTCCATTCCTCATTCCGTCCCACGTTCCGTTCCACGTTTCATTCCATTCCATTCCATGTTCCATTCCATGTTCCATTCCATTCAATTCCACGTTCTGTTCCACATTCCATTCCATTCAATTCCACATTGCGTTTCACATTCCATTCCACATTCCTTTCCACTCCAGTCCTCATTCAATTCCACGTTCCATCCCACCTACCATTACACGTTCCATTCCACGTTCCATTACATTCCATTCCATGTTCCATTAAACGTTCCATTCCTCATTCCATTCCCCTTTCCATTCCAGTCCATTCCATTCCATTCCACATTCCATTCAACATTCCTTTCACATTTCATTCCATTCCATTCAAATTTCCTTTCCACGTTCCATTCCACATTCCATTCCATTGCATTCCACATTCCATTCCAAATTCCATTCCACATTCTGTTCCATGTTCCATTCTATTCCATTCCACATTTCATTCCATGATCCATTCTATTCCATTCCACATTCCATTGCATTTCTTTCCACATTCCATTTCATTCAATTTCACATTCCATTCCATTACATTGCATTCCACATTCCATGCAATTCCACTCCGCATTCTATTCGAATCCATTCCATTCTATTCCACGTTCCATTCCATTTCATTCTATTCCACATTCCATTCCATTCCATTCCACATTCCATTCAATTACATTTCACATTCCATTCCACATTGCATTTCACATTCTATTCCACGTTCCTTTCCACATTCCATTGAACATTCTATTCCATTCCAACCCACATTCCATTACACTTTCCATTCCATTCCATCTGACATTCCATTACACTTTCCATTCCATTCAATTCCACCTTTCATTCCACTTCCCATTCCACGTTCCATTCCACGTTCCTCTCCAGGTTTCATTCCACATTCCATTCCTTTCCAATCCACACCCCTTACCATTCAATTCCATTCCTTTCCACAATCTATTCCATTCCATTCCACATTTCTTTCCACATTCCATTCCACATTCCATTACTTTCCATTCCACATTTCGTTCCACACTCCATTCCACTTTCCATTCCACATTCCATTCCGTCCCATTCCACTTTCCATTCCACAGTGCATTCCACATTCCATTCCACTTCCCTTTCCATTCCACTCCACATTCCATTCCACCCTCCCTTCCACCTTCCATTTCCCATGCCATTTAGTTACATTCCACATTCCATTGCACACTCCATTCCGTTCCATTCCACTTTCCATTCCACACTCCATTCCACATTCCATTCCATACTCCATTCCACATAGCATTCCACATTCCATTCCACATTCCATTCCACCTTCCATTCCTCATTCCATTCCAATCCATTCCACATTCCATTCCACATTCCTTTCTTTTCCATTCCACATTCCATTCCACACTCCATTCCACATTCAATTCCACATTACATTCTGTTCCATTCCACATTCCTTTACGCATTCCATTCCACATTCCATTCCAGATTCCATTCCACACTCCATTCCATTCTTTTCCAGATTCCATTCCATTCTCTTCCAAATTCCCTTTCACATTGAATTCCTCATACCTTTCCTTTCCATTCCACATTCCATTCCACATTCCAAAACACGTTACATTCCACATGCAATTCAACATTCCATTCCGTTCCATTCCACATTCCATTTGGCACTCCATTACACATTCCATTGCACATTCCAAACCGTTCCTTTTGACATTCCTTTCCACATTCCATTCCACAATGCGTTCCACATAACATTCCGTTTCAGTCCACATTCCATTGCATTCCATTCCACATTCCATTCCACTTTCCATTTCACATTCCGTTCCTGTCCATTCAACATTCCATTCCACATTCCATTACAAGTTCCATTCCATTCCATTCCACGTTCCGTTTCAAGTTTTATTCCACATTCCATTCCACATTCCATTTCACATTCCATTCCACATTCCATTCCACATTCCATTCCATTCCACTCCATATTTCATTCCAGATTTCATTCCATTGCATTCCAGATTCCATTCCGTTCCATTTCACATTCCATCCCATTCCGTTCCTTGTTCCATTCCATTCCATTCCATGTTCCATTCCACATTCCATTCCACATTCCATTTCACGTGGCATTCCATTCCTTTCCAGGTTCCATTCCACGTTACATTCCATTCCATTCCACTTTCCATTACACATTCCATTGCACATTGCTTTCCAAATTCCATTCCACACTACATTCCGCTTTCCATGGCACGTTCCATTCCATATTCCATTGCGCGTTCTGTTCCATACCATTCTGAGATCAATTTCACATTCCATTCTAGTCCATTCCACGTCCCATTGCTCATTCCATTCCACATTCCATTCCATTATATTCCACATTCAATTCCAAAATCCATTCCATTCCACTCCACATTCCCTTCCACATTCCATTCCACATTCGATTTCACGTACCTTTCCACATTCCTATACACGTTCCATTCTACCTTCCATTCCACATTCCTTTCCATTCCTTTCGACGTTCAATTTCACGTTCCATTCCATTCTATTCAACTTTCCATTCCAAATTCCATTGAACATCACATTCCACGTTCCATTCCATATACCATTCCATGTTCCATTCCACATTTCATTCCATTCCATTCCAATTTCCTTTCCACATTCCATTCCACATTACATTCCACATTATATTCCATTCCTTTCCACATTCCATTTCACATTCCATTCCACATTCCACTCCATTCCTTTCCACTTTCCAATAAACATTCCTTTCCACATTCCATTCCATATTACATTCCATTCCATTCCACAATCCATTCCAAAGTCCATTCCATTCCATTCCACATTCCTTTCCACATTCCATTCGACACTCCATTGCACAGTCCATTCCAAATAGCATTACACATTCAATTCCACACTCCATTCTAATTCCATTGCATTTCTTTCCCCTTTCCATTCCACATTCAATTGCATTCCAATTCACATGCCACTCCACATTCCATTACATTCCATTCCATTCCACATACCATTCCACATTCCACATTCCACATTCCACATTCCACATTCCATTCCACATACCATTCCACATTCCACATTCCACATTCCACATTCCACATACCATTCCATTCCATTCCACATTCCATTCCTCGTTCCATTGCATTCCATTCCACCTTCCATTCCATGTTGCATTCCACGTTCCGTTCCACGTTCCTTTCCACCGTCCATTCCACATTCCATTCCACTCCATTCCATATTCCATACTATTCCATTCCTTTCCATTCCACAATGCATTCCATTCCATTGCTCGTTCCATTCCACATTCCATTCCACATTCAATTCCTTTCCATTCCACATTCAATTCCTTTCCATTACACATTCCATTCCACATTCTATTTGACATTGCAATCCACTTTCCATTCCGTTTCATTCCAAATTACATTCCACATTGCATTCCACATTCCACTCCGTTCCATGCCACATTCCATTGCATTCCATTCAACATTCCATTCCACATTCCATTCTATTCCATTCCACTGCACATTCCATTTCACATTCTATTCCACATTCCATTACACATTGCATTGCATTCCATTCCACATTCCATTCTTCATTCTATTCCACATTCCATTCCACATTCCATTGCATTGCATTCCATGTTCCCTTCCACATTCCATTCCACTTTCTATTCCACATTCCTTTCCATTCCATTCAACCTTCAATTCCTCGTTCCATGTCACATTCCATTCCACATTCCATTACGTCAATTCCACATTTCATTCCATTCCACTTTCCATTCCATGATGCATTCCACGTTCCATTCCATTCCATACCATGTTCCGCTCCACACTGTACTGTATTCCATTCCATTTTCCATTCCACATTCCATTCCACATTACATTTCACATTACATTCCTTTCCAATCCACATTACATTCCACACTACATTCCACATTCCATTTCTTTCCATTCCACATTCCATTCCACATTCCGCTCAACATTCCATTGCACATTCCATTCCATTCGGTTCCACATTCCATTCCAATTTCCATTCCATTCCACTCCACATTCCAACCCACGTTCCATTCTCTCCATTCCACATTCCATTCCACATTCCATTCCGTTCCATTTCACATTCCAATCCAGACTGCACTCCACAATCCATTGCACATTCCATTCCGTTCCATTCCACATTCCTTTCCACATTCCATTCCTCATTCCATTCCACATTCCATTAAATTCCTTTCCACATTGCATTTCACAACCCACTACATTCCATTCCACATTCCATTCCATTCCATTCCACATTCCTTTCCTCGTTCCATTCCACATTCCATTCCAAGCAATTTCAGATTCCATTCCACATTCCATTCCTCATTGCATTCCTCCACATTCCATTCCACATTCCATTTCATTCAATTTCACATTCCATTCCATTACATTGCATTCCACATTCCATGCAATTCCACTCCGCATTCTATTCGAATCCATTCCATTCTATTCCACGTTCCATTCCATTTCATTCTATTCCACATTCCATTCCATTCCATTCCACATTCCATTCAATTACATTTCACATTCCATTCCACATTGCATTCCACATTCTATTCCACGTTCCATTAAATTCCATTCCACAATCCATTCCACATTCCATTTCACAATCCATTCCACTTTCCTTCCCGCATTCCATTCCCCGCTCCATTCCATGCCAATCCATTACACTTTCAATTCCACATTCCATTGCATTACATTTGGCATTCAATTACACATTCCATTCCCCATTCCATTTCTCTTTGCATTCCGTTCCACTACCCATTGCATTCCACTCTCCATTCCACATTCCATTCCACGTTGCATTCCACATTCCATTCTCTTCCATTCCACATTCAATTCCACACTCCATTCCACATTCCATTCCATTCTATTCCACATTGTATTCCACATTCCATTCCATTCCATTGCATATTCCTTTCCACAATCCATTCCATTCCATTCCATTCCATTCCATTCCTCCTTCTATTCCACGTTGCATTCCACATTCCATGCCACATTCCATTCCATTTCATTCCAGTTTCCATTCCACGTTCCATTCCACATTCCACTCCATGTTCCTTTCCATTCCATTCCACGTTCCATTCCAAATTCCATTTCAAATTACATTCTACGTTCCATTCCACATTCCATTCCACGTTCTATTCCACATTCCATTCCACGTTCCATTCCACATTCCATTCGACGTTCAATTTCATTCCACATTCCATTGCATTACTTTCCATTCCAAATTCCATTCCATATTGCAATCCATTTCATTCTATTCCACTGCATTCCATTCCACATTCCATACCATTCCATTGCATTCCACATTACTTTCCTTTCCATTACACATTCCATTCCTTTCCATTTCATGTTCCATTCCGTTCCATTCCACAATCCATCCAATTCCATTCCAACTTCCATTCCACGATCCATTCCACATTCCATTACATTACATTAGATTCCATTGCATTCCATTCCACATTCCATTACAGATTCCATTCCATTCCATTCCACATTCTGTTCCACATTCCTTTCCACACTCCATTCTATCCCATTACACATTCCATTCCATTCCATTGCACATACCTTTCCTTTCCATTCCATTCCATTCAACATTCCTTACCATTCCATTGCATTCCACATTCCATTCTTTTCCATTCCACATTCCATTCCATTCCATTCCACGTTACATTCCATTCCATTCCATGTTCCATTCCATTCCATTCCACATTCCATTACATTCCATACCACGTTACATTCCACTTCCATTCCACTTTACATTCCACGTTCCATTCCACTTTGCCTTCCATTAAATTCCACAATCAATTCAATTCCATTCCACCTTCCATTTAACGTTCCATTCCATGTTCCATTCCATCTTCCATTCCACTTTCCATTCCACGTTTCATTCCATTCCAATCCACATTCCATTCCATTCAATTCCACCTTCCATTCCACATTCCACTCTCCTCCTTTCAACATTCCTTTCCACATTCTATTCCACATTCCATCCCATTCCATTCCATCTTCAATTCCACATTCCATTCCGTTCCATTCCATTCCATTCTAAATTCCATTCCACTTTCCATTCAATTCCTTTCCACATTCCAGTCCATTCCATTCCATTCCACATTCCATTCTATTCCATTCCACATTCTATTCCACGTTCAATTGCACTTTCCATTCCATGTTCCATTCCACAATACATTCCACATGAAATTCAATATTCCATTTCAAATTCCATTCCATTCCATTCCAGATTCCATTCCACATTTGATTTCATTCCATTCAACATTCCATTCCATTCCACTCCACGATCCATTATACATTCCCTTCCATTCCATTCCACATTCCATTCTACGTTCCATTCCACGTTCCATTCCATTCCGATCCACGTTCCATTCCTCTTTCCATTCCACATTCCATTCCACATTCAAGTACACATTCCATTCCACATTCCATTCCATTCCATTGCACATTCCATTCCACATTCTATTCCATTGCATTCCACATTCCATTTCACAATCCATTCCGCATTTCATTCCATTCCATTCCACATTCCATTCAACTTTCCATTCCATCCTATTCCACATTTCATTCCATTCCATTCCTCATTCCATTCCCCATTCCATTCCACATTCCATTCCGCATTCCATTCCATTAAATTCCACATTCCATTCCACCTTGCATTCCACGTTCCATTCCACATTCCATTTCACATTCCAATCCATGTTTCATCCCATTATATTCCACATTCTATTCCATTCCATTTCATTCTGTTCCATTCCACATTCCATATTATTCCATTCCATTCCACATTCCTTTCCTTTCCATTACACATTCCATCGAATTCCATTCCGCATTCCAGTACATTTCATTCTATTCCTTTCCACATTCCATTACACATTACTTTCCCTTCCATTCCACTTTCCATTACATTCCATTCAACATTTCATTCCACGTTCCATTCAACTTTCCATTCCGCGTTCCATTCCGCGTTCAATTCCATGTTCCATTGCACGTTCCATTCCATTCCATTCCAGATTCCACTGCACATTTCATTCCATTCCAATCCATATTCCATACCATTAAATTACATTCAACTACACAGTCGATTCCATTCCACATTCCGTTTCACGTTCCATTCCTTTCCATTCCACATTCGATTCTGCATTCTATTAAATTCCATTCCACATTCCATTCCGTTTCATTCTACATTACTTCCACATTCCATTTGACGTTGCATTCAAAGTTCTATTCCTCTTTCCATTCCAGCTTCTATTCCATTCTACTCCACATTCCATTCCATTCTTTTCCACGTTCCATTTTAGTCCGTTCCACATTCCTTTCCACATTCCATTTCACATTCACTTCCACATTCCATTTCACATTCCACTCCATTCCATTCCTTTCAATTCCACGTTCTATTCCTTTCCAATCCACATTCCATTCCTTTGCATTCCACACTAAATTCCTTTCCATTCCACATTTCATTTCATTCCATTCCATTCAAATCTACATTCCATACCATTCTATTCCATTCCAAATTCCATTCTCTCCATTCCACATTACATTCCATTCGTTTCCACATTCCATTCCATTACATTCCATTCCACATTCCATTCCCTTTCATTCCTCATTCCATTCCCTTCAATTCTACATTCAATTCCACGTTCTATTCCATGATCCATTCCACGTTCCATTAGGTTCCATTCCACATTCTATTCCACATTCCATTCCATAACATTTCACGTTCCATTCCACATTCCATTACATTCCATTCCACGTTCTATTCCACATTACATTCCACATTGCATTCCATGTTCCACTCCACGTTCCATCCATTCAATTCCTTGTTCCATTACACGTTCCATTCCTTTACATTCTACTTTCCATTCGCACAATACATTGCACACTCCATTCCATATTCCATTCCACTTTCCTTTCCACGTTCCATTCCACGTTGCATTGCATTCCATTCCACGTTCCATTACACATTCTATTCTTCATTCCATTCCACATTCCTTTCCATTCCATTTCGCATTCCATTCCACATTCCATTACACATTCCTTACCATGCCTTTCCGCTTTCCATTCCATTCCATTCCACATTCCATTCCATTCCTTTCCACATTGCAATCCTTTCCACTTTCCACTCCAGATACCATTAAACATTCCATTCCATTCCATTCCACTTTCCATTCCACGTTCCATTCCATGTTCCATTCCATTCTATTCCACGTTCTGCTCCTCATTCCTTTCGATTGAATTTCACGTTCCATTCCACAATTCCATTACAAATTCCACTTCACTTTCCATGCCGTTCCATTCCACATTCAATTCCACTCTCCACTCTACATTCCATTCCACAATCCATTCCTTTCCATTCCACATTGCATTCCACATTCGATTCCACATTTCATTACATATTACATTCCATTCCACAATCCATTCCTTTCCATTCCACATTGGATTCCACATTGCATTCCATATTACATTCCATTCCATTCCACATTCCTTTCCATTCCATTCCACTTTCTATTCCACGTTGCATTACCCGTTCCATTCCACATACCATTCCAAGTTACATTCCATTCCATTAAACGTCACTTTCCATATTCTATTCCATTCCGTTCCAGTTTCCTTTCCAGTTTCCATTCCACATTACTTCCTTTCCACTCCACAGTCCATTCCACATCCCATTCCACATTCCATTCCATTCCAGTCCACATTCCATTAATCATTACATTCAACATTCCATTCCACATTCCATTCCACATTCCATTTCGTTGCATTCCACATTGCATTCCATTCTTTTCCACATTCCTTTCCAGACATTTTCACATTCCATTCCATTCCACATTCCATTCCATTCGTTTTCACATTTCATTCGTTTCCATTCCACATTCCATTCCATTCCATTCCACATTCCATTCCACTTTCCATTCCACTACATTCCACATTCCATTCCACTTTCCATTCCACTACATTCCACATTCCATTCCAAATTCCGTACCATTCATTTCCACATTCCATTCCATTACATTCCACATTCCATTCCACTCCATTCCACTTTCCATTCCATTCCATTCCACATTGCATTCCATTGCATTCCACATTCTATTCCACGTGTCATTCCACTTTCCACTGAACGTTCCATTCCATTCCATTCCACGTTCCATTTCACGTTCCATTTCACGTTCCATTCCACATTACATTCCATTCCTGTCCGCCTTCCATTCCATTCCATTGCATTTCACATTTCACTCCAGTAAATTCCATTTGACATTCCACTCCATTCCATTCCATTTCAACTTCCATTCCACATTCCATTCCATTCCATTCCACATTCCATTCCAGTCCATTCCATTGCATTACATTCCTTTCCACAGTCCATTCCATTGCATTCCATACAACATTCAATTCCATGCCATTTCAATTTCCATTTGATTCCATTCCATTCCATTCCACATTCTGTTGCATTGCATTCTACATTCCCTTTCTTTCCATTCCACGTTCCATTCCATTTCATTCCACGTTCCATTCCACATTCAATTCCACATTCTATACCATATTCCATTCCATTCCATTCCACATTCCATTCCACATTCTATTTAATTCCACTCCACATTCCATTATACATTCCATTCCATTCCACATTCCACTCCATTCCATTTTCCACTGATTTCGATTCAATGCCACATTCCACTCTATTCCATTCCACATTCCGTCCCACATTCCACGCCACATTCCAATTCATTGCATTAAACATTGCATTCCACATTCCAATAAACATTCCATTCTATGCCATTTTACATTGCTCTGCATTCCATTCCATTCAACACTACATTCCATTCTATTCTACATTCCTTTCCATCCCATTGCAAATTCCAATCCACTTTAATTTCCACATTCCATTCCACATTTCTTTCCACGTACCATTCCTTTCCATTCCACATTCCATTCCACATTCCAATCCATTCCATTCCACATTCCATTCCACTTTCCATTCCACTACATTCCACATCCCTTTCCAAATTCCATACCTTTGATTTCCACGTTCCATTCCATTACATTCCACATTCCATTCCACTCCATTCCACCTTCCATTCCATTCCATTCCACATTGCATTCCATTGCATTCCACTTTCAATTCCACCTTCCATTCCAGTTTCCCCTCAACGTTCCATTCCATTCCATTCCACGTTCCATTTCACGTTCCATTCCACATTCCATTCCATTCCAGTCCACATTACATTCCATTCCATTTCACATTCCATTCCATTCCATTAAATTCCAGCCCAGAATCCCTTCCATTAGAATCCACATTCCATTCCACTCCATTCCACATTGCATTCCACATTCCATTCCACATTCCATTCTGCATTCCATTCCATATTCCATTCCATTCCATTCCACTTTCCACTCCATTCCATTCCATTTCACATTGCATTCCATTCCAATCCACATTCCATTCCATTCCATTCCATTCCATTTCACATTCCATTCCATTCCACTTTACATTTCATATATCATTCTGTTCCATTCCACATTCCATTCCATTCCATTTCACAATGCATTCAACATTCCATTCCATTCCGTTTCACAATGCATTCCGTTCCCTTCCACATTCCATTACAAATTGCATTCCATTCCATTCCACATTCCATTCCGTTCTATTCCACATTCCATTCTATTGCATTCCATTGAATTAACCATTCCATTACACAGTCCATTCCACGTTACATTCCACGTTCCTTTCCACTCTCCTTTCCACGTTTGCATTCACGATCCATTCCACGTTCCGTTCCATTCCATTCCACATTCCATTCCACATTCCATTCCATTGCATTCCACATTCCATTCCATTCTTTTCCACATTCCATTCCATACATTTTCACATTCCATTCTTTTCCATAATCCGTTCCATTCCTTTTGGCATTCCATTCCTTTCCATTCCACATTCCATTCCACATTCCATTCCATTCCATTCCACATTTCATTCCACTTTCCATTCCATTACATTGCACATTCCATTCCAAATTCCATCCCATTCATTTCCACATTCCTTTCCATTACATTCCGCCTTCCATTCCACACCATTCCACCTTCCATTAGATTCCATTCCACATTGCAGTCTATTGCATTCCATTTTCCATTCCACGTTCCATTCCACTTTCCACTCAACGTTCCATTCCATTTCATTCCACATTTCATTTCACGTTCCATTCCACATTCCATTCCATTCCATTCCATTTCACATTTCACTCCGTTTAATTCCATTTCACCTTCCACTCCATTCCATTCCATTTCCCCTTGCATTATACATTGCATTCCATTCCATTCCACATTCAATTCCAATCCATTCCATTCCAATCCATTCCATTCCATTACATTCTTTCCATAGTCCATTCCATTCCATTCCATTGCACATTCCATTCCATTCCATTTCACATTCCATTCCCTTGCATTCTACATTCCATTCCATTCCATTCCACATTCCATTCCACGTTCCACTCATTTCCATTCCACATTCCATTCCACATTGCATTCATTTCCATTTCATTCCATTCCACATTCCGTTACATTCCTTCCCATTCCACGTTCCATTCCATTGCATTCCACTTTCCATTGCGTTACATTGTACTTTCGTTTCCATTCAATTTCACTTTCCTTTTCATTTCATTTTTTTTCCATTACTTTCCATTCCACATTCCATTCCATTCATTTCCATTCCATTCCATTCCACATTCCATTCCATTCAATTCCATTCCATACCATAATCCATTCCATTCCATTCCACATTCCATTCCGTTCCATTCTACATTCCATTCCACTTTCCTTTCGGTTCTATTCCACAATCCTTTCCATTCCATTCCAAAGTTGCATTGAATTACATTCCACATTCCATTGTATTTCCGGTTCCATTCCATTCCATTCCATTCCATTCCAGTTCACTTTCTATTCCACTACATTCCACATTCCATTCCATTCCATTCCACGTTCCATTACGCATTGCATTCCACATTCCATTCTACATTCCATTCTACATTCCATTCCACATTCCATTCCATTCCATTCATTTACTCTCCATTCCATTCCATTGCACTCTATTCCATTCCATTTCATTCCAACCCACTCCATTCCATTCCATTCCACATTCCATTCCATTCCATTCCACATTCAATTCCACATTCCACTCCATTCCATTTTGCATTCCATTCCATTCCTTTCCACTTTCCATTCCACTCCATTACACTTTCCATTCCACTTTCCATTCCATTCCATACTACATTCCACTCCATTCCATTCCACATTCCATTAGATTCCATTCCACTTTCCATTCCGTTACATTCCACGTTCCATTCCATTCCATTCCATGTTCCGTTTCACATTCCATTCCATTCCATTCCACATTCCATTCCATCTTCCATTCCACGTTCCATTCCACCATCCATTACACGTTCCATTCCAGTTTCATTGCATTGCATTCCACATTCCATTTCACATTATATTCCACATTCCATTCCACATTACATTCCACATTACATTCCACGTCAAATTGTACATTCCATTCCACATTCCATTCCATTCCATACCAATTTCCACTCCATTCCATTCCATTCCACCTTCCATAGTATTCCATTTCACTTCCCATTTCATTCCATTCCACCTTCCATTCCATTGCGTTGCACCCCATTCCACATTCCACTCCATTACATTCCGAATTCCATTCCACATTCCATTCCATATTCCAGTCCATATTCCATTCCAATCCATTCCACCATCCACATCATTCCATTCCAATCCACCTTCCACTGCATTCCCTTTCACATTCCTTTCTATTCCATTGCACATTTCATTCTGCATTCCATTCCATTCCATTCCACATTCCATTCCATTCCATTCCATTCCTTTCCACTTTCCACTCCATTATATTCCGCTTTCCATTCCACATTCCATCATATATTCCAGTCCACATTGCATTCCAATCCATTCCTCAATCCGCTTTATTCCATTCCATTCCACATTCCATGCCATTCCATGCCATTCCACTTTCCATTACACATTACTTTCCATTCCATTCCACATTCTATTCCATTCCATTCCAAGTTCCATTGAATTCCAGGTTACATTCCATTCCATTCTATTTCACTGTCCATTCCATTCGATTAAATTCCAGTCCAGAATCCATTCCATTATATTCCACATTCCATTCCATTCTATTCCATCTTGCTTTCCACATTCCATTCCACATTCCATTCTACATTCCATTCCGTGTTACATTCCATTCCGTTCCACTTTCCACTCCATTCCATTCCATTCCTCCATCCGTTCCATTCCATTTCACATCCCTTTCCATTGCAAACCACATTCCATTCCATTCCATTTCATTCCATTTCACTTTCCATTCCATTCCACTTTACATTTCATATACCATTCCTTTCCATTCCACATTCCATTCCACTCCATTTCACAATGCATTCTACATTCTATTCCATACCTTTTCACATTCCATTCCATTCCACATTCCATTCCATTCCTTTTCACATTCCATTCCATTACATTCCACATTGCATTCCACATTCCATTCCGTTCCAGTCCACATTCTTTTCCTTTCCAATCCATTCCACATTCCTTTACAATCAATTCCATATACCATTCCGCATTCCCTTCCATTCCATTTAATTGAAGTCCATTCCTTTCCATACCATTCCATCGCATTCCAATCCATTGCATTCTACATTCCTTTCCATTCCATTCCATTCCACATTCATTCTATTCCATTCCATTCCATTACATATTCCATTCCATTCCATTCCATTATATTCCGCAATCCATTCCATTCTATTCCATTCCATTCCACAATCCATTCCTGTCCTTCCACTTTCCATTCCATTCCATACCACATTCCATTCCACATTCCATTCCATTCCATTCTGCATTCCATTCTACATTCCAGTCCATTCCTTTCCACATTCCATTCCATTCCACACTCCATTCCATTCCCTTAGACATTACATTGCACATTCCATTGCATTCGATTCCACATTCCACTCCATTCCATTCCACATTCCAATCCACATTCCACTTCATTCCATTTTCCTTTCCACATTCTATTCCGCATACCATTTCATGACATTCCACATTCCACTCCATTCCATTGCATTCCACATTCCAATCCATTCCATTCCATTCCATATTCCATTCCACTTCCCGTTCCACGTTCCATTCCACCTTCCATTCCATTCCATTCCACATTAGATTCCACATTCCTTCACATTCCATTCCTCATTCATTCCACATTCCATTCCATTCCACATTCCATTGTGCGTTCCATTACACGTTCCATTCCATTCCATTCCACAATGCATTCCATTCTACATTCAATTCCATTCCATTCCATTCCACATTCCATTCCATTCTGTTCCACATTGCATTCCATTCCATTCCATTCCACCTTCCATTGCCTTCCATTCCACATTGCATTCCATTCATTTCCATTGTATCAAATTCTAAATCCCATTCCATTCCATTCCATACCGTAATCCATTCCATTCCATTCCACATTTTATTCCATTCCATTCCACTTTCCATTCCACATTCCTTTCCATTCCAGAACACATTCCATTCCTTTCCATTCCAAATAATATTTGTTCCATTCCATTTCACGTTCCAATCAATTCCATTCGAGTCCACATTCTAATCTATTATATTCCAAATTTCTATCCATTCCATTCCACATTCCATTCCACGTTCCATTTCAAATTCCATTTTACAATGCATTCCACATTCAATTCCATTCCATTCCACGTTCCCTTCTACATTCCGTTTTACAATGCATTTCACATTCCATTCCACATTCCACTCCACTCCATTCCATTCCACTTTCCATTCCTTTCCATTCCACTTTCCATTCCGTTTCATTCCAAATTCTTTTCCACATTCCATTTCATTCCATTACACATTCCATTCCAAATTCCATTTCACATTCCATTCCATTTCTTTCCTCGTTCCATTCCACTTTCGATTCCATACCATTCCACTTTTCCTTTCATTCTATTCAACATTCCATTATGCGTTACTTTCAATTGTATTCCACATTCCATTCCTTTCCGTATTCCATTCCATTCCATTCCATTCCATTCCACATTCCATTCCATTCCATTAAATTCAACTTTCCATTCCACATTCCATTCCATGCCATTCCACATTCTATTCCATTCCATTCCACAGTCCGTTCCATTCAATTCCATTCCATTCCATTCCATTCTACTTTCCATTCCTTCGCATTCCACATTCCATTTCACATTCCTTTCCATTTCATTTAAAGTTCCATTCCACTTTCCTTTCCATTGCATTCTACATTTGTTTCCATTCCATTCCACATTCCATTCCTTTCCAGTCCACTTTCCGTTCCACATTCCAGTCCATTACATTAAACAATCCATTCCTTCCCCGTCCACATTCCATTCCACATTCCATTCCACATTCTTTTTAAATCCATTCCATTCCATTCAATATTCCTTTCCTTTCCAGTCCACATTTCATTCCACAGTCCAATCCATTCCATTCCACATTCCATTCCTTTCCATTCCACATTCCTTTCCACATTGCATTCCATTCCGTTCCACTTTCCATTCCAGGCCACATTACATTTCTTTCCATTACAATCCACATTGCATTCCTTTTCATTCCACATTCCATTACATTAATTTCCACATTCCTTTCCATTCCATTCCATTCCACATTCCTTTCCATTCGAATCCACATTACATTCCTTTCCATTCCATATTCCATTCCATTCCATTCCATTCCACATTCCTTTCCATTCCATTCCACATTCGTTTATGTTCCACTTTATATTCCAGAATCGATTCCATGATCCACTCCACTTTCTAGTGCATTCCATGCCACATTCCATTCTGCATTCCTTTCCATTCCATTCCACATTCCATTACACATTCCATTCCATTCCAAGTCCCATTACACATTCCATTCGACTTTCCATTCCACTTTCTATTCCACGTTCCATTTCACATTCCATTGCATTCCATTGCAAACCACATTCCATTCCATTCCATTACACATTCCATTCGACATTCCTTTCCTTTCCATTCCACATTGCATTCCATTCCATTCCACATTCCATTCCACATTCCATTCCATTCCATTGCACATTCCGTTCCATTCCATTCCACATTCAGTTCCATTCCTTTCCATATTCCATTCCACATTCCATTGCATTCCATTCCACATTCCATTCCACATTCTATTCCTTTCCTTTTGGCATTCTATTCCATTCCATTCCACTCAATATTCCATTCCATTCCATTCCATTTGACATTCCACTCCACATCTCATTCCACTGCAATCCACATTCCATTGCAATGCATTCTAAATTCCATTCCTTTCAACTCCCCATTCCATTCCACATTTCATTTCATTTCATTCCACAATCCATTCCATTACATTCCACATTCCATTTCACATTCCATTACATTCCATTCCACATTCCATTCCACTCCTTTCCAAATTCCATTCCTTCCCAATCCACATTCCATTCCTCATTCCATGAAACTTTCCATTCCATTTTATTCTACTTTCCATTCCATATTCCATTCCATTCCACATACCATTCCATACCATTCCACATTCCACTCCTTTCCAGTCCTGATACCATTCCATATTCCATTTGATTCCATTGCAGAAGCCATTACTTCCCATTCCACATTCCATTCCACATTCCATTAAACATTCCATTCCAAATTCCATTAAACATTCCATTCCACTTTCCATTCCGTTCCATTCCATTCTATTACAGATTCCATTCTTTTCCAGTCCACATTCCAATGCACATTCCATTCCATTCCACATTCCATTTTTTCCAGTCCACATTCCATTCCACATTCCATTCCTTTCCATTTCATTCCATTCCACCTTCCATTCCATTCCATCCCATTCCACGTTCCATTCCCTTTCATTCCACTTTCCATTGCGTTACCTTCTACTTTTCTTTCCATTCCATTGCACTTTCCATTACATTCCATTCCACTTTCCATTACATTCTATTCCACATTCCATTCCATTCTTTTCCATTCCATTCCATTCCACATTCCATTCCGTTCCATTCCATTCCGCAATCCATTCCATTCCATTCCTCATTCCATTCCATTCCATTCCACTTTCCATTCCACTTTCCTTTCCATTCCATTCCACATTCCTTTCCATTCCATTCCACATTCCTTTCCATTCCATTCCAAAATTGAATTGAATTCCATTCCACATTTCATTGCATTTCACGTTCCATTCCATTCCATTCCATTCCAATTAACTTTCTATTCCACTACATTCCACATTCCATTCCATTCCATTCCACATTGCATTCAGCATTGCATTCCAGTTTCCATTCTACCTTCCATTCCACATTCCATTCCACTGCATTCCACATTCCACTCCATTCCATTCCATTCCACATTCCATTCCATTCCATTCTACATTCCATTCCACATTCCAATTCATTCCATTCCGCATTCCCTTTCATTCCTTTCCACATTCCATTCCATTCCATTCCATTCCACGTTCTATTGCACTTTCCTTTCCATTCCATACTACATTCCACTCCATTCCATTCTACATTCCATTAGATTCCATTCCACTATCCATTCCATTCCATTCCACGTTCCATTCCATTCCATTCCATGTTCCGTTTAACATTCCATACCATTCCATTCCACATTCCATTCCATCTTCCATTCCACGTTCCATTCCACCATCCATTCCACGTTCCATTCCAGTTTCATTGCATTGCATTCCACATTCCTTTGCAGATTACTTTCAACATTCCATTCCGCATTCCATTCCACATTCCATTCTACATTCCATTCCACATTCCATTCCATTCCATTCCATTCCAATTTCCACTGCATTCCTTTCCATTCCACGTTCCATAGTATTCCAATTCACTTCCCTTTCCATTCCATTCCACATTCCATTCCATTGCATTCCATCCCATTCGACATTGCACTCCATTACATTTCACATTCCATTCCACATTCCATTCCACATTGCTTTCCATTCCACTCCGCATTCAATTCCATTCCATTCCACTTTCCATTCCACATTCTATTCCATTCCATTCCATTCCACTCCACGTTCCATTCCACATTCCATTCCACATTCCATTCCACATTCCATTCCTTTCCATTCCACATTCCATAACACTTTCCATTCTACAATCCTTTCCAAATTCCATTTCATTCGACGATGTCTTCCAGTTTCCATTCTGCATTCCATTCCATTCCATGTTCCTTTCCACATTACATTCCATGTTCTATTCCACATCCCATTCCATTCGATTTCACTTTCCATTCCACATTCCAGTCCATTCCATTCCACATTTCATTCCATCTCATTCCACATTCCATTCCATATTCCATTCCATTCCATTTCACGTTGCAGTCCAAATTACATTCCAGAATCCATTCAACATTCAATTCCTTTTCAAGTTCCATTCCACGATACATTCCACATTCCACTCCATTACACGTTCCATTCCATTTTCCATTGCACGTTCCATTCCACATTCCATTCCATTCCATTCCACAATACATTCCATTCCATGTTCCATTCCACATTCCATTCCACTTTCCATTCCACTACAAGTTCCTTTCCACAATCCATTCCACGTTCCATTTCACATTCCATTCCATTCCACTTAACGTTGAATTCAAGATTCCATTCCATTCCATTCCACATTCAATTCCATTTCATTCCACATTCCATTCCACATTCCATTCCATTTTTTCCGCATTCCATTCCACATTCCATTGCATTCCATTCAACATTGCATACCACATTACATTCCACAATCCGTGCCACATTCCATTCCATTCCACGATCCATTCCACTTTCCATTTCGCATTTCATTCTATTCCACGTTCCCTTCCAAGTTCCATTCTACATTCCATTCCGCATTCCACTCCATGCGATTCCACGTTCCATTCCACGTTGCTATCCATTCCATTCCACATTCCTTATATCCCATTCCACATTCCTTTCCACCTTCCATTCCATTCCATTCCACTTTCCATTCCAAATTACATTGCACAATCCATTGCACATTCTATTCCATTCCAAGTTACATTCCACAATCCATTCCACTTTCCACTACATTCCACGTTTCATTCCACTTTGCATTGCACGTTCCATTCCATATTCCGTTCCATTCCATTCCATTCCACTTTCCATTCCATTCCATGTTCCATTAAACATTCTATTCCATATTCCATTCCAGGTTCCATTTCACATTCCAATCCATTCCATTCCACGTTGAATTCCACATTCCATTCCATTCCATTCCACAATCTGTTCCATTTCATTCCACTATCTGTTCCATTTCATTCCACTTTCCATTAGGAATTCCATTCCTTTCAATTTCACATTCCATTCCACATTCCATTCCATTCCATTCCAAGTTACATCCCATTCCATTCCCCATTCCATTCCACATTCCATTCCATTCCGTTCCGCATTCCGTTCAACATTCCTTTCCTTTCCATTCTGCATTCTATTATACTTTCCATTCCATTCCATTACACTTACCTTTCCATTCCATTACACTTTCCATTCCACTTTCCTTTGCATTCCATTCCACATTGCATTCAAAATTCCATTCCATTCCATTTCCCATTCCGTTCCACATTCCATTCCATTCCATTCCACATTCCATTCCATTGTATTCCGCATTCCATTCCGCATTCCATTAAACATTCCATTCCGCACTCCATTCTTCTTTCCATTCCATTCCTTTCCACATTGCATTCCATTGCATTCCACATTCTATTCCATTCAATTCCACATAGCATTGCATTCAATTCCATTAAAATTTCCTTTCCACATTCCATTCCTTTCCACGTTCCATTCCACATTCCATTCCACATACCATTCCACGTTCCATTAAACATTCCATTCCACATTCCATTCCACATTCCAATCCATTCCATTCTACATTTCGTTCCACATTCCATTCCATTCCATTCCATTCCACATTGAATTACAATCCATTGCATATTCCATTCCATTGAATTTCACATTCCATTCCATTCCATGATCCATTCGTGTTTCCATTCCCCATTCCATTCCACATTCCATTCCATTTCATTCCAAGTTCCATTTCCCATTTCTTTCGACATTCCAACACATTACACGTTCCATTCCACATTCCATTCCACGTTAAATTCCACATTCCATTCCATTCCAATCCATGTTCTATTCCACAGTCCATTCCATTCAATCCCGCGTTCCATTTCATTCCATTGTAAGTTTCATTAGTCATTCCATTACATTCCATTCCACATTCCACTCCATTCAATTCCTTTCCATTCCTCATTCCATTCCTTTTCATTCTACATTCCATTGCATTCCATTCCAAATCCCATTCCATTCCTGTCCACGTTCCATTCCTCATTCCATTCCACATAGCATTCCACGTTCCATTCCACATTCCATTCCACATTCCATTCCATATTCCATTCCATTCCATTTTCCATTCCACATTCCTTTCCTTTCCAAACTCCATTCAACTTTCCATTCCATTCCACTATAGTCCATTACACATTCCATTCCATTACACTCTATTCCATTTCATATTCCATTCCACTTTCCATTCCTTTCCATTCCAGATTCCATTCCACATTATATTCCATTCCATTGCACATTCCATTCAATTCCATTCCACGTTCCATTACATTCCATTGCACATTCCATACCTTTCCATTCCATTCCAAGTTCTATTCCATTCCATTCCACATTCCATTCTACATTCCATTACATTCCATTCCACTTTCCATTTCACATTCCATTACATTCTATTTCACATTCCATTCTACTTTTTTCTATTCGAGATTCCAATCCATTCCATTCCACATTCTATTCCATTCCATTCCACATAGCAAAGCATTCAACTCCATTAAACATTCTTTTCCACATTCCATTCCTTTCCACGTTCCATTCCACATTCCATTCCACATACCATTCCACGTTCCATTAAACATTCCATTCCACATTCCATTCCACATTCCAATCCATTCCATTCTACATTTCGTTCCACATTCCATTCCACTCCATTCCATTCCACCTTGAATTACAATCCATTGCATATTCCATTCCATTGAATTCCACATTCCATTCCATTCCATGATCCATTCGTGTTTCCATTCCCCATTCCATTCCATATTCCATTCCATTTCATTCCATGTTCCATTTCCCATTCCTTTCGACATTCCAACACATTACACGTTCCATTCCACATTCCATTCCACGTTAAATTCCACATTCCATTCCATTCCAATCCACGTTCTATTCCACGGTCCATTCCATTCAATCCCACGTACCTTTTCATTCCCTTCTAAGTTTCATTAGTCATTCCATTAAATTCCATTCCACATTCCCTCCATTCAATACCTTTCCATTCCACATTCCATTCCTTTTCATTCCACATTCCATGGCATTCCATTCCAAATCCCATTCCATTCCTGTCCACATTCCATTCCTCATTCCATTCCACATAGCATTCCACGTTCCATTCCACATTCCATTCCACATTCCATTCCATATTCCATTCCATTCCATTTTCCGTTCCACATTCCTTTCCTTTCCAAACTCCATTCAACGTTCCATTCCATTCCATTAAAGTCCATTCCACTTTCCACTCCATTACTCTCTATTCCATTTCATATTCCATTCCACTTTCCATTCCTTTCCATTCCAGATTCCATTCCACATTATATTCCATTCCATTGCACATTCCATTCAATTCCATTCCACGTTCCATTCCTTTCCATTCCACATTCCATTCCTTTCCATTCCATTCCAAGTTCCATTCCATTCCATTCCACATTCCATTCGACATTGCATTAAATGTTCCATTCTACATAGCATTCCATTCCATTCAAATACCATTCCAGATTCCATTCAATTGCACATTCCATTCCACGTTCAATTCCACATTCCCTCCCAATTACCATTCAATTACATTACACATTCCATTTAATACTGTTAACCATTCCATTCCAATCCTTTCGAAATTCCATACCACATTCCATTCCATTCCTTTACACATTCCATTCCGCATTCCATTCCAGTCCATTCCACATTGCATTTCATGCCATTCCACATTCCATTCCATTCCATTCCACATTGTATTCTATTCCACATTCCATTCCATTCCAGTCCATTGCTTTCCACTTTCCATTACAGATTCCGTTCCATTCCATTCCACATTCCATTTCCTTCCATTCCATTCCACCTTCCATTCCATTCCATTCCACATTCCATTCCACATTCCATTCAATTCCACATTCAATTAAATTCCATTCCGCATTCCATTGCTTTCCATTCCATATTCCATTCCATTCCATCCCGCACTGCATTCTCTTACATTCCAAATTGCGTTTCACATTCCATTCCATTCCATTCCTTTCCATTCCACATTCCATTCCATTCCATTCCACATTCAATTCCATTGAATTGCAATTTCAATTCCGTTACATTCCACATTCCATTCCATTGCATTCCAGGTTCCGTTCCACTCCATTCCATGTTGCATTCCCTTCCATTTTCCATTCCATTCCATTCCATTCCATGTTCCATTCCATTCCATTCCATGTTCCATTTCACATTCCGTTCCAATAAATTCCACTATCCATTCAATTCCATTCCACTCCTTTCCACTTTGCATTCCATTCCACTCCACTTTGCATTCCATTCCCTTCCATTCCACATTCCATTCAACTTTCCATTCCATTCCATTCCACATTCCATTGCATTCCATTCCACGTTCCATTCCTCTTACCATTCAACATTCCATTCCATTCCATTCCACATTCCACTCTGCATTCCTTTCCATTCCATTCCACATTCCATTACATATTCCATTCCATCCCATTCAACTTTCCATTCCATTCCACATTCCATTCCATTGCATTCCATACCGCATTCCATTTCATTCCACATTCCATTCCACATTTCATTCCACATTCCATTCAATTCCATTCAACATTCCATTTCATTCCACATTGCATTCCACATTCCATTCCAGATTCCATTCCATGTTCCATTCCATTCCATTCCACATTCCTTTCTACATTCCATTCCCTTCCATTCCACATTACATTACATTCCACTTTGCTTTCCAGATTCCATTCCACATTCCATTCCATTACATTGCACATTCCATTCCACCACATTGCACATTCCATTCCACCTTTCATTCCACATTGCATTCAAACCCATTCCATATTCCATTCCATTCCACATTCCATTCCACATTCCATTCCTCATTTCCTTCCGTTCCATTCCACATTCCATTCCATTCCACATTACATTCCACATACCATTCCGCATTCCATTCCATTCCATTGCATTCCATTCCACAGTCCATTCCATTCCATTGCATGTTCCATTCCTGATTACATTCCACATTCCAATCCATTCAATTTCATTTCATTCCATTCCATTCCACATTCCATTCCATTCCATTCCACATTGCATTCCATTCCATTACGTTCCATTGCACTTCACCTTCCATTCCATTTCACTTTCCATAGCCTTCCATTCCACATTACATTCCACATTCCATTCCACATTACATTCCACGTTCCATTCCACGTTCCGTTCCACATGCCATTCCATTCCATTCCAAATTCCATTCCATTGAGTTCCACATTCCATTCCGTTCCATTCCACTTTCCATTCCATTCCATTCCATTCCACATTCCATTCCATTCCTTTGCAGATTCAATTCCTTTCCATTCCACATTTTATTCCATTCCACATTCAATTCCATTCCCCATTCCATTCCACATTCCTTTGGATTCCATTCAATTCCACTTTCCTTTGCAATCCATTCCACAATCCGTTCCATTCCACATTCCATTTCACATTCCTTACCACATTTCATTGTATTCCATTCCACATTGCATTACATTCCAATCCACATTCCATTCCATTCCTTTTTGCATATCATTCCATTCCATTGCATTCCCTTCCATTCCAGATTTCATTTCATTCCATTCCACATTCCATTCCACGTTCCATTCCACGTTCCATTCCACATTGAATTTCATACCATTCCACATTCCATTTCATTCCATTCCACATTCAATTCCTTTCCATTAAATTGCATTCCACTTTCCATTACAGATTCCGTTCCATTCCATTCCACATTTCATTCCCTTCCATTCCATTCCACCTTCCATTCCCTTCCATTCCACATTCCATTCCACATTCCATTCCATTCCACATTCAATTCCATTCCATTCCACATTCCTTTGCATTCCATTCCGCATTCCATTCCATTCCATCCCACACTGCATTCTATTCCATTCCAAATTCCATTCCATTCTATTTCACATTCCGTTCCATTCCATTCCACTTTCCATTCCCTTCCATTTCACATTCCATTCCATTCATACTACATTGCATTCAACATTCCATTCCATTCCATTCCACATTCCACTCCCTTCCTTTCCACATTCCATTCCACATTCCATTCCATTCCATTACACTTTCCATTCCATTCTAATCCACATTCCTTTCCACTCCATTTCACATTCCATTCTATTCCATTCCATTCCATTGAATCCCATTCCGCATTTCATTCCATTCCATTCCACATTGCATTCCACGTTCCATTCCACGTTCCATTCCATTTTCCATTCCACATTCCATTCCACTTTCCTGTCCACGTTTCATTCAACTTTCCATTCCACTTTCCATTCCTCAGTTCATTCCACATTCAATTCCACATTCTATTCCATTCCAGTCCACATTCCATTCCCTACCATACCACATTCCATTGCCTTCCATACA
Source organism: Pongo abelii (assembly GCF_028885655.2). Classification (NCBI taxonomy): domain Eukaryota; kingdom Metazoa; phylum Chordata; class Mammalia; order Primates; family Hominidae; genus Pongo; species Pongo abelii. Next base: position 4,094,224 of record NC_071997.2, read on the forward strand.
ACATTCCATTCCATTCCACATTCCATTCCATATTCCATTCCATTCCATTCCACATTCCATTCCCTTCCATTCCACTTTCCTTTCCACATTCTATTCCACATTCCATTACTTGTTCCATTCGATGTTCTACTCCACGTTCCATTCCACGTTCCATTCCACGTTCCATTAAACATTCCATCACATTACATTCCACGTTCCATTCCACATTCCATTCCATTCCATTCCACCTTCCATTCCACACTCCATTCCACTCCACGTTCCATTCCACTTTTCATTCCACGTTACATTCCACGTTCCAAACCATTACATTCCACGATCCATTCCACATGACTTTCCATTCCATTCCTCTTTCCATTCCATTACACTCCACATTCCATTCCAATACATTCCACATTCAAATCCATTCAACACTCAATTCCACTCCACATTTCTTTCCATTACATTCCAATCCATTCCACATCCCATTCCATGCCATTCCACATTGCATTACAATCCATTTCACATTCCATTGCATTCCATTTCATTCAGCATTTCATCTCATTCCATACCACATTCCATTCCACATTCCATAACATTCCATTCCACATTCCATTGAATTGCATTCCACATTTGATTCCATTTCATTCTATTCCATTCCAGTTTCCATTCCATTCCCTTCCACATTGCATTCCATTATATTCCAGATTCCATTCAATTCTATTCCATTTCAATCCACATTCAATTCCACATGCCATTCCATTCCATTCAACATTCCTTTCCACATCCCATTCCATTACATTCTACATCCCCTTACATTCCATTCCATGTTCCATTCCATTCCATTCCATTCCACATTTGATTGCATTGCATTTAACTTTCCATTCCACCCTCCATTCCATTCCATTCCACATTCCGTTCTATTCCATTACTCATTCCATTCCACGTTCCATTCCACATTACATTCCGGTCCATTCGAAATTCCATTCCATTCCTTTCCACATTCCAGTCGTTTCCATTCCACATTCCATTCCATTCCATTCCACATTCCATTACTTTCCACATTTTATTCCATTCCATTCCACTTTCCATTCCATTCCATTCCAATTCCTTTCTAGTCTACATTCCACTCCATTCCATTCCATTCCACATTCCGTTCCATTCCACAATCCAATCCATTGCATACCATTCAATTCCACATTCCACTCCATTCCATTCCACATTCCATTCGTTTCCATTCCAAATTCCTTTCCACTTTCCGATCCATTCCTTTCCACATTCCATTCCGTTGCTTTCCATATACAATTCCATTCCATTGCATTCCACATTCCATTCCATTCCATTCCATTACAGCTTCCATTCCATTCCATTCCACATTGCATTCCATATTCCATGCCATTCCATTCCATTCCATTCCACGTTCAATTCCACATTGAATTACACATTCCTATCCACCTTCCATTCCATTCCATTCCACATTTCATTCCATTCCATTCTACAATCCATTCCATGCTGCTTTCCACTCCATTGCACGTTCCATTAAACTCCACGTTGTATTCAATTCCATTCCATTCCACGTTCCATTCCACATTCCATTCCACGTCCCATTTCAGTTTCCATTACATTCCTTTCCACGTTACATTCCTCATTCCACTCCACATTCCATTCCATTCCATTCCACATTCCATTCCGCATTCCTTTCCACATTCCATTCCACATTCCATTGCACATTCCATTCCATTCCATTAAATACCATTCCAAATTCCATTCCTTTCAATTCCACATTCCATTCAATTCCAATTCTTTGCCTTCCACATTCCATTCCACATTCTATTCCGTCCCATTCCACATTCCATTCCATTCCATTCCACATCCCATTCCACATTTCATTTCATTCCATTCCACTTTCCATTGCATTCCATTCCACATTCCCTTCCATTCCTTTCCAGATTCCATTCCATTCCATCCACATTCCTTAAATTCCATTCCACCTTCCATTACAGTTTCCATTCATGAGTCCATTCCATTCCACTTCACATTCCTTTCCAATCTATTCCATTCCACATTCCATTCTGTTCCATTCCACATTCTATTCCATTCCATTCCATTCCACTTTCCATTCCACATCACATTCACATTCCATTTCATTCCATTTCACATTCCATTGCATTCCAATTTCCATTCTATTCCATTCCACATTCCATTCCATTCCTTTCCACATTCCATTACTTTCCATTCCACATTCCAATCCACATCCCATTCAATTCCATTCCCCATTCCGTTCCACATTAGAATCCATTTCATTCCAAATTCCATTCCATTCCATTCCACCTTCAATTCCATTCCATTCCATTCCACAGTCCATTCCTTTCCATTCCACATTCCATTCCCTTCCTTTCCACATTATATTCTATTCCATTGCATTCCATTCCATTCCATATTCCATTCCATTCCATTCCACATTCCGTTCGATTCCATTCCACATTTCATTCCACATTCCATTCCATTCCATTCTATTCCATATTCAATTATTTTTCATTCTATTCCACATTCCATTCCATTCCATTTCAATCCTTTCCACATTCCATTCCATTCCATTCCGTTCCATTCCACGTTCCATTCCACAATCCATTCCACATTCCATTACTTTCCATTCCACGTTCCATTTCACGTTCCATTCCATTACATTCAACATTCCATTCCATTCCATTCCACATTCCATTCCATTCCCTTCCACATTCCATTCCATTGTATTCCTCTTTCCATTCCATTCAATTGCATTGCATTCCACATTCAATTCCATTCCATTAAATTCCATGATACATTCCATTCCATTCCATTCCACTTTCCATTCCATTCCATTCCACATTCCATTCCATTCCATTCCACATTCTGTTCCACATTCATTTCCATTACTTTCCACTTTCTGTTCCATACCATTAAGCATTCCATTCTATTTCCATTTCACATTCCATTCCTTTCCGTTCCATTCCACATTTCGTTCCATTCCATTCAATTCCATTCCATATTCCATTCCATTCCATTCCATTCCTTTGCTTTCCACATTCTATTCCATTCCACTCCACCTTCCATTCTATTCCATTCCACATCTCATCTCATTCCATTCCAAATGCCTTTCCACGTTCCATTACATTCCATTCCACATTCGATTCCATTCCATTAAACATTCGATTCTATTTCATTTCACATTCCTTTCCATTCCATTCCATTCCACATTAAACTCTATTCCATTACATTCCATTTCAGATTCCATCCCACTTTCCATTCCATTCCATTTCACTTTCCATTCCATTCCATTCCACATTCCATTCCACATTCCATTTCATTTCATTCCACATTCCATGCCATTCCATTAAACATTCCATTCTATTTCCATTTCACATTCCATTCCACTCCTTTCCATTCCACATTGCGTTCCATTACATTCCATTCCATTCCACATTCCATTCCACTCCTTTCCATTCCACATTGCGTTCCATTCCATTCCATTCCATTCCACATTCCATTCCACATTCCATTCCCTTCCATTCCACTTTGCATTCCAAATTCTAATCCATTTCTTTCCACATTCCATTCCCTTCCATTCCACATTCCATTCCATCCCATTCCATTCCATTCCACATTTCGTCCCATTCCATTTCATTCCATTCCACATTCCATTCCATTACATTGCATTACAGATTCCATTCAATTCCCTTCCACATTCCACTCCCCATTCCTTTCCATTCCACATTGCATTGCACATTCCATTCCACTCCGTTCCACATTAAATTCCATACTATTACACATTGCTTTCCACATTCCTTTCCATTCCATTACACATTCCATTGCATTCCATTACACATTCCATTCCATTCCATTACACATTCCATTCCATTCCATTACACATTCTATTCCATTCCATTCCATTCCATTCCACATTCTTTTCAATTCCATTTCACATTCCTTTCAATTCCATTGCATTCCAAATTCCATTACATTCCATTCCAAAATCCTTCCTATTCTATTGGATTCCATTCCACATTCCATTCCATATTGCCTTCCACATTCCATTCCACATTCCATTCCGTTATTTTCTCATTCCATTCCATTCCTTTCCATACTCCTTTCAATTCCATTCCACATTGCTTTCCATTCCATTCCATATTCCATTCCACATTCCATTCTGCATTCCATTCCATTCCTTTCTACCTTCCACTCCATTCCATACCATTGCATTTCACATACCATTCCTTTCCATTCCATTCCACATTGCATTCCATTGCATTCCACAATCCTTTCTGTTCGATTGCATTGCATTGCACATTCCATTCCATATTGCTTTCCACATTCCATTGCACATTCCATTCCTTTATTTTCCCATTCCATTCCATTCCATTCCATTCCATATTCTGTTCCATTCCATTCTACTTTCCATTCCAGACCGTTCCACATTCCATTCCATTCCATTCCACATTCCATTCCACATTCCATTCCATTCCACGTTCCATTTCATTCCAATGAACATACCATTCCATTCCATTCCAGTCCACATTCCATTCCATTCCATTTCACATTCCATTCCATTCCATTCCATTCGAAATTTCGTTCCATTCCATTCCATTCCACATTCCATTACTTTCCATTGCATTCCAGGTTCCATTCTATTCCTTTCCACATTCCACTCAACATTCCTTTCCATTCCACTTTGCATTGCACATTCCATTCCATTCCATTCCACATTCCATTCCATACCATTCAGCATTGCACTCCACGTTCCTTTCCATTCCATTACACGTTCTATTCCATTCCATTACACATTCCATTGCATCCCATTCCACATTCCTTTCCATTACATCTGACATACCATTCAAATCCACTGCATTCCAAATTCCATTCCATTCCATTCCACAATCCTTTCAGTTCGATTGCATTCCATTCCACATTCCATTCCATATTCCTTTCCACAATCCATTCAACATTCCATTCCGTTATATTCCCATTCCATTCCATTCCATTCCTTTCAACATTCCATTCAATTCCATTACACATTCCATTCCATTCCATTCCACATTCCATTCCACCTTCCATTCCATTGAATTCCAAATTCCATTCCATTCCATTCCATTGCATTTCACATTCCATTCCATTCCACTTTATTACACATTACGTTCCATTGCATTCCACATTCCATTCCACTCCATTCCACATTCCAATCCACATTCCATTCCATTCCATTCCATATTCCATTCCATTCCACATTCCATTCCATTCAATTCAACATTCCGTTGCATTCCATTCTACATTCCATTCTATTTCCATTTCACATTCCATTCTATTCCATTTATTTCCACATTCCATTCCATTTAATTCCACATTCCATTCCATAAGTTTCCATTTCATTCCACATTTCTTTACACGTTCCATTCCATTCCATTCCACATTCCATTCCATTCCTTTCCACATTCCATTCCAATCCATTCCATTCCATTCCATTCCACATTCCATTCCATTCCACATTCCACATTTCATTTCATTCTATTCCACATTCCATTCCCTTCCATTCCACATTCAATTCCATTCCATTCCATTCCACATTCTATTCAATCTTCCATTCCATTCCATTCCACTTTCCATTCCATAGCATTCCACATTCCATTCCATTCCATTCTACATTACATTCCACATTCCATTCCATTCCATTCCACATTCCATCCCATTGCATTTCACTTTCCATTCCATTATATTTCATATGCCATTCAATTCCACATTCCATTCCATTCCATTTGAGAGTGCATTTCATTCCACATTCTATTTCACATTCCATTCCATTCCATTCCACATTCCAGGCCATTCCAAGCCACATTCCATTTTATTCCGTTCCACATTCCATTCCATTCTATTCCACATTCCGTTCCATTCCATTCTACTTTCCATTTCTTTCCATTCCACTTTCCTTTCCAGATTCCATTCCATGCCATTGCACCTTCCATTCCATTACATTCCACGTTCCATTCCACATTACTTTCCAAATTCCGTTTCATTCCATTCAACATTCCATTCCTCCTTCCATTCCATTCCATTCCACATTCTATTCCACATTCCATTCCATTCCATTCCACGTTCAATTCCATTCCATTCTATTCCATTCCATTATACGTTGCATTCCACATTCCATTCCATTCAATTCTACATTCCTTTCCATTCCATTCCACATGGGATTCCTTTCCAATCTACATTCCATTGCTTTCCATTCTGCATTCCTTTCCATGTAACATTCTATTCCATTCCAAATTCATTCGATTCCATTACTTTCCACTTTCCATTCCCTTCCATTACACATTCCTTTCCATTCCATTCCACATCCATTCTATTCCATTCCACATTCCACATTCCATTCCGATTTCCGTTCCGCGTTCCATTCCACGTTCCATTCCACCTTCCATTGCATTCCATTCCATGTTCCATACCACATTCTTTCCTTTCGATTCCACGTTCCATACCACATTCTTTCCTTTCGATTCCACGTTCCATTTCACTTTCCATTCCATTCCAATCCATTCCACGTTTCACTCAAATCCATTCCACTTTCCACTCCAGTTGACATTCCATTCCATTCCACATTCTATTCCAATCCACATTCCATTCCAATCCGTTCCATTCCACATTCCACTCCATTCCATTCCCCATGACATTCAATTCCATTCCACGTTCTTATCCATTCCATTCCACCTTGCATTCCATTCCATTCCCTGTTCCATACATTCAATTCCACCTTCCATTCCATTCCATTCTACTTTCCAATCCATTCCATTCCACATTTCATTCCACTGCACCTTCCTTTCCATTGTACGTCCAATTACATTCCATTCCATTCCACCTCACGTTCCAATCCATTCCATGTTCCATTCCATTCACTTCCATTCCACATTCCATTCAATTCCATTCCACATTGCATTCCATTCCATTCCAAGTTCCATTCAATTCAATTCCATTCCACTTTCCATTCTTTTCCATTCCACATACCATTCCACATTGCATTTCATTCCATTCCATTCCATTGCACATTCCATTGCGCATTCCATTCCACATTCCATTAGACATTCCGTTCCACGTTCCATTTGACATTTCATTCCACGTAACATTCCAAGTTCCATTCCAGGTTCCAATCCACGTTCTCTTCCACATTCTATTTCATTCCACTCCATTCCATGCCACATTTCATTCCACATTCCATTCCTTATTGCATTCCATTGCATTCCACATTCCATTCCAAATTCCATTCCATTCCATTCGATATTCCATTCCAAGCCATTCCAAATTCCATCCCATTCAATTCCCGATTCTATTCCATTCCACATTCCATTCCATTCCGTTCCATTCCACATTACATTCCATTCCATTCCACTTTCCATTCCACTCTCCATTCCATTCCATTCCACATTCCATTCCATCTTATTTCACATTCCATTCCACATTCCATTAAATTGTATTCCACATAGTATTCCACATTCCATTCCACAACCCATTCTACCTTCCATTCCATTCCACGTTCCATTACACATTCCATTCCACATTCCATTCCATTCCACTTTCCACTCCACATTCCTTTCCCCCTCCCATTCCACATTCCATTCCATCCCATTCGACGTTGCTTTCCACATTCCATTCCATTCCATTCCATGTTCTCTTCCATACAGTTCCACGTACCATTCCACATTCGATTCCACATTCCATTCCGCCTTCCATTCCATTCCATTCCACATTCCTTCCCATTCCATTTCACATTCCGTTCCACATTCCATTTCATTTCATTCCACATTCCATTCCACATTCCATGCCATTCCATTCCATATTCCAATCCATTCCATTCCTTTCCACATTCCACTCCGTTCCATTCCACCTTCCATTCCACATTCTACTCCACAATCCACTTCATTCCACTCCACATTCCTTTCCACATTTCATTCCACATTCCATTCCATTCTATTCCATTCCAGACCACATTCCATTTCATTCCATTCCACATTCCATTCCATTAATTTCCATTCCACATTCCACTCCATTACATTCCATATTCCATTCATTAAATTCCGCATTCCATTCCACATTCCATCGCACATTGAATTGTACATTCCATTCCAAATTCTATTCCATTCCATTCCATTCCTTTCCATATTCCAATCCATTCCATTACACATTCCATTCCAGATTCCATTCCACTTTCCATTCCATTGCATTCCACATTGCGTTCCACTTTCCATTCCATTCGTTTGGATTCCATTCCATTCCATTGCACATTCCATTCCATTTCACATTCCATTCCATTCCATTCCTTTCCATTCCAAATTCCATTCCATTCCACATTCCATTCCATTCCATTACACATTCGGTTCTACTTTATGTTCCTTTCCGTTCCACATCCCATTGCATTCCTTTCCACGTTGCATTCCAATCCATTCCATGTTGCTTTCCTTTCCATTTCACATTCCATTCCAACTTCAATTCCATTCCTTTCCACATTCCATTCCGCATTCCATTCCATTAAATGCGACATTCCATTCCATTCCATTCCACATTTCATTCCACTTTCATTTGCACATTCCATCCCAAGTTCCATTCCACTTGCCTTTCCACGTTCCATTTCACATTCCATTTCACCATCACTGCATTCCATTCCACATTGCATTCCAAATTCCATTCCACGTTCCATTCCATTCAATTCCACATTCCTTTCCACATTGCATTCTATTCTATTCCACATTCAATTCCACATTCCTTTCCACATTGCATTCCATTCTATTCCACATTCCATTCCACAATCTGCTCCACGTTGCATTCCAGATTCCATTCCATTCCATTCCATTCCACATTCCATTCCACATTCCATTTCATTCCATTCCACATTGCATTCCACATTCCATTTCATTGCATTCCACATTGCATTCCACATTCCATTATATTCCATTCCACATTCCATTTCATTCCATTCCATTCCACATTCCATTCCATTTCTTTCCACCATTTTTCCCAATGCATTCCACGTTGCATTCCATTGCATTCCACGTTCCATTCCACTTTCCATTCCACATTCCATTCCACTTTCCATTCCATTTTCCACTACATGTTCCAGTGCATTCCATTCCACGTTCCATTCCACCTTTCATTCCACGTTCCATTCCACATTCCATTCCACTTTACGTTCCTCATTCTATCCCATTCCTTTCCACATTCCGGTCCTTTCCATTCCACATTCCACTCCGTTCCATTTCACATTCCATTCCATTCCTTTTCACATTACATTCTACTCCATTCCACATTTCATTCCATTCCATTTCACAATCCAATCCATTCCATTCCAGATTCCATTCCACGTTCCATTGCATTCCATTCCACATTCCATTCCCTTCCTTTACACCTTCGATTCTACATTCCATTCCATTCCTTTCCATTTCACTGTCAACTCCATTCCACTCAGCATTGCATTCCACATTGCAATCCATATTCCATTCCACATTCCATTCCAATTCATTCCACCGTCCACTTCATTACATTACAGACCACATTCCATTCTATTCCATTCCATATTCCATTCCACATTCGATTCCTTATACCATTCCACTTCCATTCCATGTTCCATTACAATTTCCTTTCCAGTTTTCATTGCATTGCACTCCACATTGCATTCCTCATTCCATTTCTTTCCATTCCACATTCCATTCCGTTCCATTCCATTCCACATTCCCTTCAATTCCATTCCTTCCCATTGCCCATTCCATTCCTTTCCATTGCACATTCCATTCCACATTCAATTGCATTCCATTCCACATTCCATTCCACGGTCCATTCCACGTTCCATTGCAAGTTAGTTTCCATTCCATTCCACGTTCCTTTCCACTTTGCATTCCATTGCGTTCCACGTTGCATTCCGCATTCCACTCCATTCCATTCTACGTTCCATTACGTTCCATTCCATATGCCAGTCCATTCAATTCCACTCTATATTGCATTCCATTCCATTCCACTCCACATTCCATTCCACTCCTTTCCATTCCACATTCCATTCCATTCCATTCCACAATCTATTCCATTCCATTCCACTTTCCATTCAATTCTATTCTGCATTCCAATCCATTCCATTCCAAATTCCATTCCATTTCACATTCCATTCCATTCCATTCCTTTCCATTCCACATTGTATTCCACATTCCATTCCATTCCATTCCACATTCGATTCCACATTATGTTCCTTTCCGTTCCACATCCCATTGCATTCCTTTCCACATTGCATTCCACGATGCTTTCCTTTCCATTTCACATTCCATTCCAACTTCAATTCCATTCCATTCCACATTCCATTCCACATACCATTCCATTCTTTGCTGCATTCCATTCCATTCCTTTCCACATTCCATTCCACTTTCCATTGCACATTCCATTCCACGTCCCATTCCACGTTCCTTTCCACTTTCCATTTCATATTCCATTCCACCATCCATTACATTGCATTCCACATTGCCTTCCAGAATCCATTCCACCTTCCATTCCATTCCATTCCACATTCCATTCCACGTTGCATTCCATTCTGTTCCACATTCCATTCCACATTCCACTGCACGTTCCATTCCATATTCCATTCCATTCCATTCCACATTCCATTTCATTCCATTCCACATTGCATTCCACATTCCATTCCATTCCATTCCACATTGCATTCCACATTCCATTCCATTCCATTCCATATTCCATTTCATTCCATTCCATTCCATATTGCATTCCATTTCATTCTACCATTCTTCCCATTGCATTCCACATTACATTCCATTCCATTCCATGTTCCATTCCACTTTCAATTCCACATTCCATTCCACTTTCCATTCCACATTCCATTCCATGTTCCATTCCACTTTCCACTACACGTTCTAGTCCATTCCTTTACACTTTCCATTCCACTTCACGTTCCTCATTCTATCCCGTTCCTTTGCACATTCCAATCCTTTCAATTCTACATTCCTTTCCATTCCATTTCACATTCCAATCCATTCCTTTTCACATTCCATTCCATTCCATTCCACATTGCATTCCATTCCATTTCACAGTCCTATCCATTCCATTCCACATTCCATTCCAGATTCCATTCCACGTTCCATTGCATTCCATTCCACTCTCCATTCCACATTCCATACCCTTCCTTCACATTTTCGATTCCACATTGCATTCCATTCCTTTCCATTTCACTGTCCCCTCCATTCCACTCAGCTTTCCATTCCACATTCCAATCCATATTCCATTCCACATTCCATTCCAATCCATTCCGCCGTACACTTCATTACATTCCAGACCACATTCCATTGTATTCCATTCCATATTCCTTTCCGCATTCCATTCCATATACCATTCCACTTCCATTCCATGTTCCATTCCAGTTTCCATTCCAGTTTGCATTCCATTGCTTTCCACATTGCATTCCTCATTCCATTTCTTTCCATTCCACATTCCCTTCCACATTCCATTCCATTCCACATTCCCTTCAATTCCATTCCTTTCCCTTGCAAATTCCATTCCTTTCCATTGCACATTCCATTCCACATTCCATTCCATTCCATTCCACATTCTATTCCACGGTAAATTCCATGTTCCATTCCACATTAAATTCCATTCCATTCCACATTCCTTTCCACTTTGAATTCCATTGCCTTCCACGTTGCTTTCCGCATTCCATTCCATTCCATTCCACGTTCTATTACGTTCAATTCCACATTCCAATAAATTCAATTCCACTCTATATTGCATTCCATTCCATTCCACTCCACATTCCATTCCATTCCTTTGCATTGCACATTCCACTCCATTCCATTCCACAATCCATTCCATTCCATTTTACGTTGCATTACATTCCATTCCTCTTTCCATTCTATTTCACATTCCATTCCACATTCCCTTCCACATTGCATTCTATTCAATTCCACATTCAATTCCATTCCATTTCCCATTCCATTCCATTCCATTCTATTCCATATTCCATTCCATTCATTCCACATTCCATTCGACATTGCACTCCCTTCAATTCCACTTTCCATTCCCTTCCAATCCACATTCCATTCCATTCCACATTCCATTCCATTCCATTCTACTTCATTCCACGTTCCATTCCATTCCATTCCATTCCACTCCACGTTCCATTCCACATTCCATTGCACATTCCATTCCATTCCATTGCACATGCCATTCCACATGCCATTCCATTCCTTTCCATTCCATATTCCATTGCATTCCATTTCATTGCACATACCTTTCCATTCCATTCCACATTCCATTCCATTCCATTACACTCCAGTCCACATTCCATTTCATTGCATTGCATTCCATATTCCGTTCCATTGCATTCAACATTGCTTTCCATTCCATTCCACAACCCATTCCATTCCATTCCACGTTCCATTCCATTCCATTCCACGTTCCATTCCACGTTCCATTGCACGCTCCATTCCACGTTCCATTCTGTGTTCATTTCGACTTTCCATGGCATTGCAATCCACAATCCATTGCATTCCATTCCATTCCACATTGCATTCCACTCCATTCCAAATTCCAATCATTTCCATTCCATTCCAAGTTCCATTCCATTACATTCCAACTTCCATTGCATTCCAATCCATGTTTTTTTCCATTCTATTCCACGTTACATTCCACATTGCATTCCATTCCATTCCACTTTCCATTCCTTTTCATTCCAGTCCACACTCCATTCCGTTCCATTCTATTATACATTCCATTCCATTCCATTCCGTTCCACATTCCATTCCATTCCATTCCGTTCCACATTTGATTCCATTCCAAATTCCTTTGCATTCCATTCCATATCCCATTCCATTCCATTCCATTCCGTTCCACATTTGATTCCATTCCAAATTCCATTGCATTCCATTCCATATCCCATTCCATTCCATTCCACATTCCTTTACATTCCATTCCACATTCCATTCCAGATTTCATTGCATTCCATTCCACATTCCATTCCACATTCCATTCCATTCCACATTCCATTCCATTCCATTCAACTTTCCATTCCACTTTCCATTCCATATTCCATTCCATTCCATTCCACATTCGATTCCATTCCATTCAGCATTCCATACAATTCCACTCCACATTCCATTCTATTCCATTCCACATTCCTTTCCATGCTATCCCACATTCCATACCACTTTCCATTAAATTCTTTCCACTTTCCTTTCCATGCCATTCCACAATCTTTTCCACTTTCCATTCCATTACGTTCCACATTCCATTCCATTCCATTCATTTCCAGGCCATATTCCATTCCAATTCTTTGCATTCTACATTACATTCTATTTCCTTCCACATTCCTTTCCATTCCGTTCCACAATCCATTCCATTCCATTCGATCATACGTTACATTCCACGTTCCATTCCTCTTTCCAATCCTCGTTACATTTCGCTTTCCATTCCACATTCCATTACACTCCATTCATTTCCACATACCATTCCACATTCCATTCCATTGAATTCCAAATTCCATTCCGTTCCATTCCACATTCCATTCCGTTCCTTTCCAAATTCCATTCTATTCCATTCCATTCCCTTCCAAGTTACTTTCCGCATTCCATTCCATTCCATTCCACATTCCATTCCATTCCATTCCACATTCCATTCCACATTCCATTCGTATCCAGTCCACATTACACAGTTCATTTCACCTTCCATTCCACTTTCGATTCCGCGGTCAATTCCACTTCCCATTCCACTTCACATTCCATTTTCCATTTACTCCATTCCAAATTCCATTCCATTCCATTACACAATCCATTCCACCTTCCATTCTATTCCATTACACAATCCATTCCACCTTCCATTCTATTCCATTACACATTCCATTACATTACATCCCAAATTCCATTCCACATTCCATTCCATTCCATTCTACATTCCAATCCTTTCCATTACACATCCCATTCCACATTCCATTACTTTCCATTCCATGTTCCATTCCAACACATTCCACATTCCATTCCTTCACACTACATTACATTTCACAGTGCATTCCACATTCAATTCTATTCCATTCCATTCTACATTACAGTCCATTCCAATCCATATTCCATGCCATTGCATTAAGAGTTCCATTCGTTTCCATTCCACATTCCTTTACATTCCATTCAATTCTACATGCTATTCGCCATACAAATGCATTCCATTTCACATTCCATTCCATTGCATTCCATTCCCTTACAAATTCCATTCCACATTCATTTTCATTCCATTCACATTCCATTCCATTCCACTTTCCATTCCACACCATTCCATTTCATTCCATTCCATTCCAATTTCCACTCCATTCCATTCCACGTTCCTTTCCTATCCATTCCACTTTCCATTCCTTTCCATTCCACATTCCACTCCATTCCATTCTACATTTATTCGAAATCCCATTCCATTCCATTCCGCATTCCATTGCATTGCATTCCACATTCTGTTCCACATTCCATTTCCATTCCACACTCCATTCCATTCCATTCCATTCGACTTTCGATTCCATTAGATTCCACATTCCATTCCACGTTCAATTCCATTCCATTTCACATTCCATTGCATTCCATTCCACATTGAATTCCAATCCATTCCACTTTCCATTCCATTCTGTTATATTCCACACTGCATTCCATTTCATTCCATTCCACATTCCAATCCACTTTACATTCTATTCCATTTCACATAAAATATGGAATGGAATTTGGAATGGAATCTGCAATGGAATGTAATGGAATTTGGAATGGTATCTGCAATGGAATCTAATTGAATGTCGAATGGAATGTGGAATGGAATGGAATGGAAAGTGGAATGGAATGGAATGGAATGAGGAAAGGAATTTAAGAGTATGTGGAATGGAATGGAATGGAATGTGGAATAGAATGTGGAATGTAATTGAATGTGGAATGGAATGAAGTGGAATGTGGAATCAAATGGAAAGGAATGTGGAATGGAATGTGGACTGGAATGGAATGGAATTTGAAATGGAAAGTCGACTGAAATCTAAAGGAATATGGAATGGAATGGAATAGAATGTGGAATGGAAAGGAATGGAATGTGGAATGGAATGCAGAATGGAATGGAGTGGAATGTGAAAAGGAAAGTGAAATGGAATGGAATGGAATGGAATATGTAGGGAATGAAATGGAATGTGGCATGGAATGGAAATAATGTGGAATGGAATGGAATAGAATGCTGAATGAAATGTGGAATTGAAAGGAAAGGAAAGTGGAATGGAATGGAATGGAATGTTGAATGGAAAGGAATGGAATGGAATGTGGAGTGTTATGGAATGGAATGTGGAATGGAATGTGGAATGAAATGGAATGGAATGGAATTGAATACACAATGGAATGGAATGGAAAGGAATTTGGAATGGAAAGGAATGGAATATAATGTAACGGAGTGGAATGTGGAATGGAAAGGGGAATGGAATAGAATGAAATTTGGAATGGAATGGAACGTGGAATGGAAAGGAATTGAATGTGGAATGGAATGGAATGGAAGTGGAATGAAATGGAATGGAATGTGGAATGTAATGTGCAATGGAAAGGAATGGAATATGGAATGGAATGAGGATGGAATGGAATGGAATGTGGGATAGAATGTGGAATGGAATGAAATGGAAGGTGGAATGGAATGAAATGGAATGTGGAATGGATTTTGGAATGGAATGGAATGGAATGTTGAAAGGAATGTGGAATGCAATGGATTGGAAAGTTGAATGGATTGTAATGGAATGTGGAATGGAATGTGGAATGGAATGGAATGGAAAGTTAACTGGAATGTGGAATGGGATAGAATGCAATGTGTAATGGAATGTGGGAGGGAATGGAATGAAATGCGGAATGGAATGTGGAATGGAATGGAATGTGGAATGGAATGGAATAGAATGTGGAATGGCATGTGGAAAGGACCGTGGAATGGAATGGAATGGACTGTGGAATGGAATGAAATGAAATGTTGAAGAGAATGTGGAATGGAATGGAATAGAATGCAATGTGGAACGGAATGAAATGGAATGGGATGGAATGGAATTGAATGGAATGTGGAATGGAATGGAAAGTGGAGTGGAATGTAATGTGATGTCAAATGGAATGGAATGTAATTTGGAATGGAATGGAATGCAATTTGGAATGGAATGGATTGGAACGGAATGTGGAATGGAATGGAATGTGGAATGGAAGAGAAAGTAAAGGAATGATATGTAGATTGGAAAGTAATGGAATACGTAATGGAATGTTGAAGGGAATGCAACGGTATGCTGAATGGAAAGCGGAATGGAATGGAATGGAACGTGGAATGGAATGGAAGGGTATCTGTAATGGAATGAGGAAGGGAACGTGGAACAGAATGGAATGGAATGTGGAATGTAATGTAATGGAATGGAATGTGGAATTGAAGGGAATGGAATGTAGAATGGAATGGAATGGAATGGAATGTGGAATGGAAGGGAATGGAATGTGGAATGTAAGGGAATGGAATGAAATGTGGAATAGAATGGAATGTGGAAGGGAATAGAAAAGAATGGAATGTGAAATGGACTGGAATCGTATGGAATGGAATGCTGAATGGAATGGGATGCAATCTTTAATTGAATGGAATGGAACATGGAATGGAATGTAATGGAATGTTGAATGGAATGGAATTGAAAGTGGAAAGGAATGGAAAGGAATGTGGTTTGGAATGTGGAATGGAAGGTGGAATGAAATAGAATGGAAAGGAATGGAATGAAGAATGGAATGGAATGAAATGGAATGTGGAATGGAATGGAATGTAATGGAATGTGGAATGGAATTTGGAATGGAGTGGAATGGAATGTGGAATGAAATGGAATGGAATGTGGAATGGAACGTGGAATGGAATGAAGTGGAATGTGGAATGGAAAGTGGAAGGGAATTGAATGGAATACGGAACTGAACGAGGAATAGAACGTGCAATGGAAAGTGAAGTGGAACGCGGAATGGAACGTGGAATGGAATGTGGAACGGAATGTGGAATGGATGACAATGGAATGTGCAAAAGAAAGGAAGAGAAAGTGTAATGGAATGTGTAATGGAATGGAAAGTAATTTGGAAAGGAACGTGGAATGTAATGCATTGGAACGTGGAATGGAAAGTGGAATGGAATGTTGAGTTGAATGGAGTGTGGAATGGAAGGTGAAATAGAATGGAATGGAATGTGGAATGGAACGTGGAATGGAATGGAATGGAACGTTTCTTGGAAAGTGGAATGGAACGTGGAATGGAACGTGGAGGGGAACGTGCAATGGAACGACTAATGGAACGTGCAATGGAATGTGGAACGGAATGAGGAATGTAAAGTAATGGAATGTGGAATGGAATGGAATGGAATGTGGAATTGAATGTGGAATGGAATGAGTAATGGAATGTGGAATGGAAAGTTGAATGGAACGTGGAAATGAACGTGGAATGGAATGTGGCACGGAAAGTGGAATGGAACGTGGAATGGAATGTGAAATGGAATGGGTTGGAATGCGGAATGGAATGGAATGGAATGGAATGTGAAATGGAATGGATAGGAATGTGGATTAGAATGGAAAGGAATGTGGAATGGAATGGAATGCAATGTGGAATGGAATGTGGAAAGAATGTGGAATGGAAGGCAATGGAATGGAACGCAATGTGGAATGGATTGGATTGGAAAGTGGAGAGGAATGGAACGGAATCTAATTTAATGTGGAATGGAAAGGAATGGAATTCAATGTGGAATGGAATGTAATTTGGAAAGGAATGGCATGCAATGTGGAAGGGAATGGAATGAAATGTGGAATGGAATGGAATGGAATTGAAAGTGGAATAGAATGGAATGTGGAATGGAAGGTAATAGAATGTAGAATGGAATGGAATGAAGTGTGGAATGAATGGAATTGATTGTGGAATGGAAAGGAAAGGAAGGTGGAATGGAATTTAAAGGAATGTGGAATGGAATGTGGAATGGAATGAGGAATGGAAAGTGGAATAGAACTTTGAATGGAAGGTGGAAAGGGACGTGGAATGCAACGTGGAATGGAAAGTGGAATAAAACGTGGAATGGAACATGGAATGAAATCTGGAATGGAATGGAAAGAAACGTGGAATGGAAGGGAATGCAATGGAATTGAATGGTATGTGAAACAGAATGGAATGGAATGTGGATTAGAATGGAATGGAATGTGGAAAGGAATACAATGAAATGTGGAATGGAATGTGGAACGGAATGTGGAATGGAATGGAATGGAATGGAATGAGGAATGGAATGGAATGGATAGTGGAATTGGATGGAAACAAATGGAATGTGGAATTGAATGGAATATAATGCGGAATGGAATTGAATGTGGAATGGAACGTAATATGGAATGGATTGGAATGGAATCTGGAAAGTAATGGAATGGAATATGGAAAGGAATGGAATGAAATGGAATGTGTAATGGAATGGAACGGAATGTGGAATGCAATGGAATGGAAAGTTAAATGGAATGTGGAATGGAATGGAAAGGAATATGGAATGGAAAGTGGAATGGAAAGTGGAATGCAACGTGGAATGGAAGGTGGAACGGAATGTGGAGTGGAAGGGAATGGAAAGTTGAATGGAATGGAAGTTAATGTGGAATTGAATGGAAAGGAATGGAATGTGGAATGGAAAGGAATGGAAGGGAATGGAATGAAATGGAATGCAATGGAATGTGGAATGTAATGTGGAATGGAAAATGCAATGAAATGGAATGGAAGGTGGAATGGAATAGAATGGAAAGGAATGGAATGGGAAATGGAATGTGGAGTGGAATATGGAATTGACGTGGAATGGTACGTGGAATGGAACCTGTAATGGAAAGCGGAATGGAATAGAATGTGGAATGGAATAGAATGGAAAGTGGAATGGAATGTGGAACGGAATGTAAAGGAATGTGGAATGGAACGTTGAATCTGATGGAATGGAATGTGTAATGGAATGCGAAATGGAATAGAATGGCATGCGGAATGGAATGTGGAATGAAACGGAATGTAATGTGGAATGGAATGCGGATTGGAATGTAATGGAATGTGGAATGGTATGTGGAATGTTATGTGGAATGCAATGAGGAATGTAATGGAATGGAACGTACAATGTAATGGAATGGAATGTTGAATGGAATGTGAAATGGAATCAATGAAATCCAATGTTGAATGGAATGGAATGGACTGGAATTGAATGTACAATGGAACAGAATGGAATGTGGAAAGGAATGTAATGGAATATGCAATGGAAGGGAATGGAATGTGGAAAGGAATGGAATGGAATGTGGAATGGAATGGAATGGAATGCAATTAAATGTGGAATGGAATGGAATGGAATTTCAAATGGACGTGAATTGAATGGAATGGAATGAGGAATGTAATGGAAATGAATATGGAATTCAAGGGAATGAAATGCAGTGATATGTGGAATGGAAACGAATGCAATATGGATTGGAATGTTGAAAGGAATGGAACGGTATGTGTAATGGAACATGGAATGGAATGGAATGGAACTTGGAATGCAATGGAAAGGAATGTGTAATGGAATGAGGAATAGAATGGAATATAATGGAATGGAATGCGGAAAGAAATGCAATGGAATGTGGAATGAAATGCAATTGAATGTGGATTGGAATGTGGAAAGAAATGTGGAACAGAATAAAATGGAATGTGGGATGGAATGAGGACTGGTAAGTGGAATGGAATGGAATGGAACGTGGAATGCAACATGGAATGGAAAGTGGAGTGGAATGTGGAATGGAACGTGGAATGGAATGGAATGGAGCATGGAATGGAATGAAACGAAACGTGGAATGGAATGAAAGGTGGAATGGAATGGAATGGAACGTGGAATGCAATGGAAGGTGGAAAGGAGTGGAATGCAACTGGGAATGGAATGTGGAACGGAAAGTGGAATGGAAGGGAATGGAAAGTGTAATGGAATGGAAGGTAATGTGGAAGGCATTAAAATGGAATGGAATAGAATGTGGAATGGAATGGAATGGAATGGAATGGAATGAAAAGGAAAGGAATGGAATGTGTAATGTAAAGTGGAATGGAACGAGGAATGGAATGGCATGGAATGTGTAAAGAAATGGAATGGAATATAAAGTGGAAAGGAATGCGGAATGGAATGTGGCATGGAAGGGAATGGAATGTGGAATGGAACGTGGAATAGAATGGAATGGAATGTGGAATGGTATGTGGAATGGAACAAAGAATGGAATGGAATTGAATGTGCAATGGAATGGAATTTTGAATGGAATGTGGAATGGAATGCAGTGGAATGCAGTGTGTAATGGAACGGAATGGAATGGAATGGAATGTAGATTGGAATGGATTGTGGAATGGAATGGAATGGAATGTGCAATGGAATGGAATGGAATGTGGAATGCAAAGGAATGCAGGGTGAAATGGACTGGAATGCAACGTGGAGTGGAATGGAGTGGAATGTGGAATGGACTGTGGAATGCATTATAGAATGAAATGGATTGGAATGTTGATGGCATGGAAAGAAAAGCAAAGTGGAATGGAAAGTGGAATGTAATCAAATCGAATGTGGAACGGAATGGATTGGAATGTGTAATGGAATGTTGGAACGGAATGGAATGGAATGTGGAATGCCTGGAATGGAATGGGGAATGGAATGGAATGGAAATGGAAAGTGGAATGCAATGTAATGGAAAGTGGAATGGAATGCGAAATTTGATGAAACAGAATGTGTAACGGAATGGGGAATGGAATGGAATGGATGGCAGAATGCAATGTGGAATGGAATGGAATGGAATGCAGAATGGAATGTGGAATAGAATGGAATGGAATGTGGAATTTTACGTGGAATGGAATGTGGAATGGAATGGAAAGGAAAGTGGAATGGAATGTGGAATAGAATGGAATGGAATGTGGAATGGAATGGAATGGAAGGGAATGTGGAATGAAATGGAATGGAAAGTTTAATGCAATGTGGAATGGAATGGAATGGAATCCAAGGTAGAAAGGAATGGAATGCAATGTGGAATGGAATGGAATGCAGAATGGAATGTGGAATGGAATGGAATGGAATGCAGAATGGAATGGAATGGAATGTGGAATTATAAGTGGATTGGAATGTGGAATGGAATCGAAAGGAATGTGGAATGGAATGTGGACTAGAATGGAATGGAATGTGGAATGGAAAGGAATGGAGTGTGGAATGGAACGTGGAATGGAAAGTGGACTAGAACGTGGAATGGATCTGGAATGGAATGGAATGGAAGGGAATGTGGAATGGAATGGAATGGAAAAGAATGTGGAATGGAATGGAATGGAAAATTTAATGGAATGTGGAATGGAATGGAATGGAATCCAAGGTGGAATGGAATGGAATGGAATCCAAGGTGGAATGGAATGGAATGGAATGCAATGTGGAATGGAATGGAATGCAATGTGGAACGGAACGGCATGGAATTGAATGGAATGTAAAGGAACGTGGAATGGAATCGAAAGGAATTTGAACGGAATGGAATAGAATGTTGAACGGAACGGAATGGAATTGAATGGAATGTTGAATGGAATGCAATGGAATGTGGAATGAAAGAGAATGGAATGGAATGACGTGTGGAATGGAATGGAATGGAATATGGAATGAAATGCGGAAAAGAATGAAATGTGGAATGGAATGGAATGGAATGTGGAAGGGAATGGAATGGAATATGGAATGGAATGGAATGCAATGGAAAGTGGCATGCAATGGAAATAATTGCAATGGAATGTAGAACGGAATGGAATAGAATGTGGAATGGAATGGAATGGAATCTGGAGTGGAATGGAATGGAATGTGGAATGCAATGGAATGGACCGTGGAATGGTATGTGGAATGGAATGGATAGGAATGTGTAATGGAATGTGGAATGGAATGGAATGGAAAGTGGAATGGAACTTGGAAAGGAAAATGGAATGGAACTTGGAAAGAAATGTGGAAAGGACGGTCGAATGCAATATAGAATGGAATGCAATGGAATGTGGAATGGAATGGAATGACATCTGGAATGCAACGGAATGGAATGTGGAAAGGAATGTGGAATGGATGGGAATGGAAAGTGGAATGGAAAGGAATGTAATGTAATGTGGAATGGAATGGAATATAACATGGAATGGAAAGTGGAATGGAATGGAATTGAATGTGGAATGGAATGTGGAATGGAATGGAATGGAATGGAATGGAATGGAAAGCGGACTGGAATTGAATAGAATGGAATGGACTGTGGAATGGAATGGAATGGAAAGTGGAATGGAATGGAATGGAATTTTGAATGGAACGTGGAATGAAATGGAATGTGGAAAGGAATGGCACCGAATGGAATATGGTATGGAATTGAATGTAGAATGGAATTGAATGGAATGTGGAATGAAATGTGGAATGGAATGGAATGCAATGTGAACGGCAATGGAATGGAATTTGGAATGGAATGGAAAGGAATGTGGAATGCAATGGAATGATTTTTGGAATGGAATGGAATGGAATGTGCAATGGAATGGAATGGAATGTGAAATTGAAAGTGAAATGAAATGGAATGAAATGTGGAATGGAATGTGGAATGGAAAGGAATGTAATGTGGAATGGAAAGGAATGGAATGTGGAATGGATTGGAATAGAACGTGGAACGGAACGTGGAATGGAAGATAGAATGCAACGTGGAGTGGAACATTGAATGGAATGGAATGTGGAATGGAATGGAAACGAATTTGGAATGCACTCTGGAATGGAATGGAATGGAGTGTGCAACGGAACGTGGAATGGAATGGAATGGAATGGAATGTGGAATGGAACGTGCAATGGAATGGAATGGAATGTGGAATGGAATGCAATGGAATGTAGAGAGGAATGCAATGGAATCGAAAGGAATTTGAAATGGAATTGAATGGAATGTGGAATGGAATGTAATGAAACGTGGAATTGAATGTGGAATGGAATAGAATGGAATATGGAATGGTATATGAAACGGAATGGAATGTAATGTGGAATGCAATGTGAAATGGAATGGAATGGAACGTTGAATGAAATGTGGAATTGAATGGAATGGAATGTGGAAAGCAAGGCAGAATGGAAAGGAACGGAAAGTGGAATGGAATGTGGAATGGAATGGAATGGAATGTGGAATGGAATGGAATGGAATGTGGAATGGAACGTCGAAAGGAACGGGGAATGGAATCTGGGATGGAATGGAGTGGAATGGAATTTAATGTGGAATGGAATGGAATGGAATGTGGAATGCAATGTGGAATAAAACCTGGAATAGAAAGAAAAAGAATGGAATGTGGATTGCAAGGCAATGGAAGGGAAATTGGAAAAGAATGCAACGTAATGGAATATGGAAAGGAATGGAATGGAAACTGGAATGGAATGGAATGGAATGTGAACTGCAATGGAATGGAATGTGGAAAGGAATGTAATGGAATTTGGAATGGAAGGTGGAATGGAATGTAAAGGATTGTGGAACGGAATGGGATGGAACGTGGAATGGACTGGAATGTGGAATGGAATAGAATGGAATGTGTAATGGAACGTGGATTGGAATTCAATGTGGAATCGTATGGAATGGAATGGAATATGGAGTGTTATGCAACGTGGAATGGAATGGAATGGAATGTGGAATGGAATGTGAAAAGGAATGGAATGGAATGTGAACTGTAATGGAATGGAATGTGGAAAGGAATGTAATGCAATTTGGAATGGAATGTGGCATGCAATGTAAAGCATTGTGGAATGGAATGGAATGGAATTTGGAATGGAATGGAAAGGAATGCGGAAATTAATGGAATGGAATGTGGAATGGAACGTGGAATGAAATGGAATGGAAGGTGGAATGGAATGTGGAATGGAAAGAAATGGAAGGGGGAATTGAATGTCGAATGGAAAGAATGGAATGTGGAATGCAATGAAATGGAATGTGGAATGGAATGCAACGGAATGTGGAATGGAATGTGGAACGGAATTGAATGGTATGTTGAATGGAATGTGGAATGCTTAGAATGGAATGTGGAATGGAATGGAATGGAATGGGAATGGAATGTGGAATGCAATGTAATGGAAAGTGGAGTGGAAAGTTTAATGGGATGGAATGGAATGTGGAATGGAATGGAAACGAATATGGAATTGAATGGATTGGAATGGAATGTGGCATGCAATGTAAAGATTTGGAATGGAATGTTCAATGGAATGGAATGGAAGGTGTAATGGAATGGAATGGAAGGAGGAGTGGAATGATACGGAATGTGGAATGGAATGGAGTGGAATGGGGAATGGAATGTGGAATTGAATGCAATAGAATGTGGAAGGGAATGTGGAGTGGAAAGAAATGGAAGGGAATCTGGAAGGCAATGGAATGGAATGGAATGGAATGTGGAATGGAATGGAAAGGAATGTTGAATGGAATTCGGAATGGAATGTGGAATGGAATGTGGAATGCAATGGAATGGACTGTGGAATGGAATGGAATGTGAAAACGAAAGGAATGGAATGTGGAATGCAATGGAATTGATTGTGGAAAGGAATGCAATGGAATGTGGATTGCAATTTGGTGTGGAATGTGGAATGCAATATGGAATGCAATGGAATGGACTGTGGAATTGAGTGGAACGGAAAGGAATGTGAAAAGGAATGTAATGTAATGTGGAACGGAATGTGGAATGGAATATGGAATGGAATGAAATTGAAATGAATGTATTGTGGAATGGAATAGAATGGAATACGGTATGCAATGGAATGCAATGGAATGTGAAATGGAAAGGAATGGAATTTGCAATGGAATGGAAATGAATGTGGAATGGAATGGAATGGAAAGTGGAATTGAATGTGGAATGGAATGGAATGGAACGTGGAATGCTGTATGAAATGGAATGGAAAGAAATGTGGAATGGAATGTGGAATGGAACGTCTAAGGGAAGGTGGAATGGAACGCGGAAAGCCATTGGGAATGGAATGTGGAATGGAATGGAATGGAACGTGGAATGGAAAGTGTGATGGAATGGAATGAAATGGGTAAAGGAATGTGGAATGGAACAGAATGTAATGTGGACTGGAATGTGGAATGAAATGGAATGGAACGTGGAATGTGGAATGGAAAGTGGAATGGAATGGAATGGAATCTGTAATGGAACGTGGAATGGAAGGGAATGTGGAATGCAACGTGGAATGGAACTTGGAATGGAATGTGGAATGGAACGTGGACATCAATGAGGAAAAGAAAGTGGAATGGATTGTAGAATGGAATGGAAAGTTATGTGGAAGAGAATGGAATGGAATCTGGAATGCAATGGAATGGAAGGTGGAAAGGAATGTGGAATGGAATGGAATGCGGACTGGAACTGAATGGAATAGAATGTACTGTGGAATGGAATTTAACGGAATGTGGAATGGAATGGAATGGAATTTGGAATGGAACGTGGAATGGAATGAATGTGGATTGCAACGGAATGGAATGGAATATGGAATGGAACGGAATGTGGAATTGAAAAGAATGGAATGTGGAATGGAATGTTGAATGGAATGGAAGGAAAGTGAACTGCAATGGAATGGAATGTGGAATGGATTGGAATGGTATGTGGAATGGAATGTAGAATGTAATGTGGAATGGAATAGAAAGGATTGTGCAATGGAATGGAATGGAATGAGAAATGGAATGTGGAATGGAATTGAATGGAATGCGGAATGGATTAGAAAGGAATATGGAGTGGAATGGAATGGAATGTGGAATGGAATGTGAAATGAAACGGAAAGGAATGTGGAACGGAATGTGGAATGGAAAGGAATGGAATGTGGAATGGAATGGAATGGAATGTGGAATGGATTGGAATAGAACATGGAACGGAACGTGGAATGGAACTTGGAATGGAACGTGGAGTGGAACGTGGAATTGAATGCGGAGTGGAATGGAATGGAATGTGGAATGGAATGTGGAATGGAAATCGGAATGGAATAGAATGGAATGTGGAATGGAATGTGAAATGGAATGCAATGGAATGTGCAATGGAAAGGAATGGAATGTGGAATGCAGTGTGGAATGGATTGAAATGGACTCTGCAATGCAATGTGGAAAGGAAAGGAATGTAATATCTACTGGATTGTGGAAGGGAATGGAATGGAATGTGGAATGCAATGCAATGGAATGTGGAATGGAATGCAATAGAAAATGGATTGAAATAGAATAGAATGGAATTGAATGTGGAATGAAATGGAATGGAAAGGAATGTGGAAAGGACTGTGTAATGCAACGTGGAATAGAATGAAATTTTATGTGGAATGGAATGTGGAATTGAATGGAGTGTAATTTGGAATGGAATGGAATGGAAAGTCGAATTCCATGTAATGGAATGGAAAATGGAATGGAATGTGTAATGGAATGGAATGTGGAATGGAAAGTGGAATAGAAAGGAAAGGACTGTGGAATGGTATGAAGTGGAATGTGGAAAGGAATTTGGAATGTAGTGGAATGGAATGTGGAATGGAGTGTAAAATGGAATGAAAAGTAATTTGGAATAGAATGGGTTGGAATGTGGAATGGAATGTGGAATGGATTGGGATGGAAAGGAATGTGGAATGGAAAGTGGAACGGAAACAGGAATGCAAGGTGCAATAGAATGGAATGGAATGGAATGCAATGGAATGGAATGTGGAAAGGAATGGAATGTAATGTGGAAATTAATGGAATGGAATGTGTAATGGAACAGAATGTGCAATGGAATTTAATGTAATGGAATGTAAAGGAATGGAATGTGGAATGGAATGTGGAATGGAAAGTGGAATGGAATGGAAGGGAATGTGGAATGGAATGTGGAATGAAATGTGGAATGGAACGTGGAATGAAATGGAATGGAGAGGAATGGAATGGAATGGGGAAATTAATGGAATGGAATGTGGAATGGAACAGAATGTGCAATGGAATGGAATGGAATGGAATGGAATGGAATGTGGAATGGAATGTGGAATGGAAAGTGGAATGGAAAGTGGAATGGAATGGAATGGAATGTGGAATGGAATGTGGAATGAAATGTGGAATGGAACGTGGAATGAAATGGAATGGAGAGGAATGGAATGGAATGGGGAATGCAATGTGGAACGGAATGTGGAATGGAAGGTGGAATGGAATGGAATGGAGTGGAATGGAAAGGAATGTTGAATGGAATGTGGTATGAATTGGAATGGAATGTGTAAAGGAATGGAATGGAATATGGAATGGATCGTGGAATGGAATGGAATGAAATGTGGAATGGAATGTGGAATGGAATGGAATGGAATATGCAGTGGAATGGAATGGAACGTTTAACGGAATGGAAGGGAATGTAATGTGGAATGCAACGGAAGGGAATGTAATAGAATTGAATGGAATGTGAAATCGAAAGTGGAATGGAATGTGAAAACGAAAGTGGAATGGAATGGAATGTGGAACGGACTGTGGAAAGGAATGGAATGGAAAATGGAATGGATTGGAAAGGAATGTGGAATGCAATGAAAAAGAAAGGAAGACGGAATGCAAAGGAATGGAATGAAATGGAATGGAATACGGAATGGAATGGAAATGAATGGGGAATGGAATGTGGAATGGAACGTGGAGGGGAATGGGACGGTAAACAATGGAATGTGCAATGGAATGTAGAACGGAAAGTGGAATGGAATTTAATGGAACGTAGTATGCAATGTTGAATGGATGGGAATGGCGTGTGGAATGGAATGGAATAGAATGCAGTGTGCAATGGAATGGAATGGAAAGTGGAATGGAATGGAATGCAAATTGGAATGGAATGGAATGGAATGTGTATCGCAATGCAAAGGATAATGTAGTGGAAAGTGGAATATAATGGAATTAAATGGAATAGAATGTGGAATGGAATGCAATGGAATGTGGAATGCAATGCAATGGAAAGTGAAATGGAAATAGAAGGGAATGTGGAGAGTTATGGAATGGAGTGTGGAATGGAATACAATTGAATGTGGAACGGAAAGTCGAATGGAATGGAATGGAATGTGAAATAGAATGCGGAATGGAATGGAACGTGTAATGGATTGGAATGGGATGTCGAATGGAATGCAATGGAATGTGGAATGGAAAGTGGAAAGGAACACGGAATGGAATTTAATGGAATGGAATGTGTAATGGAATGGAATATAATGGAATGTGGAATGGAATTTGGAATGGAAAGTGGAATGGAATGCTATAGAATGGAATGAGTAATGGAATGGAACGGATTGTGGAATGGAACGCAATGGAATGTGGAATTGAATGCAATGGAATGTGGAATTGAATGCAATGCAATGTGGAATAGAATGGAATGGAAAGTGGAATGGAATTTGGAATGGAATGGAATACAGAATGGAAAGTGGAACACAATGGAATGGAATGGAATGCACTGTGGAATGCAACGAAACGGAATGGAATGTGAAATGGAATTGAATGGACTGTGGAATGGATTGGAAGTTAATGGAATGTGAAACTGAATGGAATGGAATGGTGTGGAATGGAATGTGGAATGGAAATAAATGGAATACAATGGAATGTGGAATGGAAAGGAATGTGGAATGGAATGGAATTTAATGTGGAATGGAATGGAATTGAATGTGGAATGGAAAGGAATGGAATGCGAATGAAATGGAAAGGAATGGAAGGTGTATGGAATGGAGTGGAATTTAATGTGGAATGGAATGGAATTGAATCTGGAATGGAAAGGAATGGAATGTGAATCAAATGGAAAGGAATGGAAGGTGAATGGAATGGAAAGTGGAATGGAATGGAGTGGAATGTGGAATGCAATGGAATGGAAAGTGGAATGGAAAGGAATGGAATGTGGAATGCAGTGGAATGGAATGCACTGGAATGTGGAATTGAATGGTGTGGAATTTGGAATGGAATGGAATGGAATGTGGAAAGGAATGTGTAATGCAGTTTAATGGAATGTGGAATGGAAAGGAATGCATTGGAATTGATTGGAACAGAATGTGGAATTGAATGGAATTGAATATGGAATGCAATGGAATGGAATGTGGAATGGAATGCAATGGAACGTGCAATGGAATGGAAAGCAATATGGAATGGAATAGAATGGAATATGGAATGGAATGTGGAATGGAATTGGAATGGAATGGAATGGAATGTAGAATGAAATGGAATGAAATATGCAGTGGAACGTGGAAAGGAATGTGGAATGGAACATGGAATGGAAGGCAATGGAATGTGAAATGGAATGAGGAATGTAAGGGAATAGAATGGAATGTAATGTGGACTGTAGTAGAATGGAATGTGTAATGGATTGTGGAATGGAATGGAATGGAACGTGAAATGAAATGTGGAACGGAATGGAATGGAATGAGGAATGGAAGGGAATGGAACGCGGAATGGAATATGCAATGGAATGTGGAATAGAATGGAATGGAAAGTGAAATGGAATGAAGAATGGAACATGGAATGGAATAGAATGGAACATGGAGTGGAACGTGGAATGAAACGTGGAGTGGAACGTGTAATGGAAAGTGGAATGGAACGTGGAATGGAATATGGAATGCAACGTGGAGACGAATGGAATGTAATGGAATGTGGAATAGAATGGAATGAATTGTGAAAAGGAGGGGAATGGAATGTAGAATCGAATGAAATGGAATGGGGAATGGAAAGGATTGGAACGAAACGGATTGGAATGTGGAATGCAATGGAGTGGAAAGTGGAATGGAATGTGGAATGGAATGAGGAAAGGAATGGAACGGACTGTGGAATGGAATGAAAGGAATGGAATGTGAAATAAAATGGAACGTATTGTGGAATGGAATGGTATGGAACGGAATGTGGAATGGAATGGAATGGAATGGAATGGAATGGAATGAAATGTGTAATGAAATGGAATGAAATGTGGAATGGAACGTGGAATGGAATGGAAAGGAAAGTGGAATGGAAAGGAATGGAATGTGAAATGGAATCAGGAATGGAATGGATAAGAATGGAATGGAATGTGGAATGTAATTTGATGGAATATGCAATGGAATGAAGAATGTAATGCAATTGAATGAAGAATGGAATGGAATGGAATGTGGAAAGGAATGTGGAAATGAAAGGAATGGAATGTGGATTGGAATAGAATGGAACGTGGAATGGAATATTTAATGCAATGTGGAATGATACGTAATGGAATGTGGAATGGAATGGAATGGAAGGTAGAATGGAATGGAATGGAAGGTGGAATGGAAAGTATCATGGTTTGGAGTGGAACATGGAATGAAACGTGGAATGGAATGTTGGATGGAATATGTAATGGAATGCAATGGAATGGAATGTGGAATGCAATGGAATGGAATGCAATGGAATGGAATGTGGAATGCAATGGAATGGAATGCAATGGAATGTGGCATGAAATGGAATGGAATGGAATGGAATGCGAAACAAAATTAAATGGAATGTGGAATGGAATGGAATGGAATATGGAATGGAACATGGAATAGAATGGAATGGAAATTGTAATGGAATATGAAATGGAATGGAATGAAATGTAGAATGGAACATGGAATTGACAGTGGAAAGAAATGTGGAATGGAACGTGGAATGGAACGTAGAAAGGAAAGTGGAATGGAACGTGGAATGGAACGTGGAATGGAATGGAATGCAATTTGGAATGGAATCTGGAATGGAATGGAATGGAGTTTGCAATGGAATGTGGAATGGAATGGAATGGAATTTGCAATGGAATGTTAAATGGAATGGAATGGAATGGAATTTGCAATGGAATGTGGAATGGAATGGAATGGAATGTGGAATGGAATGTAAATGAATGTGAAATTGAATGGATTGGAAGGAAGAAAGGAGGAATGGAATGGAATGGATTGGAAAGTAGAATGAAGGAATTGAATGGAAAGGAATGTGGAGTGCAATGAAAGTGAATGGAAAGTGTAATGGAATGTTCAATGGAATGTAATGAAATATGGAATGGAATGTGGAATGGAATGGAATGGAAAGAGGAATGGAATGTGGAATTGAATGGAATGGAATGCAATTGAATGGAATGGAATATAATGTGACATGTAATGGAGAGGACTGTGGAATGGAATGTGGAATGGAATGGAATGGAAAGTGGAATATAATATGTAATGCAATGGAATGGAATAGGGATTGGAATGGAAAGGAATATGGAATACAATGTGGAACGGAATGGACAGATGAATGGAATGTGTAATGGAATGGAATGTGGAATAGAATGTTTAATGGAATGGAACGGAATGTGGAATGGAATGGAATAGAATGGTATGTGGAATCGAATGGATTGGAATGTGGAATGGAATGGAATAGAATTTGAAATGCAATGGGATGGAATGCGGAATGGAATGGAATGGAAAGCGGAATGGAACGTGGAGTGGAATGGAAGGTAATGTGGAATGGAGTATGAAATGAAATGGAATGAAAAGTAAAGAAAAGAAAGGGAATGGAATGTGGAATGGAATGGAATGGAATGTGGAATGGAATGTGACGGAATGTGGAAAGGATTGTGGAATGGAAAGTGGAATGGAATGGAATGAATGTGGAATGCAATGTGTAACGTAATGGAATCGAATGTGTAATGGAGTGGAATAGAATGAATATGGAATGGAATGTGTAACGTAATGGAATCGAATGTGTAATGGAATGGAATGGAATGGAATGTGGACTTGAATGGATTGGAATGGAATGGAATGTGGAATGGAATGGAATTGAATGTGGAATGGAACGTGGAATGGAATGGAAAGGAATGTGAAATAGAATGTGGAATGGAATGGAATAGAATGTGGAATGCAATGGAATGGAATGTGGAATGGAATGGAATGAAATGTGGAATGGAATGGAATGGAACAGAATGGAATGTGGAATGGAATCTGGAATGGAATGTGGAATGGAACTTGGAATGAAATGGAGTGGAATGGAATGGAAAATGGAATTGAACGGAGTGGAATGCAGTGGAATGGAATGTGGAATGGAATGGAATTGAATGTGGAATGGAACGTGGAATAGAACGTGGAATGGAATTTGGCATGGAACGTGGAATGGAATTTGCAGTGGAAAGGAATGTGGAATGGAATGGAATGGAATCTGGAATGTAATGTGGAATGGAACGGAAAGGAATGGAATGGAAAGGAATGGAATGGAATGGAATGTGGAATGGAATATGGAATGGAATTGAATGGAATGGAAAGGAATGGAATGGAATGGATTATGGAATGGAATTGAATATGGAATGGAATGGAATGGAATGTGGATTGGAATGTGGAATTGTACGGAATGGAATGGAATGTGGAATGGAATTTGGAAAGGAATGGAAAGGAATGGAATGGAATTTGAAATGAAATGTGGAATGGAATGGAATGGAATGTGAAATGCAATGGAATGGAATGGAATGTGCAATGGAATGTGCAATGTAATGGAATGGAAAGTGGAATGGATCGTGGAATGCTACGTGGAATGGAATGGAATGGAATGGAATGTGGAAAGGAATGGAATGGAATGGAATGCGGAATGGAATGGAATGGAATGCGGAACGGTACATGAAATGTAATGGAATGAAATGGGGAATGGAACGTGGAATGGAACGTCAAATGAATGGTGAAATGTATTGTGGAGTGGAATGGAATGGATCGTGGAATGCAACGTGGAATGGATCATGCAATGGAACGTGGAATGGAAGGTGGAAAGGAATTGAATGCAATGTGGAATGGAATGGAATGTGGAATATAATGCAATGGAATGTTGTATGGAATGAGCAATGGGGTGGAATTTGGAATGGTTTGTGGAATGGAATGTAATGGAATGTGGAATGGAATGTGGAATGGAATGGAATGTGGAATGGAATGTGCAATGGAATGGAATGAAATGGAATGTGGAATGGAATGTGGAATGGAATGGAATGGAATGTGGAATGGAACACCTTGGAATGTGGAATGGAATGGAAAAGAATTTGGAATGCACTCTGGAATGGAATGGAATGGAATATGTACTGTCACGTGGAATGGAATGGAGTGGAATGGATTGTGGAATGGAACATGGAACAGAATGGAATGGAATCTGGAATGGAATGCAATGGAATGTAGAGAGGAATGCAATAGAATCAAATGGAATTTGAAATGGAATGGAATGGAATGTGGAATGGAATGTAATGAAATGTGGAATTGAATGTGGAATTGAATGGAATGGAATGTGCAATGGTATATGAAATGGAATGGAATGTAACATGGAATGGAATGTGGAATGGAATGGGATGGAATGTTGAATGAAATGTGGAATGGAATGGAATGGAATGTGGAAAGCAATGCGGAATGGAATGGAATGGAACATGGAATGGAATGTGGAATTTAATGGAATGGAATGTGGAATAGAACGTTGAAAGGAACGTGGAATGCAACGGGGAATGGAATATGGAATGGAATGGAATGGAATGTGGAATGCAATGGAATGGAATAGAATGTGCAATGGAACGGTATGTGGAATGGAAAGGAATGGAATGTGGAATGGAATGTTGAATGGAATGGAATGGAATGTGAACTGCAATGGAATGGAATGTGGAATGGAATGGAATGTTATGTGGAATGGAATGTGGAATGTAATTTGGAATGGAATGGAAAGGATTGTGCAAAGTAATGGAATAGAATGTGGAATGGAATGTAAAATGCAATTGAATGGAATGCGGAATGGAATGGAAAGGAATATGGAATGGAATGGAATGGAATGTGAAATGGAACGTTCCATTCCACATTCCATTCCGCATTCCATTCAACCTTCCATTCCATTCCATTCCACGTTCAATTCCACTTTCCATTCCACATTCCATTGCATTCCATTCCACATTCCATTGCATTCCATTCCACGTTCCATTCCAAGTTCCATTCAACATTCCATTGCATTCCATTCCACGTTCCATTCCAAGTTCCATTCCACTCCATTCCTCGTTCCTTTCCACATTCCATTCCCCTTTCCAGTCGAAACCATCCTACGTACCATTCCATTCCATTCCACATTCCTTTCCATTCAATTCCACATTAAATTCGACATTCCATTCCACATTCCATTCCATTCCTTTCTTTTCCACTTTCCATTCCATTCCATTCCATTCCACATTCCATTCCATTATATTTCTCATTCCATTCAATTCCATTCCAAATTCCTCTACATTCCATTCCATTCGACATTCCATTCCATTCCATTCCACATTCCATTCAATTCCATTCCAAATTCCACTCCAAGTTCCACTCCATGTTGCATTCCGCTTTCCATTCCACGTTGCATTCCGCGTTCCATTCCCTTCCATTCCACATTCCTTTCCATTCAATTCCACTTTCCATTACACGTTCCATTCCACATTCCATTCCTCGTTTCATTCCACGTTGCATTCCACGTTCCATTTCTTTCCACTCCACATTCCATACCATTGCCTTACACATTCCATTCCTTTCCATTCCATTCCATTTCACATTCCATTCCACATTCCATTCCCTTTCATTACAGATTCCATTCTATTCTATCCCATATTTCATTCCACGTTCCATTCCACGTTTCATTCCACGTTCCATTCCAATACATTCCACTTTCCATTCCACATTGCATTCCATTACAGACCATATTCCATTCTGCTTTTCCATACCATCCCATTTAAACATTCCATTCCATTCCATTCTACATTACATTCCATTTTCCATTCCATTTCACACTGCATTCCACATTCCATTACACATTCCATTCCATTCCATCCCACATTCCATTCCATCCCACATTCCATTCCACATTCCAATCCATTCCATTCCACGTTCCATTCCACGTTCCATTTCACATTCCATTCCACATTCCATTCCATTCCATTCAACATTGCATTCCACATTCCATTCCATGTTCCATACCATTCCATTGCACATTACATTCCACAATCTATTCCATTCAATTAACCGGTCAATTCCACGTTCCTTTCCACGTTCCAGTCCACATTCGATTCCACGTTTCTTTCCATTCCATTCCACTTTGCAATCAACATTCCATTCCACATTCCATACCATTCCATTGCACGTTCCATTTCACAATCCATTCGATACAATTCCACATTCAATTCCACGTTGCGTTCCACATTCAATTCCACTTTCCATTCCACATTCTATTTCACTTTCCATTCCATTCCATTCCATTTCATTCCACATTCCAATTCATTCCATTCCGTTCCACATTCCGTTCCATTTCATTCCACATTCCATTCCATTCAATTCCACATTCCATTCCACATTGCATTCCTCATTCCATTCCATTCCATTCTATTACACTTTCCCTTCCATTCCATTCCACTTTCCATTCCACATTGCATTCCACATTCCATTCCATGTTCCATTCCATTAAATTCAACATGCCATTCCATTCCATTCCTCATTCTATTCCATTCAATTCCGCATTCCATTAGAGTCCATTCCATTCCATTCCACATTCCATTCCATTCCACATTCCATTCCATTCCACATTTCTATCCATTACATTCCTTTCCACATTCCATACCATTCAATTCCACATTAAATTCCATTCCATTTCACATTCCATTCCACGTTCCATTCCACGTTGCTTTCCACATTCTATTCCATTTTCCATTCCTTGTTTCATTCCTTTCCATTGCAGGTTCCATTCCATTCCATAACACGTCCCATTCCATTGCATTACACATTTCATTAATCGTTCCATTCCATTCCATTCCATCTTCAATTCCACATTCCATTCCACATTCCATTCCATTCCATTCCACATTCCATTCCATTCTATTCGTTTCCATTCCACATTCCATTCCATACCATTCCTGTCCACATTCCATTCCATTCCATTCCACTTTCCATTCCAAATTCCATACCTCAGTGTATTCCAACCTATTCCATTGCACATTCCATTCCATTCCATTCCTCATGTCATTCCATTCCACCTTCCATTCCATTCCATTCCACATTCAATTCCATTCCATTACACATTCCATTCCATTCCATTCCATTCCAGATTCCATTCCAGATTCCGTACAATATTCCATTGCGCATTGCATTTCATTTCATTTCACAATACATTCTATTCCATTCCACATTCCATTCCGTTCCATTCCATTCCACATTCCATTCCATTCCACATTCCATTCTCTTCCATTCCATTCCACATTTCATTCCATTCTATTCCACATTCATTTCCACATTTCATTCCAATCCTTTCCACATTGCATTAAATTCCATTCCACATTCCCTTCCATTCCATTCCACGTTCCATTCTGTTCCATTCCTTTGCACATTCTATTTCTTTCCATTCCATTCCACATTCCAATCCAATCCATTCCACCTTCCATTCTACATTCCATTCCATTCCATTCCACGTTCCATTCCACATTCCTTTCCACATTGCATTCCATTCCATTCCACGTTCCATTCCACGCTCCATTCCACGCTCCATTCCAAATTCCACTCCATTCCATGCCATTCCACGTTCCATTCCACATTCCATTCCGTATTCCATTCCATTCCATTCCATTCTATTCCACGTTCCATTCCAAATTCCATTCCATTTCATTCCACAATCCATTCCATTCCATTCCACATTCCATTCCATTCCATTTCACATTCAATTCCACTTTCCATTCCATTCCGCATTCCATTACTTTCCATTCCGCATTCCATTCCACATTCCATTCCATTCCATTCCACCTTCCATTCCACGATCCATTCCATCCACTTTGCATTCCATTCGGTTCCACTCCATCCCACTTTGCTTTCCATTCCATTTCATTTCATTCCACATTCCAATGTACGTTCCGTTCCACTCCATTCCACGTTCCATTTCATTCCAATTTCCATTCCACTCCATTCCATGTTCCATTCTATTCCCTTCCATGTTCCATTCCATTCCATTCCACTTTCCATTCCATTCCACATTCCATTCAATTCCATTCCTCGTTCCATTCCACAATCTTTTACACAATCCATTCCATGTCATTCCATTCCTTTCCAATTTCCTTTCCACATTAGATTCCAAATTCCATTTTATTCCATTCCATTCCATTCCACGTTCCATTCCATATTCCATTCCATTCCATTCCACATTCCATTTCATTCCATTCCACGTTCCATTCCACATTCCATTCCATTCCATTCCACATTCCATTCCATTCCATTCCACATTCCACTCCATTTCTTTCCACATTCCATTCCATTCCATTACACTGCATATTCCATTCCACATTCCATTCCATTCCTTTCCACGTTCCATTCCACATTCAATTGCATTCCATTCCATGCCACTCCACGTTCCATTCCACATTAAATTCCATTCCATTCCATATTCCATTCCATTACTTTCCACTTTCCATTACACTCTCCATTCCATTCCACCTTCCATTGCACATTCCACTCCAAATTCCATTCCACATTCCATTCCATTCCATTCCACATTCCATTGCACATTCTGTTCCATATTCCATTCCAATTTCCATTCCATTACATTCCTTTCCATTGCACATTCCATTCCACATTCCATTCCATTCCATTCCATTCCACAATCCATTCCCTTCCATTCCATTCCACATTGCATTCCACTTTCCATTCCATTCGATTCAAATTTCCATTCAGTTCCATTACATTCCATGCCACATTTCATTCCAGATTCCATTCAACATTGCA
Source organism: Pongo abelii (assembly GCF_028885655.2). Taxonomy (NCBI): domain Eukaryota; kingdom Metazoa; phylum Chordata; class Mammalia; order Primates; family Hominidae; genus Pongo; species Pongo abelii. Next base: position 4,131,901 of record NC_071997.2, read on the forward strand.
TTCCACATTCCATTCCATTATATTCCATTCCATTCCATTCCACATTCCATTCCATTCTACATTCCATTCCATTCCTTTCCATATTCCATTCCATTAAATTCCATTCCAATCTATTCCACATTCCTTTCCACTTTCCATTCCACATTCCATTCCACATTCCATTCCATTCCACATTCCTTTCCACATACCTTTCCATTGCATTCCACATTCGATTCCACATTCCTTTGCATTCTATTCCACATTCCATTCCATATTGCATTCCATTCCATTCCGCATTTCATTCACATCCCATTTCACATTACATTGCACGTTCCATTCCACGTTCCATTCTACGTTCCATTCCCCGTTCCATCCCATTCCATTCCACATTCCATTCCACATTCCATTCCTTTCCATTCCACATTCCATACCATTCCATTCCATTCCATTCCACATTCCGTTACATTTCATTCCACATTCCATTCCACATTCCATTCCATTCCTTTCTACAATCCATTCCATCCCATTCCACGTTCCGTTGCATTCAATTCCACGTTCCATTCCATTACATTCGACCTTTCATTTCATTCCATTCCACAATCCATTCCACTTTCCATTTAACATTCCATTCCACATTCCATTCCACATTACATTTCACATTGAATTCCACATTCCATTTCACATTCCACATTCAATTCCATTCCATTTCACGTTCCATTACATTTCACATTCCATTGCATTCCATTCCGCATTCCTTTCAATTATATTCCAAACTCCATTCAATTCAATTCCACATTCCATTCCACATTACTTTCCATTACATTGCATTCCACGTTCCATTCTATTCCATTCCTCATTCCATTCCATTCCATTCCATTCAATTCCACTTTCCATTCCACATTCCATTCCCTTCCATTCCACATTCCATTCCATTCAATTCCACATTCCATTCCACGATCCATTTTATTAAATTATACATTGAATTCCTTTCAATTCCACATTCCATTCAATTCCATTCCACATTCCACTCCATTCCATTGAATTCCACATTCCATTCCATTCAATTCCATATTCCATTCCCTTCCATATTGCTTTCCATTCCATTCCATTTCACATTCCATTCCATTCAATTCCAAGTTCCATTCCATTCCATTCCACATTCCATTCTATTGCGTTCCGCATTCCATTCCATATTGCGTTCCACATTCCATTCCTCATTCCAGCCCTTTCATTCCACATTCTATTACATTCCATTCCGTTACATTCCAGGTTCTGTTCTATCCCATTCCACGTTCCATTCCATTCCATTCCACTTTCCAATCCACATTCTATTCAACAATCCATTCGGCATTCCATTCCCTTACATTCCATATTCCATTCCATTCCATTACTCATTCCATTCCACTTTCCATTCCATGTTCCAATCCACGTTCCTTTACACAATCCATTCCACGTTCCATTCCACGTTCCATTCCATTCCATTCCATTGCATTTCACATTCCATGCCATTCCTTTCTGTTCCATTCCTCATTCCATACCATTCCATTTCACTCCATTCCCCATTTCATTCCATTCCACAATCCTTTCCATTCCATTCCACATTCCATTCCACATTCCTTTCCATTCCATTCCACATTCTATTCCATTACAGTCCACATTCCATTCCATTCCGTTCCGCCTTAAATTCCATTCTATTCCACACTCCATTCCATTCCATTCCACGTTCCATTCCATTCCATTCCACGTTTCATTCCATTTCTTTCCATGTTCCAGTCCATTCTTTTCCACATTCATTGCCACTTTCCTTTCCGCATTCCATTCCCTTCCATTCCATATTCCATTCCATTCCTTTACTCATTCCATTACGCTTTCCACTCCACGTTCCATTGCACTTTCCATTACACGTTCCATTCCACGTTCCATTCCATTTTCCATTCCATTCCATTCCACATTCCATTCCATGTTCCATTGCATTCCATTCCACTTTCCATACCATTTGATTCCATTCCATTTAACATTCCATTTCATTACATTCCATCTTCCATTCCACATTCCATTCCTTTCCATTCCCCAATCCATTCCATTCGGTTCCACATTAAATTCCGCATTCCATTCCATTCTATTCCACATTCCAATCCACATTGCATCACATTCCATTCCATATTCCATCACATTCAATTCCATGTTCCATTCCACATTGCATTCCATTCCATTCCACATTGTTTTGCATGCCATTGTATTCCATTCCATTCCACATTCCATTCCGTTCTATTGAATTCCACATTCCATTCCATTCCATTCCATATTCCGTTCCACTTTCGATTCCATTCCATTCCATTCCACATTTAATTCCGTTAAATTCAGTTCCATTCCACATTCCATTCCATAACATTCCATTCCATTACACGTTACGTTATGTTCCACGTTCCTTTCCATGTTCCATTCCTCGTTCCACTCCACACTCCTTTCCATTGTATTCCACATTACAATCCACATTCCATTTCTTTCCATTCCACATTCCATGAGATTCCATTCCACATTCCTTTCCACATACCATTCCTTTCCATTCCGCATTTCATTCAACATTCCATTCCACGTTCCATTCCACATCCATTCCACTTTCCATTCCATTCCGTTCAACATTCCTTTCCACATTCTGTTGCATTCCATTCCACCTTCGATTCCATTCCAATCAATTGCATTCCACATTCCATTTCATTCCACCCACATTCCATTCCTTTCCATTCCACATTCCATTGAATTCCATTCCACATTCCGTTCCATCCCATTCCACATTCCATTCCAATAACATTTATATTCCATTCCACATTCCATTCCATTCCATTCCACATTCTATTCTGTCCCATTGAATTACACATTCCGTTCCACTCCATTTCACATTCCATTCCATTGCATTCCATTCCACGTTCCGTTCCACATTCCATTCCACTTTCCATTCCATTCCATTCCTCATTACATTTCGTTCCATTTAATTCAACATTCATTTCCATTCCATTCCACATTCCTTTCCATTCCATTCCACATTAAATTCCATATTCCTATCCATTCCATTCCATTGCCTTCAACATTCCTTCACATTCCTCTTTCCATTCTATTCTACGTTCCATTCCACATTCCACACCACATTCCATTCCATTCCATTCCACATTGTATTCCATATTCCTTTCCATTCCTTTCCATTCCATTCCATTCCTCACTCCGTTCCACTTTCCATTCCTTCCGATTCCACATTCCATTCCACATTCCATTTCACATTCTTTCCGTTTCATTCCAAGTTCCATTCCACTTTCCATTCCATTGCATTCTACATTTTTTCCATTCCATTCCACATTACATTCCTTTCCAGTACACATTCCATTCCACATTCCAGTCCATTCCATTAAACAATCCATTCCTTCATCTTTCACATTCCATTCCACATTCCATTCCACATTCCATTTAAGTCCATTCCGTTCCATTCCACATTCCTTTCCTTTCCAGTCCACATTCCATTCCACATTCTATTCCATTCCATTCCACATTCCTTTCCACATTGAATTCCATTCCATTCCACTTTCCATTCCAGGCAACATTCCATTTCTTTCCATTACATTCCACATTACATTCCTTTTCATTCCACATTCCATTACATTCCTTTCCACATTCCTTTCCATGGCATTCCATTCCACCTTCCATTCCATTCCAATCCACATTCCATTCCATTCTATTCCATATACATTTCCATTCCATTCCACATTCCATTCAATTCCATTCCACGTTCAATTTCGTTCCACGTTATATTGCAGAATCCATTCCACGATCCACTCCACTTTCCAGTCCATTCCATGCCACATTCCATTCCATTTCATTCCACATTCCATTACACATTCCATTACACATTCCATTCCATTCCACGTCCCATTACACATTCCATTCGTCTTTCCATTCCATATTCTATTCCATTCCATTCCATGTTCCATTACACATTCCATTGCATTCCATTGCAAACCTCATTCCATTCCATTCCATTACGCATTCCATTCCACATTCCTTTCCATTCCATTCCACATTGCATTCCATTCCATTACACATTCCATTACACATTCCATTCCATTACATTCCATGTTCAGCTCCATTCCATTCCACATTCCATTCCACATTCCGTTCCATTCCATTCCACATTCTATTCCTTTCCATTCCGCATTCCATACCATTCAATTCCATTACACATTCCATTCCATTCCATTCCATTCCCTTCGACATTCCATTCCACATTTCATTCCACTGCAATCCACATTCCATTCCAATGCATTCTAAATTCCATTCCTTTCCACTCCCCATTCCATTCCACAATTCATTTCATTCCATTCCACAATCCATTCCATTACTTTCCACATTCCATTCCTCATTCCATTCCATTCCATTCCACATTCCATTCCACCCCTTTCCGCATTGCATTCCTTCCCAATCCACATTCCATTCCTCATTCCATGCCACATTCCTTTCCATTTCATTCCACATTCCATTCCACATTCCATTGCATTCCATTCCACATCCCATTTCATACCATTCCAAATTCCATTCCTTTCCAGTCCTGATACCATTCCATATACCATTCCGTTCCATTCCACAATCCATTCCATCCCATTCCACATTCCATTCCACATTCCTTTCCACATTCCTTTCCATTCCATTATACATTCCATTCCTTTCCAGTCCACATTCCAATCCACATTCCATTCAATTCCACATTCCATTCCTTTCCAGTCCACATTCCATTCCACATTCCATTACTTTCCATTTCATTCCACTCCACATTCCATTCCTTTCCATCCCATTCCAAGTTCCATTCCATTTCATTCAACTTTCCATTGCGTTACGTTCTACTTTTCTTTCCATTCTATTGCTCTTTTCATTACATTCCATTCCACTTTCGATTACATTCCATTCCACATTCCATTCCATTCGTTTCCATTCCATTCCATTCCACATTAAATTCCGTTCCAATCCATTCCGCAATCCATTTCATTCCATTCCACATTCCATTCCATTCCATTCCACTTTCCTTTCCACTTTCCTTTCCATTCCATTCCAAAAATGAATTGAATTCCATTCCACATTTAATTGCACTTCACGTTCCATTCCATTCCATTCCATTCCAGTTCACTTTCTATTCCACTACATTCGACATTCCATTCCATTCCATTCCATATTCCATTCAGCATTGCATTCCACATTCCATTGTACACTCCATTCCACATTCCATTCCATTCCATTCCATTCCATTCCACATTCCACTCCATTCCATTCTATTCCACATTGCATTCCATTCCATTCCTCCTTCCATTCCACATTCCAATTCATTCCATTCCGCATTCCATTCCATTCCTTTCCACATTCCATTCCATTCCATTCCATTCCACTTTCCATTCCACTTTCCTTTCCATTCCATACTACATTCCACTCCATTCCATTCCACATTCCATTAGATTCCATTCCACTTTCCATTCCATTCCATTCCAGGTTCCATTCCATTCGATTCCATGTTCCATTCAACATTCAATTCCATTCCATTCCACATTCCATTCCATCTTCCGTTCCACGTTCCATTCCACCATCCATTCCACGTTCGTTTCCAGTTTCATTCCATTGAATTCCACATTCCTTTGCACATTATATTGCACATTCCATTCCACATTCTATTGCACATTCCATTCCACATTCTATTCCACATTCCATTCCACATTCCATTCTACATTCCTTTCCACATTCCATTCCATTCCATTCCAATTTCCACCCCATTCCGTTCCATTCCACCTTCCATAGTATTCCATTTCACTTCCCTTTCCATTCTATTCCACATTCCATTCCATTGCTTTCCATCCCATTCCACATTCCACTCCATTACATTCCACATTCCATTCCACATTCCTTTACATTCCATTCCACATTCTATTCTGTTCCATTCCACTTTCCATTCCACATTCCATTCCATTCCTTTCCATTCCATTCCATGTTCCATTCCACATTCCATTCCATTCCATATTCCATTCCATTTCATTCCACATTCCATTCCACATTCCCTTCAATTTCATTCCACATTCCATTACACATTCCATTCCTTTCCATTCCACATTCCATACCACTTTCCATTCCCCAATCCTTTCCTAATTCCATTTCATTCCACGATCCATTACACTTTCCATTCCGCATTCCATTCCATTCCACTTTCCTTTCCACATTGCATTCCACGTTCTATTCCACATTCTATTCCAGTCGATTTCACGTTTCATTCCACATTCCAGTCCATTCCGTTCCACATTTCATTCCATCTAATTCCACATTCCATTCCACATTCCATTCCATTCCATTTCATGTTGCAATCCAAATTACATTCCACAATCCATTCCACATTCAATTCCATTCCAAGTTCCATTCCACGATCCATTGCACATTCCACTCCATTACACGTTCCATTCCACATTCCATTCCATTCCATTCCACAATACATTCCATTACATGTTCCATTCTACATTCCATTCCACCTTCCATTGCATTACAAGTTCCATTCCACAATCCATTCCACGTTCCATTTCACATTCCAATCCATTCCATTTAACATTGAATTCAAGATTCCATTCCATTCCATTCCACATTCCATTCTATTTCATTCCACATTCCATTCCACATTCCATTCCATTTCTTTCCACATTCCATTCCACTTTCCATTGCATTCCATTCCACATTCTATACCACATTCCATTCCACAATCCGTGCCACATTCCATTCCATTCCACGATCCATTCCACTTTCCATTCCGCATTTCATTCCATTCCACGTTCCCTTCCACATTCCATTCTTCATTCCATTCCACATTCCACTCCATGCGATTCAACGTTCCATTCCACATTGCTATCCATTGCATTCCACATTCCTTTCGATCCCCTTCCACATTCCATTCCACCTTCCATTCCATTCCATTCCACTTTCCATTCCAAATTACATTCCACAATGCATTCCACATTCTATTCCATTCCAAGTTACATTCCACAATCCATTCCACATTCCACTCCATTCCACGTTTCTTTCCACTATGCATTGCACGTTCCATTCCATATTCCAGTCCTTTCCATTCCATTCCACTTTCCATTCCATTCCAACTTCCATTAAACATTCTATTCCATGTTCCATTCCACGTTCCATTTCAAATTCCTATCCATTCCATTCCATGTTGAATTCCACATTCCATTCCACATTCCATTCCGTTGCATTCCACATTCCATTGCATTCCATTCGACATTCCATTCCATTCCATTCCATTCCACATTCCATTCCATTCCTTTGCAGATTCCATTCCTTTCCATTCCACATTATATTCCATTCTGCATTCAATTCCATTCTCCATTCCACTCCACTTTCCTCTGGATTCCATTCAATTCCACTTTCCAATCCAATCCATTCCACATTCCATTCCATTCCACATTTCGTTCCACACACCATTCCACATTTCATTGCATTCCATTCCACATTCCATTCCATTCCAATCCACATTCCATTCCATTCCATTTCACATACCATTCCGTTCCATTGCATTCCCCTCCATTGCACATTTCACTTATTCCATTCTACATTCCATTCCACGTTCCATTCCACGTTCCATTCCACATTGCATTTCATGCCATTCCACATTCCATTCCATTCCGTTCCACATTCTATTCTATTCCATATTCCATTCCATTCCATTCCATTGCATTCCACTTTCCATTACAGATTCCTTTCCATTCCATTCCACATTTCATTCCCTTCCATTCCATTCCACTTTCCATTCCATTCCATTCTTCATTCCATTCCACATTCCATTCCATTCCACATTCAATTCCATTCCATTCCACATTCGTTTGCATTCCATTCCACATTCCATTACATTCCATCCCACACTGCATTCTATTCCATTCCAAATTCCATTCCTTTCCATTCCACATTCCGTTCCATTCCATTCCACTTTCCATTCCCTTCCATTTCACATTCAATTCCATTCATACTACAATGCATTCCACATTCCATTCCATTCCATTCCACATTCTATTCCCTTCCTTTCCACATTCCATTCCACCTTTATTCCATTCCATACCACATTCCATTCCATTCTAATCCACATTCCTTTCCACTCCATTTCAGATACCATTCCATTCCAATTCAATTCCATTCCATTCCACATTCCATTCCATCTTCCGTTCCACGTTCCATTCCACCATCCATTCCACGTTCGTTTCCAGTTTCATTCCATTGAATTCCGCATTCCTTTGCACATTATATTGCACATTCCATTCCACATTCTATTGCACATTCCATTCCACATTCTATTCCACATTCCATTCCACATTCCATTCTACATTCCTTTCCACATTCCATTCCATTCCATTCCAATTTCCACCCCATTCCGTTCCATTCCACCTTCCATAGTATTCCATTTCACTTCCCTTTCCATTCTATTCCACATTCCATTCCATTGCTTTCCATCCCATTCCACATTCCACTCCATTACATTCCACATTCCATTCCACATTCCTTTACATTCCATTCCACATTCTATTCTGTTCCATTCCACTTTCCATTCCACATTCCATTCCATTCCTTTCCATTCCATTCCATGTTCCATTCCACATTCCATTCCATTCCATATTCCATTCCATTTCATTCCACATTCCATTCCACATTCCCTTCAATTTCATTCCACATTCCATTACACATTCCATTCCTTTCCATTCCACATTCCATACCACTTTCCATTCCCCAATCCTTTCCTAATTCTATTTCATTCCACGATCCATTACACTTTCCATTCCGCATTCCATTCCATTCCACTTTCCTTTCCACATTGCATTCCACGTTCTATTCCACATTCTATTCCAGTCGATTTCACGTTTCATTCCACATTCCAGTCCATTCCGTTCCACATTTCATTCCATCTCATTCCACATTCCATTCCACATTCCATTCCATTCCATTTCATGTTGCAATCCAAATTACATTCCACAATCCATTCCACATTCAATTCCATTCCAAGTTCCATTCCACGATCCATTGCACATTCCACTCCATTACACGTTCCATTCCACATTCCATTCCATTCCATTCCACAATACATTCCATTACATGTTCCATTCTACATTCCATTCCACTTTCCATTGCATTACAAGTTCCATTCCACAATCCATTCCACGTTCCATTTCACATTCCAATCCATTCCATTTAACGTTGAATTCAAGATTCCATTCCATTCCATTCCACATTCCATTCTATTTCATTCCACATTCCATTCCACATTCCATTCCATTTCTTTCCACATTCCATTCCACTTTCCATTGCATTCCATTTCACATTCTATACCACATTCCATTCCACAATCCGTGCCACATTCCATTCCATTCCACGATCCATTCCACTTTCCATTCCGCATTTCATTCCATTCCACGATCCCTTCCACATTCCATTCTTCATTCCATTCCACATTCCACTCCATGCGATTCAACGTTCCATTCCACATTGCTATCCATTGCATTCCACATTCCTTTCGATCCCCTTCCACATTCCATTCCACCTTCCATTCCATTCCATTCCACTTTCCATTCCAAATTACATTCCACAATGCATTCCACATTCTATTCCATTCCAAGTTACATTCCACAATCCATTCCACATTCCACTCCATTCCACGTTTCTTTCCACTTTGCATTGCACGTTCCATTCCATATTCCAGTCCTTTCCATTCCATTCCACTTTCCATTCCATTCCAACTTCCATTAAACATTCTATTCCATGTCCATTCCACGTTCCATTCCACGTTCCATTTCAAATTCCTATCCATTCCATTCCATGATGAATTCCACATTCCATTCCACATTCCATTCCGTTGCATTCCACATTCCATTGCATTCCATTCGACATTCCATTCCATTCCATTCCATTCCACATTCCATTCCATTCCTTTGCAGATTCCATTCCTTTCCATTCCACATTATATTCCATTCTGCATTCAATTCCATTCTCCATTCCACTCCACTTTCCTCTGGATTCCATTCAATTCCACTTTCCAATCCAATCCATTCCACATTCCATTCCATTCCACATTTCGTTCCACACACCATTCCACATTTCATTGCATTCCATTCCACATTCCATTCCATTCCAAACCACATTCCATTCCATTCCATTTCACATACCATTCCGTTCCATTGCATTCCCCTCCATTGCACATTTCATTTATTCCATTCTACATTCCATTCCACGTTCCATTCCACGTTCCATTCCACATTGCATTTCATGCCATTCCACATTCCATTCCATTCCGTTCCACATTCCATTCTATTCCATATTCCATTCCATTCCATTCCATTGCATTCCACTTTCCATTACAGATTCCTTTCCATTCCATTCCACATTTCATTCCCTTCCATTCCATTCCACTTTCCATTCCATTCCATTCTTCATTCCATTCCACATTCCATTCCATTCCACATTCAATTCCATTCCATTCCACATTCGTTTGCATTCCATTCCACATTCCATTCTTCATTCCATTCCACATTCCATTCCATTCCACATTCAATTCCATTCCATTCCACATTCGTTTGCATTCCATTCCACATTCCATTACATTCCATCCCACACTGCATTCTATTCCATTCCAAATTCCATTCCTTTCCATTCCACATTCCGTTCCATTCCATTCCACTTTCCATTCCCTTCCATTTCACATTCAATTCCATTCATACTACAATGCATTCCACATTCCATTCCATTCCATTCCACATTCTATTCCCTTCCTTTCCACATTCCATTCCACTTTTATTCCATTCCATACCACATTCCATTCCATTCTAATCCACATTCCTTTCCACTCCATTTCAGATACCATTCCATTCCATTCAATTCCGCATTCCATTCCATTCCATTCCACATTCCATTCCACGTTCCATTCCACGTTCCATTCCACGTTCCATTCCAACTTCCATTCCACTTTACTTTCCACGTTTCATTCAAATTTCCATTACACTTTCCATTCCTCAGTCCATTCGACATTCAATTCCACATTGTATTCCATTCCATTCCACATTCCATTCCCTACCATACCACATTCCATTCCCTTCCATACCACATTCCATTCCATTCCACATTCCATTCCACATTCTTTTCCATTCCACATTCCATTCCCTTTCATTCCACTTTCCGTTCCACATTCCATTCCACGTTCCATTATACGTTCCATTCCACGTTCCACTCCACGTTCCATTGCACGTTCCATTAAATGTTCCATTCCATTCCATTCCACGTTCCATTCCACATTCCATTCCATTCCATTCCACCTTCCATTCCACACTCCATTCCACTCCACGTTCCATTCCACTTTCCATTCCACATTACATTCCACTTTCCAATCCATTACATTCCACGTTCCATTCCACATTACTTTCCATTCCATTCCACATTGCATTCCATTACACTCCACATTCCATTCCAATCCATTCCACATTCAAATCCATTCAACACTCAATTCCACTCCACATTTCTTTCCATTACATTCCAAACCATTACACATCCCATTCTATGCCATTCCACATTGCATTACAATCCATTTCACATTCCATTCCATTCCATTCAACATTTCATCCCATTGCATTCCACATTCCATTCCACATTCCATACCATTCAATTCCACATTCCATTGCATAGCATTCCACATTCCATTCCATTTCATTCTATTCCATTCCAGATTCCATTCCATTCCATTCCATTCCACATTCCATTCCATTCCTTTCCACATTCTTTCCCTTCCATTCCACGTTCTGTTCCACATTTCATTCCATTCTATTGCACGTTCCATTACACATTCCTTTCCACATTCCTTTCTATTCCATTCCATTCCATTCAACATTCCATTCCATTGCAATCCATAACGCATTCCACTTTCCATTCCATTTCATTTCACCTTCCGTACCTTTCCACGTTCCATTCACTTTCCATTCCATGTTTCATTCGACTTTCCATTTCATTCCATTCCACGTTCTATTCCTCATTCCATTCTACGTTCGAATCCATTCCATTCCACCTTCCATTCCACATTCCAATCCATTGCTTTCTACATTCCCTTCCATCCCATTCCACATTCCATTCCACGTTCCATTCCACTCCATTTCGCGTACCATTTCATTCGACTTTCCATTCCATTCCATTCCACCTTACATTCCATTCCATCACATGTTCTATTCCATTACATTCCACGATCAAGTACATTCCACTTTTCTTTCCATTCCACATTCCACTCCATTTGATTCCGAGTGCTATTCCAAGTTCCACTCCACCTTCCATTCCAAGTTCCATTCCACGTTCTATTTCATTCCATTACACGTGCCATTCCTCATTCCAGTCCTCATTCCATTCCCTTCCATTCCACATTCCATTCTCCATTCCATTCCATGATCCATTCCATTCGATTACACATTCCATTCCATTCCGTTCCAGTTTCCATTACTCATTCCATTTCATTTCATTCCACATTCCATTCCACATTCCATTCCATTCTATTCCATTCCACATTCCAGTCCATTCCATTCGTTTCCATTCTATGTGCCATTCCATAATCCATTCCCCATTTCATTCCATTCCATTCCACTTTCCATTCCATTCCATTCCATTCCACGTTCCTTTGCACATTCCATTTCACATTCCTTTCCATTCCATTCCACATTCTATTCCATTCCAATAAAATTTCCATTCCATTCCATTAAACATTCCATTCCATTCCATTAATCACTCTGTTGCATTCCACATTCCATGCCATTCCACTTTCCATTCCACATTTCATTCCATTCCATTCCACATTCTATTCCATTTCACAATCAATTCCACGCTCCTTTCCACTTTATTCCATGTTCCATTAAATTCCACTTTGTATTCAAGTCCATTCCACGTTCCATTCCACGTTCCATTCCACTTTCCATTCCACATACCGTTCCATTCCATTCCACTTTATATTCCTCATTCCACTCCACATTCCGTTCCATTCCATTCCACATTCCACTCCGTATTCCTTTACACATTCCATTCCACGTTCCATTGCACATTCCATTCCATTCCATTAAATAGCATTCCAAATTCCATTCCTTTCCATTCTACATTCTATTCAATTCCAATTCATTGAATTCTACATTCCATTCCACATTCTACTCCATTCCATTCCACATACCATTCCACATTCCATTCCATTCCATTCCATTCCACTTTCCATTCCATTCCATTCCAAATTCCATTCCATTCCATCTACATTGCATTCTAATCCATTCCACATTGCATTACAGATTCCATTCCACATTCCATACCATTCCATTCCACATTCCATACCATTTCATTCCACATTCCATCGCATTCCATTGCATTCCACATTCCATTCCTTTCCAGTCCACAATGAATTCCATTCCATTCCATTCCATTCCACTTTCCTTTCCTTTCCGTTCCACATTCTATTCCACATTCCTTTCCATTCCATTCCACACTTCATTCCATTCAATTACATATTCAATTCCATTCAATTCCACTTTCCATTGCATTCCATTCCATTGAAGTCCACATTCCATTCCACATTCTATTAAATTCCATACAAGTCCACATTCCATTCCATTCCATTCCATACCACATTCCGTTGCTTTCCATTCCACATTCCATAACACATTCCATTCCATTGAATTCCACATTCCATTCCTTTACATTCCACATTCTGTTCCACATTCCATTCCACGTTGTATTCCATGTTCCATTGCACGTTACACTCCGCGTTCCATTCCACATTCCATTCCACGTTCCTTTCCATTCCACTCCACTTTCCAATCCTCGTTCCATTTCACTTTCCATTCCTCGTTCCAATCCATTCAATTACACATTCCATTCCACATTACATTCCATTCCGTTACACATTCCTTTACATATTCCATTTAATTCCGTTCCACATTCCATACCCTTCCATTCCACTTTCCATTCCACTTTCCATTCCACTTTCCATTCCACGTTCCACTCCATGTTCCATTCTACGTTCCGTTCCACCTTCCATTCCAGGTTGCATTTCATTACATGCCACGTTCTTTTCGCATTTTACTCCACTCCATTCCACGTTCCATTCCACTTTCCATTCCAATTTATTCTATGTTCCATTTCATTCCATTCCACATTCCATTCTACATTCCATTCCATTCCATTCCATTCTACATTCCAATCCATATACCATTCCATTCCATTCCATATACAATTCCATTCCATTCCACATTCCATTCCATTCCATTCCACATTCGATTCCATTCCATTCAACTTTCCATTACATTCCATTCCACATTTTATTCCGTTCCTTTCCACATTACATTTCATTCCATTCCAGATTACATTGCATTTCATTCCATTCCAAATTCCATTCCATTCCACATTCCATTCCATTCCATTCCATTCCACATTCCTTTCCATTCCATTCCGCATTCCATTCCATTCCATTCCACATTCCACTCCACATTGCGTTCCACATTCCATTCCATTCCATTCAACCTTCCATTAAATTCCATTCCACATTGCATTCAATTCCATTTCACATTCCATTCCATTCCATTCCACCTTGCATTCCATTATATTCCACATTCCATTCAATTCCATTCCATTTCAATCCACATTCCATTCCACATGCCATTCCATTCCTTTCAACATTCCATTCCACATTCCATTCCATTATATTCCACATCCCCTTCCATTCCATTCCATGTTCCATTCCATTCCATTCCATTCCATATTTGATTGCATTCCATTTAACTTTCCATTCCACCCTCCATTCCATTCCATTCCACATTCCATTCGATTCCATTACACGTTCCATTCCACATTCCCTTCCACATTCCCTTCCGCTCCATTTGAAATTCCATTCCATTACTTTCCACATTCCAGTGCTTTCCATTCCAAATTCCATTCCTTCCAGTCCACATTCCGTTACTTTCCACATTTTATTCCATTCCATTCCACATTCCATTCCATTCCATTCCAATTCCGTTCCATTCTACATTCCATTCCATTCCATTCCATTCCACAATACTTTCCATTCCAATTCCGTTCCATTCTACATTCCATTCCATTCCATTCCATTCCACAATCCTTTCCTTTCCACAATCCAATCCATTGCATACCATTCCATTCCACATTCCACTCCATTCCATTCCACATTCCATTCTTTTCCATTCCACATTCCTTTCCACTTTCCATTCCGTTCCATTCCTTTCCATTCCACATTCTATTCCTTTGCTTTCCACATACCGTTCCATTCCATTGCGTTCCACATTCCATTCCATTCCAATCCATTACAGCTTCCATTCCATTCCATTCCACATTGCATTCGATATTCCATGCCATTCCATGTTATTCCACGTTCAATTCCACATTTGATTACACATTCCTTCCCACCTTCCTTTCCATTCCATTCCACATTTCATTCCATTGCATTACTCATTCCATTCCACGTTCAATTCCACATTGTATTCCACATTCATTTCCATTCCATTCCACATTCCATTCCTTTCCTTTCCAAATTTCGTTCGATTCCATACCATTCCATTCCACATTCCATTACTTTCCATTGCATTCCGTGTTCCATTCCATTCCCTTCCACATTCCACTCAACATTCCTTTCCATTCTACATTGCATTGCACATTCCATTCCATTCCATTCCACATTCCATTCCACACCATTCAGCATTGCATTCCACATGCCTTTCCATTCCATTCCACATTCCATTCCATTCCATCACACAATCCATTGCATTCCATTCCACATTCCTTTCCATTCCACCTGACATTCCATTCAATTCCATTGCATTCCAAATTCCATTCCATTCCGTTCCACAATCCTTTCAGGTCTATTGCATTCCATTCCACATTCCATTTCATATTCCTTTCCACAATCCATTCCACATTTCATTCCGGTATACTCCCATTCCATTCCATTCCATTCCGTTCCACATTCCATTCAATTCCATTCCCCATTCCATTCCATTCCATTCCACATTCCATTCCACATTCTATTCCGTCTTTCATTCCATTCTATTCCATCTTCCATTCCATTCCATTCCATTGCATTTCACATTCCATTTCATTCCACTACGTTCAACATTACTTTCAGTTGCATTCCACATTCCATTCCACTCCATTCCACATTCCCCTCCACATTCCATTCCATTCCATTCCATATTCCATTCCATTCAACATTCTATTCCATTCCATATTCCATTCCATTCCTTTCAATTAAACTTTCCGTTGCATTCCATTCCACATTCCTTTATATTTCCATTTCACATTCAATTCTATTCCATTTATTTCCACATTTACTTCCATTTAATTCCACATTCCATTCTATAAGTTTCCATTCCATTCCACATTTCTTTACGCATTCCATTCCATTCCATTCCACATTCCATTCCATTCCTTTCCAGATTCCATTCCAATCCATTCCATTCCATTCCATTCCATTCCACATTCCATTCCATTCCACATTCCACATTTCATTTCATTCCATTCCACCTTCCATTCCCTTCCATTCCACGTTTAATTACATTCCATTCCATTCCACATTCCATTTCATATTCCATTCCATTCCATTCCATAGCATTCCACAGTCCATTCCATTGCATTCCGCATCCCATTCCACATTCCATTCCATTCCATTCCACATTCCATTCCATTGCATTTCACTTTCCATTCCATTATTTGTCACATGCCATTCAATTCCACATTCCATTCCATTCCATTAGAGAATGCATTTCATTCCACATTCCATTCCATTCCATTCCACATTCCATTCCATGCCATTCCAATCTACATTCAATTCCATTCCCTTCCACATTCCATTCCATTCTATTCCACATTCCATTCCATTCCATTCTAGTTTCCATTTCTTTCCATTCCGTATTCCTTTGCAGATTCCATTCCATTCTGTTGCTCCTTCCATTCCATTCCACTGCACATTCCATTCCACTTTACTTTCCACATTCCATTTCATTCCATTCAGCATTCCATTCCACCTTCCATTCCATTCCATTCCACATTCTATTCCACATTCCATTCCATTCCGTTCCACGTTCCATTCCATTCCATTCTATTCAATTCCATTCCACGTTCCATTCCACATTCCATTCCATTCTATTCTACATTCCTTTCCATTCCATTCCACATGGGATTCCATTCCAATGTTCATTCCATTGCATTCCATTCCGCATTGCACTCCACGTAACATTGTATTCGTTTCCAACTTCATTCGATTCCATTCCATTCCACATTTCTTTCCATACCATTCCACATTCCATTCCATTCCATTCCACTTTCCATTCCATTCCATTCCACATTCCATTCCATTCCATTGCATTCCTTTCCACATTCCGTTCCATGTTCCATTCCACTTTCCGTTCCGTGTTCCATTCCACGTTTCATTCCATTCCATTCCACGTTCCATTCCACCATCCATTGCATTCCATTCCATGTTCCATACACATTCCATTCCTTTTGATTCTACATTCCATTCCACTTTCCATTCCATTCCCATCCATTCCACGTTTCATTCAAATCCATTCCACTTTCCATTCCAGTCGACGTTCCATTCCATTCCACATTACACTGCAATCCGTTCCATTCCACATTCCATTCCATTCCATTCCCCATGACATTCCATTCCATTCTACGTTCTTACCCATTCCATTCCACCTTGCATTCCATTCCATTCCCTGTTCCATACATTCTATTCCTCCTTCCATTCCATTTCATTCTACTTTCCAATCCTTTCCATTCCACATTCCATTCCACTGCACATTCCTTTCCATTCCACATCCAATTCCATTCCATTCTATTACAGTCCACATTCCAATCCATTCCATGTTCCATTCCATTCACTTCCTTTCCACATTCCACTCAAATCCATTCCAAGTTCCATTCCATTCACTTCCATTCAACATTCCACTCAATTCCATTCCACATTCCATTCCATTCCATTAAAAGTTCCATTCAATTCAATTCCATTCCACTTTCCATTCTTTTCCATTTCACATACCATTCCAGATTCCGTTTCATTCCATTCCTTTCCATTGCACATTCCATTGCGCATTCCTTTCCACGTTCCATTAGTCATTCCATTCCATGTTCCATTTGGCCTTTCATTCCATGTAACATTCCAAGTTCCATTCCAGGTTCCAATCCACGTTCCATTCCACATTCGATTCCGTTTCAGTCCATTCCATTCCACATTTCATTCCACATTCCATTCCATTTCATTACACATTACATTCAAACTTCCATTCCACTGTCCATTCCTTATTGCATTCCATTCCATTCCACATTCAATTCCACATTCCATTCCATTCGATATTCCATTCCAAGCCATTCCAAATTCCATCACATTCCATTCCACATTCTATTCCATTCCACATTACATTCCAATCCGTTCCATTCCAAATTCCATTCCATTCCATTCCACGATCCATTCCACTCTCCATTCCATTCCATTCCACATTCCATTCCATCTCATTTCACATTCCATTCCACATAACATTCCGTTGCATTCCACATAGCATTCCACATTCCATTCCACAATCCATTCAACATTCCATTCCATTCCACGTTCCATTACACATTCCATTCCACATTCCATTCCATTCCACGTTCCATTCCACGTTCCTTTCCACCTCCCATTCCACATTCCATTCCATCACATTCCGCATTGCATTGCACATTCCATTGCATTCCATTCCAATTTACATTCCATTTCTTTCCACATTCCATTCAACATTCCATTACATTCCATTTCACACTCCATTCCACATTCCATTCCACATTCCACTGCATTCCATTCCATTCCACAGTACATTCCACATTCCTTTGCACTGCATTCCACAATGCATTCCAATTTCCAATCCACGTTTCATTCCACGTTCCATTTAACGTTCCTTTCCATTCCGTTCCACATTGCATTGCATTATATTAAACATTCCATTCCATTGCATTCCACATTCCATTCCACATTCCTTTCCGTTCCATTCCACGTTCGATTCCACATTCCCTTCCATTACATTCCACGTTCCATTCCATTCCATTACAAGTTCCATTCTATGTTCCATGCCACGTTCCATTCCACCTTGCTTTCCATGTTCCACGTTCCATTCCACATTCCATTCCATTCGACGTTCCATTCCACATTCCATTCCACATTCCATTTCACGTTCCATTCCAATTTCCATTCCAAATTCAATTCCATTACATTCCACATTCCATTCCGTTCCTTTCCACATTGCATTCCATTGCATTCCACATTCCATTCCACATTCCTTTCCATTCCATTCCACATTTCATTACGCATTACTTTCCATTGCATTCCACATTCCATTCCACATTCCATTCCACAATCCATTCCACTTTCCATTCCACATTCCATGCCACAATCCATTCCACATTCCATTCCATATTCCATTCCAAAATCCATTCCACATTCCATTCCACATTCCTTTCCATTCCCCATTCCATTCCACATAACTTTCCATTCCACATTCCATTCCACATTCCATTCCATTCCATTCCACCTTCGATACCACATTCCATTCCATTCCATTCCACATTCCTTTACACACTTCTTTCCGTTGCATTCCACATTCCGTTCCATTCCATTTCATATTCCATTCTATATTCCATTCCATTCCATTCTACTTTCCTTTCCATTACATTCCATTTCATTAGTCATTTCATTCCATTCCACTACACCTTCCATTCCACCTTCCATTAAAATCCATTCCACATTCTATTCCAAATTCCATTACATTCCATTCCTTTCCACATTCCATTCCCTTCCATTCCAACTTCCGTTCAATTCCACATTCTATTTCACATTGCATTCCATTCCATTCCACTTTCCATTCTACGTTACATTCCATTCCATTCCACATTGCATTCCATTCCATTCCACATTGCATTGAATTCCTTTCCACTTTCCATTCTACATTTCATTCCATTCCATTCCAATCCATTCCATTCCATTCGGCATTGCAACCCATTCCATTCCACAACCCATTCCATTCCACTGCACGTTCCATTCCATTCCATTCCGCAATCCATTCAACATTCCATTCCATTCCACGTTCGATTCAACATTCCATTCCACATTCCATTCGATTTCACATTCCATTCGATTCCACATTCCATTCCACATTGCATTACATTTACTTCCACTTTAAATTCTACATTCCATTCAATTCCCTTCCACATTGCATTTCATTCCATTACACGTATCATTCCATTCCACATTCGATTTCACATTGCATTCCATTCCATTCCAAATTCCATTCCAAATTCCATTCCATTCCAGTCCGCATTTCATTCCGTTCCATTCCACTTTCCATTCCTTTTCACTCGGCATTCCATTCCATTTCTGCATTCCATTCAAGGTTGCATTCCACATTCCGTTCCTGGTTCCATTCCACATGACATTCCATTCCATTCCACTTTCTATTCCACATTCCATTCCACATTCCATTCCATTCCATTCCCCGTTCCTTTCCACATTCCATTCCATTCTATTCCACATTCCATTCCAAATAATATTCCACAATCCATTCCACATTGCATTCCATATTACATTCCATTCCACATTCCTTTCCACGTCCCATTCAACATTCCAATCCATATTCCATTCCACATTCCATTCCAATTTCCATTCCACATTCTATTCCATTCCATTCCATTCCATTCCACATTCTTTCCATTGCATCCCACATTCCATTCCACATTTCTTTACGTTCCATTCCACATTCAATTACACATTCCATTCCATTGATTTCCACATGCCATTCCAAATTCCATTCCACAATCCTTTCCACATTACATTCCACATTCCTTTAAATTCTATTCCGCATTCCATTCCACATTCCATTCCATTCCACATTCCATTCCACATTCCATTCCATTCCTTTCCACCTTCGTTTCCACATTCCTTTTCATTCCATTCCACATTCCATTACATATTCCATTCCCTGCCATTCCACATTCCATTCCACATTCCATACCATTGCATTTCATATTCCATTCCACATTCCATTCCATTCCACATTGCATTCCACATTCCTTTCATTTCCATTCCACATTCCATTCCATTGCACATTCCATTGCATTCCTTTCCCCATTCCATTCCACATTCCATTGCATTCCACATTCCATTCCATTCCATTCCACATTCTTTCCACATTCTATGCCATTCTAGTATACATTTCATTCCACATTCCAATCCACTACTTTTCACATTCATTCCATACCAATCCATTCCATTCCATTCCAATTTCCATTCCACGTTCCATTTCACGTTCCATTCCACATTTCATTCCACTCCACACTCCATTCCATTCAATTCCACATTGCATTCCTTTCCCTTCCATTCCAGATTGCATTCCATTCCATTCAATATTCCATTCCATTCCATATCCCATTCCATTCCACATTCCATTCCTTTCCATTCCGCATTCCATTCCTTTCCATTACACATTCCATTCCGTTCCAAATTCCTTTGCACATTCCACTTCATTCCATTCCACATTCCACATCATTGAATTCCACATTCCATTCCTTTCCATTCTGCATTCCTTTCCTTTGCATTCCACATTCCATTCCTTTCCAAATTCCATTGCACATTCCATTTCATTCCATTCCACTTTCCACTTCATTGAATTCGACATTCCATTCCACATTCCATTCCATGCCATTCCATGTTGCACTTCATTCCATTCCTTTCCACATTCCGTTCCATTCCATTCCACCTTCCATTCCATTCCATTCCACATTCCATTCCATACTCCATTCCACATTCCATTCCACATTCCATTCCAAGTTCCATTCCATGTCATTCCACATAGCACTCCATCCATTTCAATTCCACATTCCATTCCATTCCATTCCATGTTTTCTTCCAGATCATTCCACGTAACTTTCCTCATTCGATTCCACATTCCATTCCGCCTTCCATTCCATTCCATTCCACATTCCTTGCCATCCATTTCATATTCCATTCCACATTCCATTTCATTTCATTCCACATTCCATTCCATATTCCATTCCATTCCATTTCACATTCCAATCCATACCATTCCATTCCACATTCCACTCCGTTACATTCCGCATTCCATTCCACATTCTACTCCACAATCCACTTCATTCCACTCCACATTCCACTTCATTCCACTCCACATTCCATTCCACATTTCATTCCACATTCCATTCCACATTCCATTCCATTCCAATCCACATTCCATTCCAGATTCCATACCACATTCCATTCCACTTTCCCTTCTATTCCATTCCATTGAAAATTCCATTCCACATCCCATTATATTACTTTTCATTCCATTCCACATTCCATTCAATTCCTGTCCACATTCCATTCCATTCCATTCGACATTCCATTCCATTCCATTCCACATTCCATTCCATTCCATTTAACATTCCGTTCCATTCCATTCAATTCCACATTCCATTCAGTTCCATTCCACATTACATTCCATTGCATTCCGCATTCCAGTACACATTACCTTCCATTCCATTCAACATTCTATTTCATTCCACAATCCATTCCATTCCATTTCACATTCCATTCCATTCCACATTCCATTCCATTCCATAGCATTCCACATTCCATTACATTCCATTCCACATTCCATTCCATTTCATTTCACATTCTTTTCCATTCCATTCCTTTCCACATTCCATTCCATTCCATTTAACATTCCATTCCATTCCATTCAAATCCACATTCCGTTCAGTTCCATTCCACATTCCACTCCATTCCATTCTATTGAATTCCATTCCGAATTCCATTCCACATTACATTCCATTGCATTCCGCATTCCATTCCTCATTCCATTCCATTCCATTCAACATTCTATTCCATTCCACAATCCATTCCATTCCATTTCACATTCCATTCCATTCCACATTCCTTTCCATTCCTTAGCATTCCACAATCCATGACATTCGATTCCACATTCCATTCCATTTCATTTCACATTCTTTTCCATTGTATTCCATTCCACATTCCACTTCATTCCAATCCACGTTTAATTCCTTTCCATTCCACTTTCCATTCCATTCCATTCCACATTCCATTGCACATTCCTATCCATTCAATTCCACATTCCGCTTTATTCCATTCCACATTCCATTCAATTTGCATTCAATTCCATTCCATTCCACATTCCATTCCATTCCACATTCCATTCCATTCCATTCCACTTTCCATTCCACTTCATTCCACATGCCATTCCATTCTTTTCTATTGCATTCCACATTTCATTCCATTCCATTCCATATGCCATTCCATTCCATTCCATTCCATTCCACATTTCATTCCATTCCATTCCACATGCCATTCCATTCCATTCAATTCCATTGCACATTTCATTCCATTCCATTCCACTTGTGATTCCATTCCATTCCATTCCATTCCGTTGCATTCCACATTCCACTCCATTCCACATTGATTTTATTCCATTCCACATTCCATTCTATTACATTCCACATTCCATTACACATTCTATTCCATTTCATTTGCCATTCCTCTCCACATTCTATTCCATTTCACATCCCGCTACACATCTGATTCCATTCCATTCTATTCCATTCCATTCCATTCCATTCAAATCCACATTCCATTCCATTCCCTTCCACATTCCATTCCATTCCACATTCCATTCCATTCCCTTCCACATTCCATTCCATTCCATTCCATTCCACATTCCATTCTGTTCCATTCCATACTCCATTCCATACTCCATTCCATTCCATTCCACATTCCATTCCATTTCATTACATTCCACATTCCATTCCACTTTGCATTCCACTTTCCTTTCCATTCCACTCCACCTTCGATTCCACCTTAAATTCCATTCCATTCCACATTCCATTCCATTCCATTCCACTCT
This sequence comes from Pongo abelii, assembly GCF_028885655.2. Lineage (NCBI taxonomy): Eukaryota > Metazoa > Chordata > Mammalia > Primates > Hominidae > Pongo > Pongo abelii. Next base: position 4,155,897 of record NC_071997.2, read on the forward strand.
CCTTTCCATTCCACATTCCATTCCATTCCATTCCACGTTCCATTGTACTTTCCATTAAACGTCATTCCACACTTCATTCGGTGTTCCATTCCATGACATTCGAAGTTCAATTCCCCATTCCATTCCATTCCATTCCACATTCCATTCTACATTCCATTACATTCCATCCCACAACCCTTTCCACATTCCATTCCACATTCCATTCCACATTGCATTCCACGTTCCATTCCATTCTATTCCACATTGAATTCGACATTCCTTTCCAAGTTCTGTTTCGTTCTATTCCACATTCAATTCCACATTCCATTCCAGTCGATTGCATTCCACGTTCAATTCCATTCGTTTCCGAGTTCCATTCCTTTCCCTTCCATTTTCCATTCAAATCCATTCCATTCCATTCCACATTCCATTCCAATTCCTTTCAAGTTTATTACACATTCCATTCCACACTCCATTCCATTCCACATTCCATTCCATGCCATTCCACATTACATTCCATTCCGTGCGATATTCCATTCCAGATTCCATTCCATTCTTTTCTATACAAAATTCCGTTCCACATTGCATTCCATTCCATTCTACATTCCATTCCATTCCATTCCATATTCCATTCCAGATTCCATTCCATTCTTTTCCATTCCACATTCCATTCCATATTCAATTCCATTCTTTTCCATTCCACATTTCATTCCATATTCAATTCCATTCAATTCTACATTCCATTCCATTCCATTCCACATTGCATTCCAATCCATTTCACTTTCCCTTCCATTCCACATTCCTTTCCATTAGATTGCATTCCATTCCACATTCCGTTCCATTCCATTCCACACTCCTTTCCTTTCCTTTCCACATTCCATTCCATTTCATTCCACATTCCATTCCACATTCCATTCCTTCCCCTTCCACATTCCACTCCATTCCACTTTCCATTCAAAGTTCCATTCCATTCCATTCCATATTCATTTCCATTCAATTCCACATACCATTCAATCCCATTGCATTCCATTCCCTTCCACATTCCCTTCCATGTTCCATTCCATTCCATTCCAGATACCATTCCAATCCATACCACATTCCATTCCATTTCATTCCATTCTATTCCTCCCACATTCCATTCCTCATTCCATTCCATTTAGTTCCACAATCCATTCCATTTCATTCCACATTCCATTCCATTCTATTACACATTCCATTCCACATTCCATTCCATTCCATTCCACATTCCATTCCACATTTTATTCCATTCCATTTCACATTCCTTTCCATTCCATTGCATTCCAGTCCACATTCCATTCCATTTTGCATTCCATTCCATTCCATTCCACATTCCATTCCAATCCATTCCAAATTCCATAACATACATTTCCTTTCCATTTTCCATTCTACATTCCATTCCACATTCCATTCAATGCCATTCCACATTCCATTCCACATTTTGTTTCATTACATTCCACATTCCATTCCATTCCATTCCACTTTTCATTCCATTCCATTCCACATTCCATTCCATTCCACATTCCGTTCCACTTTTCATTCTATTTCACATTCCATTCCACATTCCCTTCCACATTACATTCTATTCCATTCCACATTTCATTCTTTTTCACATTCCATTCCACATTCCCTCCCACAATACATTGTATTCAATTCCACATTCCATTCCTTTCCATTTCACATTCCATTCCATTCCATTCCATTGCATATTCCATTCCTTTCATTCCACATTCCATTCTACATTCCATTCCCTTCCATTCCACTTTCCTTTCCCTTCTAATCCAAATTCCATTACATTCCACATTCCATTCCATTCCACTCTATTTCATTCCACGTTCCATTCCTATCCATTCCAATCCATTCCACGTTCCATTCCAAATTCCATTGCACATCCCATTCCACGTTCCATTGCATTCCATATTTCATTGCATTCCATTTCACTCCACATACCATTCCTTTCCATTCCACATACCATTCCATTCCATTCCGCGTTCCATACCACTTTCCATTCCACATTCCTTTCCCCGTTCAATTGCATTGAAGTCCACGTTACATTCCATTCCATTGCATTCAACGTTCCATTCCATTCCATTCGATTCCACGTACCATTCCATTCCATTGCATTCCACTTTCCATTCCATTCCATTCCACATTTCATTCTATTCCATTCCACATTCCATTCCATTCCACACACCATTCCATTCCAAATTCCATTGCATTTCATTCCACATCCCATTCCATTCCATTCCAGATTCCTTTCCATTCCATTCCACATTGCTTTCCAATCCATTCCACATTGCATTCCACATTCCATTGCATTCCATTCCACATTCCATTCCACATTCCATTCCATTCCATTCCACATTCCATTCCACATTCCATTCAATATTCCATTCCATTCCTTTCCACATTCGATTCCATTCCATTCCACATTCCATTCCATTCCACTCCACAATCCATTCTATTCCATTCCACATTCCTTTCCATGCCATTCCACATTCCATACCACTTTCCATTCCATTCCATTCCACTTTCCATTCCACGCCATTCCACTTTGTTTTTCACTTTCCATTTCATTACATTCCACATTCCACTCCATTCCATTCATTTCCAGGCTATATTCCATTCCTTTGCTTTGCATTCCACTTTACTTTCCATTTCATTCCACATTCCTTTCCATTCCATTCCACTGTCCATTCCATTCCATTCCACCTTCCATTCCATTCCATCACACATTACATTCCACGTTCCATTCCTCTTTCCAATGCAAGATCCATTTCGCTTTCCATTCCACATTCCATTCCTTAGAATTCCAAATTCCTTTCCATTCCATTCCAGATTCCATTCCATTCCTTTCCAAATTCCATTCCATTCCATTCCATTCCCTACCAAGTTACATTCCGCCTTTGATTGCGTTCCATTCCACGTTCCATTCCATTCCACATTCCATGCAACATTCCATTCCAATCCTGTCCACATTACACATTCCATTTCACGTTCCATTCCACTTTCCATTCCACGGTCCATTACATGCCCCATTCCATGTTCCATTCCATTCCAAACCACTTTCCATTCCATTCCCTATTGCATTCCATTCCAAATTCCATTCCATTCCATTACACTTTCCATTCCACCTTCCAATCTATTCCGTTCCACATTCCATTACATTACATCCCACATTCTATTCCACATTCCATTCCTTTCCATTCTACATTCCATTCCATTCCATTACACATTCCAATATACATTCCATTACATTCTATTCCATATTCCCTTACATGTCATTCCACATTCCATTCCATCACACTCCATTACATTCCACATTGCATTCCACATTCAATTCTACTCCATTCCATTCCACATTAAATTCCGTTCCAATCCATATTCCATGCCATTCTATTGCACATTCCATTCCTTTCCATTAAACATTCCATTACATTGCATTCAATTCCACATGCCATTCCACATTCCAATGCATTCCATTTCAAATTCCATTCCTTTGCATTCCATTCCTTTGCAAATTCCATTCCACATTCCTTTACTTTCCATTCCACATTCCATTCCATTCCACATTCCATTCCACTCCACTTTCCATTCCATACCATTCCATTTCTTTCCATTCCAATCAACTTTCCACTCCATTCCATTACACGTTCCATTCCTATGCATTCCACATTCCATTCCATTCCATTCCACATTCCATTCCTCATTCCACTTCATTCCGTTCTACATGTCATTCCAAATTCATTCCATTCCATTCCGCATTCCATTGCATTCCATTCCACACTCCGTTCCACATTCCATTCCACATTCCATTTCATTCCATGCCAGTCCACATTCCATTCCATTCCATTCTGCTTTCAATTCCATTCCATTCCACATTCCATTCCACATTCTATTCCATTCCTCATTCCATTCCATTCCATTGCACATTCCATTTCGCATTCCATTTCATTCCATTCCACTGTGCATTTCATTCCACTCCACATTCCATTCCAAATTCCATTTCACTTTCCATTCCATTCCATTCCATTCCAATCCACATTCCATTCCATTCCATTCCAGGTTAAATTCCATTCCACGTTCCATTCCACATTCCATGGCATATTCCATTCCATTCCATTCTATTCCACATTCCATTCCATTCCATTCCAATCCACATTCCATTCCATTCCATTCTAAATTCAATTCCATTCCACATTCCATTCCATTGCATTCCACATTCCATTCCACATTCCATTGCACATTCACTTCCATTCTATTCTATTCCAAATTCCATTCCATTCCATTCCACATTGTATTCCATTCCATTCCACATTCCACTCCATTACACTCCACATACCATTCCACATTCCATTCCACGTTCCATTCCACTTTCCATTCAACATTCCATTCCTCATTCTATTCCGTTGCATTCCACATTGCATTCCACATTCCATTCCACATTCCATTCAACAATGCGTTCCACTTTCCATTCCATTCCATTTTACATTCCGTTCTCATTCCATTGCATTCATTTCCACATTCCATTCCACGTTCCTTTCCATTCCATTCCACTTTTCATACCACATTGCATTCCACGTTCCATTCCATGCTCCATTCCACGTTCCATTCCATGTTCCATTTCATTCCATTCCATTCCTTGTTCCATTGCATTCCATTGCACGTTCCAATTCATTCCGTTCCACATTCTATTCCACATTCCATTTCACATTCCATTCCACATTATATTTCACTTTTGAATCCATTCCATTCCATTCCACATTCCATTCCTTTCAATTCCATTCCATTCCACCTTTCATTCCATTGCATTCCACATTCCATTCCTTTCTATTCCATTCCATTCCACATTGCATTCCACTTTCCATTCCTCGTCGCATTCCATGTTCCATTCCACGTCCCATTCCAGGTTGCATTCCTTTCCATTCCACGTCACATTCCATGTTCCTTTCCGTGTCCCATTCCAGGTTGCATTCCTTTCCATTCCACATTCCATTCAATTCCATTCCACATTCCATTCCATTCCATTCCCCGTTCCATTCCTCGATCCATTCCACTTTCCATTCCACATTGCATTCCAAGTTCCATTCCATTCCATTCCACTTTCCATTCCACGTTCCATTCCATTAAATTCCACGTTCCATTCCATTCCATTCCACATTCCATTTCACTTTCCATTCCATTCAATTCCACGTTCCATTACACTCCATTTCACATTCCAGTCCACGTTCCAATCCATTTTATTCCACTTTCCATTCCACGTTCCGTTCCACGTTCCATTCCTTTCCATTCCACATTCCTTTCCATTCCATTTCACATTCCATTCCATTCGATTCAACATTCCATTCCATTCTCCATTCCACGTTGAATTCCCTGTTCCATTCCACGTCCCATTTCAGGTTCCATGCCTTTCCATTCCACATTCCATTCCATTCCATTCCATATTCCATTCCATTCCATTCCTCATTCCATTCCACATTACATTCCATTCCTTTCCACGTTCCACTCAACATTCCAATCCATTCAATTTCACGTTCCATTCCATATTCCATTCCACATTTCACATTCCCTTCCAGTTCCATTCCACATTCCATTCGATTCCATTCCGCGTTCCATTCCACGTTCCATTCCACATTCCATTCCATTCCATTCCATTCCATGCCACATTCCCTTCCAGGTTACATTCCACATTACATTCCACTTTCCATTCCACATTCCTTTCCATGTTCCCTTCCACGTTCTCTTCCAAATTCCTTTCCAATTCATTCAACGTTCCATTCCACGTTACATTTCTTTCCATTCCACATTCCATTCCACATTCCATTGCACATCCCATTCCACTTTCCATTCCGTATTCCATTCCATGTTCCATTCCACGCTCCATTCCACATTCCAATACACATTCCATTCCATTACATTCCACTTTGCCTTCCACATTACATTCTACATTCCTTTCCACGTTCCATTCCACGTTCCATTCCACGTTCCATTCCACATTCTGTTCCATTCCAATCCACTTTCCATTCCACATTCCATTCCACCTTCCATTCCACATTCCATTCCACATTCCACTGCAAATTCCATTCTACATTCCTTTCCACATTCCATTGCACATTGCATTCCACATTCCATTCCACATTCCATTTCTTTCCATGTCACATTCCTTTCCACTCCATTCCACATTCCGTTCCATAATCAATTCCATTCCATTCCACATTCCATTGGACATTCCATTCCATTCCATTCCGTATTCCTTTCCATTGCATTCCTATTTCAATTCTAATCCATTCCATGTTCCATTCCATGACATTCCCATTTCCATTCCATTCCGTTCCATTCCACATTCTATTGCATTCCACATTCCATTCCATTTTTATTCCATTTCACATTCCACTCTATTCCATTCCATTCCTTTCCACATTCCATTCCATTTCATTCCATTCCATTTCATTCCATTCCACTGTATTCTATTCCATTCCATTCCACATTCCATTCCATGCCATTCCATTCCACATTCCATTCCATTCCACATTCCATTCCATTCCATTCCACATTCCATTCCATTCATTTATTGCATTCCATTCCATTCCATTCCACATACCATTATATTCGACATTCCATTTCACGTTCCATTCAACGTTCCATTCCGCGTTCCATTCCATTCCATTCCACATTCCATTCCACTTTCCATTCCGTTACATTCCACTTAATATTCGACATTCCATTGCCCATGCCATTCCACGTTCCATGACACATTCCATTTCACCTTCCATTCCACTTTCCATTCCAAGGTCCATTCCATTCCATTCCACGTTGCATTCCACATTCCATTCCACTTTCCATTCCACAATCCATTCCGTTCCATTCTGCTCTATTCCACATTCTATTCCACATTCCATTCCTCATTCAATTTCATTCCATTCCTCCTTCGATTCCATTCCATTCCACATTCCATTCTACATTTCATTCCATGTTGCATTCCACATTCCATTCCACGTTCCATTCCAATTTCCATTCAAATTTCCGTTCCACATTGCACTCGATTCCATTCCACGTTCCGTTGCACATTGCATTCCATTCCATTAAACTTTCTATTCCACATTCCATTCCACATTCCATTCCATTGCATATAACATTCCATTCCGTTCCATTACATATTTCTTTCCACATTCCATTCCACATTCCATTCCACATTATGTTCCATATTCCCTTCCACATTCCATTTGATTCCATTCCCCATTCCTTTCTATTCCATTCCACATTCCATTCCATTCTTTCCACATTCCATTCCACATTCCTTTGCACGTTCCATTCCATTCCATTGCACGGTCCATTCCGTGTTGCATTGCACTTCCTATTGCATTCCATTTCACGTTGAATTCCACTTTGAATTCCATTCCATTTCACATTCCATTCCACATTCCATTCCATTCCGTCGCAGATTCCATTTTACATTCATTCTACATTCCATTCCACATTCCATTCCACACTCCATTCCACATTCCATTTCACATTTCATTCCACAATCCATTCCACATTCTTTTCCACATTCCATTACATTCCATTCCACATTCCATTCCATTCCATTCCCCATTACATTCCAATCAATTCCACTTTCCATTCTATGTTCCATTCCAAGGTCCCATCAATTCCACTCCACTTTCCATTCCACATTACATTCCATTGCATTCCACTTTCCTTTCCACTTTCCATTCCACCTCCCATTCCATTCCATTCTACATTCCATTCCATTCCATTCCACATTCCATTACACGTTCCATTCCATTCCATTCCAAGTTGCATTGCACGTTCCATTCCAATTTCCAAACCACATTCCATTTAACATTCTATTCCAATCCATTTCACATTCCATTCCACATTCAACTCCATTACCTTCCACATTCCATTCCACATTCCATTCCACAGTCCATTCCACATTCCATCCCGCATTCCATTCCACGTTCCATTCCATTCCATTCTACGTTCAATTACACACTCAGTTGCATTACATTTGACATTGCTTTGCACATTCCATTCCTTCATTCCATTTCACTTTGCATTCCAGTGCATTACACATTCCATTCCACACTGCAATCCACATTCCATTCCACATAAAATTCCACATTCCATTCCGTTTCATTCCACATTCCATTCCAGATTGTATTCTACATTCCATTCCACATTACATTCCGTTCCATTCCACATTCTTTTTCACATTCCTTTCCGCATTCCATCCCACATTCCATTCCACATTCCATTCTGTACCATTCCACATACCTTTAAACTTTCTTTTCCACAGTCCATTCCACATTCCATTCCATTCCTTTCCACATTCCATTCCACATTCCATTCCACATTCCATTCCATTCGATTTCACATTCCATTCCATTCCATTCCGCATTCCTTTCCACATTCCTTTTCACATTCTGTTCCACATTCCATTCCACATTCCATTCCGTATTCCATTCCATTCCTTTCCGCATTCCGTTCCTCATTCCGTTCGACATTCCATTCCGTATTCCATTCCATTCCTTTCCACATTCCATTCCTTTACATTCCACATTACATTTCACATTCCATTCCGTTCCATTCCACAGTCATTCCACATTGCATTCTACATTCCATTCCACATTCCTTTCCACATTCCATAATATTCCATTCCACATTCCATTCCATTCAATTCCACGTTCCACTTCACATTACATTCCACATTCCATTCCAGATTGCATTCCATTCCATTCCACATTCTATTCCACATTCCATTTAACGTTTAATTCCTTTCCATTCCACGTTCCATTCCACTTTCCATTCCCCTTCCCATTCCATTTCAGTACACGTTCAATTTCACAGCCATTTTCATTCCATTTCAAGTTACATGCAACATTCCCTTCCACATTACCTTCCACATTCCATTCCGTCAGTTCCACATTCCGTTCCATTCCATTACACATTCCTTTGAACTTTCTATTAAACATTCCATTTCATAAAATTTCTCATTCCATTCCACATTCCATTCCACATTCCTTTCCATTCCATTCCACATTCCATTGCACGTTCCATTCCACGTTCCATTCCACATTTCATTCCATTCCATTCCAGGTTCCATTCCACGTTCCATTCCATTCCATTCCACATTCCGTTCCATTTTCCATTCCATTCCATTCCACATTGCCTTTCACTTTCCATTCCACATTCCATTCCACATTCCTTTCCATTCCATTCCTCATTTCATTCCAGGTTCCATTGCCTGTTCCATTCCATTCCTATCCACGTTCTGTTCCACGTTCCATTACACATTCCATTCCACATTCCATTCCTTTCCATTCCATTCCATTCCATTGCACATTCCCTTCCACATTCCTATCCACATTACATTCCAGTTTCCATTCCGTTTCGTTGCACCTTCCTTTCTACGTTCCATTCCAAATTCAATTTCACGTTCCATTCCATTCCATTCCACGTTCCATTCCACTCCATTCGACATTAGTTTCCACTATCCATTCCACATTATATTCCACATTCCATTTGACATATGATTGAATTCCGCTCCACATTCCATTCCACATTCCTTTGCACATTCCATTCCATTCCATTGCACATTCCATTCCACATTCCATTCCATTGCATTCCACATTCCATTCCATTCCTTTCCACATTCCATTCCACGTTCCATTCCACTTTCCATTTTTACGTGTCCACATTCCATTCCACGTTTCAATTCACATTCCATTCCACATCCCATTTCACTTTCCATTCCATTCAATTCCATTCAACATTCCATTCTACATTCCATTACTCATTCCATTTCATTCCATTCCACATTCCATTCCACGTTCCATTCCACGTTCAATTTTTACTATTCCACATTCCATTCCACGTTTCAATTCACATTCCATTCCCCATCACATTTCACATTCCATTCCATTCAATTCCATTCAACATTCCATTCTACATTCCATTACTCATTCCATTGCATTCCATTCCACATTCAATTCCACGTTCCATTCCACGTTCCATTTCACACCGTTTTACATTCCATTCCACTCCATTCCACATTCCATTCCACGTTCCATTTCTTTCCATTCCATATTCCATTCCACAATATATTCCAATCCATTCCACATTGCATTCCACTTTCCATTCCACCTTCCATCCCATTCTGTTCCACTTTCTTTTCCATTGCAATCCACTTTCCTTTCCACATTCCAATCCATTCTATTCTTCATTCTATTCCACATTGCATTCCACATTCCATTCCATTCCGTTGCACATTACATTCCACATTCCATTCCATTCCATTACAGATTCCATTACACATTCCATTCCACATTCCATTCCATATTCCATTCCATTCCATTCCAGGTTCCATTCCACGTTCCATACTGCATTCCCTTCCACATTCCTTTCCACGTTCCGTTTCATTGCATTCCACTTTCCGTTCCAAGTTCCACTCCACGTTCCACTCCACATTCCATTCCACATTACATTCCACATTCCATTCCTTTCCATTCTATTCCTTTGCAGTCCATTCCACATTCCTTTCCATTCTACATTCCACTGCATTCCATTGCACATTCCATTCCATTCCATTCCATTCCACATTCCATACCATTCCATTGCATTCCACGTTCCAATAGTTTCCATTACACATTCCATTCCTTTCCCTTCCACGTTCCATTCCATTCCATTCCACATTCCATTCCACCTTCCATTCCACTTTCCATTCACGTTCCATTCCTCGTTCCATTCCACGTTCCACTCCACATTTCATTCCTTTCCATTCCACATTCCATTCCATTGCAATCCACAATCCGTTCCACATTCCATTCCATTCCATTCCAAATTCAATTCCCCATTCCATTCCATTCCAGATTCCATTCCACATTCGTTTCTATTCCAATACACATTCCATTCCACATTCCATTATATTCAATTCCACCTTCCATTCGACATTCCATTCCATTCCATTCCATTCCACATTCCATTCCATTCCATTCCATGTTCCATTCTGTTCCATTCCACATTTCATTCCACCTTGCATTTCGCATTCCATTAGTCATTCCATTACACATTCCTTACCATTCCATTCCACTTTCCATTCCATTCCATTCCACATTCCTTTCAATTCCTTTACACATTCCAATCAGTTCCACTTTCTGGTCGACATTCCATTCAACGTTCCATTCCTTTCCATTCCACTTTCCTTTCCACTTTCCACTCCATGTTCCATTCCATTCCATTCCACGTTCTGCTCCAGATTCCATTCCATCCATTTCATGTTCCATTCCACAGTTTCATTACAAATTCCATTCCACTTTCCATTCCGTTACATTCCACATTCGATTCCTCTCTCCACTCCACATTCCATTCCGCATTCCATTGTGTTCCATTCCACATTCCATTCCACATTCGATTCCACATTTCATTCCAAATTGCATCACATTACATTCCACATTCCATTCCATTCCACTCCACATTCTATTCCACGTTGCATTCCACGTTCCATTCCACGTTCTGTTCCACATTCCATTCCATTCCATTACACGATCCATTCCGCATTCTATTCCATTCCTTTCCAGTTTCCATTCCACATTACATTCCAGATTGCTTCCCTTCCATTCCACATTCCATCCAGCATTCCATTCCGGATTCCTTTCAATTCCATTCCACATTCCATTAATGATTCCATTCAACATTCCATTCCACATTCCATTCTATTCCATTCCACATTCCATTCCACGTTCCATTCCATTCCATTCCACGTTCCATTCCACTTTCCATTCCATTCCACGTTACATTCCACATTCCATTGTATATTCCATGCCAACTTCCATTCCACATTCCATTTCATGTTACATTCCATGATACATTCCACATTCCCTTCCAATCAAGTTCCATTCCACGTTGCATGCCATTCCATTCCACATTCCATTCGATATTGCATTCCATTCTCAATGCATTCCATTCCATTCCTCCTTCCATTCCAAAGTCCATTCCACATTCCATTACATTTGATTCTATTCCATTGCAAGGCACACCATATTCCATTCAATTGCATTCCATTCCATATTCCATTCCATTCCATTCCACATTCCATCCTACTCCATTCCACTTTCCATTCCATTCCATTGCACTTTCCATTCCATTCCATTCCATTCCATTGAAAATTATATAACTTTCCATGGCATTCCACATTCCCTTCCTATCCATTACACTTTCCATTCCTTTCCATTCCAAGTTCCATTCCATTCCGTTCCACATTGCATTCCATTGCATTCCACATTCCATTGCATTCCATTCCACATTCCATTCCACATCCCATTCCACGTTCCATTCCACGATCCATTTCACATTCCATTGCATTCCATTCCACATTCCATTCCCTTCCAATCCACATTCCATTCCACTTTGCATTGCATTCCATTCCACATTCCATTAAACTACATTCCATTCCACATCCCATTCCATTCCATTCCACTTTCAATTCCATTCCATTCCATATTCCATACCATTAAATTCCACAATGTATTCGATTCCATTCCACCTCTCATTCCACGTTCCATTCCAAATTCCATTTCACTTTCCATACCATGTTCCATTCCACGATCCATTCCACGTTTCATTCCACGTTTTATTCCATTCCATTCCACATTCCATTCCATTCCATTCCATCTTCCATTCCACTTTCTAGTCCACTCCTTTTCACATTCCTTACCACATTCCATTCCATTCCATTCCAACTTCAGTTCCACATTCCATTCCTTTCCATTCCACATTCCATTCCATTGCTTTCTACATTCCATTCCATTCCTTTCCACATTCCTTTCAATTCCATTCCATTCCATTCCACATTCCATTCGATTGCATTCCACATTCCATTCCATACAATTCCACTTTACATTCCATTCCATTCCACATTCCATTCCACATTCCATTCCACATTGCTTTCCATTCCATTCCACATTCCATTCCATTCCATTCCACATTCCTTTCCACATTCCATTAAACATTCTATTCTTCAATCTCTTCCATTCCATTCGACATTCAATTCCTTCCCATTCCACATTCCATTCCACATTGCATTCCATTGAATTCCATATTCCATTTCACACCATTCTATATTGCATTCCACATTCCATTCCACATTCTGTTTCACATTCCATTCCACATTCCTTTCCTTCCCATTCCACATTCTATTCCACATTCCATTCCATTCCATTCCACATTCCTTTCCACATTCCAAACCACATTCCATTTCACCTTCCCTTCCCTTCCATTTCCCTTTACATTCCATTCCTTTGCACATTCCATTCCTTTCCACATTACATTCAACATTGAATTCCACGTGCCATTACATTGCATTCCACGTTCCATTCCACGTTCCATTCCATGTTCCATTCCATTCCATTCCACATTCAATTCCACATTCCATTCCGTTTCTTTTAGCGTTCCATTCGAATCCATTCCACTTTCCATTCCACATTCCATTCCACATTCCCTTCTGTTCCATTCCTCATTCCACTCCACACTCCTTTCCACGTTCCGTTCCACATTTCATTCCATTCCATTCACCATTCCATTCCACACTCCATTCCACATTCCATTCCACATTCTTTTCCATTCCTTTTCACATTCCATTCCACATACTATTCCACATTCCATTGCGTTACATTCCACATTGCATTGCATTCCCTTCCACATTCCTTTCCGCATTAAAATCCATTCCATTGCACATTCAATTCCATTCCATTCCACGTTCCAAATCCATTCCTTTCCATTCAAAATTCCATTCCACTTTCCATTACGCTTTCCAATCCACTCCATTCCACTTTCAATTCCATTTCATTCCACATTCCATTCCACGTTCCATTCACTTTCCTTTAAACTTTCCATTCCACGTTCCTTTCCATTTATTTCTACATTCTTTTCCACATTCCAATCCATTGCATTCAACTTTCCATGCCACACTTCATTCCACAGTCTATTCCTTTCCATTCCACATACCATTCTACATTCCATTCCCCATTCCACTGCATTCCATTCCACATTCAATTCCACATTCCATTCCATTCCATTACACAATCCATTCCACATTCCATTCCACATTCCATTCCATTTCATTCCACATTCCATTCCATTCCATCTGACTTTCAATTCCATGTTCCATTAAACATTCCTTTCCACGTTCCATTCCATTCCCTTCCATGTGGCATTCCACGATCCATTCTGTGTTCCATTCCATTAAAATCCACGTTCCTCTCCACATTCCATTCCATTCCATTTCACGTTCCATTCCACTATTCCATTCCACATTACATTCCGTTCCATTCCACATTCCATCCCACATTACGTTCCAAATTCAATTCCATTCCACTCCACAATCCATTCCATTACATTCCACATTCCATTCCTCTTTCCATTCCATTCCATTCCACATTCCATTCCATTCCACATTCCATTACACGTTCCATTCCATTCCATTGCACTTTCCATTCCACGTTCCATTCCACCTTCCATTCCACATTCCAATCCACATTCCATTTAACATTCCATTACATTCCATTTCAGAGTCCATTCCACATTTCACTCCATTCCATTCCACATTCCCTTCCACAATCCATTCTATTCCATTCCATCGCAAATTCCATTCCATGTTCCATGCCATTCCATTCCACGTTGAATCCCACATTCCATTCCATTACATTTGACATTCCATTCTAATTTCCATTATAATCCGCTCCACATTCTGTTGCATTCCATTCCACATTCCATTCAACTTTCCATTCACATTCCATTCCATTCCATTCCACATTCCATTCCCCATTCCATTGCATTCCATTCCACATTCCATTCCATTCTACCCCACATTCCATTACACATACCAGTCCATTAATCTCCATATTCAATTCGTCATTTTATTCCATTCCATTCCACATTCCATTCCACATTCCATTACACAATCCATTGCACTCCATTCCATTCCACTTTCCATTCCACGTTCCATTCCATTCCATGTTCCCTTCCACGTTCCATTCCACATTCCATTCCACATTCCATTCCATTCCACTCCACATTCCATTCCACATTCCTTTGTATATTCCATTTCACATTCCATTCCATTCCATTAAATTCCATTCCACATTCCATTCCATTACAATCCACATTCCATTCCATTCCTTTCCACATTCCTTTCCATTCCACGTTCAATTCCATTCCAGATTCCATTCCATTTCACCACATATTCCGTTCCATTCCATTACACATTCGATTCCATTCCATTACACTTTCCATTCCACATACCATTCCATTCGATTCTATTCCACATTCCATTCCATTCCATTCCACATTCCATTCCATTCCATTCCACATTCCATTCCATTCCATTCCTTTCCACATTCCATTCCGTCCCATTCGGCATTCCATTCCGTTGCATTCAATTCCGTTACTAAATCCATTCCATTCCATTCCAGATTCTATTCCACATTCCATTCCACGTTATATTCCACATTCCATTCCAGTTTCCATTCCTCGTTCTATTCCACGTTCCCTTCCAAGTTCCATTACACATTGCATTCCCTTCCATTTCACATTCCATAGCTTTCCATTCAATTTCATTCCAAATTCGATTCGATTCCATTCCGCATTCCATACCATTCCATTCCATTTCATTCCACATTCCATTCCATTCCATTTCATTCCACATTCCATTCCATTCCATTTCATTCCACAATCCATTTCGTTCCATTCCACATTCCATTCTGCATTCCATACCATTCCATTCCATTTCATTCCACATTCCATTCCATTCCATTTCATTCCACATTCCATTTCGTTCCATTCCACATTCCATTCCGCATTCCGTTCCATTCCATTCCACTTCACGTTCCATTCCTTTCCATTCCACTTTCCCTTCCACATTCCATTCCACCTTGCATTCCACATTCCATTCCTCATTCCATTCCACGTTCCGTTCCAAGTTCCATTCCTACCATTCCACGTTCCATTCCCCATTCCTCTCCACATTCCGTTACATTCCATTCCATCTTCAATTCCACATTCCATTCCATGACTTTCCATTTCACATTCTATTCCACTACTTACCATTCCAGATTCCATTCCATTCCATTCAATTCGACATTCCATTCCACATTCTATTCTATTCCATTCCATATTCCGTTCCATACCTTTCCACATTCCTTTCTATTCCTTTCCACTTTCCATTCCACATTCCATTCTACATTATATTTCGCTTTCCATTCTTATTTCCATTCCACTTTCCATTACACATTGCATTGCACGTTCCATTCTACATTCCATTCCATTCCACATTCCATTTCATTCCATTCCACATTCCATTCCGTTCCTTTCCACATTCCATTGCCTTCCATTAAACATTGCATTCCACGTTGTATTCCACGTTACTTTGAATGTTCCATTCCATTCCATTCCACGTTCCTTTCCATGTTCCATTAAATTCCATTCCACTTTCCTTTCCACATTCCATTACACATACATTTCCCCATTACTTCCGTTCCATTCCACATTGCATTTCACCTTCCATTCCACATTCCATTCCGGTCCATTATACATTCCATTCCACCTTTCATTAAATATTCCATTACACATTCCATTCCACATTCCATTCCATTCCATTCCAGATTCCATTCCATTCCATTCCACATTCCATTCCATTCCGTTCCACTTTCCATTCCACACTCCATTTCATTCCATTCCACATTGCATTATATCTTCCATTCCGTTACATTAGACGATCCATTGCACATTCCATTCCATATTCCATTCCTTTGCTTTCCCCATTCCATTCCATTCCATTCCACATTGCATTCCATTCCTTTCCACATTGCATTCCACTTTCCATTCCACATTCCCTTCCATTCCATTCCACGTTCCATTTCATTTCCCATTCCATTCCATTCCACTTTGAATTCTACATTCAATTACATTCCATTTCACGTTGCATTCCACATTCCATTCAATTCCATTCCATTCCATTGCATTAAACATTCCATTCCACATTCCAGTCCATATTCCATTCCATTCCATTCCACTTTCCATTCGATTCCATTCCAGATTCCTTTCCATTTCATTGCGCATTCCATTCCACATTCCATTCCACATTCCATTAAATTCCTTTCCACTTTCCCTTCCATTCCATTCCACAGTCCATTCCACTTTCCATTCAGCATTCTATTCCAAGTTCCATTCAATATCATTCCACATTCCATTCCACATTCCATCTATTCCATTCCACTTTCCGTTCAACATTCCATTCCCCATTCCATTCCACATTACATTCCGTTCCATTCCACATTACATTCCACATGCCGTTCCACATTCCACTCCATTCCACATTCCATTGTATTCCATTGCACATTCCATTCCACATTCCATTCCTTTCCTTTCCACATTTCATTCCACATTCCATTCCACATTTCATTCCACATTCCATTCTATTCCACATTCCATTACACGTTCAATTCCATTACATTCCACGTTCCATTCCATGTTACACTCCACTTTCCTTTACACATTCCAATCCACATTCCATTACACATTCTGCTCCAAATTCCATTCCACAATACATTCCACATTCCATTCCACAATCCATTCCACATTCCACTCCATTCCATGCCACATTCCATTCCATGTTCCATTCCTTTCCATACCACTTTCAATTCCACATTCCATTCCCTTATATTTTACATTCCATTCCACATTAATTTCCAAAATCCTTTTCACATTCCATTACGTTCCATTACACATTCCAACCCTCACTCCATTCCACATTCCATTCCACATTCCATTCCATGTTCCATTCCTTTCCATTCCACATTAAGTTTCACACTCCATTCCACATTCCATTCCACTCTCCTTTCCACATTCCATTCCACATTCTCTTCCGTTCCATTCCACATTCCTTTCCACTTTCCATTCCGCATTCCATTCCACATTCTATTCCACATTCCATTCCACATCCCATTCCACATCCCATTCCGTTCTATTCCACATTCCTTTCCTCCTTCCAATCCACTTTCCATTCCATTTCATTCCACATTCAATTAAACATTCCATTCCATTCCATTTCACATTCCATTCCATTAAATTCCAGATTCCTTTCCACATTCAATTACACATTCCGTTCCACATTCCATTCCACATTCCATTCCCTTCCATTCAACATTCCATTCCATTCCATTCCACATTGCATTTCACATTCACTTCCGTTCCATTCCACATTCCTTTCCACATTCCATAGCACATTCTATTCCACATTCCATTCAACATTCCATTCCACGTTCTATTCCACTCCATTCCACATTCCATTTCACATTCCGTTCAACATTCCATCTCACATTCCATATCATTCCATTACCCATTCCATTCCATTCCACTCCACATTACATTCCACCTTCCCTTCCATTCCATTCCACATTAAATTCCATTCCTCATTACATTCCATTACATTCCACTTTCCATTGTATGTTCCATTCCAAGGTCGAATTAATTCCATTCCACCCACCATTACAGATTCCATTCCATTCCATTCTACTTTCCTTTCCACAATCCAATGCACATTCCATTCCATTCCATTCCATTCCACATTCCATTCCTTTCCATTTCACATTCCATTACACTTTCCATTCCATTCCATTCCATTCCACTTTCCATTCTACGTTGCATTCCACTTTCCATTCTAAATTCCAATCCACAATCCATTTCACATTTTATTCCACTTCATTTCACATTCCATTCCACATTCCACTCCATTCCGTTCCACATTCTTTTCTACTTTCCATACCACAATCCATTCCACATTCCATCCCACATTCCATTCCATGTTCCATTCCATTCCATTCCATGTTCAGTTCCACATTTCATGGCATCACATTTTACATTCCATTACACATTCAATTCCACATTCCATTTCACATTCCATTCTGTTCCATTCCACATTCCTTTCCACATTCCATTGCACTTTCAATTCCACATTCCGTTCAACATTCCATTCCACGTTCCATTCCACTCCATTGCACATTACATTTCACATTCCATTCCACATTCCATTTCACTTTCCTTTCCATTCCATTCCCCATTCTATTCCTTTCCATTCCACATTCCATTCCACCTTCCCTTTCATTCCATTCCACATTCAATTCCATTCCTCATTGCACTCCATGCCATTCCACTTTCCATTGTACGTTCCATTCCAAGATCGATTCAATTCCATTCCACCTTCCATTACACATTCCATTCTATTCTATTCCTGTTTCCTTTCCAAATTCCATTGCACATTCCATTCCATTCCATTCCACTTTCCATTCCTTTCCATTTCACATTCCATTACAAGTTCCATTTCATTCCATTCCACTTTCCATTCCACGTTGCATTCCACTTTCCATTCCAAATTCCATTCCGCATTCCATTTCACATTCTATTCCACTCCATTACACATTCCATTCCACATTCCTCTCCATTCCGTTCCACATTCCTTTTGACATTCCATACCACAATCCATTCCACATTCCATCCAACATTCCATTCCACTTTCCATTCCATTCCATTCCACGTTCAATTCCACTTTCCATTGCATTACATTTTACATTCCATTACACATGCAATTCCATATTCCATTTCACATTGCATTCAGTTCCATTAAACATTCCATTCCACACTCCATTCCACATTCCATTCCACATTCTTTTCCATATTCCATTCCGTTCCATTTCACATTCCATTCCATATTCCATTCCGTTCCATTCCACATTATTTTCCACATTCCTTTCCGCATTCCATTTCACATTCCATTTCACATTCCATTACACAATCCATTCCAAAGTCCATTCCACGTTCCTTTCCACATTCCATTCCACATTCCATTTCATTCAACATTCCATTCCACATTCCATTCCTTTACATTTCACATTCCCTTCAGTTCCATTCCACATTCCTTTCCAAATTCCGTTCCACATTATGTTCCACATTCCGTTCCACATTCCATTGCACATTCCATTCCATTCCATTCCACATTCCATTCCATTCTATTCCACATTCCATTTCAAATTCCATTCCACATTCCATTCCATTACTTTCCACATTTCATTTCACATTCCATTTAACGTTCCATTCTTTTCCATTCCACGTTCCATTCCACGTCCCATTAAATTTCATTCCACCTTCAATTACACAGTCAATTCCATTCCATTTCACGTTCCATGCTTCATTCCGTTCGTCATTCCAATCCAAGTTCCATTCCGTCCATTAAACATTTCATTCGACATTACATTCCACATTCCATTCCGTTCCATTTCACATTCCAATCCACACTTCATTCCACATTCCATTGCACATTCCATTCCATACCATTCCACGTTCCTTTCCACATTCCATTCCTCATTCCATTCCACGTTCCATTAAATTCCATTCCACATTGCATTACACAACCCACTACATTCCATTCCACATTCCATTCTATTCTATTCCACATTCCTTTCCACATTGCATTCTACATTTCATTCCATTCCATTTCAGATTCCATTCCACTTTCCACTCCACATTGCATTCCACATTCCATTCCACGGTCTACTCCACATTCCATTCCATTCTACTCCACATTCCTTTCCACATTCCCTTCCACATTCCA
The DNA here is from genome assembly GCF_028885655.2 of Pongo abelii. NCBI lineage: Eukaryota > Metazoa > Chordata > Mammalia > Primates > Hominidae > Pongo > Pongo abelii. The sequence continues at coordinate 4,176,556 of NC_071997.2, forward strand.
TTCCATTCCATTTCCCATTCCATTACACATTCCATTCCACTTTCCATCTCACGTTCCATATCACATTCCATTCCACGTTTCATTCCATTCTATTCCATGTTCCATTCCGTGTTCCATTCCATTCAATTCCACATTCCGTTCCACTTTCCATTCCATTCAATCCCACGTTGCATTTCACATTCCATTCCACATTCCCTTTTACGTTCCTTTCCATTCCATTCCTCATTCCATTCCACGTTCCATTCCACGTGCCATTCCACGTTCCATTCCACGTTCCATTACATTCCTTTCCACGTTCCATTAAACGTTCCATTCCACATTCCGTTCCACATTCCATTCCATTCCATTCCATTCAACATTCCATTCAACATTCCTTTCCACATTTCATTCCATTCCATTCCAATTTCGTTTCCACGTTCCCTTACACGTTCCATTCCACTTTCCATTCCCTTACATTACACGTTCCATTCCTTTCCATTCGACATTTCTTTCCATATTCCATTTCACATTCCATTCCACATTCAATTTGACATACCATTGCATTCCCTTACACATTCCATTTTACATTACTTTGCAAATTCCATTCCATTTCATTGCACTTTGCATTCCACATTCCATTCCATTACATTCCACATTCCATTCTACATTCCATTGCATTCGATTACACATTCCATTCCACGTTCCATTCCAAGTTCCATTTCATTCCACTTCACATTCCATTCCACGTTCCATTTCACATTCCATTCCACATTCCTTTTCCCATTCCATTCCATTCCATTCCATTCCCTTTTGCATTCTACATTCCATTCCACATTCCTTTCCATTCCAATCCACATTACATTCCACTTTCCATTCCACGTTCAATTCCACGTTCCATTCCGCTTCCCATTCCATTCCATTCTGCTTTTCAATCCACGTTCCATTCCACGGTCCATTCCACATTCCAATCCACATTCCAGTGCGTTTCATTCAACATTGCATTCTACATTCCATTCCATGTTCCTTGGCACATTCCTTTCAATTCCTTTCCACGTTCCATTGCACTTTGCATTCCATTACATTCCACATTCCATTCCACGTTCCATTCCACGCTCTATTCCTCTTTCCATTCCGTGTTCCATTCCAGTCCATTCCACATTCCATTCCATTCAGTTCCACCTTCCATCTCATGCCGTTCCACGTTCCCTTCCACATTCGATTCCACAATCCATTGCGTTCCTTTCCACATTCCATTCCTCATTACATTCCATATTCCTTTGCACATTCCTTTCCATTCCATTCCACATTTCATTCCACATTCCATCCCACATTCCATTCCACGTTCCATTCCATTCCATTCCACGTTAAATTCCACTTTCCTTTGCATTATATTTGACTTTCCATTACACATTCCATTCCACATTCCATTTGACATTGCATTCACTTCCATTACACATTCCATTCCGCATTCCATTCCGTTCCATGCCACATTGCTTTCCACATTTCTTTCCTCATTGTGTTCCACATTCCATTCCACATTCCAATCCACACTCCATTCCACATTCCATTCCACATTCCATTCCATACCATTACACATTCCTTTCCACATTCAATTCCACAGCGCATTCCATTACATTCCACATTGCATTCCACATTCCATGCCATTGCATTTCACATTCCAGTCCGTTCAATTCCACATTCCTTTCCACATTCCTTTCCGCATTCCTTTCTTCATTGCGTTCCACGTCCCATTCCACATTCCATTGCATTCCATTCCACATTCCATTTCATATTCCATACCGTTCCATTCCACATTCATTCCACATTCCATTCCTTTCCATTCCACATTCCATTTTACATTCCATTCCGTTCCATTCTACATTCATTCAGCATTACATTCCACATTCCGTTCCACATTCCATTCCACATTCCATTCCATTCCATTCCACATTCCATTCCATTCTATTCCACATTCCAGTTCACATTCCATTCCACATTGCATTCCATTCCTTTCCATATTCCGTGCCACGTTCCATTTAATGTTCCATTCCTCTCCATTCCACGTTCCATTCCACTTTCCATTCCACGTCCCATTTCATTTCATTCCACGTTCAATTCCACAGTCAATTCCATTCCATTTCACGTTCCTTGCTACATTCCATTCCACATTCTATTCCACGTTCCATTCGGTCCATTCCACTTTCCATTTCACGTTCCATTCCACACTCCATTCCACATTCCATTTCACAGTCCATTCCACTTTCCATTTCAATTTCCATTCCGTTCCATTCCATTCCATTACACATCCCATTCCATTCCAATCCACATTCCAAACCATTCCATTCCATGTTGCAATCCTTTTCACATTCCTTTCCATTCCATTCCACATTCGATTCCATTCCAATCCGTATTCCATTCCATTACATTCCACATTGAATTCCACTATCCTTTCCACATTCCATTCCATTCCATTCTATTCCACATTCCATTCAATTCCATTCCACATTCCATTCAACTACATTCCACATTCCATTCCATATTGCAATACAAATTCTATTCCACGTTCCATTCCACATTCCATTCCACATTCCATTTCATTGCATTCCACAGTCCATTACACGATCCATTCCATTCCATTCCATTCCACTTTCCATTCCGCTTTCCATTCCATTCCATTCCACCTTCGTTTCCACTTTTCATTCCACATTCCATTCCACGTTCCTTTGCACTTTCCATTGCATTCCATTCCATATTCCACACCATTCCATTCAATTCCATTCCACAATCCACTCCATTCCATTGCACATTCCATTCCACATTCCATCCCACATTCCTATCCATTCCATTCCCCATTCCATTCCACACTCCATTCGACATTCCTTTCCACATTTTATTACTTTGCATTCCACATTCCGTTCCACACTCTATTTCACATGCCATTCCACATTCCATTCCGTTCCATTCCACATTCCATTCCACATTCCTTTCCTTTCCATTCCACATTCCTCTTAATTCCATTCCAAATCCCTTTCCACGTTCCAATCCATTCCATTCCACATTCCATTCCATTCCACATTACTTTCCAAATTCTATTCCACATTCCATTCCACATTCCATTCCATTCCATTCCACATTCTATTCCACATTCCATTCCACATTCTATTCCACATTGCATTCCACATTCCATTCCATTCCATTCCACATTTCATTCCACATTCCATTCCACATTCTATTCCACATTCCATTCCACATTCCATTCCATTCCATTTCATATTCACTTCGGCATTCCATTCCACATTAAATTCCAGATTCCATTCCACATTCCATTCCTCTTTCCTTTCCATTCAATTGAACATTCCATTCAACTATCCTTTCCACATTCCATTCCACATACCATTCCACATTCCATTCTATTCCATTCCAAATTTCGTTCCATTGCACGTTCCCTTCCATGTTTCATTCCACTTTCCACTCGACGTTCCATTTCATTCTATTCCATGTTCCAGTCCAGTTTCCATTCCATTCCATTCCACTTTTCATTCCACATTCAATTCCACATTGCATTCCACATTACATTCCTTTCCATTCCACATTTCATTCCACATTCAATTCCACATTCCAATCAAGATTCCATTCTACATACTATTCCATTCCATTCCACCTTCCAATCCATTGCATTCCATTCTATTCCACATTCCATTCTATTACATTCCATTCCACATCCCATTCTGTTATATTCCACATTCCATTCAATTACATTCCACATTCCATTCCACATGCCATTCCACATTGTAATCCACGTTCTATTCCATTGCATTGCACATTCTATTCCATTCCATTCCATATTCCATTCCATTTAATTCCATATTTCATTCCATTCCCTTGCGTTCCACATTGCATTCTATTTCATTCCGCATTCCATTCCACTGCCTTCCATTCTATTCCACATTCCATTCTATTCCATTCTGTTCCACATTCTATTCTACTACATTCCACATTCCATTCTATTACTTTCCACATTCCATTCCTCATTCTGTTCCACATTGCATTCCATACTATTCCACATTATATTCCATTACTTTCTTCATTCCATTCCATTCAATTCTACATTCCATTCCATTCCATTGCATTCCACATTCCATTCCATTCAATTCCGCATTCAATTCCATTCCATTCCATTCTATTCCACATTCCTTTCCATTCCAAACCATATTCCTTTCCATTTTACTCCACATTCCATTCCCTTCCATTCCACATTCCCTTCCACATTCCATTCCACATTCTTTTCCACTTTCCACCCCATTCCATTCAACATTCAATTCCATTCCATTCCACATTTCATTCCTCAGTTCGTTGCTTTCATTTCAGCATTCCATTCCACATTCCATTCCATTGAATTCCACATTTCATTCAACGTTCTATTCCACGTTCCATTCCATGTTCCGTTCCACGGTCCATTCCAAGTTCCATTGTATTCCATTCCACATTCCGCTCCACATTAGAATCCTTCCATTCCACATTCCATTCCACATTCCATTTCACATTCCATTCCGCATTCCAATCCATTTCATTCCACATTCCTTACCAATTTCCAATCCACTTTCCATTCCACATTCCATTCCATTTCTTTCCATGATCCATTTCATTCCATTCCACTTTCCATTCCACATTCTGTTCCGCATTCTATTTCACATTGCATTCCGCATTCCATTTCTCTTTCCATTTCATTCCTCTCCATTCCTTTGCACATTCCATTCCATTCAAATCCACATTCCATTCCATTGCATTCCACGTTCCATTCCTTTCCACATACAATTCCATTCCGTTCCACTTTCAATTCCATTGAATTTCACATTGCATTCCATTACATTCCACATTCCATTCCACATTTCATTCCATTCCATCCTGTTCCACATTCCACTCCATTCCATTCCGTTCCACATTCCATTCCGTTTCACTCGACATTACATTCCACTTTCCATTCCAATCCATTCCACATTCCTTTCCACATTGCATTCCACATTGCATTCCACTCCTCATTACATTCCTTTTGACATTCCATTCCGCTCCATTCCACTTTCAATTCCATTCCATTCCATTTCAAGATCCATTATATTACATTGCATTTCACATTCCTTTCCATTCCGCATTAAATTCCATTGCATTCCATTTTATTCCACATTCCATTACATTCCATTCTATTCCACAGTCCGTTCCATTCCATTCCACATTCCTTTCCACATTCCATTCCTTTCCATTCCAACTTCAATTTAACATTCCATTCCATTCCATTACGATCCATTCCGTATTAAATTCCAGTCCATTCCGCATACCATTCCATTCGATTCCATTCCATTCCACATTCTATTGCACATACCTTTCCTTTCAATTTCACTCTCCGTTCCACGTTTAATTCCATTCCATTCGATTCCTCATTCCATTCCATTCCATTCCACAATCCATTGCACATTCCATTCCACATTTCATTCCATTCCATTCCACATTCCATTCCATTCCATTCCACATTCCATTCCATTCCATTCCATTCCATTCCATTCCATTCCACATTCCATTCTATTCATTTCCACATTCTCTTCCAAGTTCCATTGCACGTTCCTTTCCACTTTCCATTCCACATTCCATTCCACATTCCATTCCACATAAAATTAAACATTCCAATCCAAATTCCATTCCATTCCATTCCAGATTCTATTCCCCATAGCATTTCATTCCATTCCACATATTATTCCATTCAACTCCACCTTCCATTCCACATTCCATTCCGTTCCATTCCACATTCCATTCCACGTTCCATTACATTCCAATCCACGTTGTATTCCACGTTCCATTCCACATTGCATTCCACATTCAATTCCACATTCCATTCCGTTCAATTCCACATGTCATTCCACATTCCATTCTTTTCCATTCCACATTCCATTCCATTCTTTTCCACTTTCCATTCCACATTCCATTCCTTGCCATTCAACATTCCATTAAATTCCATTCCACTTTCCATTCAATTCCATTCCACATTCAATTCGATGCCATACCATTCCATTCCTTATTCCATTCTAATGCATTCCATGTTCTATTCCACTTTCCATTCCACATTGCATTCCAATTTCCATTCGACATTGCATTCCACATTAAATTCAACATTCCATTCCACATTCCATTCCATTCCATTCCACATTCCATTCCAGACTCCATTTCATTAGTGTCCAAGTTCGATTCCATTCCACTCCACATCCCATTCCACATTCCATTCCATTCCATTCCATGTTCCATTCCATAATGCATTCCACGTTCCATTCCATTGCAATCCAAGTTCCATTACACGTTCCATTCCACACTCTACTCCACATTCCATTCCATTGTATTCCACGTTACATTCCACAATCCAATCCACATTCCATTTCATTCCATTGCACATTCCATTCCACATTCTATTCATTCCATCGCACATTGTACTCCAGAATCCATTCCACATTCCAATCCATTCCATTCTGCAATGCATTTAACATGCCGTTCCTTTCTATTCCACTTTCCATTCCATTCCATTTAACATTTCATTCCCCATTTGATTCCACATTCCATTCCCCATTCCATTCCATTCCATTCCACATTCCATTCCACATTCCTTTCCACGTTCCATTCCACATTCCATTTCACATTCCATTCCACGTTTCATTCCATTCTATTCTACCTTACATTCCATTCGATTAGACATTCGATTCCATTCCATTTAATTCCATTCCACATTCCATATCATTCCATTCCATCCACATTCCATTCCTTTTCATTACACATTCCATTCCATTCCATTCCACATTCCATTCCATTTCATTCCATTCTATTCCACATTCCATTACACATTACATTCCCGTCTATTCCACATTCCATTACATTCCATTCCACATTTCATTTCACGTTCCATTCCGCATTCCATTCCTCGTTCCTTTCCACGTTCAATTCAAAGTTCCATTCCACGTTCCATTCCATTCCAATACAGATTCCAATGCACATTCCATTACATTCCATTCCATATTCCATACCATTTAATTCCATTCCTTTCCAAATTACATTCCATTCCACATTCCACTCAACATTCCATTCCTTTCCATTCCACTTTCCATTCTGCATTCCATTAAATTTCATTCCACCTTCCATTCCTTTCCATTCCACGTTTCACAACTTTCCATTCCACATTTCATTCCACATTCAATTCCAAGTTGCATTCCACATTCCTTTCCTTTCCATTCCACGTTCCATTCTATTCCACCTTTCATTCCATTCCATACCACTTTCCATTCCACTTTCCAGTCCATTCCATTCCATTCCAATCCTCATTCCATTTAAAATTCAATTCCACTCCATTCCATTCTATATTCAATTCAATTCAATTCCATTTCATTCCACATTCCAATCTGTGTTCCATTCCATATCACTCCACGTTCAATTCCATTCCATTCTATTCCACATTCCAATCCATTCCATTCCGCTTTCCATTCCATTCCATTCCACTTTCCATTCCATTCCATTCCACATTCCATTCCACATTTTGTTCAATTCCATTCCACATTATTTCAATTCAATGCCAGATTCCATTCCATTCCCCTCCACATTCCATTCCATTCCATTCAATTCCATTCCACTTTCCTGTGCACATTCCACTCCATTCCATTCCACATTCCAATTGATGTTCCATTCCTTTCCATTGCACATGGTATTCCAATGCATTCCACATTCCTTTCCATTCCATTCCACTTTCCATTCCAAATTCCATTCCATTCCAGTCCACGTTCCATTCCACAGTCATTTCCATTCGATTCCACTTTCCATTTCATTTCATTACACATTTAATTCCCTTCAACATTCTATTCCACTTTCCATTCCTTTCCGTTCCACATTCACTTCCTTTCCATTCCTCATTCCATTATATTCCATTCCACATTCCATTCCACATTCCATTCCATTCCATTCCACATTCCATTCCACATTCAATTACATTCCATTGCACATTCGATTCCAAATTCCGTTTTATATTCTATGTTAAATGTAATGGAATGGAAAGTGGAATGGAATGTGGAATGGAATGGAATGGAATATGGTTAGGAATGGAATGCAATGCGGAATGGAAAGGAATGGAATGGGATGTGGAATGGATTGGAATTCATTGTTGAAAAGAATGCAATGGAATCTGGAATGGAATGGAGTTGAACGTGGTATGGAATGTGGAATGGAATGGAATCGAAAGTTGAATGGAATGGAGTGTGGAATGGAATGTGGAACAGAATGTGGAATGGAATGTGTAATGGAATGTGGAATGGAATGGAATGGAATGTGGACTGGAAAATGGAATTGAATCGAATGGAAAGGGAAATGCAATGGATTTTGCAATGGAATGGAATGTGTAATGGAACATGAAATGGAAGGGATTGGAACACAGAATGGAATGAAATGGAAAGTGGAATGGAAATTAATGCAAGGTGGATTGGAATGGAATGGAATGCAATGTGGAATGGAATGGAATGGAATGTGGAATGGAAAGTGGATTGGAATAGAATGGAATATGGAATGAAATAGATTGAAATGCGGAATGGAATGGAATGCAGAAAGGAACGTAGAATGGAATGGAATGGAACATGGAATTGAATGGCATGGAACGTGGAATGGAATGGAATGGAAGTTGGAATGGAATGGAATTAAACGTGGAATTGAAAGAAATTGAATGTGGAATGGAAAGTGTAATGAAATGCAAAGGAAAGTGGAATGGAACTGTAATGGAATGTGGAATCGAATGTGGAATTGAAAGTGAAATGGAATGGGAGGGAAAGTGGAATGGAATGGAACGGAAAGGAAAATGGAATGCTATGGAATGGAATGGAATGGAATATGGAATGGAATGTGGAATGGAATGTGGAATGGAATGGAATTGAATGTGGAATTGAATGTCTAATGGAGTGGAATGGAATGGAACGGAATGGAATGTGGAAAGGAATGCAATGGAATGTGGAATATAATGTGGAATGGAATTTGGAATGGAGTGGAATGGAATGTGGATTTGAATGTGCAATCCAATGGAATGGAATGTGCAATGGAATGTGAAGTGGAATGGAATGGAATGTGGAATTGAATGTGGAATATTATGCAATGGAATTTGCAAAGGAAAGAATGGAATATGGAATGGAATGTGGAATGGAATGTAAAGTAATGGAATGGAATGGAATGGAATAGAATGGAATGGAATGTGGAATGGAATTGAATGGCATATGGAATGGAATGCAGAAGGGAATGGAAGGGAATGGAATGAAATGTGGAATGGAATAAAATGGAATGTGGAATGGAATGGAATGTGGAATGGAATGGAATGGAATGTGGAATGGAATGTGGAAAGGAATGGAATGGCATGGAATGGAATGTGGAATGGAGTGTGGAATGGAATGGAATGGAATGGTATTGCACGGAAAGGAGAATGGAATAGAAAGTGGAATGGAATGCTTTCGAATGTGAAAGGGAATGTGGAATGCAATGGAATGGCATGGAATGGGGTGTGGAATGGAATGGAATGTAATGTGGAATGGAATGGAAACGAATGTGGAATGAAACGGGGAATGGAATGTTGAAAGGAACCGAATGAAATGGATTGGAATGTCGAAAGGAATGATAAGGAATGTGTACTGGAATGGAAAGGATTGTGAAATGGAATGTGGAATGGAAAATGCAATGGAATGTGGAATGGAATGGAATGGAATTCAGAATGAAATCGAATGGAATGGAAATGAATTTGGAAAGGAATGGTTTTGAAGGTGGAATGGAATGTAATGGAATGTGGACTGGAATGGAATGCAATGTGCAATGGAATGCGGAATGGAATGGAATGGAATGTGGAATTGAATGGCATGCATTGTGGAATAGAATGCAATGGAGCTGTATGTAGAATTGAATGGTATGGAATGGAATGTGGAATGGAATGGAATGCAATGGAACGTGGAAAGTTATGAAATGGTACAGAATGGAATGGAATGGAATGTGGAGTGGAATGAAGTGGAATGTGGAATGGAAAACCGTATGGATTTGAATACTTCGGTTGTAGAATGAAATGGAATGGAATGCAATGGAATGGAACATCACGGATTGGAATTTAAAGGAATGTGGAAAGGAATACAATGGAATGTGGAATGGAATTAGAAATGGAATAGAATGGAATGTGGAATGGATTGGAATGGAATTTGGAATGGAATGGAATGGAACGGAATTTGAAATGGAATGGAATTGAATGTTCAAAGGAATGTGTAATGGAATGCAATGGAATGTGGAATGGAAAGTGGAATGGAATGTGGATTGGAATGGAAAGTAAAGTGGAATGGAAATGAATGGAAAGTGGAATGGAATGGAATGCAACGTGGAAGGGAATATGGAATGGAATGTTTAAAGGAATGTGGAATGGATTGGAATGGAATGTGAAATGGATTGTGTAATGGAATGGAATGGAATGGAATTGAATGGAATCTGGAATGAAATACAATGGAATGGAATTTGCAATGGAACCTGGAATGGAAAGTAATGGAACATGGAATGGAATGGAATGGAACGTTGAATGGAATGGAATGGAATGTGGAATAGAATGGAATGGAATGGCATGTGAAATAGAATGGAATGGCATGTGGAATGAAATGGAATGGAATGTGGAATGGAACGTGGAATGGAATAGAACAGAAGGTGAAATGGAATGGAATGCAGAATGGAATGGAATGGATCATCGAATGGAATGTGGAATGAAATGGAATGGAATGAGGAATGGAATGAGGAATGGAATGAAATGGATTGTGGAATGGCATGGAATGGAATGTAATGGAGTGGAATGGAATGGAATGGAATGTGGAATGGAATGGAATGGAATGAAATGGAATGTAATGGAATAGATAGGAATATAGAATGAAATGTAATGGAATGTAGAATGGAATTGAATGGAAAGTTGAATGGAATGAAATAGAATATGAAATGGAATGTGGAATGCAATGGAATGGAATGTAGAAAGCAATGTGGAATAGAAAGGAATGGAAAGTATAATGGAATGTGGAATGGAATGGAATGGAATGTAGAATGGAATTTGGAATGGAATGGAATGGAATGTGGAAAGGAATGGAATGGAAAGTGGAATGGAATGTGGAAAGCAATGGAATGGAAAGTATAAAGGAATGTCAAATGGAATGGAATGGAATGGATTATAGCATGGAATGTGGAATGGAATGTGGAGTCGAATTGAATTTGAAATGGAATGGGATGGAATACGGAATGGAATGGCGAATGGAATGGAATGCAATGTGGATTGGAATTGAATGCAGAACGGAACGTGCAATGGAATGGAATGGAATTTGGAGTGGAATGGAAAGGGTTGTGGAATGGAACGTTGAATGGAATGCAGAATAGAATGGAATGGAATGTGGAATGAAATGTGGAATGGAATAGAAGGAATGTGTATTGTAATACAGATTGGAATGGAATGGAATGTGGAATGGAATTAGGAATGGAATGGAATGGAATGGAATGTGGAGTGGAATGTAGAATGGAAGGAATGGAATTTCAAATTTAAACTGGAATTGAATGGAATGGAATGTGAAATGGAATGTGGAATGGAATTGAAAGGAAACTAGAAAGGAATCTGGAATGAAATGGAAAGAAATTCGGAATGGAATGGAATGGAATGGAATGGTGAAAAGAAAGAAATTGAATGGAATGTGGAATGGAAAGTAGAATGGAAAGTGGAATATAAAGTGGAATGGAACTTGGAATGGAAAGTGGAATAGAATGAAATGTGAAGTGGAGTGGAATGGAATGAAATTTGGAACGGAATTGAAAGGAATGTGGAATGGAATGGAATGGAATGGAATGTGGACTGGAATGAAATGAAATGGAATGGAATTTGGGACAGATGGAATTTAATGTGGAACGCAATGGAATGAAATGTGGAATGGAATGGAATGTGCACTGGAACGGAATGGAATGGAATGTGGACTGGAATGGTATGGAATGTGGAATGAAAAGGAATGAAATGTGGAATAAAATGTGGAATGTCATGCAATAGAACGTGAGATGGAATGGAATGGAATGTGTAAAGGAATGGAAGGAAATTTGGAATGGAATGGAATGGAATGTTTAAAGGAATGGAAGGAAATTTGGAATGGAATGGAATGCAATGGAATGTGGAAAGGAATGGAAAGGAATGTGGAATTTAGTGGAATGGAAACTGAAAAGGACTGGAATGGAATGGAATGTGGACTGGAATGCAATGGAATGGAATGGAATATGGAATGGAATGTGGAAGAGACTGGAATGGAATGGAATATGGAATGGAATGTGGAATGGAAGGGAACGGAATTTGGAATTTAATGGAATGGAAAGTGGAATGGAATGGAATGTGTACTGGAATGAAATCGAAGGGAATAGAATATGGAATAGAAAGTGGAATGGTATAAATTGGAATGGAAGGGAATGCAATGTGCAATGGAATGGAATGGAAAGTGGAATGTAAAGTAATGGGATAGATTGAAATTGAATGGAGTGTGTTGGAATATGGAATGGAATGGAGTTGAAAGTTGAAAGGAATGGAATGGAATGTGGAATGAAACGGAATGTAATGTCGAATGGAATGGAATGGAATGTAAACTGGAATGGAATGGAATGGAATTTAATGGAATGTGCAATGGAAAGGAATGGAATGTGGAATTGCAAGGAATGCAATGTGGAATGGAACGTGGAATAGAATGGAATGCAATGGAATGTGTTATGGAATGGAATGGAATGGAATGTGGAATGCAATGAAATGGAATAGAATGCAATGTGGAATGGAATGGAACAGAATGTGGAATGGAAAGTGGAGTGGTATGTGGAATTGAATGGAATGGATTGGAATTTGGACTGGACTGGAATGGAATGGAATGGAATGGAATGTGCAATGGAATGGAGTGGAACGTGGAATGGCAAGGAATGAAATGTGGAATGGGCCGTGGAATTGAATGGAATGGAATGGAATGTAGAATGGAATGAAATGGAATGGAATCTGGAATGGAATGGAATGGCATGCAATGTGGAATGGAATGTGCAATGGAATGTGCAATGGAATGTGGAATGGAGTGTGGAATGGAATGTGGAATGGAATGTAGAATGGAATGTGGAATGGAATGGAATAGGATGTGGAATTGAATGGAAATTAATGAAAAGTGGAAAGCAATGAGGAATGCAATGGAATGAAATTGTATGTAACGAGGTATAGAATGTGGAAAGGAACGTGGAATGGAACGTGGAATGGAAAGTGGAATGAAGCGGAAAGGAACGTGGAATGGATTTTGAAATGGAATGCAATGGAATGGAATGAAATTTGGAATGGAATCGAAAGGAATGGAATGTGGAATGGAATGCATTGGAAAGTATAATGGAATGTGCAATGGAATAGAATGGAATAAAGATTGGAATTCGGAATAGAATGGAATGGAATGTGGAATGAAAAGTGGAGTGGAATTTGGAAAGGAATGTGGAATGGAAAGGAATGGAATGTAGAATGGAATGTGGAATTGAATGGAATGGAATTTGGAATGGAAAGGAATGCAGAATGGAATGTGGAATAGAACATTGAATGGAACGTGGAATGGAATGCGGAATGGAATGGAATGGAATATAATGCCATGTAATGGAATGGAATGTGAAATGGAATGGAAAGGAATGTGGAATGGAATGTGGAATGGAATGGAATGTGGAATAGAATGGAACGGAATGTGGATTGGAATGCAATGGAGTGGAATGTGGACTGCAATGGAAAGGAATGGAATGTGTAGTTTAATATGGAATTCAAAGAAATGGAATGGAACATGGAATGGAATGTTGAATGGAAAGGAATGGAATATAGAATGGAATTTAGAATGGAATGGAATGGAATGTGGAATGGAATGGAATGTATTGTGGAATGCAATGGAATGGAATGTGGAATGTAATGGAATGCAATGAGGAATGCAATGTGGAATGCAATGAAATGAAATGTGGAATGCAATGTGGAATGGAATGGAATGTATTGTGGAATGCAATGGAATGGAATGTGGAATGTAATGGAATGCAATGTGGAATGCAATGTGGAATGCAATGAAATGAAATGTGGAATGCAATGTGGAATGGAATGGAAAGAATCGTAGAATGGAATGGGTAATGGAATGAAATGGAATGTGGATAGGAAAAAAAGGAATGGAAGATGGAATGGAACGTGGAATGGAACGTGGAATGTAATGAAATAGAAAGTGGAAAGCAATGGAATGGAATGCGGAATGGAATGGAATGGAACGTGGAAGGGAACGTGGATTGGAATGGAATGGAATGTGGAATGGAATGTGGAATGGAATGTGGAATTAAATGGAATGGAACAGAATGTAGAATCGAATGAGGAATGCAATGGAATGGAATATAGAATTGAATGTGAAATGGAATGAAATGGAATGATGAGTGGGATGTGGAATGGATTGTGGAATAGAAGGTTGGATGGAATGCAATGTGGAATGGAATGCAATGGAATGTGGAATGGAATGGAATGGAACGGAATGTGGAATGCAAAGTGGAATGGAACGTGAAATGGAATGGAGTGTGGAAAAGAATGTGGAAAGGAACGTGGAATGGAATGTGGAATGGAACGAAATGGATCGTGGAATGGACTGTGGAATAGAATGGAATGGAATGTCGAATGGAATGGAATGGAAGGTGGAATGAAATGTGGAATGGATTGCGCATTGGAAAGGAATGGAATGGAATGTGGAATGGAATGTGGAATGGAATGGAATGGAACGTGGGGTGGAATGGAATGGAATGTGGAATGGAAAGTGGAATGGAATGGAATGGAACGTGGAATGGAATTAAATTGAAAGGAATGGAAAGTGGAATGCAATGGAATGGAATCAAACGTGGAATGGAGTAGAAGGGAACGCGGAATGCAATGGAATTGAATGTGGAATGGAATGTTGAATGGAACGTGGAATAGAGCGGAATGCAATGTGCAATGGAATGGAACGGAATGTGGAATGGAATGGAAAGGAATGTGCAGTGGAATGTGGAATGGAACGTGGAATGGAATGGAATGGAATGTGGAATGGAATGGAATGGAATTTGGAATGCAATTGAGTGCAATGTGGAATGGAATGTTGGATTGAATGGAGTGGAGAGTTGAATGGAATGCAATGGAATGTGGAATGGCATGGAATGCAATACGGAATGGAATGTGTAAAGGAATGGAATGGAATGTGGAATGGAATGGAATGTTGAATGAGATGGATTGGAACGTGGAATGGAATGGAAAGGAGGGTGTAATGAAATGGAAAGGAATGTGGAATGGAATGGAATGGATTGGAATGGAATGAAAAGGAAAGTGGAATGGAATGGAATGTGGAATGGCATGGAATGAAATGTGGAATGGAATGTGGAATGATATTAAATGCAATGAGGAAAGCAATGTGGAATGGAATGGAATGGAACGTGGAATGGTACGTGGAATGGAATGTGGAATGGAATGTGGAATGGAAAGTGGAATGGAATTTGGAATGGAATCGAATGGAATGTGGAATGGAATGGAAAGGAAACTGGAATGGGATGCGCAGTGAAATGGAATAGAATGTGGAATGGAGTGAAATGGAAAATGGAATGGATTGGAATTGTCTGGAATATGTAATGGAATGGAATTGAATGCAGAATCGAATGGAGTGGAATCTGGTATGGAATGGAACAGAATGAGGAATGGAAAGTGAAATGACGTGGAATGGAAAGTGGAATGGAATGGAATGGAAAGTGGAATGGAATGGAATGGAATGTGGAATGGAATGGAATGGAATGTGGAATGAAATGTGGAATTCAATGGATTGGAAAGGAATGTGGAATGGAATGTGGAATGGAATGTAATGGAAAGTGGAATGGAATGTAGAATGTAATGGAATGTAATGTGGAATGGAATGAGGAAAGGAATGGAATGGAATGTGTAATGGAATGTAATGGAATGTGGAATGGAATGGATTAGAACGTGGAATGGAATTCAAAGGAGGGTGGAATGAAATGGAAAGGAACATGGAATGGAATGGAATGGATAGGAATAGAATGGAAAGTAAAGTGAAATGGAATGGAATGTGGAATGGAATGGAATGGAAAGTGGAATGGAATGGAATGGAATGTGGAATGGAGTTGAATTCAATGTGGAATCAAATGGAATATTGAATGTAATGGAATGTGCAAGGGAATGGAATGGAATGTGGAATGGAGTGGAATGGAATGTGGAATAGAATGGAATGGAATGTGGAAAGGAACGTGGAATGGAATGGAATGTGGAATGGAAGGTGGAATGAAATGGAATCGAATGGAATGTAGAATCGAATAAGGAATACAATGGAATGTAATGTAAAATTGAATTTGAAATTGAATGGAATGGAATATGGAATAGGATGTGGAATGGAATGTGGAATGGAATGTTGGATAAAATGGAATGTGGAAAGGAATGGAATGGAATGGAGTGTGGAATGGAATGGATTGGAACAGAGTGTGGAATGGAAAGTGGAATGGAATGGAATGGAATGTGGAATAGAATGTGTTATGGAACGTGGAATGGAATGAGGAATGGAATATGGAATAGAATGGAAAGGAATGTGGAATGCAATGTGGAAAGGAACGTTTAATGTAATGGAATGGAAGATGGAACAGAACGTGGAATGGAATGTGGAAAGGAACGTGGAATGGATCGTGGAATGGACTGGAACGTGTAATGGAATACAAAGGAACGTGGAATGAAATGGAATGGAATGTGAAATGGAAGAGTATGGAAAGTGGAATGCAGTCGAATGGAACGTGTAATGGAAGGTGGAATGGAATGGAGTGTAAAGTGGAATGAAATAGATCGTGGAATGGAAAGGAATGGAAAGTGGAATGGAATGGATTGTGAAATGGAAACAGAATGGACTGTGAAATGGAAATAGAATGGAATGTGGAAAGGAACGGAATGTGGAATGGAATGGAATGAAATGTGGAATGGAATTGAATGTGGAATGGAATGGAATGGAATGTGGAATGTAACATGGAAAGGAATGGAATGGAAAGTGGAATTGAACGGAATGGAATGTGGAATGGAATGTGTAATGGAATGGAATGGAATGCGGAATGGAAGGAATGGAATGTCGAATGGAATGGACTTAAATGGTATGTGGAATGCAATGGAATGGAATGGAGCAGAATGGAATGTGGAATGGAAAGTGGAATGGAATGGAATGGAAAGGAATGGAATGTGGAACGGAATGCGGAATGGAACGTGGAATGGAATGGAATGGAATGGAATGTGGAATATAATGTGGAATAGAATGGAAAGGAATGGATTGGAATGGAATGAGGAATGGAATGGAAAGGAAAGTGTAATGGAATGCAATGTGGAATGGAATAGAATTGAAAGGAATGGAATGGAACGGAATGTGAAATGAAATGTGGAATGGAATAGAATGGAATGAAATATGGAATGGAATGGTGAATGAAATATGCAATGGAATGTGGAATGGAATGGAATGTGGAATGCAATGGAATGGAATGTGGAATGGAATGGAATCGAATGTGGAAAGGAATGGAATGGAATAGAATGTGGAAAGCAATGTTGGAATGGAATGGAATGTGGAATGGAATGGAATGGAATGTGGAATGCTATATGAAATGGAATGGAATGGAATGTGGGATGGAATGTGGAATGGAATGGAATGGAATGGAACGTTGAATGAAACGTGGAATGGAATGGAATGGAATGTGGAAAGCAATGCGTAATGGAAAGGAATGGAACGTGGAATGGAATGTGGAATGAAATGAAATGGAATGTGGAATGGAACGTGGAAAGGAACGTGGAATGGAATGGGGAATGGAATGTGGAATGGAATGGAACGGAATGGAATGGAATGTGGAATGCAATGGAATGGTAGGGAATGTGGAATGGAATGGAATGTGGAATGGAATGGAATGGAATGTGGAATGGAATGTGGAATGGAATGTGGAATGAAACGTGGAATGGAAAGGAACGGAATGGAATCCGGATTGTAAGGCAATGGAAAGGAAACTGGAATAGAATGCAGTGTTATGGAATATGGAATGGAAGGAAATGGAAAGGAATTGAATGGAATTGTATGGAATGTGGAATGGAATGGAATGGAATGTGGAATGGAACGGAATGGAATGTTGAATGTAACGTGGAATGGAATCGAATGGAATGTGGAATGGAATGGAATGGAATGTGAAATTGAATGGAATGTGAAATGCAATGGAATGGAAATTGGAACGGAATGGAACTGAACATGGAATGGAATGGAACGGAATGTGGAATGTGATGGAATTGAAAGTGGAATGAAGTGGAATGGAATATGGAAAAGAATGGAATGGAACGGAATGTGGAATGGAATGTGGAATGGATTGACATGCAATTTGGTATGGAATGGAATGGAATGTGGAATGGAATGGAAAGGAATGTGGAATCTAATGTGAAGTGGAATGGAATGGAATGGAATGGAATGTGGAAAGGAATGGAACGGAGTGTTGAATAGAATGGAATGGAACTTGGAATGGAACGTGCAATGGAATGCGGAATGGAATGGAATGGAATGTGGAATGAAATGTGGAATTGAATGGAATGGAATGGAATGTGGAATGGAATGTGGAATGGAATGGAATGGAATAGAATGGAATGGAATGGAATGAAATTTGAAATGGAATGGAATGGAATGTGAAATGGAATGGAATGTAACATGGAATGGAATGGAATGGAATGTGAAATGGTCTGGAATGTGGAATGGAATAGAATGGAATGTGTAATAGAACGTGGATGGGAATTGAATGTGGAATGGAATGGAATAGAATGGAATACAGAATGTTATGGAATGTGGAATGGAATGGAATGGAATGTGGAATGGAATTGAATGGAATGTGGAATGGAATGGAAAGGAATCTGGAATGGAATGGAATGGAATGTGGAATGGAATGTGGAATGAAATGGAATGGAATGTGGAATGGAATGTGGAATGGGAAGAAATTGAAAGTGGAATTGAATGTGGAAAGGAAAGGAATGGAATGTGGAATGCAATGAAATGGAATGTGGAATGGAAAGCAATTGAGTGTGGAATTGAATGTAGAACGGAATGGAATGGTATGTGGAATGGAATTTGGAAATCTTGGAATGGAATGTGGAATGGAATGGAATGGAATGGGAACGGAATGTGGAATGCAATGTAATGGAAACTGGAATGGAATGTGGAATGGGATGGAATGGAATGTGGAATGGGATGGAATATAATGTTTAATAGAATGTGGAATGGAATGGAATGGAATGCAGAATGGAATGTAGAATGAAATGGAATGGAATGTGCAATGGAATATGGAATGGAATGGAATGGAATGTGGAATGGTATGTGGAATGTAAAGTGGAATGGAATAGATTCAAAGTGAATGGAATGTGGAATGGAATTGAATGGAATGTGGAATTGAAGAGAATGGAATGGAATGATATGAGGAATGAAACGGAATGGAATATGGAATGGAGTGTGGAAAAGAATGGAATGGTAAGAGGAATGGAACGTGGAATGGAATGGAACGTGGAATGGAATGGAATGGAATGGAATGGAAGTGGAATGGAATGGAATGGAATGTGTAAGAGAATTAGGAACGGAACACGGAATAGAATGGAGTGGAATGTGGAATGGAATGGAATGGAATATGGAATGGAATGGAATGTGGAATGCAAGGGTATGGAATGTGGAATGGAATGGATTGCAGTGTGGAATGGAATGGAATGTGGAATGGAATCGAATGGAATGCAAGGTGAAATGGAATGGAATGGAATGGAATGCAATGTGGAGTGGAATAGAATGGAATAGAATGGAATGTGGAGTGGAATGGTATGCAATCTGGAATGGAATGGAAAGGAATGCAGAAAGGAATATGGAATGGAATGGAATGGAATGTGGAAAGGAATGTGGAAAGGAATGTGGAATGGAATGGAATGGAATGTGGAATGGAATGGAATGGAATGTGTAATGGAATGGAAAGTGCAATGGAAGGGAATGGAATGTGGAAAGGAATGGATTGCAACGTGGAATGGAATGGAATGTCGAATGGAATCGAATGGAATGGAATATGAAATGGAATGGAATGGAATTTGGACTGGAATGTGGAATGGAATGGAATGGAATTTGGAATGGAATGGAATGGAATGTGGAATGGAATGGAATGGAATATGGAATTGAATGGAATAGAATGGAATGTGGCATGCAATGGAAAGAATTGGAATGGAATGTGGAACGAAATGGAATGGAATGTGGAATGGAATGGAATGGAAGGAGGAGTGGAATGGTATGTAATGAGGAATGGAATTTAGTGGAATGGGGAATGGAATATAGAATTGAATGGAATGGACCATGGAATGGAATGGAATGGAAAGCCGAATGGAATGAAATGGAAGGGAATGCGGAATGCAATGGAATGGAATGGAATGGAATGTGGAATGGAATGCAATGGAATGTGGAATGGAATATGGAATGGAATGTGGAATGGAATGTGGAATGCAATGGAATGGTTTGTGGAATCGAATGGAATGGAATGGAATGTGAAAAGGAATGGAATGGAATGTGGAATGCAGTGGAATGGAATGGAATGATTTGTGGAATGGAATGCAATGGAATGTTGATTGCAATTTGGAATGGAATGTGGAATGGAATGTGGAATGCAATGGAATGGACAGTGGAATGGAGTTGAATGGAATGGATTGTGAAAACGATTGTAATGTAATGTGGAATTGAAAGTGGAATGAAATATGGAATGGAATGAAATGGAATTGAAAGTATTGTGGAATGGAATAGAATGGAATGTGGAATGCAATGGAATTTAATGGAATGGGATATGGAAAGGAGTGGAATTTGAAATGGAATGGAAAGGAGTGTGGAATGGAATGAAATGGAACGTGGAATTGAATGTGGAATGGAAAGGAATGGAACGTGGAATGGTATATGAAATGGAATGGAATGAAGTGTGGAATGGAACGTGGAATGGAACGTCTAATGGAAGGTGGAATGGAACGTGGAATGGAATTTGTATTGGAATGTGGAATGGAATGGAATGGAACGTGGAATGGAATGTGGGATGGAATGAAATGAAATGTGTAATGGAATGTGGAATGGAATAGAATGTAATGTGGACTGAAATGTAGAATGAAATGGAATGGACCGTGGAATGGAAAGTGGAATGGAATGGAATGGAATGTCTAATGGAACGTGGAATGGAATGGAATGGAATGTCTAATGGAACGTGGAATGGAATGGAATGGAAAGTGGAATGGAACTTGGAATGGAACGTGGAATGGAACGTGGAAAGGAATGTGGAAAGGAATGTGGAATGGAATGTAGAATGGAATGGAATGGAATGTGGAAGGGAATGGAATGGAATCTGGAATGCAATAGAATGGAATGTGGAAAGGAACGTGGAATGGAATTGAATGGAATGCGGAATGGAACGGAACGGAATGGAATGTGGAATGGAATGGAATGGAATGTGGAATGGAATGTGGAATGGAATTGAATGGAATGCGGAATGGAATGGAAAGGAATAGGGAATGGAATGGAATGGAATTTGGAATGGAACGTTCCTTTCCACATTCCATTCCACATTCCATTCAACCTTCCATTCCCTTCCATTCCACGTTCAATTCCAGTTTCCATTCCACATTCCATTGCATTCCATTTCACGTTCCATTCCAAGTTCCATTCCACTCCATTCCACGTTCCATTCGAAGTTCCATTCCACTCCATTCCACGTTCCTTTCCACATTCCATTCCTCTTTCCATTCCAAACCATCCTACTTTCCATTCCATTCCATTCCACATTCCTTTCCATTCATTTCCACATTCAATTGGACATTCCATTCCATCTTCCATTCCATTCCTTTCTATTCCACATTCCATTCCATTCCATTCCACTTTCCATTGCATTATATTTCGCATTCCATTCCATTCCATTCCAAATTACACTACATTCCATTCCATTCGACATTCCATTCCATTCCATTCCACATTCCATTCACTTCCATTCCACATTCCATTCCAAGTTCCACTCCACATTGCATTCCACTTTCAATTGCACGTTGTATTCCACGTTCCATTCCCTTCCATTCCACATTCCATTCCATTGCATTCCACTTTCCATTACACGTTCGATTCCACATTGCATTCCTCGTTTCATTCCGCGTTCCATTCCACGTTCCCTTTCTTTCCACTCCACATTCCATTCCATTGCCTTACACATTCCATTCCTTTCCATTCCATTCCATTGCACAATCCATTCCACATTCCATTCCCTTCCATTACACATTCCATTCTATTCCATTCCACATTTCATTCCACGTTACGTTCCAAGTTCCATTGCACGTTCCATTCCAATACATTCCACATTCCATTCCACATTGCATTCCATTCCAGACCATATTCCATTCCACATTCCATACATTCCATTTAAACATTCCATTCCATTCGATTCCACATTGCATTCCGCATTCCTTTCCGTTTCACACTGCATTCCACATTTCATTACACATTCCATTCCATTCCATCCCACATTCCATTCCACATTCCAATCCTTTCCATTCCACGTTCCATTCCACGTTCCATTCCACATTCCATTCCATTCCATTCCACTTTGCATTCCAACTTCCATTCCATATTCCATACCATTCCATTGCACATTACATTCCACAATCTATTCCATTCAATTCCCCATTCAATTCCACGTTGCTTTCCACGTTCCATTTCACATTCTATTTCATGTTTCTTTCCTGTCCATTCCACATTGCGTTCCACATTCCATTCCACATTCCATACCATTCCATTGCACATTCCATTTCACAGTCCATTCGATTCAGTTCCACATTCAATTCCACGTTCCGTTCCACATTCAATTCCACTTTCCATTCCACCTTCTATTTCACTTTCCATTCTATTCCATTCCATTTCATTTCACATTCTGATCCATTCCATTCCACATTCCATTCCATTCCATTCCACAATCCATTCCATTCAATTCCACATTCCATTCCACATTGCATTCCACATTCCATTCCATTCCATTCTATTACAGTTTCCATTCCATTCCATTCCACTTTCCATTCCACATTGTATTCCACATTCCATTCCACGTTCCATTCCGTTCCATTCCATTCCACATTCTATTCCATTCAATTCCGCATTCCATTAGAGTCCATTCCATTCCATTCCACATTCCATTCCATTCCATTCCATTCCATTCCACATTCCAATCCATTCCAATCCATTCCACATTCCATACCATTCTATTTCACATTAAATTCCATTCCATTTCACATTGCATTCCACGTTGCATTCCACGTTCTATTCCATGTTCCATTCTTCATTTCATTCCTTTGCATTGCACACTCCATTCCATGCCATTACACATCCCATTCCATTCCATTCCACATTTCATTAATCGTTTGATTCCATTCCATTCCACGTTCCATTCCACGTTCCATTCCACATTCCATTCCATTCCATTCCATATTCCATTCTACGTTACATTCCACTTTCCATTCCACTTTCCATTCCATATTCCATTCCGCAATCCATTCCTTTCCATTCCACGTTCCATTCCACATTCCATTGCACATTCAATTCAACATTCCATTCCACATTCCATTGAACATTCCATTAAACATTCCATTCCATTCCATTCCACATAGTGGTCCATTCTAGTTCACATTCCATTCCACATTCCATTCCATTCCATATAAACATTCCATTCCATTGCACATTCCATTCCATTCCACATTCCGTTCCATTCAATTCCACATTCCATTCCACATTGCATTCCACATTCCATTCCATTCCATTCTATTACACTTTCCATTCCATTCCATTCCACTTTCTATTCCACATTGTATTCCACATTCCATTCCACGTTCCATTCCATTCCATTCCATTCCACATTCTATTCCATTCAATTCTGCATTCCATTAGAGTCCATTCCATTCCATTCCACATTCCATTCCATTCCATTCCATTCCACATTCCAATCCATTCCATTCCATTCCACATTCAATTCCATTGAATTCCACCTCCCATTCCATATTTAATTCCACATTGCATTCCACATTCCAGTCCGTTCGTTTACATTTTCCATTCCACGTTCCATTCCACATTCCATTCCACAATAAATTCCATTCTATTACATTCTATTCCACATTCCATTCAAATTTCCATTCCACATTCCATTCCACAATTCAATAGACTCCATTCTACCGTCCATTCCACATTACTTTCCATTCCACTCCACATTCCATTCCATATTCCATTCCAGTTTCCATTCGATTCCTTTCCACATTCCATTCCACATTCCATTCCATTGTATTCAACGTTGCATTCCATTCTAACCGACATTGCATTCCAAGTTCCATTCCAGATATCATTCCACCTTCCATTCCATTCCATTCCACGTTCCATTCCATTCCATTCCGTATTCCAATCCACATTCCATTTCACTTTCCATTCCCTTCCATTCCACATTCCATGCCATTCCTTTCCACATTACAAATTTTCCACATTTCATTCCACATTCCATTCCACGTTCCATTCCATTACCTTCGACTGTCTGTTCCGCGTTCCATTCCATGTCCCATTCCATTCCATTCCATGTTCCCTTCCGCTTTCCATTTAATGCCTCTTAACGTTCCATTCCAATCCATTCCACTTTCCATTCCACATTGTATTCCACATTCCATCCCACGTTTCATTCCACATTCCATTCCATTCCATTCCAAATTGCATTCCACAGTCCATTCAACGTTCCGTTCCACAATCCATTTTGTTCCATTCCACATTCCATTCCACACTCCATTCCACATTCCATTCCACATTCCGTTCCATTCCTTTCTACATTCCATTCCACATCCTACTCCATATTCCATTCCGTTCCATTCCACATTCCATTGCATTCCCTGCCACATTCCTTTCCATATTCAAATCCATTCCATTCCACATTCCATTCAATTCCATTCCACATCCCATTCCACAGAATCTTCCACATTCCTTTCCACATTCGATTCGATTCCATTCCATTCCACATTCCATTCCACATTCTATTCCACATTCTATTTCGAATTCCGTTCCACTCCATTCCATGTTCCCTTCCACATTCCATTCCACATTCCATTGCATTCCATTCAACATTCCATTCCACATTCAATTTCACATTCCATTACACATTCCATTACATTCCATTCCACATTCAATTCCATTCCATTGCATTCCACATTCCATACCACGTTCCATACCACTTTCCAGTAAACTTTCCATTCCACATTCCATTCCGTTCCATTCCACATTCCGTTCCTTTCCATTCCATTCCACTTTCCATTCCACATTTCATTCCATTCCATTCCACATTCCACTACACATTCCATTCCACATTCCATTGCATTCCATTCCACATTCCTTTCCACATTCCATTCCATTTCACATTCCAGTCCACAATCCGTACCACATTCAATTCCACTTTCCATACCACATTCCTTTCCATTCCATTCCACATTCCATTCCATTCCATTCCACATTCCAATCCATTACATTCCACATTCCATTCCATTATATTCCACATTTCATTCCACATTCCATTGCACTTTGCATTCCATTTAATTTCACTTTCTATTCCGCGTTCCATTGGACGTTCCATTCTACTGTCCATTCCAAGTTCCTGACCATTCCATTCCACGTTGCATTCCATGTTCCATTCCATTCCATTCCACATTCCATTCCATTCCATTGCATATTCCATTCTATTCCTTTCCACTTTCTATTCCATTCCATTCCACGTTCTCTTTCACTTTGCGTTACGTTTTCCATTCCACGTTCCACTCCATTCCATTCCACGTTCCATTCCATTCAATTCCACTTTCCATTTCATACCATTCCATGTTCCATTCAACATTCCATTTCACATTGCATTCCACCTTCCATTCCAATCCATTCCATTCCATTCCACATTACGTTCCATTCCATTCCACTTCCAGTTCCATTCAATTCCACATTCCATTCCATTCCATTCCATTCCATTCCAAGTTCCCTTCCATACCATTACGCATTCCTTTCCATTCTATTAAATTCCACATTCCATTCCTTTCCATTCCTTTTCATTCCAAATTCCACACCATTGCTTTCCATTCCACATTGCATTCGTTTCCATTCCATATTCCACTCCATTCCTTTGCATATTCCATTCCATTCCTTGCCATTCCATTCCACATTCCGTTCCACATTTCCTTCCGTTCCATTCCAAAGTCCATTTCACATTACATTCCATTCCATTCCACATTCCATTCCACATTCCATTCCATTTCATTCAAAATTCCATTCCACATGGCATTCCACATTCCCTTTCACATTCCACTCCATTCCTTTCCACATTCCATTCCACATTCCATTCCATTCCATGCCAATTCCCATACCACATTCCATTCCTCATTCCATTCCATTCCATTCCACATTCCATACCACAATCCATTCCATTGCATTCCACGTTCCATTCCATTACATTACACATTCCATTCCGCATTCCATTCCACGTTCCATTCCATTCCATTCCATGTCACTTTCCACTTTCCATTCCATTCCTTTCAACTTTCCATTCCACGTTACATTGCACATTCCATTCCACATTCCATTCCAAATTCCATTCCACATTCCATTGTACGTTCCATTCCATTCTATTCCACGATCCATTCCACATTCCATTCCATTCCATTTCACTTTCCATTCTACATTCCATTCCACGTTCCATTCCTCTTCCCATTCTTTTCTATTCCATGTACCATTCCACATTGCATTCCATTCCACGTTCCATTTCACATTCCATTCCTCATTCCATTCCACATTGCACTCCGTTCTATTCCACATGCCACTCCACAATCCATTCCACCGTCAATTCCACATTCTATTCCATTTCATTCCTCATTCCATGCCAATCCGTTCCACATTCCATTGACTTCCATTCCACATTTCATTCCACTTTCCATTCCCTTCCATTCCATATTTCATTCAACACTCCATTCCGTTCCTTTCCACATTCTATTCCACATTCCTATCCATTCCATTCCACTTTCCATTCCATTCCGTTCCACATTCTATTCCACATTCCATTCCATGTTCCATTCGATTCCATTCCACGCTACATTCACCTTCCATTCCACATTCCATTCCACGTTCCATTCCACGATCCATTCCATTCCATTCCACGTTCCATTCCATGTTCCACTCCACAATTCATTCCACTTTTCATTAAACATTCCGTTCCACATTCCATTGCGTTCCATTACAGATTGGATTCCATTGCATTCCACATTCCATTCCATTCCAATTAAACCTTCCAATCCATTCCATTCCACATTCCATTCAACCTTGCATTCCATTCCACATTTCATTCCACATTCTATTCCAAACTCCATTCCGTACCATTCCACATTCCATTACTTTCCATTCCACGTTCCATTCCACATTACATTCCAAATTCATTTCCACATTGCATTCCACATTCTATTCGATTCCATTCCACATTCCAATCCACATTCCATTCCGTTGCCTTCCACATTCCCTTCCGTTGCCTTCCACATTCCCTTCCACATTCCCTTCCACATTCCATTCCACATTCCATTCCACATTCCATTCCACATTCCATTCCATTCCATTCCACGTTCCATTCTACGTTCCATTCCACATTCTATTCCACGTTCCATTCCATGTTCCATTCCATTTCATTCCACGTTCCATTCCACTTTCCATTCCATTCTCTTACACGTTACATTCCACATTCCATTGTACATTCCATTCCAACTTCCATTCCACATTACATTTCACATGACATTCCACTATACATTCCACATTCCCTTCCAATCAAGTTCCATTCCACATTGCATGCCATTCCATTCCATGTTCCATTTCACATTCCATTCCACATTCCATTCCACGTTTCAGTGCACATTCCATTCTACGTTACATTAGACATTCCATTCCACGTTCCATTACACGCCCCGTTCCATGTTCCATTCCATTCAATTCCACGTTCCATTCCACGTTTCATTACGCATTCCATTCCACTTTCCCTTCCACATTCCATTCCACATTCCATTCTACATTCCATTCCATTGCATTCCGCATTCCATTCCGTTCCATTCCACATTCCAATTCACTTTCCTTTCCATTCCATTCCACATTCCGTTCCATTCCGTTACACATTCCATTCCATTCCATTCCACATTCCATTCCATTCCATTACACTTTCCATCCCACTTTCCATTCCATTCCATTCCACATTCAATTCCACTTTCCATTCCATTCCATTCCATTTGATTCCACATTCCATTCCATTCCATTCCACATTCCATTCCATTGCATTCCATTAAATTCCACATTCTTTCCATTCCATTACACTTTCCATTCCATTCCATTCCAACTTCCATTCCATTCCATTCCACCTTCCATTCCATTTCATTCTATTCCATTCCATTCCATGTTCCATTCCATTGATTTCCACATTGTGTTCCATTCCGTTCCATTCCACATTCTATTCCATTCTATTTCGCATTCCATTACATTCCATACTGCATTCCATTACATTTCAATCCATTCCTTGTAATTTCATCCCACATTGCATTCCACACCATTCCATTACACCTTTCATTCCATTCCATTCCATTCCATTCCATTTCACATTCCATTCCATGTTCCATTCCTCTTTCCATTCCATGTTCCATTCCACGTTCCATGTTACATTCCATTCCAGTCCTTTCCACTTTCCACTCCATTGCATTCCACGTTCCATTTCACTCCATTACACATTCCATTCCCCATTCCATTTCACCTTCCATTCCACATTCCAGTTCGCATTGCATTCCATTCCATTCCTTTCCATTGCGCATTATATTCCATTCCAAACCGTATTCCATTCCATTCCATTCCACGTTTCATTCCATTCCACATTCCATTCCATTTCGCTTCCCTTTCCATTCCATTCCACATTCCATTACATTCGATTCCACATTCCATTCCTCAATCTATTCCATTCCATTCCACATTCCATTCCACATTCCATTCAAAATTTCATTCCACATTCCATTCCATTCCATTCCATTCCACATTTAATTCCACGATCCACTCTATTCCTCATTTCATTCCACATTCCATTTCATTCCATTCCATATTCCTTTGCACGTTCCATTCTATTCCATTCCACTTTCAATTCCATTCTGTTCCATTCCACATTCCATTCCACATTCCATTCCTTTCCATTCCACATTCCATTCCATTCCATTCCACATTCCATTCCCTTCCATTCCACATTCCATTCCATTCTATTCCATTCCAGTCCACATTCCATTCCACTTTTCATTCCATTCCATTGTACATTCAATTCAATTCCATTTCACATTCCATTCCATTCCATTTCACATTGCACTCCATTCCGCTCCACATTGCATTCCATTGCATTCCACATTGCATTCCATTTCATTCCATTCCAATCCACATTCCATGCCACATTCCATTCCATTCCATTGTACATTAAATTAAATTCAATTCCATTTCACATTCCATTGCATTCAATTTCCCATTGCATTCCTTTCCACTCCACATTGCATTCCATTTCATTCCACTTTGCTTTCCATTCCATTCCATTCCACATTCCTTTCCATTCCATTCCAGATTCAATTCCATTCCATTCCACAGTCCAATACATTCTATTCCATTCCATATTCCATTCAATTCCATTCCACATTCCATTCCATTCCATAGCATTCAATTACACTTTCCATTCAACATTCAATTCCATTCCATGCCACATTCCATTATATTCCATTCCGCAGTAAATTCCTTTCCATTCCACATTGCATTCCATTCCATTCCATTTCTCATTCCATAACATTCCATTCCATACTCAATTCAATTCCATTCCACATTCCATTCCAATCCAGTCCGCATTCCATTCCATTCCATTCCGCATTCCATTCCATTGCATTCCAGATTCAATTCCGATTCATTCCACATTCCATTCCATTCCATTCCATTCCATTCCATTCCATTCCATTCCATTCCATATTACATTCAATTCCATTCCACATTCCATTCCATTCCCTTCCTTTCCATATTTCATTCAATTCCATTCAACATTCCATTCCATTCCATACCATTCCATTACACATTCTGTTCAAAATTCCATTCCATTCCATGCCACTTTCCATTATATTACATTCTGCAGTAAATTCCATTCCATTCCATTTCATATTCCATTCCATTCCATTTCACATTCCATTCCATTCCATTCCACATTTAATTCAATTCCATTCCACATTCCATTCCATTGCTTTCCTCATTCCATTCAATTCCATTCCACATTCCATTCCATTCCATTCCACATTACATTTTATTCCATTCCGCATTGCCTTTCATTCCGTTCCATTGCACATCCCATTCCATTCCATTCCATTCCATTGCACATTCCATTCCACATTCCATTACTTTCAATTCCACATTCCATTCCATTCTATTTCACATTCCATTCCATACCATTTTCCATTCCGTGACACATTACATTTCACATTCGATTACATTCCTTACCACATTCCGTTCCATTCCATTCCACTTTCCATTTCACATTCCATTGAACATTACTTTCCACATTCCATTCCATTACATTCCACATTGCATTCCGCATTCTGTTCCAGTCCATTCCACATTCCATTCCACATTCCATTCCTCATTCCCTTCCACATTCCACTGCATTCAATTCCACATTCCATTCCATATTCCCTACCACATTCCTTTGCATTCCATTCCACAATCAATTCAATTACCTTCCACATTTTATTCCACTTTACATTCCACTTTCCATTCCATTCCATTCCACGTTACATTCCACGTTCATTGGACATTCCCTTCCACAATCCATTTGACGTTGCTTTTCTTTCCATTCCATGTTTCATTCCAGGATCCAATGCATTCCATTCAAATTTACATTCCATTCCATTCCGCATTCCAATCCATTCCTTTCCACTTTCCATTCCATTCCATTGCACGTTCCCTTCCACTTTTCATTCCACTTTCCATTCCACGTTCCATTCCATTCCATTCCACGTTCCATTCTTTTCCATTTCACGTTTCATTACATTCCATTCCACGTTCCTTTCCACATTCCATTTCACATTCCATTTCACCTTCCATTGCATTCTATTCCATTCCATTCCACAGTCCATTCCATTCCATTCCACTTCCCATTCCATTCAATTCTACATTCCATTCCATTGCCTTACATTCCATTCCAAATTCCATTCCATAACATTCCGCATTCCATTCCATTCCATATTCGATTCCATTGCATTCCACATTCCATTCTATTCCATTCCACATTCCATTCCATTCCATTCCTTTTCATTCCATATTCCACACCGTTCCATTCTATTCCACATTGAATTCCTTTCCATTCCACTTACCATTCCATTGCATTCCACATTGCATTCCTTTCCATTCCACATTCCTTTCAATTCCATTCCACTTTCCACTCCATTTCATTCTTTTCCATTCCACGTTCCATTCCGCCTTCTATTACCTTGTATTCCACATTCCATTCCATTATATTCCACATTCCATTCCACTTTCCTTTCCAACTTCCATTCCATGATCCATTCCATTCCATTCCTTTCCACAGTCCATACCATTCCGTTCCATTCCTTTCCGGATTCCATTCCATTCCATTGCACATTCTCTTCCACATTCCATTCCATACCATTACACATTCCATTCCATTCCATTCCATTCCAGATTCCATTCCTTTACATTCGACATTTCATTCCACATTCCATTCCACGTTCCATTCCAGATTGAATTACAAGTTCCTTTCCACATTCCATTCCACATTCCCTTCCACATTCCATTCCATTCCACATTTCATTCCACATTCCATACCACATTCTTTTCCATTTCATTACACATTCTGTTGCTTTACATTACACGTATCATTCCATTCCATTCCACGTTCCATTCAACTTACCATTGGACTTTCCATTCCACTTTCCATTCCACGTTCCATTCCATTCCATATTCCTCTCCAAATTGTATTCCATTAAATTAAATGTTCCATTCCATTCCATTCCACGTTGCATTCCGTTCCATTCCACGTTCGATTCCATTCCATTCCACTTTCCATTCCATTCCACCTTCCATTCCATTCCATTCCACATTCCATTTCACATTCCATACCACCTTCCGTTCCACTCCATTATTTCCAATCCACATTCCATTCCATTCAATTCCACTTCCCATTCCATTCAATTCCTCATTCCATTCCATTCCAATATATTCCATTCTATTCCTTTCCATTCCATATTCCATTCGACTCCATTTCACATTCCATTCCATTCCATTCCATTCCACGTTCCATTCCATTCCATTCCATTCCACATTCCATAGAATTCCATTCCATTCCACATTCCATTCCACATTCCATTGAATTCCATTCCACATTCCATTCCATTCCATTCAACATTCCATTCCAGGTTCCATTCCATTCCATTCCGAATTCCATCCCATTCCAATCCATTCCATTCCTGATTCCTTTCCATACTGTTACACTTTCTATTCCACATTCCATTCACATTCCATTTTACGTTACATTCTATTCTGTTCCGTTCTGCTTTCCATTTCACGTTCCATTGCACATTCCATTCCATGTTCCATTCCATTCAATTCCACGTTCCATTCCACATTCCATTCCACGTTCCATTCCAGGTTCCATTCAAATTTCCATTCCATGTTCCATTCCAAGTTCCATTCCATTCCATTCCACGTTCCATTTCAAATTGCATTCCACTTTCCAGTCCACATTCCATTCCACATTCCTTTCCACATTCCATTCCACATTCCATTCCGTTCCGTTCCACATTCCATTCCACATTCCATTCCTCATTCCATTCCCCATTCCATTCCATCCCATTCCATCTTCCTTTCCACTTTCCAGTAGACTCCTTTCCACATTCCTTACGCCATTGTATTCCATTCCATTCCAACTTCAATTCCACATTCCATTCCTTTCCATTCCTCATTCCATTCCATTCCTTTCCAGATTCCATTTCATTCCATTCCACATTACTTTCAATTCAATTCCATTCCATTCCACATTCCATTCGATTGCATTCCACATTCCATTCCATACAATTCCACATTACATTACGTTAAATTCCACATTCCTTTCCCCATTCCATTCCACATTGCATTCCATTCCACTCCACATTCCTTTCCACATTCCATAGGACATTGTATTCTTCAATCCATTCCATTCCATTCAACATTCATTTCCATCCCATTCCACATTTCATTCCACATTCCATTCCATTCCATTCCATTACATTCCATAAGCCATTCCACACCATTCTATATTGCATTTCACATTCCATTCCACATTCTATTTCACATTCCATTCCACATTCCTTTCCATTCAATTCCACATTCCATTCCACATTTCATTCCATTCCATTCCACTCCACATTCCATTCCACATTCCATTTCATTGCATTCAACATTGCATTCCACTGCATCTGACATTCCATTCCACTTTCCATTCCACATTTCATTCCAGTTTCCATTCCATAACATTCCACGTTCCATTCCATTCCATTCCACATTCCAATCCACATTCAATTTCACCTTCTATTCCCCATTCCATTCCGTTCCTTTCCACATTCCAATCCTTTCCACATTCCATTCCACTTTCCATTACACTGCATTCCACGTTCTATTCCACGTTCTATGCCATGTTCCATTCCATTCCATTCCACGTTGAATTCCACTTTCCATTCCATTTCATTTAGCATTCCATTCCAATCCATTCCACTTTCCATTCCACATTCCTTTCCACATTCCATACCACATTCCATTTGACATTCCATTCTGTTCCATTCCACATTCCACTCCACATTCCATTCCACATTCCATTCCACATTTCATTCTGTTCCATTCCCCATTCCATTCCACACTGCATTCCACATTCCATTCCACATTCCGTTCCGTTGCTTTTCACATTCCATTCCACATTCTATTCCACTTTCCATTGCGTTACTTTCCACATTGCATTGCATTCCCTTCCACATTCCTTTCCGCATTAAAATCCATTCCATAATACATTCAATTCCTTCTATTCCACGTTCCATTCCACATTCCATTCCACATTCCATTCCACAATTAATTCCTTTCCGCATTAAAATCCATTCCATAGCACATTCAATTCCTTCTATTCCACGTTCCATTCTACATTCCATTCCACATTCCATTCCACAATTCATTCCTTTCCTTTCAAAATTCTATTCCACATTCCATTTCACATTTCATTACACATTCCAATCCATTCCATTCGATATTCAATTCCATTTCATTCCACATTCCATTCCACGTTCCTTTCACTTTCCATTACACTTTCCATTCCACGTTCCTTTCCATTCATTTCTACATTCTTTTCCACATTCCAATCCATTGCATACAACTTTCCATGCCACTCTCCATTCCACATAACATTCCTTTCCATTCCACATTCCATTCTACATTCCATTCCCCATTTCACCGCATTCCATTCCACATTCCATTCCACATTCCATTCCATTCCATTACACAATCCCTTCCACAATCCATTCCACATTCCATTCCACATTCCATTCCATTCCATTCCATATTCCATTCCATTCTATCTGACATTCAATTCCATGTTCCATTGCACTTTCCGTTCCACGTTCCATTCCATTCCAATCCATGTTCCATTCTGTTCATTCCACATTTCACTCCACCTTCCATTTCGCATTCCATTCGGCATTCCATTACACATTCCCTTGCATTCCATTCCCCATTCCATTCCATTCCATTCCACCTTCCATTCCATTCCTTTCCATATTCCAATCCTTTCCGCATTCCATTCCACATTCCTTTCCACATTCCATTCCTATCCATTCCACGTGGCATTCCATGATCCATTCTGTGTTCCATTCCATTCCACTCCACGTTCCGCTCCACATTCCATTGCATTCCATTTCACGTTCCCTTCCACAATTCCATTACTAATTCCATTCCTCTTTCCATTCCATTCCATTCCGCATTTGATTCCACTCTCCACTCCACATTACATTCCACATTCCAATCCCTTCCATTCCACATTCCATTCCGCATTCCACCCCACATTTCATTCCACAATGCATTCCACTCCATTTCAGATTCCATTCCATTCCACTCCACATTCCATTCCACTTTGCATTACACGTTCCATTCCACATTCTCTTTCATGTTCCATTCCATTCCATACCACGTTGTTTCCACGTTCCATTCCATTCCGTTCCAGTTTCCTTTCCACATTCCATTCCACATTCCATTCCAGATTACTTCCATTCCATTCCACTTTCCATTCCACATTCCATTCGATTCCATTCCACATTCCATTCCATTCCATTCCACATTACATTCCACGTCCCATTCCATTCCATTATACGTTGAATTCTACATTCACTTCCATTCCATTTCACGTTGCATTCCACATTATATTCAATTACATTCCACATTCCATTCCATTCCATTCCATTCCACATTCCATTCCAAATTCCAGTCCATATTCCTTTCAATTCCATTCCATAATCCATTTGATTCCATTCCACATTCCTTTTCATTTCATCCCACATTCCATTCCACATTCCATTCCATTCCAATCCACATTCAGATCCATTCCATTCTCTTCTATTCCACATTCTTTTCCATTCCATTCCGTTCCACCTTCCATTCGAATTTATTACACATTCCATTCCGTTCCCTTCAACATAAATTTCCACATTCCATTCCGTATTCCATTCCACTTTCCATTACGTTCTATTCCACAAATCATTCCTTTCCATTCCACATTCCATTCCTTTCATTCCATTCCACATTCTGTTCCATTCCTTTCCATTCCAATCCACATTCCATTCAATTCCACTCCATTCCATCTGACATTCCATTCCATTCAATTCCACATTCCATTTCATTGCACATTGCATTCGTTTCCATTCCATTCCCCGTTCCATTCCATTCTATTCCACTTTCCAGTCCATTCCTTTCCATATTCCATTCCATTCCATCCCACATTACATTCCATTCAATTCCACATTCCATTTCATTCCATTGCACATTGCATTCGTTTCCATTACATTCCACATTCCATTCCATTCTATTCCACTTTCCAGTCCATTCCATTCCACATTCCATTCCACCTTCCATTAAATTCCATTCCATTCCTCATTCCATTCCATTCTATTAGTCATTCCATTCCACGTTCCACTCCACTTTCCATTGCAAGTTCTTTACATGTTCCATTCCAAGTTCCATTCAATTCCATTCCACATCCCATTCCACATTCCATTCCATTCCATTCCACATTCCATTCCACATTCCATTCCATTCCATTCCACATTCCATACGATAACATTCCATTCCATTCCACATTCCATTCCATTCCATTCCACATTCCATTCCACATTTCATTCCATTCCATTCCAAATTCCATTCCATTCCATTCCATTCCACATTCCATACCATTCCATTCCATTTCCTTCCACATTCCATTCCGTTCCATTCCACATTCCATTCCACATTCCATTCCATTGCATTAAACATTCCATTCCACATTCCATTCTATTCAATTTCACATTCCATTCCGTTCCATTCCAGATTCTTTACACATTCCATTTCGCATTCCATTCCACATTCGGTTCCACGTTCCATTCCACATTCCATTACTTTCCATTCCACATTCCATTTCACATTCCATTGTGTTCCATTACACATTCCTTTCAACATTCCATTCAACATTCCATTCCACATTCCTTTCTGCATTGCATTCCACTTTTCTCTCCATTCCATTCCACACTGCATTCCATTCCATTCCACATTCCAGTTCTCATTCCATTCCATTCCATTGCACTTTCCATTCCACATTCCATTCCTTTCCATTCCACTTTCCATTCCATCCCATTCCACATTTCATTCAACGTTCCATTCTACGTTCCTTTCTAAGGTCCATTCAATTAAATTCCACGTTCCATTCGCCATTACATTACATTACATTCCACTTTCATTTCCACATTCCATTCCACTTTCCATTCCTTTGCATTCCACATTCCATTCCATTCCATTCCACATTGCATTTTATGCACCATTCCATTCCAGTCCATGCCCAATTCCACATTGCAATCCATACTCCATTTCACATTCCATCACACGCTATTTCACATTGCATTCCTCATTCCACTACATTACATTCCGCAATCCATTCCACAGTCCATCAGGTTCCATCCCACATTCCATTCCACATTCCATTCCATTGCATTCCACATTAAATTAAACATTCCATTACATTACATATGACTTTCTATTCCACTTTCCATTCCACATTCCTTTTCACATTCCATTCCGTTCCATTACAGATTCCATTCCACACTCCATTCCACATTGCATTCCACATTCCATTCTGTTCCATTCCATATTTCGTTCCACATTCCATTCCGCATTCCATTCCACATTCCATTCCACATTCCATTACATTCCTTTCGACTTTCCATTCCATTCCATTCCACATTCCATTCCACGTTCCATTCAACGTTCTATTCCAAGTTCCATTTGATATCATTCCACGTTCCACTCCGCATTATATTCCATTCCATTCCACTTTCCTTTCAACATTCCATTCGCCATTCCATTCCAGATTACATTGCCTTCCATTCCACATTCCATTCCGCATGCCGTTCCACAATGCATTCCATTCCATTCCATTGCACATTCCGTTCCACATTCCACTCCTTTCCTTTCCACATTTCCTTCCACATTCCATTCCACATTTCATTACACATTCCATTCTATTCCACATTCCAATACACGTTCAATTCCATTACATTCCACGTTCCATTCCACGTTCCATTCCACTTTCCATTACACATTCCAATCCACATTCCATTACACATTCCACTCCAAATTCCGTTCCACAATACATTCCACATTCCATTCCACAATGCATTCCACATTCCATTCCTTTCCATGCCACATTTCATTCCACGTTCCATTCCTTTCCTTACTGTTTTCAATTCTATTATATTTGACATTCCATTCCACATTCCATTCCAAATTGCCTTTCACTTTCCATTGCATTCCATTACACATTCCATTCCACACTCCATTCCACATTCCATTCCACATTCCATTCCACGTTCCATTCCATTCCATTCCACATTACGTTTCACATTCCTTTCCACATTCTATTCCACACTCCATTCCACATTCCATTCCGTTCCATTCCATTACATTTCACATTCCATTCCGTTAAATTCCAGATTCCATTCCTCATTTCATTTCACATTCACTTCCACATTCCTTTCCACATTCCGTTCCACATTCCATTCCCTTCCTTTTAACGTTCCATTCCATTCCATTCCACGTTCCATTTCACTTTCAATTCCGTTCTTTTCCACGTTCCATTCCACATTCCATTCCACATTCCATTCCACATTTTGTTCAACATTCCTGTCCACGTTCTCTTCCACTCCATTCAACATTCCATTTCACATTCCATTACATTCTATTCCACGTTGCATTCCACATTCCATTTCACATTCCATTCCATTCCATTCACCATTTCATTCCATTCCATTCCGCATTCCATTCCACTGTCCATTGTACGTTCCATTCCAAGGTCGATTCAATTCCACTCCACCTTCCATTGCACCTTCCATTCCATTCCATTCCACATTCCATTCCTTTCCATTTCGTATTCCTTTACATGTTCCATTCCATCCCATTCCACTTTCCATTCCAGGTTGCATTCCACTTTCCATTCCAAAT
Source organism: Pongo abelii (assembly GCF_028885655.2). Taxonomy (NCBI): domain Eukaryota; kingdom Metazoa; phylum Chordata; class Mammalia; order Primates; family Hominidae; genus Pongo; species Pongo abelii. The sequence continues at coordinate 4,215,504 of NC_071997.2, forward strand.
TCCAATCCACATTCCATTTCACATTCTATTCCACTCCATTTCACATACCATTGCAAATTCCACTCCATTCCATTCAACATTCCTTTCTACATTCCATACCACAATCCATTACACATTCCATCCCACATTCCATTCCACGTTCATTCCATTGAATTCCACGTTCAATTCCTCGTTCCATTGCATTACATTTTACATTCCATTACACATTCAATTCCGCTTTCCATTTCACATTCCATTCTGTTCAATTCCACATTCCTTTCCACATTCCATTGCACATTCCCTTCCACATTCCATTCAACATTCCATTCCACATTCCATTCCACTCCATACCACATTCCATTTCACATTCCAGTCCACGTTCCATTCCATTCCAGTCCACATTCTGTTCTATTCCGTTCCGCATACCAATCCATTCCATTGCACATTCCATTCCATTCCATTCCATTCTATTCCACATTCCATACCATTCCATTGCATTCCACATTATATTCTTTTCCATTACACATTCCATTCCTTTCCATTCCACATTCCATTCCATTCCATTCCACATTTCATTCCAATCCATTCCAACTTCCATTCCATGGTCCCTTCCACATTACCTTACATTTCATTCTATTCCATTGTACTCAATTCCACATTCCATTCCAATCTATTCCATTCCACATTCCATTGCATTCCATTCCACATTCCCTTCCACATTCCATTGCTTTCCTGTCCACATTCCGATCCACATTCCATTACACGTTCCATTCTACTCCATTCCACTTTCCATTCCACTTTCCATTGCATTCCTGTCGACATTCCATTCCACATTTCTTTCCACATTCCATTCCATATTTCATTCCATTCCATTCCTTTCCACAATCCTTTCCACATTCCAATGCATTCCAGTCCACATTCCATTCCACATTCCATTCCTTTCCATTCCTCATTCCATTCAATTCCAATCCACATTCCATCCCACATTTCATTCCATTCTATTCCACTTTCCATTCCACATTCCGTTCCATATTCCATTGAATTCCATTCCCCTTCCATTCCACATTCCATAACATTTCATTCCACATTCCATTCCACGTACCAATCCGCATTCCATTCCACATTCGATTCCACGTTGCATTTCATTCTGTTCCATGTTGCATTCCAGGTTCCATTTATTTCAATTCATCGTTCCGTTACACTTTCCATTGCACATTCCATTGTACCTTCCATTCCACATTCCATTCCACATTCCATTCCACGTTCCATTCAACGTTCCATTCCACGTTCCATTCCATACCATTCCACGTTCTATTCCACATTCCATTCCTTTCCGTTCCTCGGTCCATTCCACTTTACATTCCCCATTCCATTCCACATTCCTTTCCATTGAATTAAACATTCCATTCCATTACATTACACATACCTTTTCACATTCCATTTCACATTCGATTCCTCAAGCCATTCCATTCCATTCGACAATCAATTCCATTTCTTTCCACATTCCACTCTACAATACACTCCATTCAATTCCATATTCCATTCCACACCATTCCATGTTCCATTCCACGTTCCATTCAACATTCCATTTCATATTCCATTCCACATTCCATTGCATTCCATTCCACATTCCCTTGCACATTTGATTTCACATTCCATTCCACATTCCATTCCATTCCATTCCACATTCCATTCCACATTCCATTCGATTGCATTCAACATTACGTTCCATTCCATCTCACTTTCCATTCCATGTTCCATTCCATTCCATTCCACATTCCATTCCACTCTGTTCCACATTCCATTCCACATCCCATTCCATTCCATTCCACATTCTATTCCACGTTCCATCCATTCCAATCCAAGTTCAATTCCACTTTCCATTGCACATTGCATTCCACATTCAATTCCACATTCCATTCCGTTCTATTCCACATTCCTTTCCACATTCCATTCCACATTTCTTTGCACATTGCATTCCACATTCCGTTCCATTCCATTCCACTTTCCATACCACATTCCATTCCATTCCATTTCACATCCCATTCAACATTGCATTCCGTTCGGTGCCGCATTCCATTCCATTCCATTTCACATTTCTTTCCCCATTCAATTCCATTCCATTCAACATTCCATTCCACATTCCATTCAATTCCATGTACCATTCCACCTTCCATTCCACATTCCATTCCACATTCCATTCCACGTTCCTTTCCACATTCCATTCCACGTTCCTTTCCACTACTTTGCACGTTTCATTCCATGATCAAATACATTCCATTACACATTTCATTCCACTTTTATTTCCGCTTTCCATTTCATTGCATTCCACGTTACATTCCACATTCCATTCCATTCTATTCCACGTTGCATTTCACATTGCATTCCACGTTCCATTCCACGATTCATTCCATTCCATTAGACATTCTGTTCCATTCCACCTTCCTTTCCACATTCCACTCCACTCCTTTCCACATTCCATTCCACATTCCATTCCATTCCATTCCAACTTCAATTCCACACTCCATTCCATTCCATTCCACATTCCAATCCATTCCACATACCACTCCATTCCATTCCACATTCCAATACATTCCACATACCATTCCATTCCATTCCACATTCCATTCCACGTTCCATTGCATTCCATTCCACCTTCCATTCCATGTTCCATTCCTCGTTCCCTCCCACGCTCCTTTCCACTTTCCATTCCACATTCCATTCCACTACATTCCATATTCCATACTATTCCATTCCTTTCCATTCCACAATGCATTACATTCCATTGCTCATTGCATTCCACATTCCATTCCTCATTCAATTCCTTTCCATTCCACATTCAATTCCTTTCTATTCCTCATTCCTTTCCACACTCCATTCCACATTGCAAATCACATTCCATTCCGTTTCATTCCACATTACGTTCCACATTGCATTCCACATTCCATTCCTTTCCATGCCATATTCCATTGCATTCCATTCAACTTTCCTTTCCTCATTCCAATATATTCCATTACACATTCCATTCCACTGCACATTCCATTTCACATTCTATTCCACATTCCATTACACATTCCATTGCATTGCATTCAAAGTTACCTTCCTCATTCTTTTCCACATTCCATTCCACATTCCATTGCATTGCATTCCATGTTCCCTTCCACATTCCATTCCACCTTCCATTCCACATTCCTTTCCATTCCATTCAACATTCAATTCCAGATTCCATTCCACATTCCATTCCACATTCCATTACGCCCATTCCACATTTCATTCCATTCCACTTTACATTCCATGATGCATTCCACGTTCCAATCCACGTTCCATTCCATTACATACCACGTTCCATTCCACATTGCATTCTATTCCTTTCCATTTTCCATTTAACATTCCATTCCACATTACATTTCACATTACATTCCTTTCCATTCCACATTCCATTCCACATTCCATTCCACATTCTGCTCAACATTCCATTCCACATTCCATTCCACTTTCCATTCCATTCCACTCCACATTCCATTCCACGTTCCATTCCTCGATCCATTCCACTTTCCATTCCATTCCATTCTACCATCCATTCCATTCCATTCCACGTTCCATTTCATTCCATTCAACTTTCCATTCCACATTCCATTCCACATTCCATTTCACAGTCCATTCCACATTCTATTTCAATTTCCATTCCGTTCCATTCCATTCCATTTCACATTCCATTCCTTTCCAATCCACATTCCATTCCATTCCAAATCAAGTTCCAATCCCTTTCAAATTCCATTCCATTCCATTCCACATTCGATTGAATTCCAATCCACATTCCATTCCATTGCATTCCACATTCAATTCCACTCTCCATTCCACATTCCTTTCCATTCCATGCTATTCAGCATTCCATTCCATTCCATTCCACATTCCATTCCTTTCCACATTCCATTCCATTGCATTCCACATTCCATTCCATCTGATTTCACATTCCATTACATTACATTGCATTCCACATTCCATTCTAATCGATTCCGCATTCCATAGAATTCCATTCCAGATTCCATTCCATTCCATTCCATTCCAGATTCCATTACATTCCATTCCACATTCCATTCCATTCCACATTCCGTTCATTCCATTCCACATTCCATTCCACATTCCATTCCACTTTCCATTCCATTCAATTCCACATTCCACTCCAGTACGTGCTGCATTCCATTCCATTCCTTTTCACATTCCATTCCATTACATGGTTTCCATATTACATTTCAATGCATTCCGCATTCCATTCCATTCCATTCCATTCTTTTCCGCGTTCCATTCCATTCCATTCAATTCCACATTCCATTCCATTCCATTCCACATTCCATTCAACTACATTCCACATTCCATTCCACATTCCATTCCACATTCCATTCCAAAATATATTCCACGTTCCATTCCATTCCATTCAATTCCACATTCTATTCCATTCCATTCCACATTCCATTCAACTACATTCCACATTCCATTCCACGTTCCAATACAAAATCTTTTCCACGTTTCATTCCACAATCCATTCCACATTCCATTCCATTGCTTCCCACGGTCCATTATACGTTCCATTCCATTCCATTCCACATTCCATTCCGCTTTCCATTCCATTGCTTTCCACCTTCGTTTCCACGTTCCATTCCACGTTCCATTCCACGTTCCATTCCATATTCCACACAATTCTATTCAATTCCATTCCACAATCCGCTCGATTCCATTGTGCATTCCATTCCACATTCCATTCCACATTCCTTTCCATTCCATTCCCCATTCCATTCCACACTCCTTTCCACATTTCTTTCCACATATTTTTACTTTGCATTCCACGTTCCATTCCACCCTCTTTTCCACATGCCATTCCACATTCCATTCCTTTCCTTTCCACATTCCATTCCACATTCCTTTCCTTTCCATTCCACATTACTTTTCATTCCTTTCCACAATTCTTTCCGCATTCCAATCCATTCCATTCCACTTTCAATTCCATTCCACATTACTTTCCAAATTCTATTACACATTGCATTCCACATTACATTCATTTACATTCCACATTCCATTCCAAATTCTATTCCACATTCCATTCCACATTACATTCCATTCCCTTTCATGTTCACTTCGACATTCCATTCCACATTCCATTCCAGATTCCATTCCACATTCCATTCCACATTCCTTTCCATTGCATTCAACATTCCATTCAACTATCCTGTCCACATTCCATTTCACATCCTATTCCACATTCCATTCCATTCCACATTCCATTCCATTCCACGTTTCCTTCCACATTCCATTCCACTTTCCACTCCAGTTTCCATTTCATTCCAATGCATGTGCTATTCCACTTTCCATTCCATTCCTTTCCACTTTCCAGTCCACATTCCATTCCACTTTGCATTCCACATTACATTCCTTTCCATTCCACCTTTCATTCCACATTCCATTCCACATTCCAATCAAGATTTCATTCTACATTCTATTCCATTCCATTCCACGTACCATTCCTTCGCATTCCATTCTATTCCACATTCCATTCCATTCCATTCCATTCCACATTCCATTCCATTATTTTCCACTTTCCATTCCATTACATTCCACATTCCATTCCACATGCCATTCCACATTCTAATCCACGTTCCATTCCATTCCATTTCACACTCTATTCCATTCCATTTCACATTCTATTCCATTCCATTAGACATTCCATTCCATTTAATTCCACAGTTCATTCCATTCCGTTGTATTCCACATTCCATTCCATTCCATTCCGCATTCCGTTCCATTGCCTTCCATTCTATTCCACATTCCATTCCATTGCATTCTCTTCCAATTTCCATTCTGTTACATTCCACATTCCATTCAATTACTTTCCACATTCCATTCCACATTCTATTCCACATTCTATTCCACATTGCATTCCATACAATTCCACATTCTATTCCATTACTTTCTACATTCCATTCCATTGAATTCTACATTCAATTGCATTCCATTGCATTCCACTTTCCATCCCATTCAATTCCGCATTCCATTCCACTCCATTCCATTCTATTCCACATTCCATTCCATTCCACTCCTCATTCCATTCCATTCCATTCCACATTCCCTTCCACATTCCATTAGACATTCTTTTCCAAGTTCCACTCCATTCCATTTAACATTCCATTCCTTTCCATTCCACATTCCATTCCTCATTTCATTGCTTTCCTTTCAACATTCCATTCCACATTCCATTCCACATTCCATTCCATAAAATTCCACGTTCCTTTCCACATTCCATTCCATTCCATTCCTCATTCCATGCCACATTCCATTCCATTCCATTCCAAAATCCATTCCACATTCCATTCCATTCCATTCCACATTCCACTCCAGATTCCGTTCCATTCCAATCAATTTCATTCCACATTCCTTTCCATTTCATTCCACATTCCATTCAATTCAATTCCACATTCCATTCAATTCCATTCCATTTTCCATTCCATTCCATTCCAATCCACATTCCAATACACGTTCCATTCCATTCCATTCCATTTTCCTATCCATTCCATTCCTCATTCCTTATCACATGCCATTCCATTCCATTCCACATTCCATTCCACTTTACATTCCACGTTCCATTCCATTCCATTCCACGTTCCATTCCATGTCCCATTCCATGTTCCACTCAATTCCATTCCATGTTCCATTCCAAATTCCATTCCCTTACATTTCAAGTTGCCTTCCACATTCCATTCCAAATTCCATTCGACATTCCCTTGCGTTCCATTCCACATTCAATTACACACTCCACTCGACATTCCATTCCACATTCCATTCCACATTCAATTGCACATTTCATTCTACATCCCATTCCCTTCCATTCCACATTCCATTCCACATTTCATTCTACATCCCATTCCATTCCATTCCACATTCCATTCTACATTCCAATGCACGTTCCATTCCAGGTTCCATTCCACCTTCCATTCCATTCGATTCCTCGTTTCAGTCCACCTTCCTTTCCGTTACATTCCACTTTCCTTTCCACATTCCATTATAAATTCCATTTCACATTCCATTCCACATTCCATTTCACATTCCATTCCATGTTCCATTCCAACTCCCATTCCACCTTCCATTCTATTCCATTTCTCGTTTCAGTCCACATTCCATTGCATTACATTCCACTTTCCTTTCCACATTCCATTCCACATTCCATTCCAAACTACATTCCGTTCCTTTCCACATTGCATTCCACATTCCATTCCATTCCAATCCATATTCCGTTACACATTATATTCCACGTTCCATTCCACATTCCATTCCATTTCATTCCACTTTCCTTTCCAGAATCCATTCCACATTCCATTCCATTATATTCCACATTCCATTCAACATTCCATTCCATTCCATTCCACGTTCCATTCAACATTCCTTTCCATTCAATTTCACGTTCCATTCCATAATCCCTTCCACGTTCCATTCCACATTCCATTTCACGTTCCATTCCACGTTCCATTCCACATTCAATTCCACCATACATTGCACGTTCCATTCCACATTCCATTCCATTCCATTCCATTCCAGTCCACATTTCCTTCCACCTTACATTCCACATTCCATTCCACGTTCCATTCCACATTCCTTTCCGTGTTCCATTCTACGATCCATTCCAGATTCCATTACATTCCTTTCCACGTTCAATTCCACGTTCCATTCCATTCCATTCAACTTTCCATTCCATATTCCATTGAACATCCCATTCCACGTTCCAACCCATGTTCCATTCCACATTCCATTCCACACTCCACTCGACATTCCATTAGACATTCCATTCCACAATTCATTCTACATCCCATTCCATTCCATTCCACAATCCATTCCACATTCCATTCCATATTCCATTCCAGATTACATTCCATTCCATTAAACATTCCATTCCACATTACATTACACGTTTCATTCCACATTCCATTCAATGTTCCATTCCATGTTCCATTCCACGTTCCATTCCATTCCATTCCTCGTTTCAGTCCACATTCCATTCCATTGCATTCCACTATCCTATCCACATTCCATTCCACATTCCATTGCACATTCCATTCCCCATTCCATACCAGATTCCTTTCCATTCCATTCCACATACCATTCCACTTTCCATTATACGTTGCATTCCACATTCCATTCCAAGTTCCATTCCACCTTCCATTCAATTCCATTCCTCGTTTTAGTCCACATTCCATTCCACATTCCATTTCACATTACATTCCACATTACATTCCGTTCTATTCCACATTCCATTCCATATTACATTCCATTCCATTCCACATTCCGTTGCACATTTCATTCCACGTTCCATTGCACATTCCATTCCATTCTATTCCACTTTCCTTTCCAGATTCCATTTCACTTTGCATTCCATTCCATTCCACATTCCATTCCATTACATTCTACATTCCACTCAACTTTCCATTCCATTCAATTTCACGTTCCATTCCGTATTCCATTCCACGTTCCTTTCCACATTCCATTTCACATTCCATTCCACGATCCATTCCACATTCAATTCCACGATACATTGCACGTTCCATTCCACATTCCATTCCATTCCATTCCATTCCATTCCACTCCAAATTCCCTTCCGCCTTCCACTCCACATTCGATTTCAAGTTCCATTCCACATTCCTTTCCACGTTGCATTCTCCCTTCAATTCCACATTCCATTCCATTCCTTTTGCCATTCAATTCCACGTTCCATTCCATTCCATTCAACTTTCCGTTCCATATTCCATTGAAAAGCCCATTCCACGTTCCATTCCATGTTCCATTCCACGATCCATTCCACATTCCATTCCATTTTATTCCACTTTCCCTTCCACATTCCATTCCACATTAGATTCCACATTATATTCCGTTCCATTCCACATTGCATTCCACTTTCCATTCCACATTCCATTCCACATTCCACTCCATTCCTTTCCACTTTCCATTCAACATTCTGTTCCACATTCCATTCCACATTGCATTCCATTCCATTCCACAATCCATTCCAAAGTCCATTCTATTCCATTCCACATTCCTTTCCACATTCCATTCCACAATCCATTTCACAGTCCATTCCAATTTTCATTACACTTTCAAATCCACATTCCATTCTCATTCCATTGCATTTCTTTCCACTTTCCATTCCACATTCCATTGCATTCCAATTCACATGCCATTCCACATTCCTTCAATTTCATTCCATTCCACATTCCATTCAACATTCCATTCCACATTCCATACCGCAGTCCATTCCATTCTATTCCAAATTCCATTCTCTTCCAAACAACATTCCATTCCGTATTTCATTCCATTCCATTCCACATTCCATTCCACATTCCATTCCATTCCATTCCACATTCCATTCCATTCCATTCCCTTCCATTCCACGTTCCATTCCACTTTCCATTAAATTCTATTCCACATTCCATTCCATATTCCAGTCTATTCCATTCCACATTTCATTTCATTCCAAAACACATTTCATTCCACAATTCATTCCGTTCCATTCCACATTCCATTCCACTTTCCATTCCACCTTCCATTTCATTACATTCCACATTCCATTCCATTCCATTCCACATTCCATTCCACATTCCATTCCATTCCATTCCACTTTCCATTCCATTCCATTAAACATTCCATACCATTCCATTCCGTTAAATTCCACATTCCATTCTATTCCATTCTCCGTTTCATTCCACATTCCGTTCCACATTGCATTCCTTTCCATTCCACATTTAATTCCACATTGCATTCCATTCCATTCCACCTTCCCTTCCACACTCCATTCCATTCAATTTCACATTCCATTCCGTTCAATTGCACATTCCATTTCACATTCCATTTCACATTCCTTTCCACATTCCATTCCACATTCCATTCCACATTCCGTTCCGTATTGCGTTCCACATTCTATTCGATTCCATTCCTCATTGCATTCCATTCCATTCCATATTCCACTTTACATTCCATTCCATATTGCATTTCACATTCCATTCCATTCCATTCCCCATCCCATTCCATTACATTCCACTTTACATTCCACTTTCCATTCCATTCCATTCCACATTTCATTCCATTCCATTCCACATTCTGTTCCACATTCCATTACTCATTCCTTACCATTCCATTCCACATTGCTTTGCATTCCATTCTACATTCCATTTCACTTTCCTTTCTGCATTCTGTTTCACATTCCATTCCATTCCATTCCCCATTCCATTCCATTGCGTTCCACTTTAGATTCCACCGTCCATTCCATTCCATTCCACATTCCATTCCATTCCACATTCCATTGCATTCCATTCCATTCCACATTCCATTCAACGTTCTATTCTACGTTCCATTCCAAAGTCCATTCAGTTAAATTCCACGTTCCATTCCCCATTATATTAAATTCTATTCCACGTTCCATTTCGCATTGCATTCCACAATCCTTTCCATTCCATTCTATTCGATCCCATTCCACATTCCATTCCACATTCCATTCCACATTCCATTGCATTCCATTCCCCATAGCTTTCTGCGTTCCATTCCATGACCCATTCCACGTTCCATTCCATTCCTTTCCATGTTCCATTCCATTCCATTTGACATTTCTTTCCACTTTCCATTTCACATTCCATTGCCCATTCCATTTGACATACCACTGCATTCCCTTCCACATTCCATTCCACATTCCTTAGCACATTCCATTCCATTCAGTTGCACATTCCATTCCACATTCCATTCCATTCACCATTCCATTCCACATTCCATTGCATTGCATTCCACATTCCATTCTGCGTTACATTCCACGTTCAATTTCATTCCATTTCACCTTCCATTCCACGTTCCATTTCACATTCCATTCCACGTTCCATTTCATATTCCATTCCACGTTCCATTCCACATTCCATTCCAATTTCCATTCCATTCCTTTCCACGTTGCATTCCACTTTCCATTTGACATTCAATTACACATTCTATTGCATTCCATTCCACATTCCCTTCCACATTCTCTTCCATATTCCTTTGAACATTCCTTTAAATTCCATTCCACATTCCATTCCACATTGCATTCCTTTCCATTCCACATTCCATTCCACACTCCATTCCACGTTCCGTTCCACCTTCCATTCCATGTTCCATTCCATTCCTTTCCACATTCCATTCTATTCCATTCTATGTTCCATTTCATGCCATTCCACGTTCCATTCCACATTGCATTTTGCATTTCATTCCATTCCATTCAATTCCACGCTCCATTCCATTCCATTCCATATTCCATTCCATTCCTTTCCACATTCATTCCATTCCATTCCACATTCTGTTCCTCATTCCATTCCATATTCCATTCCATTACATTCCACATTTGATTCCACATTGCATTCTTCTCCATTCCACATAGCATTTCATTCCATTACACCTTCCATTCCACGTTGCTATCCACGTTCCATTCCACGTTCCATTCCTCATTCCATTCCATTTCTTTCCACGTTACATCCATTCCATTCCACATTCAATTCCTGTTTCCATTTCACATCGCATTCCCCATTCCTTTTCACATTCCATTCCTTTCCATCCCCTATTCCGTTCCATTCCACATTCCATTCCATTCCTTTACACATTCAATTCCATATTCCATTCCATTCCTTTACACATTCAATTCCACGTTCCATTTCACGTTGCATTGTATTCTATTCCACGTTCCATTCCACTTTCCATTCGATGTCTCATTACATTCCATTGCACGTTCAATTCTACATTCAATTCTACTCCATTTCACGTTCCATTCTACATTCCATTCCAAATTCCATTCCGTTCCATTCAACACTTTTTCCCACACTCCATTCCGTTCCATTCCACATTCCATTCCACACTCCATTCAACATTCAATTCCACATTCCATTCCACATTCAATTACACTTTCCATGCCGATCCATTCCACTTTCCATTCCACACTCCATTGCACATTCCATTCCACATTCCATTCCGTTCCATTCCACATTCCTTTCCACAATCCATTCCACTTTCCACTCCACATTCCATTCCACATTCCATTTCACATTCCATTCCAAATTCCAATTAATTTTCCATTCCATTCCATTACACGTTCCGTTGAATTCCAATCCTCATTCCATTCCATTTCATTCCACGTTACATTCCGTTTCACATTCCATTCCATTCCATTCCACATTCCATTCCATTACATTCCACATTCCATTCCGCTTTCCATTTCTCATTCCATTCCATTCCACGTTATATTCCTTTTCACATTCCATTCCATTCCATTCCACGTTCTATTCCATTACATTCCTCATTCCATTCCACATTCCATTTCTCATTCCATTCCATTCCATTCTATTCCACAATCCATTACATTCCATTCCACATTCCATTACATTCCATTCTATTCCATAATCCATTCCATTCCATTCCACATTCCATTCCATTCCATTCCATTCCAAATACCATTCCACATTCCCTTTTACTTTCCATTCCATTCCCTTCCACATTCCATTCCTTAACATTCCACATTCCACTCCATTCAATTTCACATTCCATTCCATTATATTGCTTTCCACATTCCATTCCATTACTTTCGGTATCCCATTCCATTGCATTCTGTTCTATTCCACATTTTGTTCCATTCCATTCTGTTCCACATTCCATTCCACTTTATTCCACATTCCATTCCACTTTATTCCACATTCCATTCAATTACATTCCACATTCCATTCCATATTCCATTCCACATTCTATTCCATGTTCCCTTCCATTGCATTCCACATTCTATTGCATTCCATTCCACATTCCATTTCATTCAATTCCTCATTCCATTCCATTCCATTGCATTACACATTCCATTCCATTCCATTCTGCATTCAATTCCATTCCATTCCCTTCTATTCCACATTCCATGCCATTCTATTCCACATTCCTTTCCATTTCCTTCCACATTCCATTCCACATTCCATTCCACGTTCCATTCCATTCCTTTCCATATTCCATTCCATCCCATTCCGCATTCCATTCCATTCCATTCCACATTCCATTGCATTCCATTTCACATTCCATCCCATTCCATTCCACGTTTCATTCCATTCCATTCCACGTTCCATTCCATGGTTCATTCCACATTCCCTCCCACGTTCTATTCCACCTTCCATTCCACATTCCATTACACATTCCCTTCCATGTTCCATTCCCCCTTCCATTCCACCTTCATTTCCAGGTTCCATTCCACATTCCATTGCGCTTTCTATTCCATACCATTACAAGTTCCATTCTACATTCCATTCCATTGCATTCCACGTCCCATTGCACATTTCATTCCACATTGCATTCCACATTCCATTCCGTTCCATTACAATTTTCCATTCCACATTCCATTCCACAATAAATTCCATTCCATTGCATTCTAATCCACATTCCATTCCATATTTCAGTAGATTCCATTCCACCGTCCATTCCCCATTCCTTTCCATTCCACTCCACATTCCATTCCACATTCCATTCCACATTCCATTCGATTCCATTCCACATTCCATTCCATTGCATTCAACCTTGCGTTCCATTCCAACACACACTTTCCATTCCTTTCCATTCCACATTCCTTTCCACATTACATTGCACATTCCATTCCGTGTTCCATTCCATGTTCCATTCCATGTTCCGTCCCATTCCACTTCAAGTTCCATTCCTCATTCCATTCCATCACTTTCCACGTTCCATTCCATTCCATTCCACGTTCCATTCTGCATTCCATTCCACATTCCATTCCACATTTCATTCCGTTCCATTCTATATTCCTTTCCACTTTTCATTCCACCTTCCATTCCATTCCATTCCACTTTGCATTGCACCTTCCATTCCAAGATCCAAACCACATTCCATTTCACATTCTATTCCAATCCATTTCACATTCCATTACACATTCAACTCCATTCCCTTCCACATTCCATTCCACAGTCCATTCCACATTCCATTCCACATTCCATTCCATGTTCCATTCCATTCCATTCCACGTTCCATTTCATTCCATTTCAGTTTCCATTTCATTCCGTTACAAATTCCATTCCACTTTCCATTTCACATTCCGTTCCACATTCTATTTCATTTTCCTTTCCATTCCCTTCCATTCCATTACACATTCCTTTCCATTCCGTTGCTCATTCCATTCCATTCCATTACACGGTCCATTCCACATTCCATTCCACATTTCATTGCATTCCTTTCTATTCCACATTCCATTGCATTAAATTAAACAATCCATTCCACTTACCATTCCACATTCCGTTCCACGTTCCATTCCATTCCATTCCACTTTCCAATTCATTCCATTTCACATTCCAATCCATTCCATTCCACATTCTTCCACATTGCATTCCAAGTTGCATTCCCTTCCGTTCCACGTCACATTCCGCATTCCATATTACATTCCACGTTCCATTCGAATCTATTCCACGTTCCTTTCCATTCCATTACACGTTCCATTCCACTTTCGATTCCACTTTCCATTCCATTCATTTCCACATTTCACTCCATTCCATTGCATTCCACATTCAATTCCATTTCATTGCACATTGCATTCCATCCCATTCCACTTTATTCCACATTCCATTCCATTCAATTCCACTTTCCATTCCACATTCAATTCCACATTCTATTCCATGTTCCATTCCATTTCATTCCACATTCCATTGAATTCCATTCCACATTCCATTCCATTCCATTCCACGTTCCATTCAATACCGTTCAATTCCATATTCCATTCCATTACAGTCAACTTTCCATTCCATTCCATTCCACATTGCATTCAACATGCCATTCCACATTCCATTCCACATTCCATTGCACATTCCATTCCATTCCATTCCACATTCCATTCTATTCCATTCCACTTTCCATTCCATTCAATTCCACATTTCACTCCATTCCAATGCACTCCACATTCTATTCAATTCCATTCCACATTGTATTCCATCCCATTCCGCTTTACTCCACATTCCATTCCATTCCATTCCACTTTCCATTCCACATTCAATTCCACATTCTTTTCCTCGTTCCATTCCATTTCATTCCATATTCCAGTGAATTCCATTCCACATTCCATTCCACTTTCTCTTCCATTCCAGTGCACATTCCATTCCATTCCATTCCACATTCCATTCATTTCAGATCCTCATTTCCTTCCACTGCATTGCATTCCATATTCCGTTCCATTCCATTCCTCATTTCATTCCATTCCATTGCATTCCACTTTCCATTCTATTCCATTCACATTCCATTCCATTCCATTTCATTATATTCCACATTCCATTAAATTCCATTCCACTATCCGTTCCATTCCATTCCACATTCCTTTCCACTTTCCATTCCATTCCATTCCACATTCAATTCCACATTCCGTTCCACATTACAGTCCTTTCCATTTCACATTCCATTCCACATTCCATTCCATTCCTCATTCCTTTCCACATTCCATTCCATTCCACATTCCATTGCACATTCCATTGCATTCCATTCCACATTTCTTTCCATTCAACTCCACCTTCCATTCCACATTCCTTTCCATTCCATTCCACATTCCATTGCAGATTCCATTCCACATTCTATTCCATTCCATTCCACATTTCATTCCACTTTCCATTCCATTCCTTTCCACGTTCCATTCCACGTTTCATTCCACATTCCATTCCACATTACATTCCACATTCCATTCTGTTCCATTCCAAATTGCATCCTACATTTCATTCCATATTCCATTCCACTTTCCTTTTCACATTCCATTTTCCTCCATTCCTCATTCCATTTCACTCTATTGCACATTCCATTCCAAATTCCATTCCACTTTCCATTCCATTCCATTCCCTTCCACATTCCATTCCATTCCATTCCAATCCACACTGCATTTCATTCCATTCCAATCCCCATTCCAATCCACATTCCATTCCATTCTTATCCAAGTTCAATTCCATTCCACATTGCATTCCATTGCATTCCACATTCCATTCCACATTCCATTGCACGTTCACTTCCATTCTATTCTTTTCCACATTGCATTCCATTCCATTCCACATTCCACTCGATTCCATTCCATTCCATATTCCATTACACATTCCACTCCCCGTTCAATTCCATTCAATTCCACGTTCCATTGCATTCCATTACATTCAATTCCACGTTCCATTCAATTCCATTCCACATTCCATTCCATTCCATTCCACATTGCATTCCATTCCATTCCCATTCCATTACTCATTCCAATCCATTCCATTCCAATTTCCATTCCATTCCATTCCATTCCACATTCCATTCCACATTGCAACCCATTCCATTCCACATTCCATTCCATTCCATTCCACATTCCAATCCACATTCCACTACATTGCATTCCTTTGCACATTCCATTCCACATTCCAATCCATTCCGTTTCATATTCAATTCCATTCCATTCCATTCCACATTCCATTCCATGTTCCATTTCTTTCCATTTCACATTCCTTTCCATTCCATTCCAGATTCCATTCCGCATTCAAATCCCTTCCATTCCACATTCCTTTGGACATTCCATTCCTTTCCATTCCGCATTCCATACTACATTTCATTCCATATTCCATTCCACATTACATTTCACATTCCATTCCATATTCCACTACAAATTTCTTTCCACATTCCATTCCATGTTCCTTTGGAATCCACTTTCCGTTCGACATTCCATTCTATTCCATTCCACATTCCATTTCATTCCATTCCACATTCCATCGCAAATTCCATTTCACTTTGAATTCCATTCCATTCCATTACACATTCCGTTCCATTCCATTCCACAGTGCATTTCATTCCTCTCCACATTCCATTCCAAATTCCATTTCACTTTCCATTCCATTCCATTCCATTCCACATTCCATTCCATTCCATTCCACATTCCATTCCATTCCATTCAACATTCCATTCCACATTCCATTCCATTCCATTCCAATCCACATTCCATCCATTCCCTTCCAGGTTCAATTCCATTCCACATTCCATTCCATTCCTTTCCAAGTTCCATTCCACTTTCCATTCCACATTCCTTTCCCCATTCATTTGCTTTCAATTCCACGTTACATTCCATTCCATTGCATTCAAATTTCCATTCCTTTCCATTCAATTACACATACCATTCCATTCCATTGCATTCCACATTCCATTCCATTTGATTTCACATTCCATACTATTGCATTCCATATTCCATTCCATTCCATTCCATTCCTTTCCATTCCACGTTCCATTCCATCCCATTCCAATCCATATTCCATTCTATTCCATTCCAAGTTCAATTGCATACCACATTCCTTTCCATTGCATTCCACATTCCATTCCACATTCCATTGCACATTTACTTCCATTCTTTTCTATTCCACATTCCATTCCATTCCATTCCACATTCCATTCCATTCCACTCCACATACCATTCCAGATTCCATTCCACGTTCCGTTCCACAGTCCATTCAACATTACATTCCTCATTCTATTCCGTTGCTTTCCACATTCCATTCCCCATTCCATTCCACATTCCATTCCACATTCCATTCAACATTCTATTCCACATTCCATTCCATTCCACATTCCGTTCTCATTCCATCGCATTCATTTCCACATTACATTCCACATTCCATTCCATTCCATTCCACTTTTCATACCACATTCCATTACACGTTCCATTCCATGCTCCATTCCACGTTCCATTCCATGTTCCATTCCATGTTCCATTCCATTCCATTTCATTCCATTCCTCATTACATTCCATTCCATCCACGTTCCAATTCATTCCGTTCCACATTCCATTCCACATTCCATTTCACATTCCGTTCCACATTATATTTCCCTTTCCAATCCATTCCCTTCTATTCCGCTTTCCATTCCATTCCATTCCACCTTTCATTCCATTGCATTCCGCATTTCATTCCATTCTATTCCATTCCATTCTACATTCCATTCCACTTTCCATTCCATGTTGCATTCCATGTTCCATTCCACGTCCCATTCCATGTTGCATTCCTTTCCATTCCTCGTCGCATTCCATGTTCCATTCCACGTCCCATTCCAGGTTGCATTCCTTTCCTTTCCACATTCCTTTCCATTCCATTCCACATTCCATTCCATTGCATTCCACGTTCCATACCATGATCCATTCCACTTTCCATTCCATGTTGCATTCCAAGTTCCATTCCATTACATTCCACATTCCATTCCATGTTCCAGTCCATTAAATTCCACGTTCCATTCCATTCCATTCCACGTTCCATTCCATTCAATTCCACATTCCATTCCATTCCCTTCCACATTCCATTCCACGTTCCATTCCATTCAATTCCACGTTCCATTACATTCCATTCCACATTCCATTCCACGTTCCATTCCATTCTATTCCACTTTCCATTCTACATTCCATTCCACATTCCATTCCTTTCCATTCCACTTTCCTTTCCATTCCATTTCACATTCCATTCCATTCGATTCGACATTCCATTGCACTCTCCATTCCACGTTGAATTCCATGTTCCATTCCACGTCCCATTCCATGATCCATGCCTTTCCACTCCACATTCCATTCCATTCCATTGCATATTCCATTCCATTCCACATTCCATTGCACATTCCATTCCATTCCATTCCACGTTCCATTCAACATTCGAATGCATTCAATTTCACGTTCCATTCCATATTCCATTCCACATTCCACATTCCCTTCCAGTTCCATTCCACGATACATTCCACGTTCAGTTAAAGGAACCATTGCACTCTCCATTCCACATTCCATTCCATTACATTACATTCCATGCCACATTACCTTCCACATTACATTCCACATTCCATTCCATGATCCATTCCACATTCCTTTCCATGTTCTCTCCCACGTTCCATTCCACTTTCCATTCCGTTTCATTCCACGTTCCATTCCACGTTACATTTCTCTCCATTCCACTTTCCATTCCACATTCCATTGCACATCCCATTCCACTTTCCATTCCATGTTCCATTCCATCTTCCATTCCACGTTCCATTCCACATTCCAATCCACATTCCATTCCATTGCATACCACTTTCCCTTCCACATTACATTCTACATTCCTTTCCATGTTCCATTCCACGTTCCATTCCACGTTCCATTCCACATTCTGTTCCATTCCATTCGACTTTCCATTCAAGTTTCCATTCCACTTTCCATTCCACAACCCACTCCACATTCCATTCCATATTCCACTGCAAATTTCATTCCACATTCCATTACACTTTCCATTGCGCAATCCATTCCACTTCCCATTCCACATTCCATTTCTTTCCATTTCACCTTCCTTTCCATTCCATTGCACATTGCGTTCCACATTCAATTCCATTCCATTCCATTCCACATTCCATTGGAATTTCCATTCCATGCCATTCCACATTCCTTTCCATTGCATTCCAATTTCCATTCAAATCCATTCCATTCTCCATTCCATAACATTCCCCATTCCATTCCATTCCATTCCACATTCTATTGCATTCCACATTCCATTCTATTCCATTTCACATTCCACTCCATTCCATTCCATTCCTATCCATATTCCATTCCATTTCATTCCACTCCTTTTCATTCCATTCCACATTCTATTCCATTCCACATTCCATTCCATTCCACATTCCATTCTACTGTATTCTACTCCATTCCATTCCACATTGCATTCCATGTCATTCCATTCCACATTCCATTCCATTGCACATTCCATTCCATTCCATTCCGCATTCCACTCCATTCATTTATTGCATTCTGTTCCATTCCATTCCACATTCTATTATATTCGACATTCCATTCCACATTCCATTCCACGTTCCATTCCACGTTCCATTCCATTCCATTCCACATTCCATTCTACTTTCCATTCCGTTACATTCCAGGTTCCATTCCACATTCCATTGCCCATGCCATTCCTCGTTCCATGCCACATTCCATTTCACGTTCCATTACACTTTCAATTCCAAGGTCCATTCAATTACATTACACGTTCCATTCCACATTGCATTCTACATTCCATTCCACAATCCATTCCGATCCATTCTGTTCCATTCTACATTCTATTCCACATTCCATTCCTCATTCAGTTTCATTCCATTCCACATTCCATTCCTTTCCATTCCTCATTCCATTCCACATTTCATTCCAGGTTGCATTCCACATTCCATTCCTCTTTCCATTCCAATTTCCATTCTAAATTCCGTTCCACTTTTCTCTCCATTCCATTCCACGTTCCGTTGCACATTCCATTCCATTCCATTAAACTTTCTATTCCACATTCCATTCCGCATTCCATTACATTCCATTCCACATTCCTTTCCACATTCCATTCCATTCAATTTCACTATCCATTCCAAATTCCATTCCATTCTATTCCATTTTCCATTCCACATTGCCTTGCATTACATTCCACATTCAATTCCGTTCCATTCCACATTCCATTACGTTCCATTCCACATTCCATTCCATTCAATTTCACATTGCATTCCAAATTCCATTCCATTCCATTCTACTTTCCTTTCCTCATTGCCTTGCGTTACATTGCACGTTTCATTACACATTCCAATCCAATCTATTGAATGTTCCATTTCACGTTCCATTCCACAGTCCATTCCACATTCTATTTCACGTTCCATTCCATTCCATTCCACGTTCCACCACACTTTCCATTCCTTTCCATTCCACGTTCCATTCCACATTCCATTGCACATTCCATTCCATGTTCCATTACATGTTCCATTCCATGTTACGTTCCATTCCACTCCAAGTTCCATTCCACATTCCATTCCATCCCTTTCCACGTTCCATTCCATTCCATTCCACGTTCCATTCCGCAATCCATTCCACATTCCATTCCACATTTCATTCCGTTCCATTCTATATTCATTTCCACTTTCCATTCCACATTCCATTCCATTCCATTCCACTTTGTATTGCAGCTTCCATTCCAAGATCCAAACCACATTCCATTTCACATTCTATTCCAATCCATTTCACATTCTATTCCACATTCAACTCCATTCCCTTCCAGATTCCATTCCACAGTCCATTCCACATTCCATTCCACATTCCATTCCATGTTCCATTCCATTCCATTCCACGTTCAATTACACATTCCATTGCATTACGTTTGACATTGCATTCCACATTCCATTCCACATTCCATTTCACATTGCATTCCGGGGCATTACACATTCCATTCCACACTCCAATCCACATTCCATTCCACATTCCATTCCACATTCCGTTCCGTTTCATTCCGCATTCCATTCCATAATCCATTCCACTCCATACTCCATTCCACATGCCATTCCACATTCCATTCCGTTAAAATCCACAATCCTAGTTACATTCCTTTCCGCCTTCCATTCCACATTCCATTCCACTCTCCTTTCCACATTCCTTTCCAGTTTCCTTTCCACATTCCATTCCACATTCCATTCCATTCCATTTCACATTGCATTCCACATTCCATTCCATTCCATTTCACATTCCATTCCATTCCATTCCACATTCCTTTACACATTCCCTTCCACATTTCATTCAACACTCCATTCCACTTTCCATTCCATATTCCATTCCATTCCATTCCACATTTCATTCCTTTGCATTCCACATTACATTTCACATTCCATTCCGTTTCATTCCACATTCATTCCACATTCCATTCCTCATTGCATGCCACATTCCATTCCACATTCCTTTCCACATTCCTTTCCACATTCCATTCCATTCCATTCCACATTCTATTCCATTCCATTCCACATTCTATTCCATTCCATTCCACGTTCCACTTCACATTCCATTCCAGATTCCATTCCATTCCTTTCCACTTTCTATTCCACATTCCATTTAAGGTTCCATTCCTTTCCATTCCACGTTCCATTCCACGTTCCATTCCCCTTCACTTTCCATTTCAGTCCACGTTCTATTCCAAAGTCATTTCCGTTCCATTTCACGTTACATGCAACATTCCCTTTCACATTACATTCCACATTCCATTCCATCCATTCCACATTCCGTTCCATTCCATTACACATTCCTTTCCACATTCTGTTCGACATTCCATTTCATTAAATTTCACATTCCATTCCACATTCCATTGCACATTCCATTCCATTCCATTCCCCATTCCATTCCATGTTCCATTCCACGTTCCATTCCACGTTTCATTCCATTCCATTCCACACTCCATTCCATGTTCCATTCCATTCCATTCCACGTTCCGTTCGAAGTTCCATTCCATTCCATTCCACATTGCATTTCACTTTCTATTCCACATTCCATTCCACATTCCTTTCCATTCCATTCCTCATTCCATTCCACGTTCCATTCCACGTAATATTCCACGTTCCATTCCCCGTTCCTTTCCATTCCATTCCACATTCCATTCCACCTTCCATTCCACATTCCATTCCACATTGCCTTCCTTTCAATTCCATTCCATTTCACATTCCATTCCACATTTCTTTCCATATTACATTCCACATGCCCTTCCATTCCATTCCACCTTCCTTCCCACGTTCCATTCCAAATTCCATGTCACGTCCCATTCCATTCCATTCCACGTTCCATTCCACTTCATTCGACATTAGTTTATACTTTCCATTCCACATTATATTCCACATTTCATTTGACATACCATTGAATTCCGCTCCACATTCCATTCCACATTCCTTTGCACATTCCATTCCACATTCCTTTGCAAATTCCATTCCATTCCATTGCCCATTCCATTCCCCAATCCATTCCATTCCATTCCACATTCCATTCCACATTCCATTCCATTCCATTCCACATTCCATTCCACATTGCATTCCACTTACCAATTCACATTCCATTCCACATCCCATTTCACATTCCATTCCATTCCATTACATTCCACTTTCCGTTCTACATTCCATTATCCTTTCCTTTGCATTCCATTTCACGTTCCTTTCCACGTTCCATTCCACGTTCCGTTTCACTCCATTGCACATTCCATTCCACGTTCCATTCCACATTATATTCCAATCCATTCCAAATTCGATTCCACTTTCCATTCCACATTCCACCCCATTCGGTTCCACATGGTTTTCCATTCCAATCCACTTTCCATTCCACCTTCCTGTCAATTCTATTCTTCATTCTATTCCACATTGCATTCCACATACCATTCCATTCCGTTGCACATTCCATTCCACATTCCATTCCAGTCCACATTTCCTTCCACGTTTCATTCCATTCCATTCCACATTCCATTCCATTCCATTGCATCTTCAATTCCACTTTCCAGTACAAATTCCATTTCATATTGCATACCACTTTCCATTTTACGATCCACTCTATGTTTCATTCCACGTTTCATTCCATTCCATTCCACATTCCATTCCACTCCATTCCATCTTCCATTCCACTTTACAGTCCACTCCTTTTCACATTCCTTACCACATTCCATTCCATTCCATTCCAACTTCAATTCCACATTACATTCCTTGCCTTTCCACATTCCATTCCATTCCTTTCCACATTCCATTCCATTCCATTCCACATTCCTTTCAATTGCATTCCATTCCATTCCACATTCCATTCGATTGCATTCCAAATTCCATTGCATACAATTCCACGTTACATTACATTCCTTTCCACATTCCATTTCACATTCCATTCCACATTGCATTCCATTCCATTCGACATTCCACTCCACATTCCATTCCATTCCATTCCACATTGCTTTCCACATTCCTTTAAACATTCTATTCTTAAATCCATTCCATTCCATTCGACATTCAATTCCATCCCATTCCACATTCCATTCCATATTCCATTACATTCAATTCCATATTCCATTCCACACGGTTCTATATTGCATTCCACATTCCATTCCACATTCTATTTCACATTCCATTTCACGTTCCATTCCGTTCCATTCTACATTCCATTCCACATTTCTTTCCAATCCATTCCACTCCACATTCCATTCCACATTCCTTTACACATTCCATTTTACATTCCATTCCACATTTCATTCCATTCCATTCCACTCCTCAATCCATTCCACATTCCCTTCCATTGCATTCAACATTGCATTCCATTGCATGCGACATTCCATTCCACTTTCCATTCCACATTTCATTCCACTTTCCATTCCATACCATTCCACGTTTCATTCCATTCCGTTACACATTCCAATCCACATTCCATTTCACCTTCCATTCCCTTCCATTCCCCATTCTATTCCATTCATTTCCACATTCCAATCTTTTCCACATTCCATTCCACATTCCATTCCACGTTGCATTACATTGCATTCCACTTTACATTCCACATTCCATTCCATGTTCCGTTCCATTCCATTCCACGATCAATTCCACATTCCATTCCATTTCATTTAGCGTTCCATTCCAATCCATTCCACTTTCCATTCCACATTCCATTCCACATTCCATACCACATTCCACTCGGCATTCCTTTCTGTTAAATTCCACATTCCACTCCACACTCCATTCCACTTTCCATTCCACATTTCCTTCCGTTACATTTCGCATTCCATTTCACACTCCATTCCACATTCCATTACACATTCCATTCCATTGCTTTTCACATTCCATTCCACATTCTATTCCACAATCCATTGCGTTACATTCTACATTGTATTGCACTGCCTTCCACATTCCTTTCCGCTTTAAAGTCCATTCCTTTGCACATTCAATTCCATTCCATTCCACTTTCCATTCCACATTCCATTCCATGTTCCATTCCACCATCCATTCCTTTCCATTCAAAATTCCATTCCACATTCCATTTCACATTCCATTACACATTCCAATCCATTCGATTCCACATTCAATTCCATTTCATTCCACATTCCATTCCACGTTCCATTCACTTTCCATTAGACTTTCCATTCCACGTTACTTTCAATTCATTTCTACATTCTTTTCCGCATTCCAATCTATTGCATTCAACTTTCCATGCCACAGTTCATTCTCATTCCATTCCTTCCCATTCCACATTACATTCTACATTCCATTCCCCATTCCACTGCATTCCATTCCACATTCCATTCCACATTCCTTTCCATTGCATTACACAGACCATTCCACAATCCATTCCACATTCCATTCCACTTTCCATTCCATTCCATCCGACATTCAATTCCACGTTCCATTCCACTTTCCATTCCACCTTCCATTCCATTCCATTCCATGTTCCATTCTGTTCCATTCCACATTTCATTCCGCTTTCCATTTCGCATTCCATTCGACATTCCGTTATATATTCCTTGGCATTAAATTCCCCATTCCATTCCAATCCATTCCAACTTTCATTCTATTCCTTTCCATATTATAATCCTTCCACATTCCATTCCACATTCCTTTCCATGTTCCATTCCATTCCATTCCGCGTTGCATTACATGATCCATTATGTGTTCCATTCCATTCCATTCCACGTTCCGCTCCACATTCCATTCCATTCCATTTCACCTTCCATTCCACAATTCCATTACAGTTTCCACTCCTCTTTCCATTCCGTTCCATTCCACATTCCATTACATTTTATTTCATTCCACATTCAATTCTTTCCATTCCAAGTTACATTCCACGTTCCTGTCCACATTCCTTTCCAAGTTCCATTCCACGTTGCATTGCATTCCATTCCACATTGCATTCCATGTTGCATTCCACATTCCAATACACATTCCATTACACGTTCCATTCCATTCCATTCTACGATCCATTCCACATTACATTACATTACATTCCACTTTCCATTCCGCATTACACTGCACATTCCGTTCCAAATTCCATTCCACATTCCATTCCACTTCCCATTCCTTTCCATTCCATGTTCCATTTCATTCCATTCCATGATCCATTATTTCATTTCATTCCACATTCCATTATACATTCCATTTCACATTCCATTCCACATTCCATTCCATTCCAATCCACATTGCATTACATTCCATTCCATGATCCATTCTGTTCCACATTCCATTACATTTCATTCCACATTCCATTTCATTGCATTCCACATTCCATTCCACATTGCATTACAATCCATTCCATTCCACTTTGCATTCCACATTCCATTCCACATTCCATTCCCCATTCCATTGCATTCCATTCCGCATTCCATACTATTCTCTCCCATTCCACATTGCATTCCATTCCATTGCACATTCCATTTCACTCCATTCCATTCCACATTGCATTCGACATTGCATTCCACATTCCATTACATTCCTTTCCACATTCCTTTCCATTCCATTCCACATTCAGTTCCATTCCATTCCACATTCCATTCAAATTTCCATTTCGTTCCATTCCACATTCCATTCCATTCCATTACACATTGCATTCCATTCAATTCCACATCCCATAATTTTCCATTCCACATTCCATTCCATGTCCCATTCTACATTCCATTTCACTTTCCATTGCATGTTTCATTCCACTCTATTCCACATTCCATTCCACTCCATCCCACTTTCCATTCCACAACATGCAATTCCATTCCACATTTCATAACGTTCCATTTCATTCCACATTCCCTTCCTTTCCATTACACATTCCATTCAATTCCAAAGGAAAGTGGAATGGAATGGATTGGAATATGGAATGGAATTGATTGCAATGTGGATTGGAATGGAATATGGAATGCAACGTTGAATGGAATGGAATGGAACATGGAATGGAATGGCTTGGAACGTGGATTGGAATGTAATTGAAGTTGGAATGGAATGGAATGAAATGTGGAATTGAATGAAATTGAATGTGGAATGCAATGAGGGATGGAATGAAAGGGAGAATTGAATGAAATTGAATGTGGAATGGAATGAGGAATGGAATGCAATGGAATGTGAAATGGAACGTGTAATGGAACTTGGAATGGAATGTGGAATGGAAAGTTGAATGGAATGGAAGGGAAAGTGGAAAGGAATGGAAAGGAAAGGAAAATGGAATGGACTGGTATGGAATGGAATGGAATGTGGAATGGAATGTGGAATGGAATGTGCAATGGAATGGAATTGAATGTGGAATGGAAAGTCTTATGGAGTGGAATGGAATGTGGAAAGTAATGTGGAATGGAAAGGAATTGAATGTGGAATGGAATGTCTAATGGAGTGGAATGGAATGGAATGGAATTGAATGTGGAATGGAATGCAATGGAATGTGGAATACAATGTGGAATGGAATTTGGAATGGAATGTAATGGAATGTGGAATTGAATATGGAATGGAATGAAATGTGCAATCGAATGTGAAGTGGATTGGAATGGAATGCGGAATTCAATGTGGAATGATATGCAATGGAATGTGCAATGGAAAGGAATGGAATGTGGAATGGAAAGTGGAATGGAATGGAATGGAATGTGGGATGGAATTGAATGGAATATGGGATGGAATGCAGAATGGAATGGAAAAGAATGGAATGGAATGTGGAATACAATGGAATGGAATGTGGAATGGAATGGAAAGGAATGTGGAATTGAATGTGGAAATGAATGGAATGGCCCGGAACTGAATGTGGAATGGAGTGTGGAATGGAATGGAATGGAATGGAATGTGGAATGGAATTGAATGGAATGTGGAATGAAATGCGGATTGTAATGGAATGGAATGGCATGGAAATCGCAGTGGAATGGAATGAGGAATGGAATGCTTAGGAAAGTGTAATGGAATGTGGAATGGAATGCAATGTCATGGAATGGAATGTGGAATGGAATGGAATGGAATGTGTAATGAAACGGGGAATGGAATGTGGAATGGATTGTTTAATGGAATCGGAAGAAATGGATTAGAAGGTCGAATGGAATGGAAAGGATTGTGTACTGGAATGGAGTGGAAAGTGAAATGGAACATGGAATGGAATGTGGAGTGGAATGGAATGGAGTGCAGAATGGAATGGAATTCAGAATGAAATGGATTGGAATGGAAAGGAATTTGGAATGGAATGGATTTGAATGTGGAATGGAATGTAATTGAATGTGGACTGGAATGGAATGGAATGTGCAATGGAATCCGGGATGGAATGGAATGGAATTTGGAATGGAATGGCATCGATTCTGGAATGCAAGGCAATGGAACTGAATGTGGAATTGAATGGTATGGAATGGAAAGTGGAATGGAATGGAATGCAATGGAATGTAATGGAATAGAAAGGAATATTGAATGAAATGGAATGGAATGTGGAATGGAATGTGGAATGGAATGGAATGGAATATGCAATGGAGTGTGGAATGTTATGGAATGGAATAGAATGGAATGGAATGGAATGTGAAGTGGAATGGAAGGGAATGTGGAATGGAAAACCTTATGGAATGGAATGCTTGCAATGTGGAATGAAGTGGAATGGAATGGTATGGAATGGAATAGAATGGAGTGGAATGGAAAGGAAAGTGGAATGGAATAGAATGGAAAGTGGAATGGAATTTGAAATGGAATAGAATGGAAAGTGGAATGGAATGTGGAATGGGTTGGAATGGAAGGTGGAATGGAATGTGATGGAATGTGGAATGGAATGGAATTGGATAGATTGGAATAGAAAGGAATGTGGAATGTAAGGGAATGGAATGTGTAATGGAATGTGGAATGGAAAGGAGTTGAAAGTGGGAAGGGATGGAATGGAATGTGGAATGCAATGGAATGTAATGTCGAATGGAATGGAATGGAATGTAGACTGGAATGGAATGGAATGGAATGGAATGTGCAATGGAAAGGAATGGAATGTGGAAAGGCATGGAATGAAATGTGGAATGGAACGTGGATTGGAATGGAATGCAATGGAATGTGGAATGGAATGGAATGGAATGGAATGTGGAATGAAATGGAATGGAATGGAATGGAATGCAGAATGGAATGGAATGGAATGTGGAATGGAAAGTGGAATGGAATGTGGAATTGAATAGAATGGATTGGAATTTGGACTGGAATGGAATGGAATGGAATGGAATGTGCAATGGAATGGAGTGGAACGTGGAATGGCAAGGAATGGAATCTGGAATGGGACGTGTAATTGAATGGAATGGAATGGAAAGTAGAATGGAATGGAATGCAATGGAATGTGGAATGGAATTGAATGGCATGCAATGTGGAATGGAATGTGCAATGGAATGTGTAATGGAATGTATAATGGAATGTGGAATGGAATGTGGAATTGAATGTAGAATGGAATGGAATGGGATATGGAATTGAATGTAATTTAATGAAATGTGGAAAGGAATGAGGAATGCAATGGAAGGAAATTGTATGTAATGTAGTATGGAATGTGGAAAGGAACTTGGAATGGAACGTGGAATGGAAAGTGGAATGGAACGGAATGGAAACTGGAATGGAATGGAATTGAATGATGAATGGAATGGAATGGAATGGAATGTGGAATGCAATAGAATGTGGAATGGAATGGAGTGGAATTTGGAATAGAACTTGCAATGGAATGGAAAGGAATGTGGAAGGGAATGGAATAAAATGGAAAGATGAATGGAATGTGGAATGGAATATGGAATGTAATGGAAAGGAACGTTGAATGGAACTTGGAATGGAATGGAATACAATGAGGAATGGAAAGGAATAGAATGGAATTCGGAATGGAATGTGGAATGGAATGTGTAATGTAATGGAATGGAATGTGGAATAGAATGGAATTGAAAGGGAACATGGAATGGAACTTGGAATGGAACGTGGAATGGAATGGATTGGAATGTGGAATGGAATAGAATGCAATGGATGGGAATGTGGAATGGAATGTGGAAGGGAATGTAATGGAATGTAGAATGGAATTTGAAATGGAATGGAATGTGGAACGGAATGGAATGGCATGTGGAAAGGTAAGTGGAATGGAATGGAATGGAATGTAGAACGGAATGTTTAATGGAATGGAATGGAATAGAATGTGGAATGGAATGCAGAATGGAATGGGGAATGGAATGGAATGTAGAATGGAAAGTGGAATAGAATGGAATTTGAAGTGGAATGTAATGTAATGGAACGGAATTTGGAATGGAATCAAAAGGAAAGGAATGCGGAATGGAATGCAATGGAAAGTAGAATGGAATGTGCAATGGAATAGGATGGAATAAAGATTGGAATTCGGAACAAAATGGAATGGAATGAGGAATGAAAAGTGGAATGGAATGTTGAATGCAATGTGGAATGGAAAGGAATGAAACGTAGAATGGAATGTAGAATTGAATTGAATGGAATTTGGAATGGAATGGAATGTAGAATGGAATCTGGAATAGAAGTTCGAATGGAATGTGGAATGGAATGTGAAATGGAGTGGAATGGAATATAATGCCATGGAATGGAATGGAATGTGAAATGGAATGGAATGGTATGTGGAATGGAATGTGGAATGGAAGGGAATGTGGAATGGAATGGAACGGAATGTGGATTGTAATGCAATGGAGTGCAATGTGGACTGCAATGGAAAGGAATTGAATGTGCAGTGTAATATGGAATTCAAAGGAATGGAATGGAATGTGGAATGGAAAGTTGAATGGAAAGGAATGGAATGCAGAATGGAATGTGGAACGGAATGGAATGGAATGGAAAGTGGAATGGAATGGAAAGGAATGTGGAATGGAATGTGGAATGGAATGAAATGGAATGTGGAATGGAATGTGTAATGGAATGGAATGAAATGTAGAAAGGAATGTGTAATGGAATGGAATGGAATCTGGAAAGGAAAAAATAGAATGGAAGTTGGAATGGAACGTGGAATAGAACGTGGAATGTACTGAAATGGAAAGTGGAATGCAATGGAATGGAATGTGGAATGGAATGGAATGAAAAGTGGAAGGGAACGTGGAATGGAATGGAATGGAAAGTGGAATGGAATGTGGAATGATATGGAATGGAATGTGGAATGTAGAATCGAATGAGGAATGCAATGGAATGGAATATAGAATTGACTGTGAAATGGAATGGAAAGGAATGTGGAATGAGATGTGGAATTGAACGGGGGATGGAATGCAATGTGGAATTTAATGGAATGGAATGTGGAATGGAATGTTCAATGGAACGGAATGGAATGTGAAATGGAATGGGGAAGGCAATGGAATGGAAAGTGAAATGGAATGGAATGGAATGGACTGTGAAATTCAATGGAATGGAGCGGAATGTAATGGAACGGAATGGGGAATGGAATGTGGAATGGAAAGTGGAATGGAATGGAATTGAAAGTGTATTGCAATGTGGATTGGACGGGAAAGGCATGTGGAATGGAATGGAATGGTATGTGGAATGCAAGGCAATGGAATGGAAAGGAATGTGGAATGGAATGGAATGGAATGTGGAATGGAATGGAATTTAATGTGGAATGGAATGTGGAATGTAATGTGGAATGGAAGGAAATAGAATGGAATGGAATGTGGAATGGAATTGAATGAGATGTGGAATGGAGTTTGGAGTGCAATGGAAATGAATGTGGAATGGAATGGAATGGTATCTGGAATGGAATGGAATGGATTGGAATGTGGACTGGAAAGGAATGGAATGTGATGGAATGTGGAATGGAATGTGTATTGGAATGGAATGGGGAATGGAATGTGAAATGGAATGGAATGGAATGGAATGTGGAATGGAATGGAATGGAATGGAACGTGGAATGGAATGGAATGGAATGTAAAATGGAATGGAATGGAATGTGGAATGTAAGGGAATGGAATGGAATGGAATGTGGAATGGAATGGAATGGGAAGAGGAATGGAATGTGGAATGGAATGGAATGTGGAACGGAACATGGAATGGAAACTGGAACGGAATATGGAATACATTGGAATGGAATGGAATGGAGTGCAATGCAATGTGGAATGCAATGGAATGGAGTGAAATGGAATGTGGAATGGAATACAAGGTGGAATGGAATCTGGAATGGAACGTGGAAAGGAATGGGGAATGGAATGGAACGGGACGTGGAATGGAACGTGGAATGGAATGGAATGGAATGGAATGTGGAATGGAATGGAATGGAATGTGGAATGGAATGGAATGGAATGCAATTTGGAATGGAATCTGGAATGGAACGTGGAATGGAATGGAATGTGGAATGAAATGGAATGGCATGTGGAAAGGAATGGTATCAAATGGAATGTGGAATAGAAACGAATGGAATGGAAAGGAAAGTGGAATGGAATGGAATGTGGAATGGAATGGAATGGAATGTGGAATGGAATGGAATGGAATGCAATTTGGAATGGAATCTGGAATGGAACGTGGAATGGAATGGAATGTGGAATGAAATGGAATGGCATGTGGAAAGGAATGGTATCAAATGGAATGTGGAATAGAAACGAATGGAATGGAAAGGAAAGTGGAATGGAATGGAATGTGGAATGGAATGGAATGAAATGTGGAATGGAAAGGAATGAAATGTGGAATGGAATGGAATGGAATGTGGAATGGATTGGAATGGAATGTGGAATGCAATGGAATGGAATGTGGAATGGAATATGGAATGGAATGGAATGGAATGGAATGGAAGGTGGAATGGAATGAAATGTGGAATGGATTTCAACGGAATGGAATGGAATTTGGAATGGAATGGAATGCGGTGGAGTAGAATGGAATGGAATGGGGTGGAATGAAATGTGGAATGGAATGGAAGGGAAAGTAATGGAATTTGGAATGGAATGTAATGTGGAATGAAATGGAATGCAATGTGGAACGGAAGGTGGAATGGAATGGAATGTGGAATGAAATTGAATGCAATGTGGAAAGGAATAGAATGGAATGTGGAATGGAAGGTGGAATGGAATGGAATGGAATGTGGAATGGAATGCAATGCAATGGAATGTGGAATGGAATGAAATGGAAAGTGGGATGGAATGGAAAGGAATGTGGAATGGAATGGAATGGAATGGAATGTGAAATGGAAACAGAATGGAATGTGATATTCAAATAGAATCGGATATGGAATGGAATGGAATGGAATGTGGAATGGAACATGGAATGAAATGGAGTGGAACGTGCAATGGAATGTGGAACAGAATGCAATGGAATGTGGAATGGAAAGGAATGGAATGTCGAACGGAATGGAGTGGAATGGAATGTGGAATGCAATGAAATGGAAAGGAAAAGAATGGAAGGTGGAATTGAATGGAATGGAATGTGGAATGGAATGTGGAATGGAGTGGAATGGAATGTGGAATGAATGTGGAATGGAACGTGGAAAGGAATGGAATGGAACAGAATGCAATGACGAAAGGAATGTGAAATGTAACATGGAATGGAATGGAATGGAATGTGGAATAGAATGGAATGGAATGGAATGGAATGGAATGTGGAATGGAATGGAATGGAATGAAATGTGGAATGGAATAAGTAGTGAAACGTGGAATGGAATGGAATGGAACGTGGAATGAAAAGTGGAATGCAACGTGGAATGTAAAGTTGAATGGGTCGTGAAATGGAATGGCATGGAAAGTGCAATTGAATGGAATGGAAAGTGGAAAGTAATGGAAAGTGGAATGCTGTGGAATGGAACGTGGAATGTAGTGGAATGGAACACGGAATTGAATATGGAATGGAATGGAATGGAATGTGGAATGGAATGTATAATGGAACGTGGAATGTAATGGAATTTGGAATGGAATGGAATGTGGAATGAAATGGAATGCAATGTGGAAGGGAAGGTGGAATGGAATGGAATGTGGAATGAAATGGAATGCAATGTGGAATGCAATAGAATGGAATGTGGAATGGAATGGAATGGAATGTGGAATGGAAGGTGGAATGGAACGGAATGGAATGCAATGCAATGGAATGTGGAATAATCTTTTCCATTCCATTCCATTCCTTTCCATTCCACATTCCATTCCATTCCATTCCACATTCCATTCCATTCCATTCCACATTCCATTGCACGTTCCACTCCGTTTCATTCCACCTTCCATTCCACATTCCATTCCATTCCATATCCCATTCTATTTGAATATCACATTCCATTCTGTTTCCATTTCACATTCCATTCCATTCCATTGCACATTCCCTTCCACATTCCATTCCACATTCTTTTCCAAGTTCCACTCCATTCCATTTAACATTCCATTCCTTTCCATTCCACATTCCATTCATTTCATTGCTTTCTTTTCAACATTCCATTCCACATTCCATTCCATTGCATTCCACATTTCATTCCACGTTCCATTGTATTCCATTCCACATTCCACTGCACATTCCAATCCATTCCATTCCACATTCCATTCCACATTCCATTTCACATTCCATTCCACATTCCAATCCATTCCATTCCACATTCCATTCCATTCCACATTACTTTCCAAATTCTATTCCACATTCCATTCCATTCCATTCCACATTCCATTCCACATTCTATTCCACATTCCATTCCACATTCCATTCCATTCCCTTTCATGTTCACATCGACCTTCCATTTCACATTTCATTTCAGATTCCATTCCACATTCCATTCCACATTCCTTTCCATTCCATTCAACATTCCATTCAACTATCCTTTCCACATTCCATTTCACCTTCCATTCCACATTCCATTCCATTCCACATTTCATTCCATTCCACGTTTCCCCTCCACGTTCCATTCCACTTTCCACTCCACGTTCCATTTCATTCCATTGCATGTGCCATTCCACTTTCCATTCCATTCCTTTCCACTTTCCATTCCACCTTCCATTCCACCTTGCATTCCACATTACATTCCTTTCCATTCCACATTTCATTCCACATTCAATTCCACATTCCAATCAAGATTCCATTCTACATTCTATTCCATTCCATTCCACATTCCATTTCTTTCCATTCCATTCTATTCCACATTCCATTCCATTCCATTCCATTCCACATTCCATTCCATTATATTCCACATTCCATTCAATTACATTACACATTCCATTCCGCATGCCATTCCACATTCTAATCCACGTTCCATTCCTTTCCGTTTCACATTCTCTTCCATTCCATTCGACATTCCATTGCATTTAATACCACATTTCATTCCATTCCGTTGCATTCCGGATTCCATTCCATTCCATTCCGCATTCCATTTCATTGCCTTCCATTCTATTCCACATTCCATTTCATTGCATTCTATTCCACTTTCCATTCTGTTACATTCCACTTTCCATTCTGTTACATTCCACATTCCATTCAGTTAGTTTCTACATTCCATTCCACATTCCATTCCACATTCTATTCCACGTTGCATTCCATACTATTCCACATTCTACTCCATTACTTTCTACATTCCATTCCATTGAATTCTACGTTCAATTCCATTCCATTGCATTCCACATTCCATTCCATTAAATTCCGCATTCCATTCCATTCCATTCCACATTCCACTCCAGATTCCGTTCCATTCCATTCAATTTCATTCCACATTCCTTTCCATTTCATTCCACATTCCATTCAATTCCATTCCACTTTCCATTGCATTCCATTCCACATTCCAATACACGTTTCATTCCATTGCATTCCACTTTCCTTTCCATTCCATTCCGCATTCCATTCCTCATTCCATATCACATGCCATTCCATTCCATTCTGCATTCCATTGCATTCCATTAAACATTCCATTCCATTCCTTCCCACATTCCATTCATTTCCACATTCCATTCCACATTACATTCCACGTTCCATTCCATTCCATTCCACGTTCCATTCCACGTCCCATTCCATGTTCCACACCATTCCATTCCATGTTCCATTCCAAATTCCATTCCCTTACATTTCAATTTTCCTTCCATATTCCATTCCACATTCCATTCGACATTCCATTGCGTTCCATTCTACATTCAATTACACAATCCACCCGACATTCCATTCCACATTCAATTGCACATTTCATTCTACATCCCATTCCCTTCCATTCCACATTGCATTCCACATTTCATTCTACATCCCATTCCATTCCATTCCACATTCCACTCCACATTCCATTCCACATTCCATTGCATTCCAATCCATATGCCGTTGCACATTCTATTCCACGGTCCATTCCACATTCCATTCCATTTCATTCCACTTTCCTTTCCAGAATCCATTCCACATTCCATTCCATTATATTCCACATTCCATTCCACATTCCATTCCATTCGATTCCATGTTCCATTCAACATTCCATTCCATTCAATTTCACGTTCCATTCCATAATCCATTCCACATTCCATTCCACATTCCATTTCATGTTCCATTCCACGTTCCATTCCACATTCAATTCCACCAGACATTGCACGTTCCATTCCACATTCCAATCCATTCCATTACAGTCCACATTTCCTTCCACGTTACATTCCACATTCCATTCCACATTCCATTCCACCTTCCATTCCATTCCATTCCTCGTTTTATTCCACATTCCATTCCATTACATTCCACATTCCGTTTCACATTACATTCCACATTACATTCCGTTCCATTCCACATTCCATTCCATATTCCGTTCCATTCCATTCCACATTCCGTTGCACATTCCATTCCTTGTTCCATTCCACATTCCATTCCATTCCATTCCCCTTTCCTTTCCAGATTTCATTTCACTTTGCATTCCATTCCATTCCACATTCCATTCCACATTCCATTCCATTACATTCTACGTTCCATTCAACATTCCATTGCATTCAATTTCACGTTCCATTCCATATTCCATTCCACGTTCCATTCCACATTCCATTCCACGATCCATTCCACATTCAATTCCACGATAAATGGCACGTTCCATTCCACATTCCATTCCATTCCATTCCATTCCACTCCACATTCCCTTCCACATTCCATTCCACCTTCGATGTCACGTTCCATTCCACATTCCTTTCCGCGTTGCATTCTCCCTTCAATTCCACATTCCATTTCATTCCTTTTGACATTCAATTCCACGTTCCATTGCATTCCATTCAACTTTCCATTCCATATTCCATTGAACAGCACATTCCACGTTCCATTCCATGTTCCATTCCACGTTCCATTCCATGTTCTATTCCACGTTCCATTCTACATTCCATTCCATGTTCCATTCCACGTTCCATTCCATGTTCCATTCGACGTTCCATTCCACATTCCATTCCATTCTATTCCACTTTGCCTTCCACATTCCATTCCACATTATATTCCACATTATATTCCGTTGCATTCCACATTGCATTCCACTTTCCATTCCACATTCCATTCCACATTCCACTCCATTCCTTTCCACTTTCCATTAAACATTCTGTTCCACATTCCTTTCCACGTTGCATTCCATTCCATTCCACAATCCATTCCAAAGTCCATTCCATTCCATTCCACATTCCTTTCCACATTCCATTCCACATTCCATTTCACAGTCCATTCCAATTTGCATTACACATTCAATTCCACATTTCATTCTCATTCCATTGCATTTCTTTCCACTTTCCATTCCACATTCCATTGCATTCCAATTCACATGCCATTCCACATTCCTTCCATTCCATTCCATTCCACGTTCCATTCAACATTCCATTCCATTCTATTCCAAATTCCATTCTATTCCAATCAACATTCCATTCCACATTTCATTCCATTCCATTCCACATTCCATTCCACATTCCATTCCACATTCCATTCCACATTCCATTCTATTCCATTCCACATTCCATTCCATTCCGTTCCCTTCCATTCCACGTTCCATTCCACTTTCCATTAAATTCTATTCCACATTCCATTCCACATTCCAGTCCATTCCATTCCACATTTCATTTCATTCCAAAACACATTTCATCCCTCAATTCATTCCATTCCATTCCACATTCCATTCCACATTCCATTCCACCTTCCATTTCATTCCATTCCACATTCCATTCCATTCCATTCCACATTCCATTCCACATTCCATTCCATTCCACTCCATTCCACTTTCCATTCCATTCCATTAAACATTCCATACCATTCCATTCCATTCCATTCCACATTCCATTCTATTCCATTCTCCGTTTCATTCCACATTCCTTTCCACATTGCATTCCTTTCCATTCCACATTAAACTCCACATTGCCTTCCATTCCATTCCAACTTCCCTTCCACATTCCATTCCATTCAGTTTCACATTCCATTCCGTTGCATTCCATATTCATTTCCACATTCTATTCCACATTCCTTTCCACATACCGTTCCACATTCCATTCCACATTCCTTTCTGTTCCATTCCACATTCCATTTCACATTCCATTCCACATTCCATTCCACATTCCGTTCTGCATTGCATTCCACATTCTATTCCATTCCATTCCTCATTGCATTCCATTCCATTCCACATTCCATTTTACATTCCATTCCACATTCCATTTCACATTCCATTCCATTCCATTCCCCATCCCATTCCCCATCCCATTCCTTTACATTCCACTTTTCATTCCACTTTCCATTCCACTTTCCATTCCATTCCATTCCACATTCCATTCCATTCCATTCCACGTTTCATTCCATTCCATTCCACATTCTGTTCCACATTCCATTACTCATTCCATAGCATTCCATTCCACATTGCATTGCATTCCATTCTACATTCCATTTCACATTCCATTCCGCATTCTCTTTCACATTCCATTCCATTCCATTCCTTTACGTTCCACTTTTGATTCCACAGTCCATTCCATTCCATTCCACATTCCATTCCATTCCACATTCCATTCCACATTAAATTCCATTCCATACCACTTTCAGTTCCACGTTACATTCCACTTTCCATTCCACATCCCATTACACATCCCATTCTATATTCCCTTCCACATTCCATTCCATTCCATTCCACACTCAATTCAAAATTCCATTCCTTTCAATTCCACATTCTATTGCACTTTGCATTCCACATTCCATTCCATTCCTTTCCACATTCCATTAGATATTCCATTCCATTCCATTCCACATCCCATTCCACATTCCATTATATTCTATTCCACATTATATTCCACATCCCATTCCACATTCCCTTCCTCAGTCCATTCCATTCCATTCCAGATTCCATTCCACATTCCATTCCATTCCATTCCACATTGCATTCCACATGTCATTCCACAATCCATTCCAATGCTTTCCACATTACTTTCTGCATTCCATTCCACATTCCTTCCACATTCCATTCTATTCCATTCCACATTCTATTCCACATAACATCCCACATTCCATTCCACATTCCCTTCCACATGGCATTCCATTCCATTACACATTCCGTTCCACATTCCATTCCATTACATTCCACATTACACTCCACATTCGATTCCACATTCCCTTCCACATTCCATTCCATTCTTTCCAATTTCCATTCCACTTTCCAATCCTTTCCCTTCTGCATTCCATTCCATATTCGATTGCATCCCTTTCCACATTCCACTCCATTCAATTCCACATTCCATTCCACCTTCCATTCCACCTGCTATTCCATTCCTTTCCACGTTTCATTCCACCTTCCATTCCACGTTCCATTCGACTTTCCTTTCCACTCCATTCCACGTTCCATTCCAACTTCCATTCCACATTTCATTCCATTGCATAACATTCCATTCCTCATTCCATTCCATTCCATTCCGCATTCCATTCCATTACTTTCCACATTCCATTCCTTTCCACATTCCATTCTTTTCCATTCAACATTCCATTTCACATTGCATTCCACTTTTTATTCCACATTCCTTTCCCCATTTAAATCCACGTTCCTTTCAATTGCATTCTACTTTCCATTCCACGTTCCATTCCACATTTCATTCCACGTTCCATTCCATTACATTCCATTTTCCATTCCCTGTTCCATTCCATTCCTTTCCACACTGAATTCCACATTCCATTCCACATTTCATTGAATTCCATTTCACATTCCATTCCACATTCCATTCCACATTCCATTCCACTTTCCATCCCACGTTCCATTCGATTTCCTTCCATGATCCATTCCACATTCCATTCCATTCCATTCCACTTTCCCTTCCACATTCCATTCCACATTCCATTCCATTCCGTTCCACATTCCATTCCATTACACTCCACATTTCATTCCACATTACCTTCCATTGCATTCCACATTCTCTACCAAGTTCCATTCCAATCAATTCCACGTTCCATTCCACGTTTCATTCCACATTCCGTTCCACAATCCATTTCGCATTCCAATCCATTCCATTCCACATTCCATTCCATATTCCATTCCATTCCATTCCACATTCCATTCTCATTCCAATGCATTTCATTCCACATTCCATTCCACATTCCATTCCATTCCACATTTCATACCACATTCCATTCCATTCCATTCCACATTGCATTCCACATTCCATTCCTCTTTCCATTCCATGATCCATTCCACGTTCCATTCCACGTTCCATTCCATTCCATTCCACGTTCCATTTCATTCCATTTCAGTTTCCATTTCATTCCGTTCCACATTCCATTCCACTTTCCATTTCACATTCCGTTCCACATTCTATTTCATTTTCCTTTCCATTCCCTTCCATTCCATTACACATTCCTTTCCATTCCGTTGCTCATTCCATTCCATTCCATTGCACGATCCATTCCACATTCCATTCCACATTTCATTCCATTCCTTTCTATTCCACATTGCATTCCATTCCATTAAACAATCCATTCCACTTACCATTCCACATTCCGTTCCACGTTCCATTCCATTTTCCAATTTATTCCATTTCACATTCCAATCCATTCCATTCCACATTCTACCACATACCATTCCAAGTTGGATTCCCTTCCGTTCCACATCACATTCCGCATTCCATTCCATATTACATTCCACGTTCCATTCGAATCTATTCCACGTTCCTTTCCATTCCATTACACGTTCCATTCCACTTTCCATTCCACATTCCAATTCACGTTGCATTCCATTCCATTCCACATTCTATTCCACCTTCCATTCCATTCCATTCCATATTCCATTGCATTCCATTCCACGTTCCATTCAATTCCATTCCACATTCCATTCCATTCCATTCTATTCCATATTCCATTCCATTACAGTCAACTTTCCATTCCATTACATTCCACTTTCCATTCAACATGCCTTTCCACATTCCATTCCACATTCCATTGCATGTTCCATTCCATTTCATTCCACATTGCATTCCATCCCATTCCGCTTTATTCCACCTTCCATTCCATTCCATTCCACTTTCCATTCCACATTCAATTCCACATTCTATTCCACGTTCCATTACGTTTCATTCCACATTCCATTGAATTCCATTCCACATTCCATTCCTTTCCATTCCACATTCCATTGAATACCATTCTATTCCATATTCCATTCCATTACCATCAACATTCCTTTCCAATCCATTCCACATTCCATTCCACATGGAATTCCACATGGAATTCCACAATCCATTCCACATTCCACTGCACGTTCCATTCCATTCCATTACACATTCCATTCTATTCCATTCCACTTTCCATTCCATTCAATTCCACATTTCACTCCATTCCATTCCATTCCACATTCTTTTCCATTCCATTCCGCATTGCATTCCATCCCATTCCGCTTTAATCCTTATTCCATTCCACTTTCCATTCCCCATTCAATTCCACATTCTTTTCCACGTTCCATTCCATTTCATTCCATATTCCAGTGAATTCCATTCCACATTCCATTCCACTTTCTCTTCCATTCCATTGCACATTCCAGTCCATTCCTTTCCACATTCCATTTATTTCAGTTCCTCGTTTCATTCCATTGCATTGCATTCCATGTTCCGTTCCATTCCATTCCTCATTTCATTCCATTCCATTGCATTCCACTTTCCATTCTATTCCATTGACATTCCATTCCATTCCATTTCATTATATTCCACATTCCATTAATTTCCATTACACTATCCATTCCATTCCATTCCACAATCCTTTCCATTTTCCATTCCATTCCATTCCACAATCCTTTCCACTTTCCATTCCATTCCATTCCACATTCAATTCCACATTCCATTCCACATTAGAGTCCTTTCCATTTCACATTCCATTCCACATTCAGTTCCGTTCCACATTCCTTTCCACATTCCATTCCATTCCACATTCCATTGCACATTTCATTGCATTACATTCCACCTTTCTTTCCATTCAACTCCAGCTTCCATTCCACATTCCTTTCCATTCCATTCCACATTCCATTGCAGATTCCATTCCACATTCTATTCCATTCCATTCCACATTTCATTCCACGTTCCATTCCATTCCTTTC
Source organism: Pongo abelii (assembly GCF_028885655.2). Classification (NCBI taxonomy): domain Eukaryota; kingdom Metazoa; phylum Chordata; class Mammalia; order Primates; family Hominidae; genus Pongo; species Pongo abelii. Next base: position 4,257,709 of record NC_071997.2, read on the forward strand.
CACGTTCCATTCCACGTTTCATTCCACAATCCTTTCCACATTACATTCCATATTCCATTCCGTTCCATTCCATATTGCATCCTACATTTCATTCCATATTCCATTCCAGTTTCCATTACACATTCGATTGCACATTCCATTCCATGTTCCATTCCATTCAGCTTTCCATTTCACATTCCATTTGACTCCATTCCACATTCCGTTTCATTCTATTGCACATTCCTTTCCAACTTCCATTCCACTTTCCATTCCATTCCATTCCTCTCCACATTCCATTCCATTCCATTCCAATCCACATTTCATTCCATTCCAATCCACATTCCATTCCATTCCATTCCAAACCCCATTCCAATCCACATTCCATTCCATTCCAATCCAAGTTCAATTCCATTCCACATTGCATTCCACACCATTCCTCATTCCATTCCACATTCAGTTGCACATTCACTTCCATTCCATTCTATTCCACGTAGCATTCCGTTCCATTCCACATTCCACTCCATTCCATTTCATTCCATATTCAATTACACATTCCATTCCCCGTTCAACTCCATTCAATTCCACGTTCCATTTCATTCCATTCCATTCAATTCCACGTTCAATTCAATTCCATTACACATTCCATTCCATTCCATTCCACATTGCATTCCATTCAATTCCCATTCCATTTTACATTCCAATCCATTCCATTCCACTTTCCATTCCACTCCATTCCATTCCATTCCACGTTCCATTCCACATTGCAACCCATTCCATTCCACATTCCATTCCATTCCACATTCCAATCCACTTTCCACTATGTTGCATTGCTTTGCACATTCCATTCCACATTCCAATCCATTCCATTTCACTTTCAATTCCATTCCATTCAATTCCTCATTCCATTCCACATTCTATTTCTTTTCATTTCACATTCCTTTCCATTCTATTCCACAATCCTTTCCGCATTAAAATCCATTCCATTCCACATTCTTTGGACATTTCATTCCTTTCCATTCTGCATTCCATACTACATTTCATTCCATATTACATTCCACATTCCATTCCACATTCCATTTCACATTCCATTCCACATTCCACTACACATTTCTTTCCACATTCCATTGCATGTTCCATTGGATTCCACTTTCCTTTCCACATTCCATTCTATTCCATTCCACATTCCATTTCCTTCCATTCCACATTCCATTGCAAATTCCATTTCACTTTGAATTCCATTCCAATCCATTCCACATTCCATTCCATTCCATTCCACAGTGCATTTCATTCCTCTCCACATTCCATTCATAATTCCATTTCCCTTTCCATTCCAATCCATTTCATTCCACATTCCACTCCATTCCATTCCAATCTACATTCCATCCATTCCATTCCAAGTTCAATTCCATTCCACATTCCATTCCATTCCTTTACACCTTCCATTCCACATTCCATTGCATATTCCATTCCATTCCATTCTATTCCACATTCCATTCCATTCAATTCAACATTTCATTTCATTCCATTCCACATTCCATTCCACTTTCCATTCCACATTCCTTTCCCTGTTCATTTGTATTCAATTCCATGTTACATTCCTTTCCATTGCATTGCATTCAAAGTTCCATTCCATTCCATTCAATTCCACATACCATTCCATTCCATTGCATTCCACATTCCATTCCATTCCATTTCACATTCCATTCTATTCCATTACACATTCCATTCCATTCCATTCCATATTCCATTCCATTCCATTCCAATCCGCATTCCATTCCATTCCATTCCAAGTTCAATTGCATTCCACATTCCATTCCATTGCATTCCACATTCCATTGCACATTCACTTCCATTCTATTCTATTCCACATTCCATTCCATTCCATTACACATTGCATTCCATTCCACCCCACATACCATTCCAGATTCCATTCCACGTTCCGTTCCACAGTCCATTCAACATTCCATTCCTCATTCTATTCCGTTGCATTCCACATTCCATTCCGTATTCCATTCCACATTCCATTCCACATTCCATTCAACATTCTATTCCACATTCCATTCCATTCCATTCCACATTCTGTTCTCTTTCCGTTGCATTCATTTCCACATTCCATTCCACATTCCATTCCATTCCATTCCACTTTTCATACCACATTCCATTAACGTTCCATTCCATGCTCCATTACACGTTTCATTCCACGTTCCATTCCATGTTCCATTCCATTCCATTCCATTCCTCGTACCTTTCCATTCCATCCGCGTTCCAATTCATTCTGTTCCACATTCCATTTCACATTCCGTTCCACATTATATTTCCCGTTCCAATCCACTCCATTCTATTCTGCATTCCATTCCATTCCATTCCATTCCACCTTTCATTCCATTGCTTTCCGCATTCCATTCCATTCTATTCCATTCCATTCCACATTCCATTCCACTTTCCATTCCACGTCACATTCCATGTTCCATTCCACATCCCATTCCAGGTCGCATTCCTTTCCTTTCCACATTCCATTCCATTCCATTCCACATTCCATTCCATTCCATTCCAGGTTCCATTCCATGATCCATTCCACTTTCCATTCCACGTTGCATTCCAAGTTCCATTCCATTGCATTCCACATTCCATTCCACTATCCAGTCCATTAAATTCCACGTTCCATTCCATTTCATTCCACATTCCATTCTACGTTCCATTCCATTCAATTCCACGTTCCATTCCATTCCATTCCACATTCCATTCCACGTTCCATTCCATTCTATTCCACTTTCCATTCTACCTTCCATTCCACATTCCATTCCTTTCCATTCCATTTCACATTCCATTCCATTCGAATCGACATTCCTTTGCACTCTCCATTCCACGTTGAATTCCATGTTCCATTCCACGTCCCATTCCACGTTCCATGCCTTTCCACTCCACATTCCATTCAATTCCATTCTATTTTCCATTCCATTCCATTCCACGTTCCGTTGCACATTCCATTCCATTCCACTCCACGTTCCATTCAACATTCGAATGCATTCAATTTCACGTTCCATTCCATATTCCATTCCACATTCCACATTCCCTTCCAGTTCCATTCCACGATACATTCCACGTTCAATTACAGGAACCATTGCATTTTCCATTCCACATTCCGTTCCATTACATTCCATTCCATGCCACATTACTTTCCACCTTACATTCCACATTCCATTCCATGTTCCATTCCACATTCCTTTCCATGTTGTCTTCCACGTTCCATTCCACTTCCTATTCCGTTTCATTCCACGTTCCATTCCATGTTACATTTCTCTCCCTTCTACTTTACATTCCACATTCCATTGCACATCCCATTCCACTTTCCATTCCATGTTCCATTCCATCTTCCATTCCACGTTCCATTCCACGTTCCAATCCACATTCCGTTCCATTGCATGCCACTTTCCCTTCCACATTACATTCTACATTCCTTTCCATGTTCCATTCCACGTTCCATTCCACGTTCCATTCCACATTCTATTCCATTCCATTCCACTTTCCATTCCACTTTCCATTCCACATTCCATTCCACATTCCATTCCACATTCCACTGCAAATTTCATTCCACATTCCATTCCACATTCCATTGCACATTCCATTCCACATTCCATTCCACATTCCATTTCTTTCCATTTCACATTCCTTTCCTTTCCATTCCACATTCCGTTCCACATTCAATTCCATTCCATTCCACATTCCATTGGACATTCCATTCCATGCCATTCCACATTCCTTTCCATTGCATTCCAATTTCCATTCTAATCCATTCCATGTTCCATTCCATAAGATTCCCCATTCCATTCCATTCCATTCCATTCCACATTCTATTGCATTCCACATTCCATTCTATTCCATTTCACATTCAACTCCATTCCATTCCATTCCTTTCCACATCCCTTTCCATTCCATTCCACTTTCCATTCCATTTCATTCCACTCCATTTCATTTCATTCCACATTCTATTCCATTCCACATTCCATTCCATTTCACATTTCATTCTACTGTATTCTATTCCATTCCATTCCACATTCCATTCCATGCCATTCCATTCCACATTCCATTCCATTGCACATTCCATTCCATTCTGTTCCGCATTCCATTCCATTCATTTATTGCATTCCATTCCATTCCATTCCACGTTCCATTCCACGTTCTATTCCACGTTCCATTCCATTCCATTCCACATTCCATTCCACTTTCCACTCCGTTACATTCCATTTTCCATTCCACATTCCTTTGCCCATGCCATTCCTCGTTCCATGCCACATTCCATTTCACGTTTCATTACACTTTCCATTCCAAGGTCCATTCCATTACATTCCACGTTCCATTCCACATTGCATTCCACATTCCATTCCACAATCCATTCCGTTCCATTCTGTTCCATTCCACATTCTATTCTACATTCCATTCCTCATTCAATTTCATTCTTTTCAACATTCCATTACATTCCATTCCTCATTCCATTCCACATTTCATTCCAGGTTGCATTCCACATTCCATTCCACTTTCCATTCCAATTTCCATTCTAAATTCCTTTCCACTTTCCTCTCCATTCCATTCCACATTCCGTTGAACATTCCATTCCATTCCATTAAACTTTCTATTCCACATTCCATTCCACATTCCATTCTGTTCCATTCCACTTTCCATTCCATTCCATTCCACATTCCTTTCCATTCAATTTCACATTCCATTCCAAATTCCATTCCATTCCATTCCACTTTCCATTCCACATTGCCTTGCATTACATTCCACATTCAATTCCGTTCCATTCCACATTCCATTACGTTCCATTCCACATCCCATTCCATTCAATTTCACATTGCATTCCAAATTCCATTCCAGTCCATTCCACTTTCCTTTCCACATTGCCTTGCGTTACATTGCACATTCCATGACCCATTCCAATACAATCCATTCAATGTTCCATTTCACGTTCCATTCCACAGTCCATTCCACATTCTCTTTCACGTTCCATTCCTTTCCATTCCACGTTCTACCACACTTTCCATTCCTTTCCATTCCACCTTGCATTCCACATTCCATTGCACATTCCATTCCACTTTCAATTCCATGTTCCATTCCATGTTCCGTTCCATTCCACTCCAAGTTCCACTCCACATTCCATTCCATCCCTTTCCACGTTCCATTCCATTCCATTCCACGTTCCATTCCACATTCCATTGCACATTCCTTTCCACGTTCCATTCCATGTTCCATTCCATGTTCCGTTCCATTCCACTCCAAGTTCCATTCCATGTTCCATTCCACATTCCATTCCACAATCCATTCCATTCAATTCCATTCCATTCCTTTCCATGTTCCATTCCTTTCCATGTTCCATTCCCCATTCCATTCCACATAACATTCCACATTTCATTCTGTTCCATTCTATATTCTTTTAAACTTTCCATTCCACTTTCCATTCCATTCCATTCCACATTCCATTCCACGTTCTATTCCACATTCCAATCCAAATTCCATTCCATTGCATTCCCCATTCCATTCCACATTGCATTCCAATCCATTCCACATTGCATTCCATTGCAGTCCACATTCCATTCAACTTTCCATTCCATTGCATTTAAACTTTCCATTCCATTCCATTCCACATTCGATTTCACCTTCCATTCCCTTCCAAATTCCATTCCACACTCCAGTCCATTCCATTCCACGTTCCATTCTACATTCCGGTCCATTCCAAACCAAATTCCATTCCACGTTGCTCTCCACGATCCATTCCAGGTTCCGTTCGACATTCAGTTCCTCAATACATTCCACATTCCATTCCATTCCATTCCACATTCCGCTCCACGTTTCATTCCACGTTCCATTCCATTCCATTCCACGTTCCATTCCACGTTCCATTCTATCTTCCATTCCATTCCATTCCACCTTCCATTACACATTCCATTGTACATTCCATTCCAAGTTCCATTCCATATTCCATTCCACTTTGCATTCCGTATTTGATTCCATGTTCCACTCCATTCCATTCCAAGCTCCATTCCACATTCTATTCCATTCCTTTCGACGTTCCATTCCACATTCCATTCCACGTTCCATTCCACTTTCCATTGCACATTCCATTCCACGTTCCATTTCACATGCCATTTCATGTTCCTTTCCACTTTCCATTCCACGTTCCATTCCAATCGATTCCATTCCACGTTCCATTCCAGGTTCCATTCCACATTCCATTCCGCATTCCATTCCACATTCCGTTCCACATTCCATTGCACTGCATTCCACATTCCATTCCGCAATCCATTCCATTCCTTTCCACATTCGATTCCTCATTCCATTCCACATTTCATTCCATTCCATTTAACGTGCCCTTCCGCATTCCATTCCACACTCCATTTCACATTCCATTCCCTTCCATTCTACATTCCTTTCCACTTTCCATTCCAAATTCCATTGCATTCCATTCCATTCCACATTCCATTCCACATGGCTTTCCACATTCCATTCCAAATTCCATTCCATTGTATACCCCATCCATTCCACATTCCATTCCATTCCATTCCACATTGCATTCCACTGCAGTCCACATTCCATTCAACATTGCATTCCATTCCATTTAAACTTTCCATTCCATTCTGTTCCACATTCGATTTCACCTTGCATTCCATTCCAAATTCCATTCCAAATTCCATTCCATTCCATTCCACATTCCATTCCACATTCCGTTCCATTTCCTTCCACGTTCCATTCCATGTTCCACTCCACTTTCCATTCCACGTTCCATTCCACATTCAATTCCACATTTCAGTCCACATTCCTTTCCGTTCCATTCCATTCCACATTCCATTCCACATTCCATTCGACATAGCATTCCACATTGCATTCCATTCCATTCCACGTTGCATTTCACGTTCCATTCCACTTTCCATTGCACGTTCTATTCCACGTTCCGTTCCATTCCGTTACACGTTCCATTCCTCCTTCCATTCCATTCCATTCCACGTTCCATTCCACGTTCTATTTTACATTCCATTCCAATTTCCATTCCACATTCCATTCCCCTTTCCATTCCACATTCCATTCCACATTCCATTCCAAGTTCCATTCCACATTCAACTCCAATCCATTCCACGTTCCATTCCACATTTCATTCCACATTCCATTCCATTTCATTCCTCGTTCCATTCCACGTTCCATTCCGCGTTCCGTTCCACGTTCCATTCCACATTCAATTCCACATTTCATTCCACATTCAATTCCATTCCATTCCATTCCACATTCCATTCAATTCCATTCCCTTCCACATTCCATTCCACATTGCATTCCACATTCCATTGCATTCCATGACACGTTTAATTTAACGTTCCATTCCACATTCCATTCCACATTCCATTCTACATTCCATTCCATTCCATTCCATTGCACGTTTAATTTCACGTTCCATTCCACATTCCATTCCATGTTCAATTCCACGTTCCGTTCCATTCCATTCCACATTCCATTCCACCCTCCATTCCATTCCATTCCACGTTCCATTCCACTTTCTATTGTACATTGCATTCCAAGTTCCATTGCACATTGCATTCCACTTTCCATTCCATATTCCATTTTAGGTTCCATTCCATTCCATTACAAGTTCCATTCCACATTCAATTCCATTCCATTCCGCGTTGCATTCCACATTCTATTCCTTTCCATTCCACATTCCATTCCATTTCATTCTATTCCACATTCCATTTCTTTACTTTCCACATTCCATAGCATTCCATCCCAGATTCCATTCCTTTCCATTCCACATTCCACACCATTCCATTCCATTCCACATTCGATTCCTTTCCATTCTACATTCCATTCCATTCCATTCCACATTCAAATCCAATCCATTGCATGCCATTCCACATTACATTCCCTTCCATTCCACATTCCTTTCCTATCCATTCCCCATTCCAATTCACATTAGTTTCCATTCCACATTCCATTCCAGTTTCCATTCCATTCCATTCCACATACCATTCCATTCAATTCCACATTCCTTTCCATTCCATTCCATTCCATTCCATTCCACATTCCATTCCATTGCACATTCCATTCCATTCCACATTGCAATCTGTTCCGTTCCATTCCAGATATCATTCGATTCCATTCCACTTTCCATTCCATTTAATTCCACATTCCACATTCTCTTCCACATTCCTTTCCTCTTTCCATTTCATGTTCCATTCAATTTCATTCCTCATTACTTTACATTCCATTCCATTCCACATTCCATTCCACATTTCAATCCATTCCATTCCACATACCATTCCACATTCCATTCCATTATATTTCTCATTCCATTGCATATTCCATTCCACATACCATTCCACATTCCATTCCATTCCTTTCCATTCCACATTCCATTCCACATTTCAATCTGATCCATTCCACGTACCATTACACATTCTATTCCTTTCCATTTCTCATTCCATTCCACATTCCATTCCACAGTACATTCCACGTTCCACTTCTTACCGCATTGCATTCCTTTCCGCATTCCATTTCACATTCCATTCCACATTCCATTCAATTCCACATTCCATTCCATTCCATTAAACATTCCATTCCTTTCCATTCCATTCCATATTCAATTCCACTCCATTCCATATTCCATTCCAATATATTCCACCTTCCATGCCATTCTATTCAATTACATTCCACATTCCATTCCATTCCATTCCACATTCTGTTCCATTCCATTATACATTCCAATCCAGATTCCGTTCAATTCCATTCCACTTTCTGTACCAGATTCCATACTACATTCCATTCAATTCCATTCCACATTCCATTCCTTTCGATTCAATTTCATGCTACATTCCTTTCCATTTCATTCCACATTACTTTCCTTTCTATTGCACATTCCTTTACATTCCATTCCGCATTCCATTCCATTCCATTCCACATTGCATTCAGTTCCTTTCAGCATTCCATTCCACATTCCATTCCACATTTCAGCCCATTCCATTCCACGTTTCATTCCATTCCATTCCACATTCTATTCCACATTCCATCCCATTCCATTCCACATTACATTCCACATTACATTCCTCTCCTTTCCACATTCCATTGCATTCCACATTCCATTCTACATTCTAATCCATTCCATTCCACCTTCTGTTCCACATTCCATTCCATTCCACTCCACTTTCCATTTCACATTCCATTGCGCATTCCATTACATTCCATTCCACATTGAGTTCCATTCCATTCCACATTCCTTTCCGTTCCATTCCATTCCATGTTTCATTCCATTAAATTCCACATTCCATTCCACCTTCCATACCGTTCCATTCCATTGCATTCCACATTGCTTTCCATTCCATTCTAGTCCATTTCACATTAAATCCCATTCCATTCCATTACACATTCCATTCCATTCCATTCCACATTCCCTTCCACTCCACATTCCACTCAACTTTCCATTCCATTCTATTACACATTCCATTCCAAATTGCTTGCAATTCCATTCCATATTCCCTTCCACATTCCATTCCATTCCATTCCACATTCCATTCCATCCCATTCCAGTCCATTCCATTCCACATTCCATTCCATTCCGTTGAATACCACATTCCACTCCATTTAATTCCATATTCTATTCCATTCCATTATTCGTTTCATTACATCTTCCATTCCACGTTCCTTTGCACGTTCCATTACACTTTCCATTCCACGTTTCATTCCATTTTCCATTCCATTCCATTCCACTTTCCATTCCACATTCCATTGCATTCCATTCCACATTCCATACCAATCAATTCCATTCCATTACACATTCCATTCCATTACATTCCATTCCACATTCCATTCCATTACATTCCACATTCCATTCCATATCTTTCCACAATCCATTCCATTCTATTCCACATTCCATACTATTCTATTCCACATTTCATTCCACATTGCATCACATTCCATTCCATATTCCATCACTTTCCATTGCATATTCCATTCTACATTGCATTCCATTCCATTAAACATTCTGTTACATGCCATTCCATTCCACATTCCATTCCATTCCATTGCATCTTCAATTCCACTTTCCAGTACAAATTCCATTTCATATTACATACCACGTTCCATTTTACGATCCATTCCACGTTTCATTCCATGTTTCATTCCATTCCATTCCATTACATTGCATCTTCCATTCCACTTTCCAGTCCACTCCTTTCCACATTCCTTACCACATTCCATTCCATTCCATTCCAACTTCAATTCCGCATCCATTCCTTTCCATTCCACATTCCATTCCATTACTTTCCACATTCCATTCCATTCCATTCCACATTCCTTTCAATTGCATTCCATTCCATTCCACATTCCATTCGATTGCATTCCAGATTCCATTGCATACAATTCCACATTACATTACATTCCTTTCCACATTCCATTCCACATTCCATTTCACATTGCATTCCATTCCATTCGACATTCCACTCCACATTCCATTTCATTCCATTCCACATTCCTTTCCACATTCCATTAAACATTCTATTCTTCAATCCATTTCATTCCATTCGACATACAATTCCATCCCATTCCACATTCCATTCCAAATTCCATTACATTAAATTCCATATTCCATTCCACATCATTCTATATTGCATTCCACATTACATTCCACATTCTATTTCACATGCCTTTTCACATTCCATTCCATTCCATTCCACATTCCATTCCACATTCCATTCCATTCCATTCCACATTCCTTTCCACATTCCATTCCATTCCACATTCCTTTCCACATTCCATTTCACATTCCATTCCACATTTCTTTCCATACCATTCCACTCCACATTCCATTCCACATTCCTTTACACATTCCATTTTACATTCCATTCCACATTTCATTTCATTCCATTCCACTCCACTTTCCATTCAACATTCCATTCCATTGCATTCAAGATTGCATTCCATTGCATCCGACATTCCATTCCACTTTCCATTCCACATTTCATTCCACTTTCCATTCCATACCATTCCACGTTCCATTCCATTCCGTTACAGACTCCAATCCACATTCCATTTCACCTTCCATTCCCTTCTATTCCCCATACCATTCCATTCATTTCCACATTCCAATCTTTTACACATTCCATTCCACATTCCATTCCACGATCCATTACATTGCATTCCACTTTCCATTCCACGTTCCATTCCATGTTCCATTCCATTCCATTCCACGTTCCATTCCGCGTTCCATTCCATTTCATTTAGCGTTCCATTCCAATCCATTCCACTTTCCATTCCACATTCCATTCCACATTCCATACCACATTACATTTGACATTTCATTCGGTTCAATTCCACATTAGAGTACACACTCCATTCCACTTTCCATTCCACATTTCCTTTCGTTACATTCCCTATTCCATTTCACACTGCATTCCACATTCCATTCCACATTCCATTCCATTCCTTTTCACATTCCATTCCACATTGTGTTCCACATTCCATTGCGTTACATTCCACATTGTATTGCATTCCCTTCCACATTTCTTTCTGCTTCAAAGTCTATTCTTTTGCACATTCAATTCCATTCCATTCCACATTCCATTCCACGTTCCATTCCACCATCCATTCCTTTCCATTCAAAATTCCATTCCACATTCCATTTCACATTCCATTACACATTCCAATCCATTCGATTCCACATTCAATTCCATTTCATTCCACATTCCATTCCACGTTCCATTCAGTTTCCATTAAACTTTCCATTCCACGTTACTTTCAATTCATTTCTACATTCTTTTCCATATTCCAATCTATTGCATTCAACTTTCCATGCCACAGTTCATTCCACAATCCATTCCTTCCCATTCCACATTACATTCTACATTCCATTCCCCATTCCACTGCATTCCATTCCACATTCCATTCCATTCCATTACACAGTCCATTCCACAATCCATTCCAGATTCCATTCCACATTCCAATCCATTCCATTCCACATTCCGTTACATTCCATCCGACATTCAATTCCACGTTCCATTCCACGTTCCATTCCTCGTTCCATTCCATTCCATTCCATGTTCCATTCAGTTCCATTCCACATTTCATTCCGCTTTCCATTTCGCATTGCATTTGACATTCCGTTACACATTCCTTTGCATTAAATTCCCCTATACATTCCATTCCATTCCACCTTTCATTCCATTCCTTTCCGTATTATAATCCTTTCCACATTCCTTTCCACATTCCTTTCCTCGTTCCATTCCATTCGATTCCACCTTGCATTCCATGATCCATTCTGTGTTCCATTCCATTCCATTCCACTTTCCGCTCCACATTCCATTCCATTCCATTTCACGTTCCATTCCACCATTCCATTACAAATTCCACTCCAATTTCCATTCGGTTCCATTCCACATTCCATTACATTTCATTTCATTTCATTCCACATTCCATTCCTTTCCATTCCAGGTTACATTCCACGTTCCTGTCCACGTTCCTTTACACGTTCCATTCCAGGTTGCATTGCATTCCATTCCACGTTGCATTCCATGTTCCCTTCCAAATTCCAATTCACACTCCATTACACGTTCCATTCCATTCCTTTCCACGATCCATTCCACATTCCTGTCCACTCCATTCCACATTCCATTCCGCATTACATGGCACATTCCATTCCACTTTCCATTCCACATTCCATTGCACTGCCCATTCCTTTCCATTCCATTTTCCATCTCATTCCATTCCATGATCCATTTCATTCCATTCCACATTCCATTATACATCCCATTTCACATTCCATTCCACATTCCATTCCATTTCAATCCACATTGCATTACTTTCCATTCCATGTTCCATTCTGTTTCACATTAAATTACGTTCCATTCCACATTCCATTTCATTGCATTCCACATTCCATTCCACATTGCATTACAATCCACTCCATTCCACTTTGCATTCCACATTCAATTCCACATTCCATTCCCCGTTCCATTCCATTCCATTCCGCATTCCATACTATTCTCTGCCATTCCACATTGTATTCCATTCCATTGCACATTCCATTCCATTCCACTCCATACCACATTGCGTTCGACATTGCATTCCACATTCCGTTCCATTCCTTTCCACATTCCTTTCCATTCCATTCCACATTCCGTTCAAATTTCCATTTCATTCCATTCCATATTCCATTCCATTCCATTACACATTCCATTCCATTCAATTCCACATTCCATAATTTTCCATTCCACATTATATTCAGCATTCCATTCCACCTCCCATTCTACATTCCATTTCACTTTCCATTGGATGACTCATTCCACTCTATTCCACATTCCATTCCATTCAATCCCACTTTCCATTCCATAATATTCAATTCCATTCCACAACATTCATTTCCATTCCACATTTCATAACATTCCATTTCATTCCATATTCCCTTCCTTTCCATTACACTTTCCATTGAATTCCAAAGTAAAGTGGAATGGAATAGAATGGAATATGGAATGGAATAGGTTGGAATGTGGAATGGAATGGAATACGGAATGGAACGTTGAATTGAATGGAATTGAACATGGAATGGAATGGCTTGGAACGTGGAATGGAATGTAATTGAATTTGGAATGGAATGAATGGTGGAATTGAATGAAATTGAATGTGGAATGGAATGTGGGATGGAATGAAAGGGAGAATTGAATGAAATTGAATGTGGAATTGAATGTGGAATGGAATGCAATGGAATGTGAAATGGAACGTGTAATGGAACATGGAATGGAATTTGAAATGGACAGCGGAATCGAATGGAAGGGAAAGAGGAATGGAATGGAAAGGAAAGGAAAATGGAATGGAATGGTATGGAATGGAATGGAATGTGTAATGGAATGTGTAATGGAATGTGGAATGGAATGTGGAATGGAATGGAATTGAATGTGGAATGGAATGTCTAATGGAGTGGAATGGAATGTGGAATGGAATGTGGAATAGAATGGAATTGAATGTGGAATGGAATGTATAATGGAGTGGAATGGAATGGAATGGTATGTGGAATATAATTTGGAATGGAATTTGGAATGGAGTGTAATGGAATGCGGAATTGAATGTGGAACTGAATAGAATGTGCAATCGAATGTGAAGTGGATTGGAATGGAATGTGGAATTCAATGTGGAATGATATGCAATGGAATGTGCAATGGAAAGGAATGGAATGTGGAATGGAAAGTGGAATGGAATGGAATGGAATATGGAATGGAATTGAATGGAATATGGAATGGAATGCAGAATGGAATGGATGGGAATGGAACGGAATGTGGAATAAAATGGAATGGAATGTCGAATGGAATGTGGAAAGGAATGGAATGGCGTGGAACTGAATGTTGAATGGAGTGTGGAATGGAATGGAATGGAAAGTGGAATGGCATTGAATGGAATGTGGAATGAAATGCGGATTGGAATGGAATGGAATGGCATGCAAATGCGAATGGAATGGAATGTGGAATGGAACGCTTTGGAATGTGTAATGGAATGTAGAACGGAATGGAATGTCATGGAAAGGAATGTGGAATGGAATGGAATAGAAAGTGGAATGGAATGGAATTGAATGTGTAATGAAATGGGGAATGGAATGTGGAATGGAATGTTGCATGGAATCAGATGAAACGGATTGGAAAGTCAAATGGAATGGAAAGGATTTTGTACTGGAATGGAATGGAATGTGAAATGGAAGGTGGAATGGAATGTGGAATGGAATGGCCTGGAATGCAGAATGAAATGGAATGGAATGGAAAGGAATTTGGAATGGAATGGATTTGAATGTGGAATGGAATGTAATTGAATGTGGACTGGAATGGAATGAAATGTGCAATGGAATCTGGAATGGATTAGAATGGAATTTTGAATTGAATGGCATCGATTCTGGAATGCAATGCAATGGAACTGAATGTGGAATTGAATGGTATGGAATGGAATGTGGAATGGAATGGAATGCAATGGAATGTAATGGAATAGAAAGGAATATGGAATAAAATGGAATGGAATGCGGAATGTAATTGAATGGAATGTGGAATGGAATGGAATGGAATATGCAATGGAGTGTGGAATGTTATGGAATGGAATAGAATGGAATGGAATGGAATTTGAAGTGGAATGGAAGGGAATGTGGAATGGAAAACCGTATGGAATGGAATGCTTGGAATGCGAAATGAAGTGGAATGGATGGTATGGAATAGAACAGAATGGATTGGAATGGAAAGGAAAGGGGAATGGAATAGAATGGAATGTGGAATGGTATTTGAAATGGAATAGAATGGAAAGTGGCATGGAATGTGGAATGGGTTGGAATGGAAGGTGGAATGGAATTTAATGGAATGTGGAATGGAATGGAAGGGAATGGAATGTGCAATGGATTGGAATGGGAAGTGGAATGTAATGGAATGCGATAGATTGGAATGGAATGAAATGTGGAATGTAATGGAATGGAATGTGTAATGGAATGTGGAATGGAAAGGAGTTGAAAGTGGAAAGGGTTGGAATGGAAGGTGGAATTCAATGGAATGTAATGTTGAATGGAACGGAATGGAATGTAGACTGGAATGGAATGGAATGGAATGGTATGTGTAATGGAAAGGAATGGAATGTGGAATGGCTTGGAATGCAATGTGGAATGGAACGTGGATTGGAATGGAATGCAATGGATTGTGGAATGGAATGGAATGTGGAATGAAATGGAATGGAATGCGGAATGCGATGGAACAGAATGTGGAATGGAAAGTGAAATGGAATGTGGAATTGAATGGAATGGATTGGAATTTTTACTGGAATGGAATGGAATGGCATGGAATGTGCAATGGAATGGAGTGGAACGTGGAATGGCAAGGAATGGAATGTGGAATGGGACGTGGAATTGAATGGAATAGAATGGAATGTAGAATGGATTGGAATGGAATGGAATGTGGAATGCAATGGAATGGCATGCAATTTGGAATGGAATGTGCAATAGAATGTGTAATGGAATGTATAAGGGAATGTGTAATGGAATGTGGAATGGAATGGGATGTGGAATTGAATGGAATTTAAAGAAATGTGGAAAGGAATGAGGAATGCAATGGAATGAAATTGTATGTAATGTAGTATGGAATGTGGAAAGGAACGTGGAATGGAACGTGGAATGGAAAGTGGAATGGAACGGAATGGAACGTGGAATGGAACGGAATGGAAAGTGGAATGGAATGGAATTGAATAATGAATGGAATGGAATGGAATGGAATGTGGAATGCAATAGAATGTGGAATGGAATGGAGTGGAATTTGGAATGGAACGTGTAATGGAATGGAATGTGGAAGGGAATGGAATAAAATGGAAATTGGAATGGAATGTGGAATGGAATATGGATTGGAATGCAAAGGAACGTTGAATGGAACTTGGAATGGAATGGAATAGAATGAGGAACGGAAAGGAATGGAATGGAATGTGGAATGGAATGTGGAATGGAATGGAATTGAATGTGGAATAGAATGGAATGGAAGGGAAGGTGGAATGGAACTTGGAATGGAACGTGGAATGGAATGGATTGGAATGTGGAATGGAATACAATGCAATGGAATGGAATATGGAATGGAATGTGGAAGGGAATGTAATGGAATGCAGAATGGAATTTGAAATGGAATGGAATGTGGAACGGAATGGAATGGCATGTGGAAAGGTAGGTGGAATGGAATGGAATGGAAAGTAGAAAAGAATGTTTAATGGAATGGAATGGAATGGAATGCAGAATGGAATGTAGAATGGAATGGGGAATGGAATGGAATGTAGAATGGAAAGTAGAATAGAATGGAATTTGAAATGCAATGTAATGGAATGGAATGGAATTTGGAATGGAATCGAAAGGAATGGAATACGGAATGGAATGCTATGGAAAGTAGAATGGAATATGCAATGGAATAGAATGGAATAAAGATTGGAATTCGGAATAGAATGGAATTGAATGAGGAAAGAAAAGTGAAATGGAACGTTGAATTCAATGTGGAACGGAAAGGAATGGAATGTAGAATGGAATGCAGAATTGAATTGAATGGAATTTGGAATGGAATGGAATGTAGAATGGAATGTGGAATAGAAGTTCGAATGGAATGTGGAATGGAATGTGAAATGGAATGGAATGGAATAGAATGCCATGGAATGGAATGGAATGTGAAATGGAATGGAATGGAATATGATGCCATTTAATGGAATGGAATGTGAAATGGAATGGAATTTAATATAATGCCATGGAATGGAATGGAATGTGAAATGGAATGGAATGGAATGTGGAATGGAATATAGAGTGGAAGGGAATGTGGAATGGCATGGAACGGAATGTGGATTGTAATGCAATGGAGTGCAATGTGGACTGCAATGGAAAAGAATGGAATGTCCAGTGTAATATGGAATTCAATGTAATGGAATGGAATGTGGAATGGAAAGTTGAATGGAAAGGAATGGAATGCAGAATGGAATGTGGAATGCAATGGAATGGAATGTGGAATGGAATTTGTAATGGAATGGAATGAAATGTAGAATGGAAAAAAATGGAAAAATGTAGAATAGGAAAAAAAGGAATGGAAGATGGAATGGAACGTGGAATAGAACGTGGAATGTACTGAAATGGAAAGTGGAATGCAATGGAATGGAATGTGGAATGGAATGGAATGAAAAGTGGAAGGGAACGCGGAATGGAATGGAATGGAATGTGGAATGGAATGTGGAATGAAATGGAATGGAACGAAATGTAGAATCGAATGAGGAATGCAATGGAATGGAATATAGAATTGAATGTGAAATGGAATGGAATGGAATGTGGAATGGGATGTGGAATTGAATGGGGGATGGAATGCAATGTGGAATGGAATGGAAAGGAATGGAATGTGGAATGGAATTGAATGGAACGAAAGGTAAAATGCAAGGTGGAATGGAATGTAGAATGGAATGGAATGGAATGTGGAATTGAATGTGGAATGGAACGTGTAATGGAACGTGGAATGGAATGAAATGGTACGTGGAATGGACTGCGGAAAAGAATGGAATGGAATGTCGAATGGAATGGAATGGAATGTGGAATGAAATGTGGGATGGATTGTGCATTGGAATGGAATGGAATGGAACGTGGAATGGAATGGAACAGAAGGTGGAATGGAACGTGGAATGGAAAGGAATGGAAAGGAATGGAAACTGTAATGGAATGGAATGGAATGAAAGGTGGAATTGAATGGAAGGGAACGTGGAATGGAATTGAAATGAATGTGGAATGGAATGTAGAATGGAACGTGGAATGGAATGGAACGCAATGTGCAATGGAATGGAACAGAATGTGGAATGGAATGGAAAGGAATGTGCAATGCAATGTCGAATGGAACGTGGAATGGAATACAATGGAATATGGAATGGAATGGAAAGCAGTGTGGAATGGAACGTGGAATGGAATAGGACGGAAAGTGGAATGGAATGGAATGCAGAATAGAATGTGGAATGGAATGCAATGGAACGTGGAATGGAATGTGGAATGGAATGGAATGGAATGTGTAATGGAATGGGAAGGAATGTGTAATGGAACGTGGAATGGATTGTGGAAAGGAATGTGGAATAGAATGAAATGGAATGTGGTATGGAATGTGGAATGGAAGGTGGAATAGAATGGATTGGAATGTGGAATGGAATTGAAAGCAATGGAATGTGGAATGGAATAGGGAGTGGAATGGAATGGAATGTGGAATGGAATAGGGAATGGAATGGAATGGAATGTGGAATGCAACGTGGAACGGAATGGAGCGAAATGTGGAATGCAATGGAACGGAATCTGGGAGGGAAAGGAAAGTGTATTGGAATGTGGATGCAATGCAATGTAATGTGGAGTGGAATGCAATGGAACGGAATGGAATTTGGAATGGAACGTGGAATGGAAGGTGGAACGGAATGGAATGGAATATGAAGTGGAATTTGAAATGGAAACGAATGGAATGTGGAATGGATTGGGATGGAATTTGAAATGGAATGGAATGGAGTGTGGAATGGAATGGAATCGAATATGGATTGGAATGGAATGCAATGTGTAATGTAATGGAATGGAATGCGGAATGGAATGGAATGGAATGGAATAGAACGTGGAATTGAATGGAATAGAATGGAACGTAATGTGGATAGGAATGGAATGGAATGTAGAAAGGAATGGAATGGAATGGAACGTGGAATGGAATGGAATGGAATGGAATGGAATGTGGAATATAATGGTATGGAATACAATGTGGAATGAAATGGAATTTGAAATGGAATGGAATGGAATGTGGAATGGAATGAAACGGAATGTGGAACGGAATGTGTAATGGAATGGAATGGAATGTGAAATGGAAGGGAATGGAATGGAATGGACTGCGGAGTGGAATGTAATGTGGAATGGAACGTGGAATGGTATGGAATGGAACGTGGAATGGATCATGGAATGGAGTTGATTGGAAAGTGGAATGGAATGGAACGTGGAATGCAATGGAATGGAACGGGAATGGAATTGAATGGAACGTGAAATTGAATGGACTGGAATGTGGCACGGAATGGAATGGAATGAAACGTGGAATGGAAAGAGGAATAGAACGAGAAAAGGAACATGGAATGCCACTTTGAATGGAAGGGAATGCAACGTGGAATGGAATGTAATAGAATGAGAAAAGGAATATAAAGGAATATGGAATGGAATGGAATGGAATGTGGAAATGAATGGATTGGAACGTTGAATGGATTGGAATGTGGAATGGAATGGAAAGGAATGGAATGTGGATTGGAATGGAATATGGAATGGAATGGAATGGAATGGAATTTAA
Organism: Pongo abelii; assembly: GCF_028885655.2. Taxonomy (NCBI): domain Eukaryota; kingdom Metazoa; phylum Chordata; class Mammalia; order Primates; family Hominidae; genus Pongo; species Pongo abelii. Next base: position 4,277,523 of record NC_071997.2, read on the forward strand.
AAAGGAATAGAATAGAATGTGGAATGGAAGGGAATGTAATGCAATGTAAAGTGGAATGGAATGGAATGGAATATGGAATGGAATGAGGAATGGAATGGAATGGAATGTGGAATGGAACATGGAAAGAAATGGAATGGAATGTGGAATGGAAAAGAATTTAATGCAGAATGGAATGTGGAAAGGAATGTGGAATGGAAGGGAATGGAATAGAAAGGAATGTGGAATGGAATGGAATGAGATGTGGAATGGAGTTTGAAATGGAATGGAAAGGAATGTGGAATGGAATTGAATTTTATATGGAATGGAATGGAATGGATTGGAATGTGGACTGGAAAGGAATGGAAGGTGACGGAATGTGGAATTGAATGTGTATTGGAATCGAATGTGGAATGGAATGTGAAATGGAATGGAATGGAATGGAGTGTGGAATATAAGGGAATGGAAAGGAATGGAAATTGGAATGGAACGGAATGGGATGTGGAATGGAATGTGGAATAGAATGGAATGTGGAACGGAACATGGAATGGAAGCTGTAATGAAATATGGAATACAATGGAATGGAGTGCAACGTAATGGAATGGAATGTGGAATGGAATGTGGAATGGACTGTGGAATGGAATGGAATGTGGAATGGAAGGGTGTGGAATGTGGAATGGAATGTGGAATGAAATGTGGAATGGAATGGAATGGAATGTGGAATGTAGTGAGTAATGAAACGTGGATTGGAATGGATTGGAACTTGGAATGGATCGTGGAATGGAATGAAGAATGGAACGTGGAATGGATCATGGAATGAAGTTGATTGGAATGTGGAATGGAATGGAACGTGGAATGCAATGGAATGGAACGTGGAATGGAACAGAATGCAACGTGGAATGCAATGGAATGGAAAGTGGAATGGAATGGAACATGGAATGGAGTGGAATAGTACGTGGAATGGAATGTGGAATGAAATGGAACATAATAGAAGGCAAAGTGGAATCAAATGGAACGTGGAATGGAAAGTGGAATACAATGGAACGGAATGTGCAAAGGAATGTGGAATGGAATGTGGAATGGAATGGAATCGAGTGTGGAATGGAATGGAATGTGGAATGGAATAGAATGGAATGTGGAATGGAATGGAATGGAATGTTGAATGGAACATGGAATGGAATGGAATGGGATGGAATGGAATGTGGAATGGAATGTGGAATGGAACGTGGAATGCAATGGAATGGAATATAGAATGGAATGGAATGAAATATGGAATGGTATTGAATGCGGTGGAATGTAGAATGGAATCGAATGGAATGGAATGGGATGCAGAATGCAATGGAATGGAAAGTGGAAAGGAATATGAAATGGAATGGAATGGAATGTGGCATGCAATGTGGAATGGAATGTGGAATGGAATGGAATGGAATGTGGAATGGAATGTGAAATGGAATGGAATGGAATACCAAATGGAATGAGGAATGGAATGTGAAATGGAATGTGGAATGGAATGTGGAATGGAATGTGGAATGAATCGTGGAATGGAACATGATATAAAATAGAATGCAAGGTGTAATTGAATGTGGAATGGAATGGAATGGAATGTGGAATGGAATGCTTAATGGAATGTGGAATGGAATGGAGGGGAATGCGGAATGGAACGTGGAAACGAATGGAAAGGAATGGAATGTGGAAACGAATGGAATGGAATGCAGAATTGATTTTTGAATGGAATGTGCAACGGAATGTGGAATGTAATGGAATGGAATGTGGAATGGAATGTGGAAAGGAATGTGGAATGGAAAGGAATGCAACGTGGAATGGAGGGTGGAAAGAAATATGGAAATGAAAGTGGAAAGTAATGGAAAGGAAAGTGGACTGAAATGTGGAATGGAATGGAATGGACGTTGGAATGGAATGTGGAATGGAAAGTGGAATGGAACGTGTAATGGAATGTGGAATGGAATGTGGAATGAAATGGAATGTGTAATGGAATGTGTAATGGAATGTGGAATGGAATGTAGAATGGAATGGAATGGGTTGTGGAATGTAATGTCGAATGGAATGTGGAATGGAATGTGGAATGGAATTCCGAGTGGAGTATGGAATGGAATGTGCAATGGATCGCAATGTAAAAACGAATGGAATGTGGTAAGGAATGTGGAAGGGAAATTGAAATGAAAGGCAACGGAATGTGGAATGGAACGTGAAATGGAATGGAGTGGAAGATGGAATTGAATGTGGAATGGTACGTGGAATGCAATGGAATGGAACGTGGAATGAAATGTGGAACGGAATGTGGAAAGGAATGGAACATTGAAATTAATGGAATGGAAAGTGGAATGGAAAGTTGAATGGAATGCAATGGAATGTGGAATGAAATGGAATGGTTTGTGATATGGAATGTGGAGTGGAATGTGGAATGGAATGGAATGGAAAGTGGAATGGAATGGAATGGAACGTGGAATGGAATGGAATGGAATGTGGAATGAAATGGAAAGGAACGTGCAATGAAAGGGAATCAAATGTGGAATGAAATGGAAAGAATGTGGAATGAAATTGAATGGAATGGAATGGAATGTGGAGTGGAATTTTGAATGGAATGGAATGGAATGTGGAATGGATTGTGGTATGGAATGGAATGGAATGTGGCATGAAATGTGGGATGCAATGGAATTGAATGTGGAAAACAATGTGGAATGGTATGGAATGGAATATGGAATGGAATGCGGAATGGAATGTGGAATGGAAAGCAATGTAATGTGTAATGGACTGTGCAATGCAATGCGGAAATGAAACTGGTATGGAACGAAATGGAACGTGGAATGGAACGTGGAATGCAATAGAAAGGTATTTGGAATGGAATGGAATGGAAAGTGGAATGGAAGGTGCAATGAAATGCAATGGAATATGGAAAGGAATTTGTAATGGAATGGATTGGAATGGGGAGAGGAACCTGAAATGCTATGGAATGGAAGTTGGAATGGAATGTGGAATATAATGTGGAATGTAATGTGGAATGGAATGGAATGGAACGTGGAATGGAATGGAGTAGAATGTGGAAAGGAATGTGGAATGAAATGCAATGGAAAGAGTAATGGAACGAAATGGAATGTGGAATGGAATGTGGAATGGAATGTGCAATGAAACGGAGTGGAATGTGGAATGGAGTGTGGAATGTGGAATGCAGTGTGGAATGGAATGGAATGGAATGTGGAATGGATTAGAACGGAAAGTGGAACGGAATGTGGAAAGGAATGTGGAGTGGAAAGGAATGTAATGTGGAATGGAATGTGGAATGGAAAGTGGAATGGAAAGGAATGTAATGTGGAATGGAATGTCTAAACGAATGTGGAATGGAACGGAATGTGGAATGGAACGTGGAATGGAATGGAATGGAATGTGGAACGGAATGTGGAATGGAATGTGGAAAGGAAAGTGGAATTGAATGTAATGGCATGTGGAGTGGAATGGAATGGAATGTGGAATGAAATGGAAAGGAACGTGGAATAGAATGTGGAATGGAATGCGGAATGGAATGGAATGGAATGTGGAATGGAATGGAATGGAATGGAAAGGATTTGGAATGGAATGGAATGGAAAGTGGAATGCAATGGGATGGAAAGAAATGAGCAACTGAATGGAAAGGAATGTGTAATGGAATTGAATGGAAAGTGCAATGGAATGGAATGGAATGTGGAATGGAACATGCAATGGAACGTGGAAAGGAATGTGGAAATGAACGTGGCATGGAATGTGGAATGGAACGTTCAATGGAACGGAATGGAATGTGGAATGGATTGTGGAATTGCGTGTGAATTGGAACGTGGAGTGGAATGGAATTGAATGAGGAATGGAACATGCAATTGAACGTGGAATGGAATGGAATGGAATGTGGAATGGAAAGTGGAATGGAATTGCATCCAGTGGAATGGAATGTGGAATGGAAGGGAATGGAAAGTGGAATGGAATGTGGAATGGAATGGAATGATTTGTGGAATGAATTTTGGATTGTAATGGAATGGAATGTGGAATGGAATGGACTGGAATGTGGAATGGAATGTGAAAGAGAACTTAAAGGAAAGTGGAAAGGAACATGAAATGGAATGGAATGGAATGGAATTTGCAAAGGAATGGAATGGATTGTGGAATAGAATGCAGAATGGAATCTGGAATGGAATTGAATGTGGAATGGATTGCGAATTTGAATGCAATGGAATGTGGATTGCAATGTGGAATGAAATGCAGTGCAGTGAGAATGGAATGTGGAATGGAATGTAATGGAAAGTGGATTGGAAAATGGAATGGAATGTGGAATGGAAAGTGGAATGGAATGGAATGGAATGTGGAATGGAATGTGAAATGGTATGTGGAATGGAATGGAATGTAATGTGGAATGGAATGTGGAATGGAATGTGGAATGGAAAGTGGAATGGATTGGAATCGAATGTGGAATGGAACATGGAATGGAACGTGGAATGGAACATGGAATGGAATGAGGAATGGGATGTGCAATGGAATACGGAATGGAAAGCTGAATGGAATGGAATGGAACATGGAATTGAACGTGGAATGGAATGGAATGGAATGTGGAACGGAACGTAGAATGGAACGTGGAAAGGAATGTGGAATGGAATGGAATGGAATGGAATAGAATGTGGAATGGAACCTGCAATGTATCGTGGAATTGAATGTGGACTGGATCATGGAATGGAACGTGAAATGGAATGCAGAAAGGATTGTGGAATGGAATATGGAATGGAAAATGAAATTGAATGGAATGGATTGTGGAATATAATGCATTGGAATGTGGAATGGAATGTGGAATGGAATGTGGAATGGAACGTGGAATGTAATGGAATGGAACGTGGAATGGAATGTGGAATAGAATGGAATGGAATGTGGAATGCAATGGAATGGAATGAGCATTGGAAAGGAATTGAATGTGAAATGGGACGTGGAATGGAACATGGAACACAACGTGGAATGGAACGTGAAATGGAATGTGGATTGCAACGGAATGGAATGTGGAAAGTAATGGAAAGGAATGTGGAATGGAATTGAATGGAGTGGAATGTGGAATGGAATGGAATGGAATTTAATTCGGAATGCACTTGAATGGAATGTGGAATGGAATGGAATGGAAAGGAATGGAATGGAATGTGGAATAAAATGGAATGGAATGGAATGTGGAATTTAATGGAATGGAATGGAATCTGGAGTAGAATGGAAAGGAATGGAATGTGGAATTAAAGGTAATGGAATGTTATGGAATGGAATGTGGAATTTAATGGAATGGAATGAGGAATTAAATGGATTGGAATGTGGAAAGCAGTAGAATGGAACCTGGAGTGTAATGTGGAATGCATTTTGCAATGGAACGGAATGGAATCTGGAATAGAATGGAAAGGAATGGAATGAGGAATGGCATGTTGAAAGTCATGTGCAATGGAATGGAATGGAATGTGGTATGGAATGGAATGGAAAGTGGAATGAAATGGAATGGAATGTAATGGAAACGATTGTGAAATTGAATGTGGAATGGAATGCGGAACAGAAAGAAATGAAACGTGGAATGGAATGGAATGGAACATGGAATAGAATGCAATGGAAGGAGGAATGGAGCACGGAATGCAACAAGGAATGGAAAGTGGAATGGAATGTGGAATGGAATGTGGAATGCAATCTATTGGAATGTGGTATGAAATGAGGAATAGAATGGAATGGAACTTGGAATAGAATGTGGAATGGAATGCAAGGAAATGTGGAATGAAATGTGAAGTGTAATGGAATTGAATGTGGAAAGGAATGGAATGGAATTTTGAAAGGAATGAGGAATGGAACAGAATGTAATGTGGAAAGGAATGTGCAATGGAATATGGAATGGAAATTGGAATGGAATAGAATGGAATGTGGAATGGAACATGGAAAGAAAAAGTATGGAACGTGGAATGGAAAGTAGAATGGACTGTGGAATGGAATGCAGAATGGAATGGAATGGAATTTGGAATGGAATTTGGAAAGTAATGGAATGGAATGTGGAATGTAATGGAATGGAATGTGGAATGAAATCTGGAATGGAACGTGGAATAAAATCTGGAATGGAATGTGGAATGGAATGTGGAATGGAACGGAATGGAATGTGGAATTCAAAGGAATGCAATGTGGAATGCAATGTGGAATTGAATGGAAAGGAACTTGGAATGGAATGTTGAAGGGAACGTGGAAAGGAACGTGGAATGGAAATGGAATGGAATGGAGTGGAATATGGAATGCAATGGAATGGAATGTAGAATGCAATGTGGAATGCAATGTGGAATGAAACGTGGAATGAAAAGTGGAATGGTACGTGGAATGGAATGTGGTATGGAACGTGGAATGGAATGGAATATAATGTGTAGTGGCACGTGGAATAAAACGTGGAATAGAAAGTTGAATGGAACGTGGAATGGAACATGGAATGGAATGAAATTCAATGTGGATTGGAATGGAATGGAAGATGGAATGGAATAGAATGCAATGGACTGTGGAATGGAATGGAATGGAATGGAATGCAATGAGGAATGGAGTGCAATGGAATGGAATACAAGGTGGAATGGAATGGAATGGAATGGAATGGAATACCATGAGGAATGTAATTGAATGGAATGTGGAATGGAATGGAATGGAATGTGGAATAGACTAGAATGGAATGGAATGGAAGGAGAAATGGAATGGAACGGAATGTGAAATGGAATTCAATGGATGTTGCAACGGAATGGAATGGATTGTGCAATCGAAAGGAAAGAAATGTGGAATGGAATGGAACAGAATGTGGAATGGAATAAAGTGGAATGGAATGGAATGTGGAATGGAATGGAATCGAACGGAATGTGGAAAGGAATGGAATGGAATAGAATGAAATGGAATGCGGAATGGAATGGACAGGAATGTGGAAAGCAACGTAATGGAATGTGGAATGGAATGGAATGGAATGTGGAATGGAATGGTATGGAATGTGGAAAGTAATGTAATGTAATGTGGAATCGAATGGAGTGGAATGGAAAGTGGAATGGAATTGAAAGGAACATGGAAAGGAATGGAGCTGAATGTGGAATGGAATGGAATGGAATGTGCAAAGCAACGGAATGGAATGTGGAATGAAATGGAATGGAATGTGGAATGGAATGGTGTGGAATGTGCAATGGAATGGAAAGAAATAGAATGGAATGTGGAATGGAATGGAATGGAATGTGGAATGAAAATAAATGTGTAAAGTATTCTGGAAAGGAGTGGAATGTAAGAAAATGGAACGTGGAATTGAATGGAAAGGAATGTGTAATGGAAAGCAACGTGTAATGGAAATTGGAATGGAATGGAATGGATTGGAATGGAATCGGGAATGGAATGGAAAAGAATGGAATGTCGAATGGAATAGAATGTGGAATGAAATGAAATGAAATTGAATGTGGAATGCAATGGAACGGAAAGTGGAATGGAATGGAATGGAACGTGGAAAGGAATGGAGTGGAATGTGGAATGGAATGGAATGTAATGTGGAATGCAATGGAATGGAATGTGGAATGAAATGGAATGGAATGTGGAATGGAATGGTGTGGAATGTGGAATGGAATGCAATGGAATGTATAAAGGAATGTGCAATCGAATGGAATGAAATGGAATGGAATGTGCAATGGAATACAATGGAATGTGGAATGAAAACAAGTGTGTAATGGAATGTGGAAAGGAGTGGAATGTAATGGAATGGAAAGTGGAATTGAATGGCAAGGAATGCGTAATGGAAAGCAATGTGTATTGGAAAGAAGAATGGAATGGAATGGATTGGAATGGAATCGGGAATGGAATGGAACGGAATGGAATGTCGAATGGAATGGAATATGGAATGGAATGGAAAGGAATGGAATGTGGAATGCAATGGAATGGAATGTGGAATACAATGGATTGGAATGTCGAATGGAATATGGAATTGATTGTGGAATGGAACGGAATGGATTGTGGAATGGAATGTGGAATGAAACGTGGAATGGAACGTGGAATTGAATGGAATGGAACTTGGAATAGAATCTGCAATGGAATGCAAGGAAATGTGGAATGAAATGTGAAGTGTAATGGAATTGAATATGGAAAGGAATGGAATGGAATTTTGAAAGGAATGAGAAATGGAACGGAATGTAATGTGGAAAGGAATGTGCAATGGAATATGGAATGGAAATTGGAAAGGAAGGGAATGGAATGTGGAATGGAACATGGAAAGAAAAAGTATGGAACGTGGAATGGAAAGTAAAATGGACTGTGGAATGGAATGCAGAATGGAATAGAATGGAATTTGGAATGGAATTTGGAAAGTAATGGAATGGAATGTGGAATGTAATGGAATGGAATGTGGAATGAAATCTGGAATGGAACATGGAATAAAATCTGGAATGGAATGTGGAATAGAATGCGGAATGGAATGGAATGGAATGTGGAATTCAAAGGAATGCAATGTGGAATGGAATGTGGAATTGAATGGAAAGGAACTTGGAATGGAACATTGAAGGGAACGTGGAAAGGAACGTGGAATGGAAAGTGGAATGGAATGGAAAGGAATATGGAATGCAGTAGAATGGAATGTGGAATGCAATGTGGAATGCAATGTGGAATGAAACGTGGAATGAAAAGTGGAATGGTACGTGGAATGGAATGAGGTATGGAATGTGGAATGGAATGGAATATAACGTGTAGTGGCACGTGGAATGAAACGTGGAATAGAAAGTTGAATGGAACGTGGAATGGAACATGGAATGGAATGAAATTCAATGTGGATTGGAATGGAATGGAAGATGGAATGGAATAGAATGGAATGGAATGTGGAATGGAATGGAATGGAATGGAATGGAATGCAATGAGGAATGGAGTGGAATGGAATGGAATACAATGTGGAATGGAATGGAATGGAATGGAATGGAATACCATGAGGAATGTAACTGAATGGAATGTGGAATGGAATGGAATGGAATGTGGAATAGACTAGAACGGAATGGAATGTAAGGAGAAATGGAATGGAACGGAATGTGAAATGGAATTCAATGGATGTTGCAACGGAATGGAATGGACTGTGCAAACGAAAGGAAAGGAATGTGGAATGGAATGGAACAGAATGTGGAGTGGAATGAAGTGGAATGGAACGGAATGTGGAATGGAATGGAATCGAACGGAATGTGGAAAGGAATGGAATGGAATGGAATGAAATGGAATGTGGAATGGAATGGACAGGAATGTGGAAAGCAACGTAATGGAATGTGGAATGGAATGGAATGGAATGTGGAATGGAATGGTTTGGAATGTGGAAGGTAATGTAATGTAATGTGGAATAGAATGGAATGAAATGGAAAGTGGAATGGAATTGAAAGGAATGTGGAAAGGAATGGAGCAGGATGTGGAATGGAATGGAAAGTAATGTGCAATGCAATGGAATGGAATGTGGAATGAAATGGGATGGAATGTGGAATGGAATGGTGTGGAATGTGCAATGGAATGGAAAGAAATGGAATGGAATGTGGAATGTAATGGAATGGAATGTGGAATGAAAAGAAATGTGTAAAGTATTGTGGAAATGTGTGGAATGTAAGAAAATGGAATGTGGAATTGAATGGAAAGGAATGTGTAATGGAAAGCAAAGTGTAATGGAAAGTGGAATGGAATGGAATGGATTGGAAAGGAATCGGGAATGGAATGGAAAGGAATGGAATGTCGAATGGAATAGAATGTGGAACGAAATGGAATGGAATTGAATGTGGAATGCAATTGAATGGAATGTGGAATGGAATGGAACGGAAAGTGGAATGGAATGGAATGGAACGTGGAAAGGAATGGAGTGGAATGTGGAAGGGAATGGAATGGAGTGTGGAATGCAATGGAATGGAATGTGGAATGAAATGGAATGGAATGTGGAATGGAATGGTGTGGAATGTGGAATGGAATGCAATGGAATGTATAAAGGAATGTGCAATTGAACGGAATGAAATGGAACGGAATGTGGAATGGAAGGGAATGGAATGTGGAATGAAAACAAGTGTGTAATGGAATGTGGAAAGGAGTGGAATGTAATGGAATGGAATGTGGAATTGAATGGCAAGGAATGCGTAATGGAAAGAAATGTGTATTGGAAAGAAGAATGGAATGGAATGGATTGGAATGGAATCGGGAATGGAATGGAATGGAATGGAATGTCGAATGGAATGGAATGTAGAATGGAATAGAAAGGAATGGAATGTGGAATGCAATGGAATGTAAAGTGGAATGGAATGAAACAGAATGTGGAATGGATTGGAATGGAATGGAATGGAATGAGGAATGGAATGAAGTGGAATGGAATGAAATGTGGAACGGAATGGAATCTGTAATGGATTGTGGAATGCAATGCAATGGAATGGAATGGAATGTGGAAAGGAATGGAATGGAATGGAATGGAATGGAATGGAATGGAATGTGGAATGGAATGGACAGGAATGTGGAAAGTGATGGAATGGAATGTGGAATGGAATGGAATGTAATGTGGAACGGAATGGAATTGAATGTGGAATGGAATGGTATGGAATGTGGAATATAATATATTGGAATATGGAATGGAAAGAAATGGAATGGAATGGAATGGAACGTGCAATGGAATGGAAAGGAACGTGGAAAGGAATGGAGTGGAATGTGTAATGAAGTGGAAAGTAATATGGAATGGAATGGAATGGAATGGAATGAAATATGGATGGGAATGCTATGGAAAGTGTAATGGAAACTAATGGAATGTGGAAAGGAATGTGCAATGGAATGGAATCAAATTGAATGGAGTGTGTAATGGAATTGAATGGAAAGTAGAATGAACAGGAATGTGTAATGGAATGTGGAAAGGAGTGGAATGTAATGGAATGGAATGTGGAACAGAATGGAAAGGAATGTGGAATGGAATGCAATGTGGAATGGAATGTAGAATGGAATGGAATGGAATGAAATGGAATCGGGAATGGAATGGAATGGAATGGAATGTGGAATGGAATGAAATGTGCAATGGAATGGAATGTGGAATGGAATGGAATGGAATGTGGAATGCAATGGAATGAAATGTGGAATGGAATGGAACAGAATGTGGAATGGAATGGAATGGAATGGAATGTGGAATCAAATGGAATGGAAAGGAATGAAACCCGAAATGGAATCTAATGGAATGCAGAATAGCATTGAAGAGAATGTGGAATGGAATGTAATGGAATGGAATGCAATGTGGAATGGAATGTAATGTAATGGGATGGAAAGTAGAATGGAATGGAATGGAATGTGGAATGGAATGGAATGGAATGTGAAATTGAATGGAAAGTGGAATTGAATGTGTAACGGAATGAAGTGGAAAGGAAGGGGATGTGGAAGGGAATGGAATGGAAAGTGGAATGAAATTGAGTGAAATGTGAAATGGAATGGAACGTGGAATGGAATGGAATGGAATGGAATGTTTAATGAAATGGAATGTGGAATGGAATGGAAACTGGAATGAAATGTGCAATGGATGGAATGGAACGTAATGTGGAATGCAATGAAATTTGGTATGGAGTGGAATGGAATGTGGAATGGAATGGAATGAAATGTTGAATGTAAGGTAATGGAATGTTGAATGGAATGGAATGTGGAATGGAATGTAATGGAATGTGGAATGGAAAGGAATGGATTGTGGCATGGAATGTAATGGAATATGGAATGGAATGGATTGGAATGAGGCATGGAATGGAATGGAGTGTGGAATTAAAGCAATGGAATTTGGTATGGAATGGAATGGAATGTGGAATGGAGTGGAATCGAATGGGGAACAGAATGGAATGGAACATGGAATCGAAGGTGGACTAGATTGGAATACAATGTGTTGTCGAATATGGATTGGAATGGAAAAGAAAGGAATGGAATGGAACGTGGAACGGAATGGAATGGAATATGGAATGGAATTGAGTGGCAGGTTGAACGGATTTTGGAATGGATTTGAACGGAAAGTGGAAGGAAAAGTGCAATGGAATGGAATGGAATGGAATGGAATGTGGAATGGAATAGAATGGAATGTGGAATGGAACGCAATGGAATGCAGATTGGAATGGAATGGAATGTGGAAATGAATGAAATGGAATACAATGGAATGGAATGCAATGTGGAATGAAATGGAATGAAATGTTGAATGAAGTGTGTAATTAAATGGAATATAAAGTTGAATGGAATGTGGAATGTTAAGGAAAGGAATGTGCAATGGTATGTGGAATGGAATGGAATGGAATGGAATGGAAATTGGAATGGAATGGAATGGAATGCAAAGGAATGTGGAATGGTATGTAATGTTGAAAGGAATGGAATGGAATTTGTAATGGAAAGGAAAGATATGTAATTGAATGTGGGATGTAATGGAATGTGGAATGTGATGCAATGGAAGGTGGAATGGAATGGAATGGAATGTGGAATGGAATGGAATGGAATGTGGAATGGAATGTGGAATGGATTGGAATGTGGAGTGGAATGAAATGGAATGTGGAATGGAATATGGAATGGAATTTAATGGAATGGAAGGTGGAACTGAATGGAATGGAATGTGCAATGGAATGGAATGGAATATGGAATGGAATGGAATGGAATCGAATGGAATGTGGAATGGAATGGAATAGAATGTGGAACGCAATGGAATGGAATGTGGAATTCAATGGAAAGTATCCTGGAATGGAATGTGGAAGGAAACGTTGAATGGCCCGTGGAATGGAGTGGAGTGGAACGTGGTATGGAACGTGAATTGGAAGGTAGATTGGAATGGGATGGAATGGAATGTGGAATGGATTGGAATACAATGTGGAGTGGAATGGAATGGAATGTGCAATGGAATTTGGAATGGAATGCTATGGAATGCAATGGAATGTGGAATGGAATGGAATATGGAATGGAATGGAATGCAATGTGAAACGAAATGTAATGGAATGGAACGGAATGGAATGGAATGGAATATGGAATGGAATTGAACGGAATGTGAAATGGATTGTGGAATGGATTGGAATGGAATGGAATGTAATGTGGAATGGATTGTGGAATACATTGGAATGGAAGGTGGAATGGAATTTGACATGGAATGCAATGGAATAGAACGGAATGTGGGATGGAATGGAATGGAATGTGGAATGGAATAAGGAATGGATTGGAATGGAATGTGGAATGGAATGGAATGTGGAATGGAATGCAAAGCAAAGTGGAATGGAATGGAATGGAATGGAATGTGGAATGGAATGGAATGGAATGTGGAATGGAATGAAATGGAATGTGGAATGGAATGGTATGGAATGTCGAATGGAATGGAATGGAATGCGAAATGGAATGTGGAATGGAATGGAATGTGCAGTGGAATTGAATGGAATGTGGAACGGATTATGGAATGGAATGGAATGGAATGGAATGCAATGGAAGGTGGAATGGAATAGAATGGAATGAGGAATGGAATAGCATGGAATGTGGAACGGAATGGAATGGAATGTGGAATTCAATGGAAAGAGTCTTGTAATGGAGCGTGGGATGGAACACCTAACGGAACGTGGAATGGAATGGAATGGAACTTGGTATGAAACGTGGAATGGAACGTAGAAGGGAATGGAATGAAATGGAATGAAATGGAATGGAATGGAATGGAATGGAATGGAATGGAATGGAATGCGTAATGGAATGTAATGGAATGTGGATTGGAATGGAATGGAATATTGAATAGAGTTTGGAATTTAATGAAATGGTAGGGAATGGACTGTGGAATGGAATGGAATGTGGTATTGAATTAAATGCAATGTGTAAAGGAATGGAATGGAAAGCAATGTGGAATTGAATACAATGGAATGTGCAATGGAATGGAATACAATGTGGAATGGAATGGAATGGAAAGTGGAATGGAATGTAGAATGGAATGGAATGGAATAGAAAGTAATGTGGAATGGAATGGAATGGGATATGGAAAGTAATGGGGTGGAATTGAATTTGGAATGTAATGGAATTGAATGTAGTATGGAATGGAATGGAAAGTTTAATCGAATGGAATGGATTGTGAAAGGGAATGGAATTGAATGTGTTGTGGAATGGATTGGAACGTGGAATGGAATGTGGAATGGAATGAAACGGAATGGAACGGATTGTGGAATGGAATATAATGGAATGGAATGTGGAATAGAATGGATTTTGGAACGTGGAATGGAATGTGGAATGGAATGGAAGGGAATGTGGAATGGAATGTGGAATGGAATGGAAAGAAATGTGGAAAGGAATGTGGAATGGAATGGAAATGAATTTCGAATGGAATGTGGAATGGAATGGAATGGAATGCAACGTGGAATGTAATGAAATTGAATGTGGAATGGAATCGAATGGAATGTGCAATGGTGTGGAATGGAATGCAATGTTGAATGGAATGGAATGCTATACAATGCAGAATGGAATGGAATGGAAAGTGGAATGGAAATAAATGGAATTTGGAATGGAATGGAAAAGAATTTGGAATGGAATGTGGAATGGAATGGAATGGAACAGAATAGTTGTGGAATGGAATGGAATTGAATGGAATAGAATGTGGAATGGAATGGAATGGAATGTGGAATGGAATGGAGTTGAATCTGGAATGGAAAGGAATGGAATGTGGAATGGGATGGAATGGAATGCAATGTGCAATGGAATAGAATGCAATTTTGAATGGAATGTAATGGAATGTGGAATGGAATGGAATGGAATGAAAAGTGGAGTGGAATGGAATAGAATGCAATATTGAAAGGAATAAAATGGAATGGGGAATGCAATGGAAACGAACGTGGAATGGAACGGAATGGAAAGTGGAATCGAAAGGAATGGAATGTGGAATGTAATGTCGAATGGAATGGAATGGAATGTGGAAAGGAATGTGGAATGGAATGTGGAATGGAATGTCGAATGGTAGGTGGAATGGAACGGAATGGAATGTGGAAAGCAATGTGGAATGGAATGTGGAATGGAATATGGAATGGAATGGAAAGGAAGGTGGAATTGAATGTGGAATGGAACGGAATAGAATATGTAATGGAGCGTGCAATGGAGTGGAAAGGAACGTAGAATGGAATGTGCAATGGAATGAGTAATGGAATGGAATGGAATGGAATGTGGAATGGAATTGAATGTGGAATGGAATGTGGAATGGAATGGTATGGAATGTGGAATGGAATGCAATGGAACGTGCAAAGGAATGTGGAAGGCAATTTGCAATGGAATATTGAATGCAAAGGAATGGAATGTGGAATGGAATGTGGAAAGGAATGTGGAATGGAATGTGGAATGGAATGGAATGGAATGGAATTGAATGTCTATCGAAGGGGAATGGAATGTGGAAAGGAATGTAATGGAATGTGGAATGGAATGGAATGTGTTAGGGAAAGTGAAATGGAAAGTGGAATGGAATGGAATGGAATGGAATGGAATGGAATTGAATGTCTATCGAAGGGGAATGGAATGTGGAAAGGAATGGAAAGGAACGTGGAATGGAATGGAATGGAATGTGGAATGAAATGTAGAATGGAATGTGGAATGGAATGGAATGGAATGGAGTGTGAAAAGGAATGAGGAATGGAATGTGAAATGGAATATGGAATGGAATGTGGAATGGTATGAAATGGAACTTGGAGTGTAATGCAACAGAATTTAATGGAACGTGGAATGGAACGTTGAATGGAATGTGGAATGGAATGGAAAGAAAGGGGAATGAAATGTAGAATGGAATGAGGAATGGAATGGAATGGAAAGGAGGGTGAAATGCAACGAGGAATGGAATGTGAAATGGAACGTGGAATGGAATGTGGAATGGTATGAAATGGAAAGTGGAATGGAATGCTATGGAATTTAATAGAACGTGGAATGGATAGTTGAATGGAATGTGGAATGGAATGGAATGGAATATGGAATGGAATTTGGAATGAAATGGTATTTAATGTGGAATGCAATCTGAAACGGAAAGGATTGGAATGTGGAATGGAATGGAATGTGAAATGGAAGGTGGAATGTGTTCGAATGGGACGTGGAATGGAATGGAATGGAATGATGACTGGAATGTGGAATGGAACGTGGAATGGAAAGTGGAGAGGATTGGAATGTGGAATGGAATGGAATGGAATTTTAATTGGAAGGGAATGGAAAGGAATATGGAATGCAATGTGGAATGTAATGGAATGTAATGTGGAATGGAATGTGGAATGGAATGGAATGGAATGTTGAATGGAATGTGGAATGCAATGTGGAATGGAATGTGGAATTCAATGTGGAATTCAATGTGGAATGGAACATGAAATACAAAGGAATGGAATGTGAAATGGAAGGTGGAATGTGTTCGAATGGAGGGTGGACGGGAATGGAATGGAATGATGAATGGAATGTTGAATGGAATGTGGAATGGAACGTGGAATTGAAAGTGGAATGGAATGGAATGGAAAGTGGAATGGAATGTGGAATGCAAGGGAATAGAATGTGGAATGGAATGGAATGAAATGTGGAATGGAATGTGGAATGGAAATGAATTTAATGTGGCATGGAATTTAGAATGGAATGTTAAATGGATTGGAATGGAACGTGGAATGGAACGTGGAATTTAATGGAATGGAATGTGAAAAGGAATGGAATGGAAAGTGTGAAGGAATGCGGAATGGAATGTAGAGTGTAATGGAAGGGAAAGTGGAATGCAATGAAATGGAATGGAAAGTGGAATGGAATGGAATTGAACGGAGTGTGGAATGGAATGGATTTGAATATGGAATTAAATGAGGAATGGAATGGAATGTGGAATGGAAAGGAATGGAATGTGGAATAGATTTGAAAGGAATGTGGAATGGAATGGAATGGAATGCAAGGTTAAATGGAATGTAATTGAATGGAAAGGAATGTGGAATGGAATGGAATGGAATGTGGAATGGAATGGAATGGAATGTGGAATGGAATGGAGTGGAATGGAATGGAACGTGTAATGGAATGGAATGGAATGTGGAATGGAATAGAATGGAATGGAATGGAATGTGGAATGGAATGGAATGGAATGGAACGGAAAGTGAAATTGAATGGAAAGAGGAATGGAATGTGTAACGGAATGGAATTGAATGTAATGTGGAATGCAATAGAATGGAAAGTGGAATGGAATCGAATGGAGTGGAATGGAATGTGTAATGTAATTGACTGAAATGTAGAATTCAATGGAATTCAATGTGTTATGCAAAGTGGAATGGAACGTAAAATGAAACGGAAGGGAACATGTAATGGAAAGTGGAATGGAACGTTGAATTGACCGTGGAATGGAATGGGGAATGTGGAATGGAATGCAATGGAATTTGGATTAGAATGTAATTAAATGTGGAATGGATTGGAACAGAATGGAATACGGAATGCCATGGAATGGAATGTGGAATGGAATGGAATGGAATGGAAAGTGAAATAGAATGGAATGGAAAGTGGAATGGAATGGAATGCAATGTGAAATGGAATGTGGAATGGAATTGAATGGAATGGACTGTGGAATGGAGTGGAATGGAATGTGGTATGGAATGGAATTGAATGGAATGTGGAATGGAATGAAATGGAATGGAGTGGAATATGGAATGGAATGCAATGTGTAATGGAATGAGGAATGGATTGGAATGGAATGCAATGGAATGTGGAAAGGAATGGAATTGAATGGAATGAAATCGAATGTGGAATGGAATGCACAGGAATGTGAAAAGAAACGGAATGGAATGTGGAATGGAATGGAATGTAATGTGGAATGGAACGGAATGGAATGTGGAATGGAATGGTATGGAATGTGGAAGGGAATGTAATGGAATGTGGAATGGAATGGAGTGGAATGAAATGGCATGTGGAATGGAATGGAAAGGAACGTGGAAAGGAATAGAGTGGATAGTGGAAAACAGCAGAAAGTAAGGTGGAATGGAATGGAATCGAATGTGGAATGGAATGGAAAGCAATGTAGAATGGAATGGTATGGAATTTGGAATGGAATGGAATGCAATTTGGAAAGAAATGTGCAATGGAATGGAATGAAATGGCATGGAATGTGGAATGGAATGGAATGGAATGTGGAATGGAAAGGAATGTGTAATGGACTTTGGAATGGAATGGAAGGTAAAGGAACAGAATATGGAATGGAGTGGAATGGAATGTGGAATGGGAGTCAATGTGTAATGGAAAGCGGGATGGAATGGAATGGAATGGAATGGAATTGGGAATGGAATGGAAAGGAATGGAATGTGCAATGGAATGGAATGGAAAGGAATTTGCAATGGAATGGAAGGGAATGTGCAATGGAATGGAAAGAAATGTGGAATAGAATGGAACGGAATGTGGAATCGAATGCAATGGAATAGAATGGAATTTGGAATGCAATGTAATGGAAAGGAATGGAATGTGGAATGTAATGGAATGAAAAGTGCAATGGAATGAATGGAATGTTTAATGGAATGTGGAATGGAACGTGGAAATGAATGTGGAATGGAACAGAATGGAATGTGAAGTGAACTGGAATGGAATGAGGAATGGAATTGAATGGAACGAGGAATGGAATGCAGTGGAATGTGGAAAGGATTATGGAACGGAATGTGGAATGGAATGTTGAATGGAATGTGGAATGGAATGTGGAATTCAATGGACTGCAATGTGGAAAGAAATGAGGAATGGAATGTAGAACGGAAAGGAATGGAATGTGGAATCGAATGGAATGGAATGAGGAATGGAATGTGGAATGGAATGTGGAATGGAAGGTGGAATGGATCGTGGAATGGAACATGGATTGGAATGGACTGGAACGTTGAATGGAATGTGGAATGGAATTTAATGGAACGTGGAATGGAATGTGGAATGTAATAAAATTGTTGGAATGTGGAATGGAATGGAATGGAATGTGGAATGGAATGGAATGGAATGTGGAACGGAGTGAGGAATGGAATGAAATGGAATGGGGTTGGAATGTGCAATGGAATGTGGAATGGATTGTGAAATGAAATGCGGAAAGGAATGTGTAATGGAACGGAATGGAATGTGGAATGGAATGTGTAATGGAACGTTGAATGGAATGCGGAATGGAATTGAATGGAACATGGAATGGAACGTGGAATGGAATGCAATGGAATGTGGAAAAGAGTGTGCAATGGAATGTGGAATGTAAAGGAAAGGAATGTGGAGAGGAATGTAATGGAATGTGAAATTTAATCCTATGGAATGTGGAATGCAATGTGGAAAGGAATGGAATGGAATGTGGAATGGAATGTTGAGTGGAATATGGAATGGAATGTGGAATGGAATGGAATGCAGTGTGGAGAGCAATGGAAATTAATGGTAGGGAATATGTAATGGAATGGAATGGAATGTGGAAAGGAACGTGCAATGCAACGTGGAATGGAACGTGGAATGGAATGGAATGGAAGTGGAATGGAATGTGGAATGGAATGTTGATTGGAATGTGGAATGGAAAGTGGAATGGAATGGAATGGAATGTGTAATGGAACGTGGAATGGAATGGAATGGGACGTGGACTGGAATGTGGAATGGAATGTGGAAGGGAACGTGGAATGGAATGAAATTTGGAAGGGAATGGATTGGAATGTGAAATGGAATATTGAATGGAATGTGGAATGGAATGGGAAATCGAATGTGTAATGGAATGGAATGGAATGTGAAATGGAATGTGGAATGGAATGTGAAATGGAATGTGTTATTGAATTGAATGGAATGTGGAATGGAACGTGGATTTGAATTTAATGGTACGTGGAATGGACGTGGAATGGAATAGAATGGAACGT
This sequence comes from Pongo abelii, assembly GCF_028885655.2. Lineage (NCBI taxonomy): Eukaryota > Metazoa > Chordata > Mammalia > Primates > Hominidae > Pongo > Pongo abelii. The sequence continues at coordinate 4,297,316 of NC_071997.2, forward strand.
GGAATAGATCATTGAATGGAACGTGGAATGGAACATGGAATGGAATGTGGAATAGAATGGAAAGGAATGTGGAATGGAATGTGGAATGGAATGGAACGGAATGTGGAATGGAATGTGGAATGGAATGTGGACATGAATGTTGAATGGAACAGAATGCAATGTGAAATGAAATGGAATGGAATGTGGAATGGAATGGAATGGATCGAGGAATGAAATGCAATGGAATGTGGAAAGGATTATGGAACGGAATGTGGAAGGGAATGATGAATGGAAAGTGGAATGGAATGTGGAATGTAATGGAATGCAATGTGAAATGGAGTGGAATGGAATACGGAATGGTATGGAATGTGGAATGGACTGTGGAATGGAATGTGGAAAGTAATGTGGAATGGAATGTGAAATGGAATGGACTGCAATGTGGATTGAAATGTGGAATGGAATGTGGAAAGTAATGTGGAAAGGAATGTGGAACAGAATGGAGTGCAATGCGGAGTGAAATGTGGAATGGAATGTGGAACAGAATGGAATGGAATGCGGAATCGAATGGATTGGAATGTTGAATGGAACGTGGAATGGAATGTGGAATGGAAGGTGGAATGGAACGTGGAATGGAACATGCATTGGAATGGACTGGAACGTTGAATGGAATGTGGAATGGAAATTAATGGAACGTGGAATGGAATGTGGAATGGAATGCAATGGCATGTGGAATGGAATGGAATGGAATGTGGAATGCAATGGAAAGGAATGTGGAATGGAATGTGGAATGAAATGGAACGGAATGTGGAATGGAATGTGGAACGGAATGCGGAATGGAATGTGGAATGGAATGTGGAAATGAATGTGGAATGGAACAGAATGGAATGTGAAATGAAATGGAATGGAATGTGGAATGGAATGGAATGGAATGAGGAATGGAATGCAATGGAATGTGGAATGGATTATGGAACAGAATGTGGAATGGATTATGGAACGGAATGTGGAATGGAATGTTGAATGGAATGTGGAAAGGAAGGTGGAATATAACGGAATGGAATGTGAAATGGAATGGAATGGAATGTGGAATGGAATGGAATGCGGAAAGGAATGTTGTATGGAATGTGGAATGGAATGGACTGCAATGTGGAATGAAATGTGGAATGGAATGTGGAAAGTAATGTGGAATGGAATGTGGATTGGAATGGAATGTGGAATGCAGCGTTGAGTGGAATATGGAATGGAATGTGGAATGGAATGGAATGGAGTGTGGAGAGGAATGGAAATTAATGGTAGGGAATATGGAATGGAATGGAATGTAATGTGGAAAGGAATGTGGAAAGCAACATGCAATGGAAAGTGGAATGGAATGAAATGGAATGTGGAATGGAATGTGCAATGGAATGTGGAATGTAACGGAATGAAATGTGGAGTGGAAGGTAATGAAATGAGGAATTTAATGCAATGGAATTTGGAATGCAATGTGGAAAGGAATGGCATGGGATGTGGAATGGAATGTTGAGTGGAATATGGAATGGAATGTGGAATGGAATGGAGTGGAGTGTGCAGAGGAATGGAAATTAATCGTAGGGAATATAGGTTCGAATGGAATGGAATGTGGAAAGGAACGTGGAATGGAACGTGCAATGTAACGTGGAATGGATTGTGGAATGGAACGTTGAATGGAATGGAATGGAACGTGGAATGTAATGTGGAATCGAATGTAGAGTGGAATGTGGAATGGAAAGTGGAATCGAATGGAATGGAATGTGTAATGGAACATGGAATGGAAGGGAATGGGATGTGGAGTGGAATTTGGACTGGAATGTGGAAGGGAACGTGGAATGGAATGAAATTTGGATGGGAGTGGAAAGAAATGTGGAATGCAATGTGAAATGGAATGTTGAATAGAATGTGTAATGGAATGGAACGGAATGTGAAATGGAATGTGGAATGGAATGGGAAATGGAATGTGGAATTGAATGGAATGGAATGTGGAATGGAACGTGGAATTGAATTTAATGGAACGTGGAATGGAACGTGGAATGGAATGGAATGGAACGTGGAATAGAACATTGAATGGAACGTGGAATGGAATGTGGAATGGAATGTGGAATGGAATTTAAAGGAATGTGGAATGGAATGAGGAATGGAATGGAACGGAATGTGGAATGGAATGTGGAACAGAATGTGGAAAGGAATGTGGAATGGAATGTGGAAATGAATGTGGAATGGAACAGAATGAAATGTGAAATGAAATGGAATGGAATGTGGAATGGAATGGAATGGAATGAGGAATGGAATGCAATGCAATGTGGAAAGGATTATGCAACGGAATGAGGAATGGAATGTTGAATGGAATGTGGAAAGGAATGTGGAATATAACCGAATGGAATGTGAAATGGAATGGAATGGAATGTTGAATGGAATGGAATGTGGAATGGAATGTGGAATGGAATGTGGAATGGAATGTGGAATGGAATGTGGAAAGTAATGTGAAATGGAATGTGAAATTGAATGGACTGCAATCTGGAATGAAATGTGGAGTGAAATGTGGAATGGAATGTGGAAAGTAAAGTGGAATGGAATGTGGAATGGAATGGACTGCAATGTGGAATGAAAGGTGGAATGGAATGTGGAACGGAATGTAATGTAATGTGGAATTGAATGGAATGGAATGAGGAATGGAATGTGGAATGGAATGTGGAATGGAACGTGGAATAGAACAAGGATTGGAATTGGACTGGAACGTTGAATGAAATGTGGAATGGAATTTAATGGAACGTGGAATGGAATGTGGAATGGAATGCAATGGAATGTAGAATGGAATGGAATTTAATGTGGAATGGAATGGAACGGAAAGTGGAATGGAATGTGCAATGGAATGTGAAATGGAATGTGGAAGGTTAAGGAAAGGAACGTGGAGTGGAATGTAATGGAATGAGGAATTTAATGCAATGGAATGTGGAATGCAATGCGGAAAGGAATGGAATGGAATGTGGAATGGAATGTTGAGTGGAATATGGAATGGAATGTGGAATGGAATGGAATGTGGTGTGGAGAGGAATGGAAATTAGTGGTAAGGAATATGTAATGGAATGGAATGGAATGTGGAAAGGAACGTGGAAAGGAACGTGCAATGGAACGTGGAATGGAACGTGGAATGGAATGGAATGGAACATGGAATGGAATACTGATTGGAATGTGGAAAGGAAGGTGGAATGTAATGGAATGGAATGGGTAATGGAACGTGGAATGGAATGTGGAATGGAATGGAATGGAATGTGGAATGGAACGGAAAGGAATGTGGAATTGAATGTGGAATGGAATGGAACGGAATGTGGAATGGAATGTGGAATGGAATGTGGAAATGAATTTGGAATGGAAGAGAATGGAATGTGAAATGAAACGGAATGGAATGTGGAATGGAATGGAATGGAACGAGGAATGGAATGCAATGGAATGTGGAAATGATTATGGAACGGAATGTGGAATGGAACGTTGAATTGAATGTGGAACGGAACGTGGAATATAATGGAATGGAATGTGAAATGGAATGGAAGGGAATGCGGAATGGTATGGAATGTGGTATGGAATGTGGAAAGTAATGTGGAATTTAATGTGAAATGGAACGGACTGCAATGTGTAATGAAATGTGGAATGGAACGTGGAAAGTAATGTGGAATGGAATGTGGAATGGAATGGACTGCAATGCGGAGTGAAATGTGGAATGGAATGTGGAACAGAATGGAATGGAATGTGGAATGGAACGTGGAATGAAATGGAATGGAATGTGGAATGGAAAGAAATGGAAAGTGGAATTGAATGTGGAATGGAAAGGAATGGAATGTGGAATGCAATGAAATGGAATGTGGAATGGAATGCAATGGAATGTGGAATGGAATGTGGAACGTAATGGAATGGTATGTGGAATGGAATGTGGAATGCTTGGAATGGAATGTGAAATGGATTGGAATGGAATGGGAATGCAATGTGGAATGCAATGTAATTGAAAGTGGAATGGAAAGTGGAATGGGATGGAACGGAAAGTGGAATGGGATGGAACGGAAAGTGGAATGGAATGGAAAGGAATATGGAATTGAATGGAATGGAATGGAATGTGGCATGCAATGGAAAGAATTGGAATGGAATGTGGAACGGAATGGAATGGAATGTGGAATGGAATGGAATGGACGGAGGAGTGGAATGGTATGGAATGTGGAATGGAATGGAGTGGAATGGGGAATGGAATGTGGAATTGAATGGAATGTGGATTAGAATGGAATAGAACGTGAAATGCAATGGAATGGAATGGAATGTGGAATGGAATGATATGGAAGGGAATGTGGAATGCAATGGAATGGAATGGAAAGGAATGTGGAATGGAATGGAATGGAATGAGGAATGGAATTTGGAATGGAATGTGGAATGCAATGGAATGGAATGGAATGGATTGTGGAAGGGAATGCAATGGAATGTGGATTGGAATTTGGAAGAGAATGTGGAATGGAATGTTGAATGCAATGGAATAGAATGTGGAATTGAGTGGAGTGGAATGGAATGTGAAAAGGAATGTAATGTAATGTGGAATGGAAAGTGGAATGGAATGTGGAATAGAATGAAATGGAATTGAATGGATTGTGGAATGGAATAGAATGGAATGTGGAATGTAATGGAATGGAATGGAATGTGAAATGGAAAGGAATGGAATTTGCAACGGAACGGAAAGGAAGGTGGAATGGAATTGAATGGAACGTGGAATTGAATGTGGAATGGAATGGAATGGAACGTGGAATGGTATATGAAATGAAATGGAATGAAATGTGAAATGGAACGTGGAATGGAACGTCTAATGGAAGGTGAAATTGAACGCGGAATGCAATTTGGAATGGAATGTGGAATGGAATGGAATGGAACGTGGAATGGAATGTGGGATGGAATGGAATGAAATGTGTAATGGAATGTGGTATGGAATAGAATGTTATGTGGACTGGAATGTGGAATGAAATGGAATGGACCGTGGAATGGAAAGTGGAATGTTGCAGAATTGAATGTGTAATGGAACGTCGAGTGGAATGGAACGGAACGTGGATTGGAACGTGGAATGGAACTTGGAATGGAACGTGGAATGGAACGTGGAAAGGAATGTGGAAAGGAATGTGGAATGGAATGCAGAATGGAATGGAATGGAATGTGGAAGGGAATGGAATGGAATGTGGAATGGAATGGAATGGGGAAAGGAGTGTGGAATGGAATGCAATGGAATGGAAAGCGGAATGGAAGGGAATGGAATGGAATGTGGAATGGAATGGAATGGAATGTGGAATGGAATGTGGAATGGAATGGAATGCGGACTGGAATTGAATGGAATGGAATGTACTGTGGAATGGAAAGGAATGGAATGGAATTTGGAACGGAACATGAAATGGAATGAAATGTGGAATGCAATGGAATGGAATGGAATATGGAATGGAACGAAATGTGGAATGCAAAGGAATGGAATGTGGAATGGAATGTTGTATGGAATGGAATGGAATGTGAACTATAATGGAATGGAAAGGAATGGAATGTGGAATGGAATGGAATGTAATGGGAAATGGAATGTGGAACGCAACGTGGAATGGAACGGAATGTGCAATGGGATGTGGAATGCAAAGTGGAATGGAACGGAATCGAATGTGGAATGCAATGGGGAATGGATGGGAATGAAATGTGGAATCAAATGGAATGGAATATGGAATGCAATGCAACGTCATGGAATGTAATGTGGAATGGAATGGAATGCAATTCGTAATGGAATGCAATGGAATGTGGAATGGAATGCAATATAATGTGGAATGGAGTTGAATGGAAAGTGAAATGGAAATAGAATTTAATGGGCAATGGTATGGAATTTAATGTGGAATGGAATAGAATTGAATGTGGAATGGAATGCAGAATGGAATGGAATGTAATGGGAAATAGAATGTGGAATGGAATGGAATGCGGAGTGGAATGGAATGGAATGCGGAATGGAATGGAATGGAATGGAATGTGGAATGGAATGGAATGGAATGCAATGTGGAACGCAATGGAATGGAGCGGAGGGGAATGATGAATGGAATGGAATGTGGAATGGAATGGAAAGGAATGTGGAATAGAATAAGGAATGGAATGGAAAGCAATGTGGAATGGAATGGAATGGAATCGAATGTGGAATGGAAGAGAATGTAATATGGAATGGAATGGAATGGAATGAGGAATGGAATGGAATTGAAAGCGAACGGAATGGAAGGTGGAATGGAATGGAATGGAATGTGGAATGCAATGCAATGGAATGTGGAAAGGAATGCAATAGAAAGTGGATTGAAATAGAATGGAATGGAATTGAAAGTGCAATGGAATGGAATGGAATGGAATGTGGAAAGGATTGTGTAATTCAACATGGAATAGAATGGAATTGTATGTGGAATGGAATGTGTAATTGAATGGAGTGGAATTTGGAATGCAATGGAATGGAATGTGGAATGCAATGTAATGGAATGGAATATGGAATGGAATGTGGAATGGAACGGAATGTGGAATGGAATATGGAATGGAATGTGGAATGGAATGGAATGTGTAATGGAAAGTGGAATAGAAAGGAATGGACTGTGGAACGGTATGATGTGGAATGTGGAATGGAATTTGGAATGTAGTGGAATGGAATGTGGAATGGAGTGTGGAATGGGATGGAAAGTAATTTGGAATATAATGGGTTGGAATGTGGAATGGAATGCGGAATGAAATGAGATGGAAAGGAATGTGGAATAGAATGTGGCACGGAAACTGGAATGCAAGGTGCAATAGAGTGGAATACAATGGAATGCAATGGAATGGAATGTGGAAAGGAATGGAATGGAATGTGGAAATTAGTGAAATGTAATGTGGAATGGAATAGAATGTGCAATGGAATGTAATGTAATGGAAGGTAATGGAACGGAATGTGGAATGGAATGTGGAACGGAAAGTGGAATGGAATGGAATGGAATGGAATATGGAATGGAACGTGAAATGGAATGTGGAATGGAACGTGGAATGAAATGGAATGGAGAGGAATGGAATGGAATGTGGAATGGAAGGTGGAACGGAATGTGGAATGGAATGTGGAATGGAATGGAATGGAGTGGAATGGAATGGAATGTGGAATGGAATGTGGAATAGAACGTGGAATGGAATGGAAAGGAATGTGGAATGGAATGTGGTATGAATTGGAATGGAATGTGGAATGGAATGGAATGCAAGATGGAATGGATCGAGAATGGAATGGAATGGAATGTGGAATGGAATGGAAAGGAATATGCAGTGGAATGAAATGGAATGTTTAATGGAATGGAAGGGAATGGAATGGAATAGAATGTGGAATGGAATGCAATGTAATATGGAATGGAATGTGGAATGGAATGGAATGGAATGGAAGGAGGAATGGAACGTTGAATGGAATGGAATAGAACGTGGAATGGAATGCAGTGGAATGTGAAATGGAATGAGGAATGCAATGGAAAAGAATGGAATGGAAAGTTGAATATAATGGAATTGAACGTGAAATGCAATGGAATGTAATGTGAAATCGAATGAGGAATGGAATGGAATGAAATGGAGTGCAAGGTGGATTGTACTGGAATGGAATGTGGATTGTATTGGAATGGAAGGCGGAGTGGATTGTGGAATGGAAAGGAATGGAACATGGAAACGAATGTGGAAAGGAATGGAATGGATCGTGGAATGGAACGTGGAATGGAATGTGGAATAGAATGTGTAATATAACGGAATGGAATGTGAATAGATTGAGGAATGGAACTTGGAATGGAATGGAATGGAACGTGGAATGGAACATCGAATGGAACGTGGAGAGGAATATGGAATGGAAAGTGGAATGGAATGTGGAATGGAATGCAGAATGGAATGGAATGGAATGTCGAAGGGAATGTGGGATGGAATGGAATGGATCGTGGAATGGAATTGAATGGAACGTGGAATTGAATGTGGAATGGAATGGAATGGAACGTGGAATGGTATATGAAATGGAATGGAATGAAATGTGAAATGGAACGTGGAATGGAACGTCTAATGGAAGGTGAAATTGAACGCGGAAAGCAATTTGGAATGGAATGTGGAATCGAATGGAATGGAACGTGGAATGGAATGTGGGATGGAATGGAATGAAATGTGTAATGGAATGTGGTATGGAAAAGAATGTTATGTGGACTGGAATGTGGAATGAAATGGAATGGACCGTGGAATGGAAAGTGGAATGTTGCAGAATTGAATGTGTAATGGAACGTCGAGTGGAATGGAACGGGACGTGGATTGGAACGTGGAATGGAACTTGGAATGGAACGTGGAATGGAATGTGGAAAGGAATGTGGAAAGGAATGTGGAATGGAATGCAGAATGGAATGGAATGGAATGTGGAAGGGAATGGAATGGAATGTGGAATGGAATGTGGAATGGAATGGAATGGGGAAAGGTGTGTGGAATGGAATGCAATGGAATGGAAAGCGGAATGGAAGGGAATGGAATGGAATGTGGAATGGAATGGAATGGAATGTGGAATGGAATGTGGAATGTAATGGAATGCGGACTGGAATTGAATGGAATGGAATGTACTGTGGAATGGAATGGAATGGAACGTGGAATGGAATGGAATGGAATTTGGAACAGAACATGAAATGGAATGAAATGTGGAATGCAATGGAATGGAATGGAATATGGAATGGAATGGAATGTGGAATGCAAAGGAATGGAATGTGGAATGGAATGTTGAATGGAATGGAATGGAATGTGAACTACAATGGAATGGAATGCGCAATGTATTCGGATGATATGTGGAATGGAATGTGGAATGTAATGTGGAATGGAATGGAAAGGATTGTGCAATGGAATGGAATGGAATGTGGAATGGAGTGTAGAATGGAATTGAATGGAATGTGGAATGGAATGGAAATGAATATGGAATGGAATGGAATGGAATGTGGAATAGAATGTGAAATGAAACAGAATGGAATGTGGAATGGAATGTGGAATGGAAATGAATGGAATGTGGAATGGAATGGTATGGAATATGGAATGGATTGGAATAGAACGTGGAATGGAATGTGGAATGGAACATGGAATGGAACGTGGAGTGGAACGTGGAATTGAATGCGGAGTGGAATGGAATGGAATGTGGAACGGAAAGCGGAATGTAATAGAAAGGAAAGTGGAATGGAATGTGAAATGGAATGCAATGGAATGTGGAATGGAATGGAAAGGAATGTGGAATGCAATGTGGAATGGATTGCAATGGACTGTGCAATGCAATGTGGAAAGGAATGGTAAGTAATGTTTACTGGAATGTGGAAGGGAATGGAATGGAATGTGGAATGCAATGTGAAATGTAATGGAGAGGATTGTGGAATGGAATGTGGAAAGCACTGGAATGGAAAGTGGAATAGAATATGTAATGGAATGGAATGGAATAGGGATTGGAATGGAAAGGAATATGGAATACAATGTGGAATGGAATGGATTGACGAATGGAATGTGGAATGGAATGGAATGTGGAATAGAATATTTAATAGAATGGAATATAATGTGGAATGGAATGGAATGGAATGGTATGTGGAATCGAATGGATTGGAATGTGGAATGGACTGGAATAGAATTTGAAATGGAATGGAATGGAATGTGGAATGGAAAGGAATGGAATGCGGAATGGAACGTGGAGTGGAATGGAAGGTAATGTGGAATGGAGTATGAAATGGAATGGAATGAAATGGAAAGAAAAGGAAGGGAATGGAATGTGTAATGGAATGGAATGGAATGTGGAATGGAATGTGAAGGAATGTGGAATGGAATGTGGAATGGAAAGTGGAATGGAATAGAATGAATGTGTAATGGAATGTGTAACGTAATGGAATCGAAAGTGTAATGGAATGGCATGGAATGGAATGTGGACTTGAATGGATTGGAATGGAATGAAATGTGGAATGGAATGGAATTGAATGTGGAATGGAACGTGGAATGGAATGGAAAGGGATGTGAAATAGAATGTGGAATGGAATGGAATAGAATGTGGAATGTAATGGAATGCAATGTGGAATGGAATGGAATGGAATGGAATGTGGAATGCAATGGAATTGAATGGAATAGAATGTGGAATGGAATGGAATGGAATGTGAAATGGAATGGAATGGAATGTGGAATGGAATGTGGAATGGAATGGAATGGAACAGAATGGAATATGGAATGGAACGTGGAGTGGAACTTGGAATGAAATGGAGTGGAATGGAATGGAAAATAGAATTGAACGGAGTGGAATGGAATGTGCAATGGAATTTGGATTGGAGTCGAATGTGGAATGGAATGGAATGGAATGTGGCATGGAATGGAATGGATTGTTGAATGGAAGGTGGAATGGAATGGAATGGAATGCAGTGTGGAATGGAATGGAATGGAATGGAATGGAATGTGGGATGGAATGGAATGGAATGTGGAATGGAATGGAATGGAATGTGGAATGGAATGGAATGGAATGTGGAATGCAATGAAATGGAATGTGCAATGGAATGGAATGGAATGTGGAATGGAATGGAACTGGAATGTGGAATGGAGTGGAATGGAATGTGCATTGGAATGGAATGGAATGTGGAATGGAAAGGAATGGAATTTGGAATGGAAGGGTATTGAATTTAATGGAATGTGGAATGGAATGTAATTGTATGTGGAACGGAATGGAATGGAATGGAATGTGGAATCGAATGTGGAATGGAATAAGGAATGGAATGAAATGCATAAAGGAATGGAATGCAATGAGGAATGGAATGTGGAATCTAATGTGGAAACGAATGCAATGTGGAATGAAAGTGAATGGAATGTGGAATGGAATTTGGAATGGAATGGAATGGGCAATGGAATGCAATGGAATGGAATGTGGAATTTAATGGAATGGAATGGAATGGAATTTGAAATGGAATGGAATGAAATTTGGAATGGAACACTGAATGGAACGTACAATGGAAAGTGGAATGGAAAGTGGAATGTATCGTGTAATGGAACTTGGAAATGAACGTGGAATCGAATGTGGAATGGAATGCAAGGGAACGCAGAATGTAAGGGAATGGAATGTGGAATGGAAGGAAAGAGAATGGGATGCAATGTCGAATGGAATGGCGTGGAATGGATTGTGGAAAGTATGTGGAATGGAAAGAAATGGAATGTGGAGTGGAATGGAATCTAATTTGGAATGGAACGTGGAATGGAATGGAATGGAATGTGGAATGGAAAGTGGAATGGAATGGAATGGAACGTGGAATGGAATGGAACGGAATGTGGAATGGAACGTGGAATGGAATGGAGTAGAATGAGAAATGGAATGGAATGGAATCTGGAAAGGAATGGACAGAATAATGGAATGGAATGGAATGTGCAATTTAATGGAATGGAATGTGGAATGGAATGGAATGGAACGTTGAATGGAACGTGGAATGGAAGGTGGAATGGAACTTGGCATGGAAGGTGGAATGGAATGTGCAATGGAATGGAATGTAGAATGGAATGGAATGGAATCTGGAATGTAACGCGGAATGGAATGGAATGGAATGGAAAGGAATGGAATGGAATGGACTGTGGAATGGAATGTGGAATGGAATGCAGTGGAATGGAATGGAATGGAATGCAACGGAATGTGGAATGGAATGTGGAATGGTATGTAATGGAATGTGGATTGGGATGTGGAATTGTACTGAATGGAATGGAATGTTCAATGGCATTTGGAAAGGAATGGAAAGGAATGGAATGGAATTTGAAATGAAATGTGGAATGGAATGGAATGGAATGTGGAATGCAATGGAATGGAATGGAATGTGCAATGGAATTTGGAATGGAATGGAAGGGAACCTGGAATGGATTGTGGAATTCTACGTGGAATGGAATGGAATGGAATGGAATGGAATGGATTGTGGAATTGAATGGAAAGGAATGTTGAATGGAATGGAATGGAACGTGGAATGGAACGTGCAATTTAACGTGGAATGGAACGTGAAATGTAACGTACAATGGAATGCGGAATGGAAAGGAATGGAATGTGGAATGAAATGCCGAATGGAATGGAATGGAATAGAATGGAATGGAATGGAATGCAATTTGAAATGGAATGGAATGGAGTGTGAATGGAATGGAAAGGAATGTGGAAAGGTATGGAATGTGGAATGGAATAGAATGGAATGTGTAATGGAACATGGATTGGAATTGAACGTGGAATGGAATGGAATGGAATGGAATACGAAATGGTATGCAATGTGGAATGGAATGGAATGGAATGTGGAATGGAATAGAATGGAATGTGAACTGCATTGGAATGGAATGTGGAAAGGAATGTAATGGAATTTGGAATGGAATGTGCAATGGAATGCAAAGGATTGTGGAATGGAATGGAATGTGGAATGGAAAGTGAATGGAATTGAATGAAATGTGGAATGGAATGGAATGTGGAATGGAACGTGGAATGAAATGGAATGGAATGTGGAATGGAAAGAAATGGAATATGGAATTGAGTGTGCAATGGAAAGGAATGGAATGTTAAATGCAGTGAAATGGAATGTGGAATGGAATGCAAAGAAATGTGGAATGGAATGTGGAACGGTATTGAATGGTATGTGGAATGGAATGTGGAATGCTTGGAATTGAATATGGAATGGAATGGAATGGGAATGGAATGTGGAATGCAATGTGGAATTGAATGGAATGGAATGTGTAATGGAAGGGAATGGAATGTGAAATGGAATGTGGAATGGAATGGAATGGAATGCAATTTGAAATGGAATGGAATGGAATGCGGAATGGAATTGAAAGGAATGTGGAAAGGTATGGAATGTGGAATGGAATAGAATGGAATGTGTAATGGAACGTGGATTGGAATTGAATGTGGAATGGAATGGAATACGGAATGGTATGGAATGTGGAATGGAATGGAATGGAATGTGGAATGGAATAGAATGGAATGTGAACTGCATTGGAATGGAATGTGGAAAGGAATGTAATGGAATTTGGAATGGAATGTGCAATGGAATGCAAAGGATTGTGGAATGGAATGGAATGTGGAATGGAAAGTGAATGGAATTGAATGAAATGTGGAATGGAATGGAATGGAATGTGGAATGGAACGTGGAATGAAATGGAATGGAATGTGGAATGGAATGTGGAATGGAAAGAAATGGAATGTGGAATTGAGTGTGCAATGGAAAGGAATGGAATGTTAAATGCAGTGACATGGAATGTGGAATGGAATGCAAAGGAATGTGGAATGGAATGTGGAACGGTATGGAGTGGTATGTGGAGTGGAATGTGGAATGCTTGGAATGGAATATGGAATGGAATGGAATGGAATGGGAATGGAATGTGGAATGCAATGTGGAATTGAATGGAATGGAATGTGTAATGGAATGGAATGGAATGTGAAATGGAACTTGGAATGGAATGGAATGGAACATGGAATGGAATGGAAGGTGAAATGGAATGGAACTTGGAATGGAATAGAACGGAACGTGGAATTGAATGGAATGGAATGTGGAATGTAATGGAATGGAATGTGGAATGTAATGGAATGGAATGTGGAATTCAATGGAATAGAATATGGAATGGAATGGCATGGTATGTGGAATGGAATGGAGTGGAATGCAGAATGGAACGTGGAATGATATGGAATGGAATATTGATGCAATCGAATGGAATGTGGAATGGATTGGAATGGAATGTGTAATGGAATGTGGAATGAAATGAAATGGAATGTGGAATGGAATGTCTAATGCTTGGAATGGAATGTGGAATGGAATGGAATGGAATCTGGAAGGGAATGTGGAATGGAATGTGCAGTGCAATGTAATGGAAAGTGGAATGGAATGTGGAATGTGATGGAATGGAATGTGTAATGAAACGCGAAATGTAAGGTAATGGAATGCAGAATGGAACGTGGAATGGAATGGTGTGGAATGTGGAATGGAATGGAAAGGAATGTCTAATGGTATGCGGAATGGAATGTGGAAGGGAATGGAATAGTATGTGGAATGGAATAGAATGTATAATTCAATGGAATGTGGAATGGAATGGAAAGGAATGCAATGTGGAATGGAATGGAATGGAATGTGGAATGGAATGGAATGGAATGGAATGGAATGCAATGTGGAATGGAACGGAATGGAATGTGGAACGGAATGCAATGGAACGTGGAATGGAATGGAATGGAACGTGGAATGGACTGGAATGCAATGTGGAATTGAATGGAATGGAATGTGGAATGGAAGGGAATGGAAGTGAATGGAATGTGGAATGGAATAGAATGGAATGTGTAATGGAAGAGAATCGAATGGAATGGAATGATATGTGGAATGGAACGGAATGGAATATGGAATGGAATGTGGAAATGAATGGAATGGTAAGTGGAATGGAAGGTGGAACGGAACGTAATGACACGTGGAATGGAATTGAAAGGAATGTGTAATGGAATTAGGAATGGAACGTGGAATAGAATGGAGTGGAATGTGGAATGTAATGGAATGGAATGGAATGGAATGGAATGTGGAATGGAAGGGAATGTAACGTGGAATGGAATGAAATGTGGAATTCAATGGAAAGGAGTGGAATATGGAATTGAATGGAATGTGGAATGGAAAGGAATGGAATGTGGAATGGAATGTTGAATGGAATGGAATGGAATGTGAGCTGCAATGGACTGGAATGTGGAATGGAATGTGGAATGTAATGTGGAATGGAATGGAAAGGATTGTGCAATGTAATGGAATGGAATGTGGAATGCAATTGAATGGAGTGTGGAATGGAAAGGAAAGGAACATGGAATGGAATGTGGAATGGAATGTGGAATGGAACGTTCCATTCCACATTCCATTCCACATTCCATTCAACCTTCCATTCCATTCCATTCCACGTTCAATTCCACTTTCCATTCCACCTTCCATTCCATGTTCCATTCCACATTCCATTGCATTGCATTCCACATTCCATTGCATTCCATTCCACGTTCCCTTCCAAGTTCCAGTGCACTCCATTCCACGTTCCTTTCCACATTCCATTCCACTTTCCATTCCAAAACCTCCTACCTTCCATTCCATTCAATTCCACATTCCTTTCCATTCCATTCCACATTCAATTCGACATTCCATTCCACATTCCATTCCATTCCTTTCTATTCCACTTTCCATTCCATTCCATTCCATTCCACATTCCATTCCATTATATGTTGCATTCCATTCCATTCCATTCCAAATTCCAATATATTCCATTCCATTCGTCATTCTATTCCATTCCATTCCACATTCCATTCAATTCCATTCCACATTCCATTCCAAGTTCCACTCCACGTTGCTTTCTGCTTTCCATTTCACGTTGCATTCCACGTTCCATTCCCTTCCATTCCACATTCCATTCCATTCCATTCCATTCCACTTTCCATTACACGTTCCATTCCACATTGCATTCCTCGTTTCATTCCGCGTTCCTTTCCACGTTCCATTTCTTTCCACTCCATATTCCACTCCATTGCCTTACACTTTCCACTCCTTTCCATTCCATTCCATTGCATATTGCATTCCACATTCCATTCCCTTCCATTACAGATTCCATTCTATTCTGTTCCATTTTTCATTCCACGTTCCATTCCACATTCCATTCCACGTTCCATTCCAATAAGTTCCACATTCCATTCCACATTGCATTCCATTACAGACCATATTCTATTCCACATTCCATACCATTCCATCTAAACATTCCATTCCATTCCATTCCACATTGCATTCCATTTTCCATTCCATTTCACACTGCATTCAACATTCCATTACACATTCCATTGCATTCCATCCCACGTTCCATTCCACATTCCAATGCATTCCATTCCACGTTCCATTCCATGCTCCATTCCACATTCCATTCCACATTCCATTCCATTCCATTCCATTCCACATTGCTTTCCACATTCCATTCCATATTCCATAGGATTCCATTCCACATTACATTCCACAATCTGTTCCATTCAATTCCCTATTCATTTCCACGTTCCTTTCCACGTTCCATTCCACATTTCATTCCACGTTTCTTTCCATTCCATTCCACATTGCATTCAACATTCCATTCCACATTCCATACCATTCCATTGCACATTCCATTTCAGAATACATTCGATTCAATTCCACCTTCAATTCCACGTTCTGTTCCACATTCAATTCCACTTTCCATTCCACATTCTATTTCACTTTCCATTCCATTTCATTCCACATTCCGATCCATTCCAATCCACATTCCATTCCATTTCATTTCACATTCCATTCCGTTCAATTCCACATTCCATTCCACATTGAATTCCTCATTCCATTCCATTCCATTCTATTACACTTTCCCTTCCATTCCATTCCACTTTCCATTCCACATTTCATTCCACATTCCATTCCACGTTCCATTCCATTCCATTCGACATTCCATTCCATTCCATTCTACATTCTATTCAATTCAATTCTGCATTACATTAGAGTCCATTCCATTCCATTCCACATTACATTACATTTCACATTCCATTCCATTCCATTCCACATTCCATTACATTTCACATTCCATTCCATTCCACATTTCAATCCATTCCATTCCATTCCACATACCATACCATTCAATTCCACATTAAATTCGATTCCATTTTACATTCCATTCCATTCCATTCCACGTTCCATTCCACGTTCCATTCCACATTCCATTCCATTCCATTCCACATTCCATTCCACGTTCCATTCCACTTTCCATTCCATATTCAATTCCACAATCCGTTCCGTTCCATTTCACCTTCTATTACACATTCCATTCCACATTCCATTACATTCTATTCCACATTCCATTCCACAAAACATTGAACATTCCATTCCACATTCCATTCCACATTCCATTCCATTCCATTCCACATTCCATTAGACATTCCATTGAACATTCCATTCCACTTTACATTCCATTCCATTCCATTCCATTCCACATTCAATTCCACACAGTGTTACATTCCAGTACACATTCCATTCCACATTCCATTACATACCATTTAAACTTTCCATTCCATTCCACATTCCATTCCATTCCACATTCCTTTCCATTCTATTCCACATTCCATTCCACATTCCATTCCATTCCATTCCTTTCCACATTGCATTCCATTCCATTCCATTAAACATTCCATTCCATTCCACATTCCATTAAATTCCATTCCATTCCACATTCCATTCCACATTCCATTCCATTCCATTCCATCTTCCATTCCACATTCCATTCCATTCCATTCCATCTTCCATTCCACGCTCCATTCCACATTTCTTTGCACGTTCCATTCCTCATTGCATTCCATTCCACTCCACATTCCATTCCAAATTGCATTTCATTGCATTCCACATTTCATTCCACATTCCATTCCGTTGCATTCCACATTCCATTCCACGATCCATTCCATTCCACATTCCTTTCCATTCCATTGCAAATTTAATTCCACATTCCTTTCCATTCCATTGCAAATTTAATTGCACATTCCATTCCATTCCATTCCCCACTCCATTCCACATTCGATTCCATTCCATTCCACCTTCCATTCCACGTTCCTTTCCACATTAGATTCCACATTTCATTCCATTCCATTCCACTTTCCATTCTACATTCCATTCCATATTCCATTCCACATTCCATTCCTTTCTATTCAACGTTCCATTCCACATTCCGTTACACATTCCGAAATATTCCATTCCACATTCCCTTGAGCGTTCCATTCCATATTCCATTCCTTTCCATTCCACGCTCCCTTCCACATTCCATTCCATTCCACATTCCATTCCACATTGCATCCCGCATTCCATTACATTCCATTCCGCATTCCATTCCACATTCCATTCCACGTTCCATTCCCTTCCGTTCCTCGTTTTAGTCCACACTCCTTTCCATTCCATTCCACATTCCATTCCACATTCCATACCACGTTCCATTGAATTCCATTCCACGTTGCATTCTACTTTCCATTAGGCGTTCCATTCCACTTTCCCTTTCATTCCATTCCACTTTCCATTCCATATTCCATTCCATTCCATTTCACATTCCATACCATTCCTTTCCACTTTCCATTCCATTCCATTCCACATTCCATTGCATTCCATTATACTATCCACTCCACTTTCCTTTCCACGTTCCATTCCACGTTCCTTTCAACGTTCCATTACATTCCACTCCACGTTCCATTCCACTCCATACTGAGATCCATTTTATTCCATTCCACGTTCCATTCCTCATTCCATTTCATATTCCATTCCACCTTCCATTCCATTCCATTCCATTGCATTCCATATTCCATTCAATTGCATTCCACTTCCCAATTGATTCAGTTCCGCATTCCATTCCATTCCATTGCATTCCTTTCGACATTCCATTGCATTCCGTTCCACATTCCTTTCCATTCTATTACATTCCAATTCACATTCTATAAAATTCCATTGCATTCCGCATTCCATTCCTTTCCATTCCACATTCCTTTCCATTTAATTCCTCATTCCTTTCAATTACATTCCATTCCATTCCATTCCACTTTACATTACACATTCCATTACACATTCCATTCCATTCCTTTCCATATTTCATTCCATTCCTTTCCATTCCACATTCCATTTCATGTTCCATTCCACGTTCCTTTCCACGTTCCATTCCATTCCATTCCATATTCCACTCCATTCCATTCCATTCCATTCCGGATTTCATTCTATTCCAATCCTCATTCTATTCCACATTCCACTCCTTTCCATTTGACATTTCATGCCACATTCCATTCCACGTTCCATTCTCTTCCATTCCACGCTCCATTCCACATTTCATTCCTCATTCCATTCCACATTCCGTTCCATGTTCCATTGCATTCCATTCCACGTTTCATTTCACCTTCCATTCCATTCCATCCCAGGTTACATTCCACATTCCATTCCACATTCTATTCCATGTTCCATTCCACATTCCATTCCACGTTCCTTCCACCTTCCACTACAAGTTTCATGCCACGTTCCAATCCATTTCATTCCACGATCTATTCAACATTCCTTTCCATTCCATTCCACTTTCCATTTCACATTCCCTTGAACATTCCATTCCACATTCCATTCCGTTACATTCCACGTTCCATTCGACATTCCATTCCATTCAAATCCACTTTCCTTTCCACATTCCATTCCCCATACCATTCCACATTCCATTCTGTTCCATTCCACATTCCATTCCACATTCCATTCCACATTCCTTTCTACATTCCATTCCATTCCATTCCACATTCCATTTCATTCCTTTACAGTACATTTCACTTCCCATTCCACTTTTCATTCCATTCCATTCCACGTTCAATTCCACATTCCATTGATCATTCCATTCGACGTTCCATTCCACCTTCGATTCCACGTTCCACTCCATTCCATTCTACTTTCCATTCCACGTTCCATTCAATACAATTCCACTTTCCATTCCACATTCCATTCCATTCCATTCCACTTTCCTTTGCACTTTCCATTCCGCATTCTATTCCACATTCCATTTCACATAACATTCCATTCCATTCCACATTCCATTCCATTCTATTCCAAATTCCATTAGATTCCATTCCATTGCATGCCTCTGTCAATTCCATTCCATTCCATTCCATTTCATTCCATTCCATTCCATATTTCATTCCTTTGCATTCCGCATTCCATTCCATTCCATTCCATTCCATTCCATTCCACGTTCCACTCCATTTCATTCCATTCCACATTCCGTTCCATTCTATTCCCCATTCCATTCCATTCCATTCCATTTCTCATTACATTCCACGTTCCATTCCACGTTGCTTTCCACGTTCCATTCCATGTTCCATTCCTCGATCCATTCCTTTCCATTCCACATTCCATTCCATTCCGTTCCACATTCCATTCCATTCCACTCCACTTTCCATTTCAAGTTCCATTCCATTCCATTCCACCTTCCATTACACGTTCAAATCCACTTTCCATTCCACGTTGTATTACACATTCCATTCCACATTCCATTGCACATTTCATTCTATTCCATTCCACGTTCCATTCCACATTCCATTCTAGTTTCCATTCCACTTTCCATTCCACATTCCATACCATTCCTTTCCATTCCATTCCGGATTCCTATCCATTCCATTTCGCATTCTAGTCTGCCTTCCATTCCATTCTATTCCACATTCCATTCCACATTCCATTCCTTTCCATTCCACATTCCATTCCTTTCCATTCCAAATTACATTGCACATTCTATTCCACGTCCCATTCCGCATTCCATTCCACATTCCATTCCACGTTCCACTCCATTCCATTCCACGTTCCATTGAACGTTCTATTCCTCATTCCATTACACAATCCATTCCACGTTCCATTCCATTCCATTCTACATTCCGTTCCTCATTCCTTTCCATTCCATTCCACATTCCATACCGTTCCATTCTACTCCATTCCACATTCCATACCATTCCATTCTATTCCATTCAACATTCCATTCCTTTCCATACCACATTCTATTCCAAATTCCAATTCATTTCATTCTCATTTTTTCCATTCCATTCCACATTCCATTCCAAGTTCCATTCCACGTTCCATTCCACGTTCCATTCCACATTCCATTTCGCATTGCATTCCATTCCATTTCGCATTCCATTCCATTCCATTACACATTCTATTCCATATTCCATTCCACATTCCATTCCACATTACGTTACATTCCATTCCACATTCCACTGCATTCCATTCCACATTGCATTGCTTTCCATTCCACGTTACATTGCACTTTCCATTTCAGGTTCCAATCAACATTCCATTCCACACCATTCCAAATTCCAGTCCATTCCATTCCACATTCCATTCCACATTCCATTCCACATTCCATTCCATTCCGTTACACATTACATTCCATTCCATTCCACGTTCCATTCCACGTTCCGTTCCAAATTCCCTTCCACATTCCACTCTACGTCCCATTCCTCATTCCAATCCATCCCATTCCACATTCCATTCCATTGCATTCTACGTTCCATTCCACATTCCATTCCATGTTCAATTCCGTTCCATTCCACATTTCATTCCACATTCCTTTCCACATTCCATTCCACATTCCTTTCCACATTCCGTTCCACATTCCAAACCACGTTCCTTTCCAATGTCCGTTAAATTCCATTCCACATTCCACTCCATTCCATTCCACATTACATTCCTTTCCAATACACGTTTCATTCCACATTTCATTCCATTCCATTGCACATTCCATTCCACGTTCCATTCCACATTCCATTTCGTTTCATTCCGTTCAATTCCACGTTCCATTCCACATTCCATTGAATTCCATTACACGTTCCATTCCACACTCAATTCCACATTCCTTTCCATATTCTATTCCGTTCCATTCCAAACTTGATTCCACATTATATCGTATGTTTAATTAAACATTCCATTCCACTTTGCATTAGACGTTATATTCCGCGTTGAATTCCATTGCATTTCACTTTCCATTCCACATTCCATTCCATTCCATTAAAATTTCCATTCCACATACTGTTCCACTTTGCATTCCATTCCATTACACGTTGCATTCCATATTCCATTGCATTCCATTCCAAGTTCTATTCCACACTACATTCCACATTCCGTTCCACATTCTATTCCGTTCTATACCACATTCCATTCCACAACACATTCTACATTGCAATCCACTTTCCATTCCACATTCCGTTAAATTACTTGCCACATTACATTCCACATTCCATTCCATTCCATTCCACACTCCGTTCCACATTCCATTCCACATTCAATTCTATTCCATTCCGCATTCCATTCCACGTTCCATTCCACTTTCCATTCCACGTTCCATTCGAATTCATTCCATGTTCGATTACACATTCCATTCCATTCCATTAAACTTTCCATTCCACATTCCATAGCAAGTTCCATTCCACATTCCATTCTGTTCCATTCCACATTCCATTCCATATTCCATTCCATTCTGTTCCACATTCCTTTCTATTACACTCCATTCCACACCATTCCACCTTCCATTCCATTCCATTCCACATTCCATTCCATTCCATTCCACATTCCATTCCACATTCCATTCTACATTCTATTCCACTCCAGTTTACAATACACGTTCATTTCCACTTTCCATTCCCTTCCAATCCATGTTACATTAAACATTCCATTGAATTCCATTCCACTTTCATTTCCACATTCCTTTCCATATTACATTACTTTCCATTCCACATTCCGTTACATGTTCCATTCCATTCTATCCCACTTTCCATTCCACAATACATTCCACATTCCATTGCACTTTCCATTCCACTGTCCATTCCCGATTCCTTTCCACATTCCATTTGACCTTCCATTCCATTCCATATCACATTCCATTCGACATTCCTTCCATTGCATTCCACATCCCATTCCACATTGCCTGGCACATTCCATTCCATTCCATTCCACATTCCATTCCACATTCCATTCCAGGGTCCATTCCATTCCATCCCACATTCCATTTCACTTTCCATTCCTCTCTATTCCGCATTGCATTCCACATTCCATTCCACGCTCCATTCCACGTTCCATTCCACATTCCATTCCATTCCATTCCACATTCCATACCATACCATAACATTCCATTCCACCGTCCATTCCATTCCATTCCACATTGGATTTCACATTCCATTCCACATACCATTCCGTTCCATTCCATATTCCATTCCACATTCTATTCCACATTCCTTTCCGTTCCATTCCACATTCCATTGCATTCCATTCCAGTTTCCTTTCCACATTCCATTTCATTCCATTTCACATTCCATTCCATTTAATTCCACATTCCATTCCACATTCTTTTCCACATTCCGTTCAATTCCACAATCCATTCCACATTCCATTCGTCAGTCCGTTCCACATTCCATTCCACTTTCCATTCTCATTCCATTGCGTTTCATTTTACATTCTATTCCACAATCTGTTGCATTCCAATTCACTTGCCATTCCACATTTCTTTAAATTCCATTCCATTCCATTCCACATTCCATTCCACATTCCATTCCAATGTCCGTTAAATTTCTTTCCACATTCCATTCCATTCCATTCCACGTTCCATTCCATTCCAATAAACATTTCATTCAACATTTCATTCCATTCCATTGAACATTCCATTCCACATTCCATTCCACATTCCATTCCATTCCATTCCATTCAATTCCACGATCCATTTCACATTCCATTCCATTCCATTCCACCTTCCATTTCACACTCAATTCCACATTCCTTTCCATATTCCATTGCATTCCATTCCACACTTGATTCCACTTTCTATCCTATGTTCAATTCCACATTCCATTCCACGTTCCATTAGACGTTATATTCCACGATCAATTCCATTGCATTTCACTTTCCATTCCACATTCCATTCCATTCCATTACAAGTTCCATTCCACAAACCATTCCCCTTTCCGTTCAATTCCATTCCACGTTCCATTCCACTTTCCATTCCATTCCATTCCAATTTCAATTCCACAACCCATTCTACATTGCAATCCACTTTCCATTCCACATTCCATTAAATTTCTTGCCACATTCCATTCCACATTCCATTCCATTCCATTCCACACTCCGTTCCACATTCCATTCCACATTCCATTCGATTCCATTCCACATTCCATTTCACATTCCATTCCATTCCATTAAACTTTCCATTCCACTTTGCATTGCACATTCCATTCCACATTCCATTCTGTTCCATTCCACTTTCCATTCAATATTCCATTCCTTTCTGTTCCACATTCCTTTCTATTACACTCCACAGTTCATTCCACATTCCCTTCCATTCCATTCCACATTCTGTTCCAAGTTTCATTCCATTCGAATCCACGTTCCATTTCACGTTTCATTCCACATTGCATTCCACATTCCTTTCCCTACCATTTCGCATTTCATTCCACATTCCATTCCACATTCCAATCCATTCCATACCACATTCCATTAAACATTCCATTCCATTCCATTGCACATTCCATTCTCATTCCATTGCATTACATTCCACATTCCTTTCCACATTCCGTTCCATTCCATTTCACATTTCATATCACATTCCATTCCATTGCATTCCACATTCCATTCCACATTGCTTTCCACTTTCCATTCCATGTTCCATTCCACCTTCCATTCCACGTTCCATTCCGTTCCATTCCACGTTCCATACCATTCCATTCGACATTCCTTTTCATTCCATTCCACATTCCATTCCACATTCCATTTCTCATTCCGTTCCACATTCTATTTCAATTTCCTTTCCATTCCATTCCACATTCCATTCCATTTCATTGTACATTCCATTCCATTCCATTCCTCATTCCTTTCCAAATTCCATTCCACAATCCATTACACTCCATTCTATTCCACATTCCTTTCCATTCCATTGCACAATCCATTCCACATTCCATTCCACATTCCATTGCAAGTTCCATTCCATTGCATTCCACATTCTAATCCATTCCATTCCTCATTCCATTCCATTAAATTACACATTCCATTCCATTCCATTACATTACATTCCACATTCCATTCCATTCCACATTCCATTCCATCGCATTCCACCTTCCATTCCGTTCTATTCGATTCCAATCCACATTCCACTCCATTCAATTCCATTCCATATTCCGTTCCATTCGATTCCACATGCCATTCCATTGCATTCCACATTCCGTTCCACGTTCCATTCCACGATGCAATCCTTGTTCCATTCCACGACCCATTTCATGTTCCATTCCTTTCCGTTCCACATTCCATTCCATTCCATTCCACATTCCATTCCATTCCACATTCCATTCCCTTTCACTCCACTTTCCATTCCACGTTCCATTTCACATTCCATTCCACATTGCATTCCAAGTTCCATCCCATTCCATTCTACATTCCAATCGGTTTCATTCCACGTTCCATTCCACGTTCCATTCCACATTCCATTTCACATTCCAATCCAAGTTCCATTCCATTCTTTCCAAGTTCCATTCCACTTTCCATTCCATTCCATTCCTCGTACTTTTCCAACTTCAATTCCACGTTCCATTCCACATTCCATTCCATTACATTCCGCGTTTCATTCCTCATTCCATTCCATTCCATTCCACTTTCCTTTCCACGTTCCATTCCACGTTCCATTCCAAAACATTCCACATTCCATTCCACATTCCATTCCATTCCATTCCACGTTCTATTCAACATTTCATTCCATTCAATTTCATGTTCCATTCCATATTCCATTCCACATTCCATTCCACAATCCATTTCACATTCCATTCCACGATCCATTCCACACTCTATTCCACGATACATTGCCCGTTCCATTCCACATTCTATTAAATTCCATTTCATTCCCCTCCACATTCCCTTCCACATTCCGTTCCACATTCCGTTCCACTTTCCATTCCACATTCCTTTACACGTTTCATTCTACGTTCCATTCCACATTCCATTCCATTCCTTTCCACATTCAATTCCACGTTCCATTCCATTCTATTCAACTTTCCATTCCATATTCCATTGAACATCCCATTCCACGTTCCATTCCTTGTTCCATTCCGTTCCATTCCACAATTCATTCCACATTCCATTCCACATTCCAATCTATTCCATTCCACATTCCATTCCATTCCATTCCAATCCACATTCCATTCCATTACATTCCAAGTTCAATTCCATTCCACATTCCATTCCATTCCATTCCACATTCCATTCCACTTTCCATTGCACATTCCGTTTTACATTCCATTCCACTCCATTCCATATTCCATTGCATTTCATTCCACATTGCATTCCATTCCATTTCATTCCACATTCCATTCCACATTCCATTTTATTCCATTGCACATTCCATTCCACATTCCATTCCATTCCATTCCACATTCCATTCCACATTCCACTCCATTCCATTCGATACCACATTTCATTCCACTTTCCATTCCACTCCATTCCACTTTCCATTGCATTCTGTTGCACATTCCAGTCCACTTTCCTTTCCAAATTCCATGCCATTCCATTTAACATTCCATTCCATTCCATTTAATATGCCATTCCATTCCACTCCACATTCCGTTCCACATTCCATTAAATGTTCCGTTCCACATTCCATTCCACATTCCATTCCTCATTCCATTCCGTTCCATTCCACATTCCATTCCACATTCCATTCAATATTCCATTTCATATTCCATCCATTCCATTCTCAATCCATTGCATTCCTTTCCACATTCCTTTCCACTTTCCATTCCATTCCATTCCACCTTTAATACCACATTCCATTTCAAATTCCGTTCCAAATTATATTTCAGTTTCCATTCTATTCCATTCCATTACACAATTCTTTGTATTCCTTTCCATTCCATTCCACCTTTCATTCCATTGCATTCCGCATTCCATTCCATTCCTTTCCATTCCGTTCCATTCTATATTCCACTCCATTCCATTCCATTCCACATTCCATTCCATTCCTTTCCACTTTCCATTCCACGTCCCATTCCACGTTGCATTCCTTTCCATTCCACATTCCATTTCATTCCATTACACGTTCAATTCCATTCCATTCCATGTTCCATTCCATGTTCCATTCCACTTTCCATTCCACGTCGCATTTCAAGTTCCATTCCTTTCCATTCCATGTTCCATTCCACTTTCCATTCCATTAAATTATACGTTCCTTTCCATTCCATTTCACTTTCCATTTCACATTGCATTCCATTCAATTCCACGTTCCATTCCATTACATCCACATTTCCTTCCACTTTCCATTCCATTCAATTCCACTTTCCATTCTATGTTCCATTCCACATTCCATTACGTTCCATTCCTCATTCCTTTCCATTCCAGTTCACATTCCATTTCATTTGACATTTCTTTCCAAGTTCCATTCGATGTTGTATTCCATGTTCCATTCCACGTCCCATTCCATGTTCCATGTCTTTCCATTCCACATTCCATTCCATTCCATTCCCCATTCCATTCAATTGCATTCCACATTCCATTCCACATTCCATTTCTCATTCCATTCCATTCCATTCCACGTTCCATTCAACATTCCAATCCATTTAATTTCACGTTCCATTCCATATTCCATTGCACATTCCATACCACATTCCCTTCCAGTTCCATTTTACGTTCCATTCCACGTTTAATTACAGGAACCATTGCAAGTTCCATTCCACATTCCATTCCATTCCATGGCACATTGCCTTCCACATTCCATTCCACATTCCATTCCACATTCCATTCCACATTCTTTTCCCTGTTCTATTCCACTATCCATTCCACTTTCCATTCCATTTCATTCCACGTTCCATTACACGTTACATTCCTTTCCATTCCACTTTCCATTCCACAATCCATTGCACATCCCATTCCACTTTCCATTCCATGTTCCATTCCACCTTCCATTCCACATTCCATTCCATTCCATTTCACTTTGCATTCCACATTCCATTCTACATTCCTTTCCAAGTTCCATTCCACGTTCCATCCCACGTTCCATTCCACATTCCTTTCCAAGTTCCATTCCACATTCCATTCCATGTTCCATTCCACATTCTATTCCATTCCATTCCTCATTCCATTCCACATTCCATTCCACATTGCAATCCACATTCCTCTGCAAATTCCATTCCATCTCACAGAGTTGAACCTTACTGTTGATTGAGCAGTTTTGAAGCTCCCTTTATTTACTATCTGCAAGTGAACATTGAGAGTGCCTTGATTTCAATGGTGAGAAAGGAAATATCTACACATAAAATCTAGACAGAAGCATTCTTACAAATTATTTTGTGATGTGTGCATTCATCTCACAGAGTTGAACCTTTGTTTTGATTGAGCTGTTTTGAAACAATCTTTTTGTAGAATCTGCAACTGGACATTTGGTGTGCTTTGTGGCCTATGGTGGAAAAGGAAATATCTTCACATAAAAACTAGACAGAAGCATTCTGACAAACTTCTTTGTGATGTGTGCATTAATCTCACGAAGTTGAACCTCACTTTTGATTGAGTAGTTTTGGAACCCTCTTTTTGTAGAATCTGCAAGTGGACATCTGGAGCACTTTGAGGCCTATGGTGGAAAAGGAAATATCTTCACATAAAAACTAGACAGAATCATTCTGAGAAAATTATCTGTGATGTGTTCATTCATTTCACAGAGTTGAGCATTTCATTTCATTGAGCTGTTTTGAAATACTCTTTTTACAGAATCTGCACGTTTATATTTGGAGCACTTTGAGGCCTATTGTGGAAGAGGAAATACCTTCACAAAAACTACACCAAAGCATTCTCAGAAACTTATTTGTGATGTGTGCATTCATCTAACGGAGTCAAAGCTTTCTTTTGATCGTCCAGTTTTGAAACACCTTTTTAGTAGAATCTGCAAGTGGTTATTTGGAGCCCTTTGTGGCCAATGGTGGAAAATGAATTATCTTCCCATAAAAACTACATAGAACCATTCTGAGACACTTCTTTGTCCTGTGTGATTTCATCTCACAGAGTTGAAAATTTCTTTTTATTGAGCAGCTTTGAAACACACTTTTTGTAGAATCTGCAATTGGACATTTGGAGTGATTCGAGGACTATGATGGAAAAGGAATTATCTTCTCTATAAACTATACAGAAACATTCTGACAAACTACTCTGTGATGTTTGAATTCATCTACAGAGTTGAACCTTTCTTTTCAATGATCAATTTTGAAACACCATTTTTGAAGAATCTGCAATTGTACATTTGGAGCGCTTTGAGGCTTATAGTGGAAAAGGAAATATCTTCACATAAAAACTAGACAGAATCATTCTTAGAAAATTCTTTGTGATGTGTTCATTCATCTAACAGAGTTGAAACTTCCTTTTGATTAGCAGTTTGGAAACACTCTTTTTGTAGAATCTGCAAGTGTACATTTGGAGCACTTTGAGGCCTCTGGTGGAAAAGGAAATATCTTTACATAAAAAGTAGACAAAAGCATTCTGAGAAACTCCTTTGTGATATGTGCATTCATCTCACAGAGTTGAATCTTACATTTGATGGAGCACTTTTGAACCACTGTTTTTGTACTACCTGCATGTGGACACTTGGAGTGCTTTGAGGCCTATGGTGGCAAAGGAAATATCTTCACATAAAAACAAGACAGAAGCATTCTGACAAATTTCTTCTTGATGTGCACATTGGTCTAACAGAGATGAACATTTCTTTTGACTGAATAGTTTGGAAACTCTCTTTTTGTAGAATCTGCAAGTGGACATTTGGAGGGCTTTGAAGACTGTGGTGTAAAAGGAAATAACTTCACTTAAGAACTAGACAGAAGCATTCTGAGAAACTGTGATGTGTGCATTCATCACACAGAGTTGAACCTTTCTTTTGATTGTGTAGTCTGGAAAATCTCTTTTTGTAGAATCTGCAAGTGGACATTAGGAGCGCTTTGAGGCTCGTGGTGGAAAAGGAGATATTTTCACTTAAGTACTAGACAGAAGAATTCTGAGAAACTCCTTTGTGATGTGTGCATTCATCTCACAGAGTTGAAACTTTCTGTTGATTTAGCAGGGTTGAAACACTCTTTTTGTAGAATCTGCAATAGGACATTTGGAGCCCTTTGTGGCCTAAGGTGGGAAATGAAGTATCTTCACATAAAAACTAGACAGAATCATTCTGAGAAAATTCTTTTGATATGTGCACTCATCTCACAGAGTTGAACTTTTTTTTGATTGAGCAGTTTTGAAACACTCTTTTTGTAGAATCTGCAAGTGGACATTTGCAGAGCTTTGTGGCCTAAGTTGTAAAAGGAAATATCTTCACATAAAAACTACACAGAATCATTCTGTGAAAATTGTTTGTGATATGTGAATTCATCTCACTAAGATGAACTCTATTTTTGATTGGGCAGTTTTGAAACATCCTTTTTGTACTATCTGAAAGTGGATATTAGGAGTGCTTTGCAGCCTGTCGTGGGAAAGGAAATATCTTCCCATAAAAACTAGGCAGAAGCATTCTGACAAACATCTTTGTGATGTGTGCATTCATCTCCCAGAGTTGAACCTTACTTGCAATTGAGCAGTTTTGAAACACTCTTTTTGTAGAATTTGCAAGTGGACATTTGGAGCGCTTTGAAGCCTATGGTGGAAAATGAAATATCTTCACATAATAACTAGACAGAAGCATTGTGAGAAACTTATTTGTGATGTTTGCATTCATCTCGCAGAGTTGAAAATTTCTTTTTATTTAGCAGCTTTGAAACTCACTTTTTGTAGATTCTGCAATTAGACATTTAGAGTGCTTCGAGGACTATGGTGGAAAAGGAATTATCTTCTCATAAAAACTATACAGAAACATTCTGACAAACCACTCTGTGATGTGTGCATTCATCTCACAGAGTTGAACATTTCTTTTCAATGAACAATTTTGAAACACCCTTTTTGAAGAATCCACAATTGTACATTTGGAGCTCTTTGAGGCCTATGGTGGAAAAGGAAATATCTTCACATAAAAATTAGACGGAATCATTCTGAGAAAATACTTTGTGATGTGTTCAATCATCTCACAGAGTTGAACCTTTCTTTTGATTGAGAAGTTAGGAAACACTCTCTTTGTAGAATCTGCAAGTGGACATTTGGAGCGCTTTAAGGCCTATGGTGGGAAAGAAAATATCTTCACATATATAGTAGACAGAAACATTCTGAGAAAGTTCTTTGCAATGTGTGAATTCAAATGACAGAGTGGAACCTTTCTTTGATTGAACAGTTTGGAAACACTCCTTTTATAGAATCTGCAAGTGGACATTTGGAGCGCTTTGAGGTCTATGCTGGAAAAGGAAATATCTTCACATAAAAACTAGACGGAAACATTCTGACAAACTTCTTCGTGATTTGTGCATTCATCTCACAGAGTTGAACATTACTTTCGATTGAGCAGTTTTGAAACACTCTTTATGTAGAATTTACAAGTGGATATTTGGATCACTATGAGGCATATGGTGGAAAAAGAAATATCTTCACAAAATAACTAGACAGAAGGATTCTGGAACTTCTTTGTAATGTGTGCATTTATCTCACAGATTTGAACATTTCTTTTGATTGAGCAGCTTTGAACCACTCTTTTTCTAGAATCTGCAATTGTACATTTAGAACGCTTTGAGGCCAATGGTGGAAAAGGAAATTTCTTAAAATAAAAACTATAGAGAAACATTCTGACAAACTGCTTTGTGATGTGTGCATTCATCTGACCGAGTAGAACTTTTCTTTTCATTGAGCAGTTTTGAAACACACTTTTTGTAGAATCTACAAGTGTACATTTGTAGTGCTTTCAGGCCCATTTTGGAAGGGGGAATATCTTCATAGAAAAACTACACAGAATCATTATGAGAAAATTCCTTGTGATGTGTGCATTCATCTCAATGATTTGAACCATCAAAATAAATTTTGATGATATCAAAATTTATTTGATAGATCAGTTTTGAAACTTTGTTTTTGTAGAATGTGCAAGTGGATATTTGGAGACCTTTGACGCCTATGGTGGAAAAGGAAATATCTTCACATAAAAAGTACACAGAAGAGTTCTGAGAAACTCCTTAGTGATGTTAACATTCATCTCACAGAGATGAACCTTTCTCTTGATTGAGCAGTTTGGAAACACTCATTTAGTAGAATCTGCAAGTGGATATTTGGTGTCCTTGGGTGCCTATTGTAGAAAAGAAAAAACTACCCAGAAGCATTCTGAGAAACTTCTTTGTGATGTGTGTATTCATCTCACAAAGTGGAACCTTTCTTTTGGTTGAGCAGTTTGTAAACACTCCTTTAGTAGAATTTGCAAGTGGATATTTGGAGCCTTTGGAGGCCTATTGTGGAAAAGGAAATAGCTTCGTATAAAAACTACACAGAAGCATTCTGAAAAACTTCTTTGTGATGTGCGCATTCAACACCCAGAGTTGAACCTATCTTTTGATAGAGCAGTTTTGAAACACTCTTTTTGTGGAATCTGCAAGATGATATTTGAAGCCCTTTGCTGCCTATGGTCGAAAAGGAAATGTCTTCACATAAAAACTACATAGAAGCATTCTGACAAACTTCTTTGTGACATTTACATTCATCTCACGGAGTTGAAACTTCCTTTTGATAGAGGAGTTTTGAAACACTCTTTTTGTGGAATCTGCAATGGATATTTGGAGTGCTTTCAGGCCTGTTATGGAAAAGGAAATATCTTCACATAAAAACTACACAGAAGCATTCTGAGAAACATCTTTGTGATGTGTGCATTCATTTCACAGAGTTGTACTTTCTTTTGAGTAAGCAGTTTTGAAACTCTCTTTTCGTAGAAACTGTAAGTGGATATTTGGAGCGCGTTGAGGCCTATGATGGAAAAGCAAATATCTTCACATAAAAACTACACAGAAGCATTCTGAGAAACCACTTTGTGATGTGTGCATTCAACTCGAAGAGTTGAACCTATGTTTTGATAGAGCAGTTTTGAAACTCTCTTTTTGTAGAATCTGCATGTGTTTATTTCAAGCCCTTTGTGGCCGATGGTGGAAAAGGAAATATCTTCCCATAAAAACTACACAGAAGCATTCTTAGAAACTACTTTGTGATGTGTGTATTCATTTCACCAAGTTGAACCTTTCATTTGATTGAGCAGTTTTGAAACACTCTTTTGGTAGAATCTGCAAGGAATACTTTGAGCTCTTTGAGTCCTTTTGAGGAAAAGGAAATATCTTCACATAAAAACTACACAGAAACACTCACAGAAGCATCTTTGTGATGTGTGCATTCATCTCACAGAGCTGTAGCTTTCTTTTGATAGAGCAGTTTTATAAATCTTTTTTTGTAGGATCTGCATGTGGTTCTTTGGAGTCCTTTGTGGCCAATGGTGGAAAACGAATAATCTTCCCATAAAAACTACACAGAAGCATTCTGAGAAACTACTTTCTGATGTTTCCATTCATCTCAGAGAGTTGAACATTTCATTTGATTTAGCAGTTTTGAAACACTCCTTTATAGTATCTACAAGTGGATCTTTGGATGGCTTTGAGGCCTATTGTGGAAAAGGAAGTATCTTCACAAAAAATCTACACAGAAGCATTCTCAGAAACTTCTTCGTGATGTGTGCATTCGTCTCACTCAGTTGAAACTTTCTTTTCTTTGAACAGTTTGGAAACACTCTTTTGGTAGAATCTGCAAATGGATATTTGAAACCATTGGAGGCCTATTGTGGAAAAGGAAATATCTTCTCATAAAAACTACACAGAAGTATTCTGAGAAACTTCTTTGTGATGTGAGTATTCATCTCACAGAGTTGAACCTTTCTTTTGATTGGGAAGTTTTGAAACACTCTTTTTGTAGAATCTGCAAGTGGATATTTGGAGCTCTTTGAGGCCAATGGTGGAAAATGAAATATCTTCTCATAAAAACTACACAGAAGCACTCTGAGAAACTCCTTGTGATGCGTGAATTCATCTAACATAGTTGAACCTTCCATTTGTTTGAGCAGTTTTGAAACACTCTTTTTGTAGAATCTGCACGTGGATATTTGGAGCCCTTTGAGGCCTATTGTGGAAACGGAAATATCTTCTTATAAAAACTACACTGAAGCATTCTCAGACAATTCTTTGTTTTGCGTGCATTTATCTCACGATTTGAAACTTTCTTTTGATTGATCAGTTTTGAAACCCTCTTTTTGCAGATTCTGAAAATGGATATTTGGAGCACTTTAGGCCTATGGCGAAAAAGGAAATATCTTCACATAAAAACTACACAGAAGCATTCTGAGAAACTTCTTTGTGATGTGTGCATTGAACTTGCCGACTGGAACCTGTCTTTTGATAGAGGTTTTCAGACACTTTTTTGTAGAATCCGCAAGTGGTTATTTGGAGCCCTTTGTGGCCAATGGTGAAAGAGGAAATATCTTCCCATGAAAACCACACAGAAGCATTCTCAGAAACTACTTTGTTATGTGTGCATTCATCTCACAGAGTTGAAACTTTCATTTGATTGAGCAGTTTTGAAACACTCTTCTTGTCGAATCTGCAAGTTGATATTTGAGCACTTTCATTACTATTGTGGAAAAGGAAATATCTTCACATAATAACTACACAGAAGCATTCTCAGAAACTTATTTGTTTTTTGTGCATTCATCTCACAGATTTGAAACTTTCTTTTGATTGAGTAGTTTGGAAACACTTTTTGTAGAGTCAGCAAGTGGATATTTGGAGCGCCTTGAGGCTTGTGGTTGAAAAGGAAATATGTTCAAATAAAAACTACACAGAAGCATTCGGAGGAACTTCTTTATGATGTGTGCATTCAACACGCAGAGTTTTACCTATCTGTTGATAGAGCAGTTTCGAAATTCTCTTTTTGTAGTATCTGCAAGTGGATATTTGGAGCCCTTTGTTGCTGATGATGGAAAAGGAAATTTCTTCCCTCAAAACTGCACAGAAGCATTCTGAGAACCTTCTTTGTGATGTGTGCATTTATCTCACAGAGTGGAATATTTCATTTGATTGAGCAGCTTGGAAACACTCTTTTTGTCGAATCCGCAAGTGGGTATTTGGAGTGCTTTGAGGCCTATTGTGGAAAAGGAAATATCTTCACATAAAAACTACAAAGAAGCATTCTTAGAAACTTCTTTGTTTTGATTGCATTCATCTCACAGAGTTGAACCTTTCTTTTGATTGAGCAGTTTGGAAACATTCTTTTAGTAGAATATGCAAGTGGATGTTTGGAAACATTGGAGGCCTTCTGTGGAAAAGGAAATATCTTCACATAAGAACTACACAGAAGCATTCTGAGAGACTACTTTGTGATGTGGGTATTCATCTCACAGAGTTGGACCTTTGCTTTGATTGAGCAGTTTTGAAAATCTCTTTTTGTAGAATCTGCTAGTGGATATTTGGAGCACGTTGAGGCCTACAGAGGAAAAGGAAATATCTGCACATAAACACTACACAGAAGCATTTGGAAAACTTCTTTATGATGTGTGCATTCATCTAACAGAGTTGAACCTTTCTTCTGATTAAGCGGTTTTGAAACAAACTTTTTGTAGTATCTGCAAGTGGATATTTGGAAGGTTTTGAGGCCTATGCTGGAAAAGGAAATATTTTCACATAAAAACTACACGGAAGCATTAGGAGAAACTTCTTTGTGATATGTGCATTCATCTCACCGAGTTGAAGCTATCTTTTGAAAGAGCAGTTTTGAAACGCTCTTTTTGTAGAATCTGCAAGTGGATATTTGGAGTGCTTTGTGGCTTATGGTGGAAAAGGGAATATATTCACATAAAATCTACACAGAAGCATTCTGAGAAACTTCTTTGTGATGAGTGCATTCAACGCACAGAGTTGAACTTATCTTTTGATAGAGCAGTTTTGAAAGTCTGTTTTTGTAGAAACTGCAAGTGGTTATTTGGAGCCCTTTAGGGCCAATGGTGGAAAAGGCAATATCTACCCATAAAAACTACACAGAAGGATTCAGAGAAACTCCTTTGTGATGTGTGCATTCATCTCATAGAGTTGAACCTCACTTTTGATTGAGCAGTTTCAAAAAAGTCTTTTAGTGGTATCTGCAAGTAGATATTTGGAGTCCTTGGAGGCCTATTTTGGAAAAGGAAATATCTTCACATAAAAACTACATAGAAGCAGTCTGAGAAACTTCTTTATAATGTGTGCATTCATCTCTCAGAGTTGAACTTTTTTTTGATTGAGCAGTTTTGAAACACTCTTTTTGTAGAACCTGCAGTTGGATATTTGGACTGCTTTGAGGCCTATGGTGGAAAAGGAAATATCTTCACATAAAAACTACACAGAAGCATTCCAAGAAACTTCATTGTGATGTATGCACTCACCTCAATGAGTTGAACCTTTCATTTGATTGAGCAGTTTTGAAACACTCTTTTTGTACAATCTGAAAGTGGATATTTGGAGTGCTTTGAGGTCTATTTTGGAAAAGGAATTATCTTCACATAGAAATTAAAAAAAGCATTCTCAGAAACTTCTTTGTTTCAGTGCACTCATCTGACACAGTTGAACTTTTCTTTTGATTGAGTAGTTTGGAAAAACTCTTTTAGTAGAATCTGCAAGTGGGTATTTGGAGCTCTTGGAGGCCTACTGTGGAAAAGGAAATATCTTCACATGAAAACTACACAGAAGCATTCTGAGGAACTTCTTTGTGATGTGTGCATTCAACTCACATAGTTGAAACTTTCCTTTGATTGAGCAGTTTTGAAACTGTTTTTGTAGAATCTGCAAGAGGATATTTGTAGCACTTTGAGGTCTATTGTGGAAAAGGAAATCTCTTCACATAATAACTACCCAGAAGAATTCTGAGAAACTACTTTGTGATGTGTACATTCATCTCACAGAGCTGAACCTATCTTTTGACACAGAAGTTTTGAATCTCTCTTTTTGTATAATATGCAAGTGGATATTTGGAGACCTTTGCGGCCTATGGTATAAAAGGAAATATCTTCACATAAAAACTACACAGAAGCATTCTCAGAAACTTCTTTGTGATGTGCGCACTCATCTCACGTGGTTGAATCTTTCATTGGATTGAGCAGTATTGAAAACCTGTTTTGGTAGAATCTGCAAGTGGATATGTGCCACACTTTGAGGTCTATTCTGGAAAAGGAAATATATTCACAAAGAATCTACACAGAAGCATTGTCAGAAACTCCT
Source organism: Pongo abelii (assembly GCF_028885655.2). Classification (NCBI taxonomy): domain Eukaryota; kingdom Metazoa; phylum Chordata; class Mammalia; order Primates; family Hominidae; genus Pongo; species Pongo abelii. The sequence goes on from NC_071997.2 coordinate 4,334,049, forward strand.
TTATTTTGTGTGCATTCATCTCACAGAGTTGAACCTTTATTTTGATTCTGCAGTTTTGAAACTCACCTTTTGTAGAATCTGCAAGTGGATATTTGGAGCACTTTTTGGCGATGGTGGAAAGGGAAATATCTTCACATAAAAACTACACAGAAGCATTCTGAGAAATCACTTTGTGATGTGTGCATTCATCTAACAGAATCCAACCTATCTTTTGATGAAGCAGTTTTGAAGTTCTCTTTTTGTAGAATCTGCAAGTAGGTATTTGGAGCCCTATGTGCCCTATGGTGGAAAAGGAAATCACATAAACACTACAAAGAAGCATTCTGAGAAACTTCTTTTCTTTGTGATGTGTGTATTCATCTCAAAGAGTTGAACATATATTTTGACAGAGGAGTTTTGAAACTCTCTTTTTGTAGAATCTGCAAGTGGATATTTGGAGCCCTTTGCAAACTATGGTGGAAAAGGAAATATCTTCACATAAAAACTACACAGAAGCACTCTGAGAAACTACATTGTGATGTGTGCATTCAACTCACAGAGTTGAACCTATCTTTGGAGAGAGTACTTTTGAAACTATCTTTTTGTAGAATCTGCAAGTGGATATTTGGAGTGCTTTCAGGCCTACGGTGAAAAAAGGAACTATCTTCACATAAAAAACACAAAGAAGGATTCTGAGAAACTTCTTTGTGATGTGAGCATTCATCTCATAGAGTTGAACTTATCTTTTGGTAGAGCAGTTTTGAAACTCTCTTTTTGTAGAATCTGCAAGTGGATATTTGGAGCCCTTTGCAACCTCTGGTGGAAAAGGGAATATCTTCACATAAAAACTACACAGAAGCACTCTGAGAAACAACTTTCTGATGTGTGCATTCAACACACATATTTCAACATATCTTTTGAGAGAGCAGTTTTGAAATTGTCTTTTTGTAGAATCTGCAAGTGGATATTTGGAGGTCTTTGCGTCCTATGGTAGAAAAGGAAATACCTTCACATGAAAACTACACAGAAGCATTCTGAGAAACTTCTTTGTGATGTGTGCATTCATCTCGCAGAGTTGAAGAAATATTTTGATTAAGAGTTTTGAAACTCTCTTTTTGTAGAATCTGCAGGTGGATATTTGGAGCCCTTTGCAACGTATGGTGGAAAAGGAAATATCTTCACATAAAAACTACAAAGAAGCACTGTGAGAAACTACATTGTAATGTGTGCATTCATCTCACAGAGTTGAACCTTTCTTTTAATTGAGAAGTTTTGACATGCTATTTTTTTCTATCTCTCTTTTTTATTTATTATTTTTATTGTTATTATAGTTATTATACTTTAAGTTTTATGGTACCTATGCACAATGTGCAGGTTAGTTGCATAAGTATAAATGTGACATGCTGGTGTGCTGCCCCCATTAACTCATCATTTAGCATTAGGAATATCTCCTAATGCTATCCCTCTCGCCTCCCACCACCCCACAACAGTCCCCAGAGTGTGATGTTCCCCTTCCTGTGTGCATGTGTTCTCATTTTTCAGTTCCCATCTATGAGTGAGAACATGCGTTGTTTGGTTTTCTATCCTTGCAATAGTTTACTGAGAATGTTGATTTCCAATTTCAACCATATCCCTACAAAGGACATGAACTCATCTTTTTTTATGGCTGCAGAGTTATTCCATGTGGTATATATGCCACATTTTCTTAATCCAGTCTATCATTGTTGGACATTTGGGTTGGTTCCAAGTCTTTGCTATTGTGAATAGTGCAGCAATAAATATATGTGTGCATGTGTCTTTATAGCAGCATGATTTATTGTTTTTTGGGTATATACCCAGTAATGAAATGACTCGGTCAAATAGTATTCCTAGTTCTAGATAAGTAAAGAATCGACCTACTGACTTCCAAAATGGTTGAACTAGTTTACACTCCCTCCAACAGCATAAAAGTGTTCCTATTTCTCCACATCTTCTCCAGCATCTGTTGAGAAACACTCTTTTGTAGAATCTGCAAGTGGATATTTGGAGCGCTTTGAGACCTATGGTGGAAAAGGAAATATCTTCACATAAAAACTACATGGAAGCATTCTGAGAAAGTTCTTTGTGATGTGTGCATTCAACTCCAGAATTGAACCTACTCTTTGACTGAGCAGTTTGAAACTCCCTTTTGGTAGAATCTGCAAGAGAGTATTTGGAGTCCTTTGTGGCCGATGTTGGAAAAAGAAATAGAATCCCTTAAAAACTACACAGAAATATTCTAAGAAACTTTTTGGTGATGCGTGCATTCATCTCACAGAGTTTAATTTTTCTTGTGATTGAGCAGTTTTCAAACACTCTTTGCATAGAATCTGCAAGTTGATATTTGGAGCGCCTTGAGGCCTATGCTGGAAAAGGAAATATCTTCACATAAAAACTATTCAGAAGCATTCTGAGCAACTTCTTTGTGATATATTCATTCATCTCACAGAGTTGAAATTTCTTTTGATTGAGAAGTTTGGAAACAACTCTTTTAGTAGCTTCTGCAAGTTGATATTGGAAACCACAGTAGGCCAATTGTGGAAAACTAAATATCTTCACATAAAAACTGCACAGAAGCATTCTGAGAAACTACTTTGCAACGTGTGCATTCATCTCAAAGAATTCAACATATACTTTGACAGAGGAGTGTTGAAACTCTCTTGGAGAATCAGCAAGTGGATATTTGGAGCGCTTTGTAACTTATGGTGGAAAAGGAAATATCTTCACATAAAAAATACACAGAAGCACTCTGAGAAACTACTTTTTGAAATGTGCATTCAACTCACAGAGTTAAACCTATCTTTTGAGAGAGCAGTTTTGAAACTGTCTTTTTGAAGAATCTGCAAGTGGATATTTGTAGGCCTTTGCAGCCTATGGTGGAAAAGGAAATATCTTCACCTAAAAACTACACAGAAGTATTCAGAGAAAATTCTTTGTGATGTGGGCATTCACCTCACAGAGTTGAACCAATCTTTTGTTAGAGCAGTTTTGAACTCTCTTTTTGTAGGATCAGCAAGTGGTTAGGTGGAGTCCTTGGTGGCCGACGGAGTAAAAGGAAATATCGTCACGTAAAAACTACAAAGAAGCATTCTGAGAAATTTCTTTGTGATGTGTGCATTCATTTCACCTAGTTGAACATTTCATTTGATTGAGCAGTTTTGAAACACTCTTTTCGTAGAATCTGCAATCGGATATTTGGAGTCCTTTGAGGCCTAGAATGGAAAAAGTAATATCTTCACATAAAACATACACAGAAGTATTCTTAGAAACTTCTTTGTGATGTGTGCATTTAACTCACAGAGTTGAACTTCTCTTTTGACAGAGCAGTTTTAAATACATATTTTGTAGAATATGAAAGTGGATAATTGAAGGTCTTTGAGGCCTATTGGGGAAAAAAAGTCTTCACATTAAAACTATACAGAAGCATTCTGAGAAACTTCTTTGGGATGTGTGCATTCTTCTCACAGATTTCATCCTGTCTTTTGATAGAACAGTCCTGAAAGCCTCTTTTTGTAGAATCTGCAAGTGGATATATGGAGGTCTTTGCTGCCTACGGTGAAAAAGGAAATATATTCACAGAAAAACTAAACAGAAGCATTCTGAGAAACTTCTTTGTGACGGGTGAATTCAACTCACACAATTTAGCCTATCTTTTGATAAAGCAGTTTTGAAACTCTCTCTTTGTAGGACCTGCAAGTGGATATTTGGAACTCTTTGAGGTCAATTCTTGAAAAGGAAATATCTTCACATAAAAACGAGACAGAAGAATTCTAAGAAACTACTTTGTGATGTGCGCATTCATCTCACAAAGTTGAACCTTCCTTTGGATAGAGCAGTTTTGAAACACTCTTTCTGTAGAATCTTCAAGTGGATATTTGGAGCCCTTTGAGGACTATGCTTGAAAAGAAAATATCTTCACATAAAAATTAGACAGAACCGTGCTCTGAAACTTCTTTGTGATGTGTGCATTCAACTCACAGGGATGATGCTTCCTTTTGATAGAGCAGTTTTGAAAAAATCTTTTCGTAGAACCTGCAAGTGGATATTTGGAGCGCTTTGAGGTCTATGCTGGAAAAGGAAATATCTTCACATAAAAAGTAGACAGAAGCATTCTCAGAAACTTCTACATGATGTGTGCCTTCAACTCACAGAGTTGAACGTTCCCTTTGATAGAACAGGATTGAAACAATCTTTTGTGGAATACGCCAGTGCATATTTGCAGCGCTTAGAGACATAGGCTGGAAAAGGAAATATGTTCAAATAAAAACAAGAGAGAAGCATTTTCAGAAACTACTTTGTGATGTGTGCATTCAGCTAACAGAGTTGAACATTCTTTTTGACAGAGCATTTTTGAAACACTCTTTTTGTAGAATCTGCCAGTGGATATTTGGAGCTCTTTGAGACCTATGCTGGAAAAGGAAATTTCTTCACATAAAAACTAGACAGAAGGATTCTCAGAAACTTCTACGTGATGTGTGCATTCAACCCACAGAGTTGAACCTTCCTTTTGATAGAGCAGTTTTGAAACAATCTTTTTGTAGGATCTGCAAGTGGATATTTTGAGAGCTTTGTGGCATAGTGGATATTTGGAACGCATTGATGCATAGGCTGGAAAAGGAAGTGTCTTCACATAAAAATTAGACAGAAGCACTCTCAGAAACTTCTTTGTGATGTGTGCATTCAACTGGCAGGGTTGAACTTTCGTTTTGACATAGCAGTTTTGAAACGCTTTTTTGTAGAATCTGCAAGTTGATATTTGGAGTACTTTAAGGCCTATGATGGAAAAGGAAATATGTTCACATAAAAACTAGAGAGAAGCATTCTCAGAAACTTCTTTGTGATGAGTGCATTCAACTCAAAGAGATGAACCTTCCTTTTGATAGAGAAGTTTTGAAACACTCTTTTTTTTAGAATCTGCAAGTGGATATTTGGGGTGCTTTGAGACCTATGCTGGAAAAGGAAATATGTTTACATCAAAACTAGACAGAAGCACTCTCAGAAACCTCTTTGTGATGTATGCGTTCAAGTCAAAGAGTTGAACCTTCCTTTTGATACAGCGGTTTTGAAGCACTATTTTTGTAGAATCTGACAGTTGATATTTGGAGCACTTTGAGTCCTATGATAGAAAAGGAAATATCTTCACAAAATACTAGACAGAAGCATTCTCACTAACACCTTTGTGATGTGTGCATTCAAGTGACAGAGTTGAACCTTCTTTTTGATAGAGCAGTTTTGAAAAATCACTTTTTGTGGAATCTGCAGGTGGATATTTGGAAGGTTTTGAGGCCTATGCTGGAAAAGGAAATATCTTCACATAAAAACTAGACAGAATCTTTCTCAAAAACAAGTTTATGATAAGTCCACTCAACTCACAAAGTTGAACCTTCCTTTTGATAGAGCAGTTTTGAAACACACTTTTTGTAAGATCTCCAAGTGGATATTTGGAGCGTTTTGAGGCCTATGCAGGAAAAGGAAATATCTTCACATAAAAACTAGACAGAAGCATTTGCAGAATCTTCTTTGTGATGTTTGCATTCAACTTTCAGAGTTGAATCTTCCTTCTGATGGCGCAGTTATGGAAAACGCTTTTCGTAGGATCTGCCAGTGGATATTTGGAGCACTTTGACGCCTATGCTAGATAAAGAAAGAAATATCTTCACATACAAACCAGACAGAAGCATTCCAAGAAACTTATTTGTGATGTGTGCATTCAACTCACAGAGTTGAACCTTTATTTTGAAAGAACAGTTTTGAAACACTCTTTTTGAAGCATCTGCCTGTGGATATTTGGAGCGCTTTAAGGTCTATGCTGGAAAAAGAAATATCTTCACATAAAAACTAGACAGAAGCATTCTCAGAAACAACTTTGTGATATGTCCACTCAACTCACAAAGTTGAACCTTCCTTTTGATAGAGCAGTTTTGAAACACACTTTTTGTAGGATCTGCAAGTGGATATTTAGAGTGCTTTGAGGCCAATGTGGGAAAAGGAAATATCTTCACATAAAAACTAGACAGAAGCATTCTCATAAACTTCTTTGTGATGATTGCATTCAACTCTCAGAGTAGAATCTTTCTTCTGATAGAGCAGTTTTGAAACACTTTTTCTGTAAGATCTGCCAGTGGATATTTGGAGTGCTTTGACGCCTATGCTAGATAAGGAAATATCCTCACATAAAAACTAGACAGAAGCATTCTAAGAAACTTATTTGTGATGTGTGCGTTCAACTCACAGAGGTAAACATTCCTTTTGATACAGCAGTTTTGAAACACTCTTTTTGTACAATCTGCAAGTGGATATTTTGAGCGCTTAGAGGCCTATGCTAGATAAGGAAATATCTTCACATAAAAACTAGACTGAAGAATTCTGAGAAACTTCTTTGTGATGTGTGCACTCAACTAACAGAGTTGAACCTTCCTTTTGATAGAGCAGTTGTGAAATACTCTTTTTATAGAATCTGCAATTGGATATTTGAAGCGTTTTGAGGCCTATGCTGGAAAAGGAAATATCTTAACATAAAAACTAGACCGAAGCATTCTCGGGAACTTCTTTGTGACGTGTGAATTCAACTCACGGAGTTGAACCTTAATTTTGGTAAAGCAATTTTGAAACACTCTTTTTGAATAATCTGCCCGTGTATATTTGGAGCACTTTGAAGCCTATGATTGAAAACGAAATATCTTCACATAAAAATTAGACGGAATCATTCTCAGAAACTTCTTAGTGATGTCTGCATTCAACTCACACAATTGAACCTTCTTTTTAATAGAGCAGTTTTGAAACACTCTTTTGGTAGAATCTGGAAGTGGATATTTGGACCACTTTGATGCCTATGTTGGAAAACGGTATATCTTCACGTAAAAACTAGAAAGCAGCATTCTCAGAAACTTCTTTGTGATGTGTGCACTCAAATCACAGAGTTGAACCTTCGTTTTGATAGAGCAGTTTTGAAACACACTGTTTGTAGAATCGGCAAGTGGATATTTGGAGCGATTTGAGGCCTCTGCTGTAAAAAGGAAATATCTTCACAGAAAAATTGGAATTATTCTGAGAAATTTGTTTGTGATACGTGAATTCAACTCACATTGTTGAACCATCCTTTTCATAGGGGAGTTTTGAAACACTCTTTTTGTAGAATCTGCAAAAGGGTATTTGGAGCACATTAAGGCCAATGCTGGAAAATGAAATAACTTCTCAGAAAAACTAGACAGAAGCATACTCAGAAACTTCTTTATGATGTGTGCCTCCAACTCACAGAGTTGAACCTTCCTTTTCATAGAGCAGTTTTGAAACACACTTTTTGTTGAATCTGCAAGTGGATATTTGGAGCGCTTTGAGGCCTATACTGGAAAAGGAAATATCTTCACCTAAAAATTAGAAAGAAGCATTCTCAGAAACTTACTTGTGATGTGTACTTTCAACACAAAGAGTTGAATATTCCCTTTGATAGAACTGTTTAAATACTCTCTTTTTGAAGATTCTGAATGTGGGCATTTGGAGCGCTTTGAGGCTTCTGCTACAAATGGAAATATCTGCACATGAAAATTAGACAGAAGCATTCTCAGAAACTTCTTTGTGATGTGTACATTCAAATCAAAGAGTTGAACCTTCCTTTTCATAGAGCAGTTTTTAAACACTGTTTTTGCACAATCTGCAAGGGGACATTTGGAGTGATTTGAGGCCAATCCTGGAAAAGAAAATATCTTTACATAAAAACTAGACAGAAGCATTCTCAGAAACTTCTTTGTGATGTGTGATTTCATCTCACAGAGTTGAACTTTATTTTCGAAAGAGCAGTTTTGAAACAAACTTTTTGTAGATTCTGCAAGTAGATATTTGGGGCGCTTTGAGGCCTATGCTGGAAAAGGAAATATCTTCAAATCAAAACCAGACAGAAGCATTTTCAGAAACTTCTTTGTGATGTGTGCATTCAACTGACAGAGTTGAACCTTCCTTTTGATAGAGAAGTTTTGAAACACTCTTTTTGTAGAATCTGCAAGTGGATATTTGGAGCACTTTGAGGCCTATGCTGGAAAAGGAAATATGTTCACATAAAAACTATACAGAAGCATTCTCAGCAACTACTTTGTGATATGTGCATTCAAGTCACAGAATTGAATCTTCCTTTTCATAGAGGAGAGTAGAAAAATTCGTTTTGAAGTTTCTGCAATTGTAAATTTGGAGCGCTTTGAGACCTAGCTGGAAAAGGAAATATCTTCACATAAAAACTAGACATAAGGATTCTCAGAAACTACTTTATGATATGTGCATTCAACTTACAGAGTTGAACCTTCTTTTTGATAGAAGAGTTTTGAAACTCTCTTTTTGAAGCATCTGCCAGTGGATATTTGGAGTGCTTCGAGGCCTATGCTGGAAAAAGAAATATATTCACATAAAAAGTAGACAGAAGCATTCTCAGAAACAGCTTTGTGATGTGCGCACTCAACTCACAGAGTAGATCCTTCCTTTAGATAGAGCAGATTTGAAACACTCTTTTTGTAGAAACTGCAAGTGGATATTTCGAGTGCTTTGAGGTCTAAGCTGGAAAAGGAAATGTCTTCAAATAAAAACTAGATAGAAGCATTCTCAGGAACTTCTTTGTGATGTGTGCATTCAATTCACAGAGTTGAACCTTCCTTTTGATAGAGCAGTTTTGAAACACTCTTTTTGTAGAATCTGCAAGTGGATATTTGGAGAGTTTTGAGGCCTCTGCTGGAAAAGGAAATATCTTCACATAAAAATTAGACAGAAGTATTCTCACAAACTTCTTTGTGATGTGTGAATTCACATTGCAGATTTGAACTTTCCTTTTGAAAGAGCAGTTTTCAAACACACTTTTAGTAGTGTCGGCCAGTGGATATTTGCAGCCCTTTGACGCCTATGCTAGATAAGGAAATATCTTCACATAAAAACTAGATAGAAACATTCCAGGAAACTACTTTGTGATGTATGCATTCAACTCACAGAGCTGAACGTTTCTTTTGATGGAGCAGTTTTGAATCACTATTTTTGTAGAATCTGCCAGTGGATATTTGGGGCACTTTGAGTCCTAAGCTGGAAAGGCAAATATCTCCACATAAAAACTAGACTGAAGCATTCTCAGAAACTTCTTTGTGATGTGTGCATTCAAGTCACAGACTTGAAACTTCCTTTTTATAGGCAAGTTTTGAAACACTCTTTTTGTGGAATTTGCAAGTGGATATTTTGAGCTCTTTGAGGCCTATGCTAGAAAAGGAAATATCTTCACATAAAAACTAGACAGAAGCATTATCAGGAACTTCGTTGTGTTGTGTGCTTTCAACCAACAGAATTGAACCTTCCTTTTGATTCAGCAGTTTTGAAACACTCTTTTTGTAGAATCTGCATGTGGATATTTGGAGCACTTTGAGGTCTATGCTGGAAAAGGAAATATCTTCACATTAAAATTAGACAGAAGATTTCTCAGAAACATTTTTGTGATGTGTGAATTCATCTCACAACTGTTGAACCTCCGTTTTGATAGAGTAGATTTGAAACATTCCTTTTGTAGAATCTGCCAGTGGATATTTGTAACTCTTTGAGGCCTGTGCTGGAGAAAGAAATATCATCACATAAAAACTAGACAGAAGCATTTTTAGAAACTTATCTGTGACGGGGGCATTCAAATCACAGATTTGAATCTTCATTTTGATAGAGAAGTTTTGGAACACTCTTTTTTGGAATCTGCAATTGGACATTTGGCGCACTTAGACACCACTGCTGGAAAAGCAAATATCTTCTCACAAAAACTAGACAGAAGCATTCTCAGAAACATTTTTGTGATGTGAGCACTCAACTCACATGCTTGAGCCTTCCTTTTGATAGAACAGTTTTGAAACCCTCCTTTTGTAGAATCTACAAGTGGGTACTTGGAGCGCTTTGAGGACTATGCGGGAAAAGGAAATATCTACGCATAAAAACTACACAGAAGCATTCTCAGGAACTTCTTCGTGATGTGTGCATTCAACTCACAGAGATGAAATTTCCTTTCAATAGATCAGTTTTGAAACACTCTATTTGTAGAATCTGCAAGTGGATATTTGGAGCCCTTTGAGGCCTATGCTGGAAAAGGGAATATCCTCACATAAAAACTAGAAAAAAGCATTCTCCTAAACTGCTTTCTAATCTGTGCATTCAACTCAAAGAGTTGAATGTTGCTTTCGATAGAGCAGTTTTTAAACACTCTTTTTGTAGAATCTGCAAGAGGATATTTGGAGCACTTTGAAGCCTATGCTGGAAAAGGAATTATCATGTCATAAAAACTAGACAGAAGCATTCTCAGGAACTTCTTTGTGATGTGTGCATTCAACTCACAGAGTTGAACCTTCCTTTTGATAGGGCAGTTTTGAAACACACTTTTTGTGGAATCTGCAAGAGGATATTTGGAACGCTTTGAGGTCTATGGTGGAAAAGGAAATATCTTCACATAAATACTAGACAGAGTATCCTCAGGAACTCCTTTGTGTTGTGTGATTTCAACTGATGCAGTTGAATCTTCGTTTTGATAGAGCAGTTTTGAAACACTTTTTGTACAACGTGCAACTGTTTATTTGGAGTGCTTTGAGGCCTATGCTGGAAAACGAAATATTTTCACATGAAAACTAGAAAGAAGCTTTCTCAGAAACTTCTTTGTGATGTGTTTATTCAATGCACCATGTTGAAACTTCCTTTCTAGAGAGCAGTTTTGAAACACTATTTTTGTAGAATCTGCGAGTGGATATCTGGAGCGCTTTGAGGCCTATGCTAGAAAAGGAAATATCTTCACATAAAAACTAGACAGAAGCATTCTCAGAAACCTCTTTGTTATGTGTGCATTTAACATACAGAGTTGAACCTTCCTTTTGATAGCACAGTTTTGAAACACTATTTTTGTACAATCTGCCAGCAGATATTTGGGTGATTTGAGGCCTATTCTGGCAAAGGATATATCTTAATATAAAACCTAGACAGAAGTATTTTGAGAAACTTCTTTGTGACGTGTGCATTCAACTCACAGAGTTGAACCTTCGTTTTGATAGAGCAGTTTTGAAGCACTCTTTTTGCAGGATCTGCAAGTAGATATTTGTAGTGCTTTGAGGCCTATGCTGGAAAAGGAAATATCCTCACATAAAAAATAGACAGAAGTATTCTAAGGAACACATTTGTGATGTGGGCATTAAACTCACAGAGTTGAACTCTCCTTTTGATAGAGCAGTTTTGAAACACTCTTTTTGTAGATTCTGCCCGTGGATATTTGGAGTGCATTGATGCCAATGCTGGAAAAGGAAATGTCTTCACGTATAACTAGACAGAAGCATTCTCAGAAACTTCTTTGTGATGTGTGCATTCAACTCACAGTGTTGGACCTTCCTTTTGATACAGTAATTTATAATCACTCTTTTTCTAGAATCTGCCAGTGGATATTTGGAACGCTTGGAGGCCTCTGCTGCTAAAAGGAACATCTTCACATAAATACTAGACAGAAGCATTCTCAGAAACTTCTTTGTCATGTGTGCATCCACCTCACAGTGTTGAACCTTCCTTTTGATAGAGTAGTTTTGAAACTCTGTTTTTGTAGAATCTGCAAGTGGCTATTTGGAGAGCTTTGAGTTCTATGCTGGAAAAGGATGTATCTGAACATAAATAATAGACAGAAGCATTCGCAGAAACTTCTTTGTGATGTGTGCTTTCGATGCACGGAGTTGAACCCTCCTTTTGATAGAGCAGTTTCTACACACTCTTTTTGTAGAATCTGCAAGTGGATATTTGGAGCGCTTTGTGACCTATGCCAGAAAAGGAAATATATTCACATAAAAACCAGACAGACGCATTCTCAGAAAATACTTTTTGATGTGTGCATTCAACTCACAGGTTTAAACCTTCGTTTCAATGGAGAAGTTTTGAAACACCCTTTTTGTAGAATCTGCCAGTGGATATTTGGAGCGCTTTGACGCCTATGCTAGATAAGGATATATCTTCATATTAAAACTAGACAGAAGCATTCTGAGAAACTACTTTGTGATGTGTGCATTCAACTCACAGAGTTGAACCTTCGTTTTGATAGAGCACTTCTGAAATACTCTTTTTGTAGTATCTGAAATTGGATATTTGGAGTGATTTGATACCAATGCTGGAAAAGGAAATGTGTTCACATAAAAACTGGATAGAAACATTCCCAGAAACTTCATTGTGATATATGCATTCAGTACACAGAGTTGAACCTTCCTTTTGATAGAGCAGTTTTGAAACACTCTTTTTGTAGAATCTGCCAGTGGATATTTGCAGTGCTTTGATGCGTGTGCTGGAAAAGGAAATAGCTTCACATATAAACTGGACAGAATCATTTTCAGAAACTTATTTTTGATGTGTGCATTGAACGCACAGAGTTGAATGTCGCTTTTGATAGAGCAGTTTTTTAAAACTGTTTTTGTACCATCTGCCACTGGATTGTTTTAGCGCTTTGAGGCCTGTGCTGGAATAAGATATATCTTCACATAGAAACTGGAAAGAAGCACTCTCAGAACTTCTTTGTAATATGTGCATTCAACTCACAGTGTTGAACCTTACTTTTGATAGAGCATTTTTGAAACCCTGTTTTTGTAGGATCTGCAAGTGGACACTTGGAGAGCATAGATGCCTATGATGGAAAAGAAAATATCTTCACATAAAAACTAGATGGAATCATTCTCAGAAACTTCTTTGTGATGTGTGAATTCAACTAACAGACTTGAGCCTTCTGTTTGATAGAGCAGTTTTGAAACCCTCTTTTTGTAGAATCTGCAAGTGGATATTTGGAGCGCTTTGAGGATGATGCGGTAAAAGGAAATATCTTCACATAATAACTACACAGAATCATTCTCAGGAACTTCTTTGTGATGTGTGCATTCAACTCACAGTGTTGAACATTCCTTTGGATAGATTAGTTTTGAAACACTCTTTTTGTAGAATCTGAAAGTGGATATTTGGAGCACTTTCAGGCCTATGCTAGAAAACAAAATATCTTCACATAAAAAATATACAAAAGCATTCTCACAATCTTCTTTGTGATGTGTGTATTCAACTCATGGAGTTGAACCTTCGTTTTGATACAGCAGTTTTGAAACACTCTTTTTTAGAATCTGCAAGTGGATATCTGGAGCACATTGAGGCCTATGCAGGAAAAGGAAATAGCTTAAAATAAAAACTAGAGAGAATCATTCTCCAAAACTTCTTTGTGATGTGTGCATTCAACTCACAGAGTTGAACCTTGGTTTTGATAGAGCGGTTTTGAAACACTCTTTTTGTGGAAACTGAAAGTAGATATTTGGAGCCATTTGAGGCCTATGCTGGAAAAGGAAATTTCTTCACATGTAAAGTAGACAGAAGTATTCTCAGAAAGTTCTCTGTCATGTGTGCATTCAACTCGCAGAGTTGAACCTTCTTTTTGACAGAGCACATTGGAAACACTCTTTTTGTGGAATCCGCAAGAGGATATTTAGAGCACTTTGAAACCTATGTTGGTAAAGGTATTATTGTCACATTTAAACTAGACAGAAGCATTCTCAGGAACTTATTCGTGAAATGAGCTTTCAACTCAGAGAGTTGAACATTCCTTTTGATAGAGCAGTTTTGAAACACTCTTTTTATGGAATCTGCAAGAGGATATTTTGAGAGATTTGAGGCCTATGCTGGAAAAGGAAATATCTTCACATAAAAACTAGACAGAAGTATTATCAGGAACTTCGTTGTGTTGTGTGCTTTCAAGTGACAGAGTTGAACCTTCCTTTTGATTCAGCCGTTTTGACACACTCTTTTTGTAGAATCTGCAACTGGATATTTGGAGCTCTTTGAGGCCTATGCTGGAAAAGGAAATATCTTGTCATAAAAACTAGACAGTAGCATTCTCAGAAACGTCTCTTTCATGTGTGTATTCAACTCACAGAGTTTAAACTTCCTTTCGATAAAGCAGTTTCGAAACACTCTTTTTTAGAATCTGCAAGTGGATATCTGGAGGGCTTTGAGTCCTATGCGGCAAAAGGAAATTTCTTCACATAAAAACTAGACAGAAGCATTCTTAGAAACTTCTTTGTGATGCGTGCATTTAACACACAGATTTGAACATTCTTTTTGATAGCGCATTTTTGAATCACTCTTTTTGTAGAATCTGTCAGTGGGTATTTGGGCGCTTTGAGGCCTATGACGGAAAAGGAAATATCTTCACATAAAAACTAGAAAGAAGAATTCAGAGAAACTTCTTTGTGATATGTGCGTCCAGCTCACAGAGTTGAAACTTCCTTTTGATAGAGCACATTTGAAACACTCTTTTGGTAGAACCTCCAAGTGGATATTTAGAGTGCTTTGAGGTCTGTGCTGGAAAAGGAAATAACTTCACATAAAAAGTAAACAGACGCAATCTCAGAAGCATCTTTGTGATGTGTGCATTCAACTCACAGACTTGAGCCTTCCTTTAGATAGAGCTGCTTTTTTTTTTTCATATTTTCCTCATTCATTTATTATTTGTGATTTTTAAAAATAGACATGGGGTCTCACTATGTTGCCCAGGCTGCTCTCAAACACCAGGCCTCAAGTGATTCTTCCCCTTGGCCTCCCAAATTTCTGAGATTACAGGCGTGAGCCACTGTACACAGCCCTACAAATTTTCTTTTTTTTTCTTTTATTATTATTATTATTATTATTATTTTACTTTAGGCTCTATGGTACATGTGCGCAACGTGCAGGTAAGTTACATATGTATACATGTGCCAAGCTGGTGCGATTCACCCACCAACTCGTCATCTAGCATTAGGTATATCTCCCAATGCTATCCCTCCCCCCTAACCCCACCCCACAACAGTCCCAGAAGTGTGATGTTCCCCTTCCTGTGTCCATGTGTTCTCATTGTTCAATTCCCACCTATGAGTGAGAATATGTGGTGTTTGGTTTTTTGTTCTTGCGATAGTTTACTGAGAACGATGATTTCCAATTTCATCCATGTCCCTACAAAGGATATGAACTCATCATTTTTTATGGCTGCATAGTATTCCATGGTGTATATGTGCCACATTTTCTTAATCCAGTCTATCATTGTTGGACATTTGGGTTGGTTCCAAGTCTTTGCTATTGTGAATAATGCCACAATAAACATACGTGTGCATGTGTCTTTATAGCAGCATGATTTATAGTCCTTTGGGTATATACCCAGTAATGGGATGGCTGGGTCCAATGGAATTTCTAGTTCTAGATCCCTGAGGAGTCGCCACACTGACTTCCACAAGGGTTGAACTAGTTTACAGTCCCACCAACAGTGTAAAAGTGTTCCTATTTCTCCACATCCTCTCCAGCACCTGTTGTTTCCTGACTTTTTAATGATTGCCATTCTAACTGGTGTGAGATGGTATCTCATTGTGGTTTTGATTTGCATTTCTCTGATGGCCAGTGATGGTGAGCATTTTTTCATGTGTTTTTCGGCTGCATAAATGTCTTCTTTTGAGAAGTGTCTGTTCATGCCCTTCGCCCACTTTTTGATGGGGTTGTTTGTTTTTTTCTTGTAAATTTGTTGGAGTTCATTGTAGATTCTGGATATTAGCCATTTGTCAGATGAGTAGGTTGCGAAAATTTTCTCCCATTTTCTAGGTTGCCTGTTCACTCTGATGGTAGTTTCCTTTGCTGTGCAGAAGCGCTTTAGTTTAATTAGATCCCATTTGTCAATTTTGGCTTTTGTTGCCATTGCTTTTGGTGTTTTAGACATGAAGTCCTTGCCCATGCCTATATCCTGAATGGTAATGCCTAGGGTTTCTGCTAGGGTTTCTATGGTTTTAGGTCTAACATTTAAGTCTTTAATTCATCTTGAATTGATTTTTGTATAAGGTGTAAGGAAGGGATCCAGTTTCAGCTTTCTACATATGGCTAGCCAGTTTTCCCAGCACCATTTATGAAATAGGGAATCCTTTCCCCATTGCTTGTTTTTGTCAGGTTTGTCAAAGATCAGATAGTTATACATATGTGGCATTATTTCTGACGGCTCTGTTCTGTTCCATTGATCTATATCTCTGTTTTGGTACCAGTACCATGCTGTTTTGGTTACTGTAGCCTTGTAGTATAGTTTGAAGTCAGGTAGCGTGATGCCTCCAGCTTTGTTCTTTTGGCTTAGGATTGACTTGGCGATGCTGGCTCTTTTTTGGTTCCATATGAACTTTAAAGTAGTTTTTTCCAATTCTGTGAAGAAAGTCATTGGTAGCTTGATGGGGATGGCATTGAATCTGTAAGTTATTTTGGGACAGATCACCATTTTGATGATATTGATTCTTCCTGCCCATGAGCATGGAATGTTCTTCCATTTGTTTGTATCCTCTTTTATTTCCTTTAGCAGTGGTTTGTAGTTCTCCTTGAAGAGGTCCTTCACATCCCTTGTAAGTTGGATTCCTAGGTATTTTATTCTCTTTGAAGCAATTGTGAATGGGAGTTCACTCATGATTTGGCTCTCTGTTTGTCTGTTATTGGTGTATAAGAATGCTTGTGATTTTTGTACATTGATTTTGTATCCTGAGACATTCCTGAAGGTACTTATCAGCTTAAGGAGATTTTGGGCTGAGACAATGGGGTTTTCTAGATATACTGTCGTGTCATCTGCAAACAGGGACAATTTGACTTCCTCTTTTCCTAATTGAATACGCTTGATTTCCTTTTCTTGCCTAACTGCCCTGGCCAGAACTTCCAACACTGTGTTGAATAGAAGTGGTGAGAGAGGGCATTCCTGTCTTGTGCAAGTTTTCAAAGGGAATGCTTCCAGTTTTTGCCCATTCAGTATGATATTGGCTATGGGTTTGTCATAGATAGCTCTTATTATTTTGAGATATGTCCCATTAATACCTAATTTATTGAGAGTTTTTAGCATGAAGGGTTGTTGAATTTGGCAAAGGCCTTTTCTGCATCTATTGAGATAATCATGTGGTTTTTGTCTTTAGTTCTGTTTATATGCTGGATTACATTTATTGATTTGCATATATTGAACGAGCCTTGCATCCCAGGGATGAAGCCCACTTGATCATGGTGGATAAGCTTTTTGATGTGCTGCTGGATTCTGTTTGCCAGTATTTTATTGAGGATTTTTGCGTCAATATTCTTCAAGGATATTGGTCTAAAATTCTCTTTTTTTGTTGTGTCTCTGCCAGGCTTTGGTGTCAGGATGATGCTGGCCTCAAAAAATGAGTTAGGGAGGATTCCCTCTTTTTCTATTGATTGGAATAGTTTCAGAAGGAATGGTACCAGCTCCTCCTTGTACCTCTGGTAGAATTTGGCTGTGAACCCATGTGGTTCTGGACTTTTTTTGGTTGATAAGCTATTGATTATTGCCACAATTTCAGCTCCTGTTATTGGTCTGTTCAGAGAATCAACTTCTTCCTGGTTTAGTCTTTGGTGGGTGTATGTGTTGAGGAATTTATCAATTTCTTCTAGATTTTCTAGTTCATTTGCATAGAAGTGTTTGTAATATTCTCTGATGGTAGTTTGTATTTCTGTGGGATCTGTGGTGATATCCCCTTTATCATTTTTTATTGCCTCTATTTGATACTTCTCTCTTTTTTTCTTTATTAATCTTGCTAGTGGTCTATCAATTTTGTTGATCCTTTCAAAAACCAGCTCCTGGATTCATTTATTTTTTGAAGGGATTTTTGTGTCTCTATTTCCTTCAGTTCTGCTCTGATTTTAGTTATTTCTTGCCTTCTGCTAGCTTTTGAATGTGTTTGGTCTTGCTTTTCTAGTTCTTTTAATTGTGATGTTAGGGTGTCAATTTTGGATCTTTCCTGCTTTCTCTTGTGGGCATTTAGTGCCATAAATTTCCCTCTACACACTGCTTTGAATGCATCCCAGGAATTCTGGTATGTTGTGTCTTTTTTCTCGTTGGTTTCAAAGAACATCTTTATTTCTGCCTTCATTTCGTTATGTACCCAGTAGTCATTCAGGAGCAGGTGGTTCAGTTTCCATGTAGTGGAGTGGTTTTGAGTGAGATTCTTAATCCTGAGTTCTAGCTTGATTGCACAGTGATCTGAGAGATAGTTTGTTATAATTTCTGTTCTTTTACATTTATTGAGGAGAGCTTTACTTCCAAGTATGTGGTCAATTTTGGAATAGGTGCGGTGTGGTGCTGAAAAAAATGTATATTCTGTTGATTTGGGGTGGAGAGTTCTGTAGATGTCTATTAGGTCCGCTTGGTGCAGAGCTGAATTCAATTCCTGGGTATCCTTGTTGACTTTCTGTCTCTTTGATCTGTCTAACGTTGACAGTGGGGTGTTAAAGTCTCCCATTTTTAATGTGTGGGAGTCTAAGTCTCTTTGTAGGTCACTCAGGACTTGCTTTATGAATCTGGGTGCTCCTGTTTTGGGTGCATTTATATTTAGGATAGTTAGCTCTTCTTGTTGAATTAATCCCTTTACCATTATGTAATGGCCTTCTTTGTCTCTTTTGATCTTTGTTGGTTTAAAGTCTATTTCATCAGAGACTAGGATTGCAACCCCTGCCTTTTTTTGTTTTCCCTTTGCTAGGTAGATCTTCCTCCATCCTTTTTCTTTGAGCCTATGTTTGTCTCTGTATGTGAGATGGGTTTCCTGAATACAGCACACTGATGGGTCTTGAGTTTTTATCCAATTTGCCAGTCTGTGTCTTTTAACTGGAGCATTTAATCCATTTACATTTAAAGTTAATATTGTTATGTGTGAATGTGATCCTGTCATTGTGATGTTAGCTGGTGATTTTGCTCGTTAGTTGATGCAGTCTCTTCCTAGTCTCGATGGTCTTTACATTTTGGCTTGATTTTGCATTGGCTGGTACTTGTTGTGCCTTTCCATGTTTAGCACTTCCTTCAGGAGCTCTTTTAGGGCAGGCCTGGTGGTGACAAAATCTCTCAGCATTTGCTTGTCTGTAAAGTATTTTACTTCTCCTTCACTTATGAAGCTTAGTTTGGCTGGATTTGAAATTCTGGTTTGAGAAGTCTTTTCTTTAACAATGTTGAATATTGGCCCCCACTCTCTTCTGGCTTGTAGGGTTTCTGCCAAGAGATCCGCAGTTAGTCTGATGGGCTTCCCTTTGATGGTAACCCGACCTTTCTCTCTGGCTGCCCTTAATATTTTTTCTTTCATTTCAACTTTGGTGAATCTGACAATTATGTGTCTTGGAGTTGCTGTTCTCGAGGAGTATCTTTGTGGCGTTCTCTGTATTTCCTGAATCTGAATGTTTGCCTGCCTTGCTAGATTGGGGAAGTTCTCCTGGATAATATTCTGCAGACTGTTTTCCAACTTGTTTCCATTCTCCCCGTCACTTTCAGGTACACCAATCAGACGTAGATTTGGTCTTTTCACATAGTCCCACATTTCTTTGAGGCTTTGCTCATTTCTTTTTATTCTTCTTTCTCTAAACTTCCCTTCTCACTTCATTTCATTCATTTCATCTTCCAGGGCTGATACCCTTTCTTCCATTTGATCGCATCAGCTCCTGAGTCTTCTGCATTCTTCACATAGTTCTCGAGCCTTGGTTTTCAGCTCCATCAGCTCCTTTAAGCACTTCTCTGTATTGGTTAGTCTAGATAAACATTCTTCTAAATTTTTTTTCAAAGTTTTCAACTTCTTTGCCTTTGGTTTGAATATCCTCTCGTAGCTCGGAGTAATTTGATCGTCTGAAGTCTTCTTCTCTCAGCTCGTCAAAGTTATTCTCCATCCAGCTTTGTTCCGTTGCTGGTGAGGAACTGTGTTCCTTTGGAGGAGGAGAGGTACTCTGCTTTTTAGAGTTTCCAGTTTTTCTGCTCTGTTTTTTCCCCATCTTTGTGGTTTTATCTACTTTGGTCTTTGATGATGTTGATGTACAGATGGGTTTTTGGTGTGGATGTCCTTTCTGTTAGTTTTCCTTCTAACAGACAGGACCCTCAGCTGCAGGTCTGTTGGAGTACCTGGCCAGTCGTGTGAGGTGTCAGTCTGCCCCTGCTGGTGGGTGCCTCCCAGTTAGGCTGCTTGGGGGGTCAGGGGTCAGGGACCCACTTGAGGAGGCAGTCTGCCCGTTCTCAGATCTCCAGCTGCGTGCTGGGAGAACCACTGCTCTCCTCAAAGCTGTCAGACAGGTATATTTAAGTCTGCAGAGGTTACTGCTGTCTTTTTGTTTGTCTGTGCCCTGCCCCCAGAGGTGGAGCCTACAGAGGCAGGCAGCCCTCCTTGAGCTGTGGTGGGACTCACCCAGTTGAAGCTTCCAGGCTGCTTTGTTTACCTAAGTGAGCCTGGGCAATGGCGGGCGCCCCTCCCCCTTCCTCGCTGCCGAGTTGCTGTTTGATCTCAAACTGCTGTTTTAGCAATCAGCAAGACTCCGTGGGCATAGGACCCTCTGAGCCAGCTGTGGGCTATACTCTCCTGGGGCACCATTTCCTAAGCCCGTCGGAAAAGCACGGTATTCGAGTGGGAGTGGCCCAATTTTCCAGGTGCCATCCGTCACCCCTGGAAAGGGAACTCCCTGACCCCTTGTGCTTCTCGATTGAGGCAGTGCCTCACCCCTGCTTTGGCTGGCGCAGAGTGCAGTCACCCACTCACCTGCGCCCACTGTCTGGCACTCCCTAGTGAGATGAACACGGTACATCAGATGGAAATGCAGAAATCACTCTTCTTCTGCGTCGCTCGCACAGGGAGCTGTAGACAGGAGCTCTTCCTATTCCATATGTGTCAGATTTTCTTAATCCAGTCTATCATTGTTGGACGTTTGGGTTTGTTCCAAGTGTTTCCTATTTTGAATAATGCCACAATAAACATACATGTTCATGTGTGTTTATAGCAGCATGATTTAGAGTCCTTTGTGTATATACCCAGTAATGTGATGACTGTGTGAAATGGTATTTCTAGTTCTAGATCTCTGAGGAATCCACACACTGACCTCCATAATGGTTGAACTTGTTTACAGTCCAACCAACAGTGTAAAAGTCTTCCTATTTCTCCACATCCTCTCCAGCACCTTTTGTTTCCTGACTTTTTAATGATTGCCATTCTAACTGGTGTGAAATGGTATCTCATTGTTGATTTGATTTTGTTTTCTCTGATGGCCATTGATGGTGAGCATTTTTTTCATGTGTTTTTTGGCTGCATAAAAGTCTTCTTTTCAGAAGTATCTGTTCATGTCCTTTGCCCCCTTCTTTTTGATGGGGGCTAGATTCTCCAATTAAAATACACAGACTGGTAAATTGGATAAAGCATCAAGACTCATCAGTGTGCTGTATTGCGGAAACCCATCTCACATGCAGAGACACGCATAGGCTCAAAATAAAAGAATGGAGGACGATCTACCCAGTAAATGGAAAGCAAAAAAATTCAGGGGTTGCAATCCTAGTATCTGATAAATCAGACTTTAAACCAACAAAGATCAAAAGAGACAAAGAAGGCCATTGCATAATGGTAAAGGGATCAATTCAACAAGAAGAGCTAATTATCCTAAACATATAAGCACCCATAATAGGAGCACCCAGATTCATAAAGCAAGTCTTGAGTGACCTACAAAGAGTCTTAGTCTCCCACACATTAACATTGGGAGACATTAACACCCCACTGTCTACATTAGACAGATTAACGAGACAGAAAGTGAAGAAGTTACCCAGGAATTGAACTCTGCTCTGCACCAAGCGGACCTAATAGACATCTACAGAACTCTCCTCCCCAAATCAACAGAATGTACGTTTTTTTCGGCACCACACCACACCTATTCCAAAATTGACCACATACTTGGAAATAAAGCTTTCCTCAGCAAAAGTAAAAGAACAGAAATTATAACAAACTATCTCTCAGATCACAGTGCAATCAAACTAGAACTCAGGACTAAGAATCTCTCTCAAAACTGCTCCACTACGTGGAAACTGAACCACCTGCCCCTGAATGACTACTGGGTACATAACGAAATGAAGGCAGAAATAAAGATGTTCTTTGAAACCAACGAAAACCAAGACACAACATACCAGAATCTCTGGAATGCATTCATAGCAGTGTGTAGAGGGAAATTTATAGCACCAAATGCCCACAAGAGAAAGCAGGAAATATCCAAAATTGACACTCTAACACTACAATTAAAAGAACTAGAAAAGCAAGAGCAAACACATTCAAAACTAGCTGAAGACAAGACATAACTAAAATCAGAACAGAACTGAAGGAAATAGAGACACAAAAAACCCTTCCAAAAATTAATGAATCCACGACCTGGTTTTTTGAAAGCATCAACAAAATTGATAGACCACTAGCAAGAATAATAAAAAAAAAAGAGAGAAGAATCAGATAGATGCAATGAAACATGATAAATGTGA
Source organism: Pongo abelii (assembly GCF_028885655.2). Lineage (NCBI taxonomy): Eukaryota > Metazoa > Chordata > Mammalia > Primates > Hominidae > Pongo > Pongo abelii. The sequence continues at coordinate 4,356,334 of NC_071997.2, forward strand.
TATCACCACTGATCCCACTGAAATACAAACTACCATCAGAGAACACTACAAATACCTCTATGAAAATAAACTAGAAAATTTAGAAGAAAAGGATAAATTCCTCATCACATATACTCTCCCAAGAGTAAACCAGGAAGAATTTGAATCTCTAAATACACCAATAACAGGCCCTGAAATTCTGGCAATAATCAATAGCTTACCAACCAAAAAGAGTCCAGGACCAGATGGATTCACAGCCAAATTCTATGAGAGGTACAAGGAGGAAATGTTACCATTTTTTCAAAATCTATTCCAATCAATAGAAAAAGAGGGAAACCTCCCTAACTCATTTTATGGGGCCAGGATCGTCCTGATACCAAAGCCGGACAGAGACACAACCAAAAAAGAGAGTTTTAGACCAATATCCTTGATGAACATTGATGCAAAAATCCTCAATAAATTACTGGCAAACAGAATCCAGCAGCACATCAAAAAGCTTATCCAACATGATCAAGTGGGCTTCATCTCTGGGATGCAAGGCTGGTTCAATATACACAAATCAATAAATGTATTCCTGCATATAAACAGAACCAAAGACAAAAACCACATGATTATCTCGATAGATGCAGAAATGGCCTCTGACAAAATTCAACAACTCCTCATACTAAAACCTCTCAATAAATTAGGTATTGATGGGATGTATCTCAAAATAATAAGAGCTATCTATGACAAACCCACAGCCACAATCATACTGAATGGGCAAAAACTGGAAGCATTCCATTTGAAAAGTGGCACGAGAGGGATGACCTCTCTCACCACTTCTTTTCAACATGGTGTTGGAAGTTCTGGCCAGGGCAATTAGGCAGGAGACGGAAATAAAGGGTATTCAATTAGGAAAAGAGGAAGCCAAATTGTCCCTGTTTGCCGACGACATGATTGTATATCTAAAAAACCCCATTGTCTCAGCCCAAAATCTCAAGCTGATAAGCAACTTCAGCAAAGTCTCAGGATACAAAATCAATGTACAAAAATCACAAGCATTCTTATGCACCAATAACAGACAAACAGAGAGCCATATCATGAGTGAACTCCCATTCACAATTGTTTCAAAGAGAATAAAATACCTAGGAATCCAACTTACAAGGGATGTGAAGGACCTCTTCAAGGAGAACTACAAACCACTGCTCAAGAAAATAAAAGAGGATACAAACAAATGGAAGAACATTCCATACTCATGGTTAGGAAGAATCTATATCGTGAAAATGGCCATCCTTCCCAATGTAATTTAGAGATTCAATGCCATCCCCATCAAGCTACCAATGACTTTCTTCACAGAATTGGAAAAAACTACTTTAAAGTTCATATGGAACCAAAAAAGAGCCCACATCACCAAGTCAATCCTAAGCCAAAAGAACAAAGCTGGAGGCATCACACTACCTGAATTCAAACTATACTACAAGGCTACAGTAACCAAAACAGCATGGTACTGGTACCAAAACAGACATATAGATCAATGGAACAGAACAGAGCCCTCAGAAATATCGCCACATATCTACAACTATCCTATCTTTGACAAACCTGACAAAAACAAGCAATGGGGAAAGGATTCCCTATTTAATAAATGGTGCTGGGAAAACTGGCTAGCCATATGTAGAAAGCTGAAACTGGATCCCTTCCTTACACCTTATACAAAAATCAATTCAAGAGGGATTAAAGACTTAAACGTTAGCTCTAAAACCATAAAAACTCTAGAAGAAAACCTAGGCATTACCATTCAGGACATAGGCATGGGCAAGGACTTCATGTCTAAAACACCAAAAGCAATGGCAACAAAAGCCAAAATTGACAAATGGGATATAATTAAACTAAAGAGCTTCTGCACAGCAAAAGAAACTACCATCAGAGTGAACAAGCAAACTACAAGATGGGAGAAAATTTTTGCAACCTACTCATCTGACAAAGGGCTAATATCCAGAATCTACAATGAACTCCAACGAATTTACAAGAAAAAATCAAACGGCCCCATCAAAAAGTGGGCAAAGGACATGAACAGACACTTCTCAAAAGATGACATTTATGCAGCCAAAAAACACATGAAAAAATGCTCGCCATCACTGGCCATCAGGGAAATGCAAATCAAAACCACAATGAGATACCATCTCACACCAGTTAGAATGGCAATCATTAAAAAGTCAGGAAACAACAGGTGCTGGAGAGGATGTGGAGAAATAGGAACACTTTTACACTGTTGGTGGGACTGTAAACTAGTTCAACCATGGTGGAAGTCAGTGTGGCGATTCCTCAGGGATCTAGAACTAGAAATTCCATTTGACCCAGCCATCCCATTACTGGGTATATACCCAAAGGACTATCAATCATGCTGCTATAAAGACCCATGCACACGTATGTTTATTACGGCATTATTCACAATAGCAAAGACTTGGAACCAACCCAAATGTCCAACAATGATAGACTGGATTAAGAAAATGTGGCACATATACACCATGGAATACTATGCAGCCATAAAAAATGATGAGTTCATGTCATTTGTAGGGACATGGATGAAATTGGAAATCATCATTTTCAGCAAACTATCGCAAGAAGAAAAACCAAACACCGCATATTCTCAGTCACAGGTGGGAATTGAACAATGAGAACACATGGACACAGGAAGGGGAACATCACACTTTCGGGGACTGTTGTAGGGTGGGAGAAGGGGTGGGATAGCACTGGGAGACATACTTAATGCTAGATGAGGAGTTAGTGGATGCAGCACACCAGCATGGCACATGTGTACATGTGTAACTAACCTGCACATTGCACACATGTACCATAACACCTAAAGTATGATAATAATAAAAAAAAAGAAAAAAAAACAGACCATTCCATTCCATTCCATTGTATTCCGTTCCATTGCACTCCATTCTATTCCATTCCATTAAATTCCATTCCTTTCCATTCCACTCCACTCTATTCCACCCCATTCCATTCCATCCCATTCCATTCCACTCCATTCCACTCTACTCCAATCCACTCGATTCCTTGCCATCCCATTCCATTACATTCGACTCCACTCCCCTCCACTCCACTCCACTCCACTCCATTCCATTCCATTCCATTCCATTCCATTCCACTCCTTTCCATTCCATTACTTTCCTTCGACATGATCTATGTTACACAGGCTGGAGTGCAGTGGCACAATCTCAGCTCAGATTTCACTTCACCATTCCATTTCGTTGCATTCCATTCCATACCATTTCATTCCATTCCATTCCAATCCATTCCATTCCACCCCACCCCACTCCTCTCCACTCCATTCCACTCGTTTCCATTCCATTCCTTTCCACTCCACTCAACTCCACTCCACTCCATTCCATTACATCCCATTCCATTCAACTCCATTGCACTCTTCTCCAGTCCACTCCATTACCCTCTGCACCATTCCATTCCATCCCATTCCATTCCACTCCATTCCACTCCACTCCACTCAAATCAACTTCACTCCACTCCATTCCATTCCACTCTATTCCATTCCATTCCTTTCTTTCGACAGGATCTCACGGAGTCACCCAGGCTGGAATGCAGTGGAACAATCTAAGCTCACATGTCATTTCACCATTCTTTTGCATTCCTTTGAATTCCATAATATTCGAATCCACTCCACTCCACTCCACTCAATTCCATTCCAATCCATTCCACTCCACTCCACTCCACTCAACTCCTGTACAATTCTTTCAATCCCATTCCATCACATTCAATTCCACTCCATTCCAATCCATCGCACTGCACTCCACTCCACTACATTCCATTCAAATCCATACCATCCCATTCCACTACATTCTACTCTACTCCACTCCACTCCACTCCACTCCACCCCGTTCCATTCCATTCTGCTCCATTCCATACCATTTCTTTCTTTCGACAGGATCTCTCTCTGTCACCCAGGCTGGAGTGCAGCGGCACAATCTCAGCTCACATTTCATTTCACCATTCCATTCCATTCCATTGCAGTCCATTTCTATCAATTCCATTCCATTCCACTCCACTCCACTTCCCTCCAGTGCACTCCATTCCATTCCCTTCCATTCCATTCTACTCCATTCCAGTCCAGTCCACTCCACTCCACTCCAGTACGTTCCATTACACTCCATTAGATTGAATCCCATTCCATTCCACTCCATTCCACTCTACTCCTCTCAACTCCACTTCATTCCACTCCATTCCATTCCACTCCATTCCATTCCATTCCTTTCTTTCGACAGGATCTCGCTCAGTCACCCAGCCTGAAGTGCAGTGGAACAATCTCAGCTCACATGCCATTTCACTATTCTGTTGCATTCCATTGCATTCCATTCCATTCCATAACATTCGAATCCACTGCATTCCCCTCCACTCCACTACACTCAACTCCATTCCACTCCATTCCACTCCACTCCCCTCCAGTACAATTCACTTGATCCCATTCCATCCCATTTAGTTCCACTCCATTCCATTGTACTCCACTTCACTCCAGTCCACTGCACTCCACCCCATTCCATTCCATTCCTTTCCATTCCATTCCATTCCTTTCTTTCGACAGGATTTCAGTCTGTCACCCAGCCTGGAGTGCAGCGGCACAATCTCATCTCACATTTCATTTCACCATTAAATTCCATTCCATTCCATTCCATTTCAATCAATTCCATTCCATTCCACTCCACTCCACTCCAGTCCACTCCATTCCAATCCCTTCCATTCCAGTCCACTCCACTCCACTCCACTACGGTCCACTAGACTCCATTAGATTCAATCTCTTTCCTTTCCATTCCATTCCACTCCACTCTACTCCATTCCATTCCATTCCATTCAATCCCATTCCTTTCCACTTCTTTGCACTCCACACCACTGCACTCCAGTCCACCCGACTCCACTCGATTCCATTCCATTCCTTTCAACTCCATTCCATTCCAAACCTTTCTTTCGACAGGATCTCACACTGTCACAGAGTCTGGAGTGCAGTGGCACAATCTAAGCTCACATTTCATTTCACCATTCCATTCCATTTCATTCTATTTCATTCCATTCCAAACCACTCCACTTCACTCCACTCAAATCCAATCAATTACATTCCATTCAGTTCCACTCCACTTGAGTCCACTCCACTCCACTCCACTGCATACCATCCCATTCCATTCCACTCCATTCCACTCCATTCGACTCCACTCCACTCCAATCCATTCCGTTCCATTACATCCCATTCCATTCCACTCCATTCAACTCTACTGCACTCCCCTCCACTCCACTCCACTTCACTCCATTTCATTCCATTCCATTCCATTGCATTCCATTCCATTCCATTCCATTCCAGTCCAGTCCATTCCATTCCATTCCAGTCCATTCCATTCCATACCCTTTTTCAAACAGGATCTCACTCTGTCACCCAGGCTGGAGTGTAGTACAACAATCTCAGCTCTCATTTCATTTCACCTTTCCATTCCATTCCATTCCATTCACCTCTACTCCACTCCATCCCATTCGATTCCACTCCACTCCACTCCACTCCATTCCATTCCACTCCATCCCATTCCATTCCACTCCTCTCCACTCCACTCCAGTCCACTCCACTCCACACCACTCCATTCCATTCCATTCAATTACATTCCATTCTATTACACTCCATTCCATTCTATTCCTTTCTTTTGATATGATCTCATCTGTCACACAGGCTGCAGTTCAGTGGCAAAATCTCAGCTCAAATTTCATTTCACCGTTCGATTCCACTGCATTCCATTCCACTCCACTCCACTCCACTCCATTCTACTCCACTCCACTCCACTTCATTCCATTCCATTACACTCTACTCCACTCATCTCCACTCCATTCCATTGCATTCCATTCTATTACAGTCCACTTCACTCCACTCCACTCCATTCCACTACATTCAATTCCATTCCATTCTATTATACTCCATTCCATTCCATTCGTTTTTTTTTGACAGGGTATCTCTCTGTCAACCAGGCTGGAATGCAGTGGCCCAATCTCAGCTCATATTAAGTTTCACCATTGCTTTCCACTCCATTCTATTCTATTCCATTCAAATACCCTCCACTCCACTCTATTCTATTCAACTCCACTCCAATCCCCTCCATTCCACTCTTCTCAATTCCAGTCCATTCCACTCCACTCCACTCCACTGCATTCCCTTCCATGCCATTCCATTCCACTACACTCCACTCTACTCCACTCCACACCACTCCACTCCATTCCATTCCATCCCATTCCATTCCACTCTATTCCACTCCATTCCACTCCACTCCACTCAATTCCATTCCACTCCACTGCACTCGTTCCATTGCATTCCATTCCATTGCACTCCATTCCACTCAATTTCTTTTTTTTTGACAGGATCTCACTCTGTGTCCAGGCTGAAGTGTAGTGGCACAATCTCAGATCACATTTCATTTCACCATTCCATTCCATTCCATTCCATTCCATGCCATTCTATTCCTTTCTATTCCATTCTATTGCATTCCATTCCATTCCACTCCATGCCAATCCACTCCACTCCAGTCCAGTCCATTCCTTCCCATTCCATTCCACTCCATTCCACTACAGTCCACTCCAATCCACACCACTCTACTCCATTCCATCCATCCCATTCCATTCCATTCCATTCAACTGCACTCCACTCCACTCCACTCCATTCCATGCCACTACATCCTATTCCATTCCACTCCACTACACTCCAATCCACTCCTCTCCCCTCCATTCCATTCTTTTCCATTCACTCCATTCCACTCCACCCTACTCCATTCCGTCGCATTCCATTCCACTCCATTCCACTCCACTCCGTTCCATGCCACTGCATCCCATTCCATTCCACTCCACTACACTCCAATCCACTCCTCTCCCCTCCATTCCACTCCTTTCCATTCACTCCATTCCACTCCACTCCACTCCATTCCATCGCATTCCATTGCACTCCATTCCACTCCACTCCACTCCAGTCCACTCCATTCCATTGCATTCCATCCCATTCCATTCCACTCCTTTCCACTCCACTCCACTCCACTGCACTCCACTCCATTCCGTTCCATTCCTTACCATTCCATTCCATTCCATTCCACTCCATTCCATTCCATTCCACTCCATTCCATTCCATTCCACTCCATTCCATTCCATTCCATTCCACTCCATTCCATTCCATTCCATTCCACTCCATTCCATTCCATTCCATTCCATTCCACTCCATTCCATTCCATTCCTTTCTTTCGACAGAATCTCACGCTGTCACACAGCCTGGAGTGCAGTGGCACAGTCTCAGCTCACATTTCATTTTACATTTCCATTCCATTCCATTCCATTCCGTTTCACTCCACCCCACTCCTCCACTCCATTCCATTTCATTCAACTCCACTCTACTGGACTCCACTACACTCCACCCCTTTCCATTCCATTCCATTCCATTCCATTCCACATATTTCCACTCCATTCCACTCCACTCTACTCCACACCACTACATTCCACTTGATTACATCAAATTCCATTCCATTCCATTTCACTCCACTCCACTCCCTTCCACTCCACTGCTCTCCACTCTACTCAATTTCATTCCATTCCATTCCAATACACTCTATTCCATTCCATTCCTTTCTTTCAACTGGATCTCACTCTGTAACCCTTGCTGGAGTGCAGCTGCAGAATCTCACCTCACATTACATTTCACCGTTCCATTCCATTGAAATCGATTCCATTTCATTCCATTCCAGGTCATTCCATTCCATTCCCTTCTTTCTAGAGGATTTCACTTTGATACACAGGCCAGAGTGCAGTAGCCCAATCTCATATCATATTTCATTTCACCATTCCATTCCACTCCATTCCACTTCACTCCACTCCACTCCACTCCATGCCATTCCACTCCATTCTATTCCACTCCATTCCATTCCATTCCTTCGACAGGATCTCTTTCTGTCACCCAGGCTGGAGTGCAGTGGGACAATCTCAGCTAACATTTCATTTCACCATTCCATTCCATTCCAATCCATTCCATTCCATTCCACTGCACTCCACTATACTCCACTCTACTCCTCTGCACTCCATTCTATTCTGTTCCACTCCAAACCACTCCACTCCACTGATCCCATTCATTCCCATTCAATTCCATTCCACTCCATTCCACTCTACTCCACTCCATTCCTTTCCACTCTATCCCATTCCATACCACTCCATTCTACTCCACTCCTCTCCACTTCACTCCACTCCATTCCTTTCTTTTCCACTCCCTTCCATTCCATTCCTTTTTTTTGACAGGATCACACTCTGTCACCCTGGCTGCAGTGCAGTGGCAAAATCTCAGCTCACATTTCATTTCACCATTCCATTCCATTGCATTCCAATCCATTCCATTCCATTCCACTCCACTCCACTCTACTCCACTCTACTTCTCTGCACCCCATTCCATTCTTTTCCACTCCACACCACTCCATTCCACTCCACACCACACCACTCCACTCCACTCTGTCCCTTTCCTTCCCATTCAATTCCACTTCACTCCATTCCACTCCACTCCACTCTATTCCATTCCACTCTATCCCATTCCATTCCACTCCATTGCACTCCACTCCTCTCCACTTCACTCCACTCCATTCCTTTCTTTTCCACTCCCTTCCATTCCATTCCTTTTTTTTGACAGGATCACACTCTGTCACCCTGGCTGCAGTGCAGTGGCACAATCTCAGCTCACATTTCATTTCACTTTTCCATTCCATTGCATTCCATTGCATACCATTCCATCCCATTCCATTTCAGTCCACTAAACTCCACTCCATTCCACTACACTCCAATACACTCCATTCCATTCCATTCCACTCCACTCCATTCCACTCCACACCACACCAATCAATTCCATTCCATCCCATTCCATTCCAATCTATTAAACTCCAGTCCCCTCCTCTCCCCTCCATTCCATTCCACTCCATCCCATTCTATTCCACTCCATTCCCCTCCACTCCCCTCTACTCCACTCCAGTCCACTCCACTCCACTTCATTCCATTCCACATTATTCCATTCTACTCCATTCCATTCCATTCTTTCTTACGACAGGATCTCACTCTGTCACCCAGGTTGGATTACAGTGCAACAATTTCAGGTCACAATTCATTTCACCAGCCCATTCCATTCCATTCCACTGCATTTCATTCCATTAAATTCCATTCCTTTCCATTTCACTCCACTCCACTCCAATCCTCTCCACCCCATTCCATTCCATACCATTGCATTCCACTCCATTCCACTCCATTGCACTCTTCTCCACTTCACTCTTTTCCATGATATCCCATTACATTCCACTCTAATCCACTCCACTACACACCTTTCCATGACATCCCATTACATTCCACTCTAATCCACTCCACTCCACACCACTCCACTCCACTCCACCCCTCTCCATTCCATTCGATTCCATTCCATTCCTTTCCTTTCCGTTCCTTTCTTTCGATATGATCTCAGTCTGTTACACTGGCTGGAGTGCAGTGGCACAATCTCAGCTCACATTTCATTTCAGCATTCCATTGCATTCCATTCCATTCCGTTCTATTGCATTCCATTCCATTCCACTCCACTCAACTCCACTCCACTCCATTCCATTCCATTCCATTCCATTCCACTTCATTCCACTCCACTCTATTCCACTCCACTTCTCCCCATCCCATTCCATCCCATTCCATTCCACTCCATTCCACTCCACTCCATTCCAATCCTTTCCACTCCATCCCATTGCATTCCTTCCCATCCCATTCCACTCCATGCCACTCCACTCCACTCCATTCCTTTCAATTCCACTCCATACCATTCTATTCCACTCCATTCCATTCCATCCCTTTCTGTCGACAGGATCTCACTCTGTCGCCCAGGTTGCATTACAGTGCAACAATCTCATCTCACAAGTCCATTCCATTCCATTCCATTCCGTTCGATTCCTTTCCATTCCCTTAAATTCCATTCCTTTCCATTACACTCCACTCCACTTCACTCAACTCCTCTCCACCCCATTCCATTCCATCCCATTCCATTCCACTCCATTCCACTCCACTCCACTCCATTCGTTTCCATTACATCCCACTACATTGCACTCCACCCCACTCCACTCCTCTCAACTCCATTCCATTCCATTCTACTCCTTTCCATTCCATTCCTTTCTTTCGACATGATCTCACTCTGTTACACAGTCTGGAGTGGAGTGGCACAATCTCAGCTCACATTTCATTTCACCATTCCGTTGCATTCCATTCCATTCCATTCCATTCCATCCCATTCCATTCCATTCCATCCCACTCTATTCCATTCCACTCCACCCCACTCCACTCTACTCTGCTCCATTCCATCCCATTCCGTCCCATTCCATTCCACTCCATTCCACTCCACTACAGTTCAATCCATTCCACTGCATTCCATTGTATTCCTTCCCATACCATTCCACTCCATTTCAGTCCCCTGCACTCCACTCCACTCCCTTCCTTTCAATTCCACTCCATTGCATTCTATTCCACTCTATTCCATTCCATTCCATTCCATTCCATTCCATTCTACTCCACTCCAATCCACTTCACTCCGTTCTATTCCATCCCATTCCTTTCCACTCCATTCCCACCACTCCAAACCACTCCACTCCAGCCCACTCCATTACACTCCAACCCATTCCGTTCCATTCCATTCCATTCTATTCCATTCCATTCCATTCCACTCCATTCCCTTCCATTCCTTACTTTCGAAAGGATCTCACTATTACATGTAGGCTGCATTGCAGTTGCACCATCTAATCTCACTTTTCATTTCACTTTCCATTCCATTCCATTCCATTCCATTCCATTTCATTCCTTTATTTCTACAGGATTTCACTGTTACACCCAGGCTGGAGTGCAGAGGCACAATCTGAGGTCACTTTTCTTTTCACCTTTCCATTGCATTGCATTGCATTCCATTCCATTCCATTCCACTACACTCTGCTCTACTACACTACATTCCATTTCACTCCTTTATATTCTATTCCATTCAACTCCACTCCACTCCACTACGTTCCATTCCATCAAATTCCATTATACTCTATTCCACTCTACTCCACTCCACTCCACTCTTTTCTATTCCATTCCATTCTGTTCCATTCCATTCCACTCCATTCCATTCCATTCTTTTCTTTCAACAGGATCTCACTCTGTGACCCAGGATGGATTGCAGTGGCACTCTATTCCACTGCATTCCACTTTATTCCATTCCATTCCACTCCATTCCATTCCATTCCATTCCATTCCATTCCATTCCATTCCACTCAACTCCACTCCGCACTACTACACTACACTCCATTTCACTCCTTTAAATTCAATTCCATTCCACTCCACACCACTCCACTCCATTCCATTCCATCAAATTCCATTCCTCTCCTCTCCACACCAATCCATTGAAATCCATTCCATTCCATCCCACTTCATTCCATTCCATTCCTTTCTTTTGACAGTATCTCACTCTGTGACACAGGATGTAGTGCAGTTGCAGTCCATTCCATTGCATTCCATTCCATTCCATTCCATTGCAATCCATTCAATTCCATTCCATTCCATTCCACTCCATTGCATTGCATTCCATTCCATTCCACTCCATTCCATTCCACTCCATTCCATTCCACACCATTCCATTGCATTCCATTCCACTCCATTCCATTCCATTGCATTCCATTCCACTCCATTCCAGTACCATTGCATTCCATTCCATTCCATTCCACTCCATTCCACTCCATTCCAATTCCATTGCATTCCATTCCATTGCATTCCATTCCATTCCATTGCATTCCATTCCATTCCATTCCATTCCATTCCATTCCATTCCATTGCATTCCATTCCATTCCATTCAATTCCATTGCATTCCATTCCATTCCATTCCATTCCATTCCATTGCATTCCATTCCATTCCATTCAATTCCATTGCATTCCATTCCATTACATTGCATTCCATCCATTCCATCCATTCCATTCCATTCCATTCCATTCCATTAGATTCCCCTCCACTGCATACAGTCCATTTCACTGCACTCCACTCCACCCCATTCCATTCAGTCTCATTTCATTCCACTCCATTCCACTCCACTCCACTTCACACCACTCCATTCCTTTCCACACCATCCCAATCCTTTACAATCCACTACACTGCAATCCAATCATCTCCCCTCCTATCCATTCCATTCCATTCCACTCCACTCAACTCGACTCCATTCCATTCCATCCCATTCCATTCCACTACATTCCACTCCACTCCACTCCACTCCATTCCCTCCCACTCCATTCCACTCCATTCCACTCCTTTCCTCTCCACTCCTCTGCACTCCACTCCATTCCATTCCATTCCATTCCATTCCGTTCCATTCCATTCCATTCCATTCTATTCCATTCCATTCCATTCCACTCCATTCCATTCCATTCCTTTCTTTCAACAGGATCTCACTGTCACACAAGCTGGAGTGCAGTGGCACAATCTCAGCTCACATTGCCTTTTACCATTCCATTCCATTCCGTTTTATTCCACTCCACTCCACTCCATCCCGTTCCATTCAACTCCAATCCACTCCACTCCACTCCATTCAATTCAGTCCCATTCCATTCCACTCCATTCCTCTCCACTCTAATCGACTCCACTCCAGTCCACTCCACTCCACTCCAATCCACTACATTCCATTCCATTCCATTGCATTCCATTCCTTTGCATTCCATTCCATTCCCTTCCATTCCATTCCACTCCATTCCCTTCCATTCCATTCCACTCCATTCCCTTCCATTCCTTTATTTCCATTCCATTCCATTGCATTCCATTCCATTCCATTCCATTCCATTGCATTCCATTCCATTCCATTCCATTCCATTCCATTCCATTCCATTCCACTCCATTCCCTTCCATTCCTTTATTTCGACAGGATCTCACTCTTACACCCAGGCTGGAGTGCAGAGGCACAATCTCAGCTCACTTTTCTTTTCACCATTCTACTCCATTGAATTCCATTCCATTCCTTTCCATTTCCAATCCACTCCACTCCGCTCTACTACACTACATTCCATTTCACTCCTTTATATTCTATTCCACTCCACTCCACTCCATTCCATTCTCTTCCATCAAATTCCATTATACTCTATTCCACTCTACTTTGCTCCTCTCTTTTTCATTCCATTCCCTTCCATTCCAATCCAATCCATTCCATTCCGTTCCTTTCTTTTGACAGGATCTCACTCTATGACCCAAGCTGGAGTGCAGTGGCACTCCATTCCACTGCATTCCATTCCATTCCATTCCATTCCATTGCATCCCATTCCATTCCATTCCATTCCATTCCATTCCATTCCATTCCATACCATTCCACTCCATTCCATTCCATTCCATTCCATTCCATTCCATACCATTCCACTCCATTCCACTCCACTCCACACTACTACACTACACTCCATGTCACTCCTTTAAATTCTATTCCTTTCCACTCCATTCCATTCCATCAAATTCCATTCCACTCTTTTCCACTCCACTCCACTCCAATCCGTTCAATTCCTTTCCATTCCATTCCACTCCATTCCATACATTCCTTTCTTTCGACGAGATCTCACTCTGTGACACAGGCTGTAGTGCAGTGGCACTCCATTCCATTGCATTGCATTCCGTTTCATTCCATTCCATTGCATTCCATTCCATTCCATTCCATTATATTGCGTTGCATTTCATTGCATTCCATTGCATTCCATTCCATTCCAATCCATTCCATTCCTTTCCATTCCATTGCATTCCGTTCCATTCCATTAGATTCTCCTCCACTCACTACAGTCCATTTCACTCCACTTCACTCCACCCCATTCCATTCTATCTCATTCCATTCCACTCCATTCCACTCCACTCCACACTACTCCATTCCACACCATCCTTTTCTATTACGATCCACTACACTCCAATCCACTCATCTCCCTTCCAATCCATTCCACTCCATTCCATTCCACTCCACTCCAGTCCACTCCAGTCCACTCCATTCCATTCCATCCCATTCCATTCCACTACATTCCACTCCACTCCACTCCACTCCATTTTATTCCATTCCATCCCATTCCATTCCATGCCATTCCACTCCACTCTACTCCACTCCACTCCACTCCACTGCAATCATTTCCATTCCATTCCCTTCCACTCCATTCCATTCCATTCCTTTCTTTCGACGGATCTCACTCTGTCACACAAGCTGGAGTGCATTGGCACAATCTCAGCTCACATTTCATTTTACCATTAAATTTCATTCCACTCCACTCCATCCCGTTCCATTCAACTCCACTCCACTCCACTCGACTATACGCCACTCCTGTCTTTTGCATCCCATTCCAATCCTTTCCACTGCACTCCACTGTACTCCACTCCACTCCATTCCACTTTATTACATCAAATTCCATTCAACTCCATTCCACTCCACTTCCCTCCAATGCACTCCCCTCCTCTCCACTGCACCCCTTTCTATTCCATTCCATTCCAATACACTCCATTACATTACATTCCTTTCTTTCAACAGGATCTCTCTCTGTCAACCAGGTTGGAGTACAGTTGCACAATCTCAGCTCATATTTCATTTCACTGTTCCATTCCATTCCATTTGATTCCATTTCATTCCATTCCACTCCATTCCATTCCATTGCCTTCTTTCCACAGGGTCTCATTCTGTCACACAGGCTGGAGTGCAGTAGCACAATCTCATCTCATATTTCCTTTCACTATTCCATTCCACTCCATTCCACTCCACTCCACTCCATGCCATTCCCCTCGATTCCATTACAATCTTTTTTTCGACTGGATCTCATTCTGTCACCCAGCCTGGAGTGCAGTGGCACAATCTCAGCTCACATTTCATTTCACCATTGCATAACTTTGCATTCCATTCCATTCCACAACACTCAACTCCACTCTACTCCTCTGCACTCCATTCCATTCCATTCCACTCCACACCACTCCACTCCACTTCCATCCATTCTATTCCTTCCCATTCCATTCCACTCCACTCCATTCCACTCCACTCCACTCCATTCCACTCCACTCCACTCCATTCCACTCCACTCCACTCCATTCCATCCCACCCCATCCCTTTCAATTCCACTCCATTCCATTCCACTGCACTCCACTTCACTCCACTCCATTCCATTCTATTACACTCCCTTTCATTCCTTTCCTTTCTTTTGACAGGATCTCACTCTGTCACCCTAGTTGCAGTGCAGTGGCACAATCTCAGCTCACATTTCATTTCACCGTTGCATTCCATTGCATTCCATTCCATTGCTTTCCATTCTATTCCATTCCCTTGCATTCCTTTCTTTCGACAGGATCTCACCCTGTCACCCAGGTTGGATTGCAGTGCAAAAATCTCAGCTCATTATCCATTTCACCATTCCATTGCATTCCAATACATTGCATTCTATTCCATTAAATGACATTCCTTTCCATTCCACTCTACCCCACTCCACTCCACTCCTCTTCACCACATTCCATTCCATCCCATTCCAGTCCACTCCATTCCACTCCACTCCACTCCTTTGCATTCCATCCCATTACGTTCCACTTCAATCCACTCTGCTACACTCCATTCCACTCCAGTTCATTCCATACAATTCCATTCCATTCCACTCCTTTCCATTCCATTCCTTTCTTTAGACATGATCTCACTCTGTTACACAGGCTGCAGTGCAGTGGCACAGTCTCAGCTCACATTTCTTTTCACCATTCCATGGCATTCCATTCCATTCCATTCCATTCCACTCCACTCTACTCCAGTCCACCATGCTACATTCCATTCCATTCCATTCCACTCCGTTCCATTCCATTCCACTCCACTCCAGTCCACTCTGCTACACTCCATTCCACTCCATTCCATTCCATTCCATTCCATTCCATTCCATTCCATTCCATTCCACTCCATTCTAATCGACTCCATTCGTCTCCATCCCATTCTATCCCATTCGATTCCACTCCATTCCACTCCACTCCATTCCATTGCATACCTTCCCATCCCATTCCACTCCATTCCACTACAATCCACTCCACTCCACTCCATTCCTTTCAATTCAACTCTATTCCATTCCATTCCATTCCACTCCATTTAATTTCATTCCTTTCAACTTCTCTCCACTCCATTCTATTCCATCCTATTCCATTCCACTCCATTCTGCTCCACTCCAATCCACTCCATTCCAGTCCACTCCACTCCAATCCAATCCACTACATTCCATTCCACTCCATTCCACTCCATTCCACTCCATTCCATTCCATTCCATTCCACTCCACTCCACTCCACTCCATTCCATTCCATTCCACTCCATTCCACTCCATTCCATTCCATTCCATTCCACTCCATTCCACTCCATTCCATTCCATTCCATTCCATTCCACTCCATTCCCTTCCATTCCTTATTTCAACAGGATGTCACTCTTACACCCAGGCTGCCGTGCAGTGGAACAATCTCAGCTCACTTTTCTTTAAACCATTCCACTCCATTGCATTCCATTCCATTACATTCCACTCCATTCCACTCCACTCCACAACACTCCACTGCACTCCACTCCACTCCACTCCACCCCATTCCATTCCATTCCACTCCATTCAATTCTATTCCTTTCTTTTGAAAGAATTTCACTCTGTTACCCAGGCTGGAGTGTAGTGGCACAATCTCAGGTCACAATTCATTTCACCATTCATTCCATTCCATTCCGATCAATTCTTCCATTCCATTCCACTCCACTCCACTCCACCCCGTTCCATTTCAACCCACTCCGTTCCACCCCATTCCATTCTACCCCATTCCACTCCAGTCCACTCCAATCCACACCACTTCACTCTATTCCATTCCATCCCATTCCATTGCATTGCATTCGACTCCATTCCACTCCACTCCACTCCACTCAAATCCACTACACTCCACTCCATTCCTTTTGACTCCATCCCATTCCATTCCACTCTACTCCATTAGATTCCAGTCCTTTCCATTCGACTCCATCCGTTTCCATACATTTCTTTCGACAGGATCTCACTCTGTCACCCTGGTGGGAGTGCAGTGGCACAATCTCAGCTCACATTTCATTTCACCATTCCATTCCATTCTATTCCATTCCATTCCGTTGCACTCCACTCCACTCAACTCCACTCCACTAAATTCTAGTCTATTCCACTCCAGTCCGTTCCATTCCATCCCATTCCATTCCACTCCATTCCACTGCAGTTGACTCCATTCCACTCCACACCATTCCATTCCATTCCATTCCATTCCATTCCTTTCCATTCCATTCCTCTCCATTCCATTACTTTCCTGTCTTTCAACAGGATCTCATACTGTCACCCAAGCTGTAGTAAAGGGAAACAATCTCAGATCACATTTCTTTTCACGATTCCATTGCATTTCATTCCATTCCATTCTATTCCACTCCAGTCCACTCCGTTTCATTCCACTTCACTCCACTCCACTCCTCTCCATTCCATCCCATTCCATTTCACTCCATTCCACTCCACTCCACTCCACTCCATTCCATTCCATACCATTCTATTCCACTCCATTCAACTCCACTCCACTCCACTCCATTCCACTCGAATCCAATCCATTCCACTCTATCCCATTCCATTCCACTTCTTTCCCCCCACTTCACTCAACTCCACTTCATTCCATTCCACTACATTCCAATGCATTCCCCTCCACTCCACTCCACATCCTTGCACTCCAGTCCAAACCACTCCACTCCACTCCATTCCACTCCATCCTTTTCCATTCCGTCACACTCCATTCCATTCCATTCCTTTCTTTCGACAAGATCTCACTCTGGCACCCAGGCTGTAGTGTATTGTCGCAATCTCAGCTCAAATTTCATTTCACCATTCCATTCCACTGCATTCCATTCCATTCCATTCCATCCCATTCCATTCGATTCCACTTAACTGCACTCCACTACAGTACACTCCATTCCTCTCCATTCCATTCCGTTTCATTTCACTCAACTCCACTCCACTCCACTCCATTCCATCCCATTTCATTCCACTCCATTACACTCCACTCCACTCCAGTCCACTCCACTCCACTACATTCAATTCCATTCCATTGTAGTCCATTCCATTCCATTCCTTTATTTTGATAGGATCTCTCTCTTTCTCCTAGGCTGGAGTGCAGTGTCACAATTTCAGTTCACATTTCATTTCACTACTCCATTCCATTCCATTCCCTTCCATTCCATTCCTTTCCATTCCATTCCTCTCAACTCAACTCCACTCCACTCCATTCCATTTCATTTCATTCCATTCCATTCCATTCCATCCCACTCCATTCTACTCCACTCCATTGCATTCCATTCCATCCCATTCCATTCCACTCCATTCCCCTCCACTCCACTCCACTTCACTCACTCCACTCCACCCCACCAACTCCATTCCATTCCACTCCATTCCATTGCATTCCTTTCTTTTGAGAGGATCTCACCCTGACACCCAGTCTGGAGTGCTGCTGCACAATCTCAGCTCACTTTCCATTTCACCATTCCCTTCCATTCCATTCCACCCCACTCCATTCTACTCCACTCTATTGCATTCCATTCCATCCCATTCCATTCCATTCCATTCCACTCCACTCCACTCAACTCCACTCCATTTCATTCCTTTCCATTTGATTCCATTCCATTCAATACCTTTCTTTCGACTGGATAGTGACTCACTGTGTCACACAGGCCAGAGTGCAGTGGCACAATCTCAGCTCACATTTCATTTCACCTTCTATTCCGTTCCATTATATTCCATTCCATTCCACTCCACTCCACTCAACTCCACTCCAATTCACTACATTCAATTCGTTCCACTCCACTCCACTCCTCTCCATTCCATCCCATTCCATTCCACTCCACTCCATTCCATTCCACTACACTCGACTCCATTCCACTCCACTCCACTCCATTGCATTCCATTCCATTCCATTCAACTCCATTCCACTTCACTGCACTCCTCTCCACTCCACTCCACTCCAATCCACTCACCTCCAGTCCACTCCATTCCATTCCATTCCATGCCACTCCATTCCATTCCATTTCTTTCTTTCGACAGGATTGCACTCTGTCACCCAGCGTAGAGTGCAGTATAACAATCCCAGCTCACATTTCATTTCTCAATTCCATTCCATTCCATCCCATTCTATTCACCTCCACCTCACTCCACTCCATTCCACTCCTCTCCATTCCCTTCCATTCCATTCCATTTCATTCCAATCCATTCCAATCCACTCCACTCCACTCCATTCCACTCTATCCCATTCCATTCGACTCCATTCCACTCCACTCCAATCCTCTCAATTCCATTCCATTCCATTCCACTCCATTCCACTCCACTCCTCTAAACTCCACTCCACTCCACTCCAATTCTTTCCATTCCATTCCATCTCTTTCCAATCCAATCCATTTCAACACACTCCACTCCATTTCATTTCATCCCATTCTATTCCACTCCACTCCATTCAACCCTAATCCATTGTGCTCCTTTCCATTCCATTCCATTCCATTCCACTCCATTCCATTCTTTTCTTTCTTTCGAAAGGATATCACACTGTGATCCAGGCTGGAGTGCAGTGGCATAATCTCAGCTCACATATCATTTCACCAATCCATTCCTCTGCATTCCATTTTATTCCCTTCCGTTGCATTCCATTCAATTCCATTCCATTCCATTCGATTCCATTCAATTCTATTACACTCGACTCCAATCCACTCCATTTCACTCCAATATATTCCATTCCACCCTGTTGAATTCCGTTCCATTCCACTCCATTCCACTCCACTCCACTCCACCCCACTCCACTCCATTCCATTCCATCCCATTCCATTCCACTCCACACCACTACACTCGAATCCAATCCATTCGACTCTATCCCATTCCATTCCACTCCTTTCCCCTCCACTCCACTCAACTCCACTTCATTCCATTCCACTACGTCCTATTCCATTCCAATGCATTCCCCTCCACTCCACTCCACATTCTTCCACTCCAGTCCAAACCACTCCACTCCACTCCATTCCACTCCATTCCTTTCCATTCCGTTACACTCCATTCCATTCCATTCCTTTCTTTTGACAAGATCTCACTCTGGCACCCACGCTGTAGTGCATTGTTGCAATCTCAGCTCAAATTTCATTTCACCATTCCATTCCACTGCATTCCATTCCATTCCATTCAATTCCATCCCATTCCATTCGATTCCACTTAACTGCACTCCACTCCAGTACACTCCATTCCCCTCCATTCCATTCCGTTTCATTTCACTCAACTCCACTCCACTCCATTCCACTCCATTCCATCCCATTCCATTCCACTCCATTACACTCCACTCCCCTCCACTCCACTCCACTATATTCAATTCCATTCCATTGTACTCCATTCCATTCCATTCCTTTATTTTGATAGGATCTCTCTCTGTGTCCTAGGCTGGAGTGCAGTGTCACAATTTCAGTTCACATTTCATTTCACTATTCCATTCCATTCCATTCCCTTCCATTCTATTCCTTTACATTCCATTCCTCTCCACTCAACTCCACTCCACTCCATTCCATTTCATTTCATTCCATTCCATTCCATTCCACCCCACTCCATTCTACTCCAGTCCATTGCATTCCATTCCATCCCATTCCATTCCACTCCACTCTACTCCAATCCACTCCACTCCACTCCATTCCATTCTACACCATACCATTCCATTCTACACCATACCATTCCATTCCCCTCCACTCCACTCCTGTCCACTATTCTGCACTGCATTCCATTCCATTCCACCCCATTCCATTCCATTCTCTCCTTCGACAGGATCTCGCTCTGTCACCCAGGCTGGAGTGCAGTGGCACAATCTCAGCTCACACTTTATTTCACCATTCTATTGCATTCCATTCTCTTTGATTTCATTCCAGTGAATTCCCATCCACTCCACTCCACTCCATCCCACTCCACTGCACTCCATGCCATTCCATTCCATTACTTTCCAGTCCATTCCACTCCATTCCACTCCCCACCACTCTGCTACATTCGATTCCATTCCATCCCAAACCATTCCTCTCCACTCCTCTCCTTTCCACTGCATTCCATTCCATTCTATTCCATTATTCTTCATTCTTTTCCATTCCATTCCATTCCATTCCTTTTGACTTTTCCATTCCATTCCATTCCACTCCATTCCATTCCATTCCACTCCATTCCATTCCATTCCATTCCATTCCACTCCATTCCATTCCATTCCATTCCACTCGATTGCATTCCTTTCATTTGACAGCATCTCACTCTGTCACTCAGGCTTTATTGCATTGGTACAATCTCAGCTCACATTTCATTTCACCATTCCATTCCATTCCACTCCACTGCACTTCACTCCACTCCATTCCGTTAAATTCCATTCCACTACACTCCACTCCTCTCCACTACATTCCGTTCCATCTCATTCCACTCCATTCCACACCACACCACTCCACTCCACTCCATTCCAATCCATCCCATTCCCTTCCACTGCATTACAATCCACTCCCCTCCACTCCACTCCATTCTATTCCCTTCCATTCCATTCCGTTCCATTCCATTCCTCTAAATTCCATTACATTGCTTTCTTTAGACCAGATGTCACTCTGTCACACCGGCTGGTGTGCCATGGAAGAATCTCAGCTCACATTTGCCTTCTCCATTCCATTCTATTCCATTGCCTTAAATTCCTTCCACTCCACTCCACTGCTCTCCATTCCATCCCTTTCCATTCCACTGCATTCCACTCCACTGCACTCCACTCCATTCCATTCCATTACATCCTATTCCATTCCACTCTATTCCCCTCCACTCCATTCTACTCTGCTGCACCCTGCTCCATTCCATTCCATTCCATTGCAATACAGTCCATTACATTGGATTCCTTCCTTTCGACAGGATCTCACTCTGTCACCCAGGCTGGAGTGCAGTGGCACAATCTCAGGTCACATTCCATTTCACCATTCCATTCCATTCCAATCGGTTCCATTCCGATCCATTGCACTCCACTCCACTCCACTCCAATCCACTCCGGTCCACTCCATTCCATTCCACTCCATTCCACTCAAATTCAGTACACACCACTCCACTCTTGTCCACTCAATTCCATTCCATTCCATTCCATTCCATTCCATGCCACTCACTAGAATCCACTCCACTCCACTCCACTACATTCCATTCCTTTCCCTTCCATTCCATTCCCCTCCTTTACCTTCCATTCGGTTTTTTTTTTTGACAGGATCTCACACTGTCACCCAAGCTGTAGTGCAGTGACAGAATCTCAGCTCACATTTCGTTTCACCATTCCATTGCATTCCATTCCATTTCATTCCAATCCACTCCACTCCTCTCCCCTCCTCTCTGTGGCATTGCATTCCATTCCACTCCTTACCACTCCACTCTACTCCACTTCTCTCCACTCCATCCCACTTCACCCCACTTCATTCCAGTCCATTCCAGTTCCTTCCACTCCACTCCATTCCATTCCATTCCATTCTATTTTATTCCATTCCATTCCATTCCATTCCTTTCTGTCAGCAAGATCTCACTCTGTCACACTGGCTGGCGTGCAGTGGCACTAACTCAGCTCACATTTCATTTCCCCATTCCATTTGATTCCACTTCAATCCACTCCATTCCACTCCATTCCACTCCACTCAACCCCACTCCACTCAACTCCACTCAACTCCACTCCTCTCCACTCCATTCCATTCCATTACTTCCCATTCCACTCCACTTGGCTCCACTCCACTCAAGTTCACTCCACTCCACTCCATTCCATTCCTTTCCATCCCATTCCATTCCACTCCAGTCAACTCCAATTCACTCTACTCCTCTCCAGTCCACTCCACTCCATTCCATCCCACTCCATTCCCCTGCATTCCACTCCAGTCCACTCCATCCCTTTACATTCCACTCCATTCCACTCCACTCCATTTCGTTCCAATCCATCGCATTCCATTCCACTCCTTTCCACTCCACACCACTCCTCACCACTACACCGCCTTCCATTCCATTCCATTCCATTCCTCTCCATTCCATTCCACTACACTCCAGTCCACTCCACTCCCCTCCACACCATTCCATTCCATACCATTCCATACCACTCCATTCCATTCCATTCCTTTCTTTTGACATGATCTGACTCTGTCATTCAGGTTGGAGTGCAGTGAAACAATTTCAGCTCACATTTCATTTTACCATTCCATTCCATTCCATTCCACTCCACTCCACTCCATTCCATTTCATTGCATTTCATTTCATTCCAATCCATTGCAATCCACTCCTCTCCACTCCTCTCCACTCCATTCCATTCCCCTCCTTTCCATTCCTTTCCTCTCCGTTCCACTCCACTCCTCTAAGTTCCACTCCACTCCACTCCTTTCCATTCCATTCCATCCCATCCCTTTCCATTCCACTCCATTCCGTTCCACTCCACTCCCTAGAATTCTATCCGATGCGATCCCATTCCATTCTGCTCCATTCCCGTCTATCCCACTCCACTCCACTCCACTCCATTCCATTCCACTCCATTCCATTCCACTGCATTCCATTCCGTTCCTTTCTTTCGACAGGATCACATTCTGTGACAGGGGCTGGAGTGCAGTGGCACAACCTCAGCTAACATTTCATTTCAGCATTCAATTCCATTGCTTTCCATTTCATTCCAATCCATTGCATTCCACTGCATTCTATTTCATTCCATTCCACTCCCCTCCACTGCACTCCTCTCCACTATACTCCACTCAATTCTATTCCATTCCATTCCACTCCACTCCACTAGAATCCATTCCACTCCTCTCCCCTCCGTTCCATTCCATTTCATCCCATTCCATTCCACTCCAGCACTCAACTCCACTCCACTTAGTTCAATTCCATTGCACTCCATTCCACTCCTTTCCATTTCATTTCTTTCTATTGACAGGATCTCACTCTGTCACCCAGGCTGAAGTACAGTGGAACAATCTCAGTTCACATTTCATTTCACCATTCCATTGTATTCCATTCCATTCCATTCTATTCCATTCCACTCCATTACAATCCATACCATCCCATTCCATTCCATTCCACTCCACTCCATACCATTCCATTCCACTCCATTCCACCTCACCCTACTCCACTCCTCTACACTGCATCCCATTCCATCCCATTCCATTCAACTCCATTCAACTCCACTCCACTCCATTTCAATTCATTCCATCCCATCCTATTCCACTCCATTCCTCTCGACTCTTCTCCACTCCTGTGCACTCCACTCCAATCCATTCCATTACACTCCATTCCATTCCATTTCTTTCTGTCTACAGGATGCAACTTTATCACACCGGCTGGAGTGCAGTTGCACAATCTCAGCTCACATTTCATTTCACCATTTAATTCCATTGCATTCCATTCCATTCCATTCCACTGCACTCCACTCCAC
Source organism: Pongo abelii (assembly GCF_028885655.2). Taxonomy (NCBI): domain Eukaryota; kingdom Metazoa; phylum Chordata; class Mammalia; order Primates; family Hominidae; genus Pongo; species Pongo abelii. The sequence goes on from NC_071997.2 coordinate 4,380,788, forward strand.
TCCACTCCATTCCATTCCATTCTGTACCATTCCTCTCCATTCCATTCCATTCCTTTCTTCCTACAGGATCTCAATCTGTCACCCATCCTGGAGTGCAGTCGCACAATCTCAGTTCACATTTCTTTTCACCGTTCCATTCCATTTCTTTAAATTCCATTCCATTCCACTCCACTGCACTCCTCTCCAATCAACTCCATTGCACCCCACCCCACTCCACTCCACTCCACTCTACTCCACTCCACACCATTCCACTCCATCCCATTCAATTCCTCTCCATTCCACTCCACTCCTCTCCACTCCATGTGACTCCACTCCACTCCATCCCATTCCATTCCATTCCACTGCGTTGAATTCCACTCCTTTCTTTTGACAGGAACTCACCCTGTTAACCAGCTTGGAGTGTATTGGCACAATCTCAGCTCACATTTCATTTCACCATTCCACTTCATTCTGTTCCACTGCATTCTGTTCCATTCCGTTCCGTTCCATTCCGTTCCACTCCACTCCACTCCACTCCACTCCACTCCACTCTACTCCACTCCACTCCACTCCACTCCATTCCATTCCGTTCCTTTTCATTTCAATCCATTCAATTCCTTTCCTTTCTTTTGACAGGATCTCACTCTGTCACACAGGCTGGAGTGAAGTGTAATAATCTCAGCTTACATTTCATTTCACCATTTCATTGCATTCCATTCCATTCCATTCCATTCCATTCCACTACACTCTTCTCCACTACACTCCAGTCTATTCCACTCCATCCGATTCCATTCCACTCCACTCCACTCAACTCCAATCCACTCCACTACATCCCATTCATTCCACTCCGCTCCACTCCACTACATTCCATTCCATTGCATCCCATCCCATTCCATTTCACTCCATTCCACTCCACTCCACTCCACCGCACACCACTCCACTACACTCCACTACACTCCATTCCATTCGTTTCTTTTGAAAGGATCTCACTCTTTCAACCTGGCTGGAGTGAAGGGGAACAATCTCAGCTCACATTTCATTTCCCTTTTCCATTCCATTCCATTCCTTTCCTTTGCAGTCCAGTCCTCTCCACTCCATTCCACTCCAATCCACTCAACAGCATTCCACTCCACTCCATTCCATTCCATCCCATTCCATTCCACTCAATATCACTCAACTTCAATCCACTCCACTCCACTCCACTCTACTCCATTCTACCACATTTCATCCTATTCCATTGCAATACGTTCCACTCCACTCCACTTCACTCCACTCCACTGCCCTCCACACCATTCCATTCCCTTCATTCCACTCGATTCTATTCCATTCCTTTCTTTCTTCAGGGTCTCACTTTGTCTCCTGGGCTGGAGTGCAGTGACACAATCTCAGCTAACATTTCATTTCATTATTCCATTCCATTCCATGCCATTCCCCTCCACTCCAGTCCAGTCCACTCCCATTCATTCAATTCCATTCCACTGCATTCCACTCCTCTCCCCTCCAATCCACTCCACTTCATCACATTCTATCCCATTCTATTCCACTCTTTTCCTCTCCAATCCTTTCCAATCCACTCCACTCCACTCCATTCCATTCCATTCCATTCCACTCAACTTAACTCCGCTCCATTCTTCTCTATTACATTCCATTCCATTCCATTCCAGTCCATTCCATTCCACTCAACTTCACTCCACTCCATTCCTCTCTATTACATTCCATTCCGTTCCATTCCACTCCATTCAATTCCATCCCTTTTCATTCCAATCCATTCCACACAACTCCACTCCAGTCCACTCCATTCCATTCCATCCGATTCCGTTCCACTTCATTGCACTCCACTCCACTCCACTCCACACCATTCATTCCATTCCACTCCCTTCCATTCCATTCCATTCCTTTCTTACGGAAGGATCTCACTCTGTCACCCTGCTGGAGTGCAGTGGCACAATCTCAGCTCACCTTTCATTTCACTATTCCATTGCATTTTATTCCATTCCATTCTATTTCATTGCATTCCACTCCACTCCACTGCACTCCATTGCATTCCATTCGATTCCATTCCAATCCATTCCACTCCACTCCAATCAAATCCACTCCATTCCATTCCATCTATAACTCTCCCTTCCACTCCATTCCAATCCTCTCCACTGCACTCCACTCCACTCAACTCCTTTCGATTCCATTCCATCCCATTGCATTCCACTCCATTCCAGTCCACTAAACTCCACTCCACTCAACTCCACTCAATTCCTTTCCATTCCATTCCATTCTACTCCATTCCTTTCTTTCAACAGGATCTCAGTTTGTCATCCAGGCTGGAGTGCAGTGTCACAATCTCAGCTCAAATTTCATTTCACCATTCCATTCCATTCCATTCCTTTCCATGCCATTCCATTCCACTCCACCCCACTACACTCCTCTCCATTGCATTCCACTCCACTCCATTCCATTCCACTCCATATCACTCCACTCCACTCCGTTCCATTCCATCCCATTCCACTCCACTCCATTCCACTGCACTACATTCCTCTCCATTCCCCTCCTTTCAGTCCCATTCCACTCCAATCCATTCCACTGCACTCCACTCCTATGCATTCCATTCCACCCCATTCCATTCCACTCCATTCCACTGCATTCCATTCCACTCCATTCCACTGCACTCCACTCCACTCCACTGCATTCCATTCCATCATATTCCATTCTACTCCATTCCACTGCACTCCACTCCAGTCCACTCCACTCCACTCCATTTATTCCATTACACATCATTCCATTGTTTTCCTTTCTTTTGAGAGGTTCTCTCTCTGCCACTGTGTCTGGAGTGCATTGGCATAATCTCTGCTCTCATTTCATTTCACCATTCCATTCCATTCTATCCATTAAATTCCACTCCACTCCACTCCACTCCACTCCATAGCAGTCCAGCCCATTCCATTCCATTCCAATCCACTCCACTCCACTCCTTTCCTCTCCACTCCACTCCATTCCATTCTTTGCCATACGATTCCATTCCACTCCCCTCCACTCCAGTACGCTCCACTCCACTCCAGTTAACTCCACTACATTTCATTCCCCTCCATTCCATTCTATTCCATTCCATTCCATTCCTTTCATTCGACAGCATCTCACTCTGTCACCCAGGCTGCAGTGCATTGGCACAATCTCAGCTCTCATTTCATTTCACAATTATTCTATTCCATTCCATTCCACTCCATGCCATTCCATTGCATTCCATTCCATTCCACTCCACCCACCTCGATTCCTCTCCACTCCATTCCATTCCACTCCATTCCGCTCCACTCCACTCCATTCCATTGCATCACATTTCATTCAACTCCATTACACTGCACTCCTCTCCACTCCAATCCACTCTATTCCATTCCATTCCATCTCACTCCATTCCAATTCACTCCACTCTACTCCACTCCAATCAACTCCATTCCTTTCCATTTCACTCCAGTCCATTATACTCCACTCCACTCCACTCTACTCCACTGCAGTCGATCCTATTCCCCTCCATTCCATTCCATTCCATTGCATCTAATTCCATTCCCCTCCATTCCACTCCTCTGCACTCCACTCCCCTCCACTCTATCCCATTCCAACCCATTCCATTCCACTTCATTCCACTCCACTCCACTCCATTCACTCCACACTGCTCCATTCCATTCCATCCCATTCCATTCCTCTCCTTTCCACTCCACTCCAGTCCCTCCACTCCATTCCTTTCCTTCCCATCCCATTCCACTCGACTTCACTCCACCAACTCCACTGCAGTCTGTTTCATTCCATTCCAATCCAGTCTACTCCACTCGACTCCACTGCACTCCACTCCTATACACTACATCCCATTCTATTCCTGTCCACTCCACTCCACTCTATTCCATTCCAATCCTTTCCATTCCACTCCTTTCCACTCCACTTCACTCCACTCTACTCCATTCTATTCCATTACATTTCATTCCATTCCATTCTACTCCTTTCTTTTGACAGAATTGCACTCTGTCACACAGGCTGGAGTGCAGTGGGAAAATATCAGCTCACATTTCATTTCACCATTTCATTCCGTTCCGTTCCCTTCCATTCCATTCCATTCCACTCCACTCCACTCCACTCCACTCCACTCCATTCCATTCCAGCCTGTTCCATTGCCCTCCATTCTACTCCAATCGAATCCACTAAACTCAATTCCAATCCTCTCCACTCCACTCCACAGTACAGCACTCCACACTCCACTCCACTCCACTCCACTCCACTCCACTCCACTCCACTCCACTCCACTCCATTCCACTCCATTCCATTCCATTCCATTCCATTCCTCTCTATTCCTTTCCTCTCCATTCCATTCCATTGCTTTCTTTCGACAGGATCTCACTCTGTCACCCAGGCTGGAGTGTAGTGGCACAATCTCAGCTTGCTTTTCATTTAACCTTTCCATTCCATTCCATTACACTTCACTCCACTCTACTCCATTCCATTCCATTCCATTCCTTTCTTTCGACGGGATCTCACTCAGTCACCCAGGGTGGTGTGCAGTGGCACAATCTCAGCTCACATTTCATTTCACCATTCCATTCCATTCCATTGCATTCCATTCCATTCCACTCCACTCCACTCCATTCCACTGAACTAAATTCCACTCCATTCCACTCCGCTGCACTCCACTCCTCTCCAGTCAACTCCATTCCATTCCATTTCATTCCACTCTGTACCATTTCATTCTTTTCTTTCGACTGGATCTTAGTCTTTCACCCAGGCTAGTGTACAGTGGCACAATCTCAGCTCACATTCCATTTCAGAATTCCATTCCTTTACATTCCATTCCATACCATTCCATTCCATTCCACTCCACTCGTCTGAACTTCATTTCCATCCATTGCATCCCATTAAATTCCGCTCCATTCCAATCCACTCCACTCCACTCCATCCATTTCCATTCCATTCCATTCAACTCCACGCCATTCCATTGCTTTCTTTCGACAGGATCTCACCCTGTCTCCCGGGCTGGAGTGCAGTGACACAATCTCCTATTTCATTTCACCATTCCATTCCATTCCATTCCATTCACCTCCATTCCATTCCACTCCACTCCAATCCATTCCATTCCATTCCACTCCACTCCAACCCAATCCATTCCACTCTACTCCAACCCAATCCATTCCACTCTACTCCAACCCAATCCATTCCACTCTACTCCAACCCATTCCATTCCATTCCATTCCATTCCATTCCATTCCATTCCATTCCATTCCATTCCATTCCATTCCATTCCATTCCATTACTCTGTATTCCATCCCATTCCATTACATTGTATTCCATCCCATTCCATTCTACTCCATTCAACTCCACTCAACTCCTATCCACTCAATTCCCTTCCATCCCATTCGATTCCACTCCACCACACTCCACTCATGTAACCTCCACTCCACTCCATTCCATTCTATTCTATTCCATTACATTCCACTCCTTTCCACTCCACTCCACTCCACTGCACTCCATTGCATTCCGCTCCATTCCATTACATTCATTTCTTTCGACAGGATCTCACTCTGTCACCCAGCCTGGAGGGCAGTGGCACAATCTAAGCTCAAATTTCATTTCACAATTCCATTCCATTCTATTGCATTCCATTCCATACCCTTCCACTCCACTACATTCCATTTGTTTCCAGTCCACATCACTCCATTCCACTCCACTACACTCCAATATATTCCATTTAATTCCATTCCATTCCATTCCATTACACTTCATTTCACTCATCTCCACTCCACTCCATCCTATTCCATCCCTTTCTATTCCACTCCATTCCACTGCACTCCACTCCACTATACTCTACTCCACTCCACTCTTTTCCATTACAGTTCCACAATCTCAGCTGACACTCCATTTCACCATTCCATTCCATTCCTCTTGACTTCACTGCACTCCACTTTATTCCACTCCACTCCACTCCACTTCATTCCATTCCATTCTATTTCACTCCATTCTGTTCCATTCCTTTCTTTCGAAGGGATCTCACTCTGCCACCCAGGCTGGAGTGCAGTGTCTCAATCTCAGCTCAATTTTCATTTCAGAATTCCATTCCATTCCATTCCATTCCATTCCATTCCAATCCATTCCACTCTACTCCAATGCAGTATATTCCATTAAATTCCATTCCATTCCACTCCTCTATACTCCACTCCACTCCACTGCACTCCATCCCATTCCATCCCAATATATTGCACTCCATTCTACTCCACTCCACTCCACTAAACTCCACAACACTCCACTCCACTCTATTCCACTGCAGTGCCACAATCTCAGCTCACATTACATTTCACCATTCCATTCGACTCCACTCCACTCCACTCCACTTTATTCCACTCCACCCCACTCAACTCCACTCCATTCCATTCCATTCAACTCCATTCTATTCAATTCCTCCCTTTTGAAAGGATCTCATTCTGTCACCCAAGCTCGAGTGCATTGGAACAATCTCAGCTCACATTCCTTTTCACCATTCCATTCAATTCCATTCCTTTCCACTCCATTCCATTCCTGTCCATTTCATTCGACTTCACTCCACTCCACTTTATTCCACTCCATTCCACTCCACTCCATTCCATTCCATTCCATTTCACTCCATTCCGTTCCATTCCTTTCTTTCGAAGGGATCTCACTCTGCCATCCAAGCTGGAGTGCAGTGGCTCAATCTCAGCTCAACTTTCATTTCAGAATTCCATTCCGTTCCATTCCATTCCATTCCATTCCACTCCACTCCACTCTACTCTACTCCATTCCATTCCATTCCATTCCACTCCAAACCATTCCACAATACTCCAATACAGTATATTCCATGAAATTCCATTCCATTCCATTTCACTCCTCTATACTCCACTCCACTGCACTCCATCCCATTCCATCGCAATACATTCCACTCCATTCCACTCCAGTCTACTCTATACTCCACACCACTCCACTCCACTCTATTCCCCTGCAGTGTCACAATCTCAGCTCACACTATGTTTCACCATTCCATTCCATTCCATTCGACTCCACTCCACTTTATTCCACTCCACCCCACTTAACTCCACTCCATTCCATTCCACTCGATTCTATTTAATTCCTTTCTTTTGAAAGGATCTCACTCTGTCACCCAAGCTCGAGTGCATTGGCACAATCTCAGCTCACCTTTCTTTTCACCATTCCATTCCATTCCATTCCATTCCACTCCATTCCATTCCATTGCATTCCATACCACTCCACTCCATTCCATTCCACTCCGTTCCACTGCATTCCATTCCTCTCCAATCCACTCCACTCCACCCTATTCCATCCCATTCCTTTCCACTCCATAACACTCCACTCCACTCCATTCCACTCCATTCCATTCCACTCCATTTCTTTCCATTCCAGTTCATTCAACTCCACTCCACTCCACTCCTCTCCATTCCATTCTATTCTACTCCTTTCGATTACATTCCTTTCTTTTGACAGAATGTCACTCTGTCACCCGGGCAGGAGAGCAGTGGCAGAATCTCAGCTCACATTTCATTTCTCCACTCCATTCCATTCCATTCATTCCTCTCCACTCCACTCCACACCCCTCCATTCCATTCCACTTCATTCTATTTCTTTCCACTCCACTCCACTCCACTTCCCTCTACTACTCTCCACACCACTCCAATCCGCTCTACTACACTCCTCACCACTCCAATCCATTCCATTCCATTCCATTCCATTCGTTCCTCTCCACTCCACTCCACACCCCTCCATTCCATTCCACTCCATCCCATTTCTTTCCACTCCACTCCATTCCACTCCCCTCTACTCCACTCCACACCCCTCCACTCCATTCCATTCCGTTTCTTTCCAATCCATTCCATTCCATTCTTTTCTTTCAACAGGATCTCACTCTGTAAGTCAGGCAGGATTGCAGTGGCTGAATCTCAACTATCATTTCATTTCACAATTCCATTCCATTCCACTCCATCGTATTCCACTCCACTCCACTCCACTCCAGTCCATTGCATTCCCTTCCTCTCCATTCCACTACACTACACTCCATTCTAGTCCATCCCATTCAATCTCATTCCATTCCAATTCACTCCACTCCACTCCACTTCACTCCACTCCACTCCATTCCATTCCATTGCATTCAATTCCATTCCATTCCATTCCCTTCCATTCCTTTCTTTCGACAGGATCTCGGTCTGTCACCAAGGCTGGAGTGAAGTGACACAATCTCAGCTCAGGTTTCATTTCACCATATCATTCCATTCCATTCGATTCCATTCCATTCCATTCCATTCCATTCCTTTCCATTCCATTCCACTCCACTCCACTCCACTCCATTCCATTCTATTCCTTTGCACTCCACTCCAGTCCATTCCACTCCAGTACGTTCCATTCCATTCCATTCCATTCAACTCCATTCCACTCCACTCCACTCTATGCCATTCCATCTCTTTCCATTCCACTCCATTCCATTCCACTCCACTCCACTGCACTCCACTCCATTCCACTGCAGTGGCACAATCTCCCCTCACACTTCATTTCACCATTCCTTTCCATTCCATTCTGTTCCATTCCATTCAACTTCACTCCAATCCACTACATTCCAATCCATTCCATTCCATGCTATTCCCCTCCATTCCATTCCTTTAATTTCCACTCCACTCCACCCCACACCACTTCTTTATATTCCATTGCATTCCATTCCATTCCGCTCCACTGAACTTCACTCCACTCCACTCCAATCCACTCCACTCAATCTTATTCCATCCCATTCCATTTCACTCCATTTGACTCCACTTCACTCCACTGCACAACATTCCACTCCGCTCCGCTGCACTCCATTCCACTTGAGTCCTCTCATTTCCATTGATTCCATTCCATTCCACTCCATTCCATTCCATTCCTTTCTTTCCAGAGGATCTCTCTCTGTCACCCAGGCTAGAGTGCAGTGGCACAATAGGAGCTCACATTTTATTTCACCATTCCGTTCCATTGCATTGCATTGAATTCTGTTCCATTTCTTTGCATTCCATTCCATTCCATTCCTTCCCATTCCATTCCGTTCCACCATTTTCCATTCCATTGCATTCCATCCCATTCCATTCCATTCCATTACACTCCCCTCCACTCCACTGCACTGCACTCCACTCCATTCCATTCCATTGCATTTTATTCCATTCCACTCCATTCCACTGCATTCCACTCCACTCCCCTCCATTCCACTCCACTCCCCTCCACTCCACTCCACTCCACTCCACTCCATTCCATTCCATTCCATTCCATTCCATTCCATTCCTTTCTTTCAACAGGATCTCACTCTGTCACCCAGGCTGGAGTGCAGTGGCACTATCTCAGTTCTCATTCGATTTCACCATTCCGTTCCATTCCATTCAAATCCTTTCCACTCCACTCCACTCCATTCCACTCCCCTACACTCCACTGCACTCCAGTCCACTCCCCTCCACTCCACTCCACTCCAATCCATTCAATTCCATTCTATTTCACTCTACTCCATGTCATTCCATTCCTTTCTTTTGACAAGTTCTCCATCTGTCATGCAGGCTGTAGTGTAGTGGCACAATCTCAGCTCCCATTTCTTTAGACAATTCCATTCCATTCCATTCCATTCCATACCTTTCCATTCCATTTCACTAAACCCCTCTCCACTCCACTCTGATCCATTCCATTCCACTCCACTGCACTCCAATCTACTCCACTCCACTCCATTCACCTCTTCCCCTTCTATTCCACTCCATTCCACTCCACTTTACTCCAATGCACTCAAATTCACTCCACTCTTTTCCATTCCATTCCATTCCAATCCATTCCATTCCATTCCTCTCTTTCGACAGGATCTCACCATGTCACCCAGGCTGGAGTGCAGTGACACAATCTCACATATCATTTCAACATAACATACCATTCCATTCCTTTCCATTCCATTCAACTACTCTCCACTACTCTCCACTCCTCTCCACTCAATCCCACTCCTCTCCACTCCATCCCACTCCATTCCACTCCACTCCACTCCACTCCATTCCATTCCATTCCTTTCTTATGACAGGATCTCACTCTGTCTCCCAGGCTGGTGTGCAGTAGCACAATCTGAGCTCACATTTCATTTCACCATTCCATTCCATTCCATTCCATTCCATTCCATTCCACTCTACTCCATTGCACTCCACTCCATTCCATTCCATCCTATTCCATTCCCGTCCATTCCACTCCACTCAACTCCACACAACTCCACTCCATTCCTTTCCACTCCATTCCACTCATTTCATTCCATGCCTTTCTTTAGAGAGGATCTGACCGTGTCACCCAGGCTGGATTGCAGTGGCACAATCTCAGCTCATATTTCATTTCACCATTCCATTCCATTCCATTCCATTCCATTCCATTCCATTCCATTCCATTCGACTCCACTCCACTCCACTCCACTCCACTTCATTCCACTTCATTCCATTCCATTCCACTCCAATCCACTACACTTAAATCCATTCCATTCCATCCCATTCCATACCACTCCACTCCGGTCCAGTCTACTCCATTGCAATCCATCCCATTCCATGTCACTCCATTCCACTCCACTCCAGTCCACTCCACTCCACTTCTCCCCACTACATTCCGTTCTATTACGTCCCATTCCGTTCAACTCCATTCCAATCCACTCCATTCCACTCCACTCCACTTCACTCCATTCCATTTCATTCAATTCCATTCCACCACATTGCATCCCATTCCTTTCTTTTGACAGGATCTCATTCTCTCATCCATGCTGGAGTGCAGTGCCACAATCTCAGCTCACATTCCATTAAACCATTCCATTCTATTGCATTCCATTCCATTCCATTCCTTTCCATTCCATTCTTTCCTTTTAATTCCATTCCACTACACTCCACTGCACTTCTATCCATTCCGTTCCATCCATTCCATCCCATTCCATTCCATTACACTCCATTCCATTCCACGCCACTCCACCCCACTCCACTCCTTTCCATTCCATCCCATTCCATTCCACTCCATTCCATTCCATTCCTTGCTTTCCACGGGATCTCACTCCATCACCCCAGCGGCACTGCAGTGTCACAATCTCAGCTCATATTTCATTTCACCATTCCGTTACACTGCATTCCATTCCCTTTCCTTCCATTCCATTCCACTCCACTCCACTCCACTCCACTCAATTCCATTCCATTCCACTCCACTCCATTCCATTCCATTGCATTCCTCTCCATTCCATTCCATTCCTTTCTTTTGACGAGATCTCACTCCGTCACCCAGGCTGGAATGTAGTGGCACAATCTCAGCTCACATTTCATTTCAACATTCCATTCCATTCCGTTCCATATCACTCCACTCCACTCCATTCCACTCAATTCCATTCCATCAAATCCCAATGCACTTCATTCCACTCCACTGCACTCCACTCTACTCCACTGCACTCCTTTCCATTGCACTAGATGCCATTCCATTCCACTCCACTCCACTCCAATCCAGTCCATTCCCCTCCACTCCCCTCCTTTCCATTCCATTCCATTCCAATCCATTCTATTCAATTCCTTTCTTTCGACAGGATCTCACTCTTTCACCCAGGCTGGAGTGCAGTGGCACAATCTGGGCTCACATTTCATTTCAGCATTCCATTCCCTTACTTTCCATTCCTTTCTTTTGACAGACTTTCACGATTCTATTTCATTCCAGTCCATTCCACTGCACTGTACTCCATTCAAATCCATTCCATTCCAATCTTTTCCACCACATTCCACTCCATTCCATTCCACTCCACTCCACTCCACTCCACACTAATGCTTTTCATTCCACTGCAACCTATTCGTTCTACTCCATTCCACTCTAATCCACTCCACTCCCTTCCATTCCATTCTATTCCATTCCATTCCATTCCATCCCCTTCCATTCCATTTCATCCCATTCCATTGCACTCCATTCCACTCCACTCCATTCCATTCCACTCCACTCCACTCTACTCCACTAACCTCCCCTTCATTCCATTCCGTTCCATCCCATTCCATTCCACTCCATTCCACTCCACTCCACACCACTCCACTCCACTCCACTCCACTCCACTCCTTTCCATTCCATTCCCTTCCCTTCCATCCATTCCATTCCAGTCCACTGCATTACATTCCTTTCCATTCTTTCGACAGGATCTCACTCTGTCACAAAAGTTGGAATGATGTGGCACAATCTCAGTTGCCATTTCATTTCACCAGTCCATTCCATTCCATTCCGTTCCATTCCATTCCACTGTGCTCCACTCCATTCCAATCCACTCCACTGCAGTCCATTCCATTCCACTCCACTCTATTCCGTCTCATTCCATTCCAATAAATTCCACTCCAATCCACTCCACTAAATTCCATTGCATTCCATTCCATTACATCCTATTATATTCCACTCCATTCTACTCAACTACACTCCAGTACACTGAACTCCACTCCACTCCATTCCATTCCTTTCCATTCCTATACACTCCATTCCATTCCAATCCTTTCTTTCTATGGAATTTCTCTGTGTCACCCAGGCTTGAGGGCAGTGACACTATCTCAGCTCACATCTCATTTCACCATTCTATTCCATTGCAATCCATTCCATTAAATTCCATTCCATTCCACTCCAATCCGCTAAACTCCACTCCTTTCCACTCCATTACACTCCACTCCACTCGACTGCAGTCCACTCCACTTTATTCCACTCCATCCCATTCTGTTCCACTCCATTCCACTCAACTCCAATCCACTCCACTCGATTAAATTACATTCCACTCCACTCCACTCCAATCCATTCCATTACATTGCTTTTCACTCCATTCTACTCCACTCAACTGCACTCCAGTCCACTCGATCCCATTCCATCCCTTTCCATTCCACTGCATTCCACTGCAGTCCACTCCACTCCACTCCATTCTATTCAATCCCATTGCATTCCACTCCATTCCACTCCACTCCACTCCAATCCATTCCACTCCATGCCACTCTACTCCACTCCACTCTACTCAATTCCATTCCATTCTACTCCATTCCTCTCCAGCCCACTCCACTCCACTCCACTTTACTCCACTCCAAACCATTCCATTCCATTCCTTGCCATGCCATTCCATTTCATTCCGTTGCATTCCATTCCACTCTACTCCACTCCATTCCATTCCAATCCGTTCCACTCCATGCCACTCCACTTCTCTCCACTCCATTCCATTCCATTGCATTCCATTCCATTCCATTCCATTCCATTCCTTTCCATTCCATTCCGCTCTACTCTAATCCACTCCTCTTCGTGCCATTCCACTCCATCCCATTCCATTCCACTCCATTCCCCTCCACTCTACTAAACTTCACTTCACTCCACTCCATGCCGTTCCATTCCTTTATTTCGATAGGATCTCACTCTGTCACCGAAGCTGTAGTGCAGTGGCACAATCTCTGCCCTCATTTCTTTGCATTCCATTGCATTCCATTCCATTCCATTCCATTCCACTCCATTCCACTCCTTTCCATTACATCGATTCCCTTCCACTACATTCCACTCCAATCCACTCCACTCGACACCTAAGCACTCCACTCCACTCCTCTCCATTCCATTCCATTCCATTCCATTCCTTCCCATTCAATTCCATTACGTTCCATTCCTTTCCTTTGACAGGATCTCGCTCTCTCACCAAAGATGGAGTGCAGTGCCACAATCTCAGCTCACATTTCATTTCACCATTCCATTCCACTGCACTCCATTCCATTCCATTCACTTCCATTTCATTATCTTCCTTTCCGTTCTACTCCACTCCACTCCACTCCATTCCACTCCACTCCACTCCTTACCACTCCTCTCCATTGTATTCCACCCGACTCCACTCCATTCCATTCAAACACATTCCATTCCAACACATTCCACTCCACACCACACCACTCCACTCCACTCATTCCATTCCATTCCATTCATTCCCCTTCTATTACACTCCATTACACTCCACTGCACTCCATTCCTCTCCACTCCATCCTATTCCATTCCACTCCACTTCTCTCCACTGCATTCTATTCCATTCCTTTCCATTCCTTTCCTTTCCATTCGACTCCACTCAACTCCATTTCATTCCACTTCATTCCATTCCATTCCATTCCATTCCAGTCCATTCCACGCCAGTCCAGTCCACTGCACCCCATTCCACTCCATCCCATTCCATCCCATTCCACTTCACTCCATTGTACTCCACTCCACTCAACTCAACTCCATTCCATTGTATTCCGTCACGTTACATTCCATTATACTACACTCCACTCGACTCCACTCCATTCCATTCCATTCCATTCATTCCACTCTATTCCATTCCATCACATTTCACTCCACTCCATTCCACTCCATTTCATTCCACTCAGTTCCACTACATTCAATTCCACCTCATCCCATTCCATTCCACTCCACTCCACTCCATTCCAATCCATTCCACTCCACTCCACTCCACGGCACTCCATTCCAATCCATTCCATTCCACTCCATTCCATTCCATTCCTTTCTTTCGTCAGGAAAACAATCCGTAACTCACGCGGGAGTGCAGTGGCATAATATCAGCTCACGTTTCATTTCACCGTTCCATTCAATTCCAATCCATCCCATTCCAATCTGCAACTTTCCATGTCATTCCACTCCATTCCATTCCGTTCCATTCCATTCCATTCCATTCCATTCCACTCCATTCCACTCCATTCCATTCCATTCTATTCCATTCCTCTCCACTCCAAACCACTACACTTAATTCCATTCCACTCCATCCCATTCCATTCCACTCCATCCCATTCTATTCCACTCCATTCCACTCCACTGCACTCCAGTCCAGTCTTCTCCATTGAAATCCATCCCATTCCACATCACTGCATTCCACTCCACTCCACTCCTCTCCTCCCCACTACATTCCGTTCTATTACGTCCCATTCTGTTCAACTCCATTCCAATCCACTCCATTCCACTCCACTCAATTCCACTCCACTCCATTCCATTTCATTCAATTCCATTCCACCCCATTGAATTCCATTCTTTCTTTCAAAAGGATCTCACTCTCTCACTCATGCTGGAGTGCAGTGCCACAATCTCAGCTCACATTCCATGAAACCATTCCATTCCATTGCATTCCATTCCATTTCTTTCCATTCCTTTCTATTCCATTCCATTCCTTTTCATTCCATTCCACTACACTCCACTGCACTCCTCTCCTCTCCGTTCATATCCATTCCATCCCATTCCATTCCATTCCACTCCATTCCATTGCACTCCACCTCACTCCTCTCCATTCCACCCCATTCCATTCCACTCCATTACATTCCATTCCAATGCATTCCACTTCATAGCATTCCATTCCTTGCTTTCCACGGGATGTCACTCCATCACCTAGGTGGCACTGCAGTGGCACAATCTCAGCTCATATTTCATTTCACCATTCCATTACACTGCGTTCCATTCCCTTTCCTTCCATTCCATTCCATTCCATTCCACTCCACTCCACTGAATTCCATTCCATTCCATTCCATTCGATTCCACTCCATTCCATTCCATTCCTTTCTTTCGACGAGATCTCACTCTGTCATGCAGGCTGGAATGTAGTGGCACAATCTCAGCTCACATTTCATTTCAACATTCCATTCCATTCCTTTCAATATAACTGCATGCCACTCCATTCCACTCAATTCCATTCCATCAAATCCCAATACACTTCATTCCACTCCACTCCACTCCACTCCACTCTACTCTATTGCACTCCATTCCATTGCACTCCATGCCATTCCATTCCACTCCACTCCACTCCAATCCAGTCCACTCCCCTCCATTCCACTGCTTTCCATTCCGTTCCATTCCAATCCATTCCATTCCATTCCTTTCTTTCGACAGGATCTCACTCGGTCACCCAGGCTGGAGTGCAGTGGTACAATCTGAGCTCACATTTCATTTCACCATTCCATTCCCTTACATTCCATTCCTTTCTTTTGACAGCATTTCACCGTTCTATTCCATTCTATTCTATTCCACTCCACTGCACTCTACTGCACTCAAATCCGTTCCATTCCATTCTGTTCCACTCCATTCCACTCCATTCCACTCCATTCCATTCCACTCTCCTCCCCACTCCACTCCACACTAATCCTTTCCATACTACTCCAACCCATTTCGTTCCACTCCATTGCACTGTAGTCCACTCCACTCCCTTCCATTCCATTCCACTCCATTCCATTCCACTCCTCTCCACTCCACTCTACTCCACTAACCTCCCCTTCATTCCATTCCCTTCCATCCCATCCCATTCCACCCCATTCCTCTCCACACCACTCCATTCCACCCCATTCCTCTCCACACCACTCCATTCCACTCCACTCCCTCCACTCCACTCCACTCTATTCCATCCCATTCCATTCCAATAAATTCCACTCCAATCCACTCTATTCCATCCCATTCCATTCCAATAAATTCCACTCCAATCCACTTCACTAAACTCCATTGCATTCCATTCCATTACATCCTATTATATTCCACTCCATTCCACTCAACTCCACTCCACTACACTGAACTCCACTCCACTCCATTCCATTCCTTTCCAATCCAATACACTCCATTGCATTCCAATCCTTTATTTTGATGAGATCTCACTGTGTCACCCAGGCTTGAGTGAAGTGGCACTATCTCAGCTCACATTTCATTTCACCATTCCATTCCATTCCAATCCATTCCATTAAATTCCATTCCATTCCACTCCACTCCGCTAAACTCCACTACTTTCCACTCCATTACACTCCACTCCACTCGACTGCAGTCCACTCCACTTTGTTCAACTCCATCTCATTGCATTCCTCTCAATTTCACACAACCCTATCCACTCCACTCGATTAAATTCCATTCCACTCCACTCCACTCCAATCCCTTCCATTCCATTGCTTTCCACTCCATTCTACTCCACTCAACTGCACTCCAATCCTCTTGATCCCATACCATCCCTTTCTATTCCACTGCGTTCCACTGCACTCCACTCCACTCCACTCCATTCCATTCAATCCCATTGCATTCCACTCCATTCCACTCCACTCCACTCCAATCCATTCCACTCCATTCCACTTCCCTCCACTCCACTGAATTCCATTCCATTCCACTCCATTCCACTCCACTCCACTTCACTTCACTCCAATCCATTCCATTCCATTCTTTGCCATCCCTTTCAATTCCATTCCATTCCATTCCATTCCATTCCATTCCATTCCACTCCACTCCACTCCATTCCATTCCAATCCATTCCACTTTACGCCACTCCACTTCTCTCCACTCCACTCCATTCCATTCCATTCCATTCTATTGCACTCCACTCTACTGCACTCCTCTTCATTCCATTCCACTCCATCCCATTCCATTCCACTCCATACCTTTCCACTCCACTAAACTCCACTCCACTCCAGTCCACTCCAAGCCATTCCATTCCTTTATTTCCATAGGATCTCCCTCGGTCACCCAGGCTGGAGTGCAGTGGCACAATCACAGCCCACATTTCATTGCATTCCATTCAATTCCATTACATTCCATTACATTCCACTCCACTCCACTCCCTTCCGTTTCATCCCATTCCGTTCCACTACGTTCCACTCCACTCCACTCCATGCCACACCACTGCACTCCGCTCCACTCCATTCCATTCTATTCCATCCCATTCCATTCCATTCCTTTCTTCTGACAGGATCTCACTCTCTCAATAAGGATGGAGTGCAGTGGCACAATCTCAGCTCACATTTCATTTCACCATTCCATTCCACTGCACTCCATTCCATTCCATTCCATTGCATTCCATTGCATTCAATTCCATTCAATTCCATTTCATTCTCTTCCTTTCCATTCTACTCCACTCCACTCCACTCCATTCCACTCCACTCCTTACCACTCCTCTCCATTCCAGTCCACTCACTCCACTCCATTCCATTCAATCCCATTCCATTCCAATACATTCCACTCCACACTACCCCACTCCACTCCACTCCACTCCATTCCATTCCATTCATTCCCATTCCATTACACTCCATTACACTCCACTGCACTCCATTCCTCTCTACTCCATCCCATTCCATTCCACTCCACGCCACTCCACTCCTCTCCATTCCAATCCATTCCATTCCACTACATTCCTTTCCATTCCTTTCCTTCGACAGGATCTAACTCTGTCACACACGCTGGAGTGCAGTGTCACAATCTCATGTCACATTTCGTTTCACAATTCCATTGCCTTCCTTGCCACTCCATTCCATTCCATTCCACGTAATTCCTGTCCAATCCACTGCACTAAACTCCACTCCATGCCATTCCATTCCATTGCATTTCAGTCCATTCCAGTCCATTCCAGTCCACTCCACTTCCCTCCACTCCACTCCACCGCATTCTATTCCATTAAATTACATTCTATTCCACCCCACTCCACTCCACTACACTCCATTCCATTCCATCCCATCACATTCAACTCCATTCCACTCCTGTCCACTCCACTCCAGTCTATTCCACTCCACTCCACTGCACTCCTCTGCTCTCCACTCCATTCCATTGCATTCCATTCTTTAATGTTCCATTCCTTTCTTTCAAGAGCATTTCACCATTCCATTCCATTGCACTCCACTGCACTCTACTCCACTCCACTCAACTCCATTCCATTCCATTACACTCCATTCTATCCACTCCACTCCCCTCCATTCCAAGCCATTCCATTCCAATCCATTCCACTCCACTCCACTCTACTCTTCACTATTCCTTTCCATTCCACTCCAACCCATTTTGTTCCACTCTGTTCCACTCCACTCCACTCCATTTCCTTCCATTCCATTCCATTCCATCCCATTCCATTCCACTCTATTCCACTCCACTCCATTCCACTCCACTCCACTCAACTCCATTCCCCTACATTCCATTACAGTCCATTCCATTCCATTCCCTTCCATTCCATTGAAATCCATTCCATTCCATTGCATTCCCTTCCATTCCATTGCATTCCCTTCCATTCCATTGCATTCCATTCCATTCCCTTCCATTCCATTCCATTCCTTTCCCTTCCATTCCATTCCATTCCATTCCTTTCCCTTCCATTCCATTCCATTCCATTCCATTCCATTCCATTCCATTCCATTCCATTCCATTCCCTTCCATTCCACTGTATTCCTCTCCATTCCTTTCTTTCGACAGGATCTCACTCTGTCACAAATGCTGGTGTGGAGTGGCACAATCTCAGTTCTCATTTCATTTCACCATTCAATTGCATTCCATTCCATTGCATTCCGTTCCACTGCACTCCACTCCCCTCCAGTCCACTCCACTCCAGTGCATTTCATTCCATTCCACTCAATTCCATCCACTGAACTCCACTCTATTCCATCCCATTCCATTCCAATCAATTCCACTCCACTCCACTAAACTCCACTCCATTGCATTCCATTATTTCCCATTCCATTCCATTCCATTCCACTCAAATCCACTACACTCCACTCCACTCCACACCACTGCATTCCTTTCCATTCCATTGCAGTACTCTGCATTCCATTCCATTCCTTTCTTCCGATGGGATCTCACTGTGTTACCAAGGCTTGTGCGCAGTGTCACAATCTCAGATTGCATTTCATTTCATCACTCCATTCCATTCCATTCCATTAAATTCCATGCCATTCCACTCCACTCCACTAAACTCCACTCCATTCCACTCCATTCCACTCCACTCCACTCGACTGCAGTCCACTCTACATCCTTCCACCCCATGCCATTCCATTCCACTCCATACCACTCCACTCCAATGCACTCCACTCTATTAAATTCCATTCCACTCCACTCTGCTCCATTCCACTCCTTTCCACTCCACTCCACTCGATCCCATTCCATCCCTTTGCATTCCACTGAATTCCACTCCAGTCCACTCCAATCCACTCCCTTCCGTTCCACTGCATCCCATTGCATTCCACCCCATCTACTTCACTCCAATCCATTGCATTTCATTGCTTCCCATTGCATTCCACTGAATTCCACTCCAATTCACACCACTCAACACCACTCCACTCCACTCCACTCTACTGCACTCCAATCCATTCTTTTCCATTCCATTCCATTCCACTCCTTTTCATTCCATTACTTCCTTTCGACAGGACCTCACTCTGTCACCCAGGTTGGAATGCAGTGGCAGAATCTCAGCTCACATTTCATTTCACCATTCCATTCCTATCCATTCTATTCAATTCTATTCCATTCCATTAAATGCCACTCCAATCATCTCCACTCCATTCCATTCGACTCCACTCAACTCCACTGCACTCCACTCCACTACATTCCATTAAATTGTATTCCATTGCTGTACACTCCACTCCACTGCCCTCCAGTACATTCAATTCCATTCCATTTTTACATTCCATTCAACTCAATTCCACTCCACTGCACTCTTCTACACTCTATTCTATTCCATCCCTTTTTCATTGCACTCCATGCCACTCCACTCCACTCCACTCCATTCCTCTGCAGTGGCACAATCTCAGGCCACATTTCATTTCACAAATCCATTCCATTCCATTCCATTTCACTCCAATCAACTCCATTCCACTCCTCTCCATTTGACTCCTCTCCACTGCATTCCACTCCATTCCAATCCATTCCATTCCATTACAGTCCATTCCATTCCATTCTTTCTTACGAGAGGATCTCATTCTGTCATCCAGGCTGTAGTGCAGTGGCAAAATCTTAACTCACATTTAATTTCAACTTTCCATTCCATTCCACTGCATTCCGCTTCATTCCATTCCACTCCTGTCCACTCCACTCCACTCCATACCCCTTCATTCCATTCCATTGCATTGCATTCCGTTCCGCTCCATTCCACTACACTTCACTCCACTCCACTCCATCCCATACCATTCCACTCCATTCCGTTCCAGTGCACTCCACTCCACTCCATTCAACTCTGCTCCGCTCCACACTTCTCCACTCCACTCAACTAATCTCATTTGCATTCCATTCAACTCCATAGCATTCCATTCCTTTCTTTTGAAAGGACCTCACTCTGTCACCCATGCTAGAGTGCAGTGGCACAATATCAGCTCAGGTTTCCTTTCACCATTCTATTCCTTTGCTTTCCATTTCATTTCCTTCCATTGCATTGCGTTGCATTGCATTGCATTCCATTCCATTCAATTCCATTCCATTCAACTTCCCTCCACTCCACTCCTCTCCTCTCCATTCCATTACATTACTTTCAATTCCACTCCATTCTTCTCTACTCCACTCCACTCTACTCCACTCCAGTCCAGTCCACTCCACTCCACTCTATTCCATTCCATTCCTTTCCACTCCGTTCCATCCCATTCCTTTCTTTCAACAGGATCTCAGTCTGTCACCCAGGCTGCAGTGCGGTGGCACAATCTCAGCTCACATTTCATTTCACATTTCCATTCGATTCGATTCGATTCGATTCGATTCCATTCCATTCCATTCCATTCTGGTCCATTCCATACCATTCTATTCCATTCCACTCCACTCCACTCCAATCTACTCCATTCCATTACAATCCATTCCAATCCACTCCACTCCACTCCACTCTACTACATTGCAGTCCATTGCCTTGCACTCCATGCAATTCCATTCCTCTCCACTCCACTCCTGTCCACTCCCCTCCACTCCATTCCCATCTGTTCCATTCCATTCTCTCCATTCCATCCCATTCCTTTCTTTTGACAGGATCTCAGTCTGTCACCCAGGCTGGAGTTCAGTGGCACAATCTGAGCTCACATTTTATTTCACCATTCCATCCATTCCATTCCATTTTATTCCATTCTATTCCATTCCACTCCTTTCCATTCCATTCCATTCCACTCCACTCCACTCCACTCCACACCACTTCATTCCATTCCATTGCATTCCATTCCTATGCTCTCCGTTCCACTACATTAGGCTACACTACACTCCTCTCCCTCCCATTATATCCCATTCAATTACACTCCATTCAGCATCACTCCACTACACTACACTCCACTCCATTCAACTCCTCTCCACTTCAATCCACTCCACGCCACCCCACTCCTCTCATTTCCATTCCATTCCATTCCATTCCACTCCATTCCACTCCTTTATTTCCATGGGATCTCACTCTGTCACCCAGGCTAGATTGCAGTGGCTAAATATCAGCTCACATTTCATTTCACCATTCCATTAAATTCCATTCCTTTCCATTGTATTGCATTCCTTTCCATTTCATTCCATTCCATCCCATTCCATTTCACTCCCCTCCAATCCACCCCACTGCACTCCACTCCACTCCATTCCATTCCATTCCATTCCTCTCTATTCCATTCCATTCCTTTCTTTTGACAGGATCTCACACTGTCACCCAGGCTGGAGTGCAATGGCACAATCTCAGCTCACATTTCATTTCACCATTCCATTCCAATCCATTCCATCAATTCCATTCCATTCAATTCCATGCTACTCCAATCCTCTCCACTCCACTCCATTCCACTACACTCAACTCTACTGCACTCATCTCCACTCATCTCCACTCCAGTGCATTCCATTCCTTCGTATTCCATTGCACTCCAGTTCACTCCACTGCACTAAAATAAATTCCAATCCATTCCGTTCTTTCCATTTGTTTTATTTCCTTTCCATTCCAATGCACTCCTCTGCACTCTATCCCATTATATCCCTTTCAATTCCACTCCTTTCCACTCCACTCTACTCCACTCCAGTCCACTCCATTCCGCTGCGGTGGCACAATCTCATCTCACATTTTATTTCACCATTCCTTTCCTTTCCATTCCATTCCACTTCACATCAATCCACTCCACTCCACTCCACTCCACTTCACTCCACTCCTCTCCATTCCACTCCATTCCAATCCATTCCATTCCATTACAGTCCATTCCATTCCATGCGTTTCTTTCGAGAGTATCTTACTCTGTCATCCATGCTGGACAGCAGTGACGAAATCGCAGCTGAATTTTCATTTCACTATTCCAATCCATTGCATTCCATTCCATTCCACTCCATTCAGTTGCAATCCATTCCACTCCACGCCACTCCACTCCACTCCATCTCATTCCATCCCATACCATTCCACTCCATTCTGTTCCACTCCACTCCACTCATCCATTTGCATTCCGTTCCGTTCCATTTAACTCCATTTCATTCCATTCCTTTCTTTTGAAAGGATCTCACTCTGTCACCCAGACTAGAGTGTAGTGGCACAATATCAGCTCACTTTTCATTTCAACATTCCATTCCATTGCATTCATTCCATTCCCTTCAATTGCATTGCATTGCATTGCATTCCATTCCATTCCATCTCATTCCATTCCATTCCATTTCACTCCACTCCACTCCTCTCCATTCCACTCCCCTCCACTCCTCTCCATTCCATTCCATTCCATTCCATTCCATTCTGCTCCATTCCACTCCACTCCATTCCACTCCACTCCACTCCATTCCATTCCATTCCACTCCATTGTGTCCCATTGCTTTCTTTCTACAGGATCTCAGTCTTTCACCCAGGCTGGAGTGCACTGGAACAATCTCAGCTCACATTTCATTTCACAATTCCATTCCATTCCATTCCACTCCACTCCACTCCACTCTACTCCACTCCATTCCACTCCACTCTACTCCACCCCACTCCACTCCACTCCTTTCCATTACACTGTATTGCATTCCATTACTTTCTTTCTACATGAACTCAGTCTGTCATCCAGGCTGGACTGCAGTGACACAATCTTCCTTTTCATTTGTCCACTCCATTCCATTCCATTCCATTCCATTCCATTCCATTCCATTCCATTCCATTCCACTCCATTTCATTCCATTCCACTCCATTCCATTCCATTCCACTCCATTCCATTCCATTCCACTCCATTCCATTCCATTGCTTTCTTTCAACAGATTATCAAACTGTCACCCAGGCTGGAGTTCAGTGGCACAATGTCAGGTCATATTTTATTTCACCATTACATTCCAATCTACTACATTCCACTGCACCCCAGTACTCCTCTCCACACCCCTCCACTCGACTCTATTGCACTGCACTGCCACAATCTCAGCTCGCACTTCATTTCAACATGCTATTCCATTCCATTCCACTGCATTCCATTCCACTCCACTCCACTCCACTTTATTCCACTCCACTGCACTCCACTCCACTCCACTCCATTCCATTCCACTCCTTTCCACTCCATTCATTTCTTTTGATAGGACCTTACTCTGTCACCCAGGCTGTAGTGCAGTGGCAAAAATCTTAGCACACTTTTCATTTCACCATTCCATTCCTTTCCATTCCATTCCATAACATTCCAGTGAATTACACTCCACTCCATTCCATTCCATTCCTTTCCATTCCACTCCACTCCATCCCATTGAATCCCATTGGATGCCACTCCATTCCACTCCACTCCACCCCGCTCGATTCCACTCCATTCCATTCCATCCTATTCCATTCCTCTCCATTCCACTCCACTCCAATCCTCTCCACTACATTCAATTCCACTCTAATCCATTCCAATCCATTTCATTCCATTCCTTGCTTTCGACGGGATCTCAGTCCATCACCCACGCTGCACTGCAGTGGCACAATCTCAGCTAACATTTCATTTCTCCATTCTATTCCACTGCATTCAATTCTACTTCCTTTCATTGCATTCCATTCAATTTCCTTTCATTGCATTCCATTCCATCCACTCCACTCCACTAAACTCCACTCCATTCCACTACACTTCACTTCATTCCATTCCATCCCGTCCCATTCCACTGCACTCCACTCCATTCCATTCCATTCCTTTCCATTCCATTACACTCCATTCCACTCCACTCCCCTCCCCTCCACTGCAATCCACTCCAATCCATTCTATTCCATTCCATTCCATTCCATCCCACTCCACTCCACTCGACTCCAGTCCACTCCTTTCAATTCCATTCTTTTCCATTCCACTCCTTTCCATTCCATTCCTATCTTCCGACAGCATCTCACTCTGTCACCCAAGCAGAAGTGCAGTGGCACAATATCAGCTCACATTTTACTTCACCATTCCATTCCATTCAATTTCATTCATTTCCATTGCATTGTATTCATTTCCACTCCATTCCATCCCATTCCATTCCATTACACTGCCCTCCACTCCACTCCACTCCACTCCCTTCTTCTTCAGTGGCACAATCTCAGCTTACATTTCATTTCAACATTCCATTCCATTCCACTTCACTCCAATCCACTGCATTCCACTCCATTCCACTTCACTCCTCTCCAATCCATTCCATTCCATTCCAATCAATTCCATTCCCTTACAGTCCATTACATTCCATTCCTCTCTTTTGAGAGGATCTCTCTCTTTCATCCAGGCTGAAGAGCAGTGGCAAAATCTCAGCTCACATTTCATTTCACCATTCCATTGCATTGCATTCCATTCCATTCCACTTCATTCAGTTCTATTCCATTCCACTCCAGTCCACTCCACTTCACTCCACTCCTCTCCACACCACTTCATTCCATTTAATTGCATTCCATCACCTTCCACTTCATTCCAGTACACTTCACTCCATTCTACTCCACTCCATCCCATTCCATCCCATACAATTCCATTCCATTTCTTTCCACTCCACTCCACTCATCTCATCTGCATTCCATTCCATTTGTTTCCACTCCTCTCCACTCATCTCATTTGCATTCCATTCTATTCCATTCAACCATTCCATTCAACTCCAATCCATTCCATTCCTTTCTTTCAACAGGATCTCTCTCTGTCACCCAGTCTAGACTGCAGTGGCACAATATCAACTCTCTTTTCATTTCACCATTCCATTCTATTGCATTCCATTCCATTCCCTTCAACTGCATTTCATTCCATTCCATTCCATTCCATCCCATCCCATTCCACTCCCCTGTACTCCACTCCACTCCATTCCATTCCGTTCCATTATATTACATTACATTCTACTCCATTCGTCTCCACTGCACTCCACTCCGCTCCACTCCTTTCCATTCCATTCCACTCCACTCCACTCCATTCCATTCCATTCCACTACATTTCAAACCATTCCTTTCTTTCGACAGGATCTCAGTCTTTCACCCAGGCTGGAGTGAAGTGGAACAACCTCAGGTCACATTTCTTTTCACAATTCCATTCCATTCCACTCCATACCATTCAATGCCATTCCACTCCACTTGTCTCTACTCCGTTCCATTACACTCAATTCCACTCCACTCCACTTCACTCCACTCAATTCCACTCCATCCCATTTTATTCCACTCGATTCCACTTCAGTATACTCCACCCCACTCCACTCCACTCCCCTCCACTCATTTCCATTCCATTCCATTCCACTCTTTCATTTCATTGTTTTCTTTCGACATGTTCTCACTGTGTCACCCAGGCTGGACTGCAGTGACACAATGTCACTTTTCATTTCACCATTCCATTCCATTCCATTCCATTCCACTCCACTCCACTCCATCCCACTCCATTCCAATCCACTCCACTCTATTCCATTCCATCCCATTCCATTCCACCCCATTCCATTCCACCACACTCCACTACACTCCGCTCCACTCCATTCAACTACACTCCATTCCCTTCCATTCCACGCCGTTCCATTCCATTGCTTTCTTTCAACAGAATCTCAAACTGTGACCCAGGATGGAGTTCAGTGGTACAATCTCAGCTCATATTTCATTTCCCCATTACATTCCATTCCACTCCATTCCACTCCACTCCAGTATGCTCCACTCCACTCCACTGTATTCCACTGCAGTACCACAATCTCAGATTACACTTCTTTTCAATATTCCATTCCATTCCACTCCATTCCATTGCATTCAATTCCACTCCACTCCACTCCACTTTATTCCACTCCACTGCACTCCACTCCACTCTACTCCATTCCATTCCACTCCATTCCACTTCATTCCTATCCATTCCTTTCTTTGGAGAGAATCTTACTCTGTCGCTGGCAAAATCTCAGCACACATTTTATTTCACCATTCCATTCCATAACATTCTATTACATTCCACTCCACTCTATTCCATTCCATTCCATTCTATTCCATTCCATTCCACTCCACTCCACTCCATCCCATTGAATCCCATTGGATTCCACTCCATTCTACTCGACTGCTCTCCACTCCATTTCATTTAAATCCATCCCAATTCATATCATTCCATTGTTTGCTTTCCAGAGGATCTCACCCCATCACCCATGCTGCACTGCAGTGGCACAATCTCAGCTCACATTTCATTTCAGCATTCCATTCCATGCATACAGTTCCATTCCCTTCCATTCCTTTCCATTCCATTCCGCTCCACTCCATTCCACTCCACTGTATTCCACTCCAATCCATTCCATCCAATCCCATTCCAGTGCACTCCACTCCATTCCATTCCTTTCCTTTTCATTCCATTACTCTCCATTACAATCCACTCCCCTCCACTCCACTGCACTCAGTCCAATTCATTCCATTCCATTCCATTCCATTCCAGTCCACTCCACTCCACTCGAGTCCAATCCAGTCCATTCTATTCCATTCTTTTCCATTCCATTCCATTCCATTTGATTCCTATCTTTCGACAGCATCTCACTCTGTCACCCATGGTGGAGTGCAATGGCACAATCTCAGGTCACATTTCATTCCACCTTTCCATTCCATTCCTTTCCATTCCATTCCTTTCAATTCCATTCCATTCCATTCCATTCCCTTCCATTCCCTTCCATTCCACTCCACTCCACTCCATTCCATTCCATCTCATTCCATTCCAGTACATTCAACTCCAGTCCACTCCACTCCACACCACTACACTCTATTCTATTCCATCCACTTACATTGCACTCCATTGCACTGTGGTCCACTCCACTCCACTCCATTCAATTCAACTCCATAAAATTCCACTCCACTCCACTCCACTCCACCCCACTCCACTCCACTCCTCTCCACTCCCTTGCACTGCATTCCTTTCCATTCCACTTCATTCTATTCCATTTCTTTCCTTTGAGAGGATGTCACTCTGTCACCAAGGATGGAGGCAGGAGCACAATCTCAGCTCACATTTCATTTCACGATGCATTCCATTCCATTCCATTCCATTCCATTTCTCTTAATTCCACTCCACTCCTCTCCTCTCCACTCCACGTCATTCCATTCCATTCCATTTCGCTCCACTCCATTCCAATCCACTTCACTCCACTCCATCTAATTCAATCCCATTGCATTCCACTGCATTCCACTCCACTTCGCTCCACTCTGCTTCATTAGTTTCCATTCTTTCCCATCACATTCCACTCCATTCCACTTCTCTCCACTCCACTCCACTCCACATCTCCACTCCACATCTCCACTCCATTCCATTCTATTCCATTCCATTCCATTCCACTCCTTTATTTCGACAGCATCTCAATCTGTCACACAGGCTGGAGTGCAGTCGCACAATCTCGGCTTACATTTGATTCCTCCATTCCATTCCATTTCATTCCATTCCATTCCAATATTTTCCATTCCATTCCACTCCACTTCACTCACTCCACTCCATTCCGTTACATTCCTATCCATTCCGCTCCTCTCCATTCCACTCCATTCCATTCCATCCCACTTCATTTCTCTCCATTCCACTCCACTTGACTCCATGCCACTCCACTCGACTACCCTCTACTCCTTTCAATTCCATTTTTTTCCATTCCACTCCATTCCTTTCTTTCAAAAGGATCTCACTCTGTCATCCAGGCTGGAATGCAGTAGCACAATCTCAGCTCACATTTAATTTCAGCATTCCATTCCATTTCATTTCATTCTATTCCATTACAATCCACTCCACTCCACTCTACTCCACTAAATTCCATTCTATTCCACTCCACTTCACTGCACTCCTCTCCATTCCATCACATTCCATTGCACTCCACTCCATTCCACTCCACTCCACTCCACCCCATTCCATTCCATTCCACTCCAATACACTCCATTGCGTTAAATTCTTTCCTTTCGACAGGTTCTCACTTAGTCGCCCAGGCTGGAGTGCTTTGGCACAATATCATCTCACATTTCATTTCAACATTCCATTTCATTCCATTGCATTCCATTATTTTCCATTCCATTTCACTCCTCTCCACTCCACTCCATTCCACTCCACTCCTCTCCATTCCAGTCCCCTCCATTTCATTCCACTCCATCACATTCCGTTCCACTCCATTCCACTCCAATCCACTCCACTTCACTCCATTCCATTCCATTCCACTCCATTATATTCCATTCCTTTCTATCGACAGGATATCACTCTGTCACCGAGGTTGGAGTGCAGTGGCACAATCTCACCATACATGTCATTTCACAATTCCATTCCATTCCATTCCATTCCATTCCAATCCAATCCACTTCACTCCACTCCACTAAATTGAAATCCATCACATTCCATTTCATTCCATGCCACTCCACTACAGTCCACTCTACTCTACTCCACTCCACTCCATTCCGTTCCATTACATCCCATTTCATTCCACTCCATTCCACTCCATTCCACTCCAAAGCACTCTACTCCACTCCACTCTGTTCCATTCCATTCCATTTCATTTGACTCCATTCTATTCCATACCTCTCTTTCGACAGGGACTTACTCTGTCACAAAGGCTGGAGTGCAGTGGCACAATCTTAACTCACATTTCATTTCACCATTCCATTCCATTCCATTCCATTCCATTCCATTCCATTCCATTCCTTTCCATTCCATTCCAGTCCATTCCACTCCATTCCATTGCATTCCACTGCACTCCACTCCACTCCACTCCATAGAAATCCATCTCATTTCATTTCACTCCAGTCCTCTCCACTCCACTCCTCTCCACTCCACTCCATTCCATTTCATTCCAGTCCATTCCACTCCACTTCCCTCCACTCCACTCCAATCCACTCCACTCCACTCCATTCCATTCCATTCCTTTCCATTCCATTCCATTCCATTCCTTTCCATTCCATTCCATTCCATTCCATTCCATTCGACTCCATTCCATTCTATACTTTTCTCTCGACAGGGTCTTACTTTGTCACACAGGTTGGATTGCAGTGGCACAATCTCAACTCACATTTCGTTTCACCTTTCCATTCCATTCCATTCCTTTCCATTCCACTCCACTCCACTCCACTCCATTCCATTCCATCCAATTCCGTTCCTCTCCAATCCACTCCAGTCTGCTCCTATCCATTCCATTCCATGCATTTCCATTCCACTTCATTCCACTAAATCCACTGCACTCTATTCCACTCCATTCCATTCTATTCTATTCCACTCCATTCCATTGCATTCCATTCCATTCCATTCCATTGCATTCCATTCCATTCCATTGCATTCCATTCCATTCCATTCCATTCTATTCCATTCCATTCGATTCCATTCCATTTTACTTCACTCCACTCCTACTCCACTCCAATCTACTACATTCCATTCCATTCCACTCCCCTGCCCTCTACTCCAATCCCCTCCATTTCATCCCATTCCTTTCCACTCTATTCATTCCACTCCACTCCTCTCTGATCCACTTCACTCGTCTCCACTCCGTTCCATTCTATTACATCCCATTCCTTTCAACTCCATTCCACTCCACTGCATTCCACTCCACACAACTCCACTCCACTCCATTTAATTCTATTCCATTCCATTCCACCACATTGCATCCCATTCCTGTCCTTCGACAGGATCTCACTCTGTCACCCAGGCTGGAGTGCAGTGGCACAATCTCAGCTCACATTTCATTTAACCATTCTATTCCACTGCATTCCGTTGCATTCCTTTCCCTTCCATTCCATTCCATTAAATTCCATTCCATTTCATTCCATTCCACTCAACTCCACTGCACTCCTCTCCACTCCACTCCACTCCATGGCATTCCATTCCATTCCACTCTATTGCACTCCACTCTACTCCACTCCACCCGTTTCCAGTCCTCTCCATTCTATTCCTCTCCATCCCATTCCATTGCACTCCATTCCACTCCACTTCACTCCACTCCACTCCACTGCATGCCACTCCACTCCACTACATTACATTCCGTTCCATTCCACTCATTCCATTCCATTCCTTTGTTTTAACAGGATCTTACTCTGTCACCCAGACTGCAGTGCAATGCCAAAATCATAGTACACATTTCACTTCACGACTCCATTCCATTCCATTCCATTGCTTTCCATTCCATTCCATAACATTCCATACCTCTCCATAACATTCCATTCTATTCTACTGCACTCCATTCTATTCCCTTCCATTCCATTCCATTCCACTGCACTGCACTCCGCTGCATTCCATTGAATCCCATTCGATTCCACTCCATTCCATTCCACTCCACTCCACTCCACTCCACTCCATTCTATTCCATTCTTTTCCTTCCTGTTCCATTCCACTCCATTCCACTCCTCTCCAAAACTCTCCACTCCATTCCATTCCATTCGAATCCGTTGCACTACTTTGCATTCCATTCCTTGCTTTCGACAGGATCTCACTCCATCATCCAGTCTTCACTGCAGTGGCACAATCTCAGCTCACATTTCATTTCACCATTCCATTCCTCCACACTCCATTCCCTTCCATTCCATTCCATTCCAGTCCACTCCACTAAACTCCACCCCACTCCACTCCATTGTGTCCCATCCCATTCCACTCCACTCCACTCCATCCCACTCCTATTCACTCCAATCCATTCCTTTCCATAGCAACCCCCTCCTTCCACTCCACTCCACTCTGCTGCACTCCACTCCACTCCATTCTATTCCATTTCATTCCATGCCCCTACATTCCATTCCATTCCTTTCTTTCGACAGGATCTCACTCTGTCACCCAGGCTGTAGTGCAGTGGCACAATATCAGCTCATGTTTCATTACACCATTCCATTCCAATCCATTCCATTCCATTGTATTCCATTCCATTCCATTTAATTCCGCTGCACTCCTTTCCATTCCACTCCACTCCATTCCATTACATTCTGTTCCATTCCATTCCATTCCTCTGCATTCCACTCCACTCTACTCCACTCCAGTCATCTCCATTCCATTCCATTCCTTACCATTCCACTTCTTTCCATTCCATTCCTTTATTTCGACAGGATCTTACTCTGCAACCGAGGCTGGAGAGCAGTGGCACAATAACAGCTCAGTTTCATTTCACCATTGCATTCCATTCCATTCCATAATATTCTAATCCATTCCACTCCACTCCGCTCTGCTCCACTCCACTCCACTCCATCCCATTCCATCCCATTCCATTCCACTACAATCCACTCCACTGCACTCCACTCTTGTCCTCTCCACTACACTCCACTCCATCCCATTCGATCGCATTCCGTTCCACTCCATTCCACTCCTCTCAACTCCACTCCACTCCATTCTGTTCCATTCCATCCAATCCCATTCCACTCCACCCCACTCGACTGCACTCCACTCCACTCCATTGCCTCCCATTCCATTCTATTCAACTGCATTCCACTATATTCCTTGTTTTTGAGAGGATCTCACTCTGTGACCCACGCTAGAGTGCATTGGCACAATCTCAGCTCACCTTTCATTTAACCATTCCATTCCATTGCATTTCATTCCATTCCATTCCATTGTATTCCATTCCATTCCCTTCCTTTCCATTCCATTCCACTACATTTCACTCCATTCCACTTCACTCCATTCCACTCCGTCCCATTCCATTACACTCTAATCCACTGCATTCCACTCCACTGCACTCCATTCAATTTCATTGCATCCATTCCATTCCACTCCATTCCACTCCACTCCACTTCACTGCACTCCATTCCATTCAATTCCATTCTATTCCACTGGACTCCACTCCACTCCACTCCACTCCATTCTCCTCCATTCCTTTGCATCCCATTACATTCAATTCCATTGCATTCCATTCCTTTCTTTTGACAGGATCTCACTGTTTCTCCCAGGCTGGACTGCAGTGGCGCAATTTCAGCTGACATTTCATTTCACTATTCCATTCCATTTCATTCGATTCCGTTCCATTACACTCCACTCTACTCCATTCCATTGCATTATACTCCCTTACACTCCACTCCACTCTACGCCATTCTATTCCATTCTATTCCACTCCACTCCACTGCAATCCTCTCCACTCGATCCCATTACATTCCACTAGATTCCACTCCACTCCACTCAACTCTGTTCCACTGCATTCCATCCCTTTCCATTCTTGCCATCCCCTCCACTGCACAAGGTCAGCTCACGTTTCATTTCACCATTGGAATCCATTCCATTCCATTCCATTCCATTCCATTCCATTCCATTCCACTCCGCTCCACTCCACTCCATGCCTTTCCATTCCACTACATTCCAGTCCATTTCACTCTCCATTCCACTCCACTCCATCTCATTCTATCCCATTGCATTCCACTCCATTCCCCTCTACTCCACTCCACTCTGCTTCATTCCATTCCTTTCCATCCCACTCCACTCCATTCCATACCTCTCCACTCTACTCCATTCCACTCCTCTCCACTTCTTTCCATTCCATTCCATTCCATTTCATTCCATTCCACCTCTTTCTTTTGAGAGCATCTAACTCTGTCACACAGGCTGTTGAGCAGTGGCACAATCTCTGCTGACATTTCATTTCTCCATTCCATTCCTTTCAATTCCATACCATTTCTTTCCTTTCCACTCCATTCCACTACACTCCACTCCATTCCACTCCATTCTATTCCATCCCATTCCATTCCACTCCACTGCACCCCACTCCACTCCACTCCGTTCTATTCCATTCCACTCCACTCTTCTCCACTCCACTTCATCCATTCCACTCCATTCCATTCCATCCCATTCCATTCCACTCCATTCCACTCCTCTCCACTCCACTCCAATCCCCTCCATTCCATTCCATCCCATTCCATTCCACTCCATTCAACTCCATTCGAATCCACTCCACTCCACTCGACTATATTCCAATCCATTCAATTCCATTCTATTCCATTCCTTTCGATTGCATTGCATTCCTTTTTTTCAACAGGATCACGCTCTGTCACACAGGCTGCAGTTTAGTGGTACAATCTCAGCTCACATTTCATTTCACCATTCCATTCCATTTCGTTTCATTTCATTCCACTCCACTCCACTCCACTCCTCTAAATTCCATTCCATTCCACTCCACTTTTCTCCAGTACACTACACTCCCCTCCATTCCAACCCATTCCATTCTACTCTATTCATCTCCACTCCACTCCACTGCACTCCACTTCACTCTATTCCTTTGCATTCCACTCCATGCGACTCCACTCCACTCCAATTCATTCCATCTCATTCCATTCCACTTCATTACACCCCACTCGAGTCCACTCCACTCCACTCTATTCCATTACATCAAATTCCTTTCCACTCTGTTACACTACTCTCGACTGCACACCACTCCACTCCATTCCATTCCATTACATCAAATTCCATTCCACTCCCTTCTACCCCACTGCACTCCATTCCACTACATTCCACTCCACTCCACTCCATTCCACTCCATTCCATTCAATTCCCTCCACTCTATTCCATTCCACTCCTTTCTTTGACAGGATCTCACTGTCACCCAGGTTGGTGTGCAGTGCAAAAATCTCAGCTCACAATTCATTACACCACACCATTCCATTCCCGTCAACTCCACTCCACTTCAATACACTGCATTCCATTTAACTCCATCCCATTCCGTTCCACTCCATTCCACTCCAATCCACTCCACTCCACTCCACTCCATTCCATACCATTAAATTCCATTCTACTTCACTCCACTCCATTCCATACATTCCATTCCATTCCACTCCACTCCACTACACTCCAATCTCTTCCATTCCATTCCGTTCCTCTCCACTCCACTCCATTTCATTCCATTCCATACCTTCCTTTTGACAGTCTCTTACTCTGTCACCCAAGCTGTAGTGCAGTGGCAAAATCACAGCACACATTTCATTTTACCTTTCCATTCCATTCCATTCCATAACATTTCGTTCCATTCCATGTCACTCCATTCCATTCCATTCCATTCCATTCCATTCCATTCCATTCCATTCCATTCCATTCCATTCCATTCCATTCCACTCCACTCCACTTCACTCCATCCCATTAAATCCCATTCGATTCCACTCAATTCCACTCCACTCCACTCCACTCCATTCCATTCCATTACATCCCATTGCATTCCACTCCATTCCAATCCACTCCACTCCACACCACTCCATTCCATTCCATTACATCCCACTCCATTCCAATCCACTCCACTCCAATCCAATTCTCTCCATCCCATTCCTTTCCATTCTAATCCATTCCACTCCATTCCATTCCATTCCATTCCAGTACATTCCACTAACTTCCATTCCATTCCTTGTTTTCAACAGGTCCTCACTCCATCACCCAGACTGCACTGCAGTGGCAAAATCTCACCTCACATTAATTTCACCATTCCATTCCACTGCAATCCTTTCCATTTCATTCCATTCCACACCATTCCAGACCATTCCATTCCACTCCACTCCATTAATCTCCACTCCATTCCAATCCACTCCACTCCATTGCATTCAATCCCGTCCCACCCCATTCCACTCCACTTCTCTCCATTCCACTCCATTCCATTCTTTCCCATTCCATTTCATTCCTCTCAATTCCATTGTATTCCTTTCTTTCGACCGGATCTCACTCTCTCACCAAGGCTGGATTGCAGTGGAAATATATCAGCTAAGGTTTCATTCCACCTTTCCTTTCCATTCCTTCCCATCCCATTTAATTCCACTCCACCACACTCCAATCCACTGCATGCCATTCCTTTCCATTCAATTCCATTCCACTCCACTCTAGTCCACTTCACTCCAGTCCACTCCACTCCATTCCATTCCATCCCTTTCCATTTCAATCCATTCCACTCCCCTCCACTCAACTCCACTAAAGTACATTCCATTCCGTTTCATCCCATTCCATTGCACTCCATTCCACTCCACTCCACTCCAATCCACTCCACTCCACTCCTCTCCATTCCATTTCATTCCATAACATTCCACTCCATTCCATAACATTCCACTCCGTTCCATTCCATTCCTTACTTTCACAGGATCCTTCTGTCACCCAGGCTGGAGTGCAGTGACACAATATCAGCTAATGTTTCATTTAAAAATTCCATTCGGTTTCATTCCATTCCATTCCATTCAATACATTCCACTCCATTCCACTCCCCTCCATTCCATTCCATTCCATTCTATACATTCCATTCCGTTCCACTCACCTCCAATCCATTCCATTCCATTCCATTCCATTCCATTCTATTTCATTCCATTCCATTCCATTCAACTCCACTCCTCTCCACTCAACTCCACTCCAGTCCATTCTACTCCATTCCTTTCCATTCCATTGCACTGCATTCCACTCCACTAAACTCCACTCCACTCCATCCCATTCCAATCCATTCTATTCCACTCCAATACCCACTAATCCACTCCACTCCTTTCCACTCCACTCCACTGCAACACATTCTATCCCATTCTGTTCCACTGCATTCTACTCCACACGACTTCATTCCACTCGATGCCACTCCATTCCATTCCACTCTACTCCTCTCCACTCCATAGCATTCCATTCCATTCCGTTTCACTGCATTCCATTCCATTCCTTATTTTCGACAGGATCTCCCTCTGTGTCCCTGGCTGGAGTGCATTGGCAAAATCTCAGTTGACATTTCATTTCACCGTTCCATTCCATTGCATTCCATTCCATTCCATTGCATTCCATTCCAATCCATTCCATTCCACTCCACTCCACTCCACCCACATCATTCCATTCCTTTCATCTCCTTGCAGAGTTAGTTCCTTTCAAACGAAAGGAATGGAATGGAATGGAGTGAATTAGAATGGAATGGAGTGGAGTGGGATGGACTAGAGTGGAGTGGAATGGAGTGGAGTGGGGTGCAGTGAAGTGGAGTGGAGTGCAATGGATTGGAATGGAAAGGGATGGAATGTAATGGAGTGGATTGGACTGGAGTTTAGTAGAGTGGAATGGAGTGGAATTGAAATGGATTGAGTGTTTTGGAGTTTAGTGGAGTTGAATGGAGTGGATTGGAGTGGAATCGAAAGGAGTGGAGTGTAATGAAATGGAATGGAGTGGAGTGGAGTGGAGTGGAATGGAATGGACTGGAAAGGAATGGATTGAAATGGAAATGAATGGATTGCCAAAATGAAATGTGAGATGAGAATGTGCTACTGCACTCCAGTCTGGGTGACAGAGCGAGAGTGGAGTGTAGTGGCGTGGAGAAGAGTGGAATGGAGAGGAGTAGGGTGGGGTGGGATGGGATGGAATGGAATGGGGTGGAGTGGAGTGTAGAAGATTGTGGTGGAGTGGAGTGTTGTGGAGAGGAGTGGAGTGGAGTATAGTATAGTGGTATGTAGTGGAATTTAATGGAATGGAGTGGAGTGGAGTGGAAAGGAGTGTAATGGAATGTCATGGACGGGAATGGAGTGGAGCGCAGAGGAGTGGAGCAGAGTGGAAAGGAATGGGGTGGAATGGGATGGGATGTGAAGGAATGTAGTGGAGTGAAGTGCAGTGAGTGAAATGTAATGGAATGGAATGGTGAAATAACATGTGAACTGAGATTGTGGCACTGCATTCCAGCCTGGGTGAGAGATTGGGATCCTGTCAAAAGAAAGGAATGAAATGGAATGGAGTGGAATGGAATGGAATGGAATAGAATGGAATGGAATAGAGTGGAGTGGAGTGAAGTGGAGGGGAGCCGAATGGAGTGTAATGCAATGGGAGAGAATGGAATGGAATGGAGTGAGGTGGAGTTGAGTGGAGTGGAATGCAGTCGAATGGAATGGAACGGAATGGGATCGAGTGGAGTCGCGTGGAGTGAAGTGGAGTGGAATGCAGTGGAATGGAATGGAATGGAGTGGAGGGGAGGGGAGTGGAGTGGTGTGGAATGGAGTGGAATGGTATGGAATGGAATGGAGTATAGTGGAGTGGAGTTGAAAGGAATGGAGTGGAATGGAGTAGAGTGGAGTAGAGTGGAAAGGAGTGGAATGGAATGGAATGGAATGGAGTAGAGTGGAGTCGAGTGGCAAGGAATGGAATAGAATGGAGTAGAGTGGAATGGAGTGAAAAGGAATGGAATGGAATGGATTAGAGTGGAGTGGAGTGGAAAGGAATGGAGTGGAATGGAGTAGAGCGGAGTGGAGTGGAAGGGAATGGAATATAATGCAATAGAGTGGAGTGGAGAGGAATGGAATAGAATGGAATAGTGACATGAAATGTCAGTTGTTAATGTGCCACTGAATTCCAGCCTGGATGACACAGTGAGATCCTTTCAAAAGAAAGGAATGGAATTGAATGGATAGGATTGCAATGGAATATAATGGAATGGAGTGGAGTGCAGTGGAATGAAGGGGAGTGGAATGAAGTGGAATGGAATGGAATGGAATTGAGTGGAATGGAGTGGAATGGAGTTGACTGGAGAGGAGAGGAGTGGATTAGAGTTGATGGGATGGAATGCAATGAAGTAGAGTGGATTTGGTTGGAATGGAGTAGAGTGGAGTGGAGTGGAATGGAATAAAATGGAATGGAATGGTGAAATGAAATCTGAGCTGAGATTGTGCCACTGCACTCCAGCCTGGGTGACAGAGTGAGAACCTGTCGAAAGAAGGTAATGCAATGGAATGGAGTGGAATGGAATGGAAAGGAATGGAATGCAATGGAATATAACAGAAAGGAATGGAATGGAATGGAATGCAGTGGACTGGAGTGGAGTGGAGTGGAGTGGAATGGAATGGAGGGGAGCGGAATGGAATGGAAATGGATGGAATGGAATGGAATGGTGTGGAGTGGAGTGGAAGGAAATGGGTTGGAAAGGAATGGAGTAGAATGGAGTGGATTTGAGTGGAGTTTAATGGAGTGGAGTAGAGTGGAGTGGAGTGCAGTGGAGTGGAGTGGAATGGAGTGGAATGGAATGGACTGGAGTGGACTGGAGTGGAATGGAGAGGAATGGAAAAGGATTTAATGAAATGGAGTGGAGTGGAGTAGAGAGGAGTGGAATGGAGTGGAATTGAATGGAGTGGAAAGGAACTGAATGAACTGGAGAGGAGTGGAGTGGAATGAAATGGAATGGAATGAAATAGAATGGAATGGAATAGAATGGTGAAATGAAATGTGAGCTGAGATTGTGCCACTTCACTCAAGCCTGGGTGACAGAGTGAGATCTTGTTGAAAGAAAGGAATGGAATGGAAAGGAGTGGAATGGAATGGAATGGAGTGGAGTGGCGTGTGGTGTAGTGCAGTGGAGTGGAGTGGAGTGGAATGGAGTCGAATTGAGTGGAATGAAAAGGCATGGAATGTAATGGAGTGGAGTGGAGTGGAGTGGAATGGTGTGGAAAGTAATGGAGTGGAATAGAGTGGAGTGGAGTGGAATGGTGTGGAATGGAGTGGAATGGAATAGAATGGAATGGAATGGAATGGTGAAATGAAATGTGAACTGAGTCATTGCCACTGCACTCAAACCTGGGTGACAGAGTGAGATCCTGCCGAAAGAAAGGAATTGAATGGAATGGTGTGCAATGGAAAGGAATGGAGTGGAGTGGAGTGGTGTGGGGTGTAGTGGGGTGGAGTGAAGTGGAGTGGAGCTGAGTGGAGCAGAATGGAAAGGGATGGAATGTAATGGAGTGGAGTAGAGTGGAGTGGAGTGGAATGGAGTGGAATTGAATTGAATTGAATGGAGTGGAGTGGATTTGAGTGGAGTGGAGTGGAGCGGAGTGGAATGATACGGAGTGGAAAGGAATGGAAGAGAATGGAATGTAGTGGAGTGGAGTGGATTGGAGAGGAGTAGAGCACAGTGGAATTGATTGGAATGGACTGGAGAGTAATAGAATGGTGAAATGAAATGTGAGCTAAGATAGTGTGATTGCAATACATCCTGGGTGACAGAGTGAAATCCTGTCGAAAGAAAGGAATGGAATGGAGTGCAGTGGAATGGAATGGAATGGAATGGAGTGCAGTGGAGTGGAGAGGAGTGGAGCAGAGTGGAACGGAGTGGAATAGAATGGGATGGGATGGAATGGAATGGAGTGGAGTGGAGTGGAGTGGA
The DNA here is from genome assembly GCF_028885655.2 of Pongo abelii. NCBI lineage: Eukaryota > Metazoa > Chordata > Mammalia > Primates > Hominidae > Pongo > Pongo abelii. The sequence goes on from NC_071997.2 coordinate 4,420,862, forward strand.
ATGGTGTGGAGAGGAATGAAGTGGAATGGAGTGGAGAAGAGTGGAGTGGAGTATATTGGACTGCACTGGAGTGGAATGGAGTGTGATATAATCGGATGGAATGGAATGGAATAGCTTAGAATGGAGTGGAGTGGAGTGGAGTGAAATGGAATGGTGTGGAGGTGAGTGGAGTGCAGTGGAATGGAGTGGAGCTGAATATAGTGGAGTGGAGTGGATAGGAGTGGAGTGGAGTTTAATGGAGTGGAATGGAATGGAGTGGAGTGGAGTGCAGTGGATTGCAATGGAGAGAAATGTAATGGAATGTAATGGAGTGGAATGGAATGGATTGGAATGGTGAAATGAAATGTGAGCTGAGATTGTGCAACTTCAATCGAGCCTGGGTGACAGATTGAGATCCTGGTGAAAGAAAGGAATGGAATAGAATGGAGTGGAATGGAATGGAATTGTATGGAGTGGAGTGGAGGGGAGTGGAGTGGAGTGGTATGGAATGGAAAGTGATGGAATGGAATGAAATGCAGTGGAGTGAAATGGAGTAGAGTGGAATGGAGTGGAATAGAAAGGAATGGAATGTACTGGAGTTAAGTGGAGTGGAGTGGAGTGGAGTGGAATGGAATGGAATGAATGGAATGGAAAGGAATGGTGAAATGTAATATGAGCTGAGATAGTGCCACTGCACTGTAGTCTTTGTGAAAGGCTGAGATCCGGTACAAAGAAAGGAATGGAATGCAATGGAGTGTAATGCAATGGAACGGAATGGAATGGATTGGAGTGGAGTGGATTGGAGTGTAGAATAGTGGAATTGAGTGGAATGGACCGTAATGGAATGGGTGGGAATGGAATGGAGTGGAGTGAAGTGCAGTGGAGTGGAGTGGAGTGGAGTGGAGTGGAATTAAATGGAATGGAATAGAATGCAATGGAACAGAATGGAATGGAATTGAATGGAATGTTAAAATGAAATGTGAGCTGAGATTGTTCCACTGCACACTAGCCTGGGTGGCAGGGTGAGATCCTGTCGAAAGAGAGGAATGGAATGGATTGGAGTGAAATGGAATGTAATGCAAATGAATTCAGTGGAGTGGAGTGGAGAGGGGTGGTGTGGAGTAGATTGGATTGTTGTGGAGTGGAGTTGTTTGGAGTGGAGTGTAGAGGAATGGAATGGAATTCAATGGGATGGAATGGAATGGAATAGCGTGGAGTGCAGAGGAGAGGAGTGGAATGGAGTGTAAAGGAATATGATGGAGTGTAACTGAGTGGAGTAGACAGGAATGGATTTTAGCTGAGTGGAACTGAGTGCAAACGAATGGAATGGAATGGAGTGGAGCTGAGTGGAATGGAGTCGAATGGAATGTAATGAAATGGTGCAATGAAATGTGAGCTGAGATTTTGCTACTGCACTCCAGCCTGGGTGACAGAGTGAGATCTTGTCAAAAGAAAACAATGGAATAGAATGGAGTGGAATGGAATGGGGTGGAATAGTATGGAGTTGATGGTAGCGGAGTGGAGCGAAATGGAATGGAGTGGAATGGAATGGAGTGGAAAGGAATGGCATGGGATGGAATGTAATGGAATGGAGAAGACTGTATTATATTGGAGTGGATAGGAGTGGAGTGGCATGGAGTGCAATGGAATGGAGTGGAGTGGAGGGCAGTGGAGTAGAATGGAAAGGAAAGGAATGGAATGGAGTGGAATGAAATGGAATGGTGAAATGAAATATGAGTTGAGATTTTGTCACTGCACTCCAGCCTGGGTGACAGAGTGAGATTCTGTCAAAAGAAAGGAATGGAATGGTGTGGAGTGGAAAGGAATGGAATGGAATGGAGTGGAGTGGAGTGGAGTGGAGGAGAATTGAGTGGAATGGAATGGAATGTAGTTTAGTGGAATGGAGTGCTGTGGAGTGGAGTGGATTGGAGTTTGGTGGATTGGAAAGGAGTGGAATGGAATGGAGTGGATTGGAGTGGAGAGAAATGGAATGGAATGGAACGGAATGGTGAAATGAAATGTGCACTGAGATTGTGCCACTGAACTCCAGACTGGGTGACAGAGTATGATCCTGTTGAAAGAAACGAGTGGAATGGAATGGAGTGGAATAGAATGGAATGGAATGGAAAGGCTTAGAATGGAGTGGAGTGGATTGGAGTAGAGTGGAGTGGAGTGGAATTGATAGCAACGGAATGGGATGGAATGGAGTGGAATGGTGTGGATTGAAGTGGAGTGGAGTGGAGTGCAATATAGGGTAATGGAATGGGAAGGAATGGGATCGACTGGAGTGGAGTGGAATGGAATAGAGTGGAGTGGAATGGAGTGGAGTGGAGTGCAATATAGTGTAATGGAATGGGAAGGAATGGGATCGACTGGAGTGGAGTGGAATGGAACAGAGTGGAGTGGAATGGAGTGGAGTAGAGTGAATGCTAAGGGAATGCAGTGGAGTGGAGGGTATGGGAATGCTGCGGAATGGAGTGGAGTGCGCTGGAGTGGAATGGATTCGAATGTAGTGGAGTGGAATGAAATGGAATGGAATGGATTGGAATGGAATGGAATAGAATAGAATGGATTGGTGAAATGGAATATGAGATGAGATTATGCCACTTCACTCAAGCCTGGGTGACAGAGTGAGATTCTGTCGCAAGAAAGGAATGGAATGGAATGGAGTGGAATGGAATGGAATACAATGGAATGGAGTGGAGTGGAGAGGAGTGGTGTGGCGTCTATTGGAGTGCAGTGGAGTGGAGTGTAGTGGAGTCCAATGGAGTGGAATTGAAAGGGATGGAATGTAATGGAGTGGATTGGAGTGGAGTGGAATGGAGTGCAATGGAATGGAAAGGAATGGAGTGGAGTGGAGTTCTGTGGAATGGAATGGAATGGAATGGAATGTTGAAATGAAATGTGAGCTGTGACTGTGCCACTGCACTCAAGCCTGGGTGTCAGTGAGAACGTGTCAAAGGAAAGGAATGGAATGGATTGGAATTGTGTGGAATGGAATGGCTTGCAGTGGAGTGGACTGGAGGGAAGTGGTGTGGGGTGGAGTGGAATGGAGCAAAGTGGAGTGGAGTAGAATTGAGTGGAGATCCTGGTGAAGGAAAGGAATTGAATGGAATGGAGTGGAATGGAATGGAATTGAACGAAGTGGAGTGGAGAGGAGTGGAGTGGGCTGGAGTGGAATGGAATGGGATGGAATGGAATGAAATGGAGCAGAGTGGAGTGGAGTGGAAAGGAGTGGAATGGAAAGGGATGGAATGTAATGGAGTTGAGTGGAGTGGAGTGGAGTGGAATGGAAAGGAATGGTGAAACGCAATGTGAGCTGAGATTGTGCCACTGCACTCCAGCCTGTGTGACAGAGACAGATCCTGTAGAAAGAAAGGAATGGAATGCAATGGAGTGTAAAGCAAAAGAACGGAACAGAATGGATTGGAGGAGTTGAGTGGAGACGATTGGCGTGGAGTGGAATACACTGTAATGGAATAGAATGCATTGGAGTGGAGTGGAATGCAGTGGAGTGGAATGGAGTGGAGTGGAATGGAATGGAGTGTAGTAGAATAGAGTGGATAGGAAAGGAATGGAATGCAACAGAATAGAATGGATTGGAGTGGAAAGGAATGGATTGGAATGGAATGGAGTGGAGAGGAGTGGAGTGGTGAGTAGAATGGAGAGTAATGGAAAGCGATGGAATGGAATGGAGTTCCGTGGAGTAGAGTGGAGTGATGTAGAGTGGAATGGAGTGGTGTAGAATGATGCGGAGTGCAGTGGAGTGGAGTGGTATGGAATGGAATGGAATGGAAAGGAAAAATGAAATGTGAGCTGAGATTGTGCCATTGCACTCCAGCCTGAGTGACTGAGTGAGATCCTTTAGAAGGAAAGGAATGGAATGGAATGGAGTGGAATGGAATGGAATGGAATGAGAGGAGTGGAATGTTGAGGAGTGGAATGAAATGCGATGGAGTGCAATGGAATGGATTGGAGTGAAGTGGAGTGGAGTGCAATGGCATGGATTGGAATGGAATGGAAGGGAATGGAATGGAGTGGGCTGGAGTGGAGAGGAGTGGAGCGGAGTGGAATGGATTGGAATGGACTGGAGTGGAATGGAATGGTGAAATGAAATGCCAGTTGAGGTAGTGCGACCACAATGCAGGCGGGGTGACAGAGTGAAATCCTGTCAAAAGAAAGGAATTGAATGGAATGCAGTGGAATTGTATTGAAAGGAATGGAACAGAGAGCAGTGGAGTGGAGTGGAGTGGAAGAGAGCAGAATGGAGTGGAATACAATGGGATGCAATGGAATGGAATGGAATGGAGTGGACTGGATTGGAGTGGATTGGAGTGGAATGAAGTAGAATGGACTGGAGAGGAGTGGAGTGGAGTGGATTGGAAGAGTGGTGTGGAATAGAGTGTGGTGGAATGGAGTGTGATAGAATGGGATGGAATGGAATGGATTGGAATGCAGTGGACTGGATTGTAGTGGATTGGAGTGTAATGAAGTGAAGCTGACTTGAATGGAGTAGAGTGGATAGGAGTGGAGGGGATTGGAATGGAGTAGATTGGAATGGAGTGGAGTGGAGTACAGTGGAGTACAATGGAGAGAAATAGAATAGAATGGAATGGAGTGGAATGGAAGGGAATGGAATGGTGAAATGAAATATGAGCTGAGATTGTGCAACTGCACTCCAGCCTGGGTGACAGAATGAGATCCGGGCGAAAGAAAGTAATGGAATGGAATGGAGTGGAAGGGAATGGAATTGAATGGAGTGGAGTGGAGGGGAGGGGAGTGGAGTGGAGTGGAATGGAATGGGATGGAATGAAATGAAATGCAGTGGAGTGGAGTGGAAGGGACTGGAATGAAAAGGGATGGAATATAATGGAGTTAAGTGATTTAGAGTGGAGTGGAGTGGAATGGAGTGGAGTGAAGTTGAGTAGAATGGAGTGGAGTGGAATAGAATGGAATGGAATGGAATGGTGAAATGAAATGTGAGCTTAGATTGTGCCACTGCACTCCTGCCTGTGTGACAGAGTGAGATGCCGTACAAAGACATTAATGGAATGCAATGGAGTGTAATTCAATGGAACGGAATGGAATGGATTGGAGTGGAGGAGAGTGAGTGCAGAAGAGTGGAGTGGAGTGGAATGGACTGGAATGGAATGGGATGGAATGGAATGGAGTGGAGTGGAGTGCCGTGGCGTGGAGAAAAGTGGAGTGGAGAGGAATTAAATGGAATGGAATGGAATACAATGGAATTGAATGAAATGGAATGGAATGCAATGGAATGGAATGGAATAGAATGGAATGGTGAAATGAAATGTGAGCTGAGATTGTGCCACTGCACTCCTGCCTGTGTGACAGAGTGAGATCCTGTACAAAGACATTAATGGAATGCAATGCAGTGTAATTCAATGGAACGGAATAGAATGGATTGGAGTGGAGGAGAGTGAGTGCAGAAGAGTGGAGTGGAGTGGAATGGACTGTAATGGAATGGGATGGAATGGAATGGAGTGTAGTGTAGTGCCGTGGAGTGGAGAGAAGTGGAGTGGAGTGGAATTAAATGGAATGGAATGGAATGAAATGGAATGGAATGGAATGGAATTGAATGGAATGGTGAAATGAAATGTGAGCTGAGATTGTGGCACTGCACACCAGCCTGGGTGACAGAATGAGATCAAGTCAAAAGGGAGAAATGGAATGGAATGGAGTGAAATGGAATGGAATGCAAAGGAATGGAGTGGAGTGGAGTGAGGTGGAGTGGAGTGGAGTGGGGTGGATTGGAGTGGAGTGGAGTGGAGTGGGGTGGTTTGGAGTGGAGTGGATTGGAGTGGAGTGGAATGAAATGGAATTTAATGGGATGAAATCGAATGGAATAGGGTGGAGTGGAGTGGATTGGAGTGGAAAGGCATATGATGGAGTGTGATTGAGTGGAGTAGAGACAAGTGGATTTTAGCGGAGTGAAATGGAGTGTAAAGAATGTAAGGGAATGGAATGGAGTTGTGTGGAGTTGAATGGAATGTTGTCAAATGTAATGTAATGGAATGTAATGGAATGGTTAAATGAAATGTGAGCTGAGATTGTGCTACTACACTCCAGCCTGGGTGACAGAGTGTGATACCTTCAAAAGAAATGAATGTAATAGAATGGAGTGGAATGGAATGGAGTGGAATGGCATGGAGTGGAGTGCGCTGGATTGGAGTGGATTGGAGTGGAATGGAGAGGAGTGGAGTGGAATGGAGTGGAAAGGAATGAGATGAGACGGAATGGAATGGAATGGAGTGGATTGTATTATATAGGATTGGATAGGAGTAGAGAGGCATGGAGCAGAATGGAACGGAGGGGAGTGGAGTGGAGTTGAGTGGAGTGGAATGGAATGGAGTGGAATGCAAAGGAATGGTGAAATGAAATGAGAGCCGAGATTGTGTCACTGCACTCCAGCCTGGGTAACAGAGTGAGATCCTGTCGAAAGACAGGAATGGGATTGAAAGAAGTGGAGCGAACGGAATGGAATGGAATTGAGTTGATTGGTGTGGAGTGGAGTGGAATGGAGTGGAATGGAATGGAAGGCAGTGGAGTTAAGTGGAGTGTCGTGGAGTGGAATGGAATGGAGTGGAATGGAATGGAAGGGAGTGGAGTTAAGTGCAGTGCCGTGGAGTGGAATGGAATGGAATGGAAAGGAATGTTGAAATGAAATATGAGCTGTGATTGTGCCACAGCACTCCAGCCTTGGTGACAGAGTGAAATCCTGTCAAAAGAAAATATTGGAAAGGATTGGAGTGGCATGGAATGGAATAGAAGGGAATTGATTGTAGTGGAGTGGAGGGGAGTAGAGTGGAGTGGAATGAAGTGGAGTGGAATGGAATGGGATGGAATGAAATGGAATGGTTTGGAGTGGAGAAGAGGGTAGTGGAGTCGATTGGAGTGGAGTGTAATGGAATGAGAAAGTAGGGAATGGAGTGGAGAGGAGTGCAGTTTAGTGGAGATAAATTGAGTGGAATGGAATGCCATGCAATGGAGATGAGTGAAGTGGAGAGGAGTGGAGTGCAATGGCATGGAAATTAATGGAATGGAATGGAAAGGAAAGGAATGGAATGGAATGGAATGGAGTTGAGTGAAGTGGAGTGGAATATAACAGAGTGAAATGGAACGTAATGGAATATAATGGAATGGTGAAATGAAATGCGAGCACAGATTGGATAACTGCACTTCAGCCTGGATGACAGAGTGGGATCCTCTCAAAAGAAAGGAAGGGAACGGAATGGAGTGTAATGGAACGGAATGGAGAGGAGTGGAGTGGTGTGGCGTGGAGAGGAGTGGAGTGGAATGGAGTGGAATGGAAAGGGATGGAATGTAATGAAAAGGAGTGGAGTGGAATGGAGCGCAGTGGAATGGAGTGGAGAGGAGTGGAATGGAATGGAGTGGAATGGAGTGGAGTGGAGTGGAGTGGATTGGAATGGAATGGATTGGAATGAAATAAAATAGAATGGAATGGAGTGGAGTGGAGAGGACTGGAGTATATTGGAGTGGAATGTAGAGTAATGGAATGCGATGGAATGGAATGGAGTGCAGTGGAGTGGAGTGGAATGGAGTTGAGAAGAATGGATTGGAGTGGAGTGGAATGGAGTGGAATGGAGAGGAATGAAAGGAAAGGAATGGAATGGAATGGAATGGTGAAATGAAATGTGAGCTGAGGTTGTGCCATTGCTTTCCAGTCTTGGTGACAGTGTGAGATCCTTTTGAAGAAAGGAATGGAATGCAATGGGGTGAAATGGAAAGGAATGTAGTGGAGTGGAGTGGAGTGGAGAGGAGTGGAATGAAATGCGATGCGGTGGAGTGGAATGGATTGGAGTGAAGTGAGTGGAGGGTAGTGGAGTGGAATTGAATTGAATGGAATGGAATGGAAGGCAATGGAATGGAGTGGAGTGGAGAGGAGTGGAGCAGAGTGGAATGGAGTGGAATGGAAGGGAGTAGAATGCAATGGTGAAATGAAATGTGAGCTGAGATAGTGCAACTGCAATGCTGCCTGGATGACAGAGTGAAATCATGCTGAAAGAAACGAATGGAATGGAATGCAGTAGAATGGAATGGAACGGAATGGAATAGAGTGGAGTGGAGAGGAGTGGAGTGGAGTGGAGTAAAGTGGAATGGAGTGGCATAGAATATGATGGAATGTAATGGAATAGAGTGGAGTGGAGTGGATTGGAGTGGAGTGGATTGGAATGGAATGGGATGGAATGGAGAGGTGTGGAGTAGAGTGGAGTGGAATGGAGTGGAGAGGAGTGGTGGGGAGTGCAGTGGAGTGGAATTGAAAGGAATGAAATGGAATGCTGGAATGGAAAGGAATGGAATGGAATCATGAAATAGAATGTGAGCTGAGATCATGCAACTGCACTTCAGCCAGGGAGACACATTAGATCCTGTCAAAAGAAAGGAATGGAGGGGAATGGAATGGATTGGAATGGATTTTAGTGGAGTGGAGTGGAGTTGAATCGAGTATGATGGAAAGTTATGGAATGGAATGGTGTGGAGTGGAGAGGAGTGGAGTGGAATTTAATGGGTTGTAACGGGATGGAGTGTAGTGGAGTCGAGTGGAGAGTAATGGAATGGAGTGGAAGGCAGTGGAGTGGAGTGGAATGGAGTGGAGTTGAATGTAGGGGAATGGAGTAGATTGTAGTGGAGTGGAGTGGAATGGAGTGGAATGGAGTGGAGTGGAGTACAGTGGACTGCAATAGATTGGAATGGAATGGGATGGAATGGAAAGGAGTGCAGTGGAGTGGAATGTAGTGTATTTGAGTGTATAAGACTGGAGTGGAGTGGAATGAAATGGAATGGAGTGGAGTGGAATGTACTGTGGTTGAGTGTATAAGACTGGAGGGGAGTGCAATGAAGTGGAATGGAGTGGAGTGGAGTAGAGTGGAGTTCAGTGGAATGGAATGGCATGGAATAGAATGGAATGGAATGGTGAAATGAAATGTGAGCTGATATTGTGCTACAACACTCCAGACTGGGTGAGAGAGTGAGATCCTGTTGAAAGCAAGGAACGGAATGGAATGGAATGGACTGGAGGGGAGAGGAGTGGAGTGGAGTGGAATGGAGTGGGATTTAATGGAATATAATGAAGTGGAATGGAGAGGAGTGGAGTGGAGTGGAGTGGAGTAGAATGGAATGGAGTGGAATAGAATGAAAAGGAATGGAATGGAATGGAATGGTGATATGAAATGAGAGCTGAGATCGTGCCACTGCACTAGAGTGTGGGTGACAAAGTGAGATCCTGTCGAATGAAAGAATGGAATGGAATAGAGCGGAATGGAATGGAAAGGAATGGAGTGGAGTTTAGTGGAGTGGAGTAGAATGGAGTGGAATGGAATGGGATGGAATGGAAAGGAGTTCAGTGGACTGGTGTGAAGTGAACTGGAGTGGAATGGAAAGGGAGGGAATGGAGTGGAGTGGAGTGGAGTGGTGTTGAGCAGAGTGGAAAAGAATGGGAAGGAATTTAATGGTGAAATGAAATGTGAGCTGAGATTATGCCACTGAATTGCAGCCTGACTCAAAGAGTGAGATCCTGTCAAAAGAAAGGAAAGATCAGAATGTAGTGGAATGTAATGGAATGAAGTGGATTGGAGTGGAGTGGAATGGAGTAGAAAGGAATGGAATGGAATGGAATGGAGTGGAATGGAATGGAAGGGAATGGTGAAATGAAATATGAGCTGATATTTTGCCACTGCACTCCAGCCTGTCTGACAGAGTGAGATCTTGTCGAAAGAAAGGAATAGAAAGAATTGGAGTGGACTGGAATGGAATCTAATGGAGTGGAGTGGAGTGGAGTGGAGTGGATTAGAGTGGAGTGCAGTGCAATCGAGTGGAATGGAATGGGATGGAATGGAATGGAGTGGAGTAGGGTGGAGTGAAATCGAGTGGAGTGGAATGGAGTGGGCTGGAGTGGAGCCGAGTGAAATGGAAAGGAATGGAATGCAATGGAAAGAAAAGTAATGGAATGGAAAGGAATGGAATGGAATGGAATGGCATGGATTGGAAAGGAAATGAATGGAATGGTGACATGAAATGAGAGCTGATATTGTGCCACTGCACTCCATCCTGGGTGAAAGAACGACAACCTGTGGAAAGAAATGAATGGAATGGAATGCAATGTAATGGAATGGAGTGGAGTACAGTTGATTGGTGTGGGGGGAATGGAGCGGAATGGAAAGGGATGGAATCCAATGGAGTGGAGTGGAATGGAATGGAGTGGAGTGGAGTGGACTGGAGTGGAGTGTGGTGGATTGGAATGGATAGGAATGGAATGGGATGCAATAGAATGGAGTGGAGTGGAGTGGAGTGGAATGGAGTGGAATGTATTGGAGTAGAGTGGTGTAGAGTGGTGTGGAGTGGAGTGGAATGGTATGGAATGGAACAGAATGAAATGGAATGGAATGATGAAATGATGTGTGAGCTTAGCTTTTGCCACTGCACTCCTTCCTGAGTGACAGAGTGAGGACCTTTCATAAGAAAGGAATGGAATGGAATGGAGAGGAATAGAATGGAGTGGAGCGGAGTGGAGTGTAGTGGAATGGAGTAGAAAGGAATGGGATGGAATGGAATGCGGTGGAGTGAAGTGGAGTTGTGTGGGATGGACGGGCATGGAGTAGAATGGAGTGGAACGGAATCGGAGAGAATGGAATGGAGTAGAGTGCAGTGGAGTAGATTGGAGTGGAGCAGAATGGAGTGGAATGCAACAGAATGGAATGGAATGGGATGGGATGAAGCGGAGTAGAGTGGAGTGGAGTGGAATTGTGTGGACTGGACTGGACTGGAGTGCAATGCAGTGGAATGGAATTGGATAGAATGGAATGGAAGGGAGTGCAGTGGAGTAGAATGGAGTAGAATGGAATGGGATGGAATAGGATGGACTGGAGTGGAGTGGAGTGGAGTTGATTGGAGTGGAGTGGAGTGGAGTGAAGTGTAGTGGAGTGGAATGGGATGAAATGGAATGGAATGGAAAGGAATGGTGAAATGAAATGGCAGCCTAGATTGTGACACTGACTCTAGTCTCAGTGACAGACAGATCCTTTCGACAGAAAGGAATGGAATGGAGTAGAAGGTAATGGAATGGAACAGAATGGAATGGAATGGAGTGCAGTGGAGTGGCGTGGAGTGGAGTTGTTTGGAGTGGACTGGAGAGGATTAGAAAGTATTGGAATGGAATCAGAGATAATGGAATAGAATGAAGTGGAGTAGAGTGGACTGGAGTGGAATGGAGTGGAATGGATTGGGATGGAATGGGATGGAGTGTAGTGGATTGGAGTGCACTGGAGTGAACTGCAGTGGAATGAAATGGAATAGAATAGAATAGAATAGAATATAGTGGAATGGAGTAGAGTGGACTGCAGTGGAATGGAGTGTAATTGAGTGTAATGGAGCATAGTGAAGTGGAATAGAATGGAATGGTACAGAGTGGAGTGCTGAGGAGAGGAGTGGTGTGGAGGGGAGTGGAGTGGAATGGAGTGGAGTGGAATGGAATGAAATGGTGTTGAGTGGAGTGGAGTGGAATGGAGTGGAATTGAATGGAATGGAGTGGAATGTATTGGAGTGGAGTGGATTGGTGTGGAAAGGAATGGAATGGAATGGAGTGGAGTGGGGTGGAGTGAATTGGAGTGGAGTGGAGTGGAATGAAGTGGAATGGAATGGAGTGGAGTAGAGTATGGTGGAGCGCAATGAAACGGAATGGCATGGAATGGAATGGAATGGAAAGTAATGGAATGGTGAAATGAAATGTGAGCTGAGATTGTGCCACTGCACTCCAGCCTGGGTGTCAGAGTGAGATCATGTCAAAAGAAAGGAATGGAATGCTGCAGTGCAATGGAATGAAAGGGAATGGAATGGAGTGGACTGGCATGGAGAAGACTTGAGTGGGGTGCAATGTCGTGGAATGTAAAGGGATAGAATGGAATGGAAAGAAGTGAGATGGAGTTGAGTGGGGTGGAGTCGAATGGAATGGTATGGAATGGAATGGGTGGAAAGGAAGGGAGTGGAGTGGAGTGGAATGGAATGCGATGGAATGGGATGGTGTGGAGGGGATTGGAGTGGAGTGGAGTGGAAATGAGTAGAGTGGAGTGGAGTGGAATGGAGTGGAGTAGAGTGGAATGGAACTGACTGACATGGAATGGAATTGAATGGAATGGAATGGAATGGTGAAATGAAGAGTGAGCTGAGATTGTGCCACAGCACTCCAACCTGGGTGATGGAGTGAGATCCTGTTGAAAGAAAGGAATGGAATGGAATGGAGTGGAATGGAATGAACAGGAGAGGAGTGGAGTGGAGTGGAATGGAGTGGAATAGAATGGAATGGAATGTAGTGGAGTGGAGAGAAGTGGAGTGGAGTGGAATGGAATGGAATGGAATGGAATGGAAAGCAATGGTGAAATGAAATACAAGCTGAGATCATGCCACTGAACTACAGCGTGGAAGACACAGTGAGATCCTGCCAAAAGAAAGAATGGAATGGAGTGGAGTTTAGTGGAGTGGAGTGGAATGGAGTGGAGTGGAATGGGACGGAATGGAAATGATTTCACTGGAGTGGTGTGGAGTGGACTGGAGTGGAATGGAAAGGGATGGAATGGAGTGGAGTGGAGCTGAGCAGAGTGGAATGGAATGGGATGGAATGGAATGGCGAAATGAAATGTGAGCTGAGACTGTGCCACTGCACTCCAGCCTGAGTGACAGTGTGGGATCCTTTCTAAAGAAAGGAAAGTTCGCAATGCAGTTGAATGTAATGGAATGGAGTTGAGTGGAGTGGAGTGGAATGGAGTGGAGGGGAATGGAACGGAATGAAATGGAATGGAATGGAATGGAGTGGTGAAATGAAATATGAGCTGAGATTTTGCCACTGTACTCCAGCCTGGCTGATAGAGTGAGATCTTATAAAAAGAAAGGAATGGAATGAATTGGAGTGGACTGGAATGGATTCTAATGGAGTGGAATGGAATGGAGTGGAGTGGAGTGGATTGCAGTGGAATCGATTAGAATGGAATGGGATGAAATGGAATGGAATGGAGTGGAGTGGAATGGAATGGCATGGAATGGAGTGTAGTGTAGTGGAGTTGAGTGGAATGGAAAGGAAAGGATTGGAATGGAAAGGAATGGAATGGTATGGAATGGAAAGTAAGTGAATTGAATGGAATGGTGACATGAAATTTGAGCTGAGATTGTTCCACTGTACTCCAGCCTGGGTGACAGAAAGAGATCCTGTTGAAAGAAATGAATGGAATGCAATGGAGTGGAATGGAATGGAAGGGAAGAGAATGGAATGGAATGGATTGGAGTGGAGTTGATTGGAGTGGGGGGGAATGGAGTGGAGTGGAACAGGATGGAATGGAATGGAGTGGAGTGGAATGGAGTGGAGTGGAGTGTGATGGAGCAGAATGGATAGGAAAGGAATGGGATGCAATGGAATAGAGTGGAATGGAGTCGAATTGGGTGGAGTGCATTGGAGTAGAGTGGTGTGGAGTGGAATGGAATGGAATGGGAAGGAATGGGATGGAATGGAATGGAATGGGATGGAATGGGAAGGAATGGAATGGAATGGAATAGAATGGTGAAATAATGTGTGAGCTTAGTTTTGCCACTGCACTCCAGCCTGAGTTGGAGAGTGAGATCCTGCCAAAAGAAAGGAAAGGAATGGAATGGAGGGGAATGGAATGGAGTTTAGTGGAGTGCAGTGTAATGGAGTTCAATGGAATGGGATGGAATGGAAAGTAGTGTAGTGTAGTGGAGTTGTGTGGAGTTGACTGGCATGAAGTAGAATGGAGTGGACAGGAATGGATTCGGAGAGAATGGCATGGATGGAGTGGAGTGGAGTGGATTGAAGTGGAGTGGAGCGGAGTTGAGTGGAATGCACTGGAATGGAATGGGATGGAATGGGATGAAGTAGAGTAGGGTGGAGTGGAGTAGAGTTGTGTGGAGTGGACTGGAGTGAAGTAGAATGGAGTGGAATGGAATCGGATAGAATGGAAAGGAAGGGAGTGGAGTGGAGTAGAGTTGATTGGAGTGGAGTGGAGTGAAGTGTAGTGGAGTGGAATGGGATGAAATGGAATGGAATGGAATGGAATGGTGAAATGAAATGTGAGCTGAGATTGCGCCACTGACTCTAGTCTGAGAGATAGACGGATCCGTTTGATAGAAAGGAATGGAATGGAGTAGCCATGATGACCAAATAGGAACAGCTGTGGTCTACAGATTCCAGCATGAGCGATGAAGAAGACGGGTGATTTCTACATTTCCATCTGATGTAATGGGTTCATCTCACAGGGGAGTGCCAGAGAGTGAGCGGAGGTCAGTGCGTGCATGCACCGTGCTCGAGCCGAAGAATGGCAAGGCATTGCCTCATTTGGGAAGGGCAACGGTTCAGTGAGTTCCCTTTCCTAGTCAAAGAAAGGGGTGACAGACGGCACCTGGAAAATCGGGTCACTCCCACCCGAATACTGTGCCTTTCCGACAGGCTTGAAAAAGGGTGCACCAGGAGTTTATATCCCGCACCTGGCTCAGAGGTTCCTATGCCCACGGAATCTCGCTGATTGCTAGCACAGCAGTCTGAGATCAAACTGTAAGCTAGCAGTGAGGCTGGGGGAGGGGCGCCCGCCATTGCCCAGGTTTGCTTAGGTAAACAAGGCAGCCGGGAAGCTCGAACTGGGTGGAGCACACCACAGCTCAAAGAGGACTGCATGCCTATGTAAACTCCACCTCTGGGGGCAGGGGACGGACAAACAAAAAGACAGCAGTAACTTCTGCAGACTTAAATGTCCCAATCTGACAGCTTTGAAGAGAGCAGTGGTTCTCCCAGCAGGCAGATGGGGATCTGAGAATGGGCAGACTGCCTCCTCAAGTGGTCCCTGACTCCTGACCCCCAAGCAACCTAACTGGGAGGCACCCCCAGCAAGGGCAGACTGACACCTCACACGGGCGGGTACTCCAACATACCTGCAGCTGAGGGTCCTGTATGCTAGAAGGAAAACTAACAAACAGAAAGGACATCCATACTAAAAACTCATCTGTACATCACCATCATCAAAGACCAAAAGTAGATAAAACCACGAACATGGGGAAATAACAGAGCAGAAAAACTGGAAACTCTAAAAAGTAGAATGCCTCTCCTCCTACAAAGCAACACAGTTCCTCACCAGCAATGGAACAAAGTTCGATGGAGAATGACTTTGACAAGCTGAGAGAAGAAGGCTTCAGACAATCAAATTACTCTGAGCTACGGGAGGATATTCAAACAAAAGGTAAAGAAGTTGAAAACTTTGACAAAAATTTAGAAGAATGTATAACTAGAATAACCAATACAGAGAAGTGCTTAAAGGGGCTGATGGAGCTGAAAATGAAAGCTTGAGAAGTATGTGAAGAATGCAGAAGCCTCAGGAGACGATGCGATCAAATGGAAGAAAGGGTATTAGTGATGGAAGATGAAATGAATGAAATGAAGTGAGAACGGAAGTTTACAGAAAAAAGAATAAAAAGAAACGAGCAAAGCCTCCAAGAAATATGGGACTATGTGTAAAGACCAAATCTACGTCTGATTGGTGTACTTGAAAGTGACAGGGAGAATGGAACCAAGTTGGAAAACAATCTGCAGGATATCATCCAGAAGAAATTCCCCAATCTATAAAGGCAGGCCAACATTCAGATACAGAAAATACAGAGAACGCCACAAAGATACTCCTCGAGAAGAGCAACTCCAAGACACATAATTGTCAGATTCACCAAAGTTGAAATGAAGGAAAAAATGTTAAGGGCAGCCAGAGAGAAAGGTCGGGTTACCCTCAAAGGAAAGCCCATCAGACTAACAGCGGGTCCTTGGCAGAAACTCTACAAGCCAGAAGAGAGTGGGGGCCAATATTCAACATTCTCAAAGAAAAGAATTTTTAACCCAGAATTTGATATCCAGCCAAACTAAGCTTCATAAGTGAAAGAGAAATAAAATACTTTACAGACAAGCAAATGCTGAGAGATTTTGTCACCACCAGGCCTGCCCTAAAAGAGCTCCTGAAGGAAGCGCTAAACATGGAAAGGAACAACAAGTAACAGCCGCTGCAAAATCATGCCAAAATGTAAAGACCATCCAGACTAGGAAGATACTGCATCAACTAACGAGCAAAATAACCAGCTAACATCATAATGACAGGATCAAATTCACACATAACAATATTAACTTTCAATGTAAATGGACTAAATGCTCCAATTAAAAGACACAGACTGGTAATTGGATAAAGAGTCAAGACTCATCAGTGTGCTGTATTCAGGAAACCCATCTCACGTGCAGAGACACACATAAGCTCAAAATAAAAGGATGGAGGAAGATCTAAAAAGAAAATGGAAAACAAAAAAAGCGGGGGTTGCAATCCTAGTATCTGATAAAACAGACTTTAAACCAACAACGATCAAAAGAGACAAAGAAGGCCATTATATAATGGTAAAGGGATTAATTCAACAAGAAGAGCTAACTATCCTAAATATATATGCACCCAATACAAGAGTACCCAGATTCATAAAGCAGGGCCTGAGTGACCTACAAAGGGACTTAGACTCCCAAACATTAATAATGGGAGACTTTAACACCCCACTGTCAACATTAGAAAGATCAACGAGACAGAAAGTTAACAAGGATACCCAGGAAATGAACTCAGCTCTGCACCAAGCGGACCTAATACACACCTACAGAACTCTACACCACAAATAAAAAGAATATACAGCTTTTTCAGCATCACACCACACCTATTCCAAAATTGAGCACATACTTGGAAGGAAACCTCTCCTCAGCAAATGAAAAAGAAGAGAAATTATAACAAACTATCTCTCAGATCACAGTGCAAACAAGCTAGAATTCAGAATTAAGAATCTCAATCAAGACCGCTCAACTACATGGAAACTGAACAACCTGCTCCTGAATGACTGCTGAGTACATAACGAAATGAAGGCAGAAATGAAGATGTTTTTGAAACCAATGAGAACAAAGACACAACATACCAGAATCTATGGGATGCATTCAAAGCAGTGTGTAGAGGGAAATTTATAGCACTAAATGCCCACAAGAGAAAGCAGGAAAGATCCAAAACTGTGATCCTAACATCACAATTAAAAGAACTAGAAAAGCAAGAGAAAACACATTCAAAAGGTAGCAGAAGGCAAGAAATAACTAAAATCAGAGCAGAACTGAAGGAAGTCGAGACACAAAAAACTCTTCAAAAAATAAATGAATCCAGAAGCTGGTTTTTTGAAAGGATCAACAAAATTGATAGACCGCTAGCAAGATTAATAAAGAAAAAAGGAGACAAGAATCAAATAGATGCAATAAAAAATGATAAAGGGGATATCATCACCGATCCCACAGAAATACAAACTACCATCAGAGAATATTACAAACACCTCTACGCAAATAAACTAGAAAATCTAGAAGAAATGGATAAATTCCTCAACACTTACACCCTCCCAAGACAAAACCAGTAAGAAGTTGAATCTCTGAATAGACCAATAAGAGGATCTGAAATGCTGGCAATAATCAATAGCTTACCAACTAAAAAAAGTCCAGGACCAGACGGGTTCACAGCCGAATTCTACCAGAGGTACAAGGAGGAGCTGGTACCATTCCTTCTGAAACTATTCCAATCAATAGAAAAAGAGGGAATCCTCCCTAACTCATTTTATGAGGTCAGCATCATCCTGATACCGAAGCCTGGCAGAGACAAAACAAAAAAAGAGAATTTTAGACCAATATCCTTGATGAACATTGATGCAAAAAAATCCTCAATAAAATACTGGCAAACAGAATCCAGCAGCACATCAAAAAGCTTATCCACCATGATCAAGTGGGCTTCATCCCTGGGATGCAAGGCTGGTTCAATATACGCAAATCAATAAATGAAATCCAGCATATAAACAGATCCAAAGTCAAAAACCACATGATTATCTCAATACAGGAAGAAAAGGCCTTTGTCAAAATTCAACAATCCTTCATGCTAAAAACTCTCAATAAATTAGGTATTGATGGGTCGTATCTCAAAATAATAAGAGCTATTTATGACAAACCCACAGCCAATATCATACTGAATGGGCAAAATCTGGAAGCATTCACTTTGAAAATTGGCACAAGACAGGGATGCCCTCTCTCACCACTTCTATTCAACATAGTGTTGGAAGTTCTGGCCAGGGCAATTAGGCAAGAGAAGGAAATCAAGGGAATTCAATTAGGAAAAAAGGAAGTCAAATTGTCCCTGTTTGCAGATGACGTGACAGTATATCTAGAAAACTCCATTGTCTCAGCCCAAAATCTCCTTAAGCTGATAAGCAACTTCAGCAAAGTCCCAGGATACAAAATCAATGGACAAAAATCACAAGCATTCTTATACATCAATAACAGACAAACAGAGAGCCAAATCATGAGTGAACTCCCATTCACAATTGCTTCAAAGAGAATAAAATACCTAGGAATCCAACTTCCAAGGGATGTGAAGGACCTCTTCAAGGAGAAAACTACAAACCACTGCTCAAGGAAATAAAAGAGGATACAAACAAATGGAAGAACATTCCATGCTCATGGGTAGGAAGAATCAATATCATGAAAATGGCCATCCTTCCCAAGGTAATTTACAGATTCAATGCCCTCCCCATCAAGTTACCAATGACTTTCTGCACAGAATTGGAAAAAACTACTTTAAAGTTCATATGGAACCAAAAAAGAGCCCGCATAACAAAGTCAATCCTAAGCCAAAAGAACAAAGCTGGAGGCATCACGCTACCTGACTTCAAACTATACTACAAGGCTACAGTAACCAAAACAGCATGGTACTGGTACCAAAACAGAGATCTAGATCAATGGAACAGAACAGAGCCGTCAGAAATAATGCCACATATCTACAACTATCTGATCTTTGACAAACCTGACAAAAGCAAGAAATGGAGAAAGGATTCCCTATTTAATAAATGGTGCTGGAAAAACAGGCTAGCCACATGTAGAAAGCTGAAACTGGATCCCTTCCTTACACCTTATACAAAAATCAACTCAAGATGGATTAAAGACTTAAACGTTAGACCTAAAACCATAAAAACCCTAGAAGAAAACCTAGGCAGTACCATTCAAGACATAGGCATGGGCAAGGACTTCATGTCTAAAACACCAAAAGCAATGGCAACAAAAGCCAAAATTGACAAATGGGATCTAATTAAACTAAAGAGCTTCTGCACAACAAAGGAAACTACCATCAGAGTGAACAGGCCACCTACAAAACGGGAGAAAATTTTCGCAACCTACTCATCTGACAAAGGGCTAATATCCAGAATCTACAATGAACTCCAACAAATTTACAAGAAAACACCAAACAACCCCATCAAAAAGTGGGCGAAGGACATGAACAGGCACTCCTCAAAAGAAGACATTTATGCAGCAAAAAAACACATGAAAAAATGCTCACCATCACTGGCCATCAGAGAAATGCAAATCAAAACCACATTGAGATACCATCTCACACCAGTTAGAATGGCAATCATTAAAAAGTCAGGAAACAACAGGTGCTGGAGAGGATGTGGAGAAATAGGAACACTTTTACACTGTTGGTGGGACTGTAAACTAGTTCAACCCTTGTGGAAGTCACTGTGGCGATTCCTCAGGGATCTAGAACTAGAAATTCCATTTGACCCAGCCATCCCATTACTGGGTATATACCCAAAGGACTATAAATCATGCTGCTATAAAGACACATGCACACGTATGTTTATTGCGGCATTATACACAATAGCAAAGACTTGGAACCAAACCAAATGTCCAACAATGATAGACTGGATTAAGAAAATGTGGCACATATACACCATGGAATACTAGGCAGCCATAAAAAATGATGAGTTCATATCATTTGTAGGGACATGGATGAAATTGGAAATCATCGTTCTCAGTAAACTATCGCAAGAACAAAAAACCAAACACCACATCTTCTCACTCATAGGTGGGAATTGAACAATAACACATGGATACAAGAAGGGGAACATCACACTTCGGGGACTGTTGTGGGGTGCCTGGAGGGGCGAGGGACAGCACTGGGAGATATACCTAATGCTAGATGACGAGTTGGTGGGTGCAGCGCACCAGCATGGCACATGTATACACATGTAGCTTACCTGCACGTTGCGCACATGTACCATAGAGCCTAAAGAATAATAATAATAATAATAATAATAATAATGATAAAAAGAAAAAAAATTAAAAAAAAAGAAAGGGATAAATTACTCGACACATACACTCTCCCATGACTAAACCAGGAAGAAGTTGAATCTCTGAATAGACTAATAACAGGAGCTGAAATTGTGGCAATAATCAATAGCTTACCAACCAAAAAGAGTCCAGGATCAGATGGGTTCACAGCCGAATTCTACCAGAGGTCCAAGGAGGAACTGGAATCATTACTTCAGAAACTATTCCAATCAATAGAAAAAGAGGGAATCCTTCCTAACTCATTTTGTGAGGCCAGCATCATGCTGCTACCAAAGCTGGGCAGAGACACAACCAATAAAGAGAATTTTAGACCAATATCCTTGATGAATATTGATGCAAAAATCCTCAATAAATTACTGGCAAACCGAATCCAGCAGCACATCAGACAGCTTATCCACCATGATCAAGTGGGCTTCATCCCTGGGATGCAAGTCTCGTTCAATATACGCAAATCAATAGATGTAATCCAGCATATAAACAGAACCAAAGTCAAAAACCACATGATTATCTCAATACGTGAAGAAAAGGACTTTGACAAAATTCAACAACCCTTCATGCTAAAAACTCTCAATAAATTAGGTATTGATGGGTAGTATCTCAAAATAATAAGAGCTATTTATGACAAACCCACAGCCAATATCATACTGAATGGGCAAAAACTTTAAGCATTCACTTTGAAAACTGGCACAAGACAGGGATGCCCTCTCTCACCACTTCTATTCAACATAGTGTTGGAAGTTCTGGCCAGGGCAATTAGGCAAGAGAAGGAAATCAAGGGTATTCAATTAGGAAAAAAGGAAGTCAAATTGTCCCTGTTTGCAGATGACGTGATAGTATATCTAGAAAACCCCATTGTCTCAGCCCAAAATCTCCTTAAGCTGATAAGCAACTTCAGCAAAGTCTCAGGATACAAAATCAATGGACAAAAATTACAAGCATTCTTATACATCAATAACAGACAAACAGAGAGCCAAATCATGAGTGAACTCCCATTCACAATTGCTTCAAAGAGAATAAAATACCTAGGAATCCAACTTACAATTGATGTGAAAGACCACTTCGAGGAGAAAACTACAAACCACTGCTCAAGGAAATAAAAGAGGATACAAACAAATGGAAGAACATTCCATGCTCATGGGTAGGAAGAATCAATATCATGAAAATGGCCATCCTTCCCAAGGTAATTTACAGATTTAATGTCATCCCCATCAATTTACCAATGACTTTCTGCACAGAATTGGAAAAAACTACTTTAAAGTTCATATGGAACCAAAAAAGAGCCCGCATCACCAAGTCAATCCTAAGCCAAAAGAACAAAGCTGGAGGCATCACGCTACCTGACTTCAAACTATACTACAAGGCTACAGTTACCAAAACAGCATGGCACTGGTACCAAACAGAGATATAGATCAATGGAACAGAACAGAGCCGTCAGAAATAATGCCACATATCTACAACTATCTGATCTTTGACAAACTTGACAAAAACAAGAAATGGAGAAAGGATTCCCTATTTAATAAATGGTGCTGGGAAAACTGGCTAGCCACATGTAGAAAGCTGAAACTGGATCCCTTCCTTACACCTTATACAAAAATCAACTCAAGATGGATTAAAGACTTAAACGTTAGACCTAAAACCATAAAAACCCTAGAAGAAAACCTAGGCAATACCATTCAGGACATAGGCATGGGCAAGGACTTCATGTCTAAAACACCAAAAGCAATGGCCACAAAAGCCAAAATTGACAAATGGGATCTAATTAAACTAAAGAGCTTCTGCACAGCAAAGGAAACTACCATCAGAGTGAACAGACAACCTACAAAATGGGAGAAAATTTTCGCAACCTACTCATCTGACAAAGGGCTAATATCCAGAATCTACAATGAACTCCAACAGATTTACAAGAAAACACCAAACAACCCCATCAAAAAGTGGGCGAAGGACATGAACAGACACTCCTCAAGAGAAGACATTTATGCAGCCAAAAAACACATGAAAAAATGCTCACCATCACTGGCCATCAGAGAAATGCAAATCAAAACCACAATGAGATACCATCTCACACCAGTTAGAATGGCAATCATTAAAAAGTCAGGAAACAACAGGTGCTGGAGAGGATGTGGAGAAATAGGAACACTTTTACACTGTTGGTGGGACTGTAAACTAGTTCAACCCTTGTGGAAGTCACTGTGGCGATTCCTCAGGGATCTAGTACTAGAAATTCCATTTGACCCAGCCATCCCATTACTGGGTATATTCCCAAAGGACTATAAATCATGCTGCTATAAAGACACATGCACACGTATGTTTATTGCGGCATTCTACACAATAGCAAAGACTTGGAACCAACCCAAATGTCCAACAATGATAGACTGGATTAATAAAATGTGGCACATATACACCATGGAATACTAGGCAGCCATAAAAAATGATGAGTTCATATCCTTTGTAGGGACATGGTTGAAATTGGAAATCATCGTTCTCAGTAAACTATCGCAAGAACAAAAAACGAAACATCACATATTCTCACTCATAGGTGAGAATTGAACAATGAGAACACATGGACAGAGGAAGGGGAACATCACACTTCGGGGACTGTTGTGGGGTGGCTGGAGGGGCGAGGGACAGCATTGGGAGATATACCTAATGCTAGATGACGAGTTGGTGGGTGCAGCGCACCAGCATGGCACATGTATACATATGTAACACACCTGCACGTTGCGCTCATGTACCATAGAGCCTAAAGTATAATATTAATAATAATAATAATAATAATGATGAAAAGAAAAAAAATTTAAAAAAAAAGAAAGGGATAAGTTCCTCGACACATACACTCTCCCATGACTAAGCCAGGAGGAAGTTGAATCTCTGAATAGACTAATAACAGGAGCTGAAATTGTGGCAATAATCAATAGCTTACCAACCAAAAAGAGTCCAGGATCAGATGGGTTCACAGCCGAATTCTACCAGAGGTCCAAGGAGGAACTGGAATCATTACTTCAGAAACTATTCCAATCAATAGAAAAAGAGGGAATCCTTCCTAACTCATTTTATGAGGCCAGCATCATGCTGCTACCAAAGCTGGGCAGAGACACAACCAAAAAAGAGAATTTTAGACCAATATCCTTGATGAATATTGATGCAAAAATCCTCAATAAATTACTGGCAAACCGAATCCAGCAGCACATCAGACAGCTTATCCACCATGATCAAGTGGGCTTCATCCCTGGGATGCAAAGCTGGTTCAATATCTGCAAATCAATAAATGTAATCCAGCATATAAACAGAACCAAAGTCAAAAACCACATGATTATCTCAATACGTGAAGAAAAGGCCTTTGACAAAATTCAACAACCCTTCATGCTAAAAACTCTCAATAAATTAGGTATTGATGGGTCGTATCTCAAAATAATAAGAGCTATTTATGACAAACCCACAGCCAATATCATACTGAATGGGCAAAAACTGGAAGCATTCACTTTGAAAACTGGCACAAGACAGGGATGCCCTCTCTCACCACTTCTATTCAACATAGTGTTGGAAGTTCTGGCCAGGGCAATTAGGCAAGAGAAGGAAATCAAGGGTATTCAATTAGGAAAAAAGGAAGTCAAATTGTCCCTCTTTGCAGATGACGTGATAGTATATCTAGAAAACCCCATTGTCTCAGCCCAAAATCTCCTTAAGCTGATAAGCAACTTCAGCAAAGTCTCAGGATACAAAATCAATGGACAAAAATCACAAGCATTCTTATACATCAATAACAGACAAACAGAGAGCCAAATCATGAGTGAACTCCCATTCACAATTGCTTCAAAGAGAATAAAATACCTAGGAATCCAACTTCCAAGGGATGTGAAGGACCTCTTCAAGGAGAAAACTACAAACCACTGCTCAAGGAAATAAAAGAGGATACAAACAAATGGAAGAACATTCCATGCTCATGGGTAGGAAGAATCAATATCATGAAAATGGCCATCCTTCCCAAGGTAATTTACAGATTCAATGCCCTCCCCATGAAGTTACCAATGACTTTCTGCACAGAATTGGAAAAACCTACTTTAAAGTTCATATGGAACCAAAAAAGAGCCCGCATCACCAAGTCAATCCTAAGCCAAAAGAACAAAGCTGGAGGCATCACGCTACCTGACTTCAAACTATACTACAAGGCTACAGTAACCAAAACAGCATGGTACTGGTACCAAAACAGAGATCTAGATCAATGGAGCAGAACAGAGCCGTCAGAAATAATGCCACATATCTACAACTATCTGATCTTTGACAAACTTGACAAAAACAAGAAATGGAGAAAGGATTCCCTATTTAATAAATGGTGCTGGGAAAACTGGCTAGCCACATGTAGAAAGCTGAAACTGGATCCCTTCCTTACACCTTATACAAAAATCAACTCAAGATGGACTAAAGACTTAAACGTTAGACCTAAAACCATAAAAACCCTAGAAGAAAACCTAGGCAATACCATTCAGGACATAGGCATGGGCAAGGACTTCATGTCTAAAACACCAAAAGCAATGGCAACAAAAGCCAAAATTGACAAATGGGATCTAATTAAACTAAAGAGCTTCTGCACAGCAAAGGAAACTACCATCAGAGTGAACAGGCAACCTACAAAATGGGAGAAAATTTTCGCAACCTACTCATCTGACAAAGGGATAATATCCAGAATCTACAATGAACTCCAACAAATTTACAAGAAAACACCAAACAACCCCATCAAAAAGTGGGCGAAGGACATGAACAGACGCTCCTGCAAAGAAGACATTTATGCAGCCAAAAAACACATGAAAAAATGCTCACCATCACTGGCCATCAGAGAAATGCAAATCAAAACCACAATGAGATACCATCTCACACCAGTTAGAATGGCAATCATTACAAAGTCAGGAAACAACAGGTGCTGGAGAGGATGTGGAGAAATAGGAACACTTTTACACTGTTGGTGGGACTGTAAACTAGTTCAACCCTTGTGGAAGTCACTGTGGCGATTCCTCAGGGATCTAGAACTAGAAATTCCATTTGACCCAGCCATCCCATTACTGGGTATATACCCAAAGGACTATAAATCATGATGCTATAAAGACACATGCACACGTATGTTTATTGCGGCATTGTACACAATAGCAAAGACTTGGAACCAACCCAAATGTCCAACAATGATAGACGGGATTAAGAAAATGTGGCACATATACAACATGGAATACTAGGCAGCCATAAAAAATGATGAGTTCATATCCTTTGTAAGGACATGGATGAAATTGGAAATCATCGTTCTCTGTAAACTATCGCAAGAACAAAAAACCAAACACCACATATTCTCACTCATAGGTGGGAATTGAACAATGAGAACACATGGATACGAAAAGGGGAACATCACACTTCGGGGACTGTTGTGGGGTGGGGGGAGGGGCGAGGGACAGCATTGGGAGATATACCTAATGCTAGATGACGAGTTGGTGGGTGCAGCGCACCAGCATGGCACATGTATACACATGTAGCTTACCTGCAAGTTGCGCACATGTACCATAGAGCCTAAAGTATAATAATAATAATAATAATAATAATAATAATAATAATGATAAAAAGAAAAAAAATTAAAAAAAAAGAAAGGGATAAATTCCTCGACACATACACTCTCCCATGCCTAAACCAGGAAGAAGTTGAATCTCTGAGTAGACTAATAACAGGAGCTGAAATTGTGGCAATAATCAATAGCTTACCAACCAAAAAGAGTCCAGGATCAGATGGGTTCACAGCCGATTTCTACCAGAGGTCCAAGGAGGAACTGGAACCATTACTTCAGAAACTATTCCAATCAATAGAAAAAGAGGGAATCCTTCCTGACTCATTTTATGAGGCCAACATCATGCTGCTACCAAAGCTGGGCAGAGACACAACCAAAAAAGAGAATTTTAGACCAATATCCTTGATGAATATTGATGCAAAAATCCTCAATAAATTACTGGCAAACCGAATCCAGCAGCACATCAGACAGCTTATCCACCATGATCAAGTGGGCTTCATCCCTGGGATGCAAAGCTGGTTCAATATCTGCAAATCAATAAATGTAATCCAGCATATAAACAGAACCAAAGTCAAAAACCACATGATTATCTCAATACGTGAAGAAAAGGCCTTTGACAAAATTCAACAACCCTTCATGCTAAAAACTCTCAATAAATTAGGTATTGATGGGTCGTATCTCAAAATAATAAGAGCTATTTATGACAAACCCACAGCCAATATCATACTGAATGGGCAAAAACTGGAAGCATTCACTTTGAAAACTGGCACAAGACAGGGATGCCCTCTCTCACCACTTCTATTCAACATAGTGTTGGAAGTTCTGGCCAGGGCAATTAGGCAAGAGAAGGAAATCAAGGGTATTCAATTAGGAAAAAAGGAAGTCAAATTGTCCCTCTTTGCAGATGACGTGATAGTATATCTAGAAAACCCCATTGTCTCAGCCCAAAATCTCCTTAAGCTGATAAGCAACTTCAGCAAAGTCTCAGGATACAAAATCAATGGACAAAAATCACAAGCATTCTTATACATCAATAACAGACAAACAGAGAGCCAAATCATGAGTGAACTCCCATTCACAATTGCTTCAAAGAGAATAAAATACCTAGGAATCCAACTTCCAAGGGATGTGAAGGACCTCTTCAAGGAGAAAACTACAAACCACTGCTCAAGGAAATAAAAGAGGATACAAACAAATGGAAGAACATTCCATGCTCATGGGTAGGAAGAATCAATATCATGAAAATGGCCATCCTTCCCAAGGTAATTTACAGATTCAATGCCCTCCCAATGAAGTTACCAATGACTTTCTGCACAGAATTGGAAAAACCTACTTCAAAGTTCATATGGAACCAAAAAAGAGCCCGCATCACC
Source organism: Pongo abelii (assembly GCF_028885655.2). Taxonomy (NCBI): domain Eukaryota; kingdom Metazoa; phylum Chordata; class Mammalia; order Primates; family Hominidae; genus Pongo; species Pongo abelii. Next base: position 4,447,998 of record NC_071997.2, read on the forward strand.
AAGTCAATCCTAAGCCAAAAGAACAAAGCTGGAGGCATCACGCTACCTGACTTCAAACTATACTACAAGGCTACAGTAACCAAAACAGCATGGTACTGGTACCAAAACAGAGATCTAGATCAATGGAGCAGAACAGAGCCGTCAGAAATAATGCCACATATCTACAACTATCTGATCTTTGACAAACTTGACAAAAACAAGAAATGGAGAAAGGATTCCCTATTTAATAAATGGTGCTGGGAAAACTGGCTAGCCACATGTAGAAAGCTGAAACTGGATCCCTTCCTTACACCTTATACAAAAATCAACTCAAGATGGACTAAAGACTTAAACGTTAGACCTAAAACCATAAAAACCCTAGAAGAAAACCTAGGCAATACCATTCAGGACATAGGCATGGGCAAGGACTTCATGTCTAAAACACCAAAAGCAATGGCAACAAAAGCCAAAATTGACAAATGGGATCTAATTAAACTAAAGAGCTTCTGCACAGCAAAGGAAACTACCATCAGAGTGAACAGGCAACCTACAAAATGGGAGAAAATTTTCGCAACCTACTCATCTGACAAAGGGATAATATCCAGAATCTACAATGAACTCCAACAAATTTACAAGAAAACACCAAACAACCCCATCAAAAAGTGGGCGAAGGACATGAACAGACACTCCTCCAAAGAAGACATTTATGCAGCCAAAAAACACATGAAAAAATGCTCACCATCACTGGCCATCAGAGAAATGCAAATCAAAACCACAATGAGATACCATCTCACACCAGTTAGAATGTCAATCATTAAAAAGTCAGGAAACAACAGGTGCTGGAGAGGATGTGGAGAAATAGGAACACTTTTACACTGTTGGTGGGACTGTAAACTAGTTCAACCCTTGTGGAAGTCACTGTGGCGATTCCTCAGGGATCCAGAACTAGAAATTCCATTTGACCCAGCCATCCCATTACTGGGTATATACCCAAAGGACTATAAATCATGCTGCTATGAAGACACATGCACACGTATGTTTATTGCGGCGTTATACCCAATACCAAAGACTTGGAAGCAACCCAAATGTCCAACAACGATAGACTGGATTAAGAAAAGGTGGCACATATACACCATGGAATACCAGGCAGCCATAAAAAATGATGAGTTCATATCCTTTGTAGGGACATGGATGAAATTGGAAATCATCGTTCTCAGTAAACTATCGCAAGAACGAAAAGCCAAACACCACATATTCTCACTCATAGGTGAGAATTGAACAATGAGAACACATGGACACAGGAAGGGGAACATCACACTTCGGGGACTGTTGTGGGGTGGGGCGAGGGGCGAGGGACAGCATTGGGAGATATACCTAATGCTAGATGACGAGTTGGTGGGTGCAGCGCACCAGCATGGCACATGTATACACATGTAGCTTACCTGCAAGTTGCGCACATGTACCATAGAGCCTAAAGTATAATAATAATAATAATAATAATAATAATAATGATAAAAAGAAAAAAAATTAAAAAAAAAAGAAAGGGATAAATTCCTCGACACATACACTCTCCCGTGCCTAAACCAGGAAGAAATTGAATCTCTGAGTAGACTAATAACAGGAGCTGAAGTTGTGGCAATAATCAATAGCTTACCAACCAAAAAGAGTCCAGGATCAGATGGGTTCACAGCCGAATTCTACCAGAGGTCCAAGGAGGAACTGGAACCATTACTTCAGAAACTATTCCAATCAATAGAAAAAGAGGGAATCCTTCCTAACTCATTTTATGAGGCCAGCATCATGCTGATACCAAAGCTGGGCAGAGACACAACCAAAAAAGAGAATTTTAGACCAATATCCTTGATGAATATTGATGCAAAAATCCTCAATAAATTACCGGCAAACCGAATCCAGCAGCACATCAGACAGCTTATCCACCATGATCAAGTGGGCTTCATCCCTGAGATGCAAGGCTGGTTCAATATACGCAAATCAATAAATGTAATCCAGCATATAAACAGAACCAAAGTCAAAAACCACATGATTATCTCAATACGTGAAGAAAAGGACTTTGACAAAATTCAACAACCCTTCATGCTAAAAACTCTCCATAAATTAGGTATTGATGGGTCGTATCTCAAAATAATAAGAGCTATTTATGACAAACCCACAGCCAATATCATAGTGAATGGGCAAAAACTGGAAGCATTCACTTTGAAAACTGGCACAAGACAGGGATGCCCTCTCTCACCACTTGTATTCAACATAGTGTTGGAAGTTCTGGCCAGGGTAATTAGGCAAGAGAAGGAAATCAAGGGTATTCAATTAGGAAAAAAGGAAGCCAAATTGTCCCTGTTTGCAGATGACGTGATAGTATATCTAGAAAACCCCATTGTCTCAGCCCAAAATCTCCTTAAGCTGATAAGCAACTTCAGCAAAGTCTCAGGATACAAAATCAATGGACAAAAATCACATGCATTCTTATACATCAATAACAGACAAACAGAGAGCCAAATCATGAGTGAACTCCCATTCACAATTGCTTCAAAGAGAATAAAATACCTAGGAATCCAACTTACAAGGGATGTGAAGGACCTCTTCAAGGAGAAAACTACAAACCACTGCTCAAGGAAATAAAAGAGGATACAAACAAATGGAAGAACATTCCATGCTCATGGGTAGGAAGAATCAATATCATGAAAATGGCCATCCTTCCCAAGGTAATTTACAGATTCAATGCCCTCCCCATGAAGTTACCAATGACTTTCTGCACTGAATTGGAAAAACCTACTTTAAAGTTCATATGGAACCAAAAAAGAGCCCGCATCACCAAGTCAATCCTAAGCCAAAAGAACAAAGCTGGAGGCATCACGCTACCTGACTTCAAACTCTACTACAAGGCTACAGTAACCAAAACAGCATGGTACTGGTACCAAAACAGAGATCTAGATCAATGGAGCAGAACAGAGCCGTCAGAAATAATGCCACATATCTACAACTATCTGATCTTTGACAAACTTGACAAAAACAAGAAATGGAGAAAGGATTCCCTATTTAATAAATGGTGCTGGGAAAACTGGCTAGCCACATGTAGAAAGCTGAAACTGGATCCCTTCCTTACACCTTATACAAAAATCAACTCAAGATGGACTAAAGACTTAAACGTTAGACCTAAAACCATAAAAACCCTAGAAGAAAACCTAGGCAATACCATTCAGGACATAGGCATGGGCAAGGACTTCATGTCTAAAACACCAAAAGCAATGGCAACAAAAGCCAAAATTGACAAATGGGATCTAATTAAACTAAAGAGCTTCTGCACAGCAAAGGAAACTACCATCAGAGTGAACAGGCAACCTACAAAATGGGAGAAAATTTTCGCAACCTACTCATCTGACAAAGGGATAATATCCAGAATCTACAATGAACTCCAACAAATTTACAAGAAAACACCAAACAACCCCATCAAAAAGTGGGCGAAGGACATGAACAGACACTCCTCCAAAGAAGACATTTATGCAGCCAAAAAACACATGAAAAAATGCTCACCATCACTGGCTATCAGAGAAATGCAAATCAAAACCACAATGAGATACCATCTCACACCAGTTAGAATGGCAATCATTAAAAAGTCAGGAAACAACAGGTGCTGGAGAGGATGTGGAGAAATAGGAACACTTTTACACTGTTGGTGGGACTGTAAACTAGTTCAACCCTTGTGGAAGTCACTGTGGCGATTCCTCAGGGATCTAGAACTAGAAATTCCATTTGACCCAGCCATCCCATTACTGGGTATATACCCAAAGGACTATAAATCATGCTGCTATAAAGACACATGCACACGTATGTTTATTGCGGCATTGTACCCAATAGCAAAGACTTGGAAGCAACCCAAATGTCCAACAACGATAGACTGGATTAAGAAAAGGTGGCACATATACACCATGGAATACCAGGCAGCCATAAAAAATGATGAGTTCATATCCTTTGTAGGGACATGGATGAAATTGGAAATCATCGTTCTCAGTAAACTATCGCAAGAACGAAAAGCCAAACACCACATATTCTCACTCATAGGTGAGAATTGAACAATGAGAACACATGGACACAGAAAGGGGATCATCACACTTCGGGGACTGTTGTGGGGTGGGGCGAGGGGCGAGGGACAGCATTGGGAGATATACCTAATGCTAGATGACGAGTTGGTGGGTGCAGCGCACCAGCATGGCACATGTATACACATGTAGCTTACCTGCAAGTTGCGCACATGTACCATAGAGCCTAAAGTATAATAATAATAATAATAATAATAATAATGATAAAAAGAAAAAAAATTAAAAAAAAAGAAAGGGATAAATTCCTCGACACATACACTCTCCCATGCCTAAACCAGGAAGAAATTGAATCTCTGAGTAGACTAATAACAGGAGCTGAAGTTGTGGCAATAATCAATAGCTTACCAACCAAAAAGAGTCCAGGATCAGATGGGTTCACAGCCAAATTCTACCAGAGGTCCAAGGAGGAACTGGAACCATTACTTCAGAAACTATTCCAATCAATAGAAAAAGAGGGAATCCTTCCTAACTCATTTTATGAGGCCAGCATCATGCTGATACCAAAGCTGGGCAGAGACACAACCAAAAAAGAGAATTTTAGACCAATATCCTTGATGAATATTGATGCAAAAATCCTCAATAAATTACCGGCAAACCGAATCCAGCAGCACATCAGACAGCTTATCCACCATGATCAAGTGGGCTTCATCCCTGAGATGCAAGGCTGGTTCAATATACACAAATCAATCAATGTAATCCAGCATATAAACAGAACCAAAGTCAAAAACCACATGATTATCTCAATACGTGAAGAAAAGGACTTTGACAAAATTCAACAACCCTTCATGCTAAAAACTCTCAATAAATTAGGTATTGATGGGTCGTATCTCAAAATAATAAGAGCTATTTATGACAAACCCACAGCCAATATCATACTGAATGGGCAAAAACTGGAAGCATTCACTTTGAAAACTGGCACAAGACAGGGATGCCCTCTCTCACCACTTCTATTCAACATAGTGTTGGAAGTTCTGGCCAGGGCAATTAGGCAAGAGAAGGAAATCAAGGGTATTCAATTAGGAAAAAAGGAAGCCAAATTGTCCCTGTTTGCAGATGACGTGATAGTATATCTAGAAAACCCCATTGTCTCAGCCCAAAATCTCCTTAAGCTGATAAGCAACTTCAGCAAAGTCTCAGGATACAAAATCAATGGACAAAAATCACAAGCATTCTTATACATCAATAACAGACAAACAGAGAGCCAAATCATGAGTGAACTCCCATTCACAATTGCTTCAAAGAGAATAAAATACCTAGGAATCCAACTTCCAAGGGATGTGAAGGACCTCTTCAAGGAGAAAACTACAAACCACTGCTCAAGGAAATAAAAGAGGATACAAACAAATGGAAGAACATTCCATGCTCATGGGTAGGAAGAATCAATATCATGAAAATGGCCATCCTTCCCAAGGTAATTTACAGATTAAATGCCATCCCCATCAAGTTACCAATGACTTTCTTCACGGAATTGGAAAAAACTACTTTAAAATTCATATGGAACCAAAAAAGAGCCCGCATCACCAAGTCAATCCTAAGCCAAAAGAACAAAGCTGGAGGCATCACGCTACCTGACTTCAAACTATACTACAAGGCTACAGTAACCAAAACAGCATGGTACTGGTACAAAACAGAGATCTAGATCAATGGAACAGAACAGAGCCGTCAGAAATAATGACACATATCTACAACAATCTGATCTTTGACAAACTTGACAAAAACAAGAAATGGAGAAAGGATTCCCTATTTAATAAATGGTGCTGGGAAAACTGGCTAGCCACATATAGAAAGCTGAAACTGGATCCCTTCCTTACACCTTATACAAAAATCAACTCAAGATGGATTAAAGACTTAAACGTTAGACCTAAAACCATAAAAACCCTAGAAGAAAACCTAGGCAATACCATTCAGGACATAGGCATGGGCAAGGACTTCATGTCTAAAACACCAAAAGCAATGGCCACAAAAGCCAAAATTGACAAATGGGATCTAATTAAACTAAAGAGCTTCTGCACAGCAAAGGAAACTACCATCAGAGTGAACAGGCAACCTACAAAATGGGAGAAAATTTTCGCAACCTACTCTTCTGACAAAGGGCTAATATCCAGAATCTACAATGAACTCCAACAAATTTACAAGAAAACACCAAACAACCCCATCAAAAAGTGGGCGAAGGACATGAGCAGACACTCCTCCAAAGAAGACATTTATGCAGCCAAAAAACACATGAAAAAATGCTCACCATCACTGGCCATCAGAGGAATGCAAATCAAAACCACAATGAGATACCATCTCACACCAGTTAGAATGGCAATCATTAAAAAGTCAGGAAACAACAGGTGCTGGAGAGGATGTGGAGAAATAGGAACACTTTTACACTGTTGGTGGGACTGTAAACTAGTTCAACCATTGTGGAAGTCACTGTGGCGATTCCTCAGGGATCTAGAACTAGAAATTCCATTTGACCCAGCCATCCCATTACTGGGTATATACCCAAAGGACTATAAATCATGCTGCTATGAAGACACATGCAGACGTATGTTTATTGCGGCGTTATACCCAATAGCAAAGACTTGGAAGCAACCCAAATGTCCAACAATGATAGACTGGATTAAGAAAAGGTGGCACATATACACCATGGAATACCAGGCAGCCATAAAAAATGATGAGTTCATATCCTTTGTAGGGACATGGATGAAATTGGAAATCATGGTTCTCAGTAAACTATCGCAAGAACGAAAAGCCAAACACCACATATTCTCACTCATAGGTGAGAATTGAACCATGAGAACACATGGACACAGGAAGGGGAACATCACACTTCGGGGACTGTTGTGGGGTGGGGCGACGTGCGAGGGACAGCATTGGGAGATATACCTAATGCTAGATGACGAGTTGGTGGGTGCAGTGCACCAGCATGGCACATGTATACACATGTAGCTTACCTGCAAGTTGCGCACATGTACCATAGAGCCTAAAGTATAATAATAATAATAATAATAATAATAATAATGATAAAAAGAAAAAAAATTAAAAAAAAAAGAAAGGGATAAATTCCTCGACACATACACTCTCCCATGCCTAAACCAGGAAGAAATTGAATCTCTGAGTAGACTAATAACAGGAGCTGAAGTAGTGGCAATTATCAATAGCTTACCAACAAAAAAGAGTCCAGGATCAGATGGGTTAACAGCCAAATTCTACCAGAGGTCCAAGGAGGAACTGGAACCATTACTTCAGAAACTATTCCAATCAATAGAAAAAGAGGGAATCCTTCCTAACTCATTTTATGAGGCCAGCATCATGCTGATACCAAAGCTGGGCAGAGACACAACCAAAAAAGAGAATTTTAGACCAATATCCTTGATGAATATTGATGCAAAAATCCTCGATAAATTACCGGCAAACCGAATCCAGCAGCACATCAGACAGCTTATCCACCATGATCAAGTGGGCTTCATCCCTGAGATGCAAGGCTGGTTCAATATACACAAATCAATCAATGTAATCCAGCATATAAACAGAACCAAAGTCAAAAACCACATGATTATCTCAATACGTGAAGAAAATTACTTTGACAAAATTCAACAACCCTTCATGCTAAAAACTCTGAATAAATTAGGTATTGATGGGTCGTATCTCAAAATAATAAGAGCTATTTATGACAAACCCACAGCCAATATCATACTGAATGGGCAAAAACTGGAAGCATTCACTTTGAAAACTGGCACAAGACAGGGATGCCCTCTCTCACCACTTCTATTCAACATAGTGTTGGAAGTTCTGGCCAGGGCAATTAGGCAAGAGAAGGAAATCAAGGGTATTCAATTAGGAAAAAAGGAAGCCAAATTGTCCCTGTTTGCAGATGACGTGATAGTATATCTAGAAAACCCCATTGTCTCAGCCCAAAATCTCCTTAAGCTGATAAGCAACTTCAGCAAAGTCTCAGGATACAAAATCAATGGACAAAAATCACAAGCATTCTTATACATCAATAACAGACAAACAGAGAGCCAAATCATGAGTGAACTCCCATTCACAATTGCTTCAAAGAGAATAAAATACCTAGGAATCCAACTTCCAAGGGATGTGAAGGACCTCTTCAAGGAGAAAACTACAAACCACTGCTCAAGGAAATAAAAGAGGATACAAACAAATGGAAGAACATTCCATGCTCATGGGTAGGAAGAATCAATATCATGAAAATGGCCATCCTTCCCAAGGTAATTTACAGATTCAATGCCCTCCCCATCAAGTTACCAATGACTTTCTGCACAGAATTGGAAAAAACTACTTTAAAGTTCATATGGAACCAAAAAAGAGCCCGCATCACCAAGTCAATCCTAAGCCAAAAGAACAAAGCTGGAGGCATCACGCTACCTGACTTCAAACTATACTACAAGGCTACAGTAACCAAAACAGCATGGTACTGGTACCAAAACAGAGATCTAGATCAATGGAACATAACAGAGCCGTCAGAAATAATGCCACAAATCTACAACTATCTGATCTTTGACAAACCTGACAAAAACAAGAAATGGAGAAAGGATTCCCTATTTAATAAGTGGTGCTGGGAAAACTGGCTAGCCACATGTAGAAAGCTGAAACTGGATGCCTTCCTTACACCTTATACAAAAATCAACTCAAGATGGATTAAAGACTTAAACGTTAGACCTAAAACCATAAAAACCCTAGAAGAAAACCTAGGCAATACCATTCAGGACATAGGCATGGGCAAGGACTTCATGTCTAAAACACCAAAAGCACTGGCCACAAAAGCCAAAATTGACAAATGGGATCTAATTAAACTAAAGAGCTTCTGCACAGCAAAGAAAACTACCATCAGAGTGAACAGGCAACCTACAAAATGGGAGAAAATTTTCGCAATCTACCCATCTGACAAAGGGATAATATGCAGAATCTACAATGAACTCCAACAGATTTACAAGAAAACACCAAACAACCCCATCAAAAAGTGGGCGAAGGACATGAACAGACACTTCTCCAAAGAAGACATTTATGCAACCAAAAAACACATGAAAAAATGCTCACCATCACTGGCCATCAGAGAAATGCAAATCAAATCCACAATGAGATACCATCTCACACCAGTTAGAATGGCAATCATTAAAAAGTCAGGAAACAACAGGTGCTGGAGAGGATGTGGAGAAATAGGAACACTTTTACACTGTTGGTGGGACTGTAAACTAGTTCAACCCTTGTGGAAGTCACTGTGGCGATTCCTCAGGGATCTAGAACTAGAAATTCCATTTGACCCAGCCATCCCATTACTGGGTATATACCCAAAGGACAATAAATCATGCTGCTATAAAGACACATGCACACGTATGTTTTTTGCGGCATTATACCCAATAGCAAAGACTTGGAAGCAACCCAAATGTCCAACAATGATAGACTGGATTAAGAAAAGGTGGCACATATACACCATGGAATACCAGGCAGCCATAAAAAATGATGAGTTCATATCCTTTGTAGGGACATGGATGAAATTGGAAATCCTCGTTCTCAGTAAACTATCGCAAGAACGAAAAGCCAAAAACCACATATTCTCACTCATAGGTGAGAATTGAACAATGAGAACACATGGACACAGGAAGGGGAACATCAAACTTCGGGGACTGTTGTGGGGTGGGGGAAGGGGCAAGGGACAGCATTGGGAGATATACCTAATGCTATATGACGAGTTGGTGGGTGCAGCGCACCAGCATGACACATGTGTACACATGTGGCTTACCTGCACGTTGCGCACATGTACCATAGAGCCTAAAGTATAATAATAATAATAATAATAAAAATAATAATGATAAAAAGAAAAAAAATTAAAAAAAAAAGAAAGGGATAAATTCCTCGACACATACTCTCTCCCATGACTAAACCAGGAAGAAGTTGAATCTCTGAATAGACTAATAACAGGAGCTGAAATTGTGGCAATAATCAATAGCTTACCAACCAAAAAGAGTCCAGGATCAGATGGGTTCACAGCCGAATTCTACCAGAGGTCCAAGGAGGAACTGGAACCATTACTTCAGAAACTATTCCAATCAATAGAAAAAGAGGGTATCCTTCCTAACTCATTTTATGAGGCCAGCATCATGCTGCTACCAAAGCTGGGCAGAGACACAATCAAAAAAGAGGATTTTAGACCAATATCCTTGATGAATATTGATGCAAAAATCCTCAATAAATTACTGGCAAACAGAATCCAGCAGCACATCAGACAGCTTATCCACCATGATCAAGTGGGCTTCATCCCTGGGATGCAAGTCTGGTTCAATATACGCAAATCAATAAATGTAATCCAGCATATAAACAGAACCAAAGTCAAAAACCACATGATTATCTCAATACGTGAAGAAACGGCCTTTGACAAAATTCAACAACCCTTCATGATAAAAACTCTCAATAAATTGGGTATTGATGGGTCGTATCTCAAAATAATAAGAGCTATTTATGACAAACCCACAGCCAATATCATACTGAATGGGCAAAAACTGGAAGCATTCACTTTGAAAACTGGCACAAGACAGGGATGCCCTCTCTCACCACTTCTATTCAACATAGTGTTGGAAGTTCTGGCCAGGGCAATTAGGCAAGAGAAGGAAATCAAGGGTATTTAATTAGGAAAAAAAGAAGTCAAATTGTCCCTGTTTGCAGATGACGTGATAGTATATATAGAAAACCCCATTGTCTCAGCCCAAAATCTCCTTAAGCTGATAAGCAACTTCAGCAAAGTCTCAGGATACAAAATCAATGGACAAAAATCACAAGCATTCTTATACATCAATAACAGACAAACAGAGAGCCAAATCATGAGTGAACTCCCATTCACAATTGCTTCAAAGAGAATAAAATACCTAGGAATCCAACTTCCAAGGGATGTGAAGGACCTCTTCAAGGAGAAAACTACAAACCACTGCTCAAGGAAATAAAAGAGGATACAAACAAATGGAAGAACATTCCACGCTCATGGGTAGGAAGAATCAATATCATGAAAATGGCCATCCTTCCCAAGGTAATTTACAGATTCAATGCCATCCCCATCAAGTTACCAATGACTTTCTTCACAGAATTGGAAAAAACTACTTTAAAGTTCATATGGAATCAAAAAAGAGCCCGCATCACCAAGTCAATCCTAAGCCAAAAGAACAAAGCTGGAGGCATCACGCTACCTGACTTCAAACTATACTACAAGGCTACAGTAACCAAAACAGCATGGTACTGGTACCAAACAGAGATATAGATCAATGGAACAGAACAGAGCCGTCAGAAATAATGCCACATATCTACAACAATCTGATCTTTGACAAACTTGACAAAAACAAGAAATGGAGAAAGGATTCCCTATTTAATAAATGGTGCTGGGAAAACTGGCTAGCCACATGTAGAAAGCTGAAACTGGATCCCTTCCTTACACCTTATACAAAAATCAACTCAAGATGGATTAAAGACTTAAACGTTAGACCTAAAACCATAAAAACCCTAGAAGAAAACCTAGGCAATACCATTCAGGACATAGGCATGGGCAAGGACTTCATGTCTAAAACACCAAAAGCAATGGCCACAAAAGCCAAAATTGACAAATGGGATCTAATTAAACTAAAGAGCTTCTGCACAGCAAAGGAAACTACCATCAGAGTGAACAGGCAACCTACACAATGGGAGAAAATTTTCGCAACCTACTCATCTGACAAAGGGCTAATATCCAGAATCTACAATGAACTCCAACAAATTTACAAGAAAACACCAAACAACCCCATCAAAAAGTGGGCGAAGGACATGAACAGACACTCCTCCAAAGAAGACATTTATGCAGCCAAAAAACACATGAAAAAATGCTCACCATCACTGGCCATCAGAGAAATGCAAATCAAAACCACAATGAGATACCATCTCACACCAGTTAGAATGGCAATCATTAAAAAGTCAGGAAACAACAGGTGCTGGAGAGGATGTGGAGAAATAGGAACACTTTTACACTGTTGGTGGGACTGTAAACTAGTTCAACCCTTGTGGAAGTCACTGTGGCGATTCCTCAGGGATCTAGAACTAGAAATTCCATTTGACCCAGCCATCCCATTACTGGGTATATACCCAAAGGACTATAAATCATGCTGCTATAAAGACACATGCACACGTATGTTTATTGCGGCATTATACACAATAGCAAAGACTTGGAACCAACCCAAATGTCCAACAATGATAGACTGGATTAAGAAAATGTGGCACATATACACCATGGAATACTAGGCAGCCATAAAAAATGATGAGTTCATATCCTTTGTAGGGACATGGATGAAATTGGAAATCATCGTTCTCAGTAAACTATCGCAAGAACAAATAACCAAACACCACATCTTCTCACTCATAGGTGGGAATTGAACAATAACACATGGATACAAGAAGGGGAACATCACACTTCGGGGACTGTTGTGGGGTGCCTGGAGGGGCGAGGGACAGCACTGGGAGATATACCTAATGCTAGATGACGAGTTGGTGGGTGCAGCGCACCAGCATGGCACATGTATACACATGTAGCTTACCTGCACGTTGCGCACATGTACCATAGAGCCTAAAGAATAATAATAATAATAATAATAATAATAATGATAAAAAGAAAAAAAATTAAAAAAAAAGAAAGGGATAAATTACTCGACACATACACTCTCCCATGACTAAACCAGGAAGAAGTTGAATCTCTGAATAGACTAATAACAGGAGCTGAAATTGTGGCAATAATCAATAGCTTACCAACCAAAAAGAGTCCAGGATCAGATGGGTTCACAGCCGAATTCTACCAGAGGTCCAAGGAGGAACTGGAATCATTACTTCAGAAACTATTCCAATCAATAGAAAAAGAGGGAATCCTTCCTAACTCATTTTATGAGGCCAGCATCATGCTGCTACCAAAGCTGGGCAGAGACACAACCAAAAAAGAGAATTTTAGACCAATATCCTTGATGAATATTGATGCAAAAATCCTCAATAAATTACTGGCAAACCGAATCCAGCAGCACATCAGACAGCTTATCCACCATGATCAAGTGGGCTTCATCCCTGGCATGCAAGTCTCGTTCAATATACGCAAATCAATAGATGTAATCCAGCATATAAACAGAACCAAAGTCAAAAACCACATGATTATCTCAATACGTGAAGAAAAGGACTTTGACAAAATTCAACAACCCTTCATGCTAAAAACTCTCAATAAATTAGGTATTGATGGGTAGTATCTCAAAATAATAAGAGCTATTTATGACAAACCCACAGCCAATATCATACTGAATGGGCAAAAACTTTAAGCATTCACTTTGAAAACTGGCACAAGACAGGGATGCCCTCTCTCACCACTTCTATTCAACATAGTGTTGGAAGTTCTGGCCAGGGCAATTAGGCAAGAGAAGGAAATCAAGGGTATTCAATTAGGAAAAAAGGAAGTCAAATTGTCCCTGTTTGCAGATGACGTGATAGTATATCTAGAAAACCCCATTGTCTCAGCCCAAAATCTCCTTAAGCTGATAAGCAACTTCAGCAAAGTCTCAGGATACAAAATCAATGGACAAAAATTACAAGCATTCTTATACATCAATAACAGACAAACAGAGAGCCAAATCATGAGTGAACTCCCATTCACAATTGCTTCAAAGAGAATAAAATACCTAGGAATCCAACTTACAATTGATGTGAAAGACCACTTCGAGGAGAAAACTACAAACCACTGCTCAAGGAAATAAAAGAGGATACAAACAAATGGAAGAACATTCCATGCTCATGGGTAGGAAGAATCAATATCATGAAAATGGCCATCCTTCCCAAGGTAATTTACAGATTTAATGTCATCCCCATCAATTTACCAATGACTTTCTGCACAGAATTGGAAAAAACTACTTTAAAGTTCATATGGAACCAAAAAAGAGCCCGCATCACCAAGTCAATCCTAAGCCAAAAGAACAAAGCTGGAGGCATCACGCTACCTGACTTCAAACTATACTACAAGGCTACAGTTACCAAAACAGCATGGCACTGGTACCAAACAGAGATATAGATCAATGGAACAGAACAGAGCCGTCAGAAATAATGCCACATATCTACAACTATCTGATCTTTGACAAACTTGACAAAAACAAGAAATGGAGAAAGGATTCCCTATTTAATAAATGGTGCTGGGAAAACTGGCTAGCCACATGTAGAAAGCTGAAACTGGATCCCTTCCTTACACCTTATACAAAAATCAACTCAAGATGGATTAAAGACTTAAACGTTAGACCTAAAACCATAAAAACCCTAGAAGAAAACCTAGGCAATACCATTCAGGACATAGGCATGGGCAAGGACTTCATGTCTAAAACACCAAAAGCAATGGCCACAAAAGCCAAAATTGACAAATGGGATCTAATTAAACTAAAGAGCTTCTGCACAGCAAAGGAAACTACCATCAGAGTGAACAGACAACCTACAAAATGGGAGAAAATTTTCGCAACCTACTCATCTGACAAAAGGCTAATATCCAGAATCTACAATGAACTCCAACAGATTTACAAGAAAACACCAAACAACCCCATCAAAAAGTGGGCGAAGGACATGAACAGACACTCCTCAAAAGAAGACATTTATGCAGCCAAAAAACACATGAAAAAATGCTCACCATCACTGGCCATCAGAGAAATGCAAATCAAAACCACAATGAGATACCATCTCACACCAGTTAGAATGGCAATCATTAAAAAGTCAGGAAACAACAGGTGCTGGAGAGGATGTGGAGAAATAGGAACACTTTTACACTGTTGGTGGGACTGTAAACTAGTTCAACCCTTGTGGAAGTCACTGTGGCGATTCCTCAGGGATCTAGTACTAGAAATTCCATTTGACCCAGCCATCCCATTACTGGGTATATTCCCAAAGGACTATAAATCATGCTGCTATAAAGACACATGCACACGTATGTTTATTGCGGCATTCTACACAATAGCAAAGACTTGGAACCAACCCAAATGTCCAACAATGATAGACTGGATTAATAAAATGTGGCACATATACACCATGGAATACTAGGCAGCCATAAAAAATGATGAGTTCATATCCTTTGTAGGGACATGGTTGAAATTGGAAATCATCGTTCTCAGTAAACTATCGCAAGAACAAAAAACGAAACATCACATATTCTCACTCATAGGTGAGAATTGAACAATGAGAACACATGGACAGAGGAAGGGGAACATCACACTTCGGGGACTGTTGTGGGGTGGCTGGAGGGGCGAGGGACAGCATTGGGAGATATACCTAATGCTAGATGACGAGTTGGTGGGTGCAGCGCACCAGCATGGCACATGTATACATATGTAACACACCTGCACGTTGCGCTCATGTACCATAGAGCCTAAAGTATAATATTAATAATAATAATAATAATGATGAAAAGAAAAAAAATTAAAAAAAAAAGAAAGGGATAAGTTCCTCGACACATACACTCTCCCATGACTAAGCCAGGAGGAAGTTGAATCTCTGAATAGACTAATAACAGGAGCTGAAATTGTGGCAATAATCAATAGCTTACCAACCAAAAAGAGTCCAGGATCAGATGGGTTCACAGCCGAATTCTACCAGAGGTCCAAGGAGGAACTGGAATCATTACTTCAGAAACTATTCCAATCAATAGAAAAAGAGGGAATCCTTCCTAACTCATTTTATGAGGCCAGCATCATGCTGCTACCAAAGCTGGGCAGAGACACAACCAAAAAAGAGAATTTTAGACCAATATCCTTGATGAATATTGATGCAAAAATCCTCAATAAATTACTGGCAAACCGAATCCAGCAGCACATCAGACAGCTTATCCACCATGATCAAGTGGGCTTCATCCCTGGGATGCAAAGCTGGTTCAATATCTGCAAATCAATAAATGTAATCCAGCATATAAACAGAACCAAAGTCAAAAACCACATGATTATCTCAATACGTGAAGAAAAGGCCTTTGACAAAATTCAACAACCCTTCATGCTAAAAACTCTCAATAAATTAGGTATTGATGGGTCGTATCTCAAAATAATAAGAGCTATTTATGACAAACCCACAGCCAATATCATACTGAATGGGCAAAAACTGGAAGCATTCACTTTGAAAACTGGCACAAGACAGGGATGCCCTCTCTCACCACTTCTATTCAACATAGTGTTGGAAGTTCTGGCCAGGGCAATTAGGCAAGAGAAGGAAATCAAGGGTATTCAATTAGGAAAAAAGGAAGTCAAATTGTCCCTGTTTGCAGATGACGTGATAGTATATCTAGAAAACCCCATTGTCTCAGCCCAAAATCTCCTTAAGCTGATAAGCAACTTCAGCAAAGTCTCAGGATACAAAATCAATGGACAAAAATCACAAGCATTCTTATACATCAATAACAGACAAACAGAGAGCCAAATCATGAGTGAACTCCCATTCACAATTGCTTCAAAGAGAATAAAATACCTAGGAATCCAACTTCCAAGGGATGTGAAGGACCTCTTCAAGGAGAAAACTACAAACCACTGCTCAAGGAAATAAAAGAGGATACAAACAAATGGAAGAACATTCCATGCTCATGGGTAGGAAGAATCAATATCATGAAAATGGCCATCCTTCCCAAGGTAATTTACAGATTCAATGCCCTCCCCATGAAGTTACCAATGACTTTCTGCACAGAATTGGAAAAACCTACTTTAAAGTTCATATGGAACCAAAAAAGAGCCCGCATCACCAAGTCAATCCTAAGCCAAAAGAACAAAGCTGGAGGCATCACGCTACCTGACTTCAAACTATACTACAAGGCTACAGTAACCAAAACAGCATGGTACTGGTACCAAAACAGAGATCTAGATCAATGGAGCAGAACAGAGCCGTCAGAAATAATGCCACATATCTACAACTATCTGATCTTTGACAAACTTGACAAAAACAAGAAATGGAGAAAGGATTCCCTATTTAATAAATGGTGCTGGGAAAACTGGCTAGCCACATGTAGAAAGCTGAAACTGGATCCCTTCCTTACACCTTAAACAAAAATCAACTCAAGATGGACTAAAGACTTAAACGTTAGACCTAAAACCATAAAAACCCTAGAAGAAAACCTAGGCAATACCATTCAGGACATAGGCATGGGCAAGGACTTCATGTCTAAAACACCAAAAGCAATGGCAACAAAAGCCAAAATTGACAAATGGGATCTAATTAAACTAAAGAGCTTCTGCACAGCAAAGGAAACTACCATCAGAGTGAACAGGCAACCTACACAATGGGAGAAAATTTTCGCAACCTACTCATCTGACAAAGGGATAATATCCAGAATCTACAATGAACTCCAACAAATTTACAAGAAAACACCAAACAACCCCATCAAAAAGTGGGCGAAGGACATGAACAGACGCTCCTCCAAAGAAGACATTTATGCAGCCAAAAAACACATGAAAAAATGCTCACCATCACTGGCCATCAGAGAAATGCAAATCAAAACCACAATGAGATACCATCTCACACCAGTTAGAATGGCAATCATTAAAAAGTCAGGAAACAACAGGTGCTGGAGAGGATGTGGAGAAATAGGAACACTTTTACACTGTTGGTGGGACTGTAAACTAGTTCAACCCTTGTGGAAGTCACTGTGGCGATTCCTCAGGGATCTAGAACTAGAAATTCCATTTGACCCAGCCATCCCATTACTGGGTATATACCCAAAGGACTATAAATCATGATGCTATAAAGACACATGCACACGTATGTTTATTGCGGCATTGTACACAATAGCAAAGACTTGGAACCAACCCAAATGTCCAACAATGATAGACGGGATTAAGAAAATGTGGCACATATACAACATGGAATACTAGGCAGCCATAAAAAATGATGAGTTCATATCCTTTGTAAGGACATGGATGAAATTGGAAATCATCGTTCTCAGTAAACTATCGCAAGAACAAAAAACCAAACACCACATATTCTCACTCATAGGTGGGAATTGAACAATGAGAACACATGGATACGAAAAGGGGAACATCACACTTCGGGGACTGTTGTGGGGTGGGGGGAGGGGCGAGGGACAGCATTGGGAGATATACCTAATGCTAGATGACGAGTTGGTGGGTGCAGCGCACCAGCATGGCACATGTATACACATGTAGCTTACCTGCAAGTTGCGCACATGTACCATAGAGCCTAAAGGATAATAATAATAATAATAATAATAATAATAATAATAATGATAAAAAGAAAAAAAATTAAAAAAAAAGAAAGGGATAAATTCCTCGACACATACACTCTCCCATGCCTAAACCAGGAAGAAGTTGAATCTCTGAGTAGACTAATAACAGGAGCTGAAATTGTGGCAATAATCAATAGCTTACCAACCAAAAAGAGTCCAGGATCAGATGGGTTCACAGCCGATTTCTACCAGAGGTCCAAGGAGGAACTGGAACCATTACTTCAGAAACTATTCCAATCAATAGAAAAAGAGGGAATCCTTCCTGACTCATTTTATGAGGCCAACATCATGCTGCTACCAAAGCTGGGCAGAGACACAACCAAAAAAGAGAATTTTAGACCAATATCCTTGATGAATATTGATGCAAAAATCCTCAATAAATTACTGGCAAACCGAATCCAGCAGCACATCAGACAGCTTATCCACCATGATCAAGTGGGCTTCATCCCTGGGATGCAAAGCTGGTTCAATATCTGCAAATCAATAAATGTAATCCAGCATATAAACAGAACCAAAGTCAAAAACCACATGATTATCTCAATACGTGAAGAAAAGGCCTTCGACAAAATTCAACAACCCTTCATGCTAAAAACTCTCAATAAATTAGGTATTGATGGGTCGTATCTCAAAATAATAAGAGCTATTTATGACAAACCCACAGCCAATATCATACTGAATGGGCAAAAACTGGAAGCATTCACTTTGAAAACTGGCACAAGACAGGGATGCCCTCTCTCACCACTTCTATTCAACATAGTGTTGGAAGTTCTGGCCAGGGCAATTAGGCAAGAGAAGGAAATCAAGGGTATTCAATTAGGAAAAAAGGAAGTCAAATTGTCCCTGTTTGCAGATGACGTGATAGTATATCTAGAAAACCCCATTGTCTCAGCCCAAAATCTCCTTAAGCTGATAAGCAACTTCAGCAAAGTCTCAGGATACAAAATCAATGGACAAAAATCACAAGCATTCTTATACATCAATAACAGACAAACAGAGAGCCAAATCATGAGTGAACTCCCATTCACAATTGCTTCAAAGAGAATAAAATACCTAGGAATCCAACTTCCAAGGGATGTGAAGGACCTCTTCAAGGAGAAAACTACAAACCACTGCTCAAGGAAATAAAAGAGGATACAAACAAATGGAAGAACATTCCATGCTCATGGGTAGGAAGAATCAATATCATGAAAATGGCCATCCTTCCCAAGGTAATTTACAGATTCAATGCCCTCCCAATGAAGTTACCAATGACTTTCTGCACAGAATTGGAAAAACCTACTTCAAAGTTCATATGGAACCAAAAAAGAGCCCGCATCACCAAGTCAATCCTAAGCCAAAAGAACAAAGCTGGAGGCATCACGCTACCTGACTTCAAACTATACTACAAGGCTACAGTAACCAAAACAGCATGGTACTGGTACCAAAACAGAGATCTAGATCAATGGAGCAGAACAGAGCCGTCAGAAATAATGCCACATATCTACAACTATCTGATCTTTGACAAACTTGACAAAAACAAGAAATGGAGAAAGGATTCCCTATTTAATAAATGGTGCTGGGAAAACTGGCTAGCCACATGTAGAAAGCTGAAACTGGATCCCTTCCTTACACCTTATACAAAAATCAACTCAAGATGGACTAAAGACTTAAACGTTAGACCTAAAACCATAAAAACCCTAGAAGAAAACCTAGGCAATACCATTCAGGACATAGGCATGGGCAAGGACTTCATGTCTAAAACACCAAAAGCAATGGCAACAAAAGCCAAAATTGACAAATGGGATCTAATTAAACTAAAGAGCTTCTGCACAGCAAAGGAAACTACCATCAGAGTGAACAGGCAACCTACAAAATGGGAGAAAATTTTCGCAACCTACTCATCTGACAAAGGGATAATATCCAGAATCTACAATGAACTCCAACAAATTTACAAGAAAACACCAAACAACCCCATCAAAAAGTGGGCGAAGGACATGAACAGACACTCCTCCAAAGAAGACATTTATGCAGCCAAAAAACACATGAAAAAATGCTCACCATCACTGGCCATCAGAGAAATGCAAATCAAAACCACAATGAGATACCATCTCACACCAGTTAGAATGTCAATCATTAAAAAGTCAGGAAACAACAGGTGCTGGAGAGGATGTGGAGAAATAGGAACACTTTTACACTGTTGGTGGGACTGTAAACTAGTTCAACCCTTGTGGAAGTCACTGTGGCGATTCCTCAGGGATCTAGAACTAGAAATTCCATTTGACCCAGCCATCCCATTACTGGGTATATACCCAAAGGACTATAAATCATGCTGCTATGAAGACACATGCACACGTATGTTTATTGCGGCGTTATACCCAATACCAAAGACTTGGAAGCAACCCAAATGTCCAACAACGATAGACTGGATTAAGAAAAGGTGGCACATATACACCATGGAATACCAGGCAGCCATAAAAAATGATGAGTTCATATCCTTTGTAGGGACATGGATGAAATTGGAAATCATCGTTCTCAGTAAACTATCGCAAGAACGAAAAGCCAAACACCACATATTCTCACTCATAGGTGAGAATAGAACAATGAGAACACATGGACACAGGAAGGGGAACATCACACTTCGGGGACTGTTGTGGGGTGGGGCGAGGGGCGAGGGACAGCATTGGGAGATATACCTAATGCTAGATGACGAGTTGGTGGGTGCAGTGCACCAGCATGGCACATGTATACACATGTAGCTTACCTGCAAGTTGCGCACATGTACCATAGAGCCTAAAGTATAATAATAATAATAATAATAATAATAATAATAATGATAAAAAGAAAAAAAATTAAAAAAAAAAGAAAGGGATAAATTCCTCGACACATACACTCTCCCGTGCCTAAACCAGGAAGAAATTGAATCTCTGAGTAGACTAATAACAGGAGCTGAAGTTGTGGCAATAATCAATAGCTTACCAACCAAAAAGAGTCCAGGATCAGATGGGTTCACAGCCGAATTCTACCAGAGGTCCAAGGAGGAACTGGAACCATTACTTCAGAAACTATTCCAATCAATAGAAAAAGAGGGAATCCTTCCTAACTCATTTTATGAGGCCAGCATCATGCTGATACCAAAGCTGGGCAGAGACACAACCAAAAAAGAGAATTTTAGACCAATATCCTTGATGAATATTGATGCAAAAATCCTCAATAAATTACCGGCAAACCGAATCCAGCAGCACATCAGACAGCTTATCCACCATGATCAAGTGGGCTTCATCCCTGAGATGCAAGGCTGGTTCAATATACGCAAATCAATAAATGTAATCCAGCATATAAACAGAACCAAAGTCAAAAACCACATGATTATCTCAATACGTGAAGAAAAGGACTTTGACAAAATTCAACAACCCTTCATGCTAAAAACTCTCAATAAATTAGGTATTGATGGGTCGTATCTCAAAATAATAAGAGCTATTTATGACAAACCCACAGCCAATATCATACTGAATGGGCAAAAACTGGAAGCATTCACTTTGAAAACTGGCACAAGACAGGGATGCCCTCTCTCACCACTTCTATTCAACATAGTGTTGGAAGTTCTGGCCAGGGCAATTAGGCAAGAGAAGGAAATCAAGGGTATTCAATTAGGAAAAAAGGAAGCCAAATTGTCCCTGTTGCAGATGACGTGATAGTATACCTAGAAAACCCCATTGTCTCAGCCCAAAATCTCCTTAAGCTGATAAGCAACTTCAGCAAAGTCTCAGGATACAAAATCAATGGACAAAAATCACAAGCATTCTTATACATCAATAACAGACAAACAGAGAGCCAAATCATGAGTGAACTCCCATTCACAATTGCTTCAAAGAGAATAAAATACCTAGGAATCCAACTTCCAAGGGATGTGAAGGACCTCTTCAAGGAGAAAACTACAAACCACTGCTCAAGGAAATAAAAGAGGATACAAACAAATGGAAGAACATTCCATGCTCATGGGTAGGAAGAATCAATATCATGAAAATGGCCATCCTTCCCAAGGTAATTTACAGATTCAATGCCATCCCCATCAAGTTACCAATGACTTTCTTCACGGAATTGGAAAAAACTACTTTAAAATTCATATGGAACCAAAAAAGAGCCCGCATCACCAAGTCAATCCTAAGCCAAAAGAACAAAGCTGGAGGCATCACGCTACCTGACTTCAAACTATACTACAAGGCTACAGTAACCAAAACAGCATGGTACTGGTACAAAACAGAGATCTAGATCAATGGAACAGAACAGAGCCGTCAGAAATAATGACACATATCTACAACAATCTGATCTTTGACAAACTTGACAAAAACAAGAAATGGAGAAAGGATTCCCTATTTAATAAATGGTGCTGGGAAAACTGGCTAGCCACATATAGAAAGCTGAAACTGGATCCCTTCCTTACACCTTATACAAAAATCAACTCAAGATGGATTAAAGACTTAAACGTTAGACCTAAAACCATAAAAACCCTAGAAGAAAACCTAGGCAATACCATTCAGGACATAGGCATGGGCAAGGACTTCATGTCTAAAACACCAAAAGCAATGGCCACAAAAGCCAAAATTGACAAATGGGATCTAATTAAACTAAAGAGCTTCTGCACAGCAAAGGAAACTACCATCAGAGTGAACAGGCAACCTACAAAATGGGAGAAAATTTTCGCAACCTACTCTTCTGACAAAGGGCTAATATCCAGAATCTACAATGAACTCCAACAAATTTACAAGAAAACACCAAACAACCCCATCAAAAAGTGGGCGAAGGACATGAGCAGACACTCCTCCAAAGAAGACATTTTTGCAGCCAAAAAACACATGAAAAAATGCTCACCATCACTGGCCATCAGAGGAATGCAAATCAAAACCACAATGAGATACCATCTCACACCAGTTAGAATGGCAATCATTAAAAAGTCAGGAAACAACAGGTGCTGGAGAGGATGTGGAGAAATAGGAACACTTTTACACTGTTGGTGGGACTGTAAACTAGTTCAACCATTGTGGAAGTCACTGTGGCGATTCCTCAGGGATCTAGAACTAGAAATTCCATTTGACCCAGCCATCCCATTACTGGGTATATACCCAAAGGACTATAAATCATGCTGCTATGAAGACACATGCAGACGTATGTTTATTGCGGCGTTATACCCAATAGCAAAGACTTGGAAGCAACCCAAATGTCCAACAACGATAGACTGGATTAAGAAAAGGTGGCACATATACACCATGGAATACCAGGCAGCCATAAAAAATGATGAGTTCATATCCTTTGTAGGGACATGGATGAAATTGGAAATCATCGTTCTCAGTAAACTATCGCAAGAACGAAAAGCCGAACACCACATATTCTCACTCATAGGTGAGAATTGAACCATGAGAACACATGGACACAGGAAGGGGAACATCACACTTCGGGGACTGTTGTGGGGTGGGGCGAGGTGCGAGGGACAGCATTGGGAGATATACCTAATGCTAGATGACGAGTTGGTGGGTGCAGTGCACCAGCATGGCACATGTATACACATGTAGCTTACCTGCAATTTGCGCACATGTACCATAGAGCGAAAGTATAATAATAATAATAATAATAATAATAATAATGATAAAAAGAAAAAAAATTAAAAAAAAAAGAAAGGGATAAATTCCTCGACACATACACTCTCCCATGCCTAAACCAGGAAGAAATTGAATCTCTGAGTAGACTAATAACAGGAGCTGAAGTTGTGGCAATTATCAATAGCTTACCAACAAAAAAGAGTCCAGGATCAGATGGGTTAACAGCCAAATTCTACCAGAGGTCCAAGGAGGAACTGGAACCATTACTTCAGAAACTATTCCAATCAATAGAAAAAGAGGGAATCCTTCCTAACTCATTTTATGAGGCCAGCATCATGCTGATACCAAAGCTGGGCAGAGACACAACCAAAAAAGAGAATTTTAGACCAATATCCTTGATGAATATTGATGCAAAAATCCTCGATAAATTACCGGCAAACCGAATCCAGCAGCACATCAGACAGCTTATCCACCATGATCAAGTGGGCTTCATCCCTGAGATGCAAGGCTGGTTCAATATACACAAATCAATCAATGTAATCCAGCATATAAACAGAACCAAAGTCAAAAACCACATGATTATCTCAATACGTGAAGAAAATTACTTTGACAAAATTCAACAACGCTTCATGCTAAAAACTCTGAATAAATTAGGTATTGATGGGTCGTATCTCAAAATAATAAGAGCTATTTATGACAAACCCACAGCCAATATCATACTGAATGGGCAAAAACTGGAAGCATTCACTTTGAAAACTGGCACAAGACAGGGATGCCCTCTCTCACCACTTCTATTCAACATAGTGTTGGAAGTTCTGGCCAGGGCAATTAGGCAAGAGAAGGAAATCAAGGGTATTCAATTAGGAAAAAAGGAAGCCAAATTGTCCCTGTTTGCAGATGACGTGATAGTATATCTAGAAAACCCCATTGTCTCAGCCCAAAATCTCCTTAAGCTGATAAGCAACTTCAGCAAAGTCTCAGGATACAAAATCAATGGACAAAAATCACAAGCATTCTTATACATCAATAACAGACAAACAGAGAGCCAAATCATGAGTGAACTCCCATTCACAATTGCTTCAAAGAGAATAAAATACCTAGGAATCCAACTTCCAAGGGATGTGAAGGACCTCTTCAAGGAGAAAACTACAAACCACTGCTCAAGGAAATAAAAGAGGATACAAACAAATGGAAGAACATTCCATGCTCATGGGTAGGAAGAATCAATATCATGAAAATGGCCATCCTTCCCAAGGTAATTTACAGATTCAATGCCCTCCCCATCAAGTTACCAATGACTTTCTGCACAGAATTGGAAAAACCTACTTTAAAGTTCATATGGAACCAAAAAAGAGCCCGCATCACCAAGTCAATCCTAAGCCAAAAGAACAAAGCTGGAGGCATCACGCTACCTGACTTCAAACTATACTACAAGGCTACAGTAACCAAAACAGCATGGTACTGGTACCAAAACAGAGATCTAGATCAATGGAACATAACAGAGCCGTCAGAAATAATGCCACAAATCTACAACTATCTGATCTTTGACAAACCTGACAAAAACAAGAAATGGAGAAAGGATTCCCTATTTAATAAGTGGTGCTGGGAAAACTGGCTAGCCACATGTAGAAAGCTGAAACTGGATGCCTTCCTTACACCTTATACAAAAATCAACTCAAGATGGATTAAAGACTTAAACGTTAGACCTAAAACCATAAAAACCCTAGAAGAAAACCTAGGCAATACCATTCAGGACATAGGCATGGGCAAGGACTTCATGTCTAAAACACCAAAGGCAATGGCCACAAAAGCCAAAATTGACAAATGGGATCTAATTAAACTAAAGAGCTTCTGCACAGCAAAGAAAACTACCATCAGAGTGAACAGGCAACCTACAAAATGGGAGAAAATTTTCGCAACCTACCCATCTGACAAAGGGATAATATGCAGAATCTACAATGAACTCCAACAGATTTACAAGAAAACACCAAACAACCCCATCAAAAAGTGGGCGAAGGACATGAACAGACACTTCTCCAAAGAAGACATTTATGCAACCAAAAAACACATGAAAAAATGCTCACCATCACTGGCCATCAGAGAAATGCAAATCAAAACCACAATGAGATACCATCTCACACCAGTTAGAATGGCAATCATTAAAAAGTCAGGAAACAACAGGTGCTGGAGAGGATGTGGAGAAATAGGAACACTTTTACACTGTTGGTGGGACTGTAAACTAGTTCAACCCTTGTGGAAGTCACTGTGGCGATTCCTCAGGGATCTAGAACTAGAAATTCCATTTGACCCAGCCATCCCATTACTGGGTATATACCCAAAGGACAATAAATCATGCTGCTATAAAGACACATGCACAAGTATGTTTTTTGCGGCATTATACCCAATAGCAAAGACTTGGAAGCAACCCAAATGTCCAACAATGATAGACTGGATTAAGAAAAGGTGGCACATATACACCATGGAATACCAGGCAGCCATAAAAAATGATGAGTTCATATCCTTTGTAGGGACATGGATGAAATTGGAAATCCTCGTTCTCAGTAAACTATCGCAAGAACGAAAAGCCAAAAACCACATATTCTCACTCATAGGTGAGAATTGAACAATGAGAACACATGGACACAGGAAGGGGAACATCAAACTTCGGGGACTGTTGTGGGGTGGGGGAAGGGGCAAGGGACAGCATTGGGAGATATACCTAATGCTATATGACGAGTTGGTGGGTGCAGCGCACCAGCATGACACATGTGTACACATGTGGCTTACCTGCACGTTGCACACATGTACCATAGAGCCTAAAGTATAATAATAATAATAATAATAATAATAATAATGATAAAAAGAAAAAAAATTAAAAAAAAAAGAAAGGGATAAATTCCTCGACACATACTCTCTCCCATGACTAAACCAGGAAGAAGTTGAATCTCTGAATAGACTAATAACAGGAGCTGAAATTGTGGCAATAATCAATAGCTTACCAACCAAAAAGAGTCCAGGATCAGATGGGTTCACAGCCGAATTCTACCAGAGGTCCAAGGAGGAACTGGAACCATTACTTCAGAAACTATTCCAATCAATAGAAAAAGAGGGTATCCTTCCTAACTCATTTTATGAGGCCAGCATCATGCTGCTACCAAAGCTGGGCAGAGACACAATCAAAAAAGAGGATTTTAGACCAATATCCTTGATGAATATTGATGCAAAAATCCTCAATAAATTACTGGCAAACAGAATCCAGCAGCACATCAGACAGCTTATCCACCATGATCAAGTGGGCTTCATCCCTGGGATGCAAGTCTGGTTCAATATACGCAAATCAATAAATGTAATCCAGCATATAAACAGAACCAAAGTCAAAAACCACATGATTATCTCAATACGTGAAGAAACGGCCTTTGACAAAATTCAACAACCCTTCATGATAAAAACTCTCAATAAATTGGGTATTGATGGGTCGTATCTCAAAATAATAAGAGCTATTTATGACAAACCCACAGCCAATATCATACTGAATGGGCAAAAACTGGAAGCATTCACTTTGAAAACTGGCACAAGACAGGGATGCCCTCTCTCACCACTTCTATTCAACATAGTGTTGGAAGTTCTGGCCAGGGCAATTAGGCAAGAGAAGGAAATCAAGGGTATTTAATTAGGAAAAAAAGAAGTCAAATTGTCCCTGTTTGCAGATGACGTGATAGTATATCTAGAAAACCCCATTGTCTCAGCCCAAAATCTCCTTAAGCTGATAAGCAACTTCAGCAAAGTCTCAGGATACAAAATCAATGGACAAAAATCACAAGCATTCTTATACATCAATAACAGACAAACAGAGAGCCAAATCATGAGTGAACTCCCATTCACAATTGCTTCAAAGAGAATAAAATACCTAGGAATCCAACTTCCAAGGGATGTGAAGGACCTCTTCAAGGAGAAAACTACAAACCACTGCTCAAGGAAATAAAAGAGGATACAAACAAATGGAAGAACATTCCATGCTCATGGGTAGGAAGAATCAATATCATGAAAATGGCCATCCTTCCCAAGGTAATTTACAGATTCAATGCCATCCCCATCAAGTTACCAATGACTTTCTTCACAGAATTGGAAAATCTACTTTAAAGTTCATATGGAATCAAAAAAGAGCCCGCATCACCAAGTCAATCCTAAGCCAAAAGAACAAAGCTGGAGGCATCACGCTACCTGACTTCAAACTATACTACAAGGCTACAGTAACCAAAACAGCATGGTACTGGTACCAAACAGAGATATAGATCAATGGAACAGAACAGAGCCGTCAGAAATAATGCCACATATCTACAACAATCTGATCTTTGACAAACTTGACAAAAACAAGAAATGGAGAAAGGATTCCCTATTTAATAAATGGTGCTGGGAAAACTGGCTAGCCACATGTAGAAAGCTGAAACTGGATCCCTTCCTTACACCTTATACAAAAATCAACTCAAGATGGATTAAAGACTTAAACGTTAGACCTAAAACCATAAAAACCCTAGAAGAAAACCTAGGCAATACCATTCAGGACATAGGCATGGGCAAGGACTTCATGTCTAAAACACCAAAAGCAATGGCCACAAAAGCCAAAATTGACAAATGGGATCTAATTAAACTAAAGAGCTTCTGCACAGCAAAGGAAACTACCATCAGAGTGAACAGGCAACCTACACAATGGGAGAAAATTTTCGCAACCTACTCATCTGACAAAGGGCTAATATCCAGAATCTACAATGAACTCCAACAAATTTACAAGAAAACACCAAACAACCCCATCAAAAAGTGGGCGAAGGACATGAACAGACACTCCTCCAAAGAAGACATTTATGCAGCCAAAAAACACATGAAAAAATGCTCACCATCACTGGCCATCAGAGAAATGCAAATCAAAACCACAATGAGATACCATCTCACACCAGTTAGAATGGCAATCATTAAAAAGTCAGGAAACAACAGGTGCTGGAGAGGATGTGGAGAAATAGGAACACTTTTACACTGTTGGTGGGACTGTAAACTAGTTCAACCCTTGTGGAAGTCACTGTGGCGATTCCTCAGGGATCTAGAACTAGAAATTCCATTTGACCCAGCCATCCCATTACTGGGTATATACCCAAAGGACTATAAATCATGCTGCTATAAAGACACATGCACACGTATGTTTATTGCGGCATTATACACAATAGCAAAGACTTGGAACCAACCCAAATGTCCAACAATGATAGACTGGATTAAGAAAATGTGGCACATATACACCATGGAATACTAGGCAGCCATAAAAAATGATGACTTCATATCCTTTGTAGGGACATGGATGAAATTGGAAATCATCGTTCTCAGTAAACTATCGCAAGAACAAAAAACCAAACACCACTTCTTCTCACTCATAGGTGGGAATTGAACAATGAGAACACGTAGACACAAGAAGGGGAACATCACACTTCGGGGACTGTTGTGGGGTGGGGGGAGGGGCGAGGGACAGCATTGGGAGATATACCTAATGCTAGATGACGAGTTGGTGGGTGCAGCGCACCAGCATGGCACATGTATACACATGTAGCTTACCTGCACGTTGCGCACATGTACCATAGAGCCTAAAGTATAATAATAATAATAATAATAATAATAAAAATAATAATGATAAAAAGAAAAAAAATTAAAAAAAAAAGAAAGGGATAAATTCCTCGACACATACACTCTCCCATGACTAAACCAGGAAGAAGTTGAATCTCTGAATAGACTAATAACAGGAGCTGAAATTGTGGCAATAATCAATAGCTTACCAACCAAAAAGAGTCCAGGATCAGATGGGTTCACAGCCGAATTCTACCAGAGGTCCAAGGAGGAACTGGAACCATTACTTCAGAAACTATTCCAATCAATAGAAAAAGAGGGTATCCTTCCTAACTCATTTTATGAGGCCAGCATCATGCTGCTACCAAAGCTGGGCAGAGACACAATCAAAAAAGAGGATTTTAGACCAATATCCTTGATGAATATTGATGCAAAAATCCTCAATAAATTACTGGCAAACAGAATCCAGCAGCACATCAGACAGCTTATCCACCATGATCAAGTGGGCTTCATCCCTGGGATGCAAGTCTGGTTCAATATACGCAAATCAATAAATGTAATCCAGCATATAAACAGAACCAAAGTCAAAAACCACATGATTATCTCAATACGTGAAGAAACGGCCTTTGACAAAATTCAACAACCCTTCATGATAAAAACTCTCAATAAATTGGGTATTGATGGGTCGTATCTCAAAATAATAAGAGCTATTTATGACAAACCCACAGCCAATATCATACTGAATGGGCAAAAACTGGAAGCATTCACTTTGAAAACTGGCACAAGACAGGGATGCCCTCTCTCACCACTTCTATTCAACATAGTGTTGGAAGTTCTGGCCACGGCAATTAGGCAAGAGAACGAAATCAAGGGTATTCAATTAGGAAAAAAAGAAGTCAAATTGTCCCTGTTTGCAGATCACGTGATAGTATATATAGAAAACCCCATTGTCTCAGCCCAAAATCTCCTTAAGCTGATAAGCAACTTCAGCAAAGTCTCAGGATACAAAATCAATGGACAAAATAACAAGCATTCTTATACATCAATAACAGACAAACAGAGAGCCAAATCATGAGTGAACTCCCATTCACAATTGCTTCAAAGAGAATAAAATACCTAGGAATCCAACTTCCAAGGGATGTGAAGGACCTCTTCAAGGAGAAAACTACAAACCACTGCTCAAGGAAATAAAAGAGGATACAAACAAATGGAAGAACATTCCATGCTCATGGGTAGGAAGAATCAATATCATGAAAATGGCCATCCTTCCCAAGGTAATTTACAGATTCAATGCCATCCCCATCAAGTTACCAATGACTTTCTTCACAGAATTTTAAAAAACTACTTTAAAGTTCATATGGAATCAAAAAAGAGCCCGCATCACCAAGTTAATCCTAAGCCAAAAGAACAAAGCTGGAGGCATCACGCTACCTGACTTCAAACTATACTACAAGGCTACAGTAACCAAAACAGCATGGTACTGGTACCAAACAGAGATATAGATCAATGGAACAGAACAGAGCCGTCAGAAATAATGCCACATATCTACAACAATCTGATCTTTGACAAACTTGACAAAAACAAGAAATGGAGAAAGGATTCCCTATTTAATAAATGGTGCTGGGAAAACTGTCTAGCCACATGTAGAAAGCTGAAACTGGATCCCTTCCTTACACCTTATACAAAAATCAACTCAAGATGGATTAAAGACTTAAACGTTAGACCTAAAACCATAAAAACCCTAGAAGAAATCCTAGGCAATACCATTCAGGACATAGGCATGGGCAAGGACTTCATGTCTAAAACACCAAAAGCAATGGCCACAAAAGCCAAAATTGACAAATGGGATCTAATTAAACTAAAGAGCTTCTGCACAGCAAAGGAAACTACCATCAGAGTGAACAGGCAACCTACACAATGGGAGAAAATTTTCGCAACCTACTCATCTGACAAAGGGCTAATATCCAGAATCTACAATGAACTCCAACAAATTTACAAGAAAACACCAAACAACCCCATCAAAAAGTGGGCGAAGGACATGAACAGACACTCCTCCAAAGAAGACATTTATGCAGCCAAAAAACACATGAAAAAATGCTCACCATCACTGGCCATCAGAGAAATGCAAATCAAAACCACAATGAGATACCATCTCACACCAGTTAGAATGGCAATCATTAAAAAGTCAGGAAACAACAGGTGCTGGAGAGGATGTGGAGAAATAGGAACACTTTTACACTGTTGGTGGGACTGTAAACTAGTTCAACCCTTGTGGAAGTCACTGTGGCGATTCCTCAGGGATCTAGAACTAGAAATTCCATTTGACCCAGCCATCCCATTACTGGGTATATACCCAAAGGACTATAAATCATGCTGCTATAAAGACACATGCACACGTATGTTTATTGCGGCATTATACACAATAGCAAAGACTTGGAACCAACCCAAATGTCCAACAATGATAGACTGGATTAAGAAAATGTGGCACATATACACCATGGAATACTAGGCAGCCATAAAAAATGATGAGTTCATATCCTTTGTAGGGACATGGATGAAATTGGAAATCATCGTTCTCAGTAAACTATCGCAAGAACAAAAAACCAAACACCACATCTTCTCACTCATAGGTGGGAATTGAACAATGAGAACACGTGGACACAAGAAGGGGAACATCACACTTCGGGGACTGTTGTGGGGTGGGGGGAGGGGCGAGGGACAGCATTGGGAGATATACCTAATGCTAGATGACGAGTTGGTGGGTGCAGCGCACCAGCATGGCACATGTATACACATGTAGCTTACCTGCACATTGCGCACATGTACCATAGAGCCTAAAGTATAATAATAATAATAATAATAATAATAATAATAATAATGATAAAAAGAAAAAAAATTAAAAAGAAAAGAAAGGGATAAATTCCTCGACACATACACTCTCCCATGACTAAACCAGGAAGAAGTTGAATCTCTGAATAGACTAATAACAGGAGCTGAAATTGTGGCAATAATCAATAGCTTACCAACCAAAAAGAGTCCAGGATCAGATGGGTTCACAGCCGAATTCTACCAGAGGTCCAAGGAGGAACTGGAACCATTACTTCAGAAACTATTCCAATCAATAGAAAAAGAGGGTATCCTTCCTAACTCATTTTATGAGGCCAGCATCATGCTGCTACCAAAGCTGGGCAGAGACACAATCAAAAAAGAGGATTTTAGACCAATATCCTTGATGAATATTGATGCAAAAATCCTCAATAAATTACTGGCAAACAGAATCCAGCAGCACATCAGACAGCTTATCCACCATGATCAAGTGGGCTTCATCCCTGGGATGCAAGTCTGGTTCAATATACGCAAATCAATAAATGTAATCCAGCATATAAACAGAACCAAAGTCAAAAACCACATGATTATCTCAATACGTGAAGAAACGGCCTTTGACAAAATTCAACAACCCTTCATGATAAAAACTCTCAATAAATTGGGTATTGATGGGTCGTATCTCAAAATAATAAGAGCTATTTATGACAAACCCACAGCCAATATCATACTGAATGGGCAAAAACTGGAAGCATTCACTTTGAAAACTGGCACAAGACAGGGATGCCCTCTCTCACCACTTCTATTCAACATAGTGTTGGAAGTTCTGGCCAGGGCAATTAGGCAAGAGAACGAAATCAAGGGTATTCAATTAGGAAAAAAAGAAGTCAAATTGTCCTTGTTTGCAGATGACGTGATAGTATATCTAGAAAACCCCATTGTCTCAGCCCAAAATCTCCTTAAGCTGATAAGCAACTTCAGCAAAGTCTCAGGATACAAAATCAATGGACAAAAATCACAAGCATTCTTATACATCAGTAACAGACAAACAGAGAGCCAAATCATGAGTGAACTCCCATTCACAATTGCTTCAAAGAGAATAAAATACCTAGGAATCCAACTTCCAAGGCATGTGAATGACCTCTTCAAGGAGAAAACTACAAACCACTGCTCAAGGAAATAAAAGAGGATACAAACAAATGGAAGAACATTCCATGCTCATGGGTAGGAAGAATCAATATCATGAAAATGGCCATCCTTCCCAAGGTAATTTACAGATTCAATGCCATCCCCATCAAGTTACCCATGACTTTCTTCACAGAATTGGAAAAAACTACTTTAAAGTTCATATGGAACCAAAAAAGAGCCCGCATCACCAAGTCAATCCTAAGCCAAAAGAACAAAGCTGGAGGCATCACGCTACCTGACTTCAAACTATACTACAAGGCTACAGTAACCAAAACAGCATGGTACTGGTACCAAACAGAGATATAGATCAATGGAACAGAACAGAGCCGTCAGAAATAATGCCACATATCTACAACAATCTGATCTTTGACAAACTTGACAAAAACAAGAAATGGAGAAAGGATTCCCTATTTAATAAATGGTGCTGGGAAAACTGGCTAGCCACATGTAGAAAGCTGAAACGGGATCCCTTCCTTACACCTTATACAAAAATCAACTCAAGATGGATTAAAGACTTAAACGTTAGACCTAAAACCATAAAAACCCTAGAAGAAAACCTAGGCAATACCATTCAGGACATAGGCATGGGCAAGGACTTCATGTCTAAAACACCAAAAGCAATGGCAACAAAAGCCAAAATTGACAAATGGGATCTAATAAAACTAAAGAGCTTCTGCACAGCAAAGGAAACTACCATCAGAGTGAACAGGCAACCTACACAATGGGAGAAAATTTTCGCAACCTACTCATCTGACAAAGGGCTAATATCCAGAATCTACAATGAACTCCAACAAATTTACAAGAAAACACCAAACAACCCCATCAAAAAGTGGGCGAAGGACATGAACAGACACTCCTCCAAAGAAGACATTTATGCAGCCAAAAAACACATGAAAAAATGCTCACCATCACTGGCCATCAGAGAAATGCAAATCAAAACCACAATGAGATACCATCTCACACCAGTTAGAATGGCAATCATTAAAAAGTCAGGAAACAACAGGTGCTGGAGAGGATGTGGAGAAATAGGAACACTTTTACACTGTTGGTGGGACTGTAAACTAGTTCAACCCTTGTGGAAGTCACTGTGGCGATTCCTCAGGGATCTAGAACTAGAAATTCCATTTGACCCAGCCATCCCATTACTGGGTATATACCCAAAGGACTATAAATCATGCTGCTATAAAGACACATGCACACGTATGTTTATTGCGGCATTATACACAATAGCAAAGACTTGGAACCAACCCAAATGTCCAACAATGATAGACTGGATTAAGAAAATGTGGCAAATATACACCATGGAATACTAGGCAGCCATAAAAAATGATGAGTTCATATCCTTTGTAGGGACATGGATGAAATTGGAAATCGTCGTTCTCAGTAAACTATCGCAAGAACAAAAAACCAAACACCACATCTTCTCACTCATAGGTGGGAATTGAACAATGAGAACACGTGGACACAAGAAGGGGAACATCACACTTCGGGGACTGTTGTGGGGTGGGGGGAGGGGCGAGGGACAGCATTGGGAGATATACCTAATGCTAGATGACGAGTTGGTGGGTGCAGCGCACCAGCATGGCACATGTATACACATGTAGCTTACCTGCATGTTGCACACATGTACCATAGAGCCTAAAGTATAATAATAATAATAATAATAATGATGAAAAGAAAAAAATTAAAAAAAAAAGAAAGGGATAAATTCCTCGACACATACACTCTCCCATGACTAAACCAGGAAGAAGTTGAATCTCTGAATAGACTAATAACAGGAGCTGAAATTGTGGCAATAATCAATAGCTTACCAACCAAAAAGAGTCCAGGATCAGATGGGTTCACAGCCGAATTCTACCAGAGGTCCAAGGAGGAACTGGAACCATTACTTCAGAAACTATTCCAATCAATAGAAAAAGAGGGAATCCTTCCTAACTCATTTTATGAGGCCAGCATCATGCTGCTACCAAAGCTGGGCAGAGACACAATCAAAAAAGAGAATTTTAGACCAATATCCTTGATGAATATTGATGCGAAAATCCTCAATAAATTACTGGCAAACCGAATCCAGCAGCACATCAGACAGCTTATCCACCATGATCAAGTGGGCTTCATCCCTGGGATGCAAGTCTGGTTCAATATACGCAAATCAATCAATGTAATCCAGCATATAAACAGAACCAAAGTCAAAAACCACATGATTATCTCAATACGTGAAGAAACGGCCTTTGACAAAATTCAACAACCCTTCATGCTAAAAACTCTCAATAAATTGGGTATTGATGGGTCGTGTCTCAAAATAAT
Organism: Pongo abelii; assembly: GCF_028885655.2. NCBI lineage: Eukaryota > Metazoa > Chordata > Mammalia > Primates > Hominidae > Pongo > Pongo abelii. The sequence goes on from NC_071997.2 coordinate 4,483,826, forward strand.
AAGAGCTATTTATGACAAACCCACAGCCAATATCATACTGAATGGGCAAAAACTGGAAGCATTCACTTTGAAAACTGGCACAAGACAGGGATGCCCTCTCTCACCACTTCTATTCAACATAGTGTTGGAATTTCTGGCCAGGGCAATTAGGCAAGAGAAGGAAATCAAGGGTATTCAATTAGGAAAAAAAGAAGTCAAATTGTCCCTGTTTGCAGATGACGTGATAGTATATCTAGAAAACCCCATTGTCTCAGCCCAAAATCTCCTTAAGCTGATAAGCAACTTCAGCAAAGTCTCAGGATACAAAATCAATGGACAAAAATCACAAGCATTCTTATACATCAGTAACAGACAAACAGAGAGCCAAATCATGAGTGAACTCCCATTCACAATTGCTTCAAAGAGAATAAAATACCTAGGAATCCAACTTCCAAGAGATGTGAAGGACCTCTTCAAGGAGAAAACTACAAACCACTGCTCAAGGAAATAAAAGAGGATACAAACAAATGGAAGAACATTCCACGCTCATGGGTAGGAAGAATCAATATCATGAAAATGGCCATCCTTCCCAAGGTAATTTACAGATTCAATGCCATCCCCATCAAGTTACCAATGACTTTCTTCACAGAATTGGAAAAAACTATTCTAAGTTCATATGGAACCAAAAAAGAGCCCGCATCACCAAGTCAATCCTAAGCCAAAAGAACAAAGCTGGAGGCATCACGCTACCTGACTTCAAACTATACTACAAGGCTACAGTAACCAAAACAGCATGGTACTGGTACCAAACAGAGATATAGATCAATGGAACAGAACAGAGCCGTCAGAAATAATGCCACATATCTACAACAATCTGATCTTTGACAAACTTGACAAAAACAAGAAATGGAGAAAGGATTCCCTATTTAATAAATGGTGCTGGGAAAACTGGCTAGCCACATGTAGAAAGCTGAAACTGGATCCCTTCCTTACACCTTATACAAAAATCAACTCAAGATGGATTAAAGACTTAAACGTTAGACCTAAAACCATAAAAACCCTAGAAGAAAACCTAGGCAATACCATTCAGGACATAGGCATGGGCAAGGACTTCATGTCTAAAACACCAAAAGCAATGGCAACAAAAGCCAAAATTGACAAATGGGATCTAATTAAACTAAAGAGCTTCTGCACAGCAAAGGAAACTACCATCAGAGTGAACAGGCAACCTACACAATGGGAGAAAATTTTCGCAACCTACTCATCTGACAAAGGGCTAATATCCAGAATCTACAATGAACTCCAACAAATTTACAAGAAAACACCAAACAACCCCATCAAAAAGTGGGCGAAGGACATGAACAGACACTCCTCCAAAGAAGACATTTATGCAGCCAAAAAACACATGAAAAAATGCTCACCATCACTGGCCATCAGAGAAATGCAAATCAAAACCACAATGAGATACCATCTCACACCAGTTAGAATGGCAATCATTAAAAAGTCAGGAAACAACAGGTGCTGGAGAGGATGTGGAGAAATAGGAACACTTTTACACTGTTGGTGGGACTGTAAACTAGTTCAACCCTTGTGGAAGTCACTGTGGCGATTCCTCAGGGATCTAGAACTAGAAATTCCATTTGACCCAGCCATCCCATTACTGGGTATATACCCAAAGGACTATAAATCATGCTGCTATGAAGACACATGCACACGTATGTTTATTGCGGCGTTATACCCAATACCAAAGACTTGGAAGCAACCCAAATGTCCAACAACGATAGACTGGATTAAGAAAAGGTGGCACATATACACCATGGAATACCAGGCAGCCATAAAAAATGATGAGTTCATATCCTTTGTAGGGACATGGATGAAATTGGAAATCATCGTTCTCAGTAAACTATCGCAAGAACGAAAAGCCAAACACCACATATTCTCACTCATAGGTGAGAATTGAACAATGAGAACACATGGACACAGGAAGGGGAACATCACACTTCGGGGACTGTTGTGGGGTGGGGCGAGGGGCGAGGGACAGCATTGGGAGATATACCTAATGCTAGATGACGAGTTGGTGGGTGCAGCGCACCAGCATGGCACATGTATACACATGTAGCTTACCTGCAAGTTGCGCACATGTACCATAGAGCCTAAAGTATAATAATAATAATAATAATAATAATAATAATAATGATAAAATGAAAAAAAATTAAAAAAAAAAGAAAGGGATAAATTCCTCGACACATACACTCTCCCGTGCCTAAACCAGGAAGAAATTGAATCTCTGAGTAGACTAATAACAGGAGCTGAAGTTGTGGCAATAATCAATAGCTTACCAACCAAAAAGAGTCCAGGATCAGATGGGTTCACAGCCGAATTCTACCAGAGGTCCAAGGAGGAACTGGAACCATTACTTCAGAAACTATTCCAATCAATAGAAAAAGAGGGAATCCTTCCTAACTCATTTTATGAGGCCAGCATCATGCTGATACCAAAGCTGGGCAGAGACACAACCAAAAAAGAGAATTTTAGACCAATATCCTTGATGAATATTGATGCAAAAATCCTCAATAAATTACCGGCAAACCGAATCCAGCAGCACATCAGACAGCTTATCCACCATGATCAAGTGGGCTTCATCCCTGAGATGCAAGGCTGGTTCAATATACGCAAATCAATCAATGTAATCCAGCATATAAACAGAACCAAAGTCAAAAACCACATGATTATCTCAATACGTGAAGAAAAGGACTTTGACAAAATTCAACAACACTTCATGCTAAAAACTCTCCATAAATTAGGTATTGATGGGTCGTATCTCAAAATAATAAGAGCTATTTATGACAAACCCACAGCCAATATCATACTGAATGGGCAAAAACTGGAAGCATTCACTTTGAAAACTGGCACAAGACAGGGATGCCCTCTCTCACCACTTCTATTCAACATAGTGTTGGAAGTTCTGGCCAGGGCAATTAGGCAAGAGAAGGAAATCAAGGGTATTCAATTAGGAAAAAAGGAAGCCAAATTGTCCCTGTTTGCAGATGACGTGATAGTATATCTAGAAAACCCCATTGTCTCAGCCCAAAATCTCCTTAAGCTGATAAGCAACTTCAGCAAAGTCTCAGGATACAAAATCAATGGACAAAAATCACAAGCATTCTTATACATCAATAACAGACAAACAGAGAGCCAAATCATGAGTGAACTCCCATTCACAATTGCTTCAAAGAGAATAAAATACCTAGGAATGCAACTTACAAGGGATGTGAAGGACCTCTTCAAGGAGAAAACTACAAACCACTGCTCAAGGAAATAAAAGAGGATACAAACAAATGGAAGAACATTCCATGCTCATGGGTAGGAAGAATCAATATCATGGAAATGGCCATCCTTCCCAAGGTAATTTACAGATTCAATGCCATCCCCGTCAAGTTACCAATGACTTTCTGCACAGAATTGGAAAAAACTACTTTAAAGTTCATATGGAACCAAAAAAGAGCCCGCATCACCAAGTCAATCCTAAGCCAAAAGAACAAAGCTGGAGGCATCACGCTACCTGACTTCAAACTATACTACAAGGCTACAGTAACCAAAACAGCATGGTACTGGTACCAAACAGAGATCTAGATCAATGGAACAGAACAGAGCCGTCAGAAATAATGCCACATATCTACAACAATCTGATCTTTGACAAACTTGACAAAAACAAGAAATGGAGAAAGGATTCCCTATTTAATAAATGGTGCTGGGAAAACTGGCTAGCCACATGTAGAAAGCTGAAACTGGATCCCTTCCTTACACCTTATACAAAAATCAACTCAAGATGGATTAAAGACTTAAACGTTAGACCTAAAACCATAAAAACCCTAGAAGAAAACCTAGGCAATACCATTCAGGACATAGGCATGGGCAAGGACTTCATGTCTAAAACACCAAAAGCAATGGTCACAAAAGCCAAAATTGACAAATGGGATCTAATTAAACTAAAGAGCTTCTGCACAGCAAAGGAAACTACCATCAGAGTGAACAGGCAACCTACAAAATGGGAGAAAATTTTCGCAACCTACTCATCTGACAAAGGGATAATATCCAGAATCTACAATGAACTCCAACAAATTTACAAGAAAACACCAAACTACCCCATCAAAAAGTGGGCGAAGGACATGAACAGACACTCCTCCAAAGAAGACATTTATGCAGCCAAAAAACACATGAAAAAATGCTCACCATCACTGGCCATCAGAGAAATGCAAATCAAAACCACAATGAGATACCATCTCACACCAGTTAGAATGGCAATCATTAAAAAGTCAGGAAACAACAGGTGCTGGAGAGGATGTGGAGAAATAGGAACACTTTTACACTGTTGGTGGGACTGTAAACTAGTTCAACCCTTGTGGAAGTCACTGTGGCGATTCCTCAGGGATCTAGAACTAGAAATTCCATTTGACCCAGCCATCCCATTACTGGGTATATACCCAAAGGACTATAAATCATGCTGCTATGAAGACACATGCAGACGTATGTTTATTGCGGCGTTATACCCAACAGCAAAGACTTGGAAGCAACCCAAATGTCCAACAACGATAGACTGTATTAAGAAAAGGTGGCACATATACACCATGGAATACCAGGCAGCCATAAAAAATGATGAGTTCATATCCTTTGTAGGGACATGGATGAAATTGGAAATCATCTTTCTCAGTAAACTATCGCAAGAACGAAAGGCCAAACACCACATATTCTCACTCATAGGTGAGAATTGAACAATGAGAACACATGGACACAGGAAGGGGAACATCACACTTCGGGGACTGTTGTGGGGTGCGGCGAGGTGCGAGGGACAGCATTGGGAGATATACCTAATGCTAGATGACGAGTTGGTGGGTGCAGCGCACCAGCATGGCACATGTATACACATGTAGCTTACCTGCAAGTTGCGCACATGTACCATAGAGCCTAAAGTATAATAATAATAATAATAATAATAAAAATAATGACAAAAAGAAAAAAAATTAAAAAAAAAAGAAAGGGATAAATTCCTCGACACATACACTCTCCCATGCCTAAACCAGGAAGAAATTGAATCTCTGAGTAGACTAATAACAGGAGCTGAAGTTGTGGCAATAATCAATAGCTTACCAACCAAAAAGAGTCCAGGATCAGATGGGTTCACAGCCGAATTCTACCAGAGTTCCAAGGAGGAACTGGAACCATTACTTCAGAAACTATTCCAATCAATAGAAAAAGAGGGAATCCTTCCTAACTCATTTTATGAGGCCAGCATCATGCTGATACCAAAGCTGGGCAGAGACACAACCAAAAAAGAGAATTTTAAACCAATATCCTTGATGAATATTGATGCAAAAATCCTCAATAAATTACCGGCAAACCGAATCCAGCAGCACATCAGACAGCTTATCCACCATGATCAAGTGGGCTTCATCCCTGAGATGCAAGGCTGGTTCAATATACGCAAATCAATAAATGTAATCCAGCATATAAACAGAACCAAAGTCAAAAACCACATGATTATCTCAATACGTGAAGAAAAGGACTTTGACAAAATTCAACAACCCTTCATGCTAAAAACTCTCAATAAATTAGGTATTGATGGGTCGTATCTCAAAATAATAAGAGCTATTTATGACAAACCCACAGCCAATATCATACTGAATGGGCAAAAACTGGAAGCATTCACTTTGAAAACTGGCACAAGACAGGGATGCCCTCTCTCACCACTTCTATTCAACATAGTGTTGGAAGTTCTGGCCAGGGCAATTAGGCAAGAGAAGGAAATCAAGGGTATTCAATTAGGAAAAAAGGAAGCCAAATTGTCCCTGTTTGCAGATGACGTGATAGTATATCTAGAAAACCCCATTGTCTCAGCCCAAAATCTCCTTAAGCTGATAAGCAACTTCAGCAAAGTCTCAGGATACAAAATCAATGGACAAAAATCACAAGCATTCTTATACATCAATAACAGACAAACAGAGAGCCAAATCATGAGTGAACTCCCATTCACAATTGCTTCAAAGAGAATAAAATACCTAGGAATCCAACTTCCAAGGGATGTGAAGGACCTCTTCAAGGAGAAAACTACAAACCACTGCTCAAGGAAATAAAAGAGGATACAAACAAATGGAAGAACATTCCATGCTCATGGGTAGGAAGAATCAATATCATGAAAATGGCCATCCTTCCCAAGGTAATTTACAGATTCAATGCCCTCCCCATGAAGTTACCAATGACTTTCTGCACAGAATTGGAAAAACCTACTTTAAAGTTCATATGGAACCAAAAAAGAGCCCGCATCACCAAGTCAATCCTAAGCCAAAAGAACAAAGCTGGAGGCATCACGCTACCTGACTTCAAACTATACTACAAGGCTACAGTAACCAAAACAGCATGGTACTGGTACCAAAACAGAGATCTAGATCAATGGAGCAGAATAGAGCCGTCAGAAATAATGCCACATATCTACAACAATCTGATCTTTGACAAACTTGACAAAAACAAGAAATGGAGAAAGGATTCCCTATTTAATAAATGGTGCTGGGAAAACTGTCTAGCCACATGTAGAAAGCTGAAACTGGATCCCTTCCTTACACCTTATACAAAAATCAACTCAAGATGGATTAAAGACTTAAACGTTAGACATAAAACCATAAAAACCCTAGAAGAAATCCTAGGCAATACCATTCAGGACATAGGCATGGGCAAGGACTTCATGTCTAAAACACCAAAAGCAATGGCCACAAAAGCCAAAATTGACAAATGGGATCTAATTAAACTAAAGAGCTTCTGCACAGCAAAGGAAACTACCATCAGAGTGAACAGGCAACCTACACAATGGGAGAAAATTTTCGCAACCTACTCATCTGACAAAGGGCTAATATCCAGAATCTACAATGAACTCCAACAAATTTACAAGAAAACACCAAACAACCCCATCAAAAAGTGGGCGAAGGACATGAACAGACACTCCTCCAAAGAAGACATTTATGCAGCCAAAAAACACATGAAAAAATGCTCACCATCACTGGCCATCAGAGAAATGCAAATCAAAACCACAATGAGATACCATCTCACACCAGTTAGAATGGCAATCATTAAAAAGTCAGGAAACAACAGGTGCTGGAGAGGATGTGGAGAAATAGGAACACTTTTACACTGTTGGTGGGACTGTAAACTAGTTCAACCCTTGTGGAAGTCACTGTGGCGATTCCTCAGGGATCTAGAACTAGAAATTCCATTTGACCCAGCCATCCCATTACTGGGTATATACCCAAAGGACTATAAATCATGCTGCTATAAAGACACATGCACACGTATGTTTATTGCGGCATTATACACAATAGCAAAGACTTGGAACCAACCCAAATGTCCAACAATGATAGACTGGATTAAGAAAATGTGGCACATATACACCATGGAATACTAGGCAGCCATAAAAAATGATGAGTTCATATCCTTTGTAGGGACATGGATGAAATTGGAAATCATCGTTCTCAGTAAACTATCGCAAGAACAAAAAACCAAACACCACATCTTCTCACTCATAGGTGGGAATTGAACAATGAGAACACGTGGACACAAGAAGGGGAACATCACACTTCGGGGACTGTTGTGGGGTGGGGGGAGGGGCGAGGGACAGCATTGGGAGATATACCTAATGCTAGATGACGAGTTGGTGGGTGCAGCGCACCAGCATGGCACATGTATACACATGTAGCTTACCTGCACGTTGCGCACATGTACCATAGAGCCTAAAGTATAATAATAATAATAATAATAATAATAATAATAATAATAATGATAAAAAGAAAAAAAATTAAAAAAAAAAGAAAGGGATAAATTCCTCGACACATACACTCTCCCATGACTAAACCAGGAAGAAGTTGAATCTCTGAATAGACTAATAACAGGAGCTGAAATTGTGGCAATAATCAATAGCTTACCAACCAAAAAGAGTCCAGGATCAGATGGGTTCACAGCCGAATTCTACCAGAGGTCCAAGGAGGAACTGGAACCATTACTTCAGAAACTATTCCAATCAATAGAAAAAGAGGGTATCCTTCCTAACTCATTTTATGAGGCCAGCATCATGCTGCTACCAAAGCTGGGCAGAGACACAATCAAAAAAGAGGATTTTAGACCAATATCCTTGATGAATATTGATGCAAAAATCCTCAATAAATTACTGGCAAACAGAATCCAGCAGCACATCAGACAGCTTATCCACCATGATCAAGTGGGCTTCATCCCTGGGATGCAAGTCTGGTTCAATATACGCAAATCAATAAATGTAATCCAGCATATAAACAGAACCAAAGTCAAAAACCACATGATTATCTCAATACCTGAAGAAACGGCCTTTGACAAAATTCAACAACCCTTCATGATAAAAACTCTCAATAAATTGGGTATTGATGGGTCGTATCTCAAAATAATAAGAGCTATTTATGACAAACCCACAGCCAATATCATACTGAATGGGCAAAAACTGGAAGCATTCACTTTGAAAACTGGCACAAGACAGGGATGCCCTCTCTCACCACTTCTATTCAACATAGTGCTGGAAGTTCTGGCCAGGGCAATTAGGCAAGAGAACGAAATCAAGGGTATTCAATTAGGAAAAAAAGAAGTCAAATTGTCCTTGTTTGCAGATGACGTGATAGTATATCTAGAAAACCCCATTGTCTCAGCCCAAAATCTCCTTAAGCTGATAAGCAACTTCAGCAAAGTCTCAGGATACAAAATCAATGGACAAAAATCACAAGCATTCTTATACATCAATAACAGACAAACAGAGAGCCAAATCATGAGTGAACTCCCATTCACAATTGCTTCAAAGAGAATAAAATACCTAGGAATCCAACTTCCAAGGCATGTGAATGACCTCTTCAAGGAGAAGACTACAAACCACTGCTCAAGGAAATAAAAGAGGATACAAACAAATGGAAGAACATTCCATGCTCATGGGTAGGAAGAATCAATATCATGAAAATGGCCATCCTTCCCAAGGTAATTTACAGATTCAATGCCATCCCCATCAAGTTACCCATGACTTTCTTCACAGAATTGGAAAAAACTACTTTAAAGTTCATATGGAACCAAAAAAGAGCCCGCATCACCAAGTCAATCCTAAGCCAAAAGAACAAAGCTGGAGGCATCACGCTACCTGACTTCAAACTATACTACAAGGCTACAGTAACCAAAACAGCATGGTACTGGTACCAAACAGAGATCTAGATCAATGGAACAGAACAGAGCCGTCAGAAATAATGCCACATATCTACAACAATCTGATCTTTGACAAACTTGACAAAAACAAGAAATGGAGAAAGGATTCCCTATTTAATAAATGGTGCTGGGAAAACTGGCTAGCCACATGTAGAAAGCTGAAACGGGATCCCTTCCTTACACCTTATACAAAAATCAACTCAAGATGGATTAAAGACTTAAACGTTAGACCTAAAACCATAAAAACCCTAGAAGAAAACCTAGGCAATACCATTCAGGACATAGGCATGGGCAAGGACTTCATGTCTAAAACACCAAAAGCAATGGCAACAAAAGCCAAAATTGACAAATGGGATCTAATAAAACTAAAGAGCTTCTGCACAGCAAAGGAAACTACCATCAGAGTGAACAGGCAACCTACACAATGGGAGAAAATTTTCGCAACCTACTCATCTGACAAAGGGCTAATATCCAGAATCTACAATGAACTCCAACAAATTTACAAGAAAACACCAAACAACCCCATCAAAAAGTGGGCGAAGGACATGAACAGACACTCCTCCAAAGAAGACATTTATGCAGCCAAAAAACACATGAAAAAATGCTCACCATCACTGGCCATCAGAGAAATGCAAATCAAAACCACAATGAGATACCATCTCACACCAGTTAGAATGGCAATCATTAAAAAGTCAGGAAACAACAGGTGCTGGAGAGGATGTGGAGAAATAGGAACACTTTTACACTGTTGGTGGGACTGTAAACTAGTTCAACCCTTGTGGAAGTCACTGTGGCGATTCCTCAGGGATCTAGAACTAGAAATTCCATTTGACCCAGCCATCCCATTACTGGGTATATACCCAAAGGACTATAAATCATGCTGCTATAAAGACACATGCACACGTATGTTTATTGCGGCATTATACACAATAGCAAAGACTTGGAACCAACCCAAATGTCCAACAATGATAGACTGGATTAAGAAAATGTGGCACATATACACCATGGAATACTAGGCAGCCATAAAAAATGATGAGTTCATATCCTTTGTAGGGACATGGATGAAATTGGAAATCATCGTTCTCAGTAAACTATCGCAAGAACAAAAAACCAAACACCACATCTTCTCACTCATAGGTGGGAATTGAACAATGAGAACACGTGGACACAAGAAGGGGAACATCACACTTCGGGGACTGTTGTGGGGTGGGGGGAGGGGCGAGGGACAGCATTGGGAGATATACCTAATGCTAGATGACGAGTTGGTGGGTGCAGCGCACCAGCATGGCACATGTATACACATGTAGCTTACCTGCATGTTGCACACATGTACCATAGAGCCTAAAGTATAATAATAATAATAATAATAATGATGAAAAGAAAAAAATTAAAAAAAAAAGAAAGGGATAAATTCCTCGACACATACACTCTCCCATGACTAAACCAGGAAGAAGTTGAATCTCTGAATAGACTAATAACAGGAGCTGAAATTGTGGCAATAATCAATAGCTTACCAACCAAAAAGAGTCCAGGATCAGATGGGTTCACAGCCGAATTCTACCAGAGGTCCAAGGAGGAACTGGAACCATTACTTCAGAAACTATTCCAATCAATAGAAAAAGAGGGAATCCTTCCTAACTCATTTTATGAGGCCAGCATCATGCTGCTACCAAAGCTGGGCAGAGACACAATCAAAAAAGAGAATTTTAGACCAATATCCTTGATGAATATTGATGCGAAAATCCTCAATAAATTACTGGCAAACCGAATCCAGCAGCACATCAGACAGCTTATCCACCATGATCAAGTGGGCTTCATCCCTGGGATGCAAGTCTGGTTCAATATACGCAAATCAATAAATGTAATCCAGCATATAAACAGAACCAAAGTCAAAAACCACATGATTATCTCAATACGTGAAGAAACGGCCTTTGACAAAATTCAACAACCCTTCATGCTAAAAACTCTCAATAAATTGGGTATTGATGGGTCGTATCTCAAAATAATAAGAGCTATTTATGACAAACCCACAGCCAATATCATACTGAATGGGCAAAAACTGGAAGCATTCACTTTGAAAACTGGCACAAGACAGGGATGCCCTCTCTCACCACTTCTATTCAACATAGTGTTGGAATTTCTGGCCAGGGCAATTAGGCAAGAGAACGAAATCAAGGGTATTCAATTAGGAAAAAAAGAAGTCAAATTGTCCCTGTTTGCAGATGACGTGATAGTATATCTAGAAAACCCCATTGTCTCAGCCCAAAATCTCCTTAAGCTGATAAGCAACTTCAGCAAAGTCTCAGGATACAAAATCAATGGACAAAAATCACAAGCATTCTTATACATCAGTAACAGACAAACAGAGAGCCAAATCATGAGTGAACTCCCATTCACAATTGCTTCAAAGAGAATAAAATACCTAGGAATCCAACTTCCAAGAGATGTGAAGGACCTCTTCAAGGAGAAAACTACAAACCACTGCTCAAGGAAATAAAAGAGGATACAAACAAATGGAAGAACATTCCACGCTCATGGGTAGGAAGAATCAATATCATGAAAATGGCCATCCTTCCCAAGGTAATTTACAGATTCAATGCCATCCCCATCAAGTTACCAATGACTTTCTTCACAGAATTGGAAAAACCTATTCTAAGTTCATATGGAACCAAAAAAGAGCCCGCATCACCAAGTCAATCCTAAGCCAAAAGAACAAAGCTGGAGGCATCACGCTACCTGACTTCAAACTATACTACAAGGCTACAGTAACCAAAACAGCATGGTACTGGTACCAAACAGAGATATAGATCAATGGAACAGAACAGAGCCGTCAGAAATAATGCCACATATCTACAACAATCTGATCTTTGACAAACTTGACAAAAACAAGAAATGGAGAAAGGATTCCCTATTTAATAAATGGTGCTGGGAAAACTGGCTAGCCACATGTAGAAAGCTGAAACTGGATCCCTTCCTTACACCTTATACAAAAATCAACTCAAGATGGATTAAAGACTTAAACGTTAGACCTAAAACCATAAAAACCCTAGAAGAAAACCTAGGCAATACCATTCAGGACATAGGCATGGGCAAGGACTTCATGTCTAAAACACCAAAAGCAATGGCAACAAAAGCCAAAATTGACAAATGGGATCTAATTAAACTAAAGAGCTTCTGCACAGCAAAGGAAACTACCATCAGAGTGAACAGGCAACCTACACAATGGGAGAAAATTTTCGCAACCTACTCATCTGACAAAGGGCTAATATCCAGAATCTACAATGAACTCCAACAAATTTACAAGAAAACACCAAACAACCCCATCAAAAAGTGGGCGAAGGACATGAACAGACACTCCTCCAAAGAAGACATTTATGCAGCCAAAAAACACATGAAAAAATGCTCACCATCACTGGCCATCAGAGAAATGCAAATCAAAACCACAATGAGATACCATCTCACACCAGTTAGAATGGCAATCATTAAAAAGTCAGGAAACAACAGGTGCTGGAGAGGATGTGGAGAAATAGGAACACTTTTACACTGTTGGTGGGACTGTAAACTAGTTCAACCCTTGTGGAAGTCACTGTGGCGATTCCTCAGGGATCTAGAACTAGAAATTCCATTTGACCCAGCCATCCCATTACTGGGTATATACCCAAAGGACTATAAATCATGCTGCTATGAAGACACATGCACACGTATGTTTATTGCGGCGTTATACCCAATACCAAAGACTTGGAAGCAACCCAAATGTCCAACAACGATAGACTGGATTAAGAAAAGGTGGCACATATACACCATGGAATACCAGGCAGCCATAAAAAATGATGAGTTCATATCCTTTATAGGGACATGGATGAAATTGGAAATCATCGTTCTCAGTAAACTATCGCAAGAACGAAAAGCCAAACACCACATATTCTCACTCATAGGTGAGAATTGAACAATGAGAACACATGGACACAGGAAGGGGAACATCACACTTCGGGGACTGTTGTGGGGTGGGGCGAGGGGCGAGGGACAGCATTGGGAGATATACCTAATGCTAGATGACGAGTTGGTGGGTGCAGCGCACCAGCATGGCACATGTATACACATGTAGCTTACCTGCAAGTTGCGCACATGTACCATAGAGCCTAAAGTATAATAATAATAATAATAATAATAATAATAATAATGATAAAAAGAAAAAAAATTAAAAAAAAAAGAAAGGGATAAATTCCTCGACACATACACTCTCCCGTGCCTAAACCAGGAAGAAATTGAATCTCTGAGTAGACTAATAACAGGAGCTGAAGTTGTGGCAATAATCAATAGCTTACCAACCAAAAAGAGTCCAGGATCAGATGGGTTCACAGCCGAATTCTACCAGAGGTCCAAGGAGGAACTGGAACCATTACTTCAGAAACTATTCCAATCAATAGAAAAAGAGGGAATCCTTCCTAACTCATTTTATGAGGCCAGCATCATGCTGATACCAAAGCTGGGCAGAGACACAACCAAAAAAGAGAATTTTAGACCAATATCCTTGATGAATATTGATGCAAAAATCCTCAATAAATTACCGGCAAACCGAATCCAGCAGCACATCAGACAGCTTATCCACCATGATCAAGTGGGCTTCATCCCTGAGATGCAAGGCTGGTTCAATATACGCAAATCAATAAATGTAATCCAGCATATAAACAGAACCAAAGTCAAAAACCACATGATTATCTCAATACGTGAAGAAAAGGACTTTGACAAAATTCAACAACACTTCATGCTAAAAACTCTCCATAAATTAGGTATTGATGGGTCGTATCTCAAAATAATAAGAGCTATTTATGACAAACCCACAGCCAATATCATACTGAATGGGCAAAAACTGGAAGCATTCACTTTGAAAACTGGCACAAGACAGGGATGCCCTCTCTCACCACTTCTATTCAACATAGTGTTGGAAGTTCTGGCCAGGGCAATTAGGCAAGAGAAGGAAATCAAGGGTATTCAATTAGGAAAAAAGGAAGCCAAATTGTCCCTGTTTGCAGATGACGTGATAGTATATCTAGAAAACCCCATTGTCTCAGCCCAAAATCTCCTTAAGCTGATAAGCAACTTCAGCAAAGTCTCAGGATACAAAATCAATGGACAAAAATCACAAGCATTCTTATACATCAATAACAGACAAACAGAGAGCCAAATCATGAGTGAACTCCCATTCACAATTGCTTCAAAGAGAATAAAATACCTAGGAATGCAACTTACAAGGGATGTGAAGGACCTCTTCAAGGAGAAAACTACAAACCACTGCTCAAGGAAATAAAAGAGGATACAAACAAATGGAAGAACATTCCATGCTCATGGGTAGGAAGAATCAATATCATGGAAATGGCCATCCTTCCCAAGGTAATTTACAGATTCAATGCCATCCCCGTCAAGTTACCAATGACTTTCTGCACAGAATTGGAAAAAACTACTTTAAAGTTCATATGGAACCAAAAAAGAGCCCGCATCACCAAGTCAATCCTAAGCCAAAAGAACAAAGCTGGAGGCATCACGCTACCTGACTTCAAACTATACTACAAGGCTACAGTAACCAAAACAGCATGGTACTGGTACCAAACAGAGATCTAGATCAATGGAACAGAACAGAGCCGTCAGAAATAATGCCACATATCTACAACAATCTGATCTTTGACAAACTTGACAAAAACAAGAAATGGAGAAAGGATTCCCTATTTAATAAATGGTGCTGGGAAAACTGGCTAGCCACATGTAGAAAGCTGAAACTGGATCCCTTCCTTACACCTTATACAAAAATCAACTCAAGATGGATTAAAGACTTAAACGTTAGACCTAAAACCATAAAAACCCTAGAAGAAAACCTAGGCAATACCATTCAGGACATAGGCATGGGCAAGGACTTCATGTCTAAAACACCAAAAGCAATGGTCACAAAAGCCAAAATTGACAAATGGGATCTAATTAAACTAAAGAGCTTCTGCACAGCAAAGGAAACTACCATCAGAGTGAACAGGCAACCTACAAAATGGGAGAAAATTTTCGCAACCTACTCATCTGACAAAGGGATAATATCCAGAATCTACAATGAACTCCAACAAATTTACAAGAAAACACCAAACTACCCCATCAAAAAGTGGGCGAAGGACATGAACAGACACTCCTCCAAAGAAGACATTTATGCAGCCAAAAAACACATGAAAAAATGCTCACCATCACTGGCCATCAGAGAAATGCAAATCAAAACCACAATGAGATACCATCTCACACCAGTTAGAATGGCAATCATTAAAAAGTCAGGAAACAACAGGTGCTGGAGAGGATGTGGAGAAATAGGAACACTTTTACACTGTTGGTGGGACTGTAAACTAGTTCAACCCTTGTGGAAGTCACTGTGGCTATTCCTCAGGGATCTAGAACTAGAAATTCCATTTGACCCAGCCATCCCATTACTGGGTATATACCCAAAGGACTATAAATCATGCTGCTATGAAGACACATGCAGACGTATGTTTATTGCGGCGTTATACCCAACAGCAAAGACTTGGAAGCAACCCAAATGTCCAACAACGATAGACTGGATTAAGAAAAGGTGGCACATATACACCATGGAATACCAGGCAGCCATAAAAAATGATGAGTTCATATCCTTTGTAGGGACATGGATGAAATTGGAAATCATCTTTCTCAGTAAACTATCGCAAGAACGAAAGGCCAAACACCACATATTCTCACTCATAGGTGAGAATTGAACAATGAGAACACATGGACACAGGAAGGGGAACATCACACTTCGGGGACTGTTGTGGGGTGCGGCGAGGTGCGAGGGACAGCATTGGGAGATATACCTAATGCTAGATGACGAGTTGGTGGGTGCAGCGCACCAGCATGGCACATGTATACACATGTAGCTTACCTGCAAGTTGCGCACATGTACCATAGAGCCTAAAGTATAATAATAATAATAATAATAATAAAAATAATGACAAAAAGAAAAAAAATTAAAAAAAAAAGAAAGGGATAAATTCCTCGACACATACACTCTCCCATGCCTAAACCAGGAAGAAATTGAATCTCTGAGTAGACTAATAACAGGAGCTGAAGTTGTGGCAATAATCAATAGCTTACCAACCAAAAAGAGTCCAGGATCAGATGGGTTCACAGCCGAATTCTACCAGAGTTCCAAGGAGGAACTGGAACCATTACTTCAGAAACTATTCCAATCAATAGAAAAAGAGGGAATCCTTCCTAACTCATTTTATGAGGCCAGCATCATGCTGATACCAAAGCTGGGCAGAGACACAACCAAAAAAGAGAATTTTAAACCAATATCCTTGATGAATATTGATGCAAAAATCCTCAATAAATTACCGGCAAACCGAATCCAGCAGCACATCAGACAGCTTATCCACCATGATCAAGTGGGCTTCATCCCTGAGATGCAAGGCTGGTTCAATATACGCAAATCAATAAATGTAATCCAGCATATAAACAGAACCAAAGTCAAAAACCACATGATTATCTCAATACGTGAAGAAAAGGACTTTGACAAAATTCAACAACCCTTCATGCTAAAAACTCTCAATAAATTAGGTATTGATGGGTCGTATCTCAAAATAATAAGAGCTATTTATGACAAACCCACAGCCAATATCATACTGAATGGGCAAAAACTGGAAGCATTCACTTTGAAAACTGGCACAAGACAGGGATGCCCTCTCTCACCACTTCTATTCAACATAGTGTTGGAAGTTCTGGCCAGGGCAATTAGGCAAGAGAAGGAAATCAAGGGTATTCAATTAGGAAAAAAGGAAGCCAAATTGTCCCTGTTTGCAGATGACGTGATAGTATATCTAGAAAACCCCATTGTCTCAGCCCAAAATCTCCTTAAGCTGATAAGCAACTTCAGCAAAGTCTCAGGATACAAAATCAATGGACAAAAATCACAAGCATTCTTATACATCAATAACAGACAAACAGAGAGCCAAATCATGAGTGAACTCCCATTCACAATTGCTTCAAAGAGAATAAAATACCTAGGAATCCAACTTCCAAGGGATGTGAAGGACCTCTTCAAGGAGAAAACTACAAACCACTGCTCAAGGAAATAAAAGAGGATACAAACAAATGGAAGAACATTCCATGCTCATGGGTAGGAAGAATCAATATCATGAAAATGGCCATCCTTCCCAAGGTAATTTACAGATTCAATGCCCTCCCCATGAAGTTACCAATGACTTTCTGCACAGAATTGGAAAAACCTACTTTAAAGTTCATATGGAACCAAAAAAGAGCCCGCATCACCAAGTCAATCCTAAGCCAAAAGAACAAAGCTGGAGGCATCACGCTACCTGACTTCAAACTATACTACAAGGCTACAGTAACCAAAACAGCATGGTACTGGTACCAAAACAGAGATCTAGATCAATGGAGCAGAATAGAGCCGTCAGAAATAATGCCACATATCTACAACAATCTGATCTTTGACAAACTTGACAAAAACAAGAAATGGAGAAAGGATTCCCTATTTAATAAATGGTGCTGGGAAAACTGTCTAGCCACATGTAGAAAGCTGAAACTGGATCCCTTCCTTACACCTTATACAAAAATCAACTCAAGATGGATTAAAGACTTAAACGTTAGACATAAAACCATAAAAACCCTAGAAGAAATCCTAGGCAATACCATTCAGGACATAGGCATGGGCAAGGACTTCATGTCTAAAACACCAAAAGCAATGGCCACAAAAGCCAAAATTGACAAATGGGATCTAATTAAACTAAAGAGCTTCTGCACAGCAAAGGAAACTACCATCAGAGTGAACAGGCAACCTACACAATGGGAGAAAATTTTCGCAACCTACTCATCTGACAAAGGGCTAATATCCAGAATCTACAATGAACTCCAACAAATTTACAAGAAAACACCAAACAACCCCATCAAAAAGTGGGCGAAGGACATGAACAGACACTCCTCCAAAGAAGACATTTATGCAGCCAAAAAACACATGAAAAAATGCTCACCATCACTGGCCATCAGAGAAATGCAAATCAAAACCACAATGAGATACCATCTCACACCAGTTAGAATGGCAATCATTAAAAAGTCAGGAAACAACAGGTGCTGGAGAGGATGTGGAGAAATAGGAACACTTTTACACTGTTGGTGGGACTGTAAACTAGTTCAACCCTTGTGGAAGTCACTGTGGCGATTCCTCAGGGATCTAGAACTAGAAATTCCATTTGACCCAGCCATCCCATTACTGGGTATATACCCAAAGGACTATAAATCATGCTGCTATAAAGACACATGCACACGTATGTTTATTGCGGCATTATACACAATAGCAAAGACTTGGAACCAACCCAAATGTCCAACAATGATAGACTGGATTAAGAAAATGTGGCACATATACACCATGGAATACTAGGCAGCCATAAAAAATGATGAGTTCATATCCTTTGTAGGGACATGGATGAAATTGGAAATCATCGTTCTCAGTAAACTATCGCAAGAACAAAAAACCAAACACCACATCTTCTCACTCATAGGTGGGAATTGAACAATGAGAACACGTGGACACAAGAAGGGGAACATCACACTTCGGGGACTGTTGTGGGGTGGGGGGAGGGGCGAGGGACAGCATTGGGAGATATACCTAATGCTAGATGACGAGTTGGTGGGTGCAGCGCACCAGCATGGCACATGTATACACATGTAGCTTACCTGCACGTTGCGCACATGTACCATAGAGCCTAAAGTATAATAATAATAATAATAATAATAATAATAATAATAATAATGATAAAAAGAAAAAAAATTAAAAAAAAAAGAAAGGGATAAATTCCTCGACACATACACTCTCCCATGACTAAACCAGGAAGAAGTTGAATCTCTGAATAGACTAATAACAGGAGCTGAAATTGTGGCAATAATCAATAGCTTACCAACCAAAAAGAGTCCAGGATCAGATGGGTTCACAGCCGAATTCTACCAGAGGTCCAAGGAGGAACTGGAACCATTACTTCAGAAACTATTCCAATCAATAGAAAAAGAGGGTATCCTTCCTAACTCATTTTATGAGGCCAGCATCATGCTGCTACCAAAGCTGGGCAGAGACACAATCAAAAAAGAGGATTTTAGACCAATATCCTTGATGAATATTGATGCAAAAATCCTCAATAAATTACTGGCAAACAGAATCCAGCAGCACATCAGACAGCTTATCCACCATGATCAAGTGGGCTTCATCCCTGGGATGCAAGTCTGGTTCAATATACGCAAATCAATAAATGTAATCCAGCATATAAACAGAACCAAAGTCAAAAACCACATGATTATCTCAATACGTGAAGAAACGGCCTTTGACAAAATTCAACAACCCTTCATGATAAAAACTCTCAATAAATTGGGTATTGATGGGTCGTATCTCAAAATAATAAGAGCTATTTATGACAAACCCACAGCCAATATCATACTGAATGGGCAAAAACTGGAAGCATTCACTTTGAAAACTGGCACAAGACAGGGATGCCCTCTCTCACCACTTCTATTCAACATAGTGCTGGAAGTTCTGGCCAGGGCAATTAGGCAAGAGAACGAAATCAAGGGTATTCAATTAGGAAAAAAAGAAGTCAAATTGTCCTTGTTTGCAGATGACGTGATAGTATATCTAGAAAACCCCATTGTCTCAGCCCAAAATCTCCTTAAGCTGATAAGCAACTTCAGCAAAGTCTCAGGATACAAAATCAATGGACAAAAATCACAAGCATTCTTATACATCAATAACAGACAAACAGAGAGCCAAATCATGAGTGAACTCCCATTCACAATTGCTTCAAAGAGAATAAAATACCTAGGAATCCAACTTCCAAGGCATGTGAATGACCTCTTCAAGGAGAAGACTACAAACCACTGCTCAAGGAAATAAAAGAGGATACAAACAAATGGAAGAACATTCCATGCTCATGGGTAGGAAGAATCAATATCATGAAAATGGCCATCCTTCCCAAGGTAATTTACAGATTCAATGCCATCCCCATCAAGTTACCCATGACTTTCTTCACAGAATTGGAAAAAACTACTTTAAAGTTCATACGGAACCAAAAAAGAGCCCGCATCACCAAGTCAATCCTAAGCCAAAAGAACAAAGCTGGAGGCATCACGCTACCTGACTTCAAACTATACTACAAGGCTACAGTAACCAAAACAGCATGGTACTGGTACCAAACAGAGATCTAGATCAATGGAACAGAACAGAGCCGTCAGAAATAATGCCACATATCTACAACAATCTGATCTTTGACAAACTTGACAAAAACAAGAAATGGAGAAAGGATTCCCTATTTAATAAATGGTGCTGGGAAAACTGGCTAGCCACATGTAGAAAGCTGAAACGGGATCCCTTCCTTACACCTTATACAAAAATCAACTCAAGATGGATTAAAGACTTAAACGTTAGACCTAAAACCATAAAAACCCTAGAAGAAAACCTAGGCAATACCATTCAGGACATAGGCATGGGCAAGGACTTCATGTCTAAAACACCAAAAGCAATGGCAACAAAAGCCAAAATTGACAAATGGGATCTAATAAAACTAAAGAGCTTCTGCACAGCAAAGGAAACTACCATCAGAGTGAACAGGCAACCTACACAATGGGAGAAAATTTTCGCAACCTACTCATCTGACAAAGGGCTAATATCCAGAATCTACAATGAACTCCAACAAATTTACAAGAAAACACCAAACAACCCCATCAAAAAGTGGGCGAAGGACATGAACAGACACTCCTCCAAAGAAGACATTTATGCAGCCAAAAAACACATGAAAAAATGCTCACCATCACTGGCCATCAGAGAAATGCAAATCAAAACCACAATGAGATACCATCTCACACCAGTTAGAATGGCAATCATTAAAAAGTCAGGAAACAACAGGTGCTGGAGAGGATGTGGAGAAATAGGAACACTTTTACACTGTTGGTGGGACTGTAAACTAGTTCAACCCTTGTGGAAGTCACTGTGGCGATTCCTCAGGGATCTAGAACTAGAAATTCCATTTGACCCAGCCATCCCATTACTGGGTATATACCCAAAGGACTATAAATCATGCTGCTATGAAGACACATGCACACGTATGTTTATTGCGGCGTTATACCCAATACCAAAGACTTGGAAGCAACCCAAATGTCCAACAACGATAGACTGGATTAAGAAAAGGTGGCACATATACACCATGGAATACCAGGCAGCCATAAAAAATGATGAGTTCATATCCTTTGTAGGGACATGGATGAAATTGGAAATCATCGTTCTCAGTAAACTATCGCAAGAACGAAAAGCCAAACACCACATATTCTCACTCATAGGTGAGAATTGAACAATGAGAACACATGGACACAGGAAGGGGAACATCACACTTCGGGGACTGTTGTGGGGTGGGGCGAGGGGCGAGGGACAGCATTGGGAGATATACCTAATGCTAGATGACGAGTTGGTGGGTGCAGCGCACCAGCATGGCACATGTATACACATGTAGCTTACCTGCAAGTTGCGCACATGTACCATAGAGCCTAAAGTATAATAATAATAATAATAATAATAATAATAATAATGATAAAATGAAAAAAAATTAAAAAAAAAAGAAAGGGATAAATTCCTCGACACATACACTCTCCCGTGCCTAAACCAGGAAGAAATTGAATCTCTGAGTAGACTAATAACAGGAGCTGAAGTTGTGGCAATAATCAATAGCTTACCAACCAAAAAGAGTCCAGGATCAGATGGGTTCACAGCCGAATTCTACCAGAGGTCCAAGGAGGAACTGGAACCATTACTTCAGAAACTATTCCAATCAATAGAAAAAGAGGGAATCCTTCCTAACTCATTTTATGAGGCCAGCATCATGCTGATACCAAAGCTGGGCAGAGACACAACCAAAAAAGAGAATTTTAGACCAATATCCTTGATGAATATTGATGCAAAAATCCTCAATAAATTACCGGCAAACCGAATCCAGCAGCACATCAGACAGCTTATCCACCATGATCAAGTGGGCTTCATCCCTGAGATGCAAGGCTGGTTCAATATACGCAAATCAATAAATGTAATCCAGCATATAAACAGAACCAAAGTCAAAAACCACATGATTATCTCAATACGTGAAGAAAAGGACTTTGACAAAATTCAACAACACTTCATGCTAAAAACTCTCCATAAATTAGGTATTGATGGGTCGTATCTCAAAATAATAAGAGCTATTTATGACAAACCCACAGCCAATATCATACTGAATGGGCAAAAACTGGAAGCATTCACTTTGAAAACTGGCACAAGACAGGGATGCCCTCTCTCACCACTTCTATTCAACATAGTGTTGGAAGTTCTGGCCAGGGCAATTAGGCAAGAGAAGGAAATCAAGGGTATTCAATTAGGAAAAAAGGAAGCCAAATTGTCCCTGTTTGCAGATGACGTGATAGTATATCTAGAAAACCCCATTGTCTCAGCCCAAAATCTCCTTAAGCTGATAAGCAACTTCAGCAAAGTCTCAGGATACAAAATCAATGGACAAAAATCACAAGCATTCTTATACATCAATAACAGACAAACAGAGAGCCAAATCATGAGTGAACTCCCATTCACAATTGCTTCAAAGAGAATAAAATACCTAGGAATGCAACTTACAAGGGATGTGAAGGACCTCTTCAAGGAGAAAACTACAAACCACTGCTCAAGGAAATAAAAGAGGATACAAACAAATGGAAGAACATTCCATGCTCATGGGTAGGAAGAATCAATATCATGGAAATGGCCATCCTTCCCAAGGTAATTTACAGATTCAATGCCATCCCCGTCAAGTTACCAATGACTTTCTGCACAGAATTGGAAAAAACTACTTTAAAGTTCATATGGAACCAAAAAAGAGCCCGCATCACCAAGTCAATCCTAAGCCAAAAGAACAAAGCTGGAGGCATCACGCTACCTGACTTCAAACTATACTACAAGGCTACAGTAACCAAAACAGCATGGTACTGGTACCAAACAGAGATCTAGATCAATGGAACAGAACAGAGCCGTCAGAAATAATGCCACATATCTACAACAATCTGATCTTTGACAAACTTGACAAAAACAAGAAATGGAGAAAGGATTCCCTATTTAATAAATGGTGCTGGGAAAACTGGCTAGCCACATGTAGAAAGCTGAAACTGGATCCCTTCCTTACACCTTATACAAAAATCAACTCAAGATGGATTAAAGACTTAAACGTTAGACCTAAAACCATAAAAACCCTAGAAGAAAACCTAGGCAATACCATTCAGGACATAGGCATGGGCAAGGACTTCATGTCTAAAACACCAAAAGCAATGGTCACAAAAGCCAAAATTGACAAATGGGATCTAATTAAACTAAAGAGCTTCTGCACAGCAAAGGAAACTACCATCAGAGTGAACAGGCAACCTACAAAATGGGAGAAAATTTTCGCAACCTACTCATCTGACAAAGGGATAATATCCAGAATCTACAATGAACTCCAACAAATTTACAAGAAAACACCAAACTACCCCATCAAAAAGTGGGCGAAGGACATGAACAGACACTCCTCCAAAGAAGACATTTATGCAGCCAAAAAACACATGAAAAAATGCTCACCATCACTGGCCATCAGAGAAATGCAAATCAAAACCACAATGAGATACCATCTCACACCAGTTAGAATGGCAATCATTAAAAAGTCAGGAAACAACAGGTGCTGGAGAGGATGTGGAGAAATAGGAACACTTTTACACTGTTGGTGGGACTGTAAACTAGTTCAACCCTTGTGGAAGTCACTGTGGCGATTCCTCAGGGATCTAGAACTAGAAATTCCATTTGACCCAGCCATCCCATTACTGGGTATATACCCAAAGGACTATAAATCATGCTGCTATGAAGACACATGCAGACGTATGTTTATTGCGGCGTTATACCCAACAGCAAAGACTTGGAAGCAACCCAAATGTCCAACAACGATAGACTGTATTAAGAAAAGGTGGCACATATACACCATGGAATACCAGGCAGCCATAAAAAATGATGAGTTCATATCCTTTGTAGGGACATGGATGAAATTGGAAATCATCTTTCTCAGTAAACTATCGCAAGAACGAAAGGCCAAACACCACATATTCTCACTCATAGGTGAGAATTGAACAATGAGAACACATGGACACAGGAAGGGGAACATCACACTTCGGGGACTGTTGTGGGGTGCGGCGAGGTGCGAGGGACAGCATTGGGAGATATACCTAATGCTAGATGACGAGTTGGTGGGTGCAGCGCACCAGCATGGCACATGTATACACATGTAGCTTACCTGCAAGTTGCGCACATGTACCATAGAGCCTAAAGTATAATAATAATAATAATAATAATAAAAATAATGACAAAAAGAAAAAAAATTAAAAAAAAAAGAAAGGGATAAATTCCTCGACACATACACTCTCCCATGCCTAAACCAGGAAGAAATTGAATCTCTGAGTAGACTAATAACAGGAGCTGAAGTTGTGGCAATAATCAATAGCTTACCAACCAAAAAGAGTCCAGGATCAGATGGGTTCACAGCCGAATTCTACCAGAGTTCCAAGGAGGAACTGGAACCATTACTTCAGAAACTATTCCAATCAATAGAAAAAGAGGGAATCCTTCCTAACTCATTTTATGAGGCCAGCATCATGCTGATACCAAAGCTGGGCAGAGACACAACCAAAAAAGAGAATTTTAAACCAATATCCTTGATGAATATTGATGCAAAAATCCTCAATAAATTACCGGCAAACCGAATCCAGCAGCACATCAGACAGCTTATCCACCATGATCAAGTGGGCTTCATCCCTGAGATGCAAGGCTGGTTCAATATACGCAAATCAATAAATGTAATCCAGCATATAAACAGAACCAAAGTCAAAAACCACATGATTATCTCAATACGTGAAGAAAAGGACTTTGACAAAATTCAACAACACTTCATGCTAAAAACTCTCCATAAATTAGGTATTGATGGGTCGTATCTCAAAATAATAAGAGCTATTTATGACAAACCCACAGCCAATATCATACTGAATGGGCAAAAACTGGAAGCATTCACTTTGAAAACTGGCACAAGACAGGGATGCCCTCTCTCACCACTTCTATTCAACATAGTGTTGGAAGTTCTGGCCAGGGCAATTAGGCAAGAGAAGGAAATCAAGGGTATTCAATTAGGAAAAAAG
This sequence comes from Pongo abelii, assembly GCF_028885655.2. Taxonomy (NCBI): domain Eukaryota; kingdom Metazoa; phylum Chordata; class Mammalia; order Primates; family Hominidae; genus Pongo; species Pongo abelii. Next base: position 4,509,314 of record NC_071997.2, read on the forward strand.
GAAGCCAAATTGTCCCTGTTTGCAGATGACGTGATAGTATATCTAGAAAACCCCATTGTCTCAGCCCAAAATCTCCTTAAGCTGATAAGCAACTTCAGCAAAGTCTCAGGATACAAAATCAATGGACAAAAATCACAAGCATTCTTATACATCAATAACAGACAAACAGAGAGCCAAATCATGAGTGAACTCCCATTCACAATTGCTTCAAAGAGAATAAAATACCTAGGAATCCAACTTCCAAGGGATGTGAAGGACCTCTTCAAGGAGAAAACTACAAACCACTGCTCAAGGAAATAAAAGAGGATACAAACAAATGGAAGAACATTCCATGCTCATGGGTAGGAAGAATCAATATCATGAAAATGGCCATCCTTCCCAAGGTAATTTACAGATTCAATGCCCTCCCCATGAAGTTACCAATGACTTTCTGCACAGAATTGGAAAAACCTACTTTAAAGTTCATATGGAACCAAAAAAGAGCCCGCATCACCAAGTCAATCCTAAGCCAAAAGAACAAAGCTGGAGGCATCACGCTACCTGACTTCAAACTATACTACAAGGCTACAGTAACCAAAACAGCATGGTACTGGTACCAAAACAGAGATCTAGATCAATGGAGCAGAATAGAGCCGTCAGAAATAATGCCACATATCTACAACAATCTGATCTTTGACAAACTTGACAAAAACAAGAAATGGAGAAAGGATTCCCTATTTAATAAATGGTGCTGGGAAAACTGTCTAGCCACATGTAGAAAGCTGAAACTGGATCCCTTCCTTACACCTTATACAAAAATCAACTCAAGATGGATTAAAGACTTAAACGTTAGACATAAAACCATAAAAACCCTAGAAGAAATCCTAGGCAATACCATTCAGGACATAGGCATGGGCAAGGACTTCATGTCTAAAACACCAAAAGCAATGGCCACAAAAGCCAAAATTGACAAATGGGATCTAATTAAACTAAAGAGCTTCTGCACAGCAAAGGAAACTACCATCAGAGTGAACAGGCAACCTACACAATGGGAGAAAATTTTCGCAACCTACTCATCTGACAAAGGGCTAATATCCAGAATCTACAATGAACTCCAACAAATTTACAAGAAAACACCAAACAACCCCATCAAAAAGTGGGCGAAGGACATGAACAGACACTCCTCCAAAGAAGACATTTATGCAGCCAAAAAACACATGAAAAAATGCTCACCATCACTGGCCATCAGAGAAATGCAAATCAAAACCACAATGAGATACCATCTCACACCAGTTAGAATGGCAATCATTAAAAAGTCAGGAAACAACAGGTGCTGGAGAGGATGTGGAGAAATAGGAACACTTTTACACTGTTGGTGGGACTGTAAACTAGTTCAACCCTTGTGGAAGTCACTGTGGCGATTCCTCAGGGATCTAGAACTAGAAATTCCATTTGACCCAGCCATCCCATTACTGGGTATATACCCAAAGGACTATAAATCATGCTGCTATAAAGACACATGCACACGTATGTTTATTGCGGCATTATACACAATAGCAAAGACTTGGAACCAACCCAAATGTCCAACAATGATAGACTGGATTAAGAAAATGTGGCACATATACACCATGGAATACTAGGCAGCCATAAAAAATGATGAGTTCATATCCTTTGTAGGGACATGGATGAAATTGGAAATCATCGTTCTCAGTAAACTATCGCAAGAACAAAAAACCAAACACCACATCTTCTCACTCATAGGTGGGAATTGAACAATGAGAACACGTGGACACAAGAAGGGGAACATCACACTTCGGGGACTGTTGTGGGGTGGGGGGAGGGGCGAGGGACAGCATTGGGAGATATACCTAATGCTAGATGACGAGTTGGTGGGTGCAGCGCACCAGCATGGCACATGTATACACATGTAGCTTACCTGCACGTTGCGCACATGTACCATAGAGCCTAAAGTATAATAATAATAATAATAATAATAATAATAATAATAATGATAAAAAGAAAAAAAATTAAAAAAAAAAGAAAGGGATAAATTCCTCGACACATACACTCTCCCATGACTAAACCAGGAAGAAGTTGAATCTCTGAATAGACTAATAACAGGAGCTGAAATTGTGGCAATAATCAATAGCTTACCAACCAAAAAGAGTCCAGGATCAGATGGGTTCACAGCCGAATTCTACCAGAGGTCCAAGGAGGAACTGGAACCATTACTTCAGAAACTATTCCAATCAATAGAAAAAGAGGGTATCCTTCCTAACTCATTTTATGAGGCCAGCATCATGCTGCTACCAAAGCTGGGCAGAGACACAATCAAAAAAGAGGATTTTAGACCAATATCCTTGATGAATATTGATGCAAAAATCCTCAATAAATTACTGGCAAACAGAATCCAGCAGCACATCAGACAGCTTATCCACCATGATCAAGTGGGCTTCATCCCTGGGATGCAAGTCTGGTTCAATATACGCAAATCAATAAATGTAATCCAGCATATAAACAGAACCAAAGTCAAAAACCACATGATTATCTCAATACCTGAAGAAACGGCCTTTGACAAAATTCAACAACCTTTCATGATAAAAACTCTCAATAAATTGGGTATTGATGGGTCGTATCTCAAAATAATAAGAGCTATTTATGACAAACCCACAGCCAATATCATACTGAATGGGCAAAAACTGGAAGCATTCACTTTGAAAACTGGCACAAGACAGGGATGCCCTCTCTCACCACTTCTATTCAACATAGTGCTGGAAGTTCTGGCCAGGGCAATTAGGCAAGAGAACGAAATCAAGGGTATTCAATTAGGAAAAAAAGAAGTCAAATTGTCCTTGTTTGCAGATGACGTGATAGTATATCTAGAAAACCCCATTGTCTCAGCCCAAAATCTCCTTAAGCTGATAAGCAACTTCAGCAAAGTCTCAGGATACAAAATCAATGGACAAAAATCACAAGCATTCTTATACATCAATAACAGACAAACAGAGAGCCAAATCATGAGTGAACTCCCATTCACAATTGCTTCAAAGAGAATAAAATACCTAGGAATCCAACTTCCAAGGCATGTGAATGACCTCTTCAAGGAGAAGACTACAAACCACTGCTCAAGGAAATAAAAGAGGATACAAACAAATGGAAGAACATTCCATGCTCATGGGTAGGAAGAATCAATATCATGAAAATGGCCATCCTTCCCAAGGTAATTTACAGATTCAATGCCATCCCCATCAAGTTACCCATGACTTTCTTCACAGAATTGGAAAAAACTACTTTAAAGTTCATATGGAACCAAAAAAGAGCCCGCATCACCAAGTCAATCCTAAGCCAAAAGAACAAAGCTGGAGGCATCACGCTACCTGACTTCAAACTATACTACAAGGCTACAGTAACCAAAACAGCATGGTACTGGTACCAAACAGAGATATAGATCAATGGAACAGAACAGAGCCGTCAGAAATAATGCCACATATCTACAACAATCTGATCTTTGACAAACTTGACAAAAACAAGAAATGGAGAAAGGATTCCCTATTTAATAAATGGTGCTGGGAAAACTGGCTAGCCACATGTAGAAAGCTGAAACGGGATCCCTTCCTTACACCTTATACAAAAATCAACTCAAGATGGATTAAAGACTTAAACGTTAGACCTAAAACCATAAAAACCCTAGAAGAAAACCTAGGCAATACCATTCAGGACATAGGCATGGGCAAGGACTTCATGTCTAAAACACCAAAAGCAATGGCAACAAAAGCCAAAATTGACAAATGGGATCTAATAAAACTAAAGAGCTTCTGCACAGCAAAGGAAACTACCATCAGAGTGAACAGGCAACCTACACAATGGGAGAAAATTTTCGCAACCTACTCATCTGACAAAGGGCTAATATCCAGAATCTACAATGAACTCCAACAAATTTACAAGAAAACACCAAACAACCCCATCAAAAAGTGGGCGAAGGACATGAACAGACACTCCTCCAAAGAAGACATTTATGCAGCCAAAAAACACATGAAAAAATGCTCACCATCACTGGCCATCAGAGAAATGCAAATCAAAACCACAATGAGATACCATCTCACACCAGTTAGAATGGCAATCATTAAAAAGTCAGGAAACAACAGGTGCTGGAGAGGATGTGGAGAAATAGGAACACTTTTACACTGTTGGTGGGACTGTAAACTAGTTCAACCCTTGTGGAAGTCACTGTGGCGATTCCTCAGGGATCTAGAACTAGAAATTCCATTTGACCCAGCCATCCCATTACTGGGTATATACCCAAAGGACTATAAATCATGCTGCTATAAAGACACATGCACACGTATGTTTATTGCGGCATTATACACAATAGCAAAGACTTGGAACCAACCCAAATGTCCAACAATGATAGACTGGATTAAGAAAATGTGGCACATATACACCATGGAATACTAGGCAGCCATAAAAAATGATGAGTTCATATCCTTTGTAGGGACATGGATGAAATTGGAAATCATCGTTCTCAGTAAACTATCGCAAGAACAAAAAACCAAACACCACATCTTCTCACTCATAGGTGGGAATTGAACAATGAGAACACGTGGACACAAGAAGGGGAACATCACACTTCGGGGACTGTTGTGGGGTGGGGGGAGGGGCGAGGGACAGCATTGGGAGATATACCTAATGCTAGATGACGAGTTGGTGGGTGCAGCGCACCAGCATGGCACATGTATACACATGTAGCTTACCTGCATGTTGCACACATGTACCATAGAGCCTAAAGTATAATAATAATAATAATAATAATGATGAAAAGAAAAAAATTAAAAAAAAAAGAAAGGGATAAATTCCTCGACACATACACTCTCCCATGACTAAACCAGGAAGAAGTTGAATCTCTGAATAGACTAATAACAGGAGCTGAAATTGTGGCAATAATCAATAGCTTACCAACCAAAAAGAGTCCAGGATCAGATGGGTTCACAGCCGAATTCTACCAGAGGTCCAAGGAGGAACTGGAACCATTACTTCAGAAACTATTCCAATCAATAGAAAAAGAGGGAATCCTTCCTAACTCATTTTATGAGGCCAGCATCATGCTGCTACCAAAGCTGGGCAGAGACACAATCAAAAAAGAGAATTTTAGACCAATATCCTTGATGAATATTGATGCGAAAATCCTCAATAAATTACTGGCAAACCGAATCCAGCAGCACATCAGACAGCTTATCCACCATGATCAAGTGGGCTTCATCCCTGGGATGCAAGTCTGGTTCAATATACGCAAATCAATAAATGTAATCCAGCATATAAACAGAACCAAAGTCAAAAACCACATGATTATCTCAATACGTGAAGAAACGGCCTTTGACAAAATTCAACAACCCTTCATGCTAAAAACTCTCAATAAATTGGGTATTGATGGGTCGTATCTCAAAATAATAAGAGCTATTTATGACAAACCCACAGCCAATATCATACTGAATGGGCAAAAACTGGAAGCATTCACTTTGAAAACTGGCACAAGACAGGGATGCCCTCTCTCACCACTTCTATTCAACATAGTGTTGGAATTTCTGGCCAGGGCAATTAGGCAAGAGAACGAAATCAAGGGTATTCAATTAGGAAAAAAAGAAGTCAAATTGTCCCTGTTTGCAGATGACGTGATAGTATATCTAGAAAACCCCATTGTCTCAGCCCAAAATCTCCTTAAGCTGATAAGCAACTTCAGCAAAGTCTCAGGATACAAAATCAATGGACAAAAATCACAAGCATTCTTATACATCAGTAACAGACAAACAGAGAGCCAAATCATGAGTGAACTCCCATTCACAATTGCTTCAAAGAGAATAAAATACCTAGGAATCCAACTTCCAAGAGATGTGAAGGACCTCTTCAAGGAGAAAACTACAAACCACTGCTCAAGGAAATAAAAGAGGATACAAACAAATGGAAGAACATTCCACGCTCATGGGTAGGAAGAATCAATATCATGAAAATGGCCATCCTTCCCAAGGTAATTTACAGATTCAATGCCATCCCCATCAAGTTACCAATGACTTTCTTCACAGAATTGGAAAAACCTATTCTAAGTTCATATGGAACCAAAAAAGAGCCCGCATCACCAAGTCAATCCTAAGCCAAAAGAACAAAGCTGGAGGCATCACGCTACCTGACTTCAAACTATACTACAAGGCTACAGTAACCAAAACAGCATGGTACTGGTACCAAACAGAGATATAGATCAATGGAACAGAACAGAGCCGTCAGAAATAATGCCACATATCTACAACAATCTGATCTTTGACAAACTTGACAAAAACAAGAAATGGAGAAAGGATTCCCTATTTAATAAATGGTGCTGGGAAAACTGGCTAGCCACATGTAGAAAGCTGAAACTGGATCCCTTCCTTACACCTTATACAAAAATCAACTCAAGATGGATTAAAGACTTAAACGTTAGACCTAAAACCATAAAAACCCTAGAAGAAAACCTAGGCAATACCATTCAGGACATAGGCATGGGCAAGGACTTCATGTCTAAAACACCAAAAGCAATGGCAACAAAAGCCAAAATTGACAAATGGGATCTAATTAAACTAAAGAGCTTCTGCACAGCAAAGGAAACTACCATCAGAGTGAACAGGCAACCTACACAATGGGAGAAAATTTTCGCAACCTACTCATCTGACAAAGGGCTAATATCCAGAATCTACAATGAACTCCAACAAATTTACAAGAAAACACCAAACAACCCCATCAAAAAGTGGGCGAAGGACATGAACAGACACTCCTCCAAAGAAGACATTTATGCAGCCAAAAAACACATGAAAAAATGCTCACCATCACTGGCCATCAGAGAAATGCAAATCAAAACCACAATGAGATACCATCTCACACCAGTTAGAATGGCAATCATTAAAAAGTCAGGAAACAACAGGTGCTGGAGAGGATGTGGAGAAATAGGAACACTTTTACACTGTTGGTGGGACTGTAAACTAGTTCAACCCTTGTGGAAGTCACTGTGGCGATTCCTCAGGGATCTAGAACTAGAAATTCCATTTGACCCAGCCATCCCATTACTGGGTATATACCCAAAGGACTATAAATCATGCTGCTATGAAGACACATGCACACGTATGTTTATTGCGGCGTTATACCCAATACCAAAGACTTGGAAGCAACCCAAATGTCCAACAACGATAGACTGGATTAAGAAAAGGTGGCACATATACACCATGGAATACCAGGCAGCCATAAAAAATGATGAGTTCATATCCTTTGTAGGGACATGGATGAAATTGGAAATCATCGTTCTCAGTAAACTATCGCAAGAACGAAAAGCCAAACACCACATATTCTCACTCATAGGTGAGAATTGAACAATGAGAACACATGGACACAGGAAGGGGAACATCACACTTCGGGGACTGTTGTGGGGTGGGGCGAGGGGCGAGGGACAGCATTGGGAGATATACCTAATGCTAGATGACGAGTTGGTGGGTGCAGCGCACCAGCATGGCACATGTATACACATGTAGCTTACCTGCAAGTTGCGCACATGTACCATAGAGCCTAAAGTATAATAATAATAATAATAATAATAATAATAATAATAATGATAAAAAGAAAAAAAATTAAAAAAAAAAGAAAGGGATAAATTCCTCGACACATACACTCTCCCGTGCCTAAACCAGGAAGAAATTGAATCTCTGAGTAGACTAATAACAGGAGCTGAAGTTGTGGCAATAATCAATAGCTTACCAACCAAAAAGAGTCCAGGATCAGATGGGTTCACAGCCGAATTCTACCAGAGGTCCAAGGAGGAACTGGAACCATTACTTCAGAAACTATTCCAATCAATAGAAAAAGAGGGAATCCTTCCTAACTCATTTTATGAGGCCAGCATCATGCTGATACCAAAGCTGGGCAGAGACACAACCAAAAAAGAGAATTTTAGACCAATATCCTTGATGAATATTGATGCAAAAATCCTCAATAAATTACCGGCAAACCGAATCCAGCAGCACATCAGACAGCTTATCCACCATGATCAAGTGGGCTTCATCCCTGAGATGCAAGGCTGGTTCAATATACGCAAATCAATAAATGTAATCCAGCATATAAACAGAACCAAAGTCAAAAACCACATGATTATCTCAATACGTGAAGAAAAGGACTTTGACAAAATTCAACAACACTTCATGCTAAAAACTCTCCATAAATTAGGTATTGATGGGTCGTATCTCAAAATAATAAGAGCTATTTATGACAAACCCACAGCCAATATCATACTGAATGGGCAAAAACTGGAAGCATTCACTTTGAAAACTGGCACAAGACAGGGATGCCCTCTCTCACCACTTCTATTCAACATAGTGTTGGAAGTTCTGGCCAGGGCAATTAGGCAAGAGAAGGAAATCAAGGGTATTCAATTAGGAAAAAAGGAAGCCAAATTGTCCCTGTTTGCAGATGACGTGATAGTATATCTAGAAAACCCCATTGTCTCAGCCCAAAATCTCCTTAAGCTGATAAGCAACTTCAGCAAAGTCTCAGGATACAAAATCAATGGACAAAAATCACAAGCATTCTTATACATCAATAACAGACAAACAGAGAGCCAAATCATGAGTGAACTCCCATTCACAATTGCTTCAAAGAGAATAAAATACCTAGGAATGCAACTTACAAGGGATGTGAAGGACCTCTTCAAGGAGAAAACTACAAACCACTGCTCAAGGAAATAAAAGAGGATACAAACAAATGGAAGAACATTCCATGCTCATGGGTAGGAAGAATCAATATCATGGAAATGGCCATCCTTCCCAAGGTAATTTACAGATTCAATGCCATCCCCGTCAAGTTACCAATGACTTTCTGCACAGAATTGGAAAAAACTACTTTAAAGTTCATATGGAACCAAAAAAGAGCCCGCATCACCAAGTCAATCCTAAGCCAAAAGAACAAAGCTGGAGGCATCACGCTACCTGACTTCAAACTATACTACAAGGCTACAGTAACCAAAACAGCATGGTACTGGTACCAAACAGAGATCTAGATCAATGGAACAGAACAGAGCCGTCAGAAATAATGCCACATATCTACAACAATCTGATCTTTGACAAACTTGACAAAAACAAGAAATGGAGAAAGGATTCCCTATTTAATAAATGGTGCTGGGAAAACTGGCTAGCCACATGTAGAAAGCTGAAACTGGATCCCTTCCTTACACCTTATACAAAAATCAACTCAAGATGGATTAAAGACTTAAACGTTAGACCTAAAACCATAAAAACCCTAGAAGAAAACCTAGGCAATACCATTCAGGACATAGGCATGGGCAAGGACTTCATGTCTAAAACACCAAAAGCAATGGTCACAAAAGCCAAAATTGACAAATGGGATCTAATTAAACTAAAGAGCTTCTGCACAGCAAAGGAAACTACCATCAGAGTGAACAGGCAACCTACAAAATGGGAGAAAATTTTCGCAACCTACTCATCTGACAAAGGGATAATATCCAGAATCTACAATGAACTCCAACAAATTTACAAGAAAACACCAAACTACCCCATCAAAAAGTGGGCGAAGGACATGAACAGACACTCCTCCAAAGAAGACATTTATGCAGCCAAAAAACACATGAAAAAATGCTCACCATCACTGGCCATCAGAGAAATGCAAATCAAAACCACAATGAGATACCATCTCACACCAGTTAGAATGGCAATCATTAAAAAGTCAGGAAACAACAGGTGCTGGAGAGGATGTGGAGAAATAGGAACACTTTTACACTGTTGGTGGGACTGTAAACTAGTTCAACCCTTGTGGAAGTCACTGTGGCTATTCCTCAGGGATCTAGAACTAGAAATTCCATTTGACCCAGCCATCCCATTACTGGGTATATACCCAAAGGACTATAAATCATGCTGCTATGAAGACACATGCAGACGTATGTTTATTGCGGCGTTATACCCAACAGCAAAGACTTGGAAGCAACCCAAATGTCCAACAACGATAGACTGGATTAAGAAAAGGTGGCACATATACACCATGGAATACCAGGCAGCCATAAAAAATGATGAGTTCATATCCTTTGTAGGGACATGGATGAAATTGGAAATCATCTTTCTCAGTAAACTATCGCAAGAACGAAAGGCCAAACACCACATATTCTCACTCATAGGTGAGAATTGAACAATGAGAACACATGGACACAGGAAGGGGAACATCACACTTCGGGGACTGTTGTGGGGTGCGGCGAGGTGCGAGGGACAGCATTGGGAGATATACCTAATGCTAGATGACGAGTTGGTGGGTGCAGCGCACCAGCATGGCACATGTATACACATGTAGCTTACCTGCAAGTTGCGCACATGTACCATAGAGCCTAAAGTATAATAATAATAATAATAATAATAAAAATAATGACAAAAAGAAAAAAAATTAAAAAAAAAAGAAAGGGATAAATTCCTCGACACATACACTCTCCCATGCCTAAACCAGGAAGAAATTGAATCTCTGAGTAGACTAATAACAGGAGCTGAAGTTGTGGCAATAATCAATAGCTTACCAACCAAAAAGAGTCCAGGATCAGATGGGTTCACAGCCGAATTCTACCAGAGTTCCAAGGAGGAACTGGAACCATTACTTCAGAAACTATTCCAATCAATAGAAAAAGAGGGAATCCTTCCTAACTCATTTTATGAGGCCAGCATCATGCTGATACCAAAGCTGGGCAGAGACACAACCAAAAAAGAGAATTTTAAACCAATATCCTTGATGAATATTGATGCAAAAATCCTCAATAAATTACCGGCAAACCGAATCCAGCAGCACATCAGACAGCTTATCCACCATGATCAAGTGGGCTTCATCCCTGAGATGCAAGGCTGGTTCAATATACGCAAATCAATAAATGTAATCCAGCATATAAACAGAACCAAAGTCAAAAACCACATGATTATCTCAATACGTGAAGAAAAGGACTTTGACAAAATTCAACAACCCTTCATGCTAAAAACTCTCAATAAATTAGGTATTGATGGGTCGTATCTCAAAATAATAAGAGCTATTTATGACAAACCCACAGCCAATATCATACTGAATGGGCAAAAACTGGAAGCATTCACTTTGAAAACTGGCACAAGACAGGGATGCCCTCTCTCACCACTTCTATTCAACATAGTGTTGGAAGTTCTGGCCAGGGCAATTAGGCAAGAGAAGGAAATCAAGGGTATTCAATTAGGAAAAAAGGAAGCCAAATTGTCCCTGTTTGCAGATGACGTGATAGTATATCTAGAAAACCCCATTGTCTCAGCCCAAAATCTCCTTAAGCTGATAAGCAACTTCAGCAAAGTCTCAGGATACAAAATCAATGGACAAAAATCACAAGCATTCTTATACATCAATAACAGACAAACAGAGAGCCAAATCATGAGTGAACTCCCATTCACAATTGCTTCAAAGAGAATAAAATACCTAGGAATCCAACTTCCAAGGGATGTGAAGGACCTCTTCAAGGAGAAAACTACAAACCACTGCTCAAGGAAATAAAAGAGGATACAAACAAATGGAAGAACATTCCATGCTCATGGGTAGGAAGAATCAATATCATGAAAATGGCCATCCTTCCCAAGGTAATTTACAGATTCAATGCCCTCCCCATGAAGTTACCAATGACTTTCTGCACAGAATTGGAAAAACCTACTTTAAAGTTCATATGGAACCAAAAAAGAGCCCGCATCACCAAGTCAATCCTAAGCCAAAAGAACAAAGCTGGAGGCATCACGCTACCTGACTTCAAACTATACTACAAGGCTACAGTAACCAAAACAGCATGGTACTGGTACCAAAACAGAGATCTAGATCAATGGAGCAGAATAGAGCCGTCAGAAATAATGCCACATATCTACAACAATCTGATCTTTGACAAACTTGACAAAAACAAGAAATGGAGAAAGGATTCCCTATTTAATAAATGGTGCTGGGAAAACTGTCTAGCCACATGTAGAAAGCTGAAACTGGATCCCTTCCTTACACCTTATACAAAAATCAACTCAAGATGGATTAAAGACTTAAACGTTAGACATAAAACCATAAAAACCCTAGAAGAAATCCTAGGCAATACCATTCAGGACATAGGCATGGGCAAGGACTTCATGTCTAAAACACCAAAAGCAATGGCCACAAAAGCCAAAATTGACAAATGGGATCTAATTAAACTAAAGAGCTTCTGCACAGCAAAGGAAACTACCATCAGAGTGAACAGGCAACCTACACAATGGGAGAAAATTTTCGCAACCTACTCATCTGACAAAGGGCTAATATCCAGAATCTACAATGAACTCCAACAAATTTACAAGAAAACACCAAACAACCCCATCAAAAAGTGGGCGAAGGACATGAACAGACACTCCTCCAAAGAAGACATTTATGCAGCCAAAAAACACATGAAAAAATGCTCACCATCACTGGCCATCAGAGAAATGCAAATCAAAACCACAATGAGATACCATCTCACACCAGTTAGAATGGCAATCATTAAAAAGTCAGGAAACAACAGGTGCTGGAGAGGATGTGGAGAAATAGGAACACTTTTACACTGTTGGTGGGACTGTAAACTAGTTCAACCCTTGTGGAAGTCACTGTGGCGATTCCTCAGGGATCTAGAACTAGAAATTCCATTTGACCCAGCCATCCCATTACTTGGTATATACCCAAAGGACTATAAATCATGCTGCTATAAAGACACATGCACACGTATGTTTATTGCGGCATTATACACAATAGCAAAGACTTGGAACCAACCCAAATGTCCAACAATGATAGACTGGATTAAGAAAATGTGGCACATATACACCATGGAATACTAGGCAGCCATAAAAAATGATGAGTTCATATCCTTTGTAGGGACATGGATGAAATTGGAAATCATCGTTCTCAGTAAACTATCGCAAGAACAAAAAACCAAACACCACATCTTCTCACTCATAGGTGGGAATTGAACAATGAGAACACGTGGACACAAGAAGGGGAACATCACACTTCGGGGACTGTTGTGGGGTGGGGGGAGGGGCGAGGGACAGCATTGGGAGATATACCTAATGCTAGATGACGAGTTGGTGGGTGCAGCGCACCAGCATGGCACATGTATACACATGTAGCTTACCTGCACGTTGCGCACATGTACCATAGAGCCTAAAGTATAATAATAATAATAATAATAATAATAATAATAATAATAATGATAAAAAGAAAAAAAATTAAAAAAAAAAGAAAGGGATAAATTCCTCGACACATACACTCTCCCATGACTAAACCAGGAAGAAGTTGAATCTCTGAATAGACTAATAACAGGAGCTGAAATTGTGGCAATAATCAATAGCTTACCAACCAAAAAGAGTCCAGGATCAGATGGGTTCACAGCCGAATTCTACCAGAGGTCCAAGGAGGAACTGGAACCATTACTTCAGAAACTATTCCAATCAATAGAAAAAGAGGGTATCCTTCCTAACTCATTTTATGAGGCCAGCATCATGCTGCTACCAAAGCTGGGCAGAGACACAATCAAAAAAGAGGATTTTAGACCAATATCCTTGATGAATATTGATGCAAAAATCCTCAATAAATTACTGGCAAACAGAATCCAGCAGCACATCAGACAGCTTATCCACCATGATCAAGTGGGCTTCATCCCTGGGATGCAAGTCTGGTTCAATATACGCAAATCAATAAATGTAATCCAGCATATAAACAGAACCAAAGTCAAAAACCACATGATTATCTCAATACGTGAAGAAACGGCCTTTGACAAAATTCAACAACCCTTCATGATAAAAACTCTCAATAAATTGGGTATTGATGGGTCGTATCTCAAAATAATAAGAGCTATTTATGACAAACCCACAGCCAATATCATACTGAATGGGCAAAAACTGGAAGCATTCACTTTGAAAACTGGCACAAGACAGGGATGCCCTCTCTCACCACTTCTATTCAACATAGTGCTGGAAGTTCTGGCCAGGGCAATTAGGCAAGAGAACGAAATCAAGGGTATTCAATTAGGAAAAAAAGAAGTCAAATTGTCCTTGTTTGCAGATGACGTGATAGTATATCTAGAAAACCCCATTGTCTCAGCCCAAAATCTCCTTAAGCTGATAAGCAACTTCAGCAAAGTCTCAGGATACAAAATCAATGGACAAAAATCACAAGCATTCTTATACATCAATAACAGACAAACAGAGAGCCAAATCATGAGTGAACTCCCATTCACAATTGCTTCAAAGAGAATAAAATACCTAGGAATCCAACTTCCAAGGCATGTGAATGACCTCTTCAAGGAGAAGACTACAAACCACTGCTCAAGGAAATAAAAGAGGATACAAACAAATGGAAGAACATTCCATGCTCATGGGTAGGAAGAATCAATATCATGAAAATGGCCATCCTTCCCAAGGTAATTTACAGATTCAATGCCATCCCCATCAAGTTACCCATGACTTTCTTCACAGAATTGGAAAAAACTACTTTAAAGTTCATACGGAACCAAAAAAGAGCCCGCATCACCAAGTCAATCCTAAGCCAAAAGAACAAAGCTGGAGGCATCACGCTACCTGACTTCAAACTATACTACAAGGCTACAGTAACCAAAACAGCATGGTACTGGTACCAAACAGAGATCTAGATCAATGGAACAGAACAGAGCCGTCAGAAATAATGCCACATATCTACAACAATCTGATCTTTGACAAACTTGACAAAAACAAGAAATGGAGAAAGGATTCCCTATTTAATAAATGGTGCTGGGAAAACTGGCTAGCCACATGTAGAAAGCTGAAACGGGATCCCTTCCTTACACCTTATACAAAAATCAACTCAAGATGGATTAAAGACTTAAACGTTAGACCTAAAACCATAAAAACCCTAGAAGAAAACCTAGGCAATACCATTCAGGACATAGGCATGGGCAAGGACTTCATGTCTAAAACACCAAAAGCAATGGCAACAAAAGCCAAAATTGACAAATGGGATCTAATAAAACTAAAGAGCTTCTGCACAGCAAAGGAAACTACCATCAGAGTGAACAGGCAACCTACACAATGGGAGAAAATTTTCGCAACCTACTCATCTGACAAAGGGCTAATATCCAGAATCTACAATGAACTCCAACAAATTTACAAGAAAACACCAAACAACCCCATCAAAAAGTGGGCGAAGGACATGAACAGACACTCCTCCAAAGAAGACATTTATGCAGCCAAAAAACACATGAAAAAATGCTCACCATCACTGGCCATCAGAGAAATGCAAATCAAAACCACAATGAGATACCATCTCACACCAGTTAGAATGGCAATCATTAAAAAGTCAGGAAACAACAGGTGCTGGAGAGGATGTGGAGAAATAGGAACACTTTTACACTGTTGGTGGGACTGTAAACTAGTTCAACCCTTGTGGAAGTCACTGTGGCGATTCCTCAGGGATCTAGAACTAGAAATTCCATTTGACCCAGCCATCCCATTACTGGGTATATACCCAAAGGACTATAAATCATGCTGCTATAAAGACACATGCACACGTATGTTTATTGCGGCATTATACACAATAGCAAAGACTTGGAACCAACCCAAATGTCCAACAATGATAGACTGGATTAAGAAAATGTGGCACATATACACCATGGAATACTAGGCAGCCATAAAAAATGATGAGTTCATATCCTTTGTAGGGACATGGATGAAATTGGAAATCATCGTTCTCAGTAAACTATCGCAAGAACAAAAAACCAAACACCACATCTTCTCACTCATAGGTGGGAATTGAACAATGAGAACACGTGGACACAAGAAGGGGAACATCACACTTCGGGGACTGTTGTGGGGTGGGGGGAGGGGCGAGGGACAGCATTGGGAGATATACCTAATGCTAGATGACGAGTTGGTGGGTGCAGCGCACCAGCATGGCACATGTATACACATGTAGCTTACCTGCATGTTGCACACATGTACCATAGAGCCTAAAGTATAATAATAATAATAATAATAATGATGAAAAGAAAAAAATTAAAAAAAAAAGAAAGGGATAAATTCCTCGACACATACACTCTCCCATGACTAAACCAGGAAGAAGTTGAATCTCTGAATAGACTAATAACAGGAGCTGAAATTGTGGCAATAATCAATAGCTTACCAACCAAAAAGAGTCCAGGATCAGATGGGTTCACAGCCGAATTCTACCAGAGGTCCAAGGAGGAACTGGAACCATTACTTCAGAAACTATTCCAATCAATAGAAAAAGAGGGAATCCTTCCTAACTCATTTTATGAGGCCAGCATCATGCTGCTACCAAAGCTGGGCAGAGACACAATCAAAAAAGAGAATTTTAGACCAATATCCTTGATGAATATTGATGCGAAAATCCTCAATAAATTACTGGCAAACCGAATCCAGCAGCACATCAGACAGCTTATCCACCATGATCAAGTGGGCTTCATCCCTGGGATGCAAGTCTGGTTCAATATACGCAAATCAATAAATGTAATCCAGCATATAAACAGAACCAAAGTCAAAAACCACATGATTATCTCAATACGTGAAGAAACGGCCTTTGACAAAATTCAACAACCCTTCATGCTAAAAACTCTCAATAAATTGGGTATTGATGGGTCGTATCTCAAAATAATAAGAGCTATTTATGACAAACCCACAGCCAATATCATACTGAATGGGCAAAAACTGGAAGCATTCACTTTGAAAACTGGCACAAGACAGGGATGCCCTCTCTCACCACTTCTATTCAACATAGTGTTGGAATTTCTGGCCAGGGCAATTAGGCAAGAGAACGAAATCAAGGGTATTCAATTAGGAAAAAAAGAAGTCAAATTGTCCCTGTTTGCAGATGACGTGATAGTATATCTAGAAAACCCCATTGTCTCAGCCCAAAATCTCCTTAAGCTGATAAGCAACTTCAGCAAAGTCTCAGGATACAAAATCAATGGACAAAAATCACAAGCATTCTTATACATCAGTAACAGACAAACAGAGAGCCAAATCATGAGTGAACTCCCATTCACAATTGCTTCAAAGAGAATAAAATACCTAGGAATCCAACTTCCAAGAGATGTGAAGGACCTCTTCAAGGAGAAAACTACAAACCACTGCTCAAGGAAATAAAAGAGGATACAAACAAATGGAAGAACATTCCACGCTCATGGGTAGGAAGAATCAATATCATGAAAATGGCCATCCTTCCCAAGGTAATTTACAGATTCAATGCCATCCCCATCAAGTTACCAATGACTTTCTTCACAGAATTGGAAAAAACTATTCTAAGTTCATATGGAACCAAAAAAGAGCCCGCATCACCAAGTCAATCCTAAGCCAAAAGAACAAAGCTGGAGGCATCACGCTACCTGACTTCAAACTATACTACAAGGCTACAGTAACCAAAACAGCATGGTACTGGTACCAAACAGAGATATAGATCAATGGAACAGAACAGAGCCGTCAGAAATAATGCCACATATCTACAACAATCTGATCTTTGACAAACTTGACAAAAACAAGAAATGGAGAAAGGATTCCCTATTTAATAAATGGTGCTGGGAAAACTGGCTAGCCACATGTAGAAAGCTGAAACTGGATCCCTTCCTTACACCTTATACAAAAATCAACTCAAGATGGATTAAAGACTTAAACGTTAGACCTAAAACCATAAAAACCCTAGAAGAAAACCTAGGCAATACCATTCAGGACATAGGCATGGGCAAGGACTTCATGTCTAAAACACCAAAAGCAATGGCAACAAAAGCCAAAATTGACAAATGGGATCTAATTAAACTAAAGAGCTTCTGCACAGCAAAGGAAACTACCATCAGAGTGAACAGGCAACCTACACAATGGGAGAAAATTTTCGCAACCTACTCATCTGACAAAGGGCTAATATCCAGAATCTACAATGAACTCCAACAAATTTACAAGAAAACACCAAACAACCCCATCAAAAAGTGGGCGAAGGACATGAACAGACACTCCTCCAAAGAAGACATTTATGCAGCCAAAAAACACATGAAAAAATGCTCACCATCACTGGCCATCAGAGAAATGCAAATCAAAACCACAATGAGATACCATCTCACACCAGTTAGAATGGCAATCATTAAAAAGTCAGGAAACAACAGGTGCTGGAGAGGATGTGGAGAAATAGGAACACTTTTACACTGTTGGTGGGACTGTAAACTAGTTCAACCCTTGTGGAAGTCACTGTGGCGATTCCTCAGGGATCTAGAACTAGAAATTCCATTTGACCCAGCCATCCCATTACTGGGTATATACCCAAAGGACTATAAATCATGCTGCTATGAAGACACATGCACACGTATGTTTATTGCGGCGTTATACCCAATACCAAAGACTTGGAAGCAACCCAAATGTCCAACAACGATAGACTGGATTAAGAAAAGGTGGCACATATACACCATGGAATACCAGGCAGCCATAAAAAATGATGAGTTCATATCCTTTGTAGGGACATGGATGAAATTGGAAATCATCGTTCTCAGTAAACTATCGCAAGAACGAAAAGCCAAACACCACATATTCTCACTCATAGGTGAGAATTGAACAATGAGAACACATGGACACAGGAAGGGGAACATCACACTTCGGGGACTGTTGTGGGGTGGGGCGAGGGGCGAGGGACAGCATTGGGAGATATACCTAATGCTAGATGACGAGTTGGTGGGTGCAGCGCACCAGCATGGCACATGTATACACATGTAGCTTACCTGCAAGTTGCGCACATGTACCATAGAGCCTAAAGTATAATAATAATAATAATAATAATAATAATAATAATGATAAAAAGAAAAAAAATTAAAAAAAAAAGAAAGGGATAAATTCCTCGACACATACACTCTCCCGTGCCTAAACCAGGAAGAAATTGAATCTCTGAGTAGACTAATAACAGGAGCTGAAGTTGTGGCAATAATCAATAGCTTACCAACCAAAAAGAGTCCAGGATCAGATGGGTTCACAGCCGAATTCTACCAGAGGTCCAAGGAGGAACTGGAACCATTACTTCAGAAACTATTCCAATCAATAGAAAAAGAGGGAATCCTTCCTAACTCATTTTATGAGGCCAGCATCATGCTGATACCAAAGCTGGGCAGAGACACAACCAAAAAAGAGAATTTTAGACCAATATCCTTGATGAATATTGATGCAAAAATCCTCAATAAATTACCGGCAAACCGAATCCAGCAGCACATCAGACAGCTTATCCACCATGATCAAGTGGGCTTCATCCCTGAGATGCAAGGCTGGTTCAATATACGCAAATCAATAAATGTAATCCAGCATATAAACAGAACCAAAGTCAAAAACCACATGATTATCTCAATACGTGAAGAAAAGGACTTTGACAAAATTCAACAACACTTCATGCTAAAAACTCTCCATAAATTAGGTATTGATGGGTCGTATCTCAAAATAATAAGAGCTATTTATGACAAACCCACAGCCAATATCATACTGAATGGGCAAAAACTGGAAGCATTCACTTTGAAAACTGGCACAAGACAGGGATGCCCTCTCTCACCACTTCTATTCAACATAGTGTTGGAAGTTCTGGCCAGGGCAATTAGGCAAGAGAAGGAAATCAAGGGTATTCAATTAGGAAAAAAGGAAGCCAAATTGTCCCTGTTTGCAGATGACGTGATAGTATATCTAGAAAACCCCATTGTCTCAGCCCAAAATCTCCTTAAGCTGATAAGCAACTTCAGCAAAGTCTCAGGATACAAAATCAATGGACAAAAATCACAAGCATTCTTATACATCAATAACAGACAAACAGAGAGCCAAATCATGAGTGAACTCCCATTCACAATTGCTTCAAAGAGAATAAAATACCTAGGAATGCAACTTACAAGGGATGTGAAGGACCTCTTCAAGGAGAAAACTATAAACCACTGCTCAAGGAAATAAAAGAGGATACAAACAAATGGAAGAACATTCCATGCTCATGGGTAGGAAGAATCAATATCATGGAAATGGCCATCCTTCCCAAGGTAATTTACAGATTCAATGCCATCCCCGTCAAGTTACCAATGACTTTCTGCACAGAATTGGAAAAAACTACTTTAAAGTTCATATGGAACCAAAAAAGAGCCCGCATCACCAAGTCAATCCTAAGCCAAAAGAACAAAGCTGGAGGCATCACGCTACCTGACTTCAAACTATACTACAAGGCTACAGTAACCAAAACAGCATGGTACTGGTACCAAACAGAGATCTAGATCAATGGAACAGAACAGAGCCGTCAGAAATAATGCCACATATCTACAACAATCTGATCTTTGACCAACTTGACAAAAACAAGAAATGGAGAAAGGATTCCCTATTTAATAAATGGTGCTGGGAAAACTGGCTAGCCACATGTAGAAAGCTGAAACTGGATCCCTTCCTTACACCTTATACAAAAATCAACTCAAGATGGATTAAAGACTTAAACGTTAGACCTAAAACCATAAAAACCCTAGAAGAAAACCTAGGCAATACCATTCAGGACATAGGCATGGGCAAGGACTTCATGTCTAAAACACCAAAAGCAATGGTCACAAAAGCCAAAATTGACAAATGGGATCTAATTAAACTAAAGAGCTTCTGCACAGCAAAGGAAACTACCATCAGAGTGAACAGGCAACCTACACAATGGGAGAAAATTTTCGCAACCTACTCATCTGACAAAGGGCTAATATCCAGAATCTACAATGAACTCCTACAAATTTACAAGAAAACACCAAACTACCCCATCAAAAAGTGGGCGAAGGACATGAACAGACACTCCTCCAAAGAAGACATTTATGCAGCCAAAAAACACATGAAAAAATGCTCACCATCACTGGCCATCAGAGAAATGCAAATCAAAACCACAATGAGATACCATCTCACACCAGTTAGAATGGCAATCATTAAAAAGTCAGGAAACAACAGGTGCTGGAGAGGATGTGGAGAAATAGGAACACTTTTACACTGTTGGTGGGACTGTAAACTAGTTCAACCCTTGTGGAAGTCACTGTGGCGATTCCTCAGGGATCTAGAACTAGAAATTCCATTTGACCCAGCCATCCCATTACTGGGTATATACCCAAAGGACTATAAATCATGCTGCTATAAAGACACATGCACACGTATGTTTATTGCGGCATTATACACAATAGCAAAGACTTGGAACCAACCCAAATGTCCAACAATGATAGACTGGATTAAGAAAATGTGGCACATATACACCATGGAATACTAGGCAGCCATAAAAAATGATGAGTTCATATCCTTTGTAGGGACATGGATGAAATTGGAAATCATCGTTCTCAGTAAACTATCGCAAGAACAAAAAACCAAACACCACATCTTCTCACTCATAGGTGGGAATTGAACAATGAGAACACGTGGACACAAGAAGGGGAACATCACACTTCGGGGACTGTTGTGGGGTGGGGGGAGGGGCGAGGGACAGCATTGGGAGATATACCTAATGCTAGATGACGAGTTGGTGGGTGCAGCGCACCAGCATGGCACATGTATACACATGTAGCTTACCTGCACGTTGCGCACATGTACCATAGAGCCTAAAGTATAATAATAATAATAATAATAATAATAATAATAATAATAATGATAAAAAGAAAAAAAATTAAAAAAAAAAGAAAGGGATAAATTCCTCGACACATACACTCTCCCATGACTAAACCAGGAAGAAGTTGAATCTCTGAATAGACTAATAACAGGAGCTGAAATTGTGGCAATAATCAATAGCTTACCAACCAAAAAGAGTCCAGGATCAGATGGGTTCACAGCCGAATTCTACCAGAGGTCCAAGGAGGAACTGGAACCATTACTTCAGAAACTATTCCAATCAATAGAAAAAGAGGGTATCCTTCCTAACTCATTTTATGAGGCCAGCATCATGCTGCTACCAAAGCTGGGCAGAGACACAATCAAAAAAGAGGATTTTAGACCAATATCCTTGATGAATATTGATGCAAAAATCCTCAATAAATTACTGGCAAACAGAATCCAGCAGCACATCAGACAGCTTATCCACCATGATCAAGTGGGCTTCATCCCTGGGATGCAAGTCTGGTTCAATATACGCAAATCAATAAATGTAATCCAGCATATAAACAGAACCAAAGTCAAAAACCACATGATTATCTCAATACGTGAAGAAACGGCCTTTGACAAAATTCAACAACCCTTCATGATAAAAACTCTCAATAAATTGGGTATTGATGGGTCGTATCTCAAAATAATAAGAGCTATTTATGACAAACCCACAGCCAATATCATACTGAATGGGCAAAAACTGGAAGCATTCACTTTGAAAACTGGCACAAGACAGGGATGCCCTCTCTCACCACTTCTATTCAACATAGTGCTGGAAGTTCTGGCCAGGGCAATTAGGCAAGAGAACGAAATCAAGGGTATTCAATTAGGAAAAAAAGAAGTCAAATTGTCCTTGTTTGCAGATGACGTGATAGTATATCTAGAAAACCCCATTGTCTCAGCCCAAAATCTCCTTAAGCTGATAAGCAACTTCAGCAAAGTCTCAGGATACAAAATCAATGGACAAAAATCACAAGCATTCTTATACATCAATAACAGACAAACAGAGAGCCAAATCATGAGTGAACTCCCATTCACAATTGCTTCAAAGAGAATAAAATACCTAGGAATCCAACTTCCAAGGCATGTGAATGACCTCTTCAAGGAGAAGACTACAAACCACTGCTCAAGGAAATAAAAGAGGATACAAACAAATGGAAGAACATTCCATGCTCATGGTTAGGAAGAATCAATATCATGAAAATGGCCATCCTTCCCAAGGTAATTTACAGATTCAATGCCATCCCCATCAAGTTACCCATGACTTTCTTCACAGAATTGGAAAAAACTACTTTAAAGTTCATATGGAACCAAAAAAGAGCCCGCATCACCAAGTCAATCCTAAGCCAAAAGAACAAAGCTGGAGGCATCACGCTACCTGACTTCAAACTATACTACAAGGCTACAGTAACCAAAACAGCATGGTACTGGTACCAAACAGAGATATAGATCAATGGAACAGAACAGAGCCGTCAGAAATAATGCCACATATCTACAACAATCTGATCTTTGACAAACTTGACAAAAACAAGAAATGGAGAAAGGATTCCCTATTTAATAAATGGTGCTGGGAAAACTGGCTAGCCACATGTAGAAAGCTGAAACTGGATCCCTTCCTTACACCTTATACAAAAATCAACTCAAGATGGATTAAAGACTTAAACGTTAGACCTAAAACCATAAAAACCCTAGAAGAAAACCTAGGCAATACCATTCAGGACATAGGCATGGGCAAGGACTTCATGTCTAAAACACCAAAAGCAATGGCAACAAAAGCCAAAATTGACAAATGGGATCTAATAAAACTAAAGAGCTTCTGCACAGCAAAGGAAACTACCATCAGAGTGAACAGGCAACCTACACAATGGGAGAAAATTTTCGCAACCTACTCATCTGACAAAGGGCTAATATCCAGAATCTACAATGAACTCCAACAAATTTACAAGAAAACACCAAACAACCCCATCAAAAAGTGGGCGAAGGACATGAACAGACACTCCTCCAAAGAAGACATTTATGCAGCCAAAAAACACATGAAAAAATGCTCACCATCACTGGCCATCAGAGAAATGCAAATCAAAACCACAATGAGATACCATCTCACACCAGTTAGAATGGCAATCATTAAAAAGTCAGGAAACAACAGGTGCTGGAGAGGATGTGGAGAAATAGGAACACTTTTACACTGTTGGTGGGACTGTAAACTAGTTCAACCCTTGTGGAAGTCACTGTGGCGATTCCTCAGGGATCTAGAACTAGAAATTCCATTTGACCCAGCCATCCCATTACTGGGTATATACCCAAAGGACTATAAATCATGCTGCTATAAAGACACATGCACACGTATGTTTATTGCGGCATTATACACAATAGCAAAGACTTGGAACCAACCCAAATGTCCAACAATGATAGACTGGATTAAGAAAATGTGGCACATATACACCATGGAATACTAGGCAGCCATAAAAAATGATGAGTTCATATCCTTTGTAGGGACATGGATGAAATTGGAAATCATCGTTCTCAGTAAACTATCGCAAGAACAAAAAACCAAACACCACATCTTCTCACTCATAGGTGGGAATTGAACAATGAGAACACGTGGACACAAGAAGGGTTACATCACACTTCGGGGACTGTTGTGGGGTGGGGGGAGGGGCGAGGGACAGCATTGGGAGATATACCTAATGCTAGATGACGAGTTGGTGGGTGCAGCGCACCAGCATGGCACATGTATACACATGTAGCTTACCTGCATGTTGCGCACATGTACCATAGATCCTAAAGTATAATAATAATAATAATAATAATGATGAAAAGAAAAAAATTAAAAAAAAAAGAAAGGGATAAATTCCTCGACACATACACTCTCCCATGACTAAACCAGGAAGAAGTTGAATCTCTGAATAGACTAATAACAGGAGCTGAAATTGTGGCAATAATCAATAGCTTACCAACCAAAAAGAGTCCAGGATCAGATGGGTTCTCAGCCGAATTCTACCAGAGGTCCAAGGAGGAACTGGAACCATTACTTCAGAAACTATTCCAATCAATAGAAAAAGAGGGAATCCTTCCTAACTCATTTTATGAGGCCAGCATCATGCTGCTACCAAAGCTGGGCAGAGACACAATCAAAAAAGAGAATTTTAGACCAATATCCTTGATGAATATTGATGCGAAAATCCTCAATAAATTACTGGCAAACCGAATCCAGCAGCACATCAGACAGCTTATCCACCATGATCAAGTGGGCTTCATCCCTGGGATGCAAGTCTGGTTCAATATACGCAAATCAATAAATGTAATCCAGCATATAAACAGAACCAAAGTCAAAAACCACATGATTATCTCAATACGTGAAGAAACGGCCTTTGACAAAATTCAACAACCCTTCATGCTAAAAACTCTCAATAAATTGGGTATTGATGGGTCGTATCTCAAAATAATAAGAGCTATTTATGACAAACCCACAGCCAATATCATACTGAATGGGCAAAAACTGGAAGCATTCACTTTGAAAACTGGCACAAGACAGGGATGCCCTCTCTCACCACTTCTATTCAACATAGTGTTGGAATTTCTGGCCAGGGCAATTAGGCAAGAGAACGAAATCAAGGGTATTCAATTAGGAAAAAAAGAAGTCAAATTGTCCCTGTTTGCAGATGACGTGATAGTATATCTAGAAAACCCCATTGTCTCAGCCCAAAATCTCCTTAAGCTGATAAGCAACTTCAGCAAAGTCTCAGGATACAAAATCAATGGACAAAAATCACAAGCATTCTTATACATCAGTAACAGACAAACAGAGAGCCAAATCATGAGTGAACTCCCATTCACAATTGCTTCAAAGAGAATAAAATACCTAGGAATCCAACTTCCAAGAGATGTGAAGGACCTCTTCAAGGAGAAAACTACAAACCACTGCTCAAGGAAATAAAAGAGGATACAAACAAATGGAAGAACATTCCACGCTCATGGGTAGGAAGAATCAATATCATGAAAATGGCCATCCTTCCCAAGGTAATTTACAGATTCAATGCCATCCCCATCAAGTTACCAATGACTTTCTTCACAGAATTGGAAAAAACTATTCTAAGTTCATATGGAACCAAAAAAGAGCCCGCATCACCAAGTCAATCCTAAGCCAAAAGAACAAAGCTGGAGGCATCACGCTACCTGACTTCAAACTATACTACAAGGCTACAGTAACCAAAACAGCATGGTACTGGTACCAAACAGAGATATAGATCAATGGAACAGAACAGAGCCGTCAGAAATAATGCCACATATCTACAACAATCTGATCTTTGACAAACTTGACAAAAACAAGAAATGGAGAAAGGATTCCCTATTTAATAAATGGTGCTGGGAAAACTGGCTAGCCACATGTAGAAAGCTGAAACTGGATCCCTTCCTTACACCTTATACAAAAATCAACTCAAGATGGATTAAAGACTTAAACGTTAGACCTAAAACCATAAAAACCCTAGAAGAAAACCTAGGCAATACCATTCAGGACATAGGCATGGGCAAGGACTTCATGTCTAAAACACCAAAAGCAATGGCAACAAAAGCCAAAATTGACAAATGGGATCTAATTAAACTAAAGAGCTTCTGCACAGCAAAGGAAACTACCATCAGAGTGAACAGGCAACCTACACAATGGGAGAAAATTTTCGCAACCTACTCATCTGACAAAGGGCTAATATCCAGAATCTACAATGAACTCCAACAAATTTACAAGAAAACACCAAACAACCCCATCAAAAAGTGGGCGAAGGACATGAACAGACACTCCTCCAAAGAAGACATTTATGCAGCCAAAAAACACATGAAAAAATGCTCACCATCACTGGCCATCAGAGAAATGCAAATCAAAACCACAATGAGATACCATCTCACACCAGTTAGAATGGCAATCATTAAAAAGTCAGGAAACAACAGGTGCTGGAGAGGATGTGGAGAAATAGGAACACTTTTACACTGTTGGTGGGACTGTAAACTAGTTCAACCCTTGTGGAAGTCACTGTGGCGATTCCTCAGGGATCTAGAACTAGAAATTCCATTTGACCCAGCCATCCCATTACTGGGTATAAACCCAAAGGACTATAAATCATGCTGCTATGAAGACACATGCACACGTATGTTTATTGCGGCGTTATACCCAATACCAAAGACTTGGAAGCAACCCAAATGTCCAACAACGATAGACTGGATTAAGAAAAGGTGGCACATATACACCATGGAATACCAGGCAGCCATAAAAAATGATAAGTTCATATCCTTTGTAGGGACATGGATGAAATTGGAAATCATCGTTCTCAGTAAACTATCGCAAGAACGAAAAGCCAAACACCACATATTCTCACTCATAGGTGAGAATTGAACAATGAGAACACATGGACACAGGAAGGGGAACATCACACTTCGGGGACTGTTGTGGGGTGGGGCGAGGGGCGAGGGACAGCATTGGGAGATATACCTAATGCTAGATGACGAGTTGGTGGGTGCAGCGCACCAGCATGGCACATGTATACACATGTAGCTTACCTGCAAGTTGCGCACATGTACCATAGAGCCTAAAGTATAATAATAATAATAATAATAATAATAATAATAATGATAAAAAGAAAAAAAATTAAAAAAAAAAGAAAGGGATAAATTCCTCGACACATACACTCTCCCGTGCCTAAACCAGGAAGAAATTGAATCTCTGAGTAGACTAATAACAGGAGCTGAAGTTGTGGCAATAATCAATAGCTTACCAACCAAAAAGAGTCCAGGATCAGATGGGTTCACAACCGAATTCTACCAGAGGTCCAAGGAGGAACTGGAACCATTACTTCAGAAACTATTCCAATCAATAGAAAAAGAGGGAATCCTTCCTAACTCATTTTATGAGGCCAGCATCATGCTGATACCAAAGCTGGGCAGAGACACAACCAAAAAAGAGAATTTTAGACCAATATCCTTGATGAATATTGATGCAAAAATCCTCAATAAATTACCGGCAAACCGAATCCAGCAGCACATCAGACAGCTTATCCACCATGATCAAGTGGGCTTCATCCCTGAGATGCAAGGCTGGTTCAATATACGCAAATCAATAAATGTAATCCAGCATATAAACAGAACCAAAGTCAAAAACCACATGATTATCTCAATACGTGAAGAAAAGGACTTTGACAAAATTCAACAACCCTTCATGCTAAAAACTCTCCATAAATTAGGTATTGATGGGTCGTATCTCAAAATAATAAGAGCTATTTATGACAAACCCACAGCCAATATCATACTGAATGGGCAAAAACTGGAAGCTTTCACTTTGAAAACTGGCACAAGACAGGGATGCCCTCTCTCACCACTTCTATTCAACATAGTGTTGGAAGTTCTGGCCAGGGCAATTAGGCAAGAGAAGGAAATCAAGGGTATTCAATTAGGAAAAAAGGAAGCCAAATTGTCCCTGTTTGCAGATGACGTGATAGTATATCTAGAAAACCCCATTGTCTCAGCCCAAAATCTCCTTAAGCTGATAAGCAACTTCAGCAAAGTCTCAGGATACAAAATCAATGGACAAAAATCACAAGCATTCTTATACATCAATAACAGACAAACAGAGAGCCAAATCATGAGTGAACTCCCATTCACAATTGCTTCAAAGAGAATAAAATACCTAGGAATCCAACTTACAAGGGATGTGAAGGACCTCTTCAAGGAGAAAACTACAAACCACTGCTCAAGGAAATAAAAGAGGATACAAACAAATGGAAGAACATTCCATGCTCATGGGTAGGAAGAATCAATATCATGGAAATGGCCATCCTTCCCAAGGTAATTTACAGATTCAATGCCATCCCCGTCAAGTTACCAATGACTTTCTGCACAGAATTGGAAAAAACTACTTTAAAGTTCATATGGAACCAAAAAAGAGCCCGCATCACCAAGTCAATCCTAAGCCAAAAGAACAAAGCTGGAGGCATCACGCTACCTGACTTCAAACTATACTACAAGGCTACAGTAACCAAAACAGCATGGTACTGGTACCAAACAGAGATCTAGATCAATGGAACAGAACAGAGCCGTCAGAAATAATGCCACATATCTACAACAATCTGATCTTTGACAAACTTGACAAAAACAAGAAATGGAGAAAGGATTCCCTATTTAATAAATGGTGCTGGGAAAACTGGCTAGCCACATGTAGAAAGCTGAAACTGGATCCCTTCCTTACACCTTATACAAAAATCAACTCAAGATGGATTAAAGACTTAAACGTTAGACCTAAAACCATAAAAACCCTAGAAGAAAACCTAGGCAATACCATTCAGGACATAGGCATGGGCAAGGACTTCATGTCTAAAACACCAAAAGCAATGGTCACAAAAGCCAAAATTGACAAATGGGATCTAATTAAACTAAAGAGCTTCTGCACAGCAAAGGAAACTACCATCAGAGTGAACAGGCAACCTACAAAATGGGAGAATATTTTCGCAACCTACTCATCTGACAAAGGGATAATATCCAGAATCTACAATGAACTCCAACAAATTTACAAGAAAACACCAAACTACCCCATCAAAAAGTGGGCGAAGGACATGAACAGACACTCCTCCAAAGAAGACATTTATGCAGCCAAAAAACACATGAAAAAATGCTCACCATCACTGGCCATCAGAGAAATGCAAATCAAAACCACAATGAGATACCATCTCACACCAGTTAGAATGGCAATCATTAAAAAGTCAGGAAACAACAGGTGCTGGAGAGGATGTGGAGAAATAGGAACACTTTTACACTGTTGGTGGGACTGTAAACTAGTTCAACCCTTGTGGAAGTCACTGTGGCGATTCCTCAGGGATCTAGAACTAGAAATTCCATTTGACCCAGCCATCCCATTACTGGGTATATACCCAAAGGACTATAAATCATGCTGCTATGAAGACACATGCAGACGTATGTTTATTGTGGCGTTATACCCAATAGCAAAGACTTGGAAGCATCCCAAATGTCCAACAACGATAGACAGGATTAAGAAAAGGTGGCACATATACACCATGGAATACCAGGCAGCCATAAAAAATGATGAGTTCATATCCTTTGTAGGGACATGGATGAAATTGGAAATCATCTTTCTCAGTAAACTATCGCAAGAACGAAAGGCCAAACACCACATATTCTCACTCATAGGTGAGAATTGAACAATGAGAACACATGGGCACAGGAAGGGGAACATCACACTTCGGGGACTGTTGTGGGGTGCGGCGAGGGGCGAGGGACAGCATTGGGAGATATACCTAATGCCAGATGACGAGTTGGTGGGTGCAGCGCACCAGCATGGCACATGTATACACATGTAGCTTACCTGCAAGTTGCACACATGTACCATAGAGCCTAAAGTATAATAATAATAATAATAATAATAAAAATAATGACAAAAAGAAAAAAAATTAAAAAAAAAAGAAAGGGATAAATTCCTCGACACATACACTCTCCCATGCCTAAACCAGGAAGAAATTGAATCTCTGAGTAGACTAATAACAGGAGCTGAAGTTGTGGCAATAATCAATAGCTTACCAACCAAAAAGAGTCCAGGATCAGATGGGTTCACAGCCGAATTCTACCAGAGTTCCAAGGAGGAACTGGAACCATTACTTCAGAAACTATTCCAATCAATAGAAAAAGAGGGAATCCTTCCTAACTCATTTTATGAGGCCAGCATCATGCTGATACCAAAGCTGGGCAGAGACACAACCAAAAAAGAGAATTTTAAACCAATATCCTTGATGAATATTGATGCAAAAATCCTCAATAAATTACCGGCAAACCGAATCCAGCAGCACATCAGACAGCTTATCCACCATGATCAAGTGGGCTTCATCCCTGAGATGCAAGTCTGGTTCAATATACGCAAATCAATAAATGTAATCCAGCATATAAACAGAACCAAAGTCAAAAACCACATGATTATCTCAATACGTGAAGAAAAGGACTTTGACAAAATTCAACAACCCTTCATGCTAAAATCTCTCAATAAATTAGGTATTGATGGGTCGTATCTCAAAATAATAAGAGCTATTTATGACAAACCCACAGCCAATATCATACTGAATGGGCAAAAACTGGAAGCATTCACTTTGAAAACTGGCACAAGACAGGGATGCCCTCTCTCACCACTTCTATTCAACATAGTGTTGGAAGTTCTGGCCAGGGCAATTAGGCAAGAGAAGGAAATCAAGGGTATTCAATTAGGAAAAAAGGAAGCCAAATTGTCCCTGTTTGCAGATGACGTGATAGTATATCTAGAAAACCCCATTGTCTCAGCCCAAAATCTCCTTAAGCTGATAAGCAACTTCAGCAAAGTCTCAGGATACAAAATCAATGGACAAAAATCACAAGCATTCTTATACATCAATAACAGACAAACAGAGAGCCAAATCATGAGTGAACTCCCATTCACAATTGCTTCAAAGAGAATAAAATACCTAGGAATCCAACTTCCAAGGGATGTGAAGGACCTCTTCAAGGAGAAAACTACAAACCACTGCTCAAGGAAATAAAAGAGGATACAAACAAATGGAAGAACATTCCATGCTCATGGGTAGGAAGAATCAATATCATGGAAATGGCCATCCTTCCCAAGGTAATTTACAGATTCAATGCCCTCCCCATGAAGTTACCAATGACTTTCTGCACAGAATTGGAAAAACCTACTTTAAAGTTCATATGGAACCAAAAAAGAGCCCGCATCACCAAGTCAATCCTAAGCCAAAAGAACAAAGCTGGAGGCATCACGCTACCTGACTTCAAACTATACTACAAGGCTACAGTAACCAAAACAGCATGGTACTGGTACCAAAACAGAGATCTAGATCAATGGAGCAGAATAGAGCCGTCAGAAATAATGCCACATATCTACAACAATCTGATCTTTGACAAACTTGACAAAAACAAGAAATGGAGAAAGGATTCCCTATTTAATAAATGGTGCTGGGAAAACTGGCTAGCCACATGTAGAAAGCTGAAACTGGATCCCTTCCTTACACCTTATACAAAAATCAACTCAAGATGGACTAAAGACTTAAACGTTAGACCTAAAACCATAAAAACCCTAGAAGAAAACCTAGGCAATACCATTCAGGACATAGGCATGGGCAAGGACTTCATGTCTAAAACACCAAAAGCAATGGCAACAAAAGCCAAAATTGACAAATGGGATCTAATTAAACTAAAGAGCTTCTGCACAGCAAAGGAAACTACCATCAGAGTGAACAGGCAACCTACAAAATGGGAGAAAATTTTCGCAACCTACTCATCTGACAAAGGGATAATATCCAGAATCTACAATGAACTCCAACAAATTTACAAGAAAACACCAAACAACCCCATCAAAAAGTGGGCGAAGGACATGAACAGACACTCCTCCAAAGAAGACATTTATGCAGCCAAAAAACACATGAAAAAATGCTCACCATCACTGGCTATCAGAGAAATGCAAATCAAAACCACAATGAGATACCATCTCACACCAGTTAGAATGGCAATCATTAAAAAGTCAGGAAACAACAGGTGCTGGAGAGGATGTGGAGAAATAGGAACACTTTTACACTGTTGGTGGGACTGTAAACTAGTTCAACCCTTGTGGAAGTCACTGTGGCGATTCCTCAGGGATCTAGAACTAGAAATTCCATTTGACCCAGCCATCCCATTACTGGGTATATACCCAAAGGACTATAAATCATGCTGCTATAAAGACACATGCACACGTATGTTTATTGCGGCATTGTACCCAATAGCAAAGACTTGGAAGCAACCCAAATGTCCAACAACGATAGACTGGATTAAGAAAAGGTGGCACATATACACCATGGAATACCAGGCAGCCATAAAAAATGATGAGTTCATATCCTTTGTAGGGACATGGATGAAATTGGAAATCATCGTTCTCAGTAAACTATCGCAAGAACGAAAAGCCAAACACCACATATTCTCACTCATAGGTGAGAATTGAACAATGAGAACACATGGACACAGGAAGGGGATCATCACACTTCGGGGACTGTTGTGGGGTGGGGCGAGGGGCGAGGGACAGCATTGGGAGATATACCTAATGCTAGATGACGAGTTGGTGGGTGCAGCGCACCAGCATGGCACATGTATACACATGTAGCTTACCTGCAAGTTGCGCACATGTACCATAGAGCCTAAAGTATAATAATAATAATAATAATAATAATAATAATAATAATGATAAAAAGAAAAAAAATTAAAAAAAAAAGAAAGGGATAAATTCCTCGACACATACACTCTCCCATGCCTAAACCAGGAAGAAGTTGAATCTCTGAGTAGACTAATAACAGGAGCTGAAGTTGTGGCAATAATCAATAGCTTACCAACCAAAAAGAGTCCAGGATCAGATGGGTTCACAGCCGAATTCTACCAGAGGTCCAAGGAGGAACTGGAACCATTACTTCAGAAACTATTCCAATCAATAGAGAAAGAGGGAATCCTTCCTAACTCATTTTATGAGGCCAGCATCATGCTGCTACCAAAGCTTGGCAGAGACACCACCAAAAAAGAGAATTTTAGACCAATATCCTTGATGAATATTGATGCAAAAATCCTCAATAAATTACTGGCAAACCGAATCCAGCAGCACATCAGACAGCTTATCCACCATGATCAAGTGGGCTTCATCCCTGGGATGCAAGGCTGGTTCAATATATGCAAATCAATCAATGTAATCCAGCATATAAACAGAACCAAAGTCAAAAACCACATGATTATCTCAATACGTGAAGAAAAGGACTTTGACAAAATTCAACAACCCTTCATGCTAAAAACTCTCAATAAATTAGGTATTGATGGGTCGTATCTCAAAATAATAAGAGCTATTTATGACAAACCCACAGCCAATATCATACTGAATGCGCAAAAACTGGAAGCATTCACTTTGAAAACTGGCACAAGACAGGGATGCCCTCTCTCACCACTTCTATTCAACATAGTGTTGGAAGTTCTGGCCAGGGCAATTAGGTAAGGGAAGGAAATCAAGGGTATTCAATTAGGAAAAAAGGAAGTCAAATTGTCCCTGTTTGCAGATGACGTGATAGTATATCTAGAAAACCCGATTGTCTCAGCCCAAAATCTCCTTAAGCTGATAAGCAAATTCAGCAAAGTCTCAGGATACAAAATCAATGGACAAAAATCACAAGCATTCTTATACATCAATAACAGACAAACAGAGAGCCAAATCATGAGTGAACTCCCATTCACAATTGCTTCAAAGAGAATAAAATACCTAGGCATCCAACTTCCAAGGGATGTGAAGGACCTCTTCAAGGAGAAAACTACAAACCACTGCTCAAGGAAATAAAAGAGGATACAAACAAATGGAAGAACATTCCATGCTCATGGGTAGGAAGAATCAATATCATGAAAATGGCCATCCTTCCCAAGGTAATTTACAGATTCAATGCCATCCCCATCAAGTTACCAATGACTTTCTGCACAGAATTGGAAAAAACTACTTTAAAGTTCATATGGAACCAAAAAAGAGCCCGCATCACCAAGTCAATCCTAAGCCAAAAGAACAAAGCTGGAGGCATCACGCTACCTGACTTCAAACTATACTACAAGGCTACAGTAACCAAAACAGCATGGTACTGGTACCAAACAGAGATCTAGATCAATGGAAAGGAACAGAGCCGTCAGAAATAATGCCACATATCTACAACAATCTGATCTTTGACAAACTTGACAAAAATAGGAAATGGAGAAAGGATTCCCTATCTAATAAATGGTGCTGGGAAAACAGGCTAGCCACAGGTAGAAAGCTGAAACTGGATCCCTTCCTTACACCTTATACAAAAATCAACTCAAGATGGATTAAAGACTTAAACGTTAGACCTAAAACCATAAAAACCCTAGAAGAAAACCTAGGCAATACCATTCAGGACATAGGCATGGGCAAGGACTTCATGTCTAAAACACCAAAAGCAATGGCCACAAAAGCCAAAATTGACAAATGGGATCTAATTAAACTAAAGAGCTTCTGCACAGCAAAGGAAACTACCATCAGAGTGAACAGGCAACCTACAAAATGGGAGAAAATTTTCGCAACCTACTCATCTGACAAAGGGCTAATATCCAGAATCTACAATGAACTCCAACAAATTTACAAGAAAACACCAAACAACCCCATCAAAAAGTGGGCGAAGGACATGAACAGACACTCCTCCAAAGAAGACATTTATGCAGCCAAAAAACACATGAAAAAATGCTCACCATCACTGGCCATCAGAGGAATGCAAATCAAAACCACAATGAGATACCATCTCACACCAGTTAGAATGGCAATCATTAAAAAGTCAGGAAACAACAGGTGCTGGAGAGGATGTGGAGAAATAGGAACACTTTTACACTGTTGGTGGGACTGTAAACTAGTTCAACCCTTGTGGAAGTCAGTGTGGCGATTCCTCAGGGATCTAGAACTAGAAATTCCATTTGACCCAGCCATCCCATTACTGGGTATATACCCAAAGGACTATAAATCATGCTGCTATGAAGAGACATGCACACGTATGTTTATTGCGGCGTTATACCCAATAGCAAAGACTTGGAAGCAACCCAAATGTCCAACAACGATAGACTGGATTAAGAAAAGGTGGCACATATACACCATGGAATACCAGGCAGCCATAAAAAATGATGAGTTCATATCCTTTGTAGGGACATGGATGAAATTGGAAATCATCGTTCTCAGTAAACTATCGCAAGAACGAAAAGCCAAACACCACATATTCTCACTCATAGGTGAGAATTGAACAATGAGAACACACGGACACAGGAAGGGGAACATCACACTTCGGGGACTGTTGTGGGGTGGGGCGAGGGGCGAGGGACAGCATTGGGAGATATACCTAATGCTAGATGACGAGTTGGTGGGTGCAGCGCACCAGCATGGCACATGTATTCACATGTAGCTTACCTGCAAGTTGCGCACATGTACCATAGAGCCTAAAGTATAATAATAATAATAATAATAATAATGATAAAAAGAAAAAAAATTAAAAAAAAAAGAAAGGGATAAATTCCTCGACACATACACTCTCCCATGCCTAAACCAGGAAGAAATTGAATCTCTGAGTAGACTAATAACAGGAGCTGAAGTTGTGGCAATAATCAATAGCTTACCAACCAAAAAGAGTCCAGGATCAGATGGGTTCACAGCCAAATTCTACCAGAGTTCCAAGGAGGAACTGGAACCATTACTTCAGAAACTATTCCAATCAATAAAAAAAGAGGGAATCCTTCCTAACTCATTTTATGAGGCCAGCATCATGCTGATATCAAAGCTGGGCAGAGACACAACCAAAAAAGAGAATTTTAGACCAATATCCTTGATGAATATTGATGCAAAAATCCTCAATAAATTACCGGCAAACCGAATCCAGCAGCACATCAGACAGCTTATCCACCATGATCAAGTGGGCTTCATCCCTGAGATGCAAGGCTGGTTCAATATACACAAATCAATCAATGTAATCCAGCATATAAACAGAACCAAAGTCAAAAACCACATGATTATCTCAATACGTGAATAAAAGGACTTTGACAAAATTCAACAACACTTCATGTTAAAAACTCTCAATAAATTAGGTATTGATGGGTCGTATCTCAAAATAATAAGAGCTATTTATGACAAACCCACAGCCAATATCATACTGAATGGGCAAAAACTGGAAGCATTCACTTTGAAAACTGGCACAAGACAGGGATGCCCTCTCTCACCACTTCTATTCAACATAGTGTTGGAAGTTCTGGCCAGGGCAATTAGGCAAGAGAAGGAAATCAAGGGTATTCAATTAGGAAAAAAGGAAGCCAAATTGTCCCTGTTTGCAGATGACGTGATAGTATATCTAGAAAACCCCATTGTCTCAGCCCAAAATCTCCTTAAGCTGATAAGCAACTTCAGCAAAGTCTCAGGATACAAAATCAATGGACAAAAATCACAAGCATTCTTATACATCAATAACAGACAAACAGAGAGCCAAATCATGAGTGAACTCCCATTCACAATTGCTTCAAAGAGAATAAAATACCTAGGAATCCAACTTCCAAGGGATGTGAAGGACCTCTTCAAGGAGAAAACTACAAACCACTGCTCAAGGAAATAAAAGAGGATACAAACAAATGGAAGAACATTCCATGCTCATGGGTAGGAAGAATCAATATCATGAAAATGGCCATCCTTCCCAAGGTAATTTACAGATTCAATGCCATCCCCATCAAGTTACCAATGACTTTCTTCACGGAATTGGAAAAAACTAATTTAAAATTCATATGGAACCAAAAAAGAGCCTGCATCACCAAGTCAATCCTAAGCCAAAAGAACAAAGCTGGAGGCATCACGCTACATGACTTCAAACTATACTACAAGGCTACAGTAACCAAAACAGCATGGTACTGGTACCAAACAGAGATCTAGATCAATGGAACAGAACAGAGCCATCAGAAATAATGCCACATATCTACAACAATCTGATCTTTGACAAACTTGACAAAAACAAGAAATGGAGAAAGGATTCCCTATTTAATAAATGCTGCTGGGAAAACTGGCTAGCCACATATAGAAAGCTGAAACTGGATCCCTTCCTTACACCTTATACAAAAATCAACTCATGATGGATTAAAGACTTAAACGTTAGACCTAAAACCATAAAAACCCTAGAAGAAAACCTAGGCAATACCATTCAGGACATAGGCATGGGCAAGGACTTCATGTCTAAAACACCAAAAGCAATGGCCACAAAAGCCAAAATTGACAAATGGGATCTAATTAAACTAAAGAGCTTCTGCACAGCAAAGGAAACTACCATCAGAGTGAACAGGCAACCTACAAAATGGGAGAAAATTTTCGCAACCTACTCATCTGACAAAGGGCTAATATCCAGAATCTACAATGAACTCCAACAAATTTACAAGAAAACACCAAACAACCCCATCAAAAAGTGGGCGAAGGACATGAGCAGACACTCCTCCAAAGAAGACATTTATGCAGCCAAAAAACAGATGAAAAAATGCTCACCATCACTGGCCATCAGAGGAATGCAAATCAAAACCACAATGAGATACCATCTCACACCAGTTAGAATGGCAATCATTAAAAAGTCAGGAAACAACAGGTGCTGGAGAGGATGTGGAGAAATAGGAACACTTTTACACTGTTGGTGGGACTGTAAACTAGTTCAACCATTGTGGAAGTCACTGTGGCGATTCCTCAGGGATCTAGAACTAGAAATTCCATTTGACCCAGCCATCCCATTACTGGGTATATACCCAAAGGACTATAAATCATGCTGCTATGAAGACACATGCAGACGTATGTTTATTGCGGCATTATACCCAATAGCAAAGACTTGGAAGCAACCCAAATGTCCAACAACGATAGACTGGATTAAGAAAAGGTGGCACATATACACCATGGAATACCAGGCAGCCATAAAAAATGATGAGTTCATATCCTTTGTAGGGACATGGATGAAATTGGAAATCATCGTTCTCAGTAAACTATCGCAAGAACGAAAAGCCAAACACCACATATTCTCACTCATAGGTGAGAATTGAACAATGAGAACACATGGACACAGGAAGGGGAACATCACCCTTCGGGGACTGTTGTGGGGTGGGGCGAGGTGCGAGGGACAGCATTGGGAGATATACCTAATGCTAGATGACGAGTTGGTGGGTGCAGTGCACCAGCATGGCACATGTATACACATGTAGCTTACCTGCAAGTTGCGCACATGTACCATAGAGCCTAAAGTATAATAATAATAATAATAATAATAATAATAATAATGATAAAAAGAAAAAAAATTAAAAAAAAAAGAAAGGGATAAATTCCTCGACACATACACTCTCCCATGCCTAAACCAGGAAGAAATTGAATCTCTGAGTAGACTAATAACAGGAGCTGAAGTTGTGGCAATTATCAATAGCTTACCAACAAAAAAGAGTCCAGGATCAGATGGGTTAACAGCCAAATTCTACCAGAGGTCCAAGGAGGAACTGGAACCATTACTTCAGAAACTATTCCAATCAATAGAAAAAGAGGGAATCCTTCCTAACTCATTTTATGAGGCCAGCATCATGCTGATACCAAAGCTGGGCAGAGACACAACCAAAAAAGAGAATTTTAGACCAATATCCTTGATGAATATTGATGCAAAAATCCTCAATAAATTACCGGCAAACCGAATCCAGCAGCACATCAGACAGCTTA
Source organism: Pongo abelii (assembly GCF_028885655.2). Taxonomy (NCBI): domain Eukaryota; kingdom Metazoa; phylum Chordata; class Mammalia; order Primates; family Hominidae; genus Pongo; species Pongo abelii. The sequence goes on from NC_071997.2 coordinate 4,548,245, forward strand.
TCCACCATGATCAAGTGGGCTTCATCCCTGAGATGCAAGGCTGGTTCAATATACACAAATCAATCAATGTAATCCAGCATATAAACAGAACCAAAGTCAAAAACCACATGATTATCTCAATAGGTGAAGAAAAGGACTTTGACAAAATTCAACAACCCTTCATGCTAAAAACTCTCAATAAATTAGGTATTGATGGGTCGTATCTCAAAATAATAAGAGCTATTTATGACAAACCCACAGCCAATATCATACTGAATGGGCAAAAACTGGAAGCATTCACTTTGAAAACTGGCACAAGACAGGGATGCCCTCTCTCACCACTTCTATTCAACATAGTGTTGGAAGTTCTGGCCAGGGCAATTAGGCAAGAGAAGGAAATCAAGGGTATTCAATTAGGAAAAAAGGAAGCCAAATTGTCCCTGTTTGCAGATGACGTGATAGTATATCTAGAAAACCCCATTGTCTCAGCCCAAAATCTCCTTAAGCTGATAAGCAACTTCAGCAAAGTCTCAGGATACAAAATCAATGGACAAAAATCACAAGCATTCTTATACATCAATAACAGACAAACAGAGAGCCAAATCATGAGTGAACTCCCATTCACAATTGCTTCAAAGAGAATAAAATACCTAGGAATCCAACTTCCAAGGGATGTGAAGGACCTCTTCAAGGAGAAAACTACAAACCACTGCTCAAGGAAATAAAAGAGGATACAAACAAATGGAAGAACATTCCATGCTCATGGGTAGGAAGAATCAATATCATGAAAATGGCCATCATTCCCAAGGTAATTTACAGATTCAATGCCCTCCCCATCAAGTTACCAATGACTTTCTGCACAGAATTGGAAAAAACTACTTTAAAGTTCATATGGAACCAAAAAAGAGCCCGCATCACCAAGTCAATCCTAAGCCAAAAGAACAAAGCTGGAGGCATCACGCTACCTGACTTCAAACTATACTACAAGGCTACAGTAACCAAAACAGCATGGTACTGGTACCAAAACAGAGATCTAGATCAATGGAACATAACAGAGCCGTCAGAAATAATGCCACAAATCTACAACTATCTGATCTTTGACAAACCTGACAAAAACAAGAAATGGAGAAAGGATTCCCTATTTAATAAGTGGTGCTGGGAAAACTGGCTAGCCACATGTAGAAAGCTGAAACTGGATCCCTTCTTTACACCTTATACAAAAATCAACTCAAGATGGATTAAAGACTTAAACGTTAGACCTAAAACCATAAAAACCCTAGAAGAAAACCTAGGCAATACCATTCAGGACATAGGCATGGGCAAGGACTTCATGTCTAAAACACCAAAAGCAATAGCAACAAAAGTCAAAATTCACAAACGGGATCTAATTAAACTAAAGAACTTCTGCACAGCAAAGGAAACTACCATCAGAGTGAACAGGCAACCTACAAAATGGGAGAAAATTTTCGCAACCTACTCATCTGACAAAGGGCTAATATCCAGAATCTACAATGAACTCCAACAAATTTACAAGAAAACACCAAACAACCCCATCAAAAAGTGGGTGAAGTACATGAACAGACACTCCTCCAAAGAAGACATTTATGCAGCCAAAAAACACATGAAAAAATGCTCACCATCACTGGCCATCAGAGAAATGCAAATCAAAACCACAATGAGATACCATCTCACACCAGTTAGAATGGCAATCATTAAAAAGTCAGGAAACAACAGGTGCTGGAGAGGATGTGGAGAAATAGGAACACTTTTACACTGTTGCTGGGACTGTAAACTAGTTCAACCCTTGTGGAAGTCACTGTGGCGATTCCTCAGGGATCTAGAACTAGAAATTCCATTTGACCCAGCCATCCCATTACTGGGTATATACCCAAAGGACTATAAATCATGCTGCTATAAAGACACATGCACACGTATGTTTATTGCGGCATTATACACAATAGCAAAGACTTGGAACCAACCCAAATGTCCAACAATGATAGACTGGATTAAGAAAATGTGGCACATATACACCATGGAATACTAGGCAGCCATAAAAAATGATGAGTTCATATCCTTTGTAGGGACATGGATGAAATTGGAAATCATCGTTCTCAGTAAACTATCGCAAGAACAAAAAACCAAACACCACATCTTCTCACTCATAGGTGGGAATTGAACAATGAGAACACGTGGACACAAGAAGGGGAACATCACACTTCGGGGACTGTTGTGGGGTGGGGGGAGGGGCGAGGGACAGCATTGGGAGATATACCTAATGCTAGATGACGAGTTGGTGGGTGCAGCGCACCAGCATGGCACATGTATACACATGTAGCTTACCTGCACGTTGCGCACATGTACCATAGAGCCTAAAGTATAATAATAATAATAATAATAATGATGAAAAGAAAAAAAATTAAAAAAAAAAGAAAGGGATAAATTCCTCGACACATACACTCTCCCATGACTAAACCAGGAAGAAGTTGAATCTCTGAATAGACTAATAACAGGAGCTGAAATTGTGGCAATAATCAATAGCTTACCAACCAAAAAGAGTCCAGGATCAGATGGGTTCACAGCCGAATTCTACCAGAGGTCCAAGGAGGAACTGGAACCATTACTTCAGAAACTATTCCAATCAATAGAAAAAGAGGGAATCCTTCCTAACTCATTTTATGAGGCCAGCATCATGCTGCTACCAAAGCTGGGCAGAGACACAATCAAAAAAGAGAATTTTAGACCAATATCCTTGATGAATATTGATGCGAAAATCCTCAATAAATTACTGGCAAACCGAATCCAGCAGCACATCAGACAGCTTATCCACCATGATCAAGTGGGCTTCATCCCTGGGATGCAAGTCTGGTTCAATATACGCAAATCAATAAATGTAATCCAGCATATAAACAGAACCAAAGTCAAAAACCACATGATTATCTCAATACGTGAAGAAACGGCCTTTGACAAAATTCAACAACCCTTCATGCTAAAAACTCTCAATAAATTGGGTATTGATGGGTCGTATCTCAAAATAATAAGAGCTATTTATGACAAACCCACAGCCAATATCATACTGAATGGGCAAAAACTGGAAGCATTCACTTTGAAAACTGGCACAAGACAGGGATGCCCTCTCTCACCACTTCTATTCAACATAGTGTTGGAATTTCTGGCCAGGGCAATTAGGCAAGAGAACGAAATCAAGGGTATTCAATTAGGAAAAAAAGAAGTCAAATTGTCCCTGTTTGCAGATGACGTGATAGTATATCTAGAAAACCCCATTGTCTCAGCCCAAAATCTCCTTAAGCTGATAAGCAACTTCAGCAAAGTCTCAGGATACAAAATCAATGGACAAAAATCACAAGCATTCTTATACATCAGTAACAGACAAACAGAGAGCCAAATCATGAGTGAACTCCCATTCACAATTGCTTCAAAGAGAATAAAATACCTAGGAATCCAACTTCCAAGGGATGTGAAGGACCTCTTCAAGGAGAAAACTACAAACCACTGCTCAAGGAAATAAAAGAGGATACAAACAAATGGAAGAACATTCCACGCTCATGGGTAGGAAGAATCAATATCATGAAAATGGCCATCCTTCCCAAGGTAATTTACAGATTCAATGCCATCCCCATCAAGTTACCAATGACTTTCTTCACAGAATTGGAAAAAACTATTTTAAGTTCATATGGAACCAAAAAAGAGCCCGCATCACCAAGTCAATCCTAAGCCAAAAGAACAAAGCTGGAGGCATCACGCTACCTGACTTCAAACTATACTACAAGGCTACAGTAACCAAAACAGCATGGTACTGGTACCAAACAGAGATATAGATCAATGGAACAGAACAGAGCCGTCAGAAATAATGCCACATATCTACAACAATCTGATCTTTGACAAACTTGACAAAAACAAGAAATGGAGAAAGGATTCCCTATTTAATAAATGGTGCTGGGAAAACTGGCTAGCCACATGTAGAAAGCTGAAACTGGATCCCTTCCTTACACCTTATACAAACATCAACTCAAGATGGATTAAAGACTTAAACGTTAGACCTAAAACCATAAAAACCCTAGAAGAAAACCTAGGCAATACCATTCAGGACATAGGCATGGGCAAGGACTTCATGTCTAAAACACCAAAAGCAATGGCAACAAAAGCCAAAATTGACAAATGGGATCTAATTAAACTAAAGAGCTTCTGCACAGCAAAGGAAACTACCATCAGAGTGAACAGGCAACCTACACAATGGGAGAAAATTTTCGCAACCTACTCATCTGACAAAGGGCTAATATCCAGAATCTACAATGAACTCCAACAAATTTACAAGAAAACACCAAACAACCCCATCAAAAAGTGGGCGAAGGACATGAACAGACACTCCTCCAAAGAAGACATTTATGCAGCCAAAAAACACATGAAAAAATGCTCACCATCACTGGCCATCAGAGAAATGCAAATCAAAACCACAATGAGATACCATCTCACACCAGTTAGAATGGCAATCATTAAAAAGTCAGGAAACAACAGGTGCTGGAGAGGATGTGGAGAAATAGGAACACTTTTACACTGTTGGTGGGACTGTAAACTAGTTCAACCCTTGTGGAAGTCACTGTGGCGATTCCTCAGGGATGTAGAACTAGAAATTCCATTTGACCCAGCCATCCCATTACTGGGTATATACCCAAAGGACTATAAATCATGCTGCTATAAAGACACATGCACACGTATGTTTATTGCGGCATTATACACAATAGCAAAGACTTGGAACCAACCCAAATGTCCAACAATGATAGACTGGATTAAGAAAATGTGGCACATATACACCATGGAATACTAGGCAGCCATAAAAAATGATGAGTTCATATCCTTTGTAGGGACATGGATGAAATTGGAAATCATCATTCTCAGTAAACTATCGCAAGAACAAAAAACCAAACACCACATCTTCTCACTCATAGGTGGGAATTGAACAATGAGAACACGTGGACACAAGAAGGGGAACATCACACTTCGGGGACTGTTGTGGGGTGGGGGGAGGGGCGAGGGACAGCATTGGGAGATATACCTAATGCTAGATGACGAGTTGGTGGGTGCAGCGCACCAGCATGGCACATGTATACACATGTAGCTTACCTGCACGTTGCGCACATGTACCATAGAGCCTAAAGTATAATAATAATAATAATAATAATAATAAAAATAATAATGATAAAAAGAAAAAAAATTAAAAAAAAAAGAAAGGGATAAATTCCTCGACACATACACTCTCCCATGACTAAACCAGGAAGAAGTTGAATCTCTGAATAGACTAATAACAGGAGCTGAAATTGTGGCAATAATCAATAGCTTACCAACCAAAAAGAGTCCAGGATCAGATGGGTTCACAGCCGAATTCTACCAGAGGTCCAAGGAGGAACTGGAACCATTACTTCAGAAACTATTCCAATCAATAGAAAAAGAGGGTATCCTTCCTAACTCATTTTATGAGGCCAGCATCATGCTGCTACCAAAGCTGGGCAGAGACACAATCAAAAAAGAGGATTTTAGACCAATATCCTTGATGAATATTGATGCAAAAATCCTCAATAAATTACTGGCAAACAGAATCCAGCAGCACATCAGACAGCTTATCCACCATGATCAAGTGGGCTTCATCCCTGGGATGCAAGTCTGGTTCAATATACGCAAATCAATAAATGTAATCCAGCATATAAACAGAACCAAAGTCAAAAACCACATGATTATCTCAATACGTGAAGAAACGGCCTTTGACAAAATTCAACAACCCTTCATGATAAAAACTCTCAATAAATTGGGTATTGATGGGTCGTATCTCAAAATAATAAGAGCTATTTATGACAAACCCACAGCCAATATCATACTGAATGGGCAAAAACTGGAAGCATTCACTTTGAAAACTGGCACAAGACAGGGATGCCCTCTCTCACCACTTCTATTCAACATAGTGTTGGAAGTTCTGGCCACGGCAATTAGGCAAGAGAACGAAATCAAGGGTATTCAATTAGGAAAAAAAGAAGTCAAATTGTCCCTGTTTGCAGATCACGTGATAGTATATATAGAAAACCCCATTGTCTCAGCCCAAAATCTCCTTAAGCTGATAAGCAACTTCAGCAAAGTCTCAGGATACAAAATCAATGGACAAAATAACAAGCATTCTTATACATCAATAACAGACAAACAGAGAGCCAAATCATGAGTGAACTCCCATTCACAATTGCTTCAAAGAGAATAAAATACCTAGGAATCCAACTTCCAAGGGATGTGAAGGACCTCTTCAAGGAGAAAACTACAAACCACTGCTCAAGGAAATAAAAGAGGATACAAACAAATGGAAGAACATTCCATGCTCATGGGTAGGAAGAATCAATATCATGAAAATGGCCATCCTTCCCAAGGTAATTTACAGATTCAATGCCATCCCCATCAAGTTACCAATGACTTTCTTCACAGAATTTTAAAAAACTACTTTAAAGTTCATATGGAATCAAAAAAGAGCCCGCATCACCAAGTTAATCCTAAGCCAAAAGAACAAAGCTGGAGGCATCACGCTACCTGACTTCAAACTATACTACAAGGCTACAGTAACCAAAACAGCATGGTACTGGTACCAAACAGAGATATAGATCAATGGAACAGAACAGAGCCGTCAGAAATAATGCCACATATCTACAACAATCTGATCTTTGACAAACTTGACAAAAACAAGAAATGGAGAAAGGATTCCCTATTTAATAAATGGTGCTGGGAAAACTGTCTAGCCACATGTAGAAAGCTGAAACTGGATCCCTTCCTTACACCTTATACAAAAATCAACTCAAGATGGATTAAAGACTTAAACGTTAGACCTAAAACCATAAAAACCCTAGAAGAAATCCTAGGCAATACCATTCAGGACATAGGCATGGGCAAGGACTTCATGTCTAAAACACCAAAAGCAATGGCCACAAAAGCCAAAATTGACAAATGGGATCTAATTAAACTAAAGAGCTTCTGCACAGCAAAGGAAACTACCATCAGAGTGAACAGGCAACCTACACAATGGGAGAAAATTTTCGCAACCTACTCATCTGACAAAGGGCTAATATCCAGAATCTACAATGAACTCCAACAAATTTACAAGAAAACACCAAACAACCCCATCAAAAAGTGGGCGAAGGACATGAACAGACACTCCTCCAAAGAAGACATTTATGCAGCCAAAAAACACATGAAAAAATGCTCACCATCACTGGCCATCAGAGAAATGCAAATCAAAACCACAATGAGATACCATCTCACACCAGTTAGAATGGCAATCATTAAAAAGTCAGGAAACAACAGGTGCTGGAGAGGATGTGGAGAAATAGGAACACTTTTACACTGTTGGTGGGACTGTAAACTAGTTCAACCCTTGTGGAAGTCACTGTGGCGATTCCTCAGGGATCTAGAACTAGAAATTCCATTTGACCCAGCCATCCCATTACTGGGTATATACCCAAAGGACTATAAATCATGCTGCTATAAAGACACACGCACACGTATGTTTATTGCGGCATTATACACAATAGCAAAGACTTGGAACCAACCCAAATGTCCAACAATGATAGACTGGATTAAGAAAATGTGGCACATATACACCATGGAATACTAGGCAGCCATAAAAAATGATGAGTTCATATCCTTTGTAGGGACATGGATGAAATTGGAAATCATCGTTCTCAGTAAACTATCGCAAGAACAAAAAACCAAACACCACATCTTCTCACTCATAGGTGGGAATTGAACAATGAGAACACGTGGACACAAGAAGGGGAACATCACACTTCGGGGACTGTTGTGGGGTGGGGGGAGGGGCGAGGGATAGCATTGGGAGATATACCTAATGCTAGATGACGAGTTGGTGGGTGCAGCGCACCAGCATGGCACATGTATACACATGTAGCTTACCTGCACGTTGCGCACATGTACCATAGAGCCTAAAGTATAATAATGATAATAATAATAATAATAATAATAATAATGATAAAAAGAAAAAAAATTAAAAAAAAAAGAAAGGGATAAATTCCTCGACACATACACTCTCCCATGACTAAACCAGAAAGAAGTTGAATCTCTGAATAGACTAATAACAGGAGCTGAAATTGTGGCAATAATCAATAGCTTACCAACCAAAAAGAGTCCAGGATCAGATGGGTTCACAGCCGAATTCTACCAGAGGTCCAAGGAGGAACTGGAACCATTACTTCAGAAACTATTCCAATCAATAGAAAAAGAGGGTATCCTTCCTAACTCATTTTATGAGGCCAGCATCATGCTGCTACCAAAGCTGGGCAGAGACACAATCAAAAAAGAGGATTTTAGACCAATATCCTTGATGAATATTGATGCAAAAATCCTCAATAAATTACTGGCAAACCGAATCCAGCAGCACATCAGACAGCTTATCCACCATGATCAAGTGGGCTTCATCCCTGGGATGCAAGTCTGGTTCAATATACGCAAATCAATAAATGTAATCCAGCATATAAACAGAACCAAAGTCAAAAACCACATGATTATCTCAATACGTGAAGAAACGGCCTTTGACAAAATTCAACAACCCTTCATGATAAAAACTCTCAATAAATTGGGTATTGATGGGTCGTATCTCAAAATAATAAGAGCTATTTATGACAAACCCACAGCCAATATCATACTGAATGGGCAAAAACTGGAAGCATTCACTTTGAAAACTGGCACAAGACAGGGATGCCCTCTCTCACCACTTCTATTCAACATAGTGTTGGAAGTTCTGGCCAGGGCAATTAGGCAAGAGAACGAAATCAAGGGTATTCAATTAGGAAAAAAAGAAGTCAAATTGTCCTTGTTTGCAGATGACGTGATAGTATATCTAGAAAACGCCATTGTCTCAGCCCAAAATCTCCTTAAGCTGATAAGCAACTTCAGCAAAGTCTCAGGATACAAAATCAATGGACAAAAATCACAAGCATTCTTATACATCAATAACAGACAAACAGAGAGCCAAATCATGAGTGAACTCCCATTCACAATTGCTTCAAAGAGAATAAAATACCTAGGAATCCAACTTCCAAGGCATGTGAATGACCTCTTCAAGGAGAAAACTACAAACCACTGCTCAAGGAAATAAAAGAGGATACAAACAAATGGAAGAACATTCCATGCTCATGGGTAGGAAGAATCAATATCATGAAAGTGGCCATCCTTCCCAAGGTAATTTACAGATTCAATGCCATCCCCATCAAGTTACCCATGACTTTCTTCACAGAATTGGAAAAAACTACTTTAAAGTTCATATGGAACCAAAAAAGAGCCCGCATCACCAAGTCAATCCTAAGCCAAAAGAACAAAGCTGGAGGCATCACGCTACCTGACTTCAAACTATACTACAAGGCTACAGTAACCAAAACAGCATGGTACTGGTACCAAACAGAGATATAGATCAATGGAACAGAACAGAGCCGTCAGAAATAATGCCACATATCTACAACAATCTGATCTTTGACAAACTTGACAAAAACAAGAAATGGAGAAAGGATTCCCTATTTAATAAATGGTGCTGGGAAAACTGGCTAGCCACATGTAGAAAGCTGAAACGGGATCCCTTCCTTACACCTTATACAAAAATCAACTCAAGATGGATTAAAGACTTAAACGTTAGACCTAAAACCATAAAAACCCTAGAAGAAAACCTAGGCAATACCATTCAGGACATAGGCATGGGCAAGGACTTCATGTCTAAAACACCAAAAGCAATGGCCACAAAAGCCAAAATTGACAAATGGGATCTAATAAAACTAAAGAGCTTCTGCACAGCAAAGGAAACTACCATCAGAGTGAACAGGCAACCTACACAATGGGAGAAAATTTTCGCAACCTACTCATCTGACAAAGGGCTAATATCCAGAATCTACAATGAACTCCAACAAATTTACAAGAAAACACCAAACAACCCCATCAAAAAGTGGGCGAAGGACATGAACAGACACTCCTCCAAAGAAGACATTTATGCAGCCAAAAAACACATGAAAAAATGCTCACCATCACTGGCCATCAGAGAAATGCAAATCAAAACCACAATGAGATACCATCTCACACCAGTTAGAATGGCAATCATTAAAAAGTCAGGAAACAACAGGTGCTGGAGAGGATGTGGAGAAATAGGAACACTTTTACACTGTTGGTGGGACTGTAAACTAGTTCAACCCTTGTGGAAGTCACTGTGGCGATTCCTCAGGGATCTAGAACTAGAAATTCCATTTGACCCAGCCATCCCATTACTGGGTATATACCCAAAGGACTATAAATCATGCTGCTATAAAGACACATGCACACGTATGTTTATTGCGGCATTATACACAATAGCAAAGACTTGGAACCAACCCAAATGTCCAACAATGATAGACTGGATTAAGAAAATGTGGCACATATACACCATGGAATACTAGGCAGCCATAAAAAATGATGAGTTCATATCCTTTGTAGGGACATGGATGAAATTGGAAATCATCGTTCTCAGTAAACTATCGCAAGAACAAAAAACCAAACACCACATCTTCTCACTCATAGGTGGGAATTGAACAATGAGAACACGTGGACACAAGAAGGGGAACATCACACTTCGGGGACAGTTGTGGGGTGGGGGGAGGGGCGAGGGACAGCATTGGGAGATATACCTAATGCTAGATGACGAGTTGGTGGGTGCAGCGCACCAGCATGGCACATGTATACACATGTAGCTTACCTGCACGTTGCGCACATGTACCATAGAGCCTAAAGTATAATAATAATAATGATAATAATAATAATAATAATAATAATGATGAAAAGAAAAAAAATTAAAAAAAAAAGAAAGGGATAAATTCCTCGACACATACACTCTCCCATGACTAAACCAGGAAGAAGTTGAATCTCTGAATAGACTAATAACAGGAGCTGAAATTGTGGCAATAATCAATAGCTTACCAACCAAAAAGAGTCCAGGATCAGATGGGTTCACAGCCGAATTCTACCAGAGGTCCAAGGAGGAACTGGAACCATTACTTCAGAAACTATTCCAATCAATAGAAAAAGAGGGATTAATTTCTAACTCATTTTATGAGGCCAGCATCATGCTGCTACCAAAGCTGGGCAGAGACACAATCAAAAAAGAGAATTTTAGACCAATATCCTTGATGAATATTGATGCAAAAATCCTCAATAAATTACTGGCAAACCGAATCCAGCAGCACATCAGACAGCTTATCCACCATGATCAAGTGTGCTTTATCCCTGGGATGCAAGTCTGGTTCAATATACGCAAATCAATAAATGTAATCCAGCATATAAACAGAACCAAAGTCAAAAACCACATGATTATCTCAATACGTGAAGAAACGGCCTTTGACAAAATTCAACAACCCTTCATGCTAAAAACTCTCAATAAATTGGGTATTGATGGGTCGTATCTCAAAATAATAAGAGCTATTTATGACAAACCCACAGCCAATATCATACTGAATGGGCAAAAACTGGAAGCATTCACTTTGAAAACTGGCACAAGACAGGGATGCCCTCTCTCACCACTTGTATTCAACATAGTGTTGGAAGTTCTGGCCAGGGCAATTAGGCAAGAGAACGAAATCAAGGGTATTCAATTAGGAAAAAAGGAAGTCAAATTGTCCCTGTTTGCAGATGACGTGATAGTATATCTAGAAAACCCCATTGTCTCAGCCCAAAATCTCCTTAAGCTGATAAGCAACTTCAGCCAAGTCTCAGGATACAAAATCAATGGACAAAAATCACAAGCATTCTTATACATCAATAACAGACAAACAGAGAGCCAAATCATGAGTGAACTCCCATTCACAATTGCTTCAAAGAGAATAAAATACCTAGGAATCCAACTTCCAAGGGATGTGAAGGACCTCTTCAAGGAGAAAACTACAAACCACTGCTCAAGGAAATAAAAGAGGATACAAACAAATGGAAGAACATTCCACGCTCATGGGTAGGAAGAATCAATATCATGAAAATGGCCATCCTTCCCAAGGTAATTTACAGATTCAATGCCATCCCCATGAAGTTACCAATGACTTTCTTCACAGAATTGGAAAAACCTACTTTAAAGTTCATATGGAACCAAAAAAGAGCCCGCATCACCAAGTCAATCCTAAGCCAAAAGAACAAAGCTGGAGGCATCACGCTACCTGACTTCAAACTATACTACAAGGCTACAGTAACCAAAACAGCATGGTACTGGTACCAAACAGAGATATAGATCAATGGAACAGAACAGAGCCGTCAGAAATAATGCCACATATCTACAACAATCTGATCTTTGACAAACTTGACAAAAACAAGAAATGGAGAAAGGATTCCCTATTTAATAAATGGTGCTGGGAAAACTGGCTAGCCACATGTAGAAAGCTGAAACTGGATCCCTTCCTTACACCTTATACAAAAATCAACTCAAGATGGATTAAAGACTTAAACGTTAGACCTAAAACCATAAAAACCCTAGAAGAAAACCTAGGCAATACCATTCAGGACATAGGCATGGGCAAGGACTTCATGTCTAAAACACCAAAAGCAATGGCAACAAAAGCCAAAATTGACAAATGGGATCTAATTAAACTAAAGAGCTTCTGCACAGCAAAGGAAACTACCATCAGAGTGAACAGGCAACCTACACAATGGGAGAAAATTTTCGCAACCTACTCATCTGACAAAGGGCTAATATCCAGAATCTACAATGAACTCCAACAAATTTACAAGAAAACACCAAACAACCCCATCAAAAAGTGGGCGAAGGACATGAACAGACACTCCTCCAAAGAAGACATTTATGCAGCCAAAAAACACATGAAAAAATGCTCACCATCACTGGCCATCAGAGAAATGCAAATCAAAACCACAATGAGATACCATCTCACACCAGTTAGAATGGCAATCATTAAAAAGTCAGGAAACAACAGGTGCTGGAGAGGATGTGGAGAAATAGGAACACTTTTACACTGTTGGTGGGACTGTAAACCAGTTCAACCCTTGTGGAAGTCACTGTGGCGATTCCTCAGGGATCTAGAACTAGAAATTCCATTTGACCCAGCCATCCCATTACTGGGTATATACCCAAAGGACTATAAATCATGCTGCTATAAAGACACATGCACACGTATGTTTATTGCGGCATTATACACAATAGCAAAGACTTGGAACCAACCCAAATGTCCAACAATGATAGACTGGATTAAGAAAATGTGGCACATATACACCATGGAATACTAGGCAGCCATAAAAAATGATGAGTTCATATCCTTTGTAGGGACATGGATGAAATTGGAAATCATCGTTCTCAGTAAACTATCGCAAGAACAAAAAACCAAACACCACATCTTCTCACTCATAGGTGGGAATTGAACAATGAGAACACGTGGACACAAGAAGGGGAACATCACACTTCGGGGACTGTTGTGGGGTGGGGGGAGGGGCGAGGGACAGCATTGGGAGATATACCTAATGCTAGATGACGAGTTGGTGGGTGCAGCTCACCAGCATGGCACATGTATACACATGTAGCTTACCTGCACGTTGCGCACATGTACCATAGAGCCTAAAGTATAATAATAATAATCATAATAATAATGATAAAAAGAAAAAAAATTAAAAAAAAAAGAAAGGGATAAATTCCTCGACACATACACTCTCCCATGACTAAACCAGGAAGAAATTGAATCTCTGAATAGACTAATAACAGGAGCTGAAATTGTGGCAATAATCAATAGCTTACCAACCAAAAAGAGTCCAGGATCAGATGGGTTCACAGCCGAATTCTACCAGAGGTCCAAGTAGGAACTGGAACCATTACTTCATAAACTATTCCAATCAATAGAAAAAGAGGGATTCCTTCCTAACTCATTTTATGAGGCCAGCATCATGCTGCTACCAAAGCTGGGCAGAGACACAATCAAAAAAGAGAATTTTAGACCAATATCCTTGATGAATATTGATGCAAAAATCCTCAATAAATTACTGGCAAACCGAATCCAGCAGCACATCAGACAGCTTATCCACCATGATCAAGTGTGCTTCATCCCTGGGATGCAAGACTGGTTCAATATACGCAAATCAATAAATGTAATCCAGCATATAAACAGAACCAAAGTCAAAAACCACATGATTATCTCAATACGTGAAGAAACGGCCTTTGACAAAATTCAACAACCCTTCATGCTAAAAACTCTCAATAAATTGGGTATTGATGGGTCGTATCTCAAAATAATAAGAGCTATTTATGACAAACCCACAGCCAATATCATACTGAATGGGCAAAAACTGGAAGCATTCACTTTGAAAACTGGCACAAGACAGGGATGCCCTCTCTCACCACTTCTATTCAACATAGTGTTGGAAGTTCTGGCCAGGGCAATTAGGCAAGAGAAGGAAATCAAGGGTATTCAATTAGGAAAAAAGGAAGTCAAATTGTCCCTGTTTGCAGATGACGTGATAGTATATCTAGAAAACCCCATTGTCTCAGCCCAAAATCTCCTTAAGCTGATAAGCAACTTCAGCCAAGTCTCAGGATACAAAATCAATGGACAAAAATCACAAGCATTCTTATACATCAATAACAGACAAACAGAGAGCCAAATCATGAGTGAACTCCCATTCACAATTGCTTCAAAGAGAATAAAATACCTAGGAATCCAACTTCCAAGGGATGTGAAGGACCTCTTCAAGGAGAAAACTACAAACCACTGCTCAAGGAAATAAAAGAGGATACAAACAAATGGAAGAACATTCCACGCTCATGGGTAGGAAGAATCAATATCATGAAAATGGCCATCCTTCCCAAGGTAATTTACAGATTCAATGCCATCCCCATCAAGTTACCAATGACTTTCTTCACAGAATTGGAAAAACCTACTTTAAAGTTCATATGGAACCAAAAAAGAGCCCGCATCACCAAGTCAATCCTAAGCCAAAAGAACAAAGCTGGAGGCATCACGCTACCTGATTTGAAACTATACTACAAGGCTACAGTAACCAAAACAGCATGGTACTGGTACCAAACAGAGATATAGATCAATGGAACAGAACAGAGCCGTCAGAAATAATGCCACATATCTACAACAATCTGATCTTTGACAAACTTGACAAAAACAAGAAATGGAGAAAGGATTCCCTATTTAATAAATGGTGCTGGGAAAACTGGCTAGCCACATGTAGAAAGCTGAAACTGGATCCCTTCCTTTCACCTTATACAAAAATCAACTCAAGATGGATTAAAGACTTAAACGTTAGACCTAAAACCATAAAAACCCTAGAAGAAAACCTAGGCAATACCATTCAGGACATAGGCATGGGCAAGGACTTCATGTCTAAAACACCAAAAGCAATGGCAACAAAAGCCAAAATTGACAAATGGGATCTAATTAAACTAAAGAGCTTCTGCACAGCAAAGGAAACTACCATCAGAGTGAACAGGCAACCTACACAATGGGAGAAAATTTTCGCAACCTACTCATCTGACAAAGGGCTAATATCCAGAATCTACAATGAACTCCAACAAATTTACAAGAAAACACCAAACAACCCCATCAAAAAGTGGGCGAAGGACATGAACAGACACTCCTCCAAAGAAGACATTTATGCAGCCAAAAAACACATGAAAAAATGCTCACCATCACTGGCCATCAGAGAAATGCAAATCAAAACCACAATGAGATACCATCTCACACCAGTTAGAATGGCAATCATTAAAAAGTCAGGAAACAACAGGTGCTGGAGAGGATGTGGAGAAATAGGAACACTTTTACACTGTTGGTGGGACTGTAAACCAGTTCAACCCTTGTGGAAGTCACTGTGGCCATTCCTCAGGGATCTAGAACTAGAAATTCCATTTGACCCAGCCATCCCATTACTGGGTATATACCCAAAGGACTATAAATCATGCTGCTATAAAGACACATGCACACGTATGTTTATTGCGGCATTATACACAATAGCAAAGACTTGGAACCAAACCAAATGTCCAACAATGATAGACTGGATTAAGAAAATGTGGCACATATACACCATGGAATACTAGGCAGCCATAAAAAATGATGAGTTCATATCCTTTGTAGGGACATGGATGAAATTGGAAATCATCGTTCTCAGTAAACTATCGCAAGAACAAAAAACCAAACACCACATCTTCTCACTCATAGGTGGGAATTGAACAATGAGAACACGTGGACACAAGAAGGGGAACATCACACTTCGGGGACTGTTGTGGGGTGGGGGGAGGGGCGAGGGACAGCATTGGGAGATATACCTAATGCTAGATGACGAGTTGGTGGGTGCAGCTCACCAGCATGGCACATGTATACACATGTAGCTTACCTGCACGTTGCGCACATGTACCATAGAGCCTAAAGTATAATAATAATAATAATAATAATAATAATGATAAAAAGAAAAAAAATTAAAAAAAAAAGAAAGGGATAAATTCCTCGACACATACACTCTCCCATGACTAAACCAGGAAGAAATTGAATCTCTGAATAGACTAATAACAGGAGCTGAAATTGTGGCAATAATCAATAGCTTACCAACCAAAAAGAGTCCAGGATCAGATGGGTTCACAGCCGAATTCTACCAGAGGTCCAAGTAGGAACTGGAACCATTACTTCAGAAACTATTCCAATCAATAGAAAAAGAGGGATTCCTTCCTAACTCATTTTATGAGGCCAGCATCATGCTGCTACCAAAGCTGGGCAGAGACACAATCAAAAAAGAGAATTTTAGACCAATATCCTTGATGAATATTGATGCAAAAATCCTCAATAAATTACTGGCAAACCGAATCCAGCAGCACATCAGACAGCTTATCCACCATGATCAAGTGGGCTTCATCCCTGGGATGCAAGTCTGGTTCTATATACGCAAATCAATAAATGTAATCCAGCATATAAACAGAACCAAAGTCAAAAACCACATGATTATCTCAATACGTGAAGAAACGGCCTTTGACAAAATTCAACAACCCTTCATGCTAAAAACTCTCAATAAATTGGGTATTGATGGGTCGTATCTCAAAATAATAAGAGCTATTTATGACAAACCCACAGCCAATATCATACTGAATGGGCAAAAACGGGAAGCATTCACTATGAAAACTGGCACAAGACAGGGATGCCCTCTCTCACCACTTCTATTCAACATAGTGTTGGAAGTTCTGGCCAGGGCAATTAGGCAAGAGAACGAAATCAAGGGTATTCAATTAGGAAAAAAAGAAGTCAAATTGTCCCTGTTTGCAGATGACGTGATAGTATATCTAGAAAACCCCATTGTCTCAGCCCAAAATCTCCTTAAGCTGATAAGCAACTTCAGCAAAGTCTCAGGATACAAAATCAATGGACAAAAATCACAAGCATTCTTATACATCAATAACAGACAAACAGAGAGCCAAATCATGAGTGAACTCCCATTCACAATTGCTTCAAAGAGAATAAAATACCTAGGAATCCAACTTCCAAGGGATGTGAAGGACCTCTTCAAGGAGAAAACTACAAATCACTGCTCAAGGAAATAAAAGAGGATACAAACAAATGGAAGAACATTCCACGCTCATGGGTAGGAAGAATCAATATCATGAAAATGGCCATCCTTCCCAAGGTAATTTACAGATTCAATGCCATCCCCATCAAGTTACCAATGACTTTCTTCACAGAATTGGAAAAACCTACTTTAAAGTTCATATGGAACCAAAAAAGAGCCCGCATCACCAAGTCAATCCTAAGCCAAAAGAACAAAGCTGGAGGCATCACGCTACCTGACTTCAAACTATACTACAAGGCTACAGTAACCAAAACAGCATGGTACTGGTACCAAACAGAGATATAGATCAATGGAACAGAACAGAGCCGTCAGAAATAATGCCACATATCTACAACAATCTGATCTTTGACAAACTTGACAAAAACAAGAAATGGAGAAAGGATTCCCTATTTAATAAATGGTGCTGGGAAAACTGGCTAGCCACATGTAGAAAGCTGAAACTGGATCCCTTCCTTACACCTTATACAAAAATCAACTCAAGATGGATTAAAGACTTAAACGTTAGACCTAAAACCATAAAAACCCTAGAAGAAAACCTAGGCAATACCATTCAGGACATAGGCATGGGCAAGGACTTCATGTCTAAAACACCAAAAGCAATGGCAACAAAAGCCAAAATTGACAAATGGGATCTAATTAAACTAAAGAGCTTCTGCACAGCAAAGGAAACTACCATCAGAGTGAACAGGCAACCTACACAATGGGAGAAAATTTTCGCAACCTACTCATCTGACAAAGGGCTAATATCCAGAATCTACAATGAACTCCAACAAATTTATAAGAAAACACCAAACAACCCCATCAAAAAGTGGGCGAAGGACATGAACAGACACTCCTCCAAAGAAGACATTTATGCAGCCAAAAAACACATGAAAAAATGCTCACCATCACTGGCCATCAGAGAAATGCAAATCAAAACCACAATGAGATACCATCTCACACCAGTTAGAATGGCAATCATTAAAAAGTCAGGAAACAACAGGTGCTGGAGAGGATGTGGAGAAATAGGAACACTTTTACACTGTTGGTGGGACTGTAAACTAGTTCAACCCTTGTGGAAGTCACTGTGGCGATTACTCAGGGATCTAGAACTAGAAGTTCCATTTGACCCAGCCATCCCATTACTGGGTATATACCCAAAGGACTATAAATCATGCTGCTATAAAGACACATGCACACGTATGTTTATTGCGGCATTATACACAATAACAAAGACTTCGAACCAACCAAAATGTCCAACAATGATAGACTGGATTAAGAAAATGTGGCACATATACACCATGGAATACTAGGCAGCCATAAAAAATGATGAGTTCATATCCTTTGTAGGGACATGGATGAAATTGGAAATCATCGTTCTCAGTAAACTATCGCAAGAACAAAAAACCAAACACCACATATTCTCACTCATAGGTGGGAATTGAACAATGAGAACACGTGGACACAAGAAGGGGAACATCACACTTCGGGGACTGTTGTGGGGTGGGGGGAGGGGCGAGGGACAGCATTGGGAGATATACCTAATGCTAGATGACGAGTTGGTGGGTGCAGCGCACCAGCATGGCACATGTATACACATGTAGCTTACCTGCACGTTGCGCACATGTACCATAGAGCCTAAAGTATAATAATAATAATGATAATAATAATAATAATAATAATGATGAAAAGAAAAAAAATTAAAAAAAAAAGAAAGGGATAAATTCCTCGACACATACACTCTCCCATGACTAAACCAGGAAGAAGTTGAATCTCTGAATAGACTAATAACAGGAGCTGAAATTGTGGCAATAATCAATAGCTTACCAACCAAAAAGAGTCCAGGATCAGATGGGTTCACAGCCGAATTCTACCAGAGGTCCAAGGAGGAACTGGAACCATTACTTCAGAAACTATTCCAATCAATAGAAAAAGAGGGAATCCTTCCTAACTCATTTTATGAGGCCAGCATCATGCTGCTACCAAAGCTGGGCAGAGACACAATCAAAAAAGAGAATTTTAGACCAATATCCTTGATGAATATTGATGCAAAAATCCTCAATAAATTACTGGCAAACCGAATCCAGCAGCACATCAGACAGCTTATCCACCATGATCAAGTGGGCTTCATCCCTGGGATGCAAGTCTGGTTCAATATACGCAAATCAATAAATGTAATCCAGCATATAAACAGAACCAAAGTCAAAAACCACATGATTATCTCAATACGTGAAGAAACGGCCTTTGACAAAATTCAACAACCCTTCATGCTAAAAACTCTCAATAAATTTGGTATTGATGGGTCGTATCTCAAAATAATAAGAGCTATTTATGACAAACCCACAGCCAATATCATACTTAAAGGGCAAAAACTGGAAGCATTCACTTTGAAAACTGGCACAAGACAGGGATGCCCTCTCTCACCACTTCTATTCAACATAGTGTGGGAAGTTCTGGCCAGGGCAATTAGGCAAGAGAAGGAAATCAAGGGTATTCAATTAGGAAAAAAAGAAGTCAAATTATCCCTGTTTGCAGATGACGTGATAGTATATCTAGAAAACCCCATTGTCTCAGCCCAAAATCTCCTTAAGCTGATAAGCAACTTCAGCAAAGTCTCAGGATACAAAATCAATGGACAAAAATCACAAGCATTCTTATACATCAATAACAGACAAACAGAGAGCCAAATCATGAGTGAACTCCCATTCACAATTGCTTCAAAGAGAATAAAATACCTAGGAATCCAACTTCCAAGGGATGTGAAGGACCTCTTCAAGGAGAAAACTACAAACCACTGCTCAAGGAAATAAAAGAGGATACAAACAAATGGAAGAACATTCCACGCTCATGGGTAGGAAGAATCAATATCATGAAAATGGCCATCCTTCCCAAGGTAATTTACAGATTCAATGCCATCCCCATCAAGTTACCAATGACTTTCTTCACAGAATTGGAAAAAACTACTTTAAAGTTCATATGGAACGAAAAAAGAGCCCGCATCACCAAGTCAATCCTAAGCCAAAAGAACAAAGTTGGAGGCATCACGCTACCTGACTTCAAACTATACTACAAGGCTACAGTAACCAAAACAGCATGGTACTGGTACCAAACAGAGATATAGATCAATGGAACAGAACAGAGCCGTCAGAAATAATGCCACATATCTACAACAATCTGATCTTTGACAAACTTGACAAAAACAAGAAATGGAGAAAGGATTCCCTATTTAATAAATGGTGCTGGGAAAACTGGCTAGCCACATGTAGAAAGCTGAAACTGGATCCCTTCCTTACACCTTATACAAAAATCAACTCAAGATGGATTAAAGACTTAAACGTTAGACCTAAAACCATAAAAACCCTAGAAGAAAACCTAGGCAATACCATTCAGGACATAGGCATGGGCAAGGACTTCATGTCTAAAACACCAAAAGCAATGGCCACAAAAGCCAAAATTGACAAATGGGATCTAATTAAACTAAAGAGCTTCTGCACAGCAAAGGAAACTACCATCAGAGTGAACAGGCAACCTACACAATGGGAGAAAATTTTCGCAACCTACTCATCTGACAAAGGGCTAATATCCAGAATCTACAATGAACTCCAACAAATTTACAAGACAACACCAAACAACCCCATCAAAAAGTGGGCGAAGGACATGAACAGACACTCCTCCAAAGAAGACATTTATGCAGCCAAAAAACACATGAAGAAATGCTCACCATCACTGGCCATCAGAGAAATGCAAATCAAAACCACAATAAGATACCATCTCACACCAGTTAGAATGGCAATCATTAAAAAGTCAGGAAACAACAGGTGCTGGAGAGGATGTGGAGAAATAGGAACACTTTTACACTGTTGGTGGGACTGTAAACTAGTTCAACCCTTGTGGAAGTCACTGTGGCGATTCCTCAGGGATCTAGAACTAGAAATTCCATTTGACCCAGCCATCCCATTACTGGGTATATACCCAAAGGACTATAAATCATGCTGCTATAAAGACACATGCACACGTATGTTTATTGCGGCATTATACACAATAGCAAAGACTTGGAACCAACCCAAATGTCCAACAATGATAGACTGGATTAAGAAAATGTGGCACATATACACCATGGAATACTAGGCAGCCATAAAAAATGATGAGTTCATATCCTTTGTAGGGACATGGATGAAATTGGAAATCATCGTTCTCAGTAAACTATCGCAAGAACAAAAAACCAAACACCACATCTTCTCACTCATAGGTGGGAATTGAACAATGAGAACACGTGGACACAAGAAGGGGAACATCACACTTCGGGGACTGTTGTGGGGTGGGGGGAGGGGCGAGGGACAGCATTGGGAGATATACCTAATGCTAGATGACGAGTTGGTGGGTGCAGCGCACCAGCATGGCACATGTATACACATGTAGCTTACCTGCACGTTGCGCACATGTACCATAGAGCCTAAAGTATAATAATAATAATGATAATAATAATAATAATAATAATGATGAAAAGAAAAAAAATTAAAAAAAAAAGAAAGGGATAAATTCCTCGACACATACACTCTCCCATGACTAAACCAGGAAGAAGTTGAATCTCTGAATAGACTAATAACAGGAGCTGAAATTGTGGCAATAATCAATAGCTTACCAACCAAAAAGAGTCCAGGATCAGATGGGTTCACAGCCGAATTCTACCAGAGGTCCAAGGAGGAACTGGAACCATTACTTCAGAAACTATTCCAATCAATAGAAAAAGAGGGATTAATTTCTAACTCATTTTATGAGGCCAGCATCATGCTGCTACCAAAGCTGGGCAGAGACACAATCAAAAAAGAGAATTTTAGACCAATATCCTTGATGAATATTGATGCAAAAATCCTCAATAAATTACTGGCAAACCGAATCCAGCAGCACATCAGACAGCTTATCCACCATGATCAAGTGTGCTTCATCCCTGGGATGCAAGTCTGGTTCAATATACGCAAATCAATAAATGTAATCCAGCATATAAACAGAACCAAAGTCAAAAACCACATGATTATCTCAATACGTGAAGAAACGGCCTTTGACAAAATTCAACAACCCTTCATGCTAAAAACTCTCAATAAATTGGGTATTGATGGGTCGTATCTCAAAATAATAAGAGCTATTTATGACAAACCCACAGCCAATATCATACTGAATGGGCAAAAACTGGAAGCATTCACTTTGAAAACTGGCACAAGACAGGGATGCCCTCTCTCACCACTTCTATTCAACATAGTGTTGGAAGTTCTGGCCAGGGCAATTAGGCAAGAGAAGGAAATCAAGGGTATTCAATTAGGAAAAAAGGAAGTCAAATTGTCCCTGTTTGCAGATGACGTGATAGTATATCTAGAAAACCCCATTGTCTCAGCCCAAAATCTCCTTAAGCTGATAAGCAACTTCAGCCAAGTCTCAGGATACAAAATCAATGGACAAAAATCACAAGCATTCTTATACATCAATAACAGACAAACAGAGAGCCAAATCATGAGTGAACTCCCATTCACAATTGCTTCAAAGAGAATAAAATACCTAGGAATCCAACTTCCAAGGGATGTGAAGGACCTCTTCAAGGAGAAAACTACAAACCACTGCTCAAGGAAATAAAAGAGGATACAAACAAATGGAAGAACATTCCACGCTCATGGGTAGGAAGAATCAATATCATGAAAATGGCCATCCTTCCCAAGGTAATTTACAGATTCAATGCCATCCCCATCAAGTTACCAATGACTTTCTTCACAGAATTGGAAAAACCTACTTTAAAGTTCATATGGAACCAAAAAAGAGCCCGCATCACCAAGTCAATCCTAAGCCAAAAGAACAAAGCTGGAGGCATCACGCTACCTGACTTCAAACTATACTACAAGGCTACAGTAACCAAAACAGCATGGTACTGGTACCAAACAGAGATATAGATCAATGGAACAGAACAGAGCCGTCAGAAATAATGCCACATATCTACAACAATCTGATCTTTGACAAACTTGACAAAAACAAGAAATGGAGAAAGGATTCCCTATTTAATAAATGGTGCTGGGAAAACTGGCTAGCCACATGTAGAAAGCTGAAACTGGATCCCTTCCTTACACCTTATACAAAAATCAACTCAAGATGGATTAAAGACTTAAACGTTAGACCTAAAACCATAAAAACCCTAGAAGAAAACCTAGGCAATACCATTCAGGACATAGGCATGGGCAAGGACTTCATGTCTAAAACACCAAAAGCAATGGCAACAAAAGCCAAAATTGACAAATGGGATCTAATTAAACTAAAGAGCTTCTGCACAGCAAAGGAAACTACCATCAGAGTGAACAGGCAACCTACACAATGGGAGAAAATTTTCGCAACCTACTCATCTGACAAAGGGCTAATATCCAGAATCTACAATGAACTCCAACAAATTTACAAGAAAACACCAAACAACCCCATCAAAAAGTGGGCGAAGGACATGAACAGACACTCCTCCAAAGAAGACATTTATGCAGCCAAAAAACACATGAAAAAATGCTCACCATCACTGGCCATCAGAGAAATGCAAATCAAAACCACAATGAGATACCATCTCACACCAGTTAGAATGGCAATCATTAAAAAGTCAGGAAACAACAGGTGCTGGAGAGGATGTGGAGAAATAGGAACACTTTTACACTGTTGGTGGGACTGTAAACCAGTTCAACCCTTGTGGAAGTCACTGTGGCGATTCCTCAGGGATCTAGAACTAGAAATTCCATTTGACCCAGCCATCCCATTACTGGGTATATACCCAAAGGACTATAAATCATGCTGCTATAAAGACACATGCACACGTATGTTTATTGCGGCATTATACACAATAGCAAAGACTTGGAACCAACCCAAATGTCCAACAATGATAGACTGGATTAAGAAAATGTGGCACATATACACCATGGAATACTAGGCAGCCATAAAAAATGATGAGTTCATATCCTTTGTAGGGACATGGATGAAATTGGAAATCATCGTTCTCAGTAAACTATCGCAAGAACAAAAAACCAAACACCACATCTTCTCACTCATAGGTGGGAATTGAACAATGAGAACACGTGGACACAAGAAGGGGAACATCACACTTCGGGGACTGTTGTGGGGTGGGGGGAGGGGCGAGGGACAGCATTGGGAGATATACGTAATGCTAGATGACGAGTTGGTGGGTGCAGCTCACCAGCATGGCACATGTATACACATGTAGCTTACCTGCACGTTGCGCACATGTACCATAGAGCCTAAAGTATAATAATAATAATAATAATAATAATAATGATAAAAAGAAAAAAAATTAAAAAAAAAAGAAAGGGATAAATTCCTCGACACATACACTCTCCCATGACTAAACCAGGAAGAAATTGCATCTCTGAATAGACTAATAACAGGAGCTGAAATTGTGGCAATGATCAATAGCTTACCAACCAAAAAGAGTCCAGGATCAGATGGGTTCACAGCCGAATTCTACCAGAGGTCCAAGTAGGAACTGGAACCATTACTTCATAAACTATTCCAATCAATAGAAAAAGAGGGATTCCTTCCTAACTCATTTTATGAGGCCAGCATCATGCTGCTACCAAAGCTGGGCAGAGACACAATCAAAAAAGAGAATTTTAGACCAATATCCTTGATGAATATTGATGCAAAAATCCTCAATAAATTACTGGCAAACAGAATCCAGCAGCACATCAGACAGCTTATCCACCATGATCAAGTGGGCTTCATCCCTGGGATGCAAGTCTGGTTCTATATACGCAAATCAATAAATGTAATCCAACATATAAACAGAACCAAAGTCAAAAACCACATGATTATCTCAATACGTGAAGAAACGGCCTTTGACAAAATTCAACAACCCTTCATGCTAAAAACTCTCAATAAATTGGGTATTGATGGGTCGTATCTCAAAATAATAAGAGCTATTTATGACAAACCCACAGCCAATATCATACTGAATGGGCAAAAACGGGAAGCATTCACTATGAAAACTGGCACAAGACAGGGATGCCCTCTCTCACCACTTCTATTCAACATAGTGTTGGAAGTTCTGGCCAGGGCAATTAGGCAAGAGAATGAAATCAAGGGTATTCAATTAGGAAAAAAAGAAGTCAAATTGTCCCTGTTTGCAGATGACGTGATAGTATATCTAGAAAACCCCATTGTCTCAGCCCAAAATCTCCTTAAGCTGATAAGCAACTTCAGCAAAGTCTCAGGATACAAAATCAATGGACAAAAATCACAAGCATTCTTATACATCAATAACAGACAAACAGAGAGCCAAATCATGAGTGAACTCCCATTCACAATTGCTTCAAAGAGAATAAAATACCTAGGAATCCAACTTCCAAGGGATGTGAAGGACCTCTTCAAGGAGAAAACTACAAATCACTGCTCAAGGAAATAAAAGAGGATACAAACAAATGGAAGAACATTCCACGCTCATGGGTAGGAAGAATCAATATCATGAAAATGGCCATCCTTCCCAAGGTAATTTACAGATTCAATGCCATCCCCATCAAGTTACCAATGACTTTCTTCACAGAATTGGAAAAACCTACTTTAAAGTTCATATGGAGCCAAAAAAGAGCCCGCATCACCAAGTCAATCCTAAGCCAAAAGAACAAAGCTGGAGGCATCACGCTACCTGACTTCAAACTATACTACAAGGCTACAGTAACCAAAACAGCATGGTACTGGTACCAAACAGAGATATAGATCAATGGAACAGAACAGAGCCGTCAGAAATAATGCCACATATCTACAACAATCTGATCTTTGACAAACTTGACAAAAACAAGAAATGGAGAAAGGATTCCCTATTTAATAAATGGTGCTGGGAAAACTGGCTAGCCACATGTAGAAAGCTGAAACTGGATCCCTTCCTTACACCTTATACAAAAATCAACTCAAGATGGATTAAAGACTTAAACGTTAGACCTAAAACCATAAAAACCCTAGAAGAAAACCTAGGCAATACCATTCAGGACATAGGCATGGGCAAGGACTTCATGTCTAAAACACCAAAAGCAATGGCCACAAAAGCCAAAATTGACAAATGGGATCTAATTAAACTAAAGAGCTTCTGCACAGCAAAGGAAACTACCATCAGAGTGAACAGGCAACCTACACAATGGGAGAAAATTTTCGCAACCTACTCATCTGACAAAGGGCTAATATCCAGAATCTACAATGAACTCCAACAAATTTACAAGAAAACACCAAACAACCCCATCAAAAAGTGGGCGAAGGACATGAACAGACACTCCTCCAAAGAAGACATTTATGCAGCCAAAAAACACATGAAAAAATGCTCACCATCACTGGCCATCAGAGAAATGCAAATCAAAACCACAATGAGATACCATCTCACACCAGTTAGAATGGCAATCATTAAAAAGTCAGGAAACAACAGGTGCTGGAGAGGATGTGGAGAAATAGGAACACTTTTACACTGTTGGTGGGACTGTAAACTAGTTCAACCCTTGTGGAAGTCACTGTGGCGATTCCTCAGGGATCTAGAACTAGAAGTTCCATTTGACCCAGCCATCCCATTACTGGGTATATACCCAAAGGACTATAAATCATGCTGCTATAAAGACGCATGCACACGTATGTTTATTGCGGCATTATACACAATAACAAAGACTTGGAACCAACCAAAATGTCCAACAATGATAGACTGGATTAAGAAAATGTGGCACATATACACCATGGAATACTAGGCAGCCATAAAAAATGATGAGTTCATATCCTTTGTAGGGACATGGATGAAATTGGAAATCATCGTTCTCAGTAAACTATCGCAATAACAAAAAACCAAACACCACATATTCTCACTCATAGGTGGGAATTGAACAATGAGAACACGTGGACACAAGAAGGGGAACATCACACTTCGGGGACTGTTGTGGGGTGGGGGGAGGGGCGAGGGACAGCATTGGGAGATATACCTAATGCTAGATGACGAGTTGGTGGGTGCAGCGCACCAGCATGGCACATGTATACACATGTAGCTTACCTGCACGTTGCGCACATGTACCATAGAGCCTAAAGTATAATAATAATAATGATAATAATAATAATAATAATAATGATGAAAAGAAAAAAAATTAAAAAAAAAAGAAAGGGATAAATTCCTCGACACATACACTCTCCCATGACTAAACCAGGAAGAAGTTGAATCTCTGAATAGACTAATAACAGGAGCTGAAATTGTGGCAATAATCAATAGCTTACCAACCAAAAAGAGTCCAGGATCAGATGGGTTCACAGCCGAATTCTACCAGAGGTCCAAGGAGGAACTGGAACCATTACTTCAGAAACTATTCCAATCAATAGAAAAAGAGGGATTAATTTCTAACTCATTTTATGAGGCCAGCATCATGCTGCTACCAAAGCTGGGCAGAGACACAATCAAAAAAGAGAATTTTAGACCAATATCCTTGATGAATATTGATGCAAAAATCCTCAATAAATTACTGGCAAACCGAATCCAGCAGCACATCAGACAGCTTATCCACCATGATCAAGTGTGCTTCATCCCTGGGATGCAAGTCTGGTTCAATATACGCAAATCAATAAATGTAATCCAGCATATAAACAGAACCAAAGTCAAAAACCACATGATTATCTCAATACGTGAAGAAACGGCCTTTGACAAAATTCAACAACCCTTCATGCTAAAAACTCTCAATAAATTGGGTATTGATGGGTCGTATCTCAAAATAATAAGAGCTATTTATGACAAACCCACAGCCAATATCATACTGAATGGGCAAAAACTGGAAGCATTCACTTTGAAAACTGGCACAAGACAGGGATGCCCTCTCTCACCACTTCTATTCAACATAGTGTTGGAAGTTCTGGCCACGGCAATTAGGCAAGAGAACGAAATCAAGGGTATTCAATTAGGAAAAAAAGAAGTCAAATTGTCCCTGTTTGCAGATCACGTGATAGTATATATAGAAAACCCCATTGTCTCAGCCCAAAATCTCCTTAAGCTGATAAGCAACTTCAGCAAAGTCTCAGGATACAAAATCAATGGACAAAATAACAAGCATTCTTATACATCAATAACAGACAAACAGAGAGCCAAATCATGAGTGAACTCCCATTCACAATTGCTTCAAAGAGAATAAAATACCTAGGAATCCAACTTCCAAGGGATGTGAAGGACCTCTTCAAGGAGAAAACTACAAACCACTGCTCAAGGAAATAAAAGAGGATACAAACAAATGGAAGAACATTCCATGCTCATGGGTAGGAAGAATCAATATCATGAAAATGGCCATCCTTCCCAAGGTAATTTACAGATTCAATGCCATCCCCATCAAGTTACCAATGACTTTCTTCACAGAATTTTAAAAAACTACTTTAAAGTTCATATGGAATCAAAAAAGAGCCCGCATCACCAAGTTAATCCTAAGCCAAAAGAACAAAGCTGGAGGCATCACGCTACCTGACTTCAAACTATACTACAAGGCTACAGTAACCAAAACAGCATGGTACTGGTACCAAACAGAGATATAGATCAATGGAACAGAACAGAGCCGTCAGAAATAATGCCACATATCTACAACAATCTGATCTTTGACAAACTTGACAAAAACAAGAAATGGAGAAAGGATTCCCTATTTAATAAATGGTGCTGGGAAAACTGTCTAGCCACATGTAGAAAGCTGAAACTGGATCCCTTCCTTACACCTTATACAAAAATCAACTCAAGATGGATTAAAGACTTAAACGTTAGACCTAAAACCATAAAAACCCTAGAAGAAATCCTAGGCAATACCATTCAGGACATAGGCATGGGCAAGGACTTCATGTCTAAAACACCAAAAGCAATGGCCACAAAAGCCAAAATTGACAAATGGGATCTAATTAAACTAAAGAGCTTCTGCACAGCAAAGGAAACTACCATCAGAGTGAACAGGCAACCTACACAATGGGAGAAAATTTTCGCAACCTACTCATCTGACAAAGGGCTAATATCCAGAATCTACAATGAACTCCAACAAATTTACAAGAAAACACCAAACAACCCCATCAAAAAGTGGGCGAAGGACATGAACAGACACTCCTCCAAAGAAGACATTTATGCAGCCAAAAAACACATGAAAAAATGCTCACCATCACTGGCCATCAGAGAAATGCAAATCAAAACCACAATGAGATACCATCTCACACCAGTTAGAATGGCAATCATTAAAAAGTCAGGAAACAACAGGTGCTGGAGAGGATGTGGAGAAATAGGAACACTTTTACACTGTTGGTGGGACTGTAAACAAGTTCAACCCTTGTGGAAGTCACTGTGGCGATTCCTCAGGGATCTAGAACTAGAAATTCCATTTGACCCAGCCATCCCATTACTGGGTATATACCCAAAGGACTATAAATCATGCTGCTATAAAGACACACGCACACGTATGTTTATTGCGGCATTATACACAATAGCAAAGACTTGGAACCAACCCAAATGTCCAACAATGATAGACTGGATTAAGAAAATGTGGCACATATACACCATGGAATACTAGGCAGCCATAAAAAATGATGAGTTCATATCCTTTGTAGGGACATGGATGAAATTGGAAATCATCGTTCTCAGTAAACTATCGCAAGAACAAAAAACCAAACACCACATCTTCTCACTCATAGGTGGGAATTGAACAATGAGAACACGTGGACACAAGAAGGGGAACATCACACTTCGGGGACTGTTGTGGGGTGGGGGGAGGGGCGAGGGATAGCATTGGGAGATATACCTAATGCTAGATGACGAGTTGGTGGGTGCAGCGCACCAGCATGGCACATGTATACACATGTAGCTTACCTGCACGTTGCGCACATGTACCATAGAGCCTAAAGTATAATAATGATAATAATAATAATAATAATAATAATAATGATAAAAAGAAAAAAAATTAAAAAAAAAAGAAAGGGATAAATTCCTCGACACATACACTCTCCCATGACTAAACCAGAAAGAAGTTGAATCTCTGAATAGACTAATAACAGGAGCTGAAATTGTGGCAATAATCAATAGCTTACCAACCAAAAAGAGTCCAGGATCAGATGGGTTCACAGCCGAATTCTACCAGAGGTCCAAGGAGGAACTGGAACCATTACTTCAGAAACTATTCCAATCAATAGAAAAAGAAGGTATCCTTCCTAACTCATTTTATGAGGCCAGCATCATGCTGCTACCAAAGCTGGGCAGAGACACAATCAAAAAAGAGGATTTTAGACCAATATCCTTGATGAATATTGATGCAAAAATCCTCAATAAATTACTGGCAAACCGAATCCAGCAGCACATCAGACAGCTTATCCACCATGATCAAGTGGGCTTCATCCCTGGGATGCAAGTCTGGTTCAATATACGCAAATCAATAAATGTAATCCAGCATATAAACAGAACCAAAGTCAAAAACCACATGATTATCTCAATACGTGAAGAAACGGCCTTTGACAAAATTCAACAACCCTTCATGATAAAAACTCTCAATAAATTGGGTATTGATGGGTCGTATCTCAAAATAATAAGAGCTATTTATGACAAACCCACAGCCAATATCATACTGAATGGGCAAAAACTGGAAGCATTCACTTTGAAAACTGGCACAAGACAGGGATGCCCTCTCTCACCACTTCTATTCAACATAGTGTTGGAAGTTCTGGCCAGGGCAATTAGGCAAGAGAACGAAATCAAGGGTATTCAATTAGGAAAAAAAGAAGTCAAATTGTCCTTGTTTGCAGATGACGTGATAGTATATCTAGAAAACGCCATTGTCTCAGCCCAAAATCTCCTTAAGCTGATAAGCAACTTCAGCAAAGTCTCAGGATACAAAATCAATGGACAAAAATCACAAGCATTCTTATACATCAATAACAGACAAACAGAGAGCCAAATCATGAGTGAACTCCCATTCACAATTGCTTCAAAGAGAATAAAATACCTAGGAATCCAACTTCCAAGGCATGTGAATGACCTCTTCAAGGAGAAAACTACAAACCACTGCTCAAGGAAATAAAAGAGGATACAAACAAATGGAAGAACATTCCATGCTCATGGGTAGGAAGAATCAATATCATGAAAGTGGCCATCCTTCCCAAGGTAATTTACAGATTCAATGCCATCCCCATCAAGTTACCCATGACTTTCTTCACAGAATTGGAAAAAACTACTTTAAAGTTCATATGGAACCAAAAAAGAGCCCGCATCACCAAGTCAATCCTAAGCCAAAAGAACAAAGCTGGAGGCATCACGCTACCTGACTTCAAACTATACTACAAGGCTACAGTAACCAAAACAGCATGGTACTGGTACCAAACAGAGATATAGATCAATGGAACAGAACAGAGCCGTCAGAAATAATGCCACATATCTACAACAATCTGATCTTTGACAAACTTGACAAAAACAAGAAATGGAGAAAGGATTCCCTATTTAATAAATGGTGCTGGGAAAACTGGCTAGCCACATGTAGAAAGCTGAAACGGGATCCCTTCCTTACACCTTATACAAAAATCAACTCAAGATGGATTAAAGACTTAAACGTTAGACCTAAAACCATAAAAACCCTAGAAGAAAACCTAGGCAATACCATTCAGGACATAGGCATGGGCAAGGACTTCATGTCTAAAACACCAAAAGCAATGGCCACAAAAGCCAAAATTGACAAATGGGATCTAATAAAACTAAAGAGCTTCTGCACAGCAAAGGAAACTACCATCAGAGTGAACAGGCAACCTACACAATGGGAGAAAATTTTCGCAACCTACTCATCTGACAAAGGGCTAATATCCAGAATCTACAATGAACTCCAACAAATTTACAAGAAAACACCAAACAACCCCATCAAAAAGTGGGCGAAGGACATGAACAGACACTCCTCCAAAGAAGACATTTATGCAGCCAAAAAACACATGAAAAAATGCTCACCATCACTGGCCATCAGAGAAATGCAAATCAAAACCACAATGAGATACCATCTCACACCAGTTAGAATGGCAATCATTAAAAAGTCAGGAAACAACAGGTGCTGGAGAGGATGTGGAGAAATAGGAACACTTTTACACTGTTGGTGGGACTGTAAACTAGTTCAACCCTTGTGGAAGTCACTGTGGCGATTCCTCAGGGATCTAGAACTAGAAATTCCATTTGACCCAGCCATCCCATTACTGGGTATATACCCAAAGGACTATAAATCATGCTGCTATAAAGACACATGCACACGTATGTTTATTGCGGCATTATACACAATAGCAAAGACTTGGAACCAACCCAAATGTCCAACAATGATAGACTGGATTAAGAAAATGTGGCACATATACACCATGGAATACTAGGCAGCCATAAAAAATGATGAGTTCATATCCTTTGTAGGGACATGGATGAAATTGGAAATCATCGTTCTCAGTAAACTATCGCAAGAACAAAAAACCAAACACCACATCTTCTCACTCATAGGTGGGAATTGAACAATGAGAACACGTGGACACAAGAAGGGGAACATCACACTTCGGGGACAGTTGTGGGGTGGGGGGAGGGGCGAGGGACAGCATTGGGAGATATACCTAATGCTAGATGACGAGTTGGTGGGTGCAGCGCACCAGCATGGCACATGTATACACATGTAGCTTACCTGCACGTTGCGCACATGTACCATAGAGCCTAAAGTATAATAATAATAATGATAATAATAATAATAATAATAATAATGATGAAAAGAAAAAAAATTAAAAAAAAAAGAAAGGGATAAATTCCTCGACACATACACTCTCCCATGACTAAACCAGGAAGAAGTTGAATCTCTGAATAGACTAATAACAGGAGCTGAAATTGTGGCAATAATCAATAGCTTACCAACCAAAAAGAGTCCAGGATCAGATGGGTTCACAGCCGAATTCTACCAGAGGTCCAAGGAGGAACTGGAACCATTACTTCAGAAACTATTCCAATCAATAGAAAAAGAGGGATTAATTTCTAACTCATTTTATGAGGCCAGCATCATGCTGCTACCAAAGCTGGGCAGAGACACAATCAAAAAAGAGAATTTTAGACCAATATCCTTGATGAATATTGATGCAAAAATCCTCAATAAATTACTGGCAAACCGAATCCAGCAGCACATCAGACAGCTTATCCACCATGATCAAGTGTGCTTTATCCCTGGGATGCAAGTCTGGTTCAATATACGCAAATCAATAAATGTAATCCAGCATATAAACAGAACCAAAGTCAAAAACCACATGATTATCTCAATACGTGAAGAAACGGCCTTTGACAAAATTCAACAACCCTTCATGCTAAAAACTCTCAATAAATTGGGTATTGATGGGTCGTATCTCAAAATAATAAGAGCTATTTATGACAAACCCACAGCCAATATCATACTGAATGGGCAAAAACTGGAAGCATTCACTTTGAAAACTGGCACAAGACAGGGATGCCCTCTCTCACCACTTGTATTCAACATAGTGTTGGAAGTTCTGGCCAGGGCAATTAGGCAAGAGAACGAAATCAAGGGTATTCAATTAGGAAAAAAGGAAGTCAAATTGTCCCTGTTTGCAGATGACGTGATAGTATATCTAGAAAACCCCATTGTCTCAGCCCAAAATCTCCTTAAGCTGATAAGCAACTTCAGCCAAGTCTCAGGATACAAAATCAATGGACAAAAATCACAAGCATTCTTATACATCAATAACAGACAAACAGAGAGCCAAATCATGAGTGAACTCCCATTCACAATTGCTTCAAAGAGAATAAAATACCTAGGAATCCAACTTCCAAGGGATGTGAAGGACCTCTTCAAGGAGAAAACTACAAACCACTGCTCAAGGAAATAAAAGAGGATACAAACAAATGGAAGAACATTCCACGCTCATGGGTAGGAAGAATCAATATCATGAAAATGGCCATCCTTCCCAAGGTAATTTACAGATTCAATGCCATCCCCATGAAGTTACCAATGACTTTCTTCACAGAATTGGAAAAACCTACTTTAAAGTTCATATGGAACCAAAAAAGAGCCCGCATCACCAAGTCAATCCTAAGCCAAAAGAACAAAGCTGGAGGCATCACGCTACCTGACTTCAAACTATACTACAAGGCTACAGTAACCAAAACAGCATGGTACTGGTACCAAACAGAGATATAGATCAATGGAACAGAACAGAGCCGTCAGAAATAATGCCACATATCTACAACAATCTGATCTTTGACAAACTTGACAAAAACAAGAAATGGAGAAAGGATTCCCTATTTAATAAATGGTGCTGGGAAAACTGGCTAGCCACATGTAGAAAGCTGAAACTGGATCCCTTCCTTACACCTTATACAAAAATCAACTCAAGATGGATTAAAGACTTAAACGTTAGACCTAAAACCATAAAAACCCTAGAAGAAAACCTAGGCAATACCATTCAGGACATAGGCATGGGCAAGGACTTCATGTCTAAAACACCAAAAGCAATGGCAACAAAAGCCAAAATTGACAAATGGGATCTAATTAAACTAAAGAGCTTCTGCACAGCAAAGGAAACTACCATCAGAGTGAACAGGCAACCTACACAATGGGAGAAAATTTTCGCAACCTACTCATCTGACAAAGGGCTAATATCCAGAATCTACAATGAACTCCAACAAATTTACAAGAAAACACCAAACAACCCCATCAAAAAGTGGGCGAAGGACATGAACAGACACTCCTCCAAAGAAGACATTTATGCAGCCAAAAAACACATGAAAAAATGCTCACCATCACTGGCCATCAGAGAAATGCAAATCAAAACCACAATGAGATACCATCTCACACCAGTTAGAATGGCAATCATTAAAAAGTCAGGAAACAACAGGTGCTGGAGAGGATGTGGAGAAATAGGAACACTTTTACACTGTTGGTGGGACTGTAAACCAGTTCAACCCTTGTGGAAGTCACTGTGGCGATTCCTCAGGGATCTAGAACTAGAAATTCCATTTGACCCAGCCATCCCATTACTGGGTATATACCCAAAGGACTATAAATCATGCTGCTATAAAGACACATGCACACGTATGTTTATTGCGGCATTATACACAATAGCAAAGACTTGGAACCAACCCAAATGTCCAACAATGATAGACTGGATTAAGAAAATGTGGCACATATACACCATGGAATACTAGGCAGCCATAAAAAATGATGAGTTCATATCCTTTGTAGGGACATGGATGAAATTGGAAATCATCGTTCTCAGTAAACTATCGCAAGAACAAAAAACCAAACACCACATCTTCTCACTCATAGGTGGGAATTGAACAATGAGAACACGTGGACACAAGAAGGGGAACATCACACTTCGGGGACTGTTGTGGGGTGGGGGGAGGGGCGAGGGACAGCATTGGGAGATATACCTAATGCTAGATGACGAGTTGGTGGGTGCAGCTCACCAGCATGGCACATGTATACACATGTAGCTTACCTGCACGTTGCGCACATGTACCATAGAGCCTAAAGTATAATAATAATAATAATAATAATAATGATAAAAAGAAAAAAAATTAAAAAAAAAAGAAAGGGATAAATTCCTCGACACATACACTCTCCCATGACTAAACCAGGAAGAAATTGAATCTCTGAATAGACTAATAACAGGAGCTGAAATTGTGGCAATAATCAATAGCTTACCAACCAAAAAGAGTCCAGGATCAGA
The DNA here is from genome assembly GCF_028885655.2 of Pongo abelii. Lineage (NCBI taxonomy): Eukaryota > Metazoa > Chordata > Mammalia > Primates > Hominidae > Pongo > Pongo abelii. The sequence goes on from NC_071997.2 coordinate 4,584,533, forward strand.
TGGGTTCACAGCCGAATTCTACCAGAGGTCCAAGTAGGAACTGGAACCATTACTTCATAAACTATTCCAATCAATAGAAAAAGAGGGATTCCTTCCTAACTCATTTTATGAGGCCAGCATCATGCTGCTACCAAAGCTGGGCAGAGACACAATCAAAAAAGAGAATTTTAGACCAATATCCTTGATGAATATTGATGCAAAAATCCTCAATAAATTACTGGCAAACCGAATCCAGCAGCACATCAGACAGCTTATCCACCATGATCAAGTGTGCTTCATCCCTGGGATGCAAGACTGGTTCAATATACGCAAATCAATAAATGTAATCCAGCATATAAACAGAACCAAAGTCAAAAACCACATGATTATCTCAATACGTGAAGAAACGGCCTTTGACAAAATTCAACAACCCTTCATGCTAAAAACTCTCAATAAATTGGGTATTGATGGGTCGTATCTCAAAATAATAAGAGCTATTTATGACAAACCCACAGCCAATATCATACTGAATGGGCAAAAACTGGAAGCATTCACTTTGAAAACTGGCACAAGACAGGGATGCCCTCTCTCACCACTTCTATTCAACATAGTGTTGGAAGTTCTGGCCAGGGCAATTAGGCAAGAGAAGGAAATCAAGGGTATTCAATTAGGAAAAAAGGAAGTCAAATTGTCCCTGTTTGCAGATGACGTGATAGTATATCTAGAAAACCCCATTGTCTCAGCCCAAAATCTCCTTAAGCTGATAAGCAACTTCAGCCAAGTCTCAGGATACAAAATCAATGGACAAAAATCACAAGCATTCTTATACATCAATAACAGACAAACAGAGAGCCAAATCATGAGTGAACTCCCATTCACAATTGCTTCAAAGAGAATAAAATACCTAGGAATCCAACTTCCAAGGGATGTGAAGGACCTCTTCAAGGAGAAAACTACAAACCACTGCTCAAGGAAATAAAAGAGGATACAAACAAATGGAAGAACATTCCACGCTCATGGGTAGGAAGAATCAATATCATGAAAATGGCCATCCTTCCCAAGGTAATTTACAGATTCAATGCCATCCCCATCAAGTTACCAATGACTTTCTTCACAGAATTGGAAAAACCTACTTTAAAGTTCATATGGAACCAAAAAAGAGCCCGCATCACCAAGTCAATCCTAAGCCAAAAGAACAAAGCTGGAGGCATCACGCTACCTGATTTGAAACTATACTACAAGGCTACAGTAACCAAAACAGCATGGTACTGGTACCAAACAGAGATATAGATCAATGGAACAGAACAGAGCCGTCAGAAATAATGCCACATATCTACAACAATCTGATCTTTGACAAACTTGACAAAAACAAGAAATGGAGAAAGGATTCCCTATTTAATAAATGGTGCTGGGAAAACTGGCTAGCCACATGTAGAAAGCTGAAACTGGATCCCTTCCTTTCACCTTATACAAAAATCAACTCAAGATGGATTAAAGACTTAAACGTTAGACCTAAAACCATAAAAACCCTAGAAGAAAACCTAGGCAATACCATTCAGGACATAGGCATGGGCAAGGACTTCATGTCTAAAACACCAAAAGCAATGGCAACAAAAGCCAAAATTGACAAATGGGATCTAATTAAACTAAAGAGCTTCTGCACAGCAAAGGAAACTACCATCAGAGTGAACAGGCAACCTACACAATGGGAGAAAATTTTCGCAACCTACTCATCTGACAAAGGGCTAATATCCAGAATCTACAATGAACTCCAACAAATTTACAAGAAAACACCAAACAACCCCATCAAAAAGTGGGCGAAGGACATGAACAGACACTCCTCCAAAGAAGACATTTATGCAGCCAAAAAACACATGAAAAAATGCTCACCATCACTGGCCATCAGAGAAATGCAAATCAAAACCACAATGAGATACCATCTCACACCAGTTAGAATGGCAATCATTAAAAAGTCAGGAAACAACAGGTGCTGGAGAGGATGTGGAGAAATAGGAACACTTTTACACTGTTGGTGGGACTGTAAACCAGTTCAACCCTTGTGGAAGTCACTGTGGCCATTCCTCAGGGATCTAGAACTAGAAATTCCATTTGACCCAGCCATCCCATTACTGGGTATATACCCAAAGGACTATAAATCATGCTGCTATAAAGACACATGCACACGTATGTTTATTGCGGCATTATACACAATAGCAAAGACTTGGAACCAAACCAAATGTCCAACAATGATAGACTGGATTAAGAAAATGTGGCACATATACACCATGGAATACTAGGCAGCCATAAAAAATGATGAGTTCATATCCTTTGTAGGGACATGGATGAAATTGGAAATCATCGTTCTCAGTAAACTATCGCAAGAACAAAAAACCAAACACCACATCTTCTCACTCATAGGTGGGAATTGAACAATGAGAACACGTGGACACAAGAAGGGGAACATCACACTTCGGGGACTGTTGTGGGGTGGGGGGAGGGGCGAGGGACAGCATTGGGAGATATACCTAATGCTAGATGACGAGTTGGTGGGTGCAGCTCACCAGCATGGCACATGTATACACATGTAGCTTACCTGCACGTTGCGCACATGTACCATAGAGCCTAAAGTATAATAATAATAATAATAATAATAATAATGATAAAAAGAAAAAAAATTAAAAAAAAAAGAAAGGGATAAATTCCTCGACACATACACTCTCCCATGACTAAACCAGGAAGAAATTGAATCTCTGAATAGACTAATAACAGGAGCTGAAATTGTGGCAATAATCAATAGCTTACCAACCAAAAAGAGTCCAGGATCAGATGGGTTCACAGCCGAATTCTACCAGAGGTCCAAGTAGGAACTGGAACCATTACTTCAGAAACTATTCCAATCAATAGAAAAAGAGGGATTCCTTCCTAACTCATTTTATGAGGCCAGCATCATGCTGCTACCAAAGCTGGGCAGAGACACAATCAAAAAAGAGAATTTTAGACCAATATCCTTGATGAATATTGATGCAAAAATCCTCAATAAATTACTGGCAAACCGAATCCAGCAGCACATCAGACAGCTTATCCACCATGATCAAGTGGGCTTCATCCCTGGGATGCAAGTCTGGTTCTATATACGCAAATCAATAAATGTAATCCAGCATATAAACAGAACCAAAGTCAAAAACCACATGATTATCTCAATACGTGAAGAAACGGCCTTTGACAAAATTCAACAACCCTTCATGCTAAAAACTCTCAATAAATTGGGTATTGATGGGTCGTATCTCAAAATAATAAGAGCTATTTATGACAAACCCACAGCCAATATCATACTGAATGGGCAAAAACGGGAAGCATTCACTATGAAAACTGGCACAAGACAGGGATGCCCTCTCTCACCACTTCTATTCAACATAGTGTTGGAAGTTCTGGCCAGGGCAATTAGGCAAGAGAACGAAATCAAGGGTATTCAATTAGGAAAAAAAGAAGTCAAATTGTCCCTGTTTGCAGATGACGTGATAGTATATCTAGAAAACCCCATTGTCTCAGCCCAAAATCTCCTTAAGCTGATAAGCAACTTCAGCAAAGTCTCAGGATACAAAATCAATGGACAAAAATCACAAGCATTCTTATACATCAATAACAGACAAACAGAGAGCCAAATCATGAGTGAACTCCCATTCACAATTGCTTCAAAGAGAATAAAATACCTAGGAATCCAACTTCCAAGGGATGTGAAGGACCTCTTCAAGGAGAAAACTACAAATCACTGCTCAAGGAAATAAAAGAGGATACAAACAAATGGAAGAACATTCCACGCTCATGGGTAGGAAGAATCAATATCATGAAAATGGCCATCCTTCCCAAGGTAATTTACAGATTCAATGCCATCCCCATCAAGTTACCAATGACTTTCTTCACAGAATTGGAAAAACCTACTTTAAAGTTCATATGGAACCAAAAAAGAGCCCGCATCACCAAGTCAATCCTAAGCCAAAAGAACAAAGCTGGAGGCATCACGCTACCTGACTTCAAACTATACTACAAGGCTACAGTAACCAAAACAGCATGGTACTGGTACCAAACAGAGATATAGATCAATGGAACAGAACAGAGCCGTCAGAAATAATGCCACATATCTACAACAATCTGATCTTTGACAAACTTGACAAAAACAAGAAATGGAGAAAGGATTCCCTATTTAATAAATGGTGCTGGGAAAACTGGCTAGCCACATGTAGAAAGCTGAAACTGGATCCCTTCCTTACACCTTATACAAAAATCAACTCAAGATGGATTAAAGACTTAAACGTTAGACCTAAAACCATAAAAACCCTAGAAGAAAACCTAGGCAATACCATTCAGGACATAGGCATGGGCAAGGACTTCATGTCTAAAACACCAAAAGCAATGGCAACAAAAGCCAAAATTGACAAATGGGATCTAATTAAACTAAAGAGCTTCTGCACAGCAAAGGAAACTACCATCAGAGTGAACAGGCAACCTACACAATGGGAGAAAATTTTCGCAACCTACTCATCTGACAAAGGGCTAATATCCAGAATCTACAATGAACTCCAACAAATTTATAAGAAAACACCAAACAACCCCATCAAAAAGTGGGCGAAGGACATGAACAGACACTCCTCCAAAGAAGACATTTATGCAGCCAAAAAACACATGAAAAAATGCTCACCATCACTGGCCATCAGAGAAATGCAAATCAAAACCACAATGAGATACCATCTCACACCAGTTAGAATGGCAATCATTAAAAAGTCAGGAAACAACAGGTGCTGGAGAGGATGTGGAGAAATAGGAACACTTTTACACTGTTGGTGGGACTGTAAACTAGTTCAACCCTTGTGGAAGTCACTGTGGCGATTACTCAGGGATCTAGAACTAGAAGTTCCATTTGACCCAGCCATCCCATTACTGGGTATATACCCAAAGGACTATAAATCATGCTGCTATAAAGACACATGCACACGTATGTTTATTGCGGCATTATACACAATAACAAAGACTTCGAACCAACCAAAATGTCCAACAATGATAGACTGGATTAAGAAAATGTGGCACATATACACCATGGAATACTAGGCAGCCATAAAAAATGATGAGTTCATATCCTTTGTAGGGACATGGATGAAATTGGAAATCATCGTTCTCAGTAAACTATCGCAAGAACAAAAAACCAAACACCACATATTCTCACTCATAGGTGGGAATTGAACAATGAGAACACGTGGACACAAGAAGGGGAACATCACACTTCGGGGACTGTTGTGGGGTGGGGGGAGGGGCGAGGGACAGCATTGGGAGATATACCTAATGCTAGATGACGAGTTGGTGGGTGCAGCGCACCAGCATGGCACATGTATACACATGTAGCTTACCTGCACGTTGCGCACATGTACCATAGAGCCTAAAGTATAATAATAATAATGATAATAATAATAATAATAATAATGATGAAAAGAAAAAAAATTAAAAAAAAAAGAAAGGGATAAATTCCTCGACACATACACTCTCCCATGACTAAACCAGGAAGAAGTTGAATCTCTGAATAGACTAATAACAGGAGCTGAAATTGTGGCAATAATCAATAGCTTACCAACCAAAAAGAGTCCAGGATCAGATGGGTTCACAGCCGAATTCTACCAGAGGTCCAAGGAGGAACTGGAACCATTACTTCAGAAACTATTCCAATCAATAGAAAAAGAGGGAATCCTTCCTAACTCATTTTATGAGGCCAGCATCATGCTGCTACCAAAGCTGGGCAGAGACACAATCAAAAAAGAGAATTTTAGACCAATATCCTTGATGAATATTGATGCAAAAATCCTCAATAAATTACTGGCAAACCGAATCCAGCAGCACATCAGACAGCTTATCCACCATGATCAAGTGGGCTTCATCCCTGGGATGCAAGTCTGGTTCAATATACGCAAATCAATAAATGTAATCCAGCATATAAACAGAACCAAAGTCAAAAACCACATGATTATCTCAATACGTGAAGAAACGGCCTTTGACAAAATTCAACAACCCTTCATGCTAAAAACTCTCAATAAATTTGGTATTGATGGGTCGTATCTCAAAATAATAAGAGCTATTTATGACAAACCCACAGCCAATATCATACTTAAAGGGCAAAAACTGGAAGCATTCACTTTGAAAACTGGCACAAGACAGGGATGCCCTCTCTCACCACTTCTATTCAACATAGTGTGGGAAGTTCTGGCCAGGGCAATTAGGCAAGAGAAGGAAATCAAGGGTATTCAATTAGGAAAAAAAGAAGTCAAATTATCCCTGTTTGCAGATGACGTGATAGTATATCTAGAAAACCCCATTGTCTCAGCCCAAAATCTCCTTAAGCTGATAAGCAACTTCAGCAAAGTCTCAGGATACAAAATCAATGGACAAAAATCACAAGCATTCTTATACATCAATAACAGACAAACAGAGAGCCAAATCATGAGTGAACTCCCATTCACAATTGCTTCAAAGAGAATAAAATACCTAGGAATCCAACTTCCAAGGGATGTGAAGGACCTCTTCAAGGAGAAAACTACAAACCACTGCTCAAGGAAATAAAAGAGGATACAAACAAATGGAAGAACATTCCACGCTCATGGGTAGGAAGAATCAATATCATGAAAATGGCCATCCTTCCCAAGGTAATTTACAGATTCAATGCCATCCCCATCAAGTTACCAATGACTTTCTTCACAGAATTGGAAAAAACTACTTTAAAGTTCATATGGAACGAAAAAAGAGCCCGCATCACCAAGTCAATCCTAAGCCAAAAGAACAAAGTTGGAGGCATCACGCTACCTGACTTCAAACTATACTACAAGGCTACAGTAACCAAAACAGCATGGTACTGGTACCAAACAGAGATATAGATCAATGGAACAGAACAGAGCCGTCAGAAATAATGCCACATATCTACAACAATCTGATCTTTGACAAACTTGACAAAAACAAGAAATGGAGAAAGGATTCCCTATTTAATAAATGGTGCTGGGAAAACTGGCTAGCCACATGTAGAAAGCTGAAACTGGATCCCTTCCTTACACCTTATACAAAAATCAACTCAAGATGGATTAAAGACTTAAACGTTAGACCTAAAACCATAAAAACCCTAGAAGAAAACCTAGGCAATACCATTCAGGACATAGGCATGGGCAAGGACTTCATGTCTAAAACACCAAAAGCAATGGCCACAAAAGCCAAAATTGACAAATGGGATCTAATTAAACTAAAGAGCTTCTGCACAGCAAAGGAAACTACCATCAGAGTGAACAGGCAACCTACACAATGGGAGAAAATTTTCGCAACCTACTCATCTGACAAAGGGCTAATATCCAGAATCTACAATGAACTCCAACAAATTTACAAGACAACACCAAACAACCCCATCAAAAAGTGGGCGAAGGACATGAACAGACACTCCTCCAAAGAAGACATTTATGCAGCCAAAAAACACATGAAGAAATGCTCACCATCACTGGCCATCAGAGAAATGCAAATCAAAACCACAATAAGATACCATCTCACACCAGTTAGAATGGCAATCATTAAAAAGTCAGGAAACAACAGGTGCTGGAGAGGATGTGGAGAAATAGGAACACTTTTACACTGTTGGTGGGACTGTAAACTAGTTCAACCCTTGTGGAAGTCACTGTGGCGATTCCTCAGGGATCTAGAACTAGAAATTCCATTTGACCCAGCCATCCCATTACTGGGTATATACCCAAAGGACTATAAATCATGCTGCTATAAAGACACATGCACACGTATGTTTATTGCGGCATTATACACAATAGCAAAGACTTGGAACCAACCCAAATGTCCAACAATGATAGACTGGATTAAGAAAATGTGGCACATATACACCATGGAATACTAGGCAGCCATAAAAAATGATGAGTTCATATCCTTTGTAGGGACATGGATGAAATTGGAAATCATCGTTCTCAGTAAACTATCGCAAGAACAAAAAACCAAACACCACATCTTCTCACTCATAGGTGGGAATTGAACAATGAGAACACGTGGACACAAGAAGGGGAACATCACACTTCGGGGACTGTTGTGGGGTGGGGGGAGGGGCGAGGGACAGCATTGGGAGATATACCTAATGCTAGATGACGAGTTGGTGGGTGCAGCGCACCAGCATGGCACATGTATACACATGTAGCTTACCTGCACGTTGCGCACATGTACCATAGAGCCTAAAGTATAATAATAATAATGATAATAATAATAATAATAATAATGATGAAAAGAAAAAAAATTAAAAAAAAAAGAAAGGGATAAATTCCTCGACACATACACTCTCCCATGACTAAACCAGGAAGAAGTTGAATCTCTGAATAGACTAATAACAGGAGCTGAAATTGTGGCAATAATCAATAGCTTACCAACCAAAAAGAGTCCAGGATCAGATGGGTTCACAGCCGAATTCTACCAGAGGTCCAAGGAGGAACTGGAACCATTACTTCAGAAACTATTCCAATCAATAGAAAAAGAGGGATTAATTTCTAACTCATTTTATGAGGCCAGCATCATGCTGCTACCAAAGCTGGGCAGAGACACAATCAAAAAAGAGAATTTTAGACCAATATCCTTGATGAATATTGATGCAAAAATCCTCAATAAATTACTGGCAAACCGAATCCAGCAGCACATCAGACAGCTTATCCACCATGATCAAGTGTGCTTCATCCCTGGGATGCAAGTCTGGTTCAATATACGCAAATCAATAAATGTAATCCAGCATATAAACAGAACCAAAGTCAAAAACCACATGATTATCTCAATACGTGAAGAAACGGCCTTTGACAAAATTCAACAACCCTTCATGCTAAAAACTCTCAATAAATTGGGTATTGATGGGTCGTATCTCAAAATAATAAGAGCTATTTATGACAAACCCACAGCCAATATCATACTGAATGGGCAAAAACTGGAAGCATTCACTTTGAAAACTGGCACAAGACAGGGATGCCCTCTCTCACCACTTCTATTCAACATAGTGTTGGAAGTTCTGGCCAGGGCAATTAGGCAAGAGAAGGAAATCAAGGGTATTCAATTAGGAAAAAAGGAAGTCAAATTGTCCCTGTTTGCAGATGACGTGATAGTATATCTAGAAAACCCCATTGTCTCAGCCCAAAATCTCCTTAAGCTGATAAGCAACTTCAGCCAAGTCTCAGGATACAAAATCAATGGACAAAAATCACAAGCATTCTTATACATCAATAACAGACAAACAGAGAGCCAAATCATGAGTGAACTCCCATTCACAATTGCTTCAAAGAGAATAAAATACCTAGGAATCCAACTTCCAAGGGATGTGAAGGACCTCTTCAAGGAGAAAACTACAAACCACTGCTCAAGGAAATAAAAGAGGATACAAACAAATGGAAGAACATTCCACGCTCATGGGTAGGAAGAATCAATATCATGAAAATGGCCATCCTTCCCAAGGTAATTTACAGATTCAATGCCATCCCCATCAAGTTACCAATGACTTTCTTCACAGAATTGGAAAAACCTACTTTAAAGTTCATATGGAACCAAAAAAGAGCCCGCATCACCAAGTCAATCCTAAGCCAAAAGAACAAAGCTGGAGGCATCACGCTACCTGACTTCAAACTATACTACAAGGCTACAGTAACCAAAACAGCATGGTACTGGTACCAAACAGAGATATAGATCAATGGAACAGAACAGAGCCGTCAGAAATAATGCCACATATCTACAACTATCTGATCTTTGACAAACTTGACAAAAACAAGAAATGGAGAAAGGATTCCCTATTTAATAAATGGTGCTGGGAAAACTGGCTAGCCACATGTAGAAAGCTGAAACTGGATCCCTTCCTTACACCTTATACAAAAATCAACTCAAGATGGATTAAAGACTTAAACGTTAGACCTAAAACCATAAAAACCCTAGAAGAAAACCTAGGCAATACCATTCAGGACATAGGCATGGGCAAGGACTTCATGTCTAAAACACCAAAAGCAATGGCAACAAAAGCCAAAATTGACAAATGGGATCTAATTAAACTAAAGAGCTTCTGCACAGCAAAGGAAACTACCATCAGAGTGAACAGGCAACCTACACAATGGGAGAAAATTTTCGCAACCTACTCATCTGACAAAGGGCTAATATCCAGAATCTACAATGAACTCCAACAAATTTACAAGAAAACACCAAACAACCCCATCAAAAAGTGGGCGAAGGACATGAACAGACACTCCTCCAAAGAAGACATTTATGCAGCCAAAAAACACATGAAAAAATGCTCACCATCACTGGCCATCAGAGAAATGCAAATCAAAACCACAATGAGATACCATCTCACACCAGTTAGAATGGCAATCATTAAAAAGTCAGGAAACAACAGGTGCTGGAGAGGATGTGGAGAAATAGGAACACTTTTACACTGTTGGTGGGACTGTAAACCAGTTCAACCCTTGTGGAAGTCACTGTGGCGATTCCTCAGGGATCTAGAACTAGAAATTCCATTTGACCCAGCCATCCCATTACTGGGTATATACCCAAAGGACTATAAATCATGCTGCTATAAAGACACATGCACACGTATGTTTATTGCGGCATTATACACAATAGCAAAGACTTGGAACCAACCCAAATGTCCAACAATGATAGACTGGATTAAGAAAATGTGGCACATATACACCATGGAATACTAGGCAGCCATAAAAAATGATGAGTTCATATCCTTTGTAGGGACATGGATGAAATTGGAAATCATCGTTCTCAGTAAACTATCGCAAGAACAAAAAACCAAACACCACATCTTCTCACTCATAGGTGGGAATTGAACAATGAGAACACGTGGACACAAGAAGGGGAACATCACACTTCGGGGACTGTTGTGGGGTGGGGGGAGGGGCGAGGGACAGCATTGGGAGATATACGTAATGCTAGATGACGAGTTGGTGGGTGCAGCTCACCAGCATGGCACATGTATACACATGTAGCTTACCTGCACGTTGCGCACATGTACCATAGAGCCTAAAGTATAATAATAATAATAATAATAATAATAATGATAAAAAGAAAAAAAATTAAAAAAAAAAGAAAGGGATAAATTCCTCGACACATACACTCTCCCATGACTAAACCAGGAAGAAATTGCATCTCTGAATAGACTAATAACAGGAGCTGAAATTGTGGCAATGATCAATAGCTTACCAACCAAAAAGAGTCCAGGATCAGATGGGTTCACAGCCGAATTCTACCAGAGGTCCAAGTAGGAACTGGAACCATTACTTCATAAACTATTCCAATCAATAGAAAAAGAGGGATTCCTTCCTAACTCATTTTATGAGGCCAGCATCATGCTGCTACCAAAGCTGGGCAGAGACACAATCAAAAAAGAGAATTTTAGACCAATATCCTTGATGAATATTGATGCAAAAATCCTCAATAAATTACTGGCAAACAGAATCCAGCAGCACATCAGACAGCTTATCCACCATGATCAAGTGGGCTTCATCCCTGGGATGCAAGTCTGGTTCTATATACGCAAATCAATAAATGTAATCCAACATATAAACAGAACCAAAGTCAAAAACCACATGATTATCTCAATACGTGAAGAAACGGCCTTTGACAAAATTCAACAACCCTTCATGCTAAAAACTCTCAATAAATTGGGTATTGATGGGTCGTATCTCAAAATAATAAGAGCTATTTATGACAAACCCACAGCCAATATCATACTGAATGGGCAAAAACGGGAAGCATTCACTATGAAAACTGGCACAAGACAGGGATGCCCTCTCTCACCACTTCTATTCAACATAGTGTTGGAAGTTCTGGCCAGGGCAATTAGGCAAGAGAATGAAATCAAGGGTATTCAATTAGGAAAAAAAGAAGTCAAATTGTCCCTGTTTGCAGATGACGTGATAGTATATCTAGAAAACCCCATTGTCTCAGCCCAAAATCTCCTTAAGCTGATAAGCAACTTCAGCAAAGTCTCAGGATACAAAATCAATGGACAAAAATCACAAGCATTCTTATACATCAATAACAGACAAACAGAGAGCCAAATCATGAGTGAACTCCCATTCACAATTGCTTCAAAGAGAATAAAATACCTAGGAATCCAACTTCCAAGGGATGTGAAGGACCTCTTCAAGGAGAAAACTACAAATCACTGCTCAAGGAAATAAAAGAGGATACAAACAAATGGAAGAACATTCCACGCTCATGGGTAGGAAGAATCAATATCATGAAAATGGCCATCCTTCCCAAGGTAATTTACAGATTCAATGCCATCCCCATCAAGTTACCAATGACTTTCTTCACAGAATTGGAAAAACCTACTTTAAAGTTCATATGGAGCCAAAAAAGAGCCCGCATCACCAAGTCAATCCTAAGCCAAAAGAACAAAGCTGGAGGCATCACGCTACCTGACTTCAAACTATACTACAAGGCTACAGTAACCAAAACAGCATGGTACTGGTACCAAACAGAGATATAGATCAATGGAACAGAACAGAGCCGTCAGAAATAATGCCACATATCTACAACAATCTGATCTTTGACAAACTTGACAAAAACAAGAAATGGAGAAAGGATTCCCTATTTAATAAATGGTGCTGGGAAAACTGGCTAGCCACATGTAGAAAGCTGAAACTGGATCCCTTCCTTACACCTTATACAAAAATCAACTCAAGATGGATTAAAGACTTAAACGTTAGACCTAAAACCATAAAAACCCTAGAAGAAAACCTAGGCAATACCATTCAGGACATAGGCATGGGCAAGGACTTCATGTCTAAAACACCAAAAGCAATGGCCACAAAAGCCAAAATTGACAAATGGGATCTAATTAAACTAAAGAGCTTCTGCACAGCAAAGGAAACTACCATCAGAGTGAACAGGCAACCTACACAATGGGAGAAAATTTTCGCAACCTACTCATCTGACAAAGGGCTAATATCCAGAATCTACAATGAACTCCAACAAATTTACAAGAAAACACCAAACAACCCCATCAAAAAGTGGGCGAAGGACATGAACAGACACTCCTCCAAAGAAGACATTTATGCAGCCAAAAAACACATGAAAAAATGCTCACCATCACTGGCCATCAGAGAAATGCAAATCAAAACCACAATGAGATACCATCTCACACCAGTTAGAATGGCAATCATTAAAAAGTCAGGAAACAACAGGTGCTGGAGAGGATGTGGAGAAATAGGAACACTTTTACACTGTTGGTGGGACTGTAAACTAGTTCAACCCTTGTGGAAGTCACTGTGGCGATTCCTCAGGGATCTAGAACTAGAAGTTCCATTTGACCCAGCCATCCCATTACTGGGTATATACCCAAAGGACTATAAATCATGCTGCTATAAAGACGCATGCACACGTATGTTTATTGCGGCATTATACACAATAACAAAGACTTGGAACCAACCAAAATGTCCAACAATGATAGACTGGATTAAGAAAATGTGGCACATATACACCATGGAATACTAGGCAGCCATAAAAAATGATGAGTTCATATCCTTTGTAGGGACATGGATGAAATTGGAAATCATCGTTCTCAGTAAACTATCGCAATAACAAAAAACCAAACACCACATATTCTCACTCATAGGTGGGAATTGAACAATGAGAACACGTGGACACAAGAAGGGGAACATCACACTTCGGGGACTGTTGTGGGGTGGGGGGAGGGGCGAGGGACAGCATTGGGAGATATACCTAATGCTAGATGACGAGTTGGTGGGTGCAGCGCACCAGCATGGCACATGTATACACATGTAGCTTACCTGCACGTTGCGCACATGTACCATAGAGCCTAAAGTATAATAATAATAATGATAATAATAATAATAATAATAATGATGAAAAGAAAAAAAATTAAAAAAAAAAGAAAGGGATAAATTCCTCGACACATACACTCTCCCATGACTAAACCAGGAAGAAGTTGAATCTCTGAATAGACTAATAACAGGAGCTGAAATTGTGGCAATAATCAATAGCTTACCAACCAAAAAGAGTCCAGGATCAGATGGGTTCACAGCCGAATTCTACCAGAGGTCCAAGGAGGAACTGGAACCATTACTTCAGAAACTATTCCAATCAATAGAAAAAGAGGGATTAATTTCTAACTCATTTTATGAGGCCAGCATCATGCTGCTACCAAAGCTGGGCAGAGACACAATCAAAAAAGAGAATTTTAGACCAATATCCTTGATGAATATTGATGCAAAAATCCTCAATAAATTACTGGCAAACCGAATCCAGCAGCACATCAGACAGCTTATCCACCATGATCAAGTGTGCTTCATCCCTGGGATGCAAGTCTGGTTCAATATACGCAAATCAATAAATGTAATCCAGCATATAAACAGAACCAAAGTCAAAAACCACATGATTATCTCAATACGTGAAGAAACGGCCTTTGACAAAATTCAACAACCCTTCATGCTAAAAACTCTCAATAAATTGGGTATTGATGGGTCGTATCTCAAAATAATAAGAGCTATTTATGACAAACCCACAGCCAATATCATACTGAATGGGCAAAAACTGGAAGCATTCACTTTGAAAACTGGCACAAGACAGGGATGCCCTCTCTCACCACTTCTATTCAACATAGTGTTGGAAGTTCTGGCCAGGGCAATTAGGCAAGAGAAGGAAATCAAGGGTATTCAATTAGGAAAAAAGGAAGTCAAATTGTCCCTGTTTGCAGATGACGTGATAGTATATCTAGAAAACCCCATTGTCTCAGCCCAAAATCTCCTTAAGCTGATAAGCAACTTCAGCCAAGTCTCAGGATACAAAATCAATGGACAAAAATCACAAGCATTCTTATACATCAATAACAGACAAACAGAGAGCCAAATCATGAGTGAACTCCCATTCACAATTGCTTCAAAGAGAATAAAATACCTAGGAATCCAACTTCCAAGGGATGTGAAGGACCTCTTCAAGGAGAAAACTACAAACCACTGCTCAAGGAAATAAAAGAGGATACAAACAAATGGAAGAACATTCCACGCTCATGGGTAGGAAGAATCAATATCATGAAAATGGCCATCCTTCCCAAGGTAATTTACAGATTCAATGCCATCCCCATCAAGTTACCAATGACTTTCTTCACAGAATTGGAAAAACCTACTTTAAAGTTCATATGGAACCAAAAAAGAGCCCGCATCACCAAGTCAATCCTAAGCCAAAAGAACAAAGCTGGAGGCATCACGCTACCTGACTTCAAACTATACTACAAGGCTACAGTAACCAAAACAGCATGGTACTGGTACCAAACAGAGATATAGATCAATGGAACAGAACAGAGCCGTCAGAAATAATGCCACATATCTACAACAATCTGATCTTTGACAAACTTGACAAAAACAAGAAATGGAGAAAGGATTCCCTATTTAATAAATGGTGCTGGGAAAACTGGCTAGCCACATGTAGAAAGCTGAAACTGGATCCCTTCCTTACACCTTATACAAAAATCAACTCAAGATGGATTAAAGACTTAAACGTTAGACCTAAAACCATAAAAACCCTAGAAGAAAACCTAGGCAATACCATTCAGGACATAGGCATGGGCAAGGACTTCATGTCTAAAACACCAAAAGCAATGGCCACAAAAGCCAAAATTGACAAATGGGATCTAATTAAACTAAAGAGCTTCTGCACAGCAAAGGAAACTACCATCAGAGTGAACAGGCAACCTACACAATGGGAGAAAATTTTCGCAACCTACTCATCTGACAAAGGGCTAATATCCAGAATCTACAATGAACTCCAACAAATTTACAAGAAAACACCAAACAACCCCATCAAAAAGTGGGCGAAGGACATGAACAGACACTCCTCCAAAGAAGACATTTATGCAGCCAAAAAACACATGAAAAAATGCTCACCATCACTGGCCATCAGAGAAATGCAAATCAAAACCACAATGAGATACCATCTCACACCATGTAGAATGGCAATCATTAAAAAGTCAGGAAACAACAGGTGCTGGAGAGGATGTGGAGAAATAGGAACACTTTTACACTGTTGGTGGGACTGTAAACCAGTTCAACCCTTGTGGAAGTCACTGTGGCCATTCCTCAGGGATCTAGAACTAGAAATTCCATTTGACCCAGCCATCCCATTACTGGGTATATACCCAAAGGACTATAAATCATGCTGCTATAAAGACACATGCACACGTATGTTTATTGCGGCATTATACACAATAGCAAAGACTTGGAACCAACCCAAATGTCCAACAATGATAGACTGGATTAAGAAAATGTGGCACATATACACCATGGAATACTAGGCAGCCATAAAAAATGATGAGTTCATATCCTTTGTAGGGACATGGATGAAATTGGAAATCATCGTTCTCAGTAAACTATCGCAAGAACAAAAAACCAAACACCACATCTTCTCACTCATAGGTGGGAATTGAACAATGAGAACACGTGGACACAAGAAGGGGAACATCACACTTCGGGGACTGTTGTGGGGTGGGGGGAGGGGCGAGGGACAGCATTGGGAGATATACCTAATGCTAGATGACGAGTTGGTGGGTGCAGCGCACCAGCATGGCACATGTATACACATGTAGCTTACCTGCACGTTGCGCACATGTACCATAGAGCCTAAAGTATAATAATAATAATAATAATAATAATAATAATGATCAATAGAAAAAAAATAAAAAAAAAAGAAAGGGATAAATTCCTCGACACATACAGTGTCCCATGACTAAACCAGGAAGAAGTTGAATCTCTGAATAGACTAATAACAGGAGCTGAAATTGTGGCAATAATCAATAGCTTACCAACCAAAAAGAGTCCAGGATCAGATGGGTTCACAGCCGAATTCTACCAGAGGTCCAAGGAGGAACTGGAACCATTACTTCAGAAACTATTCCAATCAATAGAAAAAGAGGGAATCCTTCCTAACTCATTTTATGAGGCCAGCATCATGCTGCTACCAAAGCTGGGCAGAGACACAATCAAAAAAGAGAATGTTAGACCAATATCCTTGATGAATATTGATGCAAAAATCCTCAATAAATTACTGGCAAACCGAATCCAGCAGCACATCAGACAGCTTATCCACCATGATCAAGTGGGCTTCATCCCTGGGATGCAAGTCTGGTTCAATATATGCAAATCAATAAATGTAATCCAGCATATAAACAGAACCAAAGTCAAAAACCACATGATTATCTCAATACGTGAAGAAACGGCCTTTGACAAAATTCAACAACCCTTCATGCTAAAAACTCTCAATAAATTGGGTATTGATGGGTCGTATCTCAAAATAATAAGAGCTATTTATGACAAACCCACAGCCAATATCATACTGAATGGGCAAAAACGGGAAGCATTCACTTTGAAAACTGGCACAAGACAGGGATGCCCTCTCTCACCACTTCTATTCAACATAGTGTTGGAAGTTCTGGCCAGGGCAATTAGGCAAGAGAAGGAAATCAAGGGTATTCAATTAGGAAAAAAAGAAGTCAAATTGTCCCTGTTTGCAGATGACGTGATAGTATATCTAGAAAACCCCATTGTCTCAGCCCAAAATCTCCTTAAGCTGATAAGCAACTTCAGCCAAGTCTCAGGATACAAAATCAATGGACAAAAATCACAAGCATTCTTATACATCAATAACAGACAAACAGAGAGCCAAATCATGAGTGAACTCCCATTCACAATTGCTTCAAAGAGAATAAAATACCTAGGAATCCAACTTCCAAGGGATGTGAAGGACCTCTTCAAGGAGAAAACTACAAACCACTGCTCAAGGAAATAAAAGAGGATACAAACAAATGGAAGAACATTCCACGCTCATGGGTAGGAAGAATCAATATCATGAAAATGGCCATCCTTCCCAAGGTAATTTACAGATTCAATGCCATCCCCATCAAGTTACCAATGACTTTCTTCACAGAATTGGAAAAACCTACTTTAAAGTTCATATGGAACCAAAAAAGAGCCCGCATCACCAAGTCAATCCTAAGCCAAAAGAACAAAGCTGGAGGCATCACGCTACCTGACTTCAAACTATACTACAAGGCTACAGTAACCAAAACAGCATGGTACTGGTACCAAACAGAGATATAGATCAATGGAACAGAACAGAGCCGTCAGAAATAATGCCACATATCTACAACAATCTGATCTTTGACAAACTTGACAAAAACAAGAAATGGAGAAAGGATTCCCTATTTAATAAATGGTGCTGGGAAAACTGGCTAGCCACATGTAGAAAGCTGAAACTGGATCCCTTCCTTACACCTTATACAAAAATCAACTCAAGATGGATTAAAGACTTAAACGTTAGACCTAAAACCATAAAAACCCTAGAAGAAAACCTAGGCAATACCATTCAGGACATAGGCATGGGCAAGGACTTCATGTCTAAAACACCAAAAGCAATGGCCACAAAAGCCAAAATTGACAAATGGGATCTAATTAAACTAAAGAGCTTCTGCACAGCAAAGGAAACTACCATCAGAGTGAACAGGCAACCTACACAATGGGAGAAAATTTTCGCAACCTACTCATCTGACAAAGGGCTAATATCCAGAATCTACAATGAACTCCAACAAATTTACAAGAAAACACCAAACAACCCCATCAAAAAGTGGGCGAAGGACATGAACAGACACTCCTCCAAAGAAGACATTTATGCAGCCAAAAAACACATGAAAAAATGCTCACCATCACTGGCCATCAGAGAAATGCAAATCAAAACCACAATGAGATACCATCTCACACCAGTTAGAATGGCAATCATTAAAAAGTCAGGAAACAACAGGTGCTGGAGAGGATGTGGAGAAATAGGAACACTTTTACACTGTTGGTGGGACTGTAAACTAGTTCAACCCTTGTGGAAGTCACTGTGGCGATTCCTCAGGGATCTAGAACTAGAAATTCCATTTGACCCAGCCATCCCATTACTGGGTATATACCCAAAGGACTATAAATCATGCTGCTATAAAGACACATGCACACGTATGTTTATTGCGGCATTATACACAATAGCAAAGACTTGGAACCAACCCAAATGTCCAACAATGATAGACTGGATTAAGAAAATGTGGCACATATACACCATGGAATACTAGGCAGCCATAAAAAATGATGAGTTCATATCCTTTGTAGGGACATGGATGAAACTGGAAATCATCGTTCTCAGTAAACTATCGCAAGAACAAAAAACCAAACACCACATCTTCTCACTCATAGGTGGGAATTGAACAATGAGAACACGTGGACACAAGAAGGGGAACATCACACTTCGGGGACTGTTGTGGGGTGGGGGGAGGGGCGAGGGACAGCATTGGGAGATATACCTAATGCTAGATGACGAGTTGGTGGGTGCAGCGCACCAGCATGGCACATGTATACACATGTAGCTTACCTGCACGTTGCGCACATGTACCATAGAGCCTAAAGTATAATAATAATAATGATAATAATAATAATAATAATAATGATGAAAAGAAAAAAAATTAAAAAAAAAAGAAAGGGATAAATTCCTCGACACATACACTCTCCCATGACTAAACCAGGAAGAAGTTGAATCTCTGAATAGACTAATAACAGGAGCTGAAATTGTGGCAATAATCAATAGCTTACCAACCAAAAAGAGTCCAGGATCAGATGGGTTCACAGCCGAATTCTACCAGAGGTCCAAGGAGGAACTGGAACCATTACTTCAGAAACTATTCCAATCAATAGAAAAAGAGGGATTAATTTCTAACTCATTTTATGAGGCCAGCATCATGCTGCTACCAAAGCTGGGCAGAGACACAATCAAAAAAGAGAATTTTAGACCAATATCCTTGATGAATATTGATGCAAAAATCCTCAATAAATTACTGGCAAACCGAATCCAGCAGCACATCAGACAGCTTATCCACCATGATCAAGTGTGCTTCATCCCTGGGATGCAAGTCTGGTTCAATATACGCAAATCAATAAATGTAATCCAGCATGTAAACAGAACCAAAGTCAAAAACCACATGATTATCTCAATACGTGAAGAAACGGCCTTTGACAAAATTCAACAACCCTTCATGCTAAAAACTCTCAATAAATTGGGTATTGATGGGTCGTATCTCAAAATAATAAGAGCTATTTATGACAAACCCACAGCCAATATCATACTGAGTGGGCAAAAACTGGAAGCATTCACTTTGAAAACTGGCACAAGACAGGGATGCCCTCTCTCACCACTTCTATTCAACATAGTGTTGGAAGTTCTGGCCAGGGCAATTAGGCAAGAGAAGGAAATCAAGGGTATTCAATTAGGAAAAAAGGAAGTCAAATTGTCCCTGTTTGCAGATGACGTGATAGTATATCTAGAAAACCCCATTGTCTCAGCCCAAAATCTCCTTAAGCTGATAAGCAACTTCAGCCAAGTCTCAGGATACAAAATCAATGGACAAAAATCACAAGCATTCTTATACATCAATAACAGACAAACAGAGAGCCAAATCATGAGTGAACTCCCATTCACAATTGCTTCAAAGAGAATAAAATACCTAGGAATCCAACTTCCAAGGGATGTGAAGGACCTCTTCAAGGAGAAAACTACAAACCACTGCTCAAGGAAATAAAAGAGGATACAAACAAATGGAAGAACATTCCACGCTCATGGGTAGGAAGAATCAATATCATGAAAATGGCCATCCTTCCCAAGGTAATTTACAGATTCAATGCCATCCCCATCAAGTTACCAATGACTTTCTTCACAGAATTGGAAAAACCTACTTTAAAGTTCATATGGAACCAAAAAAGAGCCCGCATCACCAAGTCAATCCTAAGCCAAAAGAACAAAGCTGGAGGCATCACGCTACCTGACTTCAAACTATACTACAAGGCTACAGTAACCAAAACAGCATGGTACTGGTACCAAACAGAGATATAGATCAATGGAACAGAACAGAGCCGTCAGAAATAATGCCACATATCTACAACAATCTGATCTTTGACAAACTTGACAAAAACAAGAAATGGAGAAAGGATTCCCTATTTAATAAATGGTGCTGGGAAAACTGGCTAGCCACATGTAGAAAGCTGAAACTGGATCCCTTCCTTACACCTTATACAAAAATCAACTCAAGATGGATTAAAGACTTAAACGTTAGACCTAAAACCATAAAAATCCTAGAAGAAAACCTAGGCAATACCATTCAGGACATAGGCATGGGCAAGGACTTCATGTCTAAAACACCAAAAGCAATGGCAACAAAAGCCAAAATTGACAAATGGGATCTAATTAAACTAAAGAGCTTCTGCACAGCAAAGGAAACTACCATCAGAGTGAACAGGCAACCTACACAATGGGAGAAAATTTTCGCAACCTACTCATCTGACAAAGGGCTAATATCCAGAATCTACAATGAACTCCAACAAATTTACAAGAAAACACCAAACAACCCCATCAAAAAGTGGGCGAAGGACATGAACAGACACTCCTCCAAAGAAGACATTTATGCAGCCAAAAAACACATGAAAAAATGCTCACCATCACTGGCCATCAGAGAAATGCAAATCAAAACCACAATGAGATACCATCTCACACCAGTTAGAATGGCAATCATTAAAAAGTCAGGAAACAACAGGTGCTGGAGAGGATGTGGAGAAACAGGAACACTTTTACACTGTTGGTGGGACTGTAAACCAGTTCAACCCTTGTGGAAGTCACTGTGGCGATTCCTCAGGGATCTAGAACTAGAAATTCCATTTGACCCAGCCATCCCATTACTGGGTATATACCCAAAGGACTATAAATCATGCTGCTATAAAGACACATGCACACGTATGTTTATTGCGGCATTATACACAATAGCAAAGACTTGGAACCAACCCAAATGTCCAACAATGATAGACTGGATTAAGAAAATGTGGCACATATACACCATGGAATACTAGGCAGCCATAAAAAATGATGAGTTCATATCCTTTGTAGGGACATGGATGAAATTGGAAATCATCGTTCTCAGTAAACTATCGCAAGAACAAAAAACCAAACACCACATCTTCTCACTCATAGGTGGGAATTGAACAATGAGAACACGTGGACACAAGAAGGGGAACATCACACTTCGGGGACTGTTGTGGGGTGGGGGGAGGGGCGAGGGACAGCATTGGGAGATATACCTAATGCTAGATGACGAGTTGGTGGGTGCAGCTCACCAGCATGGCACATGTATACACATGTAGCTTACCTGCACGTTGCGCACATGTACCATAGAGCCTAAAGTATAATAATAATAATAATAATAATAATAATGATAAAAAGAAAAAAAATTAAAAAAAAAAGAAAGGGATAAATTCCTCGACACATACACTCTCCCATGACTAAACCAGGAAGAAATTGCATCTCTGAATAGACTAATAACAGGAGCTGAAATTGTGGCAATGATCAATAGCTTACCAACCAAAAAGAGTCCAGGATCAGATGGGTTCACAGCCGAATTCTACCAGAGGTCCAAGTAGGAACTGGAACCATTACTTCATAAACTATTCCAATCAATAGAAAAAGAGGGATTCCTTCCTAACTCATTTTATGAGGCCAGCATCATGCTGCTACCAAAGCTGGGCAGAGACACAATCAAAAAAGAGAATTTTAGACCAATATCCTTGATGAATATTGATGCAAAAATCCTCAATAAATTACTGGCAAACAGAATCCAGCAGCACATCAGACAGCTTATCCACCATGATCAAGTGGGCTTCATCCCTGGGATGCAAGTCTGGTTCTATATACGCAAATCAATAAATGTAATCCAGCATATAAACAGAACCAAAGTCAAAAACCACATGATTATCTCAATACGTGAAGAAACGGCCTTTGACAAAATTCAACAACCCTTCATGCTAAAAACTCTCAATAAATTGGGTATTGATGGGTCGTATCTCAAAATAATAAGAGCTATTTATGACAAACCCACAGCCAATATCATACTGAATGGGCAAAAACGGGAAGCATTCACTATGAAAACTGGCACAAGACAGGGATGCCCTCTCTCACCACTTCTATTCAACATAGTGTTGGAAGTTCTGGCCAGGGCAATTAGGCAAGAGAATGAAATCAAGGGTATTCAATTAGGAAAAAAAGAAGTCAAATTGTCCCTGTTTGCAGATGACGTGATAGTATATCTAGAAAACCCCATTGTCTCAGCCCAAAATCTCCTTAAGCTGATAAGCAACTTCAGCAAAGTCTCAGGATACAAAATCAATGGACAAAAATCACAAGCATTCTTATACATCAATAACAGACAAACAGAGAGCCAAATCATGAGTGAACTCCCATTCACAATTGCTTCAAAGAGAATAAAATACCTAGGAATCCAACTTCCAAGGGATGTGAAGGACCTCTTCAAGGAGAAAACTACAAATCACTGCTCAAGGAAATAAAAGAGGATACAAACAAATGGAAGAACATTCCACGCTCATGGGTAGGAAGAATCAATATCATGAAAATGGCCATCCTTCCCAAGGTAATTTACAGATTCAATGCCATCCCCATCAAGTTACCAATGACTTTCTTCACAGAATTGGAAAAACCTACTTTAAAGTTCATATGGAGCCAAAAAAGAGCCCGCATCACCAAGTCAATCCTAAGCCAAAAGAACAAAGCTGGAGGCATCACGCTACCTGACTTCAAACTATACTACAAGGCTACAGTAACCAAAACAGCATGGTACTGGTACCAAACAGAGATATAGATCAATGGAACAGAACAGAGCCGTCAGAAATAATGCCACATATCTACAACAATCTGATCTTTGACAAACTTGACAAAAACAAGAAATGGAGAAAGGATTCCCTATTTAATAAATGGTGCTGGGAAAACTGGCTAGCCACATGTAGAAAGCTGAAACTGGATCCCTTCCTTACACCTTATACAAAAATCAACTCAAGATGGATTAAAGACTTAAACGTTAGACCTAAAACCATAAAAACCCTAGAAGAAAACCTAGGCAATACCATTCAGGACATAGGCATGGGCAAGGACTTCATGTCTAAAACACCAAAAGCAATGGCCACAAAAGCCAAAATTGACAAATGGGATCTAATTAAACTAAAGAGCTTCTGCACAGCAAAGGAAACTACCATCAGAGTGAACAGGCAACCTACACAATGGGAGAAAATTTTCGCAACCTACTCATCTGACAAAGGGCTAATATCCAGAATCTACAATGAACTCCAACAAATTTACAAGAAAACACCAAACAACCCCATCAAAAAGTGGGCGAAGGACATGAACAGACACTCCTCCAAAGAAGACATTTATGCAGCCAAAAAACACATGAAAAAATGCTCACCATCACTGGCCATCAGAGAAATGCAAATCAAAACCACAATGAGATACCATCTCACACCAGTTAGAATGGCAATCATTAAAAAGTCAGGAAACAACAGGTGCTGGAGAGGATGTGGAGAAATAGGAACACTTTTACACTGTTGGTGGGACTGTAAACTAGTTCAACCCTTGTGGAAGTCACTGTGGCGATTCCTCAGGGATCTAGAACTAGAAATTCCATTTGACCCAGCCATCCCATTACTGGGTATATACCCAAAGGACTATAAATCATGCTGCTATAAAGACACATGCACACGTATGTTTATTGCGGCATTATACACAATAGCAAAGACTTGGAACCAACCCAAATGTCCAACAATGATAGACTGGATTAAGAAAATGTGGCACATATACACCATGGAATACTAGGCAGCCATAAAAAATGATGAGTTCATATCCTTTGTAGGGACATGGATGAAACTGGAAATCATCGTTCTCAGTAAACTATCGCAAGAACAAAAAACCAAACACCACATCTTCTCACTCATAGGTGGGAATTGAACAATGAGAACACGTGGACACAAGAAGGGGAACATCACACTTCGGGGACTGTTGTGGGGTGGGGGGAGGGGCGAGGGACAGCATTGGGAGATATACCTAATGCTAGATGACGAGTTGGTGGGTGCAGCGCACCAGCATGGCACATGTATACACATGTAGCTTACCTGCACGTTGCGCACATGTACCATAGAGCCTAAAGTATAATAATAATAATGATAATAATAATAATAATAATAATGATGAAAAGAAAAAAAATTAAAAAAAAAAGAAAGGGATAAATTCCTCGACACATACACTCTCCCATGACTAAACCAGGAAGAAGTTGAATCTCTGAATAGACTAATAACAGGAGCTGAAATTGTGGCAATAATCAATAGCTTACCAACCAAAAAGAGTCCAGGATCAGATGGGTTCACAGCCGAATTCTACCAGAGGTCCAAGGAGGAACTGGAACCATTACTTCAGAAACTATTCCAATCAATAGAAAAAGAGGGATTAATTTCTAACTCATTTTATGAGGCCAGCATCATGCTGCTACCAAAGCTGGGCAGAGACACAATCAAAAAAGAGAATTTTAGACCAATATCCTTGATGAATATTGATGCAAAAATCCTCAATAAATTACTGGCAAACCGAATCCAGCAGCACATCAGACAGCTTATCCACCATGATCAAGTGTGCTTCATCCCTGGGATGCAAGTCTGGTTCAATATACGCAAATCAATAAATGTAATCCAGCATGTAAACAGAACCAAAGTCAAAAACCACATGATTATCTCAATACGTGAAGAAACGGCCTTTGACAAAATTCAACAACCCTTCATGCTAAAAACTCTCAATAAATTGGGTATTGATGGGTCGTATCTCAAAATAATAAGAGCTATTTATGACAAACCCACAGCCAATATCATACTGAATGGGCAAAAACTGGAAGCATTCACTTTGAAAACTGGCACAAGACAGGGATGCCCTCTCTCACCACTTCTATTCAACATAGTGTTGGAAGTTCTGGCCAGGGCAATTAGGCAAGAGAAGGAAATCAAGGGTATTCAATTAGGAAAAAAGGAAGTCAAATTGTCCCTGTTTGCAGATGACGTGATAGTATATCTAGAAAACCCCATTGTCTCAGCCCAAAATCTCCTTAAGCTGATAAGCAACTTCAGCCAAGTCTCAGGATACAAAATCAATGGACAAAAATCACAAGCATTCTTATACATCAATAACAGACAAACAGAGAGCCAAATCATGAGTGAACTCCCATTCACAATTGCTTCAAAGAGAATAAAATACCTAGGAATCCAACTTCCAAGGGATGTGAAGGACCTCTTCAAGGAGAAAACTACAAACCACTGCTCAAGGAAATAAAAGAGGATACAAACAAATGGAAGAACATTCCACGCTCATGGGTAGGAAGAATCAATATCATGAAAATGGCCATCCTTCCCAAGGTAATTTACAGATTCAATGCCATCCCCATCAAGTTACCAATGACTTTCTTCACAGAATTGGAAAAACCTACTTTAAAGTTCATATGGAACCAAAAAAGAGCCCGCATCACCAAGTCAATCCTAAGCCAAAAGAACAAAGCTGGAGGCATCACGCTACCTGACTTCAAACTATACTACAAGGCTACAGTAACCAAAACAGCATGGTACTGGTACCAAACAGAGATATAGATCAATGGAACAGAACAGAGCCGTCAGAAATAATGCCACATATCTACAACAATCTGATCTTTGACAAACTTGACAAAAACAAGAAATGGAGAAAGGATTCCCTATTTAATAAATGGTGCTGGGAAAACTGGCTAGCCACATGTAGAAAGCTGAAACTGGATCCCTTCCTTACACCTTATACAAAAATCAACTCAAGATGGATTAAAGACTTAAACGTTAGACCTAAAACCATAAAAACCCTAGAAGAAAACCTAGGCAATACCATTCAGGACATAGGCATGGGCAAGGACTTCATGTCTAAAACACCAAAAGCAATGGCCACAAAAGCCAAAATTGACAAATGGGATCTAATTAAACTAAAGAGCTTCTGCACAGCAAAGGAAACTACCATCAGAGTGAACAGGCAACCTACACAATGGGAGAAAATTTTCGCAACCTACTCATCTGACAAAGGGCTAATATCCAGAATCTACAATGAACTCCAACAAATTTACAAGAAAACACCAAACAACCCCATCAAAAAGTGGGCGAAGGACATGAACAGACACTCCTCCAAAGAAGACATTTATGCAGCCAAAAAACACATGAAAAAATGCTCACCATCACTGGCCATCAGAGAAATGCAAATCAAAACCACAATGAGATACCATCTCACACCAGTTAGAATGGCAATCATTAAAAAGTCAGGAAACAACAGGTGCTGGAGAGGATGTGGAGAAATAGGAACACTTTTACACTGTTGGTGGGACTGTAAACCAGTTCAACCCTTGTGGAAGTCACTGTGGCGATTCCTCAGGGATCTAGAACTAGAAATTCCATTTGACCCAGCCATCCCATTACTGGGTATATACCCAAAGGACTATAAATCATGCTGCTATAAAGACACATGCACACGTATGTTTATTGCGGCATTATACACAATAGCAAAGACTTGGAACCAACCCAAATGTCCAACAATGATAGACTGGATTAAGAAAATGTGGCACATATACACCATGGAATACTAGGCAGCCATAAAAAATGATGAGTTCATATCCTTTGTAGGGACATGGATGAAACTGGAAATCATCGTTCTCAGTAAACTATCGCAAGAACAAAAAACCAAACACCACATCTTCTCACTCATAGGTGGGAATTGAACAATGAGAACACGTGGACACAAGAAGGGGAACATCACACTTCGGGGACTGTTGTGGGGTGGGGGGAGGGGCGAGGGACAGCATTGGGAGATATACCTAATGCTAGATGACGAGTTGGTGGGTGCAGCTCACCAGCATGGCACATGTATACACATGTAGCTTACCTGCACGTTGCGCACATGTACCATAGAGCCTAAAGTATAATAATAATAATAATAATAATAATAATGATAAAAAGAAAAAAAATTAAAAAAAAAAGAAAGGGATAAATTCCTCGACACATACACTCTCCCATGACTAAACCAGGAAGAAATTGCATCTCTGAATAGACTAATAACAGGAGCTGAAATTGTGGCAATGATCAATAGCTTACCAACCAAAAAGAGTCCAGGATCAGATGGGTTCACAGCCGAATTCTACCAGAGGTCCAAGTAGGAACTGGAACCATTACTTCATAAACTATTCCAATCAATAGAAAAAGAGGGATTCCTTCCTAACTCATTTTATGAGGCCAGCATCATGCTGCTACCAAAGCTGGGCAGAGACACAATCAAAAAAGAGAATTTTAGACCAATATCCTTGATGAATATTGATGCAAAAATCCTCAATAAATTACTGGCAAACAGAATCCAGCAGCACATCAGACAGCTTATCCACCATGATCAAGTGGGCTTCATCCCTGGGATGCAAGTCTGGTTCTATATACGCAAATCAATAAATGTAATCCAGCATATAAACAGAACCAAAGTCAAAAACCACATGATTATCTCAATACGTGAAGAAACGGCCTTTGACAAAATTCAACAACCCTTCATGCTAAAAACTCTCAATAAATTGGGTATTGATGGGTCGTATCTCAAAATAATAAGAGCTATTTATGACAAACCCACAGCCAATATCATACTGAATGGGCAAAAACGGGAAGCATTCACTATGAAAACTGGCACAAGACAGGGATGCCCTCTCTCACCACTTCTATTCAACATAGTGTTGGAAGTTCTGGCCAGGGCAATTAGGCAAGAGAATGAAATCAAGGGTATTCAATTAGGAAAAAAAGAAGTCAAATTGTCCCTGTTTGCAGATGACGTGATAGTATATCTAGAAAACCCCATTGTCTCAGCCCAAAATCTCCTTAAGCTGATAAGCAACTTCAGCAAAGTCTCAGGATACAAAATCAATGGACAAAAATCACAAGCATTCTTATACATCAATAACAGACAAACAGAGA
The DNA here is from genome assembly GCF_028885655.2 of Pongo abelii. Lineage (NCBI taxonomy): Eukaryota > Metazoa > Chordata > Mammalia > Primates > Hominidae > Pongo > Pongo abelii. The sequence goes on from NC_071997.2 coordinate 4,613,470, forward strand.
GCCAAATCATGAGTGAACTCCCATTCACAATTGCTTCAAAGAGAATAAAATACCTAGGAATCCAACTTCCAAGGGATGTGAAGGACCTCTTCAAGGAGAAAACTACAAATCACTGCTCAAGGAAATAAAAGAGGATACAAACAAATGGAAGAACATTCCACGCTCATGGGTAGGAAGAATCAATATCATGAAAATGGCCATCCTTCCCAAGGTAATTTACAGATTCAATGCCATCCCCATCAAGTTACCAATGACTTTCTTCACAGAATTGGAAAAACCTACTTTAAAGTTCATATGGAGCCAAAAAAGAGCCCGCATCACCAAGTCAATCCTAAGCCAAAAGAACAAAGCTGGAGGCATCACGCTACCTGACTTCAAACTATACTACAAGGCTACAGTAACCAAAACAGCATGGTACTGGTACCAAACAGAGATATAGATCAATGGAACAGAACAGAGCCGTCAGAAATAATGCCACATATCTACAACAATCTGATCTTTGACAAACTTGACAAAAACAAGAAATGGAGAAAGGATTCCCTATTTAATAAATGGTGCTGGGAAAACTGGCTAGCCACATGTAGAAAGCTGAAACTGGATCCCTTCCTTACACCTTATACAAAAATCAACTCAAGATGGATTAAAGACTTAAACGTTAGACCTAAAACCATAAAAACCCTAGAAGAAAACCTAGGCAATACCATTCAGGACATAGGCATGGGCAAGGACTTCATGTCTAAAACACCAAAAGCAATGGCCACAAAAGCCAAAATTGACAAATGGGATCTAATTAAACTAAAGAGCTTCTGCACAGCAAAGGAAACTACCATCAGAGTGAACAGGCAACCTACACAATGGGAGAAAATTTTCGCAACCTACTCATCTGACAAAGGGCTAATATCCAGAATCTACAATGAACTCCAACAAATTTACAAGAAAACACCAAACAACCCCATCAAAAAGTGGGCGAAGGACATGAACAGACACTCCTCCAAAGAAGACATTTATGCAGCCAAAAAACACATGAAAAAATGCTCACCATCACTGGCCATCAGAGAAATGCAAATCAAAACCACAATGAGATACCATCTCACACCAGTTAGAATGGCAATCATTAAAAAGTCAGGAAACAACAGGTGCTGGAGAGGATGTGGAGAAATAGGAACACTTTTACACTGTTGGTGGGACTGTAAACTAGTTCAACCCTTGTGGAAGTCACTGTGGCGATTCCTCAGGGATCTAGAACTAGAAATTCCATTTGACCCAGCCATCCCATTACTGGGTATATACCCAAAGGACTATAAATCATGCTGCTATAAAGACACATGCACACGTATGTTTATTGCGGCATTATACACAATAGCAAAGACTTGGAACCAACCCAAATGTCCAACAATGATAGACTGGATTAAGAAAATGTGGCACATATACACCATGGAATACTAGGCAGCCATAAAAAATGATGAGTTCATATCCTTTGTAGGGACATGGATGAAACTGGAAATCATCGTTCTCAGTAAACTATCGCAAGAACAAAAAACCAAACACCACATCTTCTCACTCATAGGTGGGAATTGAACAATGAGAACACGTGGACACAAGAAGGGGAACATCACACTTCGGGGACTGTTGTGGGGTGGGGGGAGGGGCGAGGGACAGCATTGGGAGATATACCTAATGCTAGATGACGAGTTGGTGGGTGCAGCGCACCAGCATGGCACATGTATACACATGTAGCTTACCTGCACGTTGCGCACATGTACCATAGAGCCTAAAGTATAATAATAATAATGATAATAATAATAATAATAATAATGATGAAAAGAAAAAAAATTAAAAAAAAAAGAAAGGGATAAATTCCTCGACACATACACTCTCCCATGACTAAACCAGGAAGAAGTTGAATCTCTGAATAGACTAATAACAGGAGCTGAAATTGTGGCAATAATCAATAGCTTACCAACCAAAAAGAGTCCAGGATCAGATGGGTTCACAGCCGAATTCTACCAGAGGTCCAAGGAGGAACTGGAACCATTACTTCAGAAACTATTCCAATCAATAGAAAAAGAGGGATTAATTTCTAACTCATTTTATGAGGCCAGCATCATGCTGCTACCAAAGCTGGGCAGAGACACAATCAAAAAAGAGAATTTTAGACCAATATCCTTGATGAATATTGATGCAAAAATCCTCAATAAATTACTGGCAAACCGAATCCAGCAGCACATCAGACAGCTTATCCACCATGATCAAGTGTGCTTCATCCCTGGGATGCAAGTCTGGTTCAATATACGCAAATCAATAAATGTAATCCAGCATGTAAACAGAACCAAAGTCAAAAACCACATGATTATCTCAATACGTGAAGAAACGGCCTTTGACAAAATTCAACAACCCTTCATGCTAAAAACTCTCAATAAATTGGGTATTGATGGGTCGTATCTCAAAATAATAAGAGCTATTTATGACAAACCCACAGCCAATATCATACTGAATGGGCAAAAACTGGAAGCATTCACTTTGAAAACTGGCACAAGACAGGGATGCCCTCTCTCACCACTTCTATTCAACATAGTGTTGGAAGTTCTGGCCAGGGCAATTAGGCAAGAGAAGGAAATCAAGGGTATTCAATTAGGAAAAAAGGAAGTCAAATTGTCCCTGTTTGCAGATGACGTGATAGTATATCTAGAAAACCCCATTGTCTCAGCCCAAAATCTCCTTAAGCTGATAAGCAACTTCAGCCAAGTCTCAGGATACAAAATCAATGGACAAAAATCACAAGCATTCTTATACATCAATAACAGACAAACAGAGAGCCAAATCATGAGTGAACTCCCATTCACAATTGCTTCAAAGAGAATAAAATACCTAGGAATCCAACTTCCAAGGGATGTGAAGGACCTCTTCAAGGAGAAAACTACAAACCACTGCTCAAGGAAATAAAAGAGGATACAAACAAATGGAAGAACATTCCACGCTCATGGGTAGGAAGAATCAATATCATGAAAATGGCCATCCTTCCCAAGGTAATTTACAGATTCAATGCCATCCCCATCAAGTTACCAATGACTTTCTTCACAGAATTGGAAAAACCTACTTTAAAGTTCATATGGAACCAAAAAAGAGCCCGCATCACCAAGTCAATCCTAAGCCAAAAGAACAAAGCTGGAGGCATCACGCTACCTGACTTCAAACTATACTACAAGGCTACAGTAACCAAAACAGCATGGTACTGGTACCAAACAGAGATATAGATCAATGGAACAGAACAGAGCCGTCAGAAATAATGCCACATATCTACAACAATCTGATCTTTGACAAACTTGACAAAAACAAGAAATGGAGAAAGGATTCCCTATTTAATAAATGGTGCTGGGAAAACTGGCTAGCCACATGTAGAAAGCTGAAACTGGATCCCTTCCTTACACCTTATACAAAAATCAACTCAAGATGGATTAAAGACTTAAACGTTAGACCTAAAACCATAAAAATCCTAGAAGAAAACCTAGGCAATACCATTCAGGACATAGGCATGGGCAAGGACTTCATGTCTAAAACACCAAAAGCAATGGCAACAAAAGCCAAAATTGACAAATGGGATCTAATTAAACTAAAGAGCTTCTGCACAGCAAAGGAAACTACCATCAGAGTGAACAGGCAACCTACACAATGGGAGAAAATTTTCGCAACCTACTCATCTGACAAAGGGCTAATATCCAGAATCTACAATGAACTCCAACAAATTTACAAGAAAACACCAAACAACCCCATCAAAAAGTGGGCGAAGGACATGAACAGACACTCCTCCAAAGAAGACATTTATGCAGCCAAAAAACACATGAAAAAATGCTCACCATCACTGGCCATCAGAGAAATGCAAATCAAAACCACAATGAGATACCATCTCACACCAGTTAGAATGGCAATCATTAAAAAGTCAGGAAACAACAGGTGCTGGAGAGGATGTGGAGAAATAGGAACACTTTTACACTGTTGGTGGGACTGTAAACCAGTTCAACCCTTGTGGAAGTCACTGTGGCGATTCCTCAGGGATCTAGAACTAGAAATTCCATTTGACCCAGCCATCCCATTACTGGGTATATACCCAAAGGACTATAAATCATGCTGCTATAAAGACACATGCACACGTATGTTTATTGCGGCATTATACACAATAGCAAAGACTTGGAACCAACCCAAATGTCCAACAATGATAGACTGGATTAAGAAAATGTGGCACATATACACCATGGAATACTAGGCAGCCATAAAAAATGATGAGTTCATATCCTTTGTAGGGACATGGATGAAATTGGAAATCATCGTTCTCAGTAAACTATCGCAAGAACAAAAAACCAAACACCACATCTTCTCACTCATAGGTGGGAATTGAAAAATGAGAACACGTGGACACAAGAAGGGGAACATCACACTTCGGGGACTGTTGTGGGGTGGGGGGAGGGGCGAGGGACAGCATTGGGAGATATACCTAATGCTAGATGACGAGTTGGTGGGTGCAGCTCACCAGCATGGCACATGTATACACATGTAGCTTACCTGCACGTTGCGCACATGTACCATAGAGCCTAAAGTATAATAATAATAATAATAATAATAATAATGATAAAAAGAAAAAAAATTAAAAAAAAAAGAAAGGGATAAATTCCTCGACACATACACTCTCCCATGACTAAACCAGGAAGAAATTGCATCTCTGAATAGACTAATAACAGGAGCTGAAATTGTGGCAATGATCAATAGCTTACCAACCAAAAAGAGTCCAGGATCAGATGGGTTCACAGCCGAATTCTACCAGAGGTCCAAGTAGGAACTGGAACCATTACTTCATAAACTATTCCAATCAATAGAAAAAGAGGGATTCCTTCCTAACTCATTTTATGAGGCCAGCATCATGCTGCTACCAAAGCTGGGCAGAGACACAATCAAAAAAGAGAATTTTAGACCAATATCCTTGATGAATATTGATGCAAAAATCCTCAATAAATTACTGGCAAACAGAATCCAGCAGCACATCAGACAGCTTATCCACCATGATCAAGTGGGCTTCATCCCTGGGATGCAAGTCTGGTTCTATATACGCAAATCAATAAATGTAATCCAGCATATAAACAGAACCAAAGTCAAAAACCACATGATTATCTCAATACGTGAAGAAACGGCCTTTGACAAAATTCAACAACCCTTCATGCTAAAAACTCTCAATAAATTGGGTATTGATGGGTCGTATCTCAAAATAATAAGAGCTATTTATGACAAACCCACAGCCAATATCATACTGAATGGGCAAAAACGGGAAGCATTCACTATGAAAACTGGCACAAGACAGGGATGCCCTCTCTCACCACTTCTATTCAACATAGTGTTGGAAGTTCTGGCCAGGGCAATTAGGCAAGAGAATGAAATCAAGGGTATTCAATTAGGAAAAAAAGAAGTCAAATTGTCCCTGTTTGCAGATGACGTGATAGTATATCTAGAAAACCCCATTGTCTCAGCCCAAAATCTCCTTAAGCTGATAAGCAACTTCAGCAAAGTCTCAGGATACAAAATCAATGGACAAAAATCACAAGCATTCTTATACATCAATAACAGACAAACAGAGAGCCAAATCATGAGTGAACTCCCATTCACAATTGCTTCAAAGAGAATAAAATACCTAGGAATCCAACTTCCAAGGGATGTGAAGGACCTCTTCAAGGAGAAAACTACAAATCACTGCTCAAGGAAATAAAAGAGGATACAAACAAATGGAAGAACATTCCACGCTCATGGGTAGGAAGAATCAATATCATGAAAATGGCCATCCTTCCCAAGGTAATTTACAGATTCAATGCCATCCCCATCAAGTTACCAATGACTTTCTTCACAGAATTGGAAAAACCTACTTTAAAGTTCATATGGAGCCAAAAAAGAGCCCGCATCACCAAGTCAATCCTAAGCCAAAAGAACAAAGCTGGAGGCATCACGCTACCTGACTTCAAACTATACTACAAGGCTACAGTAACCAAAACAGCATGGTACTGGTACCAAACAGAGATATAGATCAATGGAACAGAACAGAGCCGTCAGAAATAATGCCACATATCTACAACAATCTGATCTTTGACAAACTTGACAAAAACAAGAAATGGAGAAAGGATTCCCTATTTAATAAATGGTGCTGGGAAAACTGGCTAGCCACATGTAGAAAGCTGAAACTGGATCCCTTCCTTACACCTTATACAAAAATCAACTCAAGATGGATTAAAGACTTAAACGTTAGACCTAAAACCATAAAAACCCTAGAAGAAAACCTAGGCAATACCATTCAGGACATAGGCATGGGCAAGGACTTCATGTCTAAAACACCAAAAGCAATGGCCACAAAAGCCAAAATTGACAAATGGGATCTAATTAAACTAAAGAGCTTCTGCACAGCAAAGGAAACTACCATCAGAGTGAACAGGCAACCTACACAATGGGAGAAAATTTTCGCAACCTACTCATCTGACAAAGGGCTAATATCCAGAATCTACAATGAACTCCAACAAATTTACAAGAAAACACCAAACAACCCCATCAAAAAGTGGGCGAAGGACATGAACAGACACTCCTCCAAAGAAGACATTTATGCAGCCAAAAAACACATGAAAAAATGCTCACCATCACTGGCCATCAGAGAAATGCAAATCAAAACCACAATGAGATACCATCTCACACCAGTTAGAATGGCAATCATTAAAAAGTCAGGAAACAACAGGTGCTGGAGAGGATGTGGAGAAATAGGAACACTTTTACACTGTTGGTGGGACTGTAAACTAGTTCAACCCTTGTGGAAGTCACTGTGGCGATTCCTCAGGGATCTAGAACTAGAAGTTCCATTTGACCCAGCCATCCCATTACTGGGTATATACCCAAAGGACTATAAATCATGCTGCTATAAAGACACATGCACACGTATGTTTATTGCGGCATTATACACAATAACAAAGACTTGGAACCAACCAAAATGTCCAACAATGATAGACTGGATTAAGAAAATGTGGCACATATACACCATGGAATACTAGGCAGCCATAAAAAATGATGAGTTCATATCCTTTGTAGGGACATGGATGAAATTGGAAATCATCGTTCTCAGTAAACTATCGCAATAACAAAAAACCAAACACCACATATTCTCACTCATAGGTGGGAATTGAACAATGAGAACACGTGGACACAAGAAGGGGAACATCACACTTCGGGGACTGTTGTGGGGTGGGGGGAGGGGCGAGGGACAGCATTGGGAGATATACCTAATGCTAGATGACGAGTTGGTGGGTGCAGCGCACCAGCATGGCACATGTATACACATGTAGCTTACCTGCACGTTGCGCACATGTACCATAGAGCCTAAAGTATAATAATAATAATGATAATAATAATAATAATAATAATGATGAAAAGAAAAAAAATTAAAAAAAAAAGAAAGGGATAAATTCCTCGACACATACACTCTCCCATGACTAAACCAGGAAGAAGTTGAATCTCTGAATAGACTAATAACAGGAGCTGAAATTGTGGCAATAATCAATAGCTTACCAACCAAAAAGAGTCCAGGATCAGATGGGTTCACAGCCGAATTCTACCAGAGGTCCAAGGAGGAACTGGAACCATTACTTCAGAAACTATTCCAATCAATAGAAAAAGAGGGATTAATTTCTAACTCATTTTATGAGGCCAGCATCATGCTGCTACCAAAGCTGGGCAGAGACACAATCAAAAAAGAGAATTTTAGACCAATATCCTTGATGAATATTGATGCAAAAATCCTCAATAAATTACTGGCAAACCGAATCCAGCAGCACATCAGACAGCTTATCCACCATGATCAAGTGTGCTTCATCCCTGGGATGCAAGTCTGGTTCAATATACGCAAATCAATAAATGTAATCCAGCATATAAACAGAACCAAAGTCAAAAACCACATGATTATCTCAATACGTGAAGAAACGGCCTTTGACAAAATTCAACAACCCTTCATGCTAAAAACTCTCAATAAATTGGGTATTGATGGGTCGTATCTCAAAATAATAAGAGCTATTTATGACAAACCCACAGCCAATATCATACTGAATGGGCAAAAACTGGAAGCATTCACTTTGAAAACTGGCACAAGACAGGGATGCCCTCTCTCACCACTTCTATTCAACATAGTGTTGGAAGTTCTGGCCAGGGCAATTAGGCAAGAGAAGGAAATCAAGGGTATTCAATTAGGAAAAAAGGAAGTAAAATTGTCCCTGTTTGCAGATGACGTGATAGTATATCTAGAAAACCCCATTGTCTCAGCCCAAAATCTCCTTAAGCTGATAAGCAACTTCAGCCAAGTCTCAGGATACAAAATCAATGGACAAAAATCACAAGCATTCTTATACATCAATAACAGACAAACAGAGAGCCAAATCATGAGTGAACTCCCATTCACAATTGCTTCAAAGAGAATAAAATACCTAGGAATCCAACTTCCAAGGGATGTGAAGGACCTCTTCAAGGAGAAAACTACAAACCACTGCTCAAGGAAATAAAAGAGGATACAAACAAATGGAAGAACATTCCACGCTCATGGGTAGGAAGAATCAATATCATGAAAATGGCCATCCTTCCCAAGGTAATTTACAGATTCAATGCCATCCCCATCAAGTTACCAATGACTTTCTTCACAGAATTGGAAAAACCTACTTTAAAGTTCATATGGAACCAAAAAAGAGCCCGCATCACCAAGTCAATCCTAAGCCAAAAGAACAAAGCTGGAGGCATCACGCTACCTGACTTCAAACTATACTACAAGGCTACAGTAACCAAAACAGCATGGTACTGGTACCAAACAGAGATATAGATCAATGGAACAGAACAGAGCCGTCAGAAATAATGCCACATATCTACAACAATCTGATCTTTGACAAACTTGACAAAAACAAGAAATGGAGAAAGGATTCCCTATTTAATAAATGGTGCTGGGAAAACTGGCTAGCCACATGTAGAAAGCTGAAACTGGATCCCTTAATTACACCTTATACAAAAATCAACTCAAGATGGATTAAAGACTTAAACGTTAGACCTAAAACCATAAAAACCCTAGAAGAAAACCTAGGCAATACCATTCAGGACATAGGCATGGGCAAGGACTTCATGTCTAAAACACCAAAAGCAATGGCCACAAAAGCCAAAATTGACAAATGGGATCTAATTAAACTAAAGAGCTTCTGCACAGCAAAGGAAACTACCATCAGAGTGAACAGGCAACCTACACAATGGGAGAAAATTTTCGTAACCTACTCATCTGACAAAGGGCTAATATCCAGAATCTACAATGAACTCCAACAAATTTACAAGAAAACACCAAACAACCCCATCAAAAAGTGGGCGAAGGACATGAACAGACACTCCTCCAAAGAAGACATTTATGCAGCCAAAAAACACATGAAAAAATGCTCACCATCACTGGCCATCAGAGAAATGCAAATCAAAACCACAATGAGATACCATCTCACACCATGTAGAATGGCAATCATTAAAAAGTCAGGAAACAACAGGTGCTGGAGAGGATGTGGAGAAATAGGAACACTTTTACACTGTTGGTGGGACTGTAAACCAGTTCAACCCTTGTGGAAGTCACTGTGGCCATTCCTCAGGGATCTAGAACTAGAAATTCCATTTGACCCAGCCATCCCATTACTGGGTATATACCCAAAGGACTATAAATCATGCTGCTATAAAGACACATGCACACGTATGTTTATTGCGGCATTATACACAATAGCAAAGACTTGGAACCAACCCAAATGTCCAACAATGATAGACTGGATTAAGAAAATGTGGCACATATACACCATGGAATACTAGGCAGCCATAAAAAATGATGAGTTCATATCCTTTGTAGGGACATGGATGAAATTGGAAATCATCGTTCTCAGTAAACTATCGCAAGAACAAAAAACCAAACACCACATCTTCTCACTCATAGGTGGGAATTGAACAATGAGAACACGTGGACACAAGAAGGGGAACATCACACTTCGGGGACTGTTGTGGGGTGGGGGGAGGGGCGAGGGACAGCATTGGGAGATATACCTAATGCTAGATGACGAGTTGGTGGGTGCAGCGCACCAGCATGGCACATGTATACACATGTAGCTTACCTGCACGTTGCGCACATGTACCATAGAGCCTAAAGTATAATAATAATAATAATAATAATAATAATAATGATCAATAGAAAAAAAATAAAAAAAAAAGAAAGGGATAAATTCCTCGACACATACAGTGTCCCATGACTAAACCAGGAAGAAGTTGAATCTCTGAATAGACTAATAACAGGAGCTGAAATTGTGGCAATAATCAATAGCTTACCAACCAAAAAGAGTCCAGGATCAGATGGGTTCACAGCCGAATTCTACCAGAGGTCCAAGGAGGAACTGGAACCATTACTTCAGAAACTATTCCAATCAATAGAAAAAGAGGGAATCCTTCCTAACTCATTTTATGAGGCCAGCATCATGCTGCTACCAAAGCTGGGCAGAGACACAATCAAAAAAGAGAATGTTAGACCAATATCCTTGATGAATATTGATGCAAAAATCCTCAATAAATTACTGGCAAACCGAATCCAGCAGCACATCAGACAGCTTATCCACCATGATCAAGTGGGCTTCATCCCTGGGATGCAAGTCTGGTTCAATATATGCAAATCAATAAATGTAATCCAGCATATAAACAGAACCAAAGTCAAAAACCACATGATTATCTCAATACGTGAAGAAACGGCCTTTGACAAAATTCAACAACCCTTCATGCTAAAAACTCTCAATAAATTGGGTATTGATGGGTCGTATCTCAAAATAATAAGAGCTATTTATGACAAACCCACAGCCAATATCATACTGAATGGGCAAAAACTGGAAGCATTCACTTTGAAAACTGGCACAAGACAGGGATGCCCTCTCTCACCACTTCTATTCAACATAGTGTTGGAAGTTCTGGCCAGGGCAATTAGGCAAGAGAAGGAAATCAAGGGTATTCAATTAGGAAAAAAAGAAGTCAAATTGTCCCTGTTTGCAGATGACGTGATAGTATATCTAGAAAACCCCATTGTCTCAGCCCAAAATCTCCTTAAGCTGATAAGCAACTTCAGCAAAGTCTCAGGATACAAAATCAATGGACAAAAATCACAAGCATTCTTATACATCAATAACAGACAAACAGAGAGCCAAATCATGAGTGAACTCCCATTCACAATTGCTTCAAAGAGAATAAAATACCTAGGAATCCAACTTCCAAGGGATGTGAAGGACCTCTTCAAGGAGAAAACTACAAACCACTGCTCAAGGAAATAAAAGAGGATACAAACAAATGGAAGAACATTCCACGCTCATGGGTAGGAAGAATCAATATCATGAAAATGGCCATCCTTCCCAAGGTAATTTACAGATTCAATGCCATCCCCATCAAGTTACCAATGACTTTCTTCACAGAATTGGAAAAACCTACTTTAAAGTTCATATGGAACCAAAAAAGAGCCCGCATCACCAAGTCAATCCTAAGCCAAAAGAACAAAGCTGGAGGCATCACGCTACCTGACTTCAAACTATACTACAAGGCTACAGTAACCAAAACAGCATGGTACTGGTACCAAACAGAGATATAGATCAATGGAACAGAACAGAGCCGTCAGAAATAATGCCACATATCTACAACAATCTGATCTTTGACAAACTTGACAAAAACAAGAAATGGAGAAAGGATTCCCTATTTAATAAATGGTGCTGGGAAAACTGGCTAGCCACATGTAGAAAGCTGAAACTGGATCCCTTCCTTACACCTTATACAAAAATCAACTCAAGATGGATTAAAGACTTAAACGTTAGACCTAAAACCATAAAAACCCTAGAAGAAAACCTAGGCAATACCATTCAGGACATAGGCATGTGCAAGGACTTCATGTCTAAAACACCAAAAGCAATGGCCACAAAAGCCAAAATTGACAAATGGGATCTAATTAAACTAAAGAGCTTCTGCACAGCAAAGGAAACTACCATCAGAGTGAACAGGCAACCTACACAATGGGAGAAAATTTTCGCAACCTACTCATCTGACAAAGGGCTAATATCCAGAATCTACAATGAACTCCAACAAATTTACAAGAAAACACCAAACAACCCCATCAAAAAGTGGGCGAAGGACATGAACAGACACTCCTCCAAAGAAGACATTTATGCAGCCAAAAAACACATGAAAAAATGCTCACCATCACTGGCCATCAGAGAAATGCAAATCAAAACCACAATGAGATACCATCTCACACCAGTTAGAATGGCAATCATTAAAAAGTCAGGAAACAACAGGTGCTGGAGAGGATGTGGAGAAATAGGAACACTTTTACACTGTTGGTGGGACTGTAAACTAGTTCAACCCTTGTGGAAGTCACTGTGGCGATTCCTCAGGGATCTAGAACTAGAAATTCCATTTGACCCAGCCATCCCATTACTGGGTATATACCCAAAGGACTATAAATCATGCTGCTATAAAGACACATGCACACGTATGTTTATTGCGGCATTATACACAATAGCAAAGACTTGGAACCAACCCAAATGTCCAACAATGATAGACTGGATTAAGAAAATGTGGCACATATACACCATGGAATACTAGGCAGCCATAAAAAATGATGAGTTCATATCCTTTGTAGGGACATGGATGAAACTGGAAATCATCGTTCTCAGTAAACTATCGCAAGAACAAAAAACCAAACACCACATCTTCTCACTCATAGGTGGGAATTGAACAATGAGAACACGTGGACACAAGAAGGGGAACATCACACTTCGGGGACTGTTGTGGGGTGGGGGGAGGGGCGAGGGACAGCATTGGGAGATATACCTAATGCTAGATGACGAGTTGGTGGGTGCAGCGCACCAGCATGGCACATGTATACACATGTAGCTTACCTGCACGTTGCGCACATGTACCATAGAGCCTAAAGTATAATAATAATAATAATAAGAATAATAATAATGATAAAAAGAAAAAAAATTAAAAAAAAAGAAAGGGATAAATTCCTCGACACATACACTCTCCCATGACTAAACCAGGAAGAAGTTGAATCTCTGAATAGACTAATAACAGGAGCTGAAATTGTGGCAATAATCAATAGCTTACCAACCAAAAAGAGTCCAGGATCAGATGGGTTCACAGCCGAATTCTACCAGAGGTCCAAGGAGGAACTGGAACCATTACTTCAGAAACTATTCCAATCAATAGAAAAAGAGGGTATCCTTCCTAACTCATTTTATGAGGCCAGCATCATGCTGCTACCAAAGCTGGGCAGAGACACAATCAAAAAAGAGGATTTTAGACCAATATCCTTGATGAATATTGATGCAAAAATCCTCAATAAATTACTGGCAAACCGAATCCAGCAGCACATCAGACAGCTTATCCACCATGATCAAGTGGGCTTCATCCCTGGGATGCAAGTCTGGTTCAATATACGCAAATCAATAAATGTAATCCAGCATATAAACAGAACCAAAGTCAAAAACCACATGATTATCTCAATACGTGAAGAAACGGCCTTTGACAAAATTCAACAACCCTTCATGCTAAAAACTCTCAATAAATTGGGTATTGATGGGTCGTATCTCAAAATAATAAGAGCTATTTATGACAAACCCACAGCCAACATCATACTGAATGGGCAAAAACTGGAAGCATTCACTTTGAAAACTGGCACAAGACAGGGATGCCCTCTCTCACCACTTCTATTCAACATAGTGTTGGAAGTTCTGGCCAGGGCAATTAGGCAAGAGAAGGAAATCAAGGGTATTCAATTAGGAAAAAAAGAAGTCAAATTGTCCCTGTTTGCAGATGACGTGATAGTATATCTAGAAAACCCCATTGTCTCAGCCCAAAATCTCCTTAAGCTGATAAGCAACTTCAGCAAAGTCTCAGGATACAAAATCAATGGACAAAAATCACAAGCATTCTTATACATCAATAACAGACAAACAGAGAGCCAAATCATGAGTGAACTCCCATTCACAATTGTTTCAAAGAGAATAAAATACCTAGGAATCCAACTTCCAAGGGATGTGAAGGACCTCTTCAAGGAGAAAACTACAAACCACTGCTCAAGGAAATAAAAGAGGATACAAACAAATGGAAGAACATTCCACGCTCATGGGTAGGAAGAATCAATATCATGAAAATGGCCATCCTTCCCAAGGTAATTTACAGATTCAATGCCATCCCCATCAAGTTACCAATGACTTTCTTCACAGAATTGGAAAAAACTACTTTAAAGTTCATATGGAACCAAAAAAGAGCCCGCATCACCAAGTCAATCCTAAGCCAAAAGAACAAAGCTGGAGGCATCACGCTACCTGACTTCAAACTATACTACAAGGCTACAGTAACCAAAACAGCATGGTACTGGTACCAAACAGAGATATAGATCAATGGAACAGAACAGAGCCGTCAGAAATAATGCCACATATCTACAACAATCTGATCTTTGACAAACTTGACAAAAACAAGAAATGGAGAAAGGATTCCCTATTTAATAAATGGTGCTGGGAAAACTGGCTAGCCACATGTAGAAAGCTGAAACTGGATCCCTTCCTTACACCTTATACAAAAATCAACTCAAGATGGATTAAAGACTTAAACGTTAGACCTAAAACCATAAAAACCCTAGAAGAAAACCTAGGCAATACCATTCAGGACATAGGCATGGGCAAGGACTTCATGTCTAAAACACCAAAAGCAATGGCCACAAAAGCCAAAATTGACAAATGGGATCTAATTAAACTAAAGAGCTTCTGCACAGCAAAGGAAACTACCATCAGAGTGAACAGGCAACCTACACAATGGGAGAAAATTTTCGCAACCTACTCATCTGACAAAGGGCTAATATCCAGAAACTACAATGAACTCCAACAAATTTACAAGAAAACACCAAACAACCCCATCAAAAAGTGGGCGAAGGACATGAACAGACACTCCTCCAAAGAAGACATTTATGCAGCCAAAAAACACATGAAAAAATGCACACCATCACTGGCCATCAGAGAAATGCAAATCAAAACCACAATGAGATACCATCTCACACCAGTTAGAATGGCAATCATTAAAAAGTCAGGAAACAACAGGTGCTGGAGAGGATGTGGAGAAATAGGAACACTTTTACACTGTTGGTGGGACTGTAAACCAGTTCAACCCTTGTGGAAGTCACTGTGGCGATTCCTCAGGGATCTAGAACTAGAAATTCCATTTGACCCAGCCATCCCATTACTGGGTATATACCCAAAGGACTATAAATCATGCTGCTATAAAGACACATGCACACGTATGTTTATTGCGGCATTATACACAATAGCAAAGACTTGGAACCAACCCAAATGTCCAACAATGATAGACTGGATTAAGAAAATGTGGCACATATACACCATGGAATACTAGGCAGCCATAAAAAATGATGAGTTCATATCCTTTGTAGGGACATGGATGAAACTGGAAATCATCGTTCTCAGTAAACTATCGCAAGAACAAAAAACCAAACACCACATCTTCTCACTCATAGGTGGGAATTGAACAATGAGAACACGTGGACACAAGAAGGGGAACATCACACTTCGGGGACTGTTGTGGGGTGGGGGGAGGGGCGAGGGACAGCATTGGGAGATATACCTAATGCTAGATGACGAGTTGGTGGGTGCAGCGCACCAGCATGGCACATGTATACACATGTAGCTTACCTGCACGTTGCGCACATGTACCATAGAGCCTAAAGTATAATAATAATAATAATAAGAATAATAATAATGATAAAAAGAAAAAAAATTTAAAAAAAAAGAAAGGGATAAATTCCTCGACACATACACTCTCCCATGACTAAACCAGGAAGAAGTTGAATCTCTGAATAGACTAATAACAGGAGCTGAAATTATGGCAATAATCAATAGCTTACCAACCAAAAAGAGTCCAGGATCAGATGGGTTCACAGCCGAATTCTACCAGAGGTCCAAGGAGGAACTGGAACCATTACTTCAGAAACTATTCCAATCAATAGAAAAAGAGGGTATCCTTCCTAACTCATTTTATGAGGCCAGCATCATGCTGCTACCAAAGCTGGGAAGAGACACAATCAAAAAAGAGGATTTTAGACCAATATCCTTGATGAATATTGATGCAAAAATCCTCAATAAATTACTGGCAAACCGAATCCAGCAGCACATCAGACAGCTTATCCACCATGATCAAGTGGGCTTCATCCCTGGGATGCAAGTCTGGTTCAATATACGCAAATCAATAAATGTAATCCAGCATATAAACAGAACCAAAGTCAAAAACCACATGATTATCTCAATACGTGAAGAAACGGCCTTTGACAAAATTCAACAACCCTTCATGCTAAAAACTCTCAATAAATTGGGTATTGATGGGTCGTATCTCAAAATAATAAGAGCTATTTATGACAAACCCACAGCCAACATCATACTGAATGGGCAAAAACTGGAAGCATTCACTTTGAAAACTGGCACAAGACAGGGATGCCCTCTCTCACCACTTCTATTCAACATAGTGTTGGAAGTTCTGGCCAGGGCAATTAGGCAAGAGAAGGAAATCAAGGGTATTCAATTAGGAAAAAAAGAAGTCAAATTGTCCCTGTTTGCAGATGACGTGATAGTATATCTAGAAAACCCCATTGTCTCAGCCCAAAATCTCCTTAAGCTGATAAGCAACTTCAGCAAAGTCTCAGGATACAAAATCAATGGACAAAAATCACAAGGATTCTTATACATCAATAACAGACAAACAGAGAGCCAAATCATGAGTGAACTCCCATTCACAATTGCTTCAAAGAGAATAAAATACCTAGGAATCCAACTTACAAGGGATGTGAAGGACCTCTTCAAGGAGAAAACTACAAACCACTGCTCAAGGAAATAAAAGAGGATACAAACAAATGGAAGAACATTCCACGCTCATGGGTAGGAAGAATCAATATCATGAAAATGGCCATCCTTCCCAAGGTAATTTACAGATTCAATGCCATCCCCATCAAGTTACCAATGACTTTCTTCACAGAATTGGAAAAACCTACTTTAAAGTTCATATGGAACCAAAAAAGAGCCCGCATCACCAAGTCAATCCTAAGCCAAAAGAACAAAGCTGGAGGCATCACGCTACCTGACTTCAAACTATACTACAAGGCTACAGTAACCAAAACAGCATGGTACTGGTACCAAACAGAGATATAGATCAATGGAACAGAACAGAGCCGTCAGAAATAATGCCACATATCTACAACAATCTGATCTTTGACAAACTTGACAAAAACAAGAAATGGAGAAAGGATTCCCTATTTAATAAATGGTGCTGGGAAAACTGGCTAGCCACATGTAGAAAGCTGAAACTGGATCCCTTCCTTACACCTTATACAAAAATCAACTCAAGATGGATTAAAGACTTAAACGTTAGACCTAAAACCATAAAAACCCTAGAAGAAAACCTAGGCAATACCATTCAGGACATAGGCATGGGCAAGGACTTCATGTCTAAAACACCAAAAGCAATGGCCACAAAAGCCAAAATTGACAAATGGGATCTAATTAAACTAAAGAGCTTCTGCACAGCAAAGGAAACTACCATCAGAGAGAACAGGCAACCTACACAATGGGAGAAAATTTTCGCAACCTACTCATCTGACAAAGGGCTAATATCCAGAAACTACAATGAACTCCAACAAATTTACAAGAAAACACCAAACAACCCCATCAAAAAGTGGGCGAAGGACATGAACAGACACTCCTCCAAAGAAGACATTTATGCAGCCAAAAAACACATGAAAAAATGCTCACCATCACTGGCCATCAGAGAAATGCAAATCAAAACCACAATGAGATACCATCTCACACCAGTTAGAATGGCAATCATTAAAAAGTCAGGAAACAACAGGTGCTGGAGAGGATGTGGAGAAATAGGAACACTTTTACACTGTTGGTGGGACTGTAAACTAATTCAACCCTTGTGGAAGTCACTGTGGCGATTCCTCAGGGATCTAGAACTAGAAATTCCATTTGACCCAGCCATCCCATTACTGGGTATATACCCAAAGGACTATAAATCATGCTGCTATAAAGACACATGCACACGTATGTTTATTGCGGCATTATACACAATAGCAAAGACTTGGAACCAACCCAAATGTCCAACAATGATAGACTGGATTAAGAAAATGTGGCACATATACACCATGGAATACTAGGCAGCCATAAAAAATGATGAGTTCATATCCTTTGTAGGGACATGGATGAAACTGGAAATCATCGTTCTCAGTAAACTATCGCAAGAACAAAAAACCAAACACCACATCTTCTCACTCATAGGTGGGAATTGAACAATGAGAACACGTGGACACAAGAAGGGGAACATCACACTTCGGGGACTGTTGTGGGGTGGGGGGAGGGGCGAGGGACAGCATTGGGAGATATACCTAATGCTAGATGACGAGTTGGTGGGTGCAGCGCACCAGCGTGGCACATGTATACACATGTAGCTTACCTGCACGTTGCGCACATGTACCATAGAGCCTAAAGTATAATAATAATAATAATAAGAATAATAATAATGATAAAAAGAAAAAAAATTAAAAAAAAAAGAAAGGGATAAATTCCTCGACACATACACTCTCCCATGACTAAACCAGGAAGAAGTTGAATCTCTGAATAGACTAATAACAGGAGCTGAAATTGTGGCAATAATCAATAGCTTACCAACCAAAAAGAGTCCAGGATCAGATGGGTTCACAGCCGAATTCTACCAGAGGTCCAAGGAGGAACTGGAACCATTACTTCAGAAACTATTCCAATCAATAGAAAAAGAGGGTATCCTTCCTAACTCATTTTATGAGGCCAGCATCATGCTGCTACCAAAGCTCGGCAGAGACACAATCAAAAAAGAGGATTTTAGACCAATATCCTTGATGAATATTGATGCAGAAATCCTCAATAAATTACTGGGAAACCGAATCCAGCAGCACATCAGACAGCTTATCCACCATGATCAAGTGGGCTTCATCCCTGGGATGCAAGTCTGGTTCAATATACGCAAATCAATAAATGTAATCCAGCATATAAACAGAACCAAAGTCAAAAACCACATGATTATCTCAATACGTGAAGAAACGGCCTTTGACAAAATTCAACAACCCTTCATGCTAAAAACTCTCAATAAATTGGGTATTGATGGGTCGTATCTCAAAATAATAAGAGCTATTTATGACAAACCCACAGCCAACATCATACTGAATGGGCAAAAACTGGAAGCATTCACTTTGAAAACTGGCACAAGACAGGGATGCCCTCTCTCACCACTTCTATTCAACATAGTGTTGGAAGTTCTGGCCAGGGCAATTAGGCAAGAGAAGGAAATCAAGGGTATTCAATTAGGAAAAAAAGAAGTCAAATTGTCCCTGTTTGCAGATGACGTGATAGTATATCTAGAAAACCCCATTGTCTCAGCCCAAAATCTCCTTAAGCTGATAAGCAACTTCAGCAAAGTCTCAGGATACAAAATCAATGGACAAAAATCACAAGCATTCTTATACATCGATAACAGACAAACAGAGAGCCAAATCATGAGTGAACTCCCATTCACAATTGCTTCAAAGAGAATAAAATACCTAGGAATCCAACTTCCAAGGGATGTGAAGGACCTCTTCAAGGAGAAAACTACAAACCACTGCTCAAGGAAATAAAAGAGGATACAAACAAATGGAAGAACATTCCACGCTCATGGGTAGGAAGAATCAATATCATGAAAATGGCCATCCTTCCTAAGGTAATTTACAGATTCAATGCCATCCCCATGAAGTTACCAATGACTTTCTTCACAGAATTGGAAAAACCTACTTTAAAGTTCATATGGAACCAAAAAAGAGCCCGCATCACCAAGTCAATCCTAAGCCAAAAGAACAAAGCTGGAGGCATCACGCTACCTGACTTCAAACTATACTACAAGGCTACAGTAACCAAAACAGCATGGTACTGGTACCAAACAGAGATATAGATCAATGGAACAGAACAGAGCCGTCAGAAATAATGCCACATATCTACAACAATCTGATCTTTGACAAACTTGACAAAAACAAGAAATGGAGAAAGGATTCCCTATTTAATAAATGGTGCTGGGAAAACTGGCTAGCCACATGTAGAAAGCTGAAACTGGATCCCTTCCTTACACCTTATACAAAAATCAACTCAAGATGGATTAAAGACTTAAACGTTAGACCTAAAACCATAAAAACCCTAGAAGAAAACCTAGGCAATACCATTCAGGACATAGGCATGGGCAAGGACTTCATGTCTAAAACACCAAAAGCAATGGCAACAAAAGCCAAAATTGACAAATGGGATCTAATTAAACTAAAGAGCTTCTGCACAGCAAAGGAAACTACCATCAGAGTGAACAGGCAACCTACACAATGGGAGAAAATTTTCGCAACCTACTCATCTGACAAAGGGCTAATATCCAGAATCTACAATGAACTCCAACAAATTTACAAGAAAACACCAAACAACCCCATCAAAAAGTGGGCGAAGGACATGAACAGACACTCCTCCAAAGAAGACATTTATGCAGCCAAAAAACACATGAAAAAATGCTCACCATCACTGGCCATCAGAGAAATGCAAATCAAAACCACAATGAGATACCATCTCACACCAGTTAGAATGGCAATCATTAAAAAGTCAGGAAACAACAGGTGCTGGAGAGGATGTGGAGAAATAGGAACACTTTTACACTGTTGGTGGGACTGTAAACTAGTTCAACCCTTGTGGAAGTCACTGTGGCGATTCCTCAGGGATCTAGAACTAGAAATTCCATTTGACCCAGCCATCCCATTACTGGGTATATACCCAAAGGACTATAAATCATGCTGCTATAAAGACACATGCACACGTATGTTTATTGCGGCATTATACACAATAGCAAAGACTTGGAACCAACCCAAATGTCCAACAATGATAGACTGGATTAAGAAAATGTGGCACATATACACCATGGAATACTAGGCAGCCATAAAAAATGATGATTTCATATCCATTGTAGGGACATGGATGAAATTGGAAATCATCGTCCTCAGTAAACTATCGCAAGAACAAAAAACCAAACACCACATATTCTCACTCATAGGTGGGAATTGAACAATGAGAACACGTGGATACAAGAAGGGGAACATCACACTTCGGGGACTGTTGTGGGGTGAGGGGAGGGGCGAGGGACAGCATTGGGAGATATACCTAATGCTAGATGACGAGTTGGTGGGTGCAGCGCACCAGCATGGCACATGTATACACATGTAGCTTACCTGCACGTTGCGCACATGTACCATAGAGCCTAAAGTATAATAATAATAATAATAATAATAATAATAATGATAAATAGAAAAAAAATTAAAAAAAAAAGAAAGGGATAAATTCCTCGACACATACACTCTCCCATGACTAAACCAGGAAGAAGTTGAATCTCTGAATAGACTAATAACAGGAGCTGAAATTGTGGCAATAATCAATAGCTTACCAACCAAAAAGAGTCCAGGATCAGATGGGTTCACAGCCGAATTCTACCAGAGGTCCAAGGAGGAACTGGAACCATTACTTCAGAAACTATTTCAATCAATAGAAAAAGAGGGAATCCTTCCTAACTCATTTTATGAGGCCAGCATCATGCTGCTACCAAAGCTGGGCAGAGACACAATCAAAAAAGAGAATTTTAGACCAATATCCTTGATGAATATTGATGCAAAAATCCTCAATAAATTACTGGGAAACCGAATCCAGCAGCACATCAGACAGCTTATCCACCATGATCAAGTGGGCTTCATCCCTGGGATGCAAGTCTGGTTCAATATACGCAAATCAATAAATGTAATCCAGCATATAAACAGAACCAAAGTCAAAAACCACATGATTATCTCAATACGTGAAGAAACGGCCTTTGACAAAATTCAACAACCCTTCATGCTAAAAACTCTCAATAAATTGGGTATTGATGGGTCGTATCTCAAAATAATAAGAGCTATTTATGACAAACCCACAGCCAATATCATACTGAATGGGCAAAAACTGGAAGCATTCACTTTGAAAACTGGCACAAGACAGGGATGCCCTCTCTCACCACTTCTATTCAACATAGTGTTGGAAGTTCTGGCCAGGGCAATTAGGCAAGAGAAGGAAATCAAGGGTATTCAATTAGGAAAAAAAGAAGTCAAATTGTCCCTGTTTGCAGATGACGTGATAGTATATCTAGAAAACCCCATTGTCTCAGCCCAAAATCTCCTTAAGCTGATAAGCAACTTCAGCAAAGTCTCAGGATACAAAATCAATGGACAAAAATCACAAGCATTCTTATACATCAATAACAGACAAACAGAGAGCCAAATCATGAGTGAACTCCCATTCACAATTGCTTCAAAGAGAATAAAATACCTAGGAATCCAACTTCCAAGGGATGTGAAGGACCTCTTCAAGGAGAAAACTACAAACCACTGCTCAAGGAAATAAAAGAGGATACAAACAAATGGAAGAACATTCCACGCTCATGGGTAGGAAGAATCAATATCATGAAAATGGCCATCCTTCCCAAGGTAATTTACAGATTCAATGCCATCCCCATCAAGTTACCAATGACTTTCTTCACAGAATTGGAAAAACCTACTTTAAAGTTCATATGGAACCAAAAAAGAGCCCGCATCACCAAGTCAATCCTAAGCCAAAAGAACAAAGCTGGAGGCATCACGCTACCTGACTTCAAACTATACTACAAGGCTACAGTAACCAAAACAGCATGGTACTGGTACCAAACAGAGATATAGATCAATGGAACAGAACAGAGCCGTCAGAAATAATGCCACATATCTACAACAATCTGATCTTTGACAAACTTGACAAAAACAAGAAATGGAGAAAGGATTCCCTATTTAATAAATGGTGCTGGGAAAACTGGCTAGCCACATGTAGAAAGCTGAAACTGGATCCCTTCCTTACACCTTATACAAAAATCAACTCAAGATGGATTAAAGACTTAAACGTTAGACCTAAAACCATAAAAACCCTAGAAGAAAACCTAGGCAATACCATTCAGGACATAGGCATGTGCAAGGACTTCATGTCTAAAACACCAAAAGCAATGGCCACAAAAGCCAAAATTGACAAATGGGATCTAATTAAACTAAAGAGCTTCTGCACAGCAAAGGAAACTACCATCAGAGTGAACAGGCAACCTACACAATGGGAGAAAATTTTCGCAACCTACTCATCTGACAAAGGGCTAATATCCAGAATCTACAATGAACTCCAACAAATTTACAAGAAAACACCAAACAACCCCATCAAAAAGTGGGCGAAGGACATGAACAGACACTCCTCCAAAGAAGACATTTATGCAGCCAAAAAACACATGAAAAAATGCTCACCATCACTGGCCATCAGAGAAATGCAAATCAAAACCACAATGAGATACCATCTCACACCAGTTAGAATGGCAATCATTAAAAAGTCAGGAAACAACAGGTGCTGGAGAGGATGTGGAGAAATAGGAACACTTTTACACTGTTGGTGGGACTGTAAACTAGTTCAACCCTTGTGGAAGTCACTGTGGCGATTCCTCAGGGATCTAGAACTAGAAATTCCATTTGACCCAGCCATCCCATTACTGGGTATATACCCAAAGGACTATAAATCATGCTGCTATAAAGACACATGCACACGTATGTTTATTGCGGCATTATACACAATAGCAAAGACTTGGAACCAACCCAAATGTCCAACAATGATAGACTGGATTAAGAAAATGTGGCACATATACACCATGGAATACTAGGCAGCCATAAAAAATGATGAGTTCATATCCTTTGTAGGGACATGGATGAAACTGGAAATCATCGTTCTCAGTAAACTATCGCAAGAACAAAAAACCAAACACCACATCTTCTCACTCATAGGTGGGAATTGAACAATGAGAACACGTGGACACAAGAAGGGGAACATCACACTTCGGGGACTGTTGTGGGGTGGGGGGAGGGGCGAGGGACAGCATTGGGAGATATACCTAATGCTAGATGACGAGTTGGTGGGTGCAGCGCACCAGCATGGCACATGTATACACATGTAGCTTACCTGCACGTTGCGCACATGTACCATAGAGCCTAAAGTATAATAATAATAATAATAAGAATAATAATAATGATAAAAAGAAAAAAAATTAAAAAAAAAGAAAGGGATAAATTCCTCGACACATACACTCTCCCATGACTAAACCAGGAAGAAGTTGAATCTCTGAATAGACTAATAACAGGAGCTGAAATTGTGGCAATAATCAATAGCTTACCAACCAAAAAGAGTCCAGGATCAGATGGGTTCACAGCCGAATTCTACCAGAGGTCCAAGGAGGAACTGGAACCATTACTTCAGAAACTATTCCAATCAATAGAAAAAGAGGGTATCCTTCCTAACTCATTTTATGAGGCCAGCATCATGCTGCTACCAAAGCTGGGCAGAGACACAATCAAAAAAGAGGATTTTAGACCAATATCCTTGATGAATATTGATGCAAAAATCCTCAATAAATTACTGGCAAACCGAATCCAGCAGCACATCAGACAGCTTATCCACCATGATCAAGTGGGCTTCATCCCTGGGATGCAAGTCTGGTTCAATATACGCAAATCAATAAATGTAATCCAGCATATAAACAGAACCAAAGTCAAAAACCACATGATTATCTCAATACGTGAAGAAACGGCCTTTGACAAAATTCAACAACCCTTCATGCTAAAAACTCTCAATAAATTGGGTATTGATGGGTCGTATCTCAAAATAATAAGAGCTATTTATGACAAACCCACAGCCAACATCATACTGAATGGGCAAAAACTGGAAGCATTCACTTTGAAAACTGGCACAAGACAGGGATGCCCTCTCTCACCACTTCTATTCAACATAGTGTTGGAAGTTCTGGCCAGGGCAATTAGGCAAGAGAAGGAAATCAAGGGTATTCAATTAGGAAAAAAAGAAGTCAAATTGTCCCTGTTTGCAGATGACGTGATAGTATATCTAGAAAACCCCATTGTCTCAGCCCAAAATCTCCTTAAGCTGATAAGCAACTTCAGCAAAGTCTCAGGATACAAAATCAATGGACAAAAATCACAAGCATTCTTATACATCGATAACAGACAAACAGAGAGCCAAATCATGAGTGAACTCCCATTCACAATTGCTTCAAAGAGAATAAAATACCTAGGAATCCAACTTCCAAGGGATGTGAAGGACCTCTTCAAGGAGAAAACTACAAACCACTGCTCAAGGAAATAAAAGAGGATACAAACAAATGGAAGAACATTCCACGCTCATGGGTAGGAAGAATCAATATCATGAAAATGGCCATCCTTCCCAAGGTAATTTACAGATTCAATGCCATCCCCATGAAGTTATCAATGACTTTCTTCACAGAATTGGAAAAACCTACTTTAAAGTTCATATGGAACCAAAAAAGAGCCCGCATCACCAAGTCAATCCTAAGCCAAAAGAACAAAGCTGGAGGCATCACGCTACCTGACTTCAAACTATACTACAAGGCTACAGTAACCAAAACAGCATGGTACTGGTACCAAACAGAGATATAGATCAATGGAACAGAACAGAGCCGTCAGAAATAATGCCACATATCTACAACAATCTGATCTTTGACAAACTTGACAAAAACAAGAAATGGAGAAAGGATTCCCTATTTAATAAATGGTGCTGGGAAAACTGGCTAGCCACATGTAGAAAGCTGAAACTGGATCCCTTCCTTACACCTTATACAAAAATCAACTCAAGATGGATTAAAGACTTAAACGTTAGACCTAAAACCATAAAAACCCTAGAAGAAAACCTAGGCAATACCATTCAGGACATAGGCATGGGCAAGGACTTCATGTCTAAAACACCAAAAGCAATGGCAACAAAAGCCAAAATTGACAAATGGGATCTAATTAAACTAAAGAGCTTCTGCACAGCAAAGGAAACTACCATCAGAGTGAACAGGCAACCTACACAATGGGAGAAAATTTTCGCAACCTACTCATCTGACAAAGGGCTAATATCCAGAATCTACAATGAACTCCAACAAATTTACAAGAAAACACCAAACAACCCCATCAAAAAGTGGGCGAAGGACATGAACAGACACTCCTCCAAAGAAGACATTTATGCAGCCAAAAAACACATGAAAAAATGCTCACCATCACTGGCCATCAGAGAAATGCAAATCAAAACCACAATGAGATACCATCTCACACCAGTTAGAATGGCAATCATTAAAAAGTCAGGAAACAACAGGTGCTGGAGAGGATGTGGAGAAATAGGAACACTTTTACACTGTTGGTGGGACTGTAAACTAGTTCAACCCTTGTGGAAGTCACTGTGGCGATTCCTCAGGGATCTAGAACTAGAAATTCCATTTGACCCAGCCATCCCATTACTGGGTATATACCCAAAGGACTATAAATCATGCTGCTATAAAGACACATGCACACGTATGTTTATTGCGGCATTATACACAATAGCAAAGACTTGGAACCAACCCAAATGTCCAACAATGATAGACTGGATTAAGAAAATGTGGCACATATACACCATGGAATACTAGGCAGCCATAAAAAATGATGATTTCATATCCATTGTAGGGACATGGATGAAATTGGAAATCATCGTCCTCAGTAAACTATCGCAAGAACAAAAAACCAAACACCACATATTCTCACTCATAGGTGGGAATTGAACAATGAGAACACGTGGATACAAGAAGGGGAACATCACACTTCGGGGACTGTTGCGGGGTGAGGGGAGGGGCGAGGGACAGCATTGGGAGATATACCTAATGCTAGATGACGAGTTGGTGGGTGCAGCGCACCAGCATGGCACATGTATACACATGTAGCTTACCTGCACGTTGCGCACATGTACCATAGAGCCTAAAGTATAATAATAATAATAATAATAATAATAATAATGATAAATAGAAAAAAAATTAAAAAAAAAAGAAAGGGATAAATTCCTCGACACATACACTCTCCCATGACTAAACCAGGAAGAAGTTGAATCTCTGAATAGACTAATAACAGGAGCTGAAATTGTGGCAATAATCAATAGCTTACCAACCAAAAAGAGTCCAGGATCAGATGGGTTCACAGCCGAATTCTACCAGAGGTCCAAGGAGGAACTGGAACCATTACTTCAGAAACTATTTCAATCAATAGAAAAAGAGGGAATCCTTCCTAACTCATTTTATGAGGCCAGCATCATGCTGCTACCAAAGCTGGGCAGAGACACAATCAAAAAAGAGAATTTTAGACCAATATCCTTGATGAATATTGATGCAAAAATCCTCAATAAATTACTGGGAAACCGAATCCAGCAGCACATCAGACAGCTTATCCACCATGATCAAGTGGGCTTCATCCCTGGGATGCAAGTCTGGTTCAATATACGCAAATCAATAAATGTAATCCAGCATATAAACAGAACCAAAGTCAAAAACCACATGATTATCTCAATACGTGAAGAAACGGCCTTTGACAAAATTCAACAACCCTTCATGCTAAAAACTCTCAATAAATTGGGTATTGATGGGTCGTATCTCAAAATAATAAGAGCTATTTATGACAAACCCACAGCCAATATCATACTGAATGGGCAAAAACTGGAAGCATTCACTTTGAAAACTGGCACAAGACAGGGATGCCCTCTCTCACCACTTCTATTCAACATAGTGTTGGAAGTTCTGGCCAGGGCAATTAGGCAAGAGAAGGAAATCAAGGGTATTCAATTAGGAAAAAAAGAAGTCAAATTGTCCCTGTTTGCAGATGACGTGATAGTATATCTAGAAAACCCCATTGTCTCAGCCCAAAATCTCCTTAAGCTGATAAGCAACTTCAGCAAAGTCTCAGGATACAAAATCAATGGACAAAAATCACAAGCATTCTTATACATCAATAACAGACAAACAGAGAGCCAAATCATGAGTGAACTCCCATTCACAATTGCTTCAAAGAGAATAAAATACCTAGGAATCCAACTTCCAAGGGATGTGAAGGACCTCTTCAAGGAGAAAACTACAAACCACTGCTCAAGGAAATAAAAGAGGATACAAACAAATGGAAGAACATTCCACGCTCATGGGTAGGAAGAATCAATATCATGAAAATGGCCATCCTTCCCAAGGTAATTTACAGATTCAATGCCATCCCCATCAAGTTACCAATGACTTTCTTCACAGAATTGGAAAAACCTACTTTAAAGTTCATATGGAACCAAAAAAGAGCCCGCATCACCAAGTCAATCCTAAGCCAAAAGAACAAAGCTGGAGGCATCACGCTACCTGACTTCAAACTATACTACAAGGCTACAGTAACCAAAACAGCATGGTACTGGTACCAAACAGAGATATAGATCAATGGAACAGAACAGAGCCGTCAGAAATAATGCCACATATCTACAACAATCTGATCTTTGACAAACTTGACAAAAACAAGAAATGGAGAAAGGATTCCCTATTTAATAAATGGTGCTGGGAAAACTGGCTAGCCACATGTAGAAAGCTGAAACTGGATCCCTTCCTTACACCTTATACAAAAATCAACTCAAGATGGATTAAAGACTTAAACGTTAGACCTAAAACCATAAAAACCCTAGAAGAAAACCTAGGCAATACCATTCAGGACATAGGCATGTGCAAGGACTTCATGTCTAAAACACCAAAAGCAATGGCCACAAAAGCCAAAATTGACAAATGGGATCTAATTAAACTAAAGAGCTTCTGCACAGCAAAGGAAACTACCATCAGAGTGAACAGGCAACCTACACAATGGGAGAAAATTTTCGCAACCTACTCATCTGACAAAGGGCTAATATCCAGAATCTACAATGAACTCCAACAAATTTACAAGAAAACACCAAACAACCCCATCAAAAAGTGGGCGAAGGACATGAACAGACACTCCTCCAAAGAAGACATTTATGCAGCCAAAAAACACATGAAAAAATGCTCACCATCACTGGCCATCAGAGAAATGCAAATCAAAACCACAATGAGATACCATCTCACACCAGTTAGAATGGCAATCATTAAAAAGTCAGGAAACAACAGGTGCTGGAGAGGATGTGGAGAAATAGGAACACTTTTACACTGTTGGTGGGACTGTAAACTAGTTCAACCCTTGTGGAAGTCACTGTGGCGATTCCTCAGGGATCTAGAACTAGAAATTCCATTTGACCCAGCCATCCCATTACTGGGTATATACCCAAAGGACTATAAATCATGCTGCTATAAAGACACATGCACACGTATGTTTATTGCGGCATTATACACAATAGCAAAGACTTGGAACCAACCCAAATGTCCAACAATGATAGACTGGATTAAGAAAATGTGGCACATATACACCATGGAATACTAGGCAGCCATAAAAAATGATGAGTTCATATCCTTTGTAGGGACATGGATGAAACTGGAAATCATCGTTCTCAGTAAACTATCGCAAGAACAAAAAACCAAACACCACATCTTCTCACTCATAGGTGGGAATTGAACAATGAGAACACGTGGACACAAGAAGGGGAACATCACACTTCGGGGACTGTTGTGGGGTGGGGGGAGGGGCGAGGGACAGCATTGGGAGATATACCTAATGCTAGATGACGAGTTGGTGGGTGCAGCGCACCAGCATGGCACATGTATACACATGTAGCTTACCTGCACGTTGCGGACATGTACCATAGAGCCTAAAGTATAATAATAATAATAATAAGAATAATAATAATGATAAAAAGAAAAAAAATTAAAAAAAAAGAAAGGGATAAATTCCTCGACACATACACTCTCCCATGACTAAACCAGGAAGAAGTTGAATCTCTGAATAGACTAATAACAGGAGCTGAAATTGTGGCAATAATCAATAGCTTACCAACCAAAAAGAGTCCAGGATCAGATGGGTTCACAGCCGAATTCTACCAGAGGTCCAAGGAGGAACTGGAACCATTACTTCAGAAACTATTCCAATCAATAGAAAAAGAGGGTATCCTTCCTAACTCATTTTATGAGGCCAGCATCATGCTGCTACCAAAGCTGGGCAGAGACACAATCAAAAAAGAGGATTTTAGACCAATATCCTTGATGAATATTGATGCAAAAATCCTCAATAAATTACTGGCAAACCGAATCCAGCAGCACATCAGACAGCTTATCCACCATGATCAAGTGGGCTTCATCCCTGGGATGCAAGTCTGGTTCAATATACGCAAATCAATAAATGTAATCCAGCATATAAACAGAACCAAAGTCAAAAACCACATGATTATCTCAATACGTGAAGAAACGGCCTTTGACAAAATTCAACAACCCTTCATGCTAAAAACTCTCAATAAATTGGGTATTGATGGGTCGTATCTCAAAATAATAAGAGCTATTTATGACAAACCCACAGCCAACATCATACTGAATGGGCAAAAACTGGAAGCATTCACTTTGAAAACTGGCACAAGACAGGGATGCCCTCTCTCACCACTTCTATTCAACATAGTGTTGGAAGTTCTGGCCAGGGCAATTAGGCAAGAGAAGGAAATCAAGGGTATTCAATTAGGAAAAAAAGAAGTCAAATTGTCCCTGTTTGCAGATGACGTGATAGTATATCTAGAAAACCCCATTGTCTCAGCCCAAAATCTCCTTAAGCTGATAAGCAACTTCAGCAAAGTCTCAGGATACAAAATCAATGGACAAAAATCACAAGCATTCTTATACATCAATAACAGACAAACAGAGAGCCAAATCATGAGTGAACTCCCATTCACAATTGTTTCAAAGAGAATAAAATACCTAGGAATCCAACTTCCAAGGGATGTGAAGGACCTCTTCAAGGAGAAAACTACAAACCACTGCTCAAGGAAATAAAAGAGGATACAAACAAATGGAAGAACATTCCACGCTCATGGGTAGGAAGAATCAATATCATGAAAATGGCCATCCTTCCCAAGGTAATTTACAGATTCAATGCCATCCCCATCAAGTTACCAATGACTTTCTTCACAGAATTGGAAAAACCTACTTTAAAGTTCATATGGAACCAAAAAAGAGCCCGCATCACCAAGTCAATCCTAAGCCAAAAGAACAAAGCTGGAGGCATCACGCTACCTGACTTCAAACTATACTACAAGGCTACAGTAACCAAAACAGCATGGTACTGGTACCAAACAGAGATATAGATCAATGGAACAGAACAGAGCCGTCAGAAATAATGCCACATATCTACAACAATCTGATCTTTGACAAACTTGACAAAAACAAGAAATGGAGAAAGGATTCCCTATTTAATAAATGGTGCTGGGAAAACTGGCTAGCCACATGTAGAAAGCTGAAACTGGATCCCTTCCTTACACCTTATACAAAAATCAACTCAAGATGGATTAAAGACTTAAACGTTAGACCTAAAACCATAAAAACCCTAGAAGAAAACCTAGGCAATACCATTCAGGACATAGGCATGGGCAAGGACTTCATGTCTAAAACACCAAAAGCAATGGCCACAAAAGCCAAAATTGACAAATGGGATCTAATTAAACTAAAGAGCTTCTGCACAGCAAAGGAAACTACCATCAGAGTGAACAGGCAACCTACACAATGGGAGAAAATTTTCGCAACCTACTCATCTGACAAAGGGCTAATATCCAGAAACTACAATGAACTCCAACAAATTTACAAGAAAACACCAAACAACCCCATCAAAAAGTGGGCGAAGGACATGAACAGACACTCCTCCAAAGAAGACATTTATGCAGCCAAAAAACACATGAAAAAATGCTCACCATCACTGGCCATCAGAGAAATGCAAATCAAAACCACAATGAGATACCATCTCACACCAGTTAGAATGGCAATCATTAAAAAGTCAGGAAACAACAGGTGCTGGAGAGGAT
Source organism: Pongo abelii (assembly GCF_028885655.2). Classification (NCBI taxonomy): domain Eukaryota; kingdom Metazoa; phylum Chordata; class Mammalia; order Primates; family Hominidae; genus Pongo; species Pongo abelii. The sequence continues at coordinate 4,645,524 of NC_071997.2, forward strand.
GTGGAGAAATAGGAACACTTTTACACTGTTGGTGGGACTGTAAACTAGTTCAACCCTTGTGGAAGTCACTGTGGCGATTCCTCAGGGATCTAGAACTAGAAATTCCATTTGACCCAGCCATCCCATTACTGGGTATATACCCAAAGGACTATAAATCATGCTGCTATAAAGACACATGCACACGTATGTTTATTGCGGCATTATACACAATAGCAAAGACTTGGAACCAACCCAAATGTCCAACAATGATAGACTGGATTAAGAAAATGTGGCACATATACACCATGGAATACTAGGCAGCCATAAAAAATGATGAGTTCATATCCTTTGTAGGGACATGGATGAAACTGGAAATCATCGTTCTCAGTAAACTATCGCAAGAACAAAAAACCAAACACCACATCTTCTCACTCATAGGTGGGAATTGAACAATGAGAACACGTGGACACAAGAAGGGGAACATCACACTTCGGGGACTGTTGTGGGGTGGGGGGAGGGGCGAGGGACAGCATTGGGAGATATACCTAATGCTAGATGACGAGTTGGTGGGTGCAGCGCACCAGCATGGCACATGTATACACATGTAGCTTACCTGCACGTTGCGCACATGTACCATAGAGCCTAAAGTATAATAATAATAATAATAAGAATAATAATAATGATAAAAAGAAAAAAAATTTAAAAAAAAAGAAAGGGATAAATTCCTCGACACATACACTCTCCCATGACTAAACCAGGAAGAAGTTGAATCTCTGAATAGACTAATAACAGGAGCTGAAATTATGGCAATAATCAATAGCTTACCAACCAAAAAGAGTCCAGGATCAGATGGGTTCACGGCCGAATTCTACCAGAGGTCCAAGGAGGAACTGGAACCATTACTTCAGAAACTATTCCAATCAATAGAAAAAGAGGGTATCCTTCCTAACTCATTTTATGAGGCCAGCATCATGCTGCTACCAAAGCTGGGAAGAGACACAATCAAAAAAGAGGATTTTAGACCAATATCCTTGATGAATATTGATGCAAAAATCCTCAATAAATTACTGGCAAACCGAATCCAGCAGCACATCAGACAGCTTATCCACCATGATCAAGTGGGCTTCATCCCTGGGATGCAAGTCTGGTTCAATATACGCAAATCAATAAATGTAATCCAGCATATAAACAGAACCAAAGTCAAAAACCACATGATTATCTCAATACGTGAAGAAACGGCCTTTGACAAAATTCAACAACCCTTCATGCTAAAAACTCTCAATAAATTGGGTATTGATGGGTCGTATCTCAAAATAATAAGAGCTATTTATGACAAACCCACAGCCAACATCATACTGAATGGGCAAAAACTGGAAGCATTCACTTTGAAAACTGGCACAAGACAGGGATGCCCTCTCTCACCACTTCTATTCAACATAGTGTTGGAAGTTCTGGCCAGGGCAATTAGGCAAGAGAAGGAAATCAAGGGTATTCAATTAGGAAAAAAAGAAGTCAAATTGTCCCTGTTTGCAGATGACGTGATAGTATATCTAGAAAACCCCATTGTCTCAGCCCAAAATCTCCTTAAGCTGATAAGCAACTTCAGCAAAGTCTCAGGATACAAAATCAATGGACAAAAATCACAAGGATTCTTATACATCAATAACAGACAAACAGAGAGCCAAATCATGAGTGAACTCCCATTCACAATTGCTTCAAAGAGAATAAAATACCTAGGAATCCAACTTCCAAGGGATGTGAAGGACCTCTTCAAGGAGAAAACTACAAACCACTGCTCAAGGAAATAAAAGAGGATACAAACAAATGGAAGAACATTCCACGCTCATGGGTAGGAAGAATCAATATCATGAAAATGGCCATCCTTCCCAAGGTAATTTACAGATTCAATGCCATCCCCATCAAGTTACCAATGACTTTCTTCACAGAATTGGAAAAACCTACTTTAAAGTTCATATGGAACCAAAAAAGAGCCCGCATCACCAAGTCAATCCTAAGCCAAAAGAACAAAGCTGGAGGCATCACGCTACCTGACTTCAAACTATACTACAAGGCTACAGTAACCAAAACAGCATGGTACTGGTACCAAACAGAGATATAGATCAATGGAACAGAACAGAGCCGTCAGAAATAATGCCACATATCTACAACAATCTGATCTTTGACAAACTTGACAAAAACAAGAAATGGAGAAAGGATTCCCTATTTAATAAATGGTGCTGGGAAAACTGGCTAGCCACATGTAGAAAGCTGAAACTGGATCCCTTCCTTACACCTTATACAAAAATCAACTCAAGATGGATTAAAGACTTAAACGTTAGACCTAAAACCATAAAAACCCTAGAAGAAAACCTAGGCAATACCATTCAGGACATAGGCATGGGCAAGGACTTCATGTCTAAAACACCAAAAGCAATGGCCACAAAAGCCAAAATTGACAAATGGGATCTAATTAAACTAAAGAGCTTCTGCACAGCAAAGGAAACTACCATCAGAGAGAACAGGCAACCTACACAATGGGAGAAAATTTTCGCAACCTACTCATCTGACAAAGGGCTAATATCCAGAAACTACAATGAACTCCAACAAATTTACAAGAAAACACCAAACAACCCCATCAAAAAGTGGGCGAAGGACATGAACAGACACTCCTCCAAAGAAGACATTTATGCAGCCAAAAAACACATGAAAAAATGCTCACCATCACTGGCCATCAGAGAAATGCAAATCAAAACCACAATGAGATACCATCTCACACCAGTTAGAATGGCAATCATTAAAAAGTCAGGAAACAACAGGTGCTGGAGAGGATGTGGAGAAATAGGAACACTTTTACACTGTTGGTGGGACTGTAAACTAATTCAACCCTTGTGGAAGTCACTGTGGCGATTCCTCAGGGATCTAGAACTAGAAATTCCATTTGACCCAGCCATCCCATTACTGGGTATATACCCAAAGGACTATAAATCATGCTGCTATAAAGACACATGCACACGTATGTTTATTGCGGCATTATACACAATAGCAAAGACTTGGAACCAACCCAAATGTCCAACAATGATAGACTGGATTAAGAAAATGTGGCACATATACACCATGGAATACTAGGCAGCCATAAAAAATGATGAGTTCATATCCTTTGTAGGGACATGGATGAAACTGGAAATCATCGTTCTCAGTAAACTATCGCAAGAACAAAAAACCAAACACACATCTTCTCACTCATAGGTGGGAATTGAACAATGAGAACACGTGGACACAAGAAGGGGAACATCACACTTCGGGGACTGTTGTGGGGTGGGGGGAGGGGCGAGGGACAGCATTGGGAGATATACCTAATGCTAGATGACGAGTTGGTGGGTGCAGCGCACCAGCGTGGCACATGTATACACATGTAGCTTACCTGCACGTTGCGCACATGTACCATAGAGCCTAAAGTATAATAATAATAATAATAAGAATAATAATAATGATAAAAAGAAAAAAAATTAAAAAAAAAAGAAAGGGATAAATTCCTCGACACATACACTCTCCCATGACTAAACCAGGAAGAAGTTGAATCTCTCAATAGACTAATAACAGGAGCTGAAATTGTGGCAATAATCAATAGCTTACCAACCAAAAAGAGTCCAGGATCAGATGGGTTCACAGCCGAATTCTACCAGAGGTCCAAGGAGGAACTGGAACCATTACTTCAGAAACTATTCCAATCAATAGAAAAAGAGGGTATCCTTCCTAACTCATTTTATGAGGCCAGCATCATGCTGCTACCAAAGCTGGGCAGAGACACAATCAAAAAAGAGGATTTTAGACCAATATCCTTGATGAATATTGATGCAGAAATCCTCAATAAATTACTGGGAAACCGAATCCAGCAGCACATCAGACAGCTTATCCACCATGATCAAGTGGGCTTCATCCCTGGGATGCAAGTCTGGTTCAATATACGCAAATCAATAAATGTAATCCAGCATATAAACAGAACCAAAGTCAAAAACCACATGATTATCTCAATACGTGAAGAAACGGCCTTTGACAAAATTCAACAACCCTTCATGCTAAAAACTCTCAATAAATTGGGTATTGATGGGTCGTATCTCAAAATAATAAGAGCTATTTATGACAAACCCACAGCCAACATCATACTGAATGGGCAAAAACTGGAAGCATTCACTTTGAAAACTGGCACAAGACAGGGATGCCCTCTCTCACCACTTCTATTCAACATAGTGTTGGAAGTTCTGGCCAGGGCAATTAGGCAAGAGAAGGAAATCAAGGGTATTCAATTAGGAAAAAAAGAAGTCAAATTGTCCCTGTTTGCAGATGACGTGATAGTATATCTAGAAAACCCCATTGTCTCAGCCCAAAATCTCCTTAAGCTGATAAGCAACTTCAGCAAAGTCTCAGGATACAAAATCAATGGACAAAAATCACAAGCATTCTTATACATCGATAACAGACAAACAGAGAGCCAAATCATGAGTGAACTCCCATTCACAATTGCTTCAAAGAGAATAAAATACCTAGGAATCCAACTTCCAAGGGATGTGAAGGACCTCTTCAAGGAGAAAACTACAAACCACTGCTCAAGGAAATAAAAGAGGATACAAACAAATGGAAGAACATTCCACGCTCATGGGTAGGAAGAATCAATATCATGAAAATGGCCATCCTTCCCAAGGTAATTTACAGATTCAATGCCATCCCCATGAAGTTACCAATGACTTTCTTCACAGAATTGGAAAAACCTACTTTAAAGTTCATATGGAACCAAAAAAGAGCCCGCATCACCAAGTCAATCCTAAGCCAAAAGAACAAAGCTGGAGGCATCACGCTACCTGACTTCAAACTATACTACAAGGCTACAGTAACCAAAACAGCATGGTACTGGTACCAAACAGAGATATAGATCAATGGAACAGAACAGAGCCGTCAGAAATAATGCCACATATCTACAACAATCTGATCTTTGACAAACTTGACAAAAACAAGAAATGGAGAAAGGATTCCCTATTTAATAAATGGTGCTGGGAAAACTGGCTAGCCACATGTAGAAAGCTGAAACTGGATCCCTTCCTTACACCTTATACAAAAATCAACTCAAGATGGATTAAAGACTTAAACGTTAGACCTAAAACCATAAAAACCCTAGAAGAAAACCTAGGCAATACCATTCAGGACATAGGCATGGGCAAGGACTTCATGTCTAAAACACCAAAAGCAATGGCAACAAAAGCCAAAATTGACAAATGGGATCTAATTAAACTAAAGAGCTTCTGCACAGCAAAGGAAACTACCATCAGAGTGAACAGGCAACCTACACAATGGGAGAAAATTTTCGCAACCTACTCATCTGACAAAGGGCTAATATCCAGAATCTACAATGAACTCCAACAGATTTACAAGAAAACACCAAACAACCCCATCAAAAAGTGGGCGAAGGACATGAACAGACACTCCTCCAAAGAAGACATTTATGCAGCCAAAAAACACATGAAAAAATGCTCACCATCACTGGCCATCAGAGAAATGCAAATCAAAACCACAATGAGATACCATCTCACACCAGTTAGAATGGCAATCATTAAAAAGTCAGGAAACAACAGGTGCTGGAGAGGATGTGGAGAAATAGGAACACTTTTACACTGTTGGTGGGACTGTAAACTAGTTCAACCCTTGTGGAAGTCACTGTGGCGATTCCTCAGGGATCTAGAACTAGAAATTCCATTTGACCCAGCCATCCCATTACTGGGTATATACCCAAAGGACTATAAATCATGCTGCTATAAAGACACATGCACATGTATGTTTATTGCGGCATTATACACAATAGCAAAGACTTGGAACCAACCCAAATGTCCAACAATGATAGACTGGATTAAGAAAATGTGGCACATATACACCATGGAATACTAGGCAGCCATAAAAAATGATGAGTTCATATCCTTTGTAGGGACATGGATGAAATTGGAAATCATCGTTCTCAGTAAACTATCGCAAGAACAAAAAACGAAACATCACATATTCTCACTCATAGGTGAGAATTGAACAATGAGAACACGTGGACACAGGAAGGGGAACATCACACTTCGGGGACTGTTGTGGGGTGGCTGGAGGGGCGAGGGGCAGCATTGGGAGATATACCTAATGCTAGATGACGAGTTGGTGGGTGCAGCGCACCAGCATGGCACATGTATACATATGTAGCTCACCTGCACGTTGCGCACATGTACCATAGAGCCTAAAGTATAATATTAATAATAATAATAGTAATTATAATAATGATGAAAAGAAAAAAAATTTCAAAAAAAAGAAAGGGATAAATTCCTCGACACATACACTCTCACATGACTAAACCAGGAGGAAGTTGAATCTCTGAATAGACTAATAACAGGAGCTGAAATTGTGGCAATAATCAATAGCTTACCAACCAAAAAGAGTCCAGGATCAGATGGGTTCACAGCCGAATTCTACCAGAGGTCCAAGGAGGAACTGGAACCATTACTTCAGAAACTATTCCAATCAATAGAAAAAGAGTGAATCCTTCCTAACTCATTTTATGAGGCCAGCATCATGCTACTACCAAAGCTGGGCAGAGACACAACCAAAAAAGAGAATTTTAGACCAATATCCTTGATGAATATTGATGCAAAAATCCTCAATAAATTACTGGCAAACCGAATCCAGCAGCACATCAGACAGCTTATCCACCATGATCAAGTGGGCTTCATCCCTGGGATGCAAGGCTCGTTCAATATACGCAAATCAATAAATGTAATCCAGCATATAAACAGAACCAAAGTCAAAAACCACATGATTATCTCAATACGTGAAGAAAAGGACTTTGACAAAATTCAACAACCCTTCATGCTAAAAACTCTCAATAAATTAGGTATTGATGGGTCGTATCTCAAAATAATAAGAGCTATTTATGACAAACCCACAGCCAATATCATACTGAATGGGCAAAAACTGGAAGCATTCACTTTGAAAACTGGCACAAGACAGGGATGCCCTCTCTCACCACTTCTATTCAACATAGTGTTGGAAGTTCTGGCCAGGGCAATTAGGCAAGAGAAGGAAATCAAGGGTATTCAATTAGGAAAAAAGGAAGTCAAATTGTCCCTGTTTGCAGATGACGTGATAGTATATCTAGAAAACCCCATTGTCTCAGCCCAAAATCTCCTTAAGCTGATAAGCAACTTCAGCAAAGTCTCAGGATACAAAATCAATGGACAAAAATCACAAGCATTCTTATACATCAATAACAGACAAACAGAGAGCCAAAACATGAGTGAACTCCCATTCACAATTGCTTCAAAGAGAATAAAATACCTAGGAATCCAACTTACAAGGGATGTGAAGGACCTCTTCAAGGAGAAAACTACAAACCACTGCTCAAGGAAATAAAAGAGGATACAAACAAATGGAAGAACATTCCATGCTCATGGGTAGGAAGAATCAATATCATGAAAATGGTCATCCTTCCCAAGGTAATTTACAGATTCAATGCCCTCCCCATCAAGTTACCAATGACTTTCTGCACAGAATTGGAAAAAATTACTTTAAAGTTCATATGGAACCAAAAAAGAGCCCGCATCACCAAGTCAATCCTAAGCCAAAAGAACAAAGCTGGAGGCATCACGCTACCTGACTTCAAACTATACTACAAGGCTACAGTAACCAAAACAGCATGGTACTGGTACCAAAACAGAGATCTAGATCAATGGAACAGAACAGAGCCGTCAGAAATAATGCCACGTATCTACAACTATCTGATCTTTGACAAACCTGACAAAAACAAGAAATGGAGAAAGGATTCCCTATTTAATAAATGGTGCTGGGAAAACTGGCTAGCCACATGTAGAAAGCTGAAACTGGATCCCTTCCTTACACCTTATACAAAAATCAACTCAAGATGGATTAAAGACTTAAACGTTAGACCTAAAACCATAAAAACCCTAGAAGAAAACCTAGGCAATACCATTCAGGACATAGGCATGGGCAAGGACTTCATGTCTAAAACACCAAAAGCAATGGCAACAAAAGTCAAAATTCACAAATGGGATCTAATTAAACTAAAGAGCTTCTGCACAGCAAAGGAAACTACCATCAGAGTGAACAGGCAACCTACAAAATGGCAGAAAATTTTCGCAACCTACTCATCTGACAAAGGGCTAATATCCAGAATCTACAATGAACTCCAACAAATTTACAAGAAAACACCAAACAATCCCATCAAAAAGTGGGTGAAGTACATGAACAGACGCTCCTCAAAAGAAGACATTTATGCAGCCAAAAAACACATGAAAAAATGCTCACCATCACTGGCCATCAGAGAAATGCAAATCAAAACCACAATGAGATACCATCTCACACCAGTTAGAATGGCAATCATTAAAAAGTCAGGAAACAACAGGTGCTGGAGAGGATGTGGAGAAATAGGAACACTTTTACACTGTTGGTGGGACTGTAAACTAGTTCAACCCTTGTGGAAGTCACTGTGGCGATTCCTCAGGGATCTAGCACTAGAAATTCCATTTGACCCAGCCATCCCTTTACTGGGTATATACCCAAAGGACTATAAATCATGCTGCTATGAAGACACATGCAGACGTATGTTTATTGCGGCATTATACCCAATAGCAAAGACTTGGAAGCAACCCAAATGTCCAACAACGATAGACTGGATTAAGAAAAGGTGGCACATATACACCATGGAATACCAGGCAGCCATAAAAAATGATGAGTTCATATCCTTTGTAGGGACATGGATGAAATTGGAAATCATCGTTCTCAGTAAACTATCGCAAGAACGAAAAGCCAAACACCACATATTCTCACTCATAGGTGAGAATTGAACAATGAGAACACATGGACACAGGAAGGGGAACATCACACTTCGGGGACTGTTGTGGGGTGGGGCGAGGGGCGAGGGACAGCATTGGGAGATATACCTAATGCTAGATGACGAGTTGGTGGGTGCAGCGCACCAGCATGGCACATGTATACACATGTAGCTTACCTGCAAGTTGCGCACATGTACCATAGAGCCTAAAGTATAATAATAATAATAATAATAATAATAATGATAAAAAGAAAAAAAATTAAAAAAAAAAGAAAGGGATAAATTCATCGACACATACACTCTCCCATGCCTAAACCAGGAAGAAATTGAATCTCTGAGTAGACTAATAACAGGAGCTGAAGTTGTGGCAATAATCAATAGCTTACCAACCAAAAAGAGTCCAGGATCAGATGGGTTCACAGCCGAATTCTACCAGAGGTCCAAGGAGGAACTGGAACCATTACTTCAGAAACTATTCCAATCAATAGAAAAAGAGGGAATCCTTCCTAACTCATTTTATGAGGCCAGCATCATGCTGATACCAAAGCTGGGCAGAGACACAACCAAAAAAGAGAATTTTAGACCAATATCCTTGATGAATATTGATGCAAAAATCCTCAATAAATTACTGGCAAACCGAATCCAGCAGCACATCAGACAGCTTATCCACCATGATCAAGTGGGCTTCATCCCTGGGATGCAAGGCTGGTTCAATATATGCAAATCAATAAATGTAATCCAGCATATAAACAGAACCAAAGCAAAAACCACATGATTATCTCAATACGTCAAGAAAAGGCCTTTGACAAAATTCAACAACCCTTCATGCTAAAAACTCTCAATAAATTAGGTATTGATGGGTCGTATCTCAAAATAATAAGAGCTATTTATGACAAACCCACAGCCAATATCATACTGAATGGGCAAAAACTGGAAGCATTCACTTTGAAAACTGGCACAAGACAGGGATGCCCTCTCTCACCACTTCTATTCAACATAGTGTTGGAAGTTCTGGCCAGGGCAATTAGGCAAGAGAAGGAAATCAAGGGTATTCAATTAGGAAAAAAGGAAGTCAAATTGTCCCTGTTTGCAGATGACGTGATAGTATATCTAGAAAACCCCATTGTCTCAGCCCAAAATCTCCTTAAGCTGATAAGCAACTTCAGCCAAGTCTCAGGATACAAAATCAATGGACAAAAATCACAAGCATTCTTATACATCAATAACAGACAAACAGAGAGCCAAATCATGAGTGAACTCCCATTCACAATTGCTTCAAAGAGAATAAAATACCTAGGAATCCAACTTACAAGGGATGTGAAGGACCTCTTCAAGGAGAAAACTACAAACCACTGCTCAAGGAAATAAAAGAGGATACAAACAAATGGAAGAACATTCCATGCTCATGGGTAGGAAGAATCAATATCATGAAAATGGCCATCCTTCCCAAGGTAATTTACAGATTCAATGCCCTCCCCATCAAGTTACCAATGACTTTCTGCACAGAATTGGAAAAAACTACTTTAAAGTTCATATGGAACCAAAAAAGAGCCCGCATCACCAAGTCAATCCTAAGCCAAAAGAACAAAGCTGGAGGCATCACGCTACCTGACTTCAAACTATACTACAAGGCTACAGTAACCAAAACAGCATGGTACTGGTACCAAAACAGAGATCTAGATCAATGGAACAGAACAGAGCCGTCAGAAATAATGCCACATATCTACAACTATCTGACCTTTGACAAACCTGACAAAAACAAGAAATGGAGAAAGGATTCCCTATTTAATAAATGGTGCTGGGAAAACTGGCTAGCCACATGTAGAAAGCTGAAACTGGATCCCTTCCTTACACCTTATACAAAAATCAACTCAAGATGGATTAAAGACTTAAACGTTAGACCTAAAACCATAAAAACCCTAGAAGAAAACCTAGGCAATACCATTCAGGACATAGGCATGGGCAAGGACTTCATGTCTAAAACACCAAAAGCAATGGCAACAAAAGTCAAAATTCACAAATGGGATCTTAGTAAACTAAAGAGCTTCTGCACAGCAAAGGAAACTACCATCAGAGTGAACAGGCAACCTACAAAATGGGAGAAAATTTTCACAACCTACTCATCTGACAAAGGGCTAATATCCAGAATCTACAATGAACTCCAACAAATTTACAAGAAAACACCAAACAACCCCATCAAAATGTGGGTGATGGACATGAACAGACGCTCCTCAAAAGAAGACATTTATGCAGCCAAAAGACACATGAAAAAATGCTCACCATCACTGGCCATCAGAGAAATGCAAATCAAAACCACAATGAGATACCATCTCACACCAGTTAGAATGGCAATCATTAAAAAGTCAGGAAACAACAGGTGCTGGAGAGGATGTGGAGAAATAGGAACACTTTTACACTGTTGGTGGGACTGTAAACTAGTTCAACCCTTGTGGAAGTCACTGTGGCGATTCCTCAGGGATCTAGAACTAGAAATTCCATTTGACCCAGCCATCCCATTACTGGGTATATACCCAAAGGACTATAAATCATGCTGCTATAAAGACACATGCACACGTATGTTTATTGCGGCATTATACACAATAGCAAAGACTTGGAACCAACACAAATGTCCAACAATGATAGACTGGATTAAGAAAATGTGGCACATATACACCGTGGAATACTAGGCAGCCATAAAAAATGATGAGTTCATATCCATTGTAGGGACATGGATGAAATTGGAAATCATCGTTCTCAGTAAACTATCGCAAGGACAAAAAACCAAACACCACATATTCTCACTCATAGGTGGGAATTGAACAATGAGAACACATGGATACAAGAAGGGGAACATCACACTTCGGGGACTGTTTTGGGGTGGGGGGAGGGGCGAGGGACTGCATTGGGAGATATACCTAATTCTAGATGACGAGTTGGTGGGTGCAGCGAACCAGCATGGCACATGTATACACATGTAGCTTACCTGCACGTTGCGCACATGTACCATAGAGCCTAAAGTAAAATAATAATAATAATAATAATCATAATAATAATAATGATAAAAAGAAAAAATATTAAAAAAAAAAGAAAGGGATAAATTCATCGACACATACACTCTCCCATGCCTAAACCAGGAAGAAGTTGAATCTCTGAGTAGACTAATAACAGGAGCTGAAATTGTGGCAATAATCAATAGCTTACCAACCAAAAAGAGTCCAGGATCAGATGGGTTCACAGCCGAATTCTACCAGAGGTCCAAGGAGGAACTGGAACCATTACTTCAGAAACTATTCCAATCAATAGAAAAAGAGGGAATCCTTCCTAACTCATTTTATGAGGCCAGCATCATGCTGCTACCAAAGCTGGGCAGAGACACAACCAAAAAAGAGAATTTTAGACCAATATCCTTGATGAATATTGATGCAAAAATCCTCAATAAATTACTGGCAAACCGAATCCAGCAGCACATCAGACAGCTTATCCAACATGATCAAGTGGGCTTCATCCCCGGGATGCAAGGCTGGTTCAATATACGCAAATCAATAAATGTAATCCAGCATATAAACAGAACCAAAGTCAAAAACCACATGATTATCTCAATACGTGAAGAAAAGGACTTTGACAAAATTCAACAACCCTTCATGCTAAAAACTCTCAATAAATTAGGTATTGATGGGTCGTATCTCAAAATAATAAGAGCTATTTATGACAAACCCACAGCCAATATCATACTGAATGGGCAAAAACTGGAAGCATTCACTTTGAAAACTGGCACAAGACAGGGATGCCCTCTCTCACCACTTCTATTCAACATAGTGTTGGAAGTTCTGGCCAGGGCAATTAGGCAAGAGAAGGAAATCAAGGGTATTCAATTAGGAAAAAAGGAAGTCAAATTCTCCTTGTTTGCAGATGACGTGATAGTATATCTAGAAAACCCCATTGTCTCAGCCCAAAATCTCCTTAAGCTGATAAGCAACTTCAGCAAAGTCTCAGGATACAAAATCAATGGACAAAAATCACAAGCATTCTTATACATCAATAACAGACAAACAGAGAGCCAAATCATGAGTGAACTCCCATTCACAATTGCTTCAAAGAGAATAAAATACCTAGGAATCCAACTTCCAAGGGATGTGAAGGACCTCTTCAAGGAGAAAACTACAAACCACTGCTCAAGGAAATAAAAGAGGATACAAACAAATGGAAGAACATTCCATGCTCATGGGTAGGAAGAATCAATATCATGAAAATGGCCATCCTTCCCAAGGTAATTTACAGATTCAATGCCCTCCCCATCAAGTTACCAATGACTTTCTGCACAGAATTGGAAAAAACTACTTTAAAGTTCATATGGAACCAAAAAAGAGCCCGCATCACCAAGTCAATCCTAAGCCAAAAGAACAAAGCTGGAGGCATCACGCTACCTGACTTCAAACTATACTACAAGGCTACAGTAACCAAAACAGCATGGTACTGGTACCAAAACAGAGATCTAGATCAATGGAACAGAACAGAGCCGTCAGAAATAATGCCACATATCTACAACTATCTGACCTTTGACAAACCTGACAAAAACAAGAAATGGAGAAAGGATTCCCTATTTAATAAATGGTGCTGGGAAAACTGGCTAGCCACATGTAGAAAGCTGAAACTGGATCCCTTCCTTACACTTTATACAAAAATCAACTCAAGATGGATTAAAGACTTAAACGTTAGACCTAAAACCATAAAAACCCTAGAAGAAAACCTAGGCAATACCATTCAGGACATAGGCATGGGCAAGGACTTCATGTCTAAAACACCAAAAGCAATGGCAACAAAAGTCAAAATTCACAAATGGGATCTAATTAAACTAAAGAGCTTCTGCACAGCAAAGGAAACTACCATCAGAGTGAACAGGCAACCTACAAAATGGGAGAAAATTTTCACAACCTACTCATCTGACAAAGGGCTAATATCCAGAATCTACAATGAACTCCAACAAATTTACAAGAAAACACCAAACAACCCCATCAAAATGTGGGTGATGGACATGAACAGACGCTCCTCAAAAGAAGACATTTATGCAGCCAAAAGACACATGAAAAAATGCTCACCATCACTGGCCATCAGAGAAATGCAAATCAAAACCACAATGAGATACCATCTCACACCAGTTAGAATGGCAATCATTAAAAAGTCAGGAAACAACAGGTGCTGGAGAGGATGTGGAGAAATAGGAACACTTTTACACTGTTGGTGGGACTGTAAACTAGTTCAACCCTTGTGGAAGTCACTGTGGCGATTCCTCAGGGATCTAGAACTAGAAATTCCATTTGACCCAGCCATCCCATTACTGGGTATATACCCAAAGGACTATAAATCATGCTGCTATAAAGACACATGCACACGTATGTTTATTGCGGCATTATACACAATAGCAAAGACTTGGAACCAACCCAAATGTCCAACAATGATAGACTGGATTAAGAAAATGTGGCACATATACACCATGGAATACTAGGCAGCCATAAAAAATGATGAGTTCATATCCATTGTAGGGACATGGATGAAATTGGAAATCATCGTTCTCAGTAAACTATCGCAAGGACAAAAAACCAAACACCACATATTCTCACTCACAGGTGGGAATTGAACAATCAGAACACATGGATACAAGAAGGGGAACATCACACTTCGGGGACTGTTTTGGGGTGGGGGGAGGGGCGAGGGACAGCATTGGGAGATATACCTAATGCTAGATGACGAGTTGGTGGGTGCAGCGAACCAGCATGGCACATGTATACACATGTAGCTTACCTGCACGTTGCGCACATGTACCATAGAGCCTAAAGTAAAATAATAATAATAATAATAATCATAATAATAATAATGATAAAAAGAAAAAATATTAAAAAAAAAAGAAAGGGATAAATTCATCGACACATACACTCTCCCATGCCTAAACCAGGAAGAAGTTGAATCTCTGAGTAGACTAATAACAGGAGCTGAAATTGTGGCAATAATCAATAGCTTACCAACCAAAAAGAGTCCAGGATCAGATGGGTTCACAGCCGAATTCTACCAGAGGTCCAAGGAGGAACTGGAACCATTACTTCAGAAACTATTCCAATCAATAGAAAAAGAGGGAATCCTTCCTAACTCATTTTATGAGGCCAGCATCATGCTGCTACCAAAGCTGGGCAGAGACACAACCAAAAAAGAGAATTTTAGACCAATATCCTTGATGAATATTGATGCAAAAATCCTCAATAAATTACTGGCAAACCGAATCCAGCAGCACATCAGACAGCTTATCCAACATGATCAAGTGGGCTTCATCCCCGGGATGCAAGGCTGGTTCAATATACGCAAATCAATAAATGTAATCCAGCATATAAACAGAACCAAAGTCAAAAACCACATGATTATCTCAATACGTGAAGAAAAGGACTTTGACAAAATTCAACAACCCTTCATGCTAAAAACTCTCAATAAATTAGGTATTGATGGGTCGTATCTCAAAATAATAAGAGCTATTTATGACAAACCCACAGCCAATATCATACTGAATGGGCAAAAACTGGAAGCATTCACTTTGAAAACTGGCACAAGACAGGGATGCCCTCTCTCACCACTTCTATTCAACATAGTGTTGGAAGTTCTGGCCAGGGCAATTAGGCAAGAGAAGGAAATCAAGGGTATTCAATTAGGAAAAAAGGAAGTCAAATTCTCCTTGTTTGCAGATGACGTGATAGTATATCTAGAAAACCCCATTGTCTCAGCCCAAAATCTCCTTAAGCTGATAAGCAACTTCAGCAAAGTCTCAGGATACAAAATCAATGGACAAAAATCACAAGCATTCTTATACATCAATAACAGACAAACAGAGAGCCAAATCATGAGTGAACTCCCATTCACAATTGCTTCAAAGAGAATAAAATACCTAGGAATCCAACTTCCAAGGGATGTGAAGGACCTCTTCAAGGAGAAAACTACAAACCACTGCTCAAGGAAATAAAAGAGGATACAAACAAATGGAAGAACATTCCACGCTCATGGGTAGGAAGAATCAATATCATGAAAATGGCCATCCTTCCCAAGGTAATTTACAGATTCAATGCCCTCCCCATCAAGTTACCAATGACTTTCTGCACAGAATTGGAAAAAACTACTTTAAAGTTCATATGGAACCAAAAAAGAGCCCGCATCACCAAGTCAATCCTAAGCCAAAAGAACAAAGCTGGAGGCATCACGCTACCTGACTTCAAACTATACTACAAGGCTACAGTAACCAAAACAGCATGGTAGTGGTACCAAACAGAGATCTAGATCAATCTAACAGAACAGAGCCGTCAGAAAAATGCCACATATCTACAACAATCTGATCTTTGACAAACTTGACAAAAACAAGAAATGGAGAAAGGATTCCCTATTTAATAAATGGTGCTGGGAAAACTGGCTAGCCACATGTAGAAAGCTGAAACTGGATCCCTTCCTTACACCTTATACAAAAATCAACTCAAGATGGATTAAAGACTTAAACGTTAGACCTAAAACCATAAAAACCCTAGAAGAAAACCTAGGCAATACCATTCAGGACATAGGCATGGGCAAGGACTTCATGTCTAAAACACCAAAAGCAATGGCAACAAAAGCCAAAATTGACAAATGGGATCTAATTAAACTAAAGAGCTTCTGCACAGCAAAGGAAACTACCATCAGAGTGAACAGGCAACCTACAAAATGGGAGAAAATTTTCGCAACCTACTCATCTGACAAAGGGCTAATATCCAGAATCTACAATGAACTCCAACAAATTTACAAGAAAACACCAAACAACCCCATCAAAAAGTGGGCGAAGGACATGAACAGACACTCCTCCAAAGAAGACATTTATGCAGCCAAAAAACACATGAAAAAATGCTCACCATCACTGGCCATCAGAGAAATGCAAATCAAAACCACAATGAGATACCATCTCACACCAGTTAGAATGGCAATCATTAAAAAGTCAGGAAACAACAGGTGCTGGAGAGGATGTGGAGAAATAGGAACACTTTTACACTGTTGGTGGGACTGTAAACTAGTTGAACCCTTGTGGAAGTCACTGTGGCGATTCCTCAGGGATCTAGAACTAGAAATTCCATTTGACCCAGCCATCCCATTACTGGGTATATACCAAAAGGACTATAAATCATGTTGCTATGAAGACACATGCACAGGTATGTTTCTTGCGGCATTCTACACAATAGCAAAGACATGGAAGCAACCCAAATGTCCAACAACGATAGACTGGATTAAGAAAACGTGGCACATATACACCATGGAATACCAGGCAGCCATAAAAAATGATGAGTTCATATCCTTTGTAGGGACATGGATGAAATTGGAAATCATCGTTCTCAGTAAACTATCGCAAGAACGAAAAGCCAAACACCACATATTCTCACTCATAGGTGAGAATTGAACAATGAGAACACATGGACACAGGAAGGGGAACAACACACTTCGGGGACTGCTGTGGGGTGGGGCGAGGGGCGAGGGACAGCATTGGGAGATATACCTAATGCTAGATGACGAGTTGGTGGGTGCAGCGCACCAGCATGGCACATGTATACACATGTAGCTTACCTGCAAGTTGCGCAGATGTACCATAGAGCATAAATTATAATAATAATAAGAATAATAATAATGATAAAAAGAAAAAAAATTAAAAAAAAAAGAAAGGGATAAATTCATCGACACATACACTCTCCCATGCCTAAACCAGGAAGAAGTTGAATCTCTGAATAGACTAATAACAGGAGCTGAAATTGTGGCAATAATCAATAGCTTACCAACCAAAAAGAGTCCAGGATCAGATGGGTTCACAGCCGAATTCTACCAGAGGTCCAAGGAGGAACTGGAACCATTACTTCAGAAACTATTCCAATCAATGGAAAAAGAGGGTATCCTTCCTAACTCATTTTATGAGGCCAGCATCATGCTGCTACCAAAGCTGGGCAGAGACACAATCAAAAAAGAGGATTTTAGACCAATATCCTTGATGAATATTGATGCAAAAATCCTCAATAAATTACTGGCAAACCGAATCCAGCAGCACATCAGACAGCTTATCCACCATGATCAAGTGGGCTTCATCCCTGGGATGCAAGTCTGGTTCAATATACGCAAATCAATAAATGTAATCCAGCATATAAACAGAACCAAAGTCAAAAACCACATGATTATCTCAATACGTGAAGAAACGGCCTTTGACAAAATTCAACAACCCTTCATGCTAAAAACTCTCAATAAATTGGGTATTGATGGGTCGTATCTCAAAATAATAAGAGCTATTTATGACAAACCCACAGCCAACATCATACTGAATGGGCAAAAACTGGAAGCATTCACTTTGAAAACTGGCACAAGACAGGGATGCCCTCTCTCACCACTTCTATTCAACATAGTGTTGGAAGTTCTGGCCAGGGCAATTAGGCAAGAGAAGGAAATCAAGGGTATTCAATTAGGAAAAAAAGAAGTCAAATTGTCCCTGTTTGCAGATGACGTGATAGTATATCTAGAAAACCCCATTGTCTCAGCCCAAAATCTCCTTAAGCTGATAAGCAACTTCAGCAAAGTCTCAGGATACAAAATCAATGGACAAAAATCACAAGCATTCTTATACATCGATAACAGACAAACAGAGAGCCAAATCATGAGTGAACTCCCATTCACAATTGCTTCAAAGAGAATAAAATACCTAGGAATCCAACTTCCAAGGGATGTGAAGGACCTCTTCAAGGAGAAAACTACAAACCACTGCTCAAGGAAATAAAAGAGGATACAAACAAATGGAAGAACATTCCACGCTCATGGGTAGGAAGAATCAATATCATGAAAATGGCCATCCTTCCCAAGGTAATTTACAGATTCAATGCCATCCCCATCAGGTTACCAATGACTTTCTTCACAGAATTGGAAAAACCTACTTTAAAGTTCATATGGAACCAAAAAAGAGCCCGCATCACCAAGTCAATCCTAAGCCAAAAGAACAAAGCTGGAGGCATCACGCTACCTGACTTCAAACTATACTACAAGGCTACAGTAACCAAAACAGCATGGTACTGGTACCAAACAGAGATATAGATCAATGGAACAGAACAGAGCCGTCAGAAATAATGCCACATATCTACAACAATCTGATCTTTGACAAACTTGACAAAAACAAGAAATGGAGAAAGGATTCCCTATTTAATAAATGGTGCTGGGAAAACTGGCTAGCCACATGTAGAAAGCTGAAACTGGATCCCTTCCTTACACCTTATACAAAAATCAACTCAAGATGGATTAAAGACTTAAACGTTAGACCTAAAACCATAAAAACCCTAGAAGAAAACCTAGGCAATACCATTCAGGACATAGGCATGGGCAAGGACTTCATGTCTAAAACACCAAAAGCAATGGCAACAAGAGCCAAAATTGACAAATGGGATCTAATTAAACTAAAGAGCTTCTGCACAGCAAAGGAAACTACCATCAGAGTGAACAGGCAACCTACACAATGGGAGAAAATTTTCGCAACCTACTCATCTGACAAAGGGCTAATATCCAGAATCTACAATGAACTCCAACAAATTTACAAGAAAACACCAAACAACCCCATCAAAAAGTGGGCGAAGGACATGAACAGACACTCCTCCAAAGAAGACATTTATGCAGCCAAAAAACACATGAAAAAATGCTCACCATCACTGGCCATCAGAGAAATGCAAATCAAAACCACAATGAGATACCATCACACACCAGTTAGAATGGCAATCATTAAAAAGTCAGGAAACAACAGGTGCTGGAGAGGATGTGGAGAAATAGGAACACTTTTACACTGTTGGTGGGACTGTAAACTAGTTCAACCCTTGTGGAAGTCACTGTGGCGATTCCTCAGGGATCTAGAACTAGAAATTCCATTTGACCCAGCCATCCCATTACTGGGTATATACCCAAAGGACTATAAATCATGCTGCTATAAAGACACATGCACACGTATGTTTATTGCGGCATTATACACAATAGCAAAGACTTGGAACCAACCCAAATGTCCAACAATGATAGACTGGATTAAGAAAATGTGGCACATATACACCATGGAATACTAGGCAGCCATAAAAAATGATGAGTTCATATCCTTTGTAGGGACATGGATGAAATTGGAAATCATCGTCCTCAGTAAACTATCGCAAGAACAAAAAACCAAACACCACATATTCTCACTCATAGGTGGGAATTGAACAATGAGAACACGTGGATACAAGAAGGGGAACATCACACTTCGGGGACTGTTGTGGGGTGGGGGGAGGGGCGAGGGACAGCATTGGGAGATATACCTAATGCTAGATGACGAGTTGGTGGGTGCAGCGCACCAGCATGGCACATGTATACACATGTAGCTTACCTGCACGTTGCGCACATGTACCATAGAGCCTAAAGTATAATAATAATAATAATAATAATAATAATGATAAATAGAAAAAAAATAAAAAAAAAAGAAAGGGATAAATTCCTCGACACATACAGTGTCCCATGACTAAACCAGGAAGAAGTTGAATCTCTGAATAGACTAATAACAGGAGCTGAAATTGTGGCAATAATCAATAGCTTACCAACCAAAAAGAGTCCAGGATCAGATGGGTTCACAGCCGAATTCTACCAGAGGTCCAAGGAGGAACTGGAACCATTACTTCAGAAACTATTTCAATCAATAGAAAAAGAGGGAATCCTTCCTAACTCATTTTATGAGGCCAGCATCATGCTGCTACCAAAGCTGGGCAGAGACACAATCAAAAAAGAGAATTTTAGACCAATATCCTTGATGAATATTGATGCAAAAATCCTCAATAAATTACTGGCAAACCGAATCCAGCAGCACATCAGACAGCTTATCCACCATGATCAAGTGGGCTTCATCCCTGGGATGCAAGTCTGGTTCAATATACGCAAATCAATAAATGTAATCCAGCATATAAACAGAACCAAAGTCAAAAACCACATGATTATCTCAATACGTGAAGAAACGGCCTTTGACAAAATTCAACAACCCTTCATGATAAAAACTCTCAATAAATTGGGTATTGATGGGTCGTATCTCAAAATAATAAGAGCTATTTATGACAAACCCACAGCCAATATCATACTGAATGGGCAAAAACTGGAAGCATTCACTTTGAAAACTGGCACAAGACAGGGATGCCCTCTCTCACCACTTCTATTCAACATAGTGTTGGAAGTTCTGGCCAGGGCAATTAGGCAAGAGAAGGAAATCAAGGGTATTCAATTAGGAAAAAAAGAAGTCAAATTGTCCCTGTTTGCAGATGACGTGATAGTATATCTAGAAAACCCCATTGTCTCAGCCCAAAATCTCCTTAAGCTGATAAGCAACTTCAGCAAAGTCTCAGGATACAAAATCAATGGACAAAAATCACAAGCATTCTTATACATCAATAAGAGACAAACAGAGAGCCAAATCATGAGTGAACTCCCATTCACAATTGCTTCAAAGAGAATAAAATACCTAGGAATCCAACTTCCAAGGGATGTGAAGGACCTCTTCAAGGAGAAAACTACAAACCACTGCTCAAGGAAATAAAAGAGGATACAAACAAATGGAAGAACATTCCACGCTCATGGGTAGGAAGAATCAATATCATGAAAATGGCCATCCTTCCCAAGGTAATTTACAGATTCAATGCCATCCCCATGAAGTTACCAATGACTTTCTTCACAGAATTGGAAAAACCTACTTTAAAGTTCATATGGAACCAAAAAAGAGCCCGCATCACCAAGTCAATCCTAAGCCAAAAGAACAAAGCTGGAGGCATCACGCTACCTGACTTCAAACTATACTACAAGGCTACAGTAACCAAAACAGCATGGTACTGGTACCAAACAGAGATATAGATCAATGGAACAGAACAGAGCCGTCAGATATAATGCCACATATCTACAACAATCTGATCTTTGACAAACTTGACAAAAACAAGAAATGGAGAAAGGATTCCCTATTTAATAAATGGTGCTGGGAAAACTGGCTAGCCACATGTAGAAAGCTGAAACTGGATCCCTTCCTTACACCTTATACAAAAATCAACTCAAGATGGATTAAAGACTTAAACGTTAGACCTAAAACCATAAAAACCCTAGAAGAAAACCTAGGCAATACCATTCAGGACATAGGCATGGGCAAGGACTTCATGTCTAAAACACCAAAAGCAATGGCAACAAAAGCCAAAATTGACAAATGGGATCTAATTAAACTAAAGAGCTTCTGCACAGCAAAGGAAACTACCATCAGAGTGAACAGGCAACCTACACAATGGGAGAAAATTTTCGCAACCTACTCATCTGACAAAGGGCTAATATCCAGAATCTACAATGAACTCCAACAAATTTACAAGAAAACACCAAACAACCCCATCAAAAAGTGGGCGAAGGACATGAACAGACACTCCTCCAAAGAAGACATTTATGCAGCCAAAAAACACATGAAAAAATGCTCACCATCACTGGCCATCAGAGAAATGCAAATCAAAACCACAATGAGATACCATCTCACACCAGTTAGAATGGCAATCATTAAAAAGTCAGGAAACAACAGGTGCTGGAGAGGATGTGGAGAAATAGGAACACTTTTACACTGTTGGTGGGACTGTAAACTAGTTCAACCCTTGTGGAAGTCACTGTGGCGATTCCTCAGGGATCTAGAACTAGAAATTCCATTTGACCCAGCCATCCCATTACTGGGTATATACCCAAACGACTATAAATCATGCTGCTATAAAGACACATGCACACGTATGTTTATTGCGGCATTATACACAATAGCAAAGACTTGGAACCAACCCAAATGTCCAACAATGATAGACTGGATTAAGAAAATGTGGCACATATACACCATGGAATACTAGGCAGCCATAAAAAATGATGAGTTCATATCCTTTGTAGGGACATGGATGAAATTGGAAATCATCGTCCTCAGTAAACTATCGCAAGAACAAAAAACCAAACACCACATATTCTCACTCATAGGTGGGAATTGAACAATGAGAACACGTGGATACAAGAAGGGGAACATCACACTTCGGGGACTGTTGTGGGGTGGGGGGAGGGGCGAGGGACAGCATTGGGAGATATACCTAATGCTAGATGACGAGTTGGTGGGTGCAGCGCACCAGCATGGCACATGTATACACATGTAGCTTACCTGCACGTTGCGCACATGTACCATAGAGCCTAAAGTATAATAATAATAATAATAATAATAATGATAAATAGAAAAAAAATAAAAAAAAAAAGAAAGGGATAAATTCCTCGACACATACAGTGTCCCATGACTAAACCAGGAAGAAGTTGAATCTCTGAATAGACTAATAACAGGAGCTGAAATTGTGGCAATAATCAATAGCTTACCAACCAAAAAGAGTCCAGGATCAGATGGGTTCACAGCCGAATTCTACCAGAGGTCCAAGGAGGAACTGGAACCATTACTTCAGAAACTATTTCAATCAATAGAAAAAGAGGGAATCCTTCCTAACTCATTTTATGAGGCCAGCATCATGCTGCTACCAAAGCTGGGCAGAGACACAATCAAAAAAGAGAATTTTAGACCAATATCCTTGATGAATATTGATGCAAAAATCCTCAATAAATTACTGGCAAACCGAATCCAGCAGCACATCAGACAGCTTATCCACCATGATCAAGTGGGCTTCATCCCTGGGATGCAAGTCTGGTTCAATATACGCAAATCAATAAATGTAATCCAGCATATAAACAGAACCAAAGTCAAAAACCACATGATTATCTCAATACGTGAAGAAACGGCCTTTGACAAAATTCAACAACCCTTTATGATAAAAACTCTCAATAAATTGGGTATTGATGGGTCGTATCTCAAAATAATAAGAGCTATTTATGACAAACCCACAGCCAATATCATACTGAATGGGCAAAAACTGGAAGCATTCACTTTGAAAACTGGCACAAGACAGGGATGCCCTCTCTCACCACTTCTATTCAACATAGTGTTGGAAGTTCTGGCCAGGGCAATTAGGCAAGAGAAGGAAATCAAGGGTATTCAATTAGGAAAAAAAGAAGTCAAATTGTCCCTGTTTGCAGATGACGTGATAGTATATCTAGAAAACCCCATTGTCTCAGCCCAAAATCTCCTTAAGCTGATAAGCAACTTCAGCAAAGTCTCAGGATACAAAATCAATGGACAAAAATCACAAGCATTCTTATACATCAATAAGAGACAAACAGAGAGCCAAATCATGAGTGAACTCCCATTCACAATTGCTTCAAAGAGAATAAAATACCTAGGAATCCAACTTCCAAGGGATGTGAAGGACCTCTTCAAGGAGAAAACTACAAACCACTGCTCAAGGAAATAAAAGAGGATACAAACAAATGGAAGAACATTCCACGCTCATGGGTAGGAAGAATCAATATCATGAAAATGGCCATCCTTCCCAAGGTAATTTACAGATTCAATGCCATCCCCATCAAGTTACCAATGACTTTCTTCACAGAATTGGAAAAACCTACTTTAAAGTTCATATGGAACCAAAAAAGAGCCCGCATCACCAAGTCAATCCTAAGCCAAAAGAACAAAGCTGGAGGCATCACGCTACCTGACTTCAAACTATACTACAAGGCTACAGTAACCAAAACAGCATGGTACTGGTACCAAACAGAGATCTAGATCAATGGAACAGAACAGAGCCGTCAGAAATAATGCCACATATCTACAACAATCTGATCTTTGACAAACTTGACAAAAACAAGAAATGGAGAAAGGATTCCCTATTTAATAAATGGTGCTGGGAAAACTGGCTAGCCACATGTAGAAAGCTGAAACTGGATCCCTTCCTTACACCTTATACAAAAATCAACTCAAGATGGATTAAAGACTTAAACGTTAGACCTAAAACCATAAAAACCCTAGAAGAAAACCTAGGCAATACCATTCAGGACATAGGCATGGGCAAGGACTTCATGTCTAAAACACCAAAAGCAATGGCCACAAAAGCCAAAATTGACAAATGGGATCTAATTAAACTAAAGAGCTTCTGCACAGCAAAGGAAACTACCATCAGAGTGAACAGGCAACCTACACAATGGGAGAAAATTTTCGCAACCTACTCATCTGACAAAGGGCTAATATCCAGAATCTACAATGAACTCCAACAAATTTACAAGAAAACACCAAACAACCCCATCAAAAAGTGGGCGAAGGACATGAACAGACACTCCTCCAAAGAAGACATTTATGCAGCCAAAAAACACATGAAAAAATGCTCACCATCACTGGCCATCAGAGAAATGCAAATCAAAACCACAATGAGATACCATCTCACACCAGTTAGAATGGCAATCATTAAAAAGTCAGGAAACAACAGGTGCTGGAGAGGATGTGGAGAAATAGGAACACTTTTACACTGTTGGTGGGACTGTAAACTAGTTCAACCCTTGTGGAAGTCACTGTGGCGATTCCTCAGGGATCTAGCACTAGAAATTCCATTTGACCCAGCCATCCCATTACTGGGTATATACCCAAAGGACTATAAATCATGCTGCTATAAAGACACATGCACACGTATGTTTATTGCGGCATTATACACAATAGCAAAGACTTGGAACCAACCCAAATGTCCAACAATGATAGACTGGATTAAGAAAATGTGGCACATATACACCATGGAATACTAGGCAGCCATAAAAAATGATGAGTTCATATCCTTTGTAGGGACATGGATGAAATTGGAAATCATCGTTCTCAGTAAACTATCGCAAGAACAAAAAACGAAACATCACATATTCTCACTCATAGGTGAGAACTGAACAATGAGAACACATGGACACAGGAAGGGAACATCACACTTCGGGGACTGTTGTGGGGTGGCTGGAGGGGCGAGGGGCAGCATTGGGAGATATACCTAATGCTAGATGACGAGTTGGTGGGTGCAGCACACCAGCATGGCACATGTATACATATGTAGCTCACCTGCACGTTGCGCACATGTACCATAGAGCCTAAAGTATAATATTAATAATAATAATAGTAATAATAATAATGATGAAAAGAAAAAAAATTTCAAAAAAAAGAAAGGGATAAGTTCCTCGACACATACACTCTCCCATGAATAAACCAGGAGGAAGTTGAATCTCTGAATAGACTAATAACAGGAGCTGAAATTGTGGCAATAATCAATAGCTTACCAACCAAAAAGAGTCCAGGATCAGATGGGTTCACAGCCGAATTCTACCAGAGGTCCAAGGAGGAACTGGAACCATTACTTCAGAAACTATTCCAATCAATAGAAAAAGAGGGAATCCTTCCTAACTCATTTTATGAGGCCAGCATCATGCTGCTACCAAAGCTGGGCAGAGACACAACCAAAAAAGAGAATTTTAGACCAATATCCTTGATGAATATTGATGCAAAAATCCTCAATAAATTACTGGCAAACCGAATCCAGCAGCACATCAGACAGCTTATCCACCATGATCAAGTGGGCTTCATCCCTGGGATGCAAGGCTCGTTCAATATACGCAAATCAATAAATGTAATCCAGCATATAAACAGAACCAAAGTCAAAAACCACATGATTATCTCAATACGTGAAGAAAAGTACTTTGACAAAATTAAACACCCCTTCATGCTAAAAACTCTCAATAAATTAGGTATTGATGGGTCGTATCTCAAAATAATAAGAGCTATTTATGACAAACCCACAGCCAATATCATACTGAATGGGCAAAAACTGGAAGCATTCACTTTGAAAACTGGCACAAGACAGGGATGCCCTCTCTCACCACTTCTATTCAACATAGTGTTGGAAGTTCTGGCCAGGGCAATTAGGCAAGAGAAGGAAATCAAGGGTATTCAATTAGGAAAAAAGGAAGTCAAATTGTCCCTGTTTGCAGATGACGTGATAGTATATCTAGAAAACCCCATTGTCTCAGCCCAAAATCTCCTTAAGCTGATAAGCAACTTCAGCAAAGTCTCAGGATACAAAATCAATGGACAAAAATCACAAGCATTCTTATACATCAATAACAGACAAACAGAGAGCCAAAACATGAGTGCACTCCCATTCACAATTGCTTCTAAGAGAATAAAATACCTAGGAATCCAACTTACAAGGGATGTGAAGGACCTCTTCAAGGAGAAAACTACAAACCACTGCTCAAGGAAATAAAAGAGGATACAAACAAATGGAAGAACATTCCATGCTCATGGGTAGGAAGAATCAATATCATGAAAATGGTCATCCTTCCCAAGGTAATTTACAGATTCAATGCCCTCCCCATCAAGTTACCAATGACTTTCTGCACAGAATTGGAAAAAACTACTTTAAAGTTCATATGGAACCAAAAAAGAGCCCGCATCACCAAGTCAATCCTAAGCCAAAAGAACAAAGCTGGAGGCATCACGCTACCTGACTTCAAACTATACTACAAGGCTACAGTAACCAAAACAGCATGGTACTGGTACCAAAACAGAGATCTAGATCAATGGAACAGAACAGAGCCGTCAGAAATAATGCCACGTATCTACAACTATCTGATCTTTGACAAACCTGACAAAAACAAGAAATGTAGAAAGGATTCCCTATTTAATAAATGGTGCTGGGAAAACTGGCTAGCCACATGTAGAAAGCTGAAACTGGATCCCTTCCTTACACCTTATACAAAAATCAACTCAAGATGGATTAAAGACTTAAACGTTAGACCTAAAACCATAAAAACCCTAGAAGAAAACCTAGGCAATACCATTCAGGACATAGGCATGGGCAAGGACTTCATGTCTAAAACACCAAAAGCAATGGCAACAAAAGCCAAAATTCACAAATGGGATCTAATTAAACTAAAGAGCTTCTGCACAGCAAAGGAAACTACCATCAGAGTGAACAGGCAACCTACAAAATGGGAGAAAATTTTCGCAACCTACTCATCTGACAAAGGGCTAATATCCAGAATCTACAATGAACTCCAACAAATTTACAAGAAAACACCAAACAATCCCATCAAAAAGTGGGTGAAGTACATGAACAGACGCTCCTCAAAAGAAGACATTTATGCAGCCAAAAAACACATGAAAAAATGCTCACCATCACTGGCCATCAGAGAAATGCAAATCAAAACCACAATGAGATACCATCTCACACCAGTTAGAATGGCAATCATTAAAAAGTCAGGAAACAACAGGTGCTGGAGAGGATGTGGAGAAATAGGAACACTTTTACACTGTTGGTGGGACTGTAAACTAGTTCAACCCTTGTGGAAGTCACTGTGGCGATTCCTCAGGGATCTACCACTAGAAATTCCATTTGACCCAGCCATCCCTTTACTGGGTATATACCCAAAGGACTATAAATCATGCTGCTATGAAGACACATGCAGACGTATGTTTATTGCGGCATTATACACAATAGCAAAGACTTGGAAGCAACCCAAATGTCCAACAACGATAGACTGGATTAAGAAAAGGTGGCACATATACACCATGGAATACCAGGCAGCCATAAAAAATGATGAGTTCATATCCTTTGTAGGGACATGGATGAAATTGGAAATCCTCGTTCTCAGTAAACTATCGCAAGAACGAAAAGCCAAACACCACATATTCTCACTCATAGGTGAGAATTGAACAATGAGAACACATGGACACAGGAAGGGGAACATCACACTTCGGGGACTGTTGTGGGGTGGGGCGAGGGGCGAGGGACAGCATTGGGAGATATACCTAATGCTAGATGACGAGTTGGTGGGTGCAGCGCACCAGCATGGCACATGTATACACATGTAGCTTACCTGCAAGTTGCGCACATGTACCATAGAGCCTAAAGTATAATAATAATAATAATAATAATAATAATGATGAAAAGAAAAAAAATTAAAAAAAAAGAAAGGGATAAATTCCTCGACACATACACTCTCCCATGACTAAACCAGGAAGAAGTTGAATCTCTGAATAGACTAATAACAGGAGCTGAAATTGTGGCAATAATCAATAGCTTACCAACCAAAAAGAGTCCAGGATCAGATGGGTTCACAGCCGAATTCTACCAGAGGTCCAAGGAGGAACTGGAACCATTACTTCAGAAACTATTCCAATCAATAGAAATAGAGGGAATCCTTCCTAACTCATTTTATGAGGCCAGCATCATGCTGCTACCAAAGCTGGGCAGAGACACAATCAAAAAAGAGAATTTTAGACCAATATCCTTGATGAATATTGATGCGAAAATCCTCAATAAATTACTGGCAAACCGAATCCAGCAGCACATCAGACAGCTTATCCACCATGATCAAGTGGGCTTCATCCCTGGGATGCAAGTCTGGTTCAATATACGCAAATCAATAAATGTAATCCAGCATATAAACAGAACCAAAGTCAAAAACCACATGATTATCCCAATACGTGAAGAAACGGCCTTTGACAATATTCAACAACCCTTCATGCTAAAAACTCTCAATAAATTGGGTATTGATGGGTCGTATCTCAAAATAATAAGAGCTATTTATGACAAACCCACAGCCAATATCATACTGAATGGGCAAAAACTGGAAGCATTCACTTTGAAAACTGGCACAAGACAGGGATGCCCTCTCTCACCACTTCTATTCAACATAGTGTTGGAAGTTCTGGCCAGGGCAATTAGGCAAGAGAAGGAAATCAAGGGTATTCAATTAGGAAAAAAAGAAGTCAAATTGTCCCTGTTTGCAGATGACGTGATAGTATATCTAGAAAACCCCATTGTCTCAGCCCAAAATCTCCTTAAGCTGATAAGCAACTTCAGCAAAGTCTCAGGATACAAAATCAATGGACAAAAATCACAAGCATTCTTATACATCAATAACAGACAAACAGAGAGCCAAATCATGAGTGAACTCCCATTCACAATTGCTTCAAAGAGAATAAAATACCTAGGAATCCAACTTCCAAGGGATGTGAAGGACCTCTTCAAGGAGAAAACTACAAACCACTGCTCAAGGAAATAAAAGAGGATACAAACAAATGGAAGAACATTCCACGCTCATGGGTAGGAAGAATCAATATCATGAAAATGGCCATCCTTCCCAAGGTAATTTACAGATTCAATGCCATCCCCATCAAGTTACCAATGACTTTCTTCACAGAATTGGAAAAACTTACTTTAAAGTTCATATGGAACCAAAAAAGAGCCCGCATCACCAAGTCAATCCTAAGCCAAAAGAACAAAGCTGGAGGCATCACGCTACCTGACTTCAAACTATACTACAAGGCTACAGTAACCAAAACAGCATGGTACTGGTACCAAACAGAGATATAGATCAATGGAACAGAACAGAGCCGTCAGAAATAATGCCGCATATCTACAACAATCTGATCTTTGACAAACTTGACAAAAACAAGAAATGGAGAAAGGATTCCCTATTTAATAAATGATGCTGGGAAAACTGGCTAGCCACATGTAGAAAGCTGAAACTGGATGCCTTCCTTACACCTTATACAAAAATCAACTCAAGATGGATTAAAGACTTAAACGTTAGACCTAAAACCATAAAAACCCTAGAAGAAAACCTAGGCAATACCATTCAGGACATAGGCATGGGCAAGGACTTCATGTCTAAAACACCAAAAGCAATGGCAACAAAAGCCAAAATTGACAAATGGGATCTAATTAAACTAAAGAGCTTCTGCACAGCAAAGGAAACTACCATCAGAGTGAACAGGCAACCTACACAATGGGAGAAAATTTTCGCAACCTACTCATCTGACAAAGGGCTAATATCCAGAATCTACAATGAACTCCAACAAATTTACAAGAAAACACCAAACAACCCCATCAAAAAGTGGGCGAAGGACATGAACAGACACTCCTCCAAAGAAGACATTTATGCAGCCAAAAAACACATGAAAAAATGCTCACCATCACTGGCCATCAGAGAAATGCAAATCAAAACCACAATGAGATACCATCTCACACCAGTTAGAATGGCAATCATTAAAAAGTCAGGAAACAACAGGTGCTGGAGAGGATGTGGAGAAATAGGAACACTTTTACACTGTTGGTGGGACTGTAAACTAGTTCAACCCTTGTGGAAGTCACTGTGGCGATTCCTCAGGGATCTAGAACTAGAAATTCCATTTGACCCAGCCATCCCATTACTGGGTATATACCCAAAGGACTATAAATCATGCTGCTATAAAGACACATGCACACGTATGTTTATTGCGGCATTATACACAATAGCAAAGACTTGGAACCAACCCAAATGTCCAACAATGATAGACTGGATTAAGAAAATGTGGCACATATACACCATGGAATACTAGGCAGCCATAAAAAATGATGAGTTCATATCCTTTGTAGGGACATGGATGAAATTGGAAATCATCGTTCTCAGTAAACTATCGCAGAACAAAAAACCAAACACCACATCTTCTCACTCATAGGTGGGAATTGAACAATGAGAACACGTGGACACAAGAAGGGGGACATCACACTTCGGGGACTGTTGTGGGGTGTGGGGAGGGGCGAGGGACAGCATTGGGAGATATACCTAATGCTAGATGACGAGTTGGTGGGTGCAGCGCACCAGCATGGCACATGTATACACATGTAGCTTACCTGCACGTTGCGCACATGTACCATAGAGCCTAAAGTATAATAATAATAATAATAATAATAATGATAAAAAGAAAAAAAATTAAAAAAAAAAGAAAGGGATAAATTCCTCGACACATACACTCTCCCATGACTAAACCAGGAAGAAGTTGAATCTCTGAATAGACTAATAACAGGAGCTGAAATTGTGGCAATAATCAATAGCTTACCAACCAAAAAGAGTCCAGGATCAGATGGGTTCACAGCCGAATTCTACCAGAGGTCCAAGGAGGAACTGGAACCATTACTTCAGAAACTATTCCAATCAATAGAAAAAGAGGGTATCCTTCCTAACTCATTTTATGAGGCCAGCATCATGCTGCTACCAAAGCTGGGCAGAGACACAATCAAAAAAGAGGATTTTAGACCAATATCCTTGATGAATATTGATGCAAAAATCCTTAATAAATTACTGGCAAACAGAATCCAGCAGCACATCAGACAGCTTATCCACCATGATCAAGTGGGCTTCATCCCTGGGATGCAAGTCTGGTTCAATATACGCAAATCAATAAATGTAATCCAGCATATAAACAGAACCAAAGTCAAAAACCACATGATTATCTCAATACGTGAAGAAAAGGCCTTTGACAAAATTCAACAACCCTTCCTGATAAAAACTCTCAATAAATTGGGTATTGATGGGTCGTATCTCAAAACAATAAGAGCTATTTATGACAAACCCACAGCCAATATCATACTGAATGGGCAAAAGCTGGAAGCATTCACTTTGAAAACTGGCACAAGACAGGGATGCCCTCTCTCACCACTTCTATTCAACATAGTGTTGGAAGTTCTGGCCAGGGCAATTAGGCAAGAGAAGGAAATCAAGGGTATTCAATTAGGAAAAAAGGAAGTCAAATTGTCCCTGTTTGCAGATGACGTGATAGTATATATAGAAAACCCCATTGTCTCAGCCCAAAATCTCCTTAAGCTGATAAGCAACTTCAGCAAAGTCTCAGGATACAAAATCAATGGACAAAAATCACAAGCATTCTTATACATCAATAACAGACAAACAGAGAGCCAAATCATGAGTGAACTCCCATTCACAATTGCTTCAAAGAGAATGAAATACCTAGGTATCCAACTTACAAGGGATGTGAAGGACCTCTTCAAGGAGAAAACTACAAACCACTGCTCAAGGAAATAAAAGAGGATACAAACAAATGGAAGAACATTCCATGCTCATGGGTAGGAAGAATCAATATCATGAAAATGGCCATCCTTCCCAAGGTAATTTACAGATTCAATGCCATCCCCA
Source organism: Pongo abelii (assembly GCF_028885655.2). Lineage (NCBI taxonomy): Eukaryota > Metazoa > Chordata > Mammalia > Primates > Hominidae > Pongo > Pongo abelii. Next base: position 4,678,309 of record NC_071997.2, read on the forward strand.
TCAAGTTACCAATGACTTTCTTTACAGAATTGGAAAAAACTACTTTAAAGTTCATATGGAATCAAAAAAGAGCCCGCATCACCAAGTCAATCCTAAGCCAAAAGAACAAAGCTGGAGGCATCACGCTACCTGACTTCAAACTATACTACAAGGCTACAGTAACCAAAACAGCATGGTACTGGTACCAAACAGAGATATAGATCAATGGAACAGAACAGAGCCGTCAGATATAATGCCACATATCTACAACAATCTGATCTTTGACAAACTTGACAAAAACAAGAAATGGAGAAAGGATTCCCTATTTAATAAATGGTGCTGGGAAAACTGGCTAGCCACATGTAGAAAGCTGAAACTGGATCCCTTCCTTACACCTTATACAAAAATCAACTCAAGATGGATTAAAGACTTAAACGTTAGACCTAAAACCATAAAAACCCTAGAAGAAAACCTAGGCAATACCATTCAGGACATAGGCATGGGCAAGGACTTCATGTCTAAAACACCAAAAGCAATGGCAACAAAAGCCAAAATTGACAAATGGGATCTAATTAAACTAAAGAGCTTCTGCACAGCAAAGGAAACTACCATCAGAGTGAACAGGCAACCTACAAAATGGGAGAAAATTTTCGCAACCTACTCATATGACAAAGGGCTAATATCCAGAATCTACAATGAACTCCAACAGATTTACAAGAAAACACCAAACAACCCCATCAAAAAGTGGGCGAAGGACATGAACAGACACTCCTCCAAAGAAGACATTTATGCAGCCAAAAAACACATGAAAAAATGCTCACCATCACTGGCCATCAGAGAAATGCAAATCAAAACCACAATGAGATACCATCTCACACCAGTTAGAATGGCAATCATTAAAAAGTCAGGAAACAACAGGTGCTGGAGAGGACGTGGAGAAATAGGAACACTTTTACACTGTTGGTGGGACTGTAAACTAGTTCAACCCTTGTGGAAGTCACTGTGGCGATTCCTCAGGGATCTAGAACTAGAAATTCCATTTGACCCAGCCATCCCATTACTGGGTATATACCCAAAGGACTATAAATCATGCTGCTATAAAGACACATGCACACGTATGTTTATTGCGGCATTATACACAATAGCAAAGACTTGGAACCAACCCAAATGTCCAACAATGATAGACTGGATTAAGAAAATGTGGCACATATACACCATGGAATACTAGGCAGCCATAAAAAATGATGAGTTCATATCCTTTGTAGGGACATGCATGAAATTGGAAATCATCGTTCTCAGTAAACTATCGCAAGAACAAAAAACCAAACACCACATATTCTCACTCATAGGTGGGAATTGAACAATGAGAACACATGGATACAAGAAGGGGAACATCACACTTCGGGGACTGTTGTGGGGTGGGGGGAGGGGCGAGGGACAGCATTGGGAGATATACCTAATGCTAGATGACGAGTTGGTGGGTGCAGCGCACCAGCATTGCACATGTATACACATGTAGCTTCCTGCACGTTGCGCACATGTACCATAGAGCCTAAAGTATCATAATAATAATAATAATAATGATAAAAAGAAAAAAAATTAAAAAAAAAAGAAAGGGATAAATTCCTCGACACATACACTCTCCCATAACTAAACCAGGAAGAAGTTGAGTCTCTGAATAGACTAATAACAGGAGCTGAAATTGTGGCAATAATCAATAGCTTACCAACCAAAAAGAGTCCAGGATCAGATGGGTTCACAGCCGAATTCTACCAGAGGTCCAAGGAGGAACTGGAACCATTACTTCAGAAACTATTCCAATCAATAGAGAAAGAGGGAATCCTTCCTGACTCATGTTATGAGGCCAGCATCATGCTGCTACCAAAGCTGGGCAGAGACACAATCAAAAAAGAGAATTTTAGACCAATATCCTTGATGAATATTGATGCAAAAATCCTCAATAAATTACTGGCAAACAGAATCCAGCAGCACATCAGAGAGCTTATCCACCATGATCAAGTGGGCTTCATCCCTGGGATGCAAGTCTGGTTCAATATACGCAAATCAATAAATGTAATCCAGCATATAAACAGAACCAAAGTCAAAAACCACATGATTATCTCAATACGTGAAGAAAAGGCCTTTGACAAAATTCAACAACCCTTCCTGATAAAAACTCTCAATAAATTGGGTATTGATGGGTCGTATCTCAAAATAATAAGAGCTATTTATGACAAACCCACAGCCAATATCATACTGAATGGGCAAAAACTGGAAGCATTCACTTTGAAAACTGGCACAAGACAGGGATGCCCTCTCTCACCACTTCTATTCAACATAGTGTTGGAAGTTCTGGCCAGGGCAATTAGGCAAGAGAAGGAAATCAAGGGTATTCAATTAGGAAAAAAGGAAGTCAAATTGTCCCTGTTTGCAGATGACGTGATAGTATATATAGAAAACCACATTGTCTCAGCCCAAAATCTCCTTAAGCTGATAAGCAAATTCAGCAAAGTCTCAGGATACAAAATCAATGGACAAAAATCACAAGCATTCTTATACATCAATAACAGACAAACAGAGAGCCAAATCATGAGTGAACTCCCATTCACAATTGCTTCAAAGAGAATAAAATACCTAGGAATCCAACTTCCAAGGGATGTGAAGGACCTCTTCAAGGAGAAAACTACAAACCACTGCTCAAGGAAATAAAAGAGGATACAAACAAATGGAAGAACATTCCATGCTCATGGGTAGGAAGAATCAATATCATCAAAATGGCCATCCTTCCCAAGGTAATTTACAGATTCAATGCCATCCCCATCAAGTTACCAATGACTTTCTTCACAGAATTGGAAAAAACTACTTTAAAGTTCATATGGAACCAAAAAAGAGCCCGCATCACCAAGTCAATCCTAAGCCAAAAGAACAAAGCTGGAGGCATCACGCTACCTGACTTCAAACTATACTACAAGGCTACAGTAACCAAAACAGCATGGTACTGGTACCAAACAGAGATATAGATCAATGGAACAGAACAGAGCCGTCAGAAATAATGCCACATATCTACAACAATCTGATCTTTGACAAACTTGACAAAAACAAGAAATGGAGAAAGGATTCCCTATTTAATAAATGGTGCTGGGAAAACTGGCTAGCCACATGTAGAAAGCTGAAACTGGATCCCTTCCTTACACCTTATACAAAAATCAACTCAAGATGGATTAAAGACTTAAACGTTAGACCTAAAACCATAAAAACCCTAGAAGAAAACCTAGGCAATACCATTCAGGACATAGGCATGGGCAAGGACTTCATGTCTAAAACACCAAAAGCAATGGCCACAAAAGCCAAAATTGACAAATGGGATCTAATTAAACTAAAGAGCTTCTGCACAGCAAAGGAAACTACCATCAGAGTGAACAGGCAACCTACACAATGGGAGAAAATTTTCGCAACCTACTCATCTGACAAAGGGCTAATATCCAGAATCTACAATGAACTCCAACAAATTTACAAGAAAACACCAAACAACCCCATCAAAAAGTGGGCGAAGGACATGAACAGACACTCCTCCAAAGAAGACATTTATGCAGCCAAAAAACACATGAAAAAATGCTCACCATCACTGGCCATCAGAGAAATGCAAATCAAAACCACAATGAGATACCATCTCACACCAGTTAGAATGGCAATCATTAAAAAGTCAGGAAACAACAGGTGCTGGAGAGGATGTGGAGAAATAGGAACACTTTTACACTGTTGGTGGGACTGTAAACTAGTTCAACCCTTGTGGAAGTCACTGTGGCGATTCCTCAGGGATCTAGAACTAGAAATTCCATTTGACCCAGCCATCCCATTACTGGGTATATACCCAAAGGGCTATAAATCATGCTGCTATAAAGACACATGCACACGTATGATTATTGCGGCATTATACACAATAGCAAAGACTTGGAACCAACCCAAATGTCCAACAATGATAGACTGGATTAAGAAAATGTGGCACATATACACCATGGAATACTAGGCAGCCATAAAAAATGATGAGTTCATATCCTTTGTAGGGACATGGATGAAATTGGAAATCATCGTTCTCAGTAAACTATCGCAAGAACAAAAAACCAAACACCACATATTCTCACTCATAGGTGGGAATTGAACAATGAGAACACGTGGACACAAGAAGGGGAACATCACACTTCGGGGACTGTTGTGGGGTGGGGGGAGGGGCGAGGGACAGCATTGGGAGATATACCTAATTCTAGATGACGAGTTGGTGGGAGCAGCGCACCGGCATGACACATGTATACACATCTAGCTTACCTGCACGTTGCGCACATGTACCATAGAGCCTAAAGTATAATAATAATAATAATAATAATAATAATAATAATGATAAAAAGAAAAAAAATTAAAAAAAAAAGAAAGGGATAAATTCCTCGACACATACACTCTCCCATGACTAAACCAGGAAGAAGTTGAATCTCTGAATAGACTAATAACAGGAGCTGAAATTGTGGCAATAATCAATAGCTTACCAACCAAAAAGAGTCCAGGATCAGATGGGTTCACAGCCGAATTCTACCAGAGGTCCAAGGAGGAACTGGAACCATTACTTCAGAAACTATTCCAATCAATAGAAAAAGAGGGAATCCTTCCTAACTCATTTTATGAGGCCAGCATCATGCTGATACCAAAGCTGGGCAGAGACACAATCAAAAAAGAGAATTTTAGACCAATATCCTTGATGAATATTGATGCAAAAATCCTCAATAAATTACTGGCAAACCGAATCCAGCAGCACATCAGACAGCTTATCCACCATGATCAAGTGGGCTTCATCCCTGGGATGCAAGTCTGGTTCAATATACGCAAATCAGTAAATGTAATCCAGCATATAAACAGAACCAAAGTCAAAAACCACATGATTATCTCAATACGTGAAGAAAAGGCCTTTGACAAAATTCAACAACCCTTCATGCTAAAAACTCTCAATAAATTGGGTATTGATGGGTCGTATCTCAAAATAATAAGAGCTATTTATGACAAACCCACAGCCAATATCATACTGAATGGGCAAAAACTGGAAGCATTCACTTTGAAAACTGGCACAAGACAGGGATGCCCTCTCTCACCACTTCTATTCAACATAGTGTTGGAAGTTCTGGCCAGGGCAATTAGGCAAGAGAAGGAAATCAAGGGTATTCAATTAGGAAAAAAGGAAGTCAAATTGTCCCTGTTTGCAGATGACGTGATAGTATATATAGAAAACCCCATTGTCTCAGCCCAAAATCTCCTTAAGCTGATAAGCAACTTCAGCAAAGTCTCAGGATACAAAATCAATGGACAAAAATCACAAGCATTCTTATACATCAATAACAGACAAACAGAGAGCCAAATCATGAGTGAACTCCCATTCACAATTGCTTCAAAGAGAATAAAATACCTAGGAATCCAACTTCCAAGGGATGTGAAGGACCTCTTCAAGGAGAAAACTACAAACCACTGCTCAAGGAAATAAAAGAGGATACAAACAAATGGAAGAACATTCCATGCTCATGGGTAGGAAGAATCAATATCATGAAAATGGCCATCCTTCCCAAGGTAATTTACAGATTCAATGCCATCCCCATCAAGTTACCAATGACTTTCTTCACTGAATTGGAAAAAATTACTTTAAAGTTCATATGGAATCAAAAAAGAGCCCGCATCACCAAGTCAATCCTAAGCCAAAAGAACAAAGCTGGAGGCATCACGCTACCTGACTTCAAACTATACTACAAGGCTACAGTAACCAAAACAGCATGGTACTGGTACCAAACAGAGATATAGATCAATGGAACAGAACAGAGCCGTCAGAAATAATGCCACATATCTACAACAATCTGATCTTTGACAAACTTGACAAAAACAAGAAATGGAGAAAGGATTCCCTATTTAATAAATGGTGCTGGGAAAACTGGCTAGCCACATGTAGAAAGCTGAAACTGGATCCCTTCCTTACACCTTATACAAAAATCAACTCAAGATGGATTAAAGACTTAAACGTTAGACCTAAAACCATAAAAATCCTAGAAGAAAACCTAGGCAATACCACTCAGGACATAGGCATGGGCAAGGACTTCATGTCTAAAACACCAAAAGCAATGACAACAAAAGCCAAAATTGACAAATGGGATCTAATTAAACTAAAGAGCTTCTGCACAGCAAAGGAAACTACCATCAGAGTGAACAGGCAACCTACAAAATGGGAGAAAATTTTCGCAACCTACTCATATGACAAAGGGCTAATATCCAGAATCTACAATGAACTCCAACAGATTTACAAGAAAACACCAAGCAACCCCATCAAAAAGTGGGCGAAGGACATGAACAGACACTCCTCCAAAGAAGACATTTATGCAGCCAAAAAACACATGAAAAAATGCTCACCATCACTGGCCATCAGAGAAATGCAAATCAAAACCACAATGAGATACCATCTCACACCAGTTAGAATGGCAATCATTAAAAAGTCAGGAAACAACAGGTGCTGGAGAGGATGTGGAGAAATAGGAACACTTTTACACTGTTGGTGGGACTGTAAACTAGTTCAACCCTTGTGGAAGTCACTGTGGCGATTCCTCAGGGATCTAGAACTAGAAATTCCATTTGACCCAGCCATCCCATTACTGGGTATATACCCAAAGGACTATAAATCATGCTGCTATAAAGACACATGCACACGTATGTTTATTGCGGCATTATACACAATAGCAAAGACTTGGAACCAACCCAAATGTCCAACAATGATAGACTGGATTAAGAAAATGTGGCACATATACACCATGGAATACTAGGCAGCCATAAAAAATGATGAGTTCATATCCTTTGTAGGGACATGGATGAAATTGGAAATCATCGTTCTCAGTAAACTATCGCAAGAACAAAAAACCAAACACCACATCTTCTCACTCATAGGTGGGAATTGAACAATGAGAACACGTGGACACAAGAAGGGGAACATCACACTTCGGGGACTGTTGTGGGGTGGGGGGAGGGGCGAGGGACCGCATTGGGATATATACCTAATGCTAGATGACGAGTTGGTGGGTGCAGCGCACCAGCATGGCACATGTATACACATGTAGCTTACCTGCACGTTGCGCACATGTACCATAGAGCCTAAAGTATCATAATAATAATAATAATAATAATAATAATAATAATGATAAAAAGAAAAAAAATTTAAAAAAAAAGAAAGGGATAAATTCCTCGACACATACACTCTCCCATGACTAAACCAGGAAGAAGTTGAATCTCTGAATAGACTAATAACAGGAGCTGAAATTGTGGCAATAATCAATAGCTTACCAACCAAAAAGAGTCCAGGATCAGATGGGTTCACAGCCGAATTCTACCAGAGGTCCAAGGAGGAACTGGAACCATTACTTCAGAAACTATTCCAATCAATAGAGAAAGAGGGAATCCTTCCTGACTCATGTTATGAGGCCAGCATCATGCTGCTACCAAAGCTGGGCAGAGACACAATCAAAAAAGAGAATTTTAGACCAATATCCTTGATGAATATTGATGCAAAAATCCTCAATAAATTACTGGCAAACAGAATCCAGCAGCACATCAGACAGCTTATCCACCATGATCAAGTGGGCTTCATCCCTGGGATGCAAGTCTGGTTCAATATACGCAAATCAATAAATGTAATCCAGCATATAAACAGAACCAAAGTCAAAAACCACATGATTATCTCAATACGTGAAGAAACGGCCTTTGACAAAATTCAACAACCCTTCATGATAAAAACTCTCAATAAATTGGGTATTGATGGGTCGTATCTCAAAATAATAAGAGCTATTTATGACAAACCCACAGCCAATATTATACTGAATGGGCAAAAACTGGAAGCATTCACTTTGAAAACTGGCACAAGACAGGGATGCCCTCTCTCACCACTTCTATTCAACATAGTGTTGGAAGTTCTGGCCAGGGCAATTAGGCAGGAGAAGGAAATCAAGGGTATTCAATTAGGAAAAAAAGAAGTCAAATTGTCCCTGTTTGCAGATGACGTGATAGTATATCTAGAAAACCCCATTGTCTCAGCCCAAAATCTCCTTAAGCTGATAAGCAACTTCAGCAAAGTCTCAGGATACAAAATCAATGGACAAAAATCAGAAGCATTCTTATACATCAATAACAGACAAACAGAGACCCAAATCATGAGTGAACTCCCATTCACAATTGCTTCAAAGAGAATAAAATACCTAGGAATCCAACTTCCAAGGGATGTGAAGGACCTCTTCAAGGAGAAAACTACAAACCACTGCTCAAGGAAATAAAAGAGGATACAAACAAATGGAAGAACATTCCATGCTCATGGGTAGGAAGAATCAATATCATGAAAATGGCCATCCTTCCCAAGGTAATTTACAGATTCAATGCCATCCCCATCAAGTTACCAATGACTTTCTTCACAGAATTGGAAAAAACTACTTTAAAGTTCATATGGAACCAAAAAAGAGCCCGCATCACCAAGTCAATCCTAAGCCAAAAGAACAAAGCTGGAGGCATCACGCTACCTGACTTCAAACTATACTACAAGGCTACAGTAACCAAAACAGCATGGTACTGGTACCAAACAGAGATATAGATCAATGGAACAGAACAGAGCCGTCAGAAATAATGCCACATATCTACAACAATCTGATCTTTGACAAACTTGACAAAAACAAGAAATGGAGAAAGGATTCCCTATTTAATAAATGGTGCTGGGAAAACTGGCTAGCCACATGTAGAAAGCTGAAACTGGATCCCTTCCTTACACCTTATACAAAAATCAACTCAAGATGGATTAAAGACTTAAACGTTAGACCTAAAACCATAAAAACCCTAGAAGAAAACCTAGGCAATACCATTCAGGACATAGGCATGGGCAAGGACTTCATGTCTAAAACACCAAAAGCAATGGCCACAAAAGCCAAAATTGACAAATGGGATCTAATTAAACTAAAGAGCTTCTGCACAGCAAAGGAAACTACCATCAGAGTGAACAGGCAACCTACACAATGGGAGAAAATTTTCGCAACCTACTCATCTGACAAAGGGCTAATATCCAGAATCTACAATGAACTCCAACAAATTTACAAGAAAACACCAAACAACCCCATCAAAAAGTGGGCGAAGGACATGAACAGACACTCCTCCAAAGAAGACATTTATGCAGCCAAAAAACACATGAAAAAATGCTCACCATCACTGGCCATCAGAGAAATGCAAATCAAAACCACAATGAGATACCATCTCACACCAGTTAGAATGGCAATCATTAAAAAGTCAGGAAACAACAGGTGCTGGAGAGGATGTGGAGAAATAGGAACACTTTTACACTGTTGGTGGGACTGTAAACTAGTTCAACCCTTGTGGAAGTCACTGTGGCGATTCCTCAGGGATCTAGAACTAGAAATTCCATTTGACCCAGCCATCCCATTACTGGGTATATACCCAAAGGACTATAAATCATGCTGCTATAAAGACACATGCACACGTATGTTTATTGCGGCATTATACACAATAGCAAAGACTTGGAACCAACCCAAATGTCCAACAATGATAGACTGGATTAAGAAAATGTGGCACATATACACCATGGAATACTAGGCAGCCATAAAAAATGATGAGTTCATATCCTTTGTAGGGACATGGATGAAATTGGAAATCATCGTTCTCAGTAAACTATCGCAAGAACAAAAAACCAAACACCACATCTTCTCACTCATAGGTGGGAATTGAACAATGAGAACACGTGGACACAAGAAGGGGAACATCACACTTCGGGGACTGTTGTGGGGTGGGGGGAGGGGCGAGGGACCGCATTGGGATATATACCTAATGCTAGATGATGAGTTGGTGGGTGCAGCGCACCAGCATGGCACATGTATACACATGTAGCTTACCTGCACGTTGCGCACATGTACCATAGAGCCTAAAGTATCATAATAATAATAATAATAATAATAATAATAATAATAATGATAAAAAGAAAAAAAATTAAAAGAAAAAGAAAGGGATAAATTCCTCGACACATACACTCTCCCATGACTAAACCAGGAAGAAGTTGAATCTCTGAATAGACTAATAACAGGAGCTGAAATTGTGGCAATAATCAATAGCTTACCAACCAAAAAGAGTCCAGGATCAGATGGGTTCACAGCCGAATTCTACCAGAAGTCCAAGGAGGAACTGGAACCATTACTTCAGAAACTATTCCAATCAATAGAAAAGGAGGGAATCCTTCCTAACTCATTTTATGAGGCCAGCATCATGCTGATACCAAAGCTGGGCAGAGACACAACCAAAAAAGAGAATTTTAGACCAATATCCTTGATGAATATTGATGCAAAAATCCTCAATAAATTACCGGCAAACCGAATCCAGCAGCACATCAGACAGCTTATCCACCATGATCAAGTGGGCTTCATCCCTGAGATGCAAGGCTCGTTCAATATACGCAAATCAACAAATGTAATCCAGCATATAAACAGAACCAAAGTCAAAAACCACATGATTATCTCAATACGTGAAGAAAAGGACTTTGACAAAATTCAACAACCCTTCATGCTAAAAACTCTCAATAAATTAGGTATTGATGGGTCGTATCTCAAAATAATAAGAGCTATTTATGACAAACCCACAGCCAATATCATACTGAATGGGCAAAAACTGGAAGCATTCACTTTGAAAACTGGCACAAGACAGGGATGCCCTCTCTCACCACTTCTATTCAACATAGTGTTGGAAGTTCTGGCCAGGGCAATTAGGCAAGAGAAGGAAATCAAGGGTATTCAATTAGGGAAAAAGGAAGGCAAATGTCCCTGTTTGCAGATGACGTGATAGTATATCTAGAAAACCCCATTGTCTCAGCCCAAAATCTCCTTAAGCTGATAAGCAACTTCAGCAAAGTCTCAGGATACAAAATCAATGTACAAAAATCACAAGCATTCTTATACATCAATAACAGACAAACAGAGAGCCAAATCATGAGTGAACTCCCATTCACAATTGCTTCAAAGAGAATAAAATACCTAGGAATCCAACTTCCAAGGGATGTGAAGGACCTCTTCAAGGAGAAAACTACAAACCACTGCTCAAGGAAATAAAAGAGGATACAAACAAATGGAAGAACATTCCATGCTCATGGGTAGGAAGAATCAATATCATGAAAATGGCCATCCTTCCCAAGGTAATTTACAGATTCAATGCCATCCCCATCAAGTTACCAATGACTTTCTGCACAGAATTGGAAAAACCTACTTTAAAGTTCATATGGAACCAAAAAAGAGCCCGCATCAGCAAGTCAATCCTAAGCCAAAAGAACAAAGCTGGAGGCATCACGCTACCTGACTTCAAACTATACTACAAGGCTACAGTAACCAAAACAGCATGGTACTGGTACCAAACAGAGATCTAGATCGATGGAACAGAACAGAGCCGTCAGAAATAATGCCACATATCTACAACAATCTTATCTTTGACAAACTTGACAAAAACAAGAAATGGAGAAAGGATTCCCTATTTAATAAATGGTGCTGGGAAAACTGGCTAGCCACATGTAGAAAGCTGAAACTGGATCCCTTCCTTACACCTTATACAAAAATCAACTCAAGATGGATTAAAGACTTAAACGTTAGACCTAAAACCATAAAAACCCTAGAAGAAAACCTAGGCAATACCATTCAGGACATAGGCATGGGCAAGGACTTCATGTCTAAAACACCAAAAGCAATGGCCACAAAAGCCAAAATTGACAAATGGGATCTAATTAAACTAAAGAGCTTCTGCACAGCAAAGAAAACTACCATCAGAGTGAACAGGCAACCTACAAAATGGGAGAAAATTTTCGCAACCTACCCATCTGACAAAGGGATAATATCCAGAATCTACAATGAACTCCAACAAATTTACAAGAAAACACCAAACAACCCCATAAAAAGTGGGCGAAGGACATGAACAGACACTTCTCCAAAGAAGACATTTATGCAACCAAAAAACACATGAAAAAATGCTCACCATCACTGGCCATCAGAGAAATGCAAATCAAAACCACAATGAGATACCATCTCACACCAGTTAGAATGGCAATCATTAAAAAGTCAGGAAACAACAGGTGCTGGAGAGGATGTGGAGAAATAGGAACACTTTTACACTGTTGGTGGGACTGTAAACTAGTTCAACCCTTGTGGAAGTCACTGTGGCGATTCCTCAGGGATCTAGAACTAGAAATTCCATTTGACCCAGCCATCCCATTACTGGGTATATACCCAAAGGACAATAAATCATGCTGCTATAAAGACACATGCACACGTATGTTTTTTGCGGCATTATACCCAATAGCAAAGACTTGGAAGCAACCCAAATGTCCAACAACGATAGAGTGGATTAAGAAAAGGTGGCACATATACACCATGGAATACCAGGCAGCCATAAAAAATGATGAGTTCATATCCTTTGTAGGGACATGGATGAAATTGGAAATCCTCGTTCTCAGTAAACTATCGCAAGAACGAAAAGCCAAAAACCACATATTCTCACTCATAGGTGAGAATTGAACAATGAGAACACATGGACACAGGAAGGGGAACATCACACTTCGGGGACTGTTGTGGGGTGGGGCGAGGGGCGAGGGACAGCATTGGGAGATATACCTAATGCTAGATGACGAGTTGGTGGGTGTAGCGCACCAGCATGGCACATGTATACATATGTAGCTTAACAGCAATTTGCGCACATGTACCATAGAGCCTAAAGTATAATAAAAATAACAACAATAATAATCATGATAAAAAGAAAAAAAATTTAAAAGAAGGAAAGGGATAAATTCATCGACACATACACTCTCCCATGACTAAACCAGGAAGAAGTTGAATCTCTGAATAGACTAATAACAGGAGCTGAAATTGTGGCAATAATCAATAGCTTACCAACCAAAAAGAGTCCAGGATCAGATGGGTTCACAGCCGAATTCTACCAGAGGTCCAAGGAGGAACTGGAACCATTACTTCAGAAACTATTCCAATCAATAGAAAAAGAGGGAATCCTTCCTGACTCATTTTATGAGGCCAGCATCATGCTGCTACCAAAGCTGGGCAGAGACGCAATCAAAAAAGAGAATTTTAGACCAATATCCTTGATGAATATTGATGCAAAAATCCTCAATAAATTACTGGCAAACCGAATCCAGCAGCACAACAGACAGCTTATCCACCATGATCAATTGGGCTTCATTCCTGAGATGCAAGGCTGGTTCAATATACGCAAATCAATAAATGTAATCCAGCATATAAACAGAACCAAAGTCAAAAACCACATGATTATCTCAATACGTGAAGAAAAGGCCTTTGACAAAATTCAACAACCCTTCATGCTAAAAACTCTCAATAAATTAGGTATTGATGGGTCGTATCTCAAAATAATAAGAGCTATTTATGACAAACCCACAGCCAATATCATACTGAATGGGCAAAAACTGGAAGCATTCACTTTGAAAACTGGCACAAGACAGGGATGCCCTCTCTCACCAATTCTATTCAACATAGTGTTGGAAGTTCTGGCCAGGGCAATTAGGCAAGAGAAGGAAATCAAGGGTATTCAATTAGGAAAAAAGGAAGTCAAATTGTCCCTGTTTGCAGATGACGTGATAGTATATCTAGAAAACCCCATTGTCTCAGCCCAAAATCTCCTTAAGCTGATAAGCAACTTCAGCAAAGTCTCAGGATACAAAATCAATGGACAAAAATCACAAGCATTCTTATACATCAATAACAGACAAACAGAGGCCCAAATCATGAGTGAACTCCCATTCACAATTGCTTCAAAGAGAATAAAATACCTAGGAATCCAACTTCTAAGGGATGTGAAGGACCTCTTCAAGGAGAAAACTACAAACCACTGCTCAAGGAAATAAAAGAGGATACAAACAAATGGAAGAACATTCCATGCTCATGGGTAGGAAGAATCAATATCATCAAAATGGCCATCCTTCCCAAGGTAATTTACAGATTCAATGCCCTCCCCATCAAGTTACCAATGACTTTCTGCACAGAATTGGAAAAAACTACTTTAAAGTTCATATGGAACCAAAAAAGAGCCCGCATCACCAAGTCAATCCTAAGCCAAAAGAACAAAGCTGGAGGCATCACGCTACCTGACTTCAAACTATACTACAAGGCTACAGTAACCAAAACAGCATGGTACTGGTACCAAAACAGAGATCTAGATCAATGGAACAGAACAGAGCCGTCAGAAATAATGCCACATATCTACAACTATCTGACCTTTGACAAACCTGACAAAAACAAGAAATGGAGAAAGGATTCCCTATTTAATAAATGGTGCTGGGAAAACTGGCTAGCCACATGTAGAAAGCTGAAACTGGATCCCTTCCTTACACCTTATACAAAAATCAACTCAAGATGGATTAAAGACTTAAACGTTAGACCTAAAACCATAAAAACCCTAGAAGAAAACCTAGGCAATACCATTCAGGACATAGGCATGGGCAAGGACTTCATGTCTAAAACACCAAAAGCAATGGCAACAAAAGTCAAAATTCACAAATGGGATCTAATTAAACTAAAGAGCTTCTGCACAGCAAAGGAAACTACCATCAGAGTGAACAGGCAACCTACAAAATGGGAGAAAATTTTCACAACCTACTCATCTGACAAAGGGCTAATATCCAGAATCTACAATGAACTCCAACAAATTTACAAGAAAACACCAAACAACCCCATCAAAATGTGGGTGATGGACATGAACAGACGCTCCTCAAAAGAAGACATTTATGCAGCCAAAAGACACATGAAAAAATGCTCACCATCACTGGCCATCAGAGAAATGCAAATCAAAACCACAATGAGATACCATCTCACACCAGTTAGAATGGCAATCATTAAAAAGTCAGGAAACAACAGGTGCTGGAGAGGATGTGGAGAAATAGGAACACTTTTACACTGTTGGTGGGACTGTAAACTAGTTCAACCCTTGTGGAAGTCACTGTGGCGATTCCTCAGGGATCTAGAACTAGAAATTCCATTTGACCCAGCCATCCCATTACTGGGTATATACCCAAAGGACTATAAATCATGCTGCTATAAAGACACATGCACACGTATGTTTATTGCGGCATTATACACAATAGCAAAGACTTGGAACCAACCCAAATGTCCAACAATGATAGACTGGATTAAGAAAATGTGGCACATATACACCATGGAATACTAGGCAGCCATAAAAAATGATGAGTTCATATCCATTGTAGGGACATGGATGAAATTGGAAATCATCGTTCTCAGTAAACTATCGCAAGGACAAAAAACCAAACACCACATATTCTAACTCATAGGTGGGAATTGAACAATGAGAACACATGGATACAAGAAGGGGAACATCACACTTCGGGGACTGTTTTGGGGTGGGGGGAGGGGCGAGGGACAGCATTGGGAGATATACCTAATGCTAGATGACGAGTTGGTGGGTGCAGCGAACCAGCATGGCACATGTATACACATGTAGCTTACCTTCACGTTGCGCACATGTACCATAGAGCCTAAAGAAAAATAATAATAATAATAATAATCATAATCATAATAATGATAAAAAGAAAAAAAATTAAAAAAAAAAGAAAGGGATAAATTCATCGACACATACACTCTCCCATGCCTAAACCAGGAAGAAGTTGAATCTCTGAGTAGACTAATAACAGGAGCTGAAATTGTGGCAATAATCAATAGCTTACCAACCAAAAAGAGTCCAGGATCAGATGGGTTCACAGCCGAATTCTACCAGAGGTCCAAGGAGGAACTGGAACCATTACTTCAGAAACTATTCCAATCAATAGAAAAAGAGGGAATCCTTCCTAACTCATTTTATGAGGCCAGCATCATGCTGCTACCAAAGCTGGGCAGAGACACAACCAAAAAAGAGAATTTTAGACCAATATCCTTGATGAATATTGATGCAAAAATCCTCAATAAATTACTGGCAAACCGAATCCAGCAGCACATCAGACAGCTTATCCACCATGATCAAGTGGGCTTCATCCCCGGGATGCAAGGCTGGTTCAATATACGCAAATCAATAAATGTAATCCAGCGTATAAACAGAACCAAAGTCAAAAACCACATGATTATCTCAATACGTGAAGAAAAGGACTTTGACAAAATTCAACAACCCTTCATGCTAAAAACTCTCAATAAATTAGGTATTGATGGGTCGTATCTCAAAATAATAAGAGCTATTTATGACAAACCCACAGCCAATATCATACTGAATGGGCAAAAACTGGAAGCATTCACTTTGAAAACTGGCACAAGACAGGGATGCCCTCTCTCACCACTTCTATTCAACATAGTGTTGGAAGTTCTGGCCAGGGCAATTAGGCAAGAGAAGGAAATCAAGGGTATTCAATTAGGAAAAAAGGAATTCAAATTCTCCCTGTTTGCAGATGACGTGATAGTATATCTAGAAAACCCCATTGTCTCAGCCCAAAATCTCCTTAAGCTGATAAGCAACTTCAGCAAAGTCTCAGGATACAAAATCAATGGACAAAAATCACAAGCATTCTTATACATTAATAACAGACAAACAGAGAGCCAAATCATGAGTGAACTCCCATTCACAATTGCTTCAAAGAGAATAAAATACCTAGGAATCCAACTTCCAAGGGATGTGAAGGACCTCTTCAAGGAGAAAACTACAAACCACTGCTCAAGGAAATAAAAGAGGATACAAACAAATGGAAGAACATTCCATGCTCATGGGTAGGAAGAATCAATATCATGAAAATGGCCATCCTTCCCAAGGTAATTTACAGATTCAATGCCATCCCCATCAAGTTACCAATGACTTTCTGCACAGAATTGGAAAAAACTACTTTAAAGTTCATATGGAACCAAAAAAGAGCCCGCATCACCAAGTCAATCCTAAGCCAAAAGAACAAAGCTGGAGGCATCACGCTACCTGACTTCAAACTATACTACAAGGCTACAGTAACCAAAACAGCATGGTAGTGGTACCAAACAGAGATCTAGATCAATGGAACAGAACAGAGCCGTCAGAAATAATGCCACATATCTACAACAATCTGATCTTTGACAAACTTGACAAAAACAAGAAATGGAGAAAGGATTCCCTATTTAATAAATGGTGCTGGGAAAACTGGCTAGCCACATGTAGAAAGCTGAAACTGGATCCCTTCCTTACACCTTATACAAAAATCAACTCAAGATGGATTAAAGACTTAAACGTTAGACCTAAAACCTTAAAAACCCTAGAAGAAAACATAGGCAATACCATTCAGGACATAGGCATGGGCAAGGACTTCATGTCTAAAACACCAAAAGCAATGGCAACAAAAGCCAAAATTGACAAATGGGATCTAATTAAACTAAAGAGCTTCTGCACAGCAAAGGAAACTACCATCAGAGTGAACAGGCAACCTACAAAATGGGAGAAAATTTTCGCAACCTACTCATCTGACAAAGGGCTAATATCCAGAATCTACAATGAACTCCAACAAATTTACAAGAAAACACCAAACAACCCCATCAAAAAGTGGGCGAAGGACATGAACAGACACTCCTCCAAAGAAGACATTTATGCAGCCAAAAAACACATGAAAAAATGCTCACCATCACTGGCCATCAGAGAAATGCAAATCAAAACCAGAATGAGATACCATCTCACACCAGTTGGAATGGCAATCATTAAAAAGTCAGGAAACAACAGGTGCTGGAGAGGATGTGGAGAAATAGGAACACTTTTACACTGTTGGTGGGACTGTAAACTAGTTCAACCCTTGTGGAAGTCACTGTGGCGATTCCTCAGGGATCTAGAACTAGAAATTCCATTTGACCCAGCCATCCCATTACTGGGTATATACCCAAAGGACTATAAATCATGCTGCTATGAGGACACATGCACAAGTATGTTTATTGCGGCATTCTACACAATAGCAAAGACATGGAAGCAACCCAAATGTCCAACAACGATAGACTGGATTAAGAAAACGTGGCACATATACACCATGGAATACCAGGCAGCCATAAAAAATGATGAGTTCATATCCTTTGTAGGGACATGGATGAAATTGGAAATCATCGTTCTCAGTAAACTATCGCAAGAACGAAAAGCCAAACACCACATATTCTCACTCATAGGTGAGAATTGAACAATGAGAACACATGGACACAGGAAGGGGAACAACACACTTCGGGGACTGTTGTGGGGTGGGGCGAGGGGCGAGGGACAGCATTGGGAGATATACCTAATGCTAGATGACGAGTTGGTGGGTGCAGCGCACCAGCATGGCACATGTATACACATGTAGCTTACCTGCAAGTTGCGCACATGTACCATAGAGCCTAAAGTATAATAATAATAATAATAATAATAATGATAAAAAGAAAAAAAATTAAAAAAAAAAGAAAGGGATAAATTCATCGACACATACACTGTCCCATGCCTAAACCAGGAAGAAATTGAATCTCTGAGTAGACTAATAACAGGAGCTGAAGTTGTGGCAATAATCAATAGCTTACCAACCAAAAAGAGTAGAGGATCAGATGGGTTCACAGCCGAATTCTACCAGAAGTCCAAGGAGGAACTGGAACCATTACTTCAGAAACTATTCCAATCAATAGAAAAAGAGGGAATCCTTCCTAACTCATTTTATGAGGCCAGCATCATGCTGATACCAAAGCTGGGCAGAGACACAACCAAAAAAGTGAATTTTAGACCAATATCCTTGATGAATATTGATGCAAAAATCCTCAATAAATTACCGGCAAACCGAATCCAGCAGCACATCAGACAGCTTATCCACCATGATCAAGTGGGCTTCATCCCTGAGATGCAAGGCTCGTTCAATATACGCAAATCAATAAATGTAATCCAGCATATAAACAGAACCAAAGTCAAAAACCACATGATTATCTCAATACGTGAAGAAAAGTACTTTGACAAAATTCAACAACCCTTCATGCTAAAAACTCTCAATAAATTAGGTATTGATGGGTCGTATCTCAAAATAATAAGAGCTATTTATGACAAACCCACAGCCAATATCATACTGAATGGGCAAAAACTGGAAGCATTCACTTTGAAAACTGGCACAAGACAGGGATGCCCTCTCTCACCACTTCTATTCAACATAGTGTTGGAAGTTCTGGCCAGGGCAATTAGGCAAGAGAAGGAAATCAAGGGTATTCAATTAGGAAAAAAGGAAGTCAAATTGTCCCTGTTTGCAGATGACGTGATAGTATATCTAGAAAACCCCATTGTCTCAGCCCAAAATCTCCTTAAGCTGATAAGCCACTTCAGCAAAGTCTCAGGATACAAAATCAATGGACAAAAATCACAAGCATTCTTATACATCAATAACAGACAAACAGAGAGCCAAATCATGAGTGAACTCCCATTCACAATTGCTTCAAAGAGAATAAAATACCTAGGAATCCAACTTCCAAGGGATGTGAAGGACCTCTTCAAGGAGAAAACTACAAACCACTGCTCAAGGAAATAAAAGAGGATACAAACAAATGGAAGAACATTCCATGCTCATGGGTAGGAAGAATCAATATCATGAAAATGGCCATCCTTCCCAAGGTAATTTACAGATTCAATGCCATCCCCATCAAGTTACCAATGACTTTCTTCACTGAATTGGAAAAAATTACTTTAAAGTTCATATGGAATCAAAAAAGAGCCCGCATCACCAAGTCAATCCTAAGCCAAAAGAACAAAGCTGGAGGCATCACGCTACCTGACTTCAAACTATACTACAAGGCTACAGTAACCAAAACAGCATGGTACTGGTACCAAACAGAGATATAGATCAATGGAACAGAACAGAGCCGTCAGAAATAATGCCACATATCTACAACAATCTGATCTTTGACAAACTTGACAAAAACAAGAAATGGAGAAAGGATTCCCTATTTAATAAATGGTGCTGGGAAAACTGGCTAGCCACATGTAGAAAGCTGAAACTGGATCCCTTCCTTACACCTTATACAAAAATCAACTCAAGATGGATTAAAGACTTAAACGTTAGACCTAAAACCATAAAAATCCTAGAAGAAAACCTAGGCAATACCACTCAGGACATAGGCATGGGCAAGGACTTCATGTCTAAAACACCAAAAGCAATGACAACAAAAGCCAAAATTGACAAATGGGATCTAATTAAACTAAAGAGCTTCTGCACAGCAAAGGAAACTACCATCAGAGTGAACAGGCAACCTACAAAATGGGAGAAAATTTTCGCAACCTACTCATATGACAAAGGGCTAATATCCAGAATCTACAATGAACTCCAACAGATTTACAAGAAAACACCAAGCAACCCCATCAAAAAGTGGGCGAAGGACATGAACAGACACTCCTCCAAAGAAGACATTTATGCAGCCAAAAAACACATGAAAAAATGCTCACCATCACTGGCCATCAGAGAAATGCAAATCAAAACCACAATGAGATACCATCTCACACCAGTTAGAATGGCAATCATTAAAAAGTCAGGAAACAACAGGTGCTGGAGAGGATGTGGAGAAATAGGAACACTTTTACACTGTTGGTGGGACTGTAAACTAGTTCAACCCTTGTGGAAGTCACTGTGGCGATTCCTCAGGGATCTAGAACTAGAAATTCCATTTGACCCAGCCATCCCATTACTGGGTATATACCCAAAGGACTATAAATCATGCTGCTATAAAGACACATGCACACGTATGTTTATTGCGGCATTATACACAATAGCAAAGACTTGGAACCAACCCAAATGTCCAACAATGATAGACTGGATTAAGAAAATGTGGCACATATACACCATGGAATACTAGGCAGCCATAAAAAATGATGAGTTCATATCCTTTGTAGGGACATGGATGAAATTGGAAATCATCGTTCTCAGTAAACTATCGCAAGAACAAAAAACCAAACACCACATCTTCTCACTCATAGGTGGGAATTGAACAATGAGAACACGTGGACACAAGAAGGGGAACATCACACTTCGGGGACTGTTGTGGGGTGGGGGGAGGGGCGAGGGACCGCATTGGGATATATACCTAATGCTAGATGACGAGTTGGTGGGTGCAGCGCACCAGCATGGCACATGTATACACATGTAGCTTACCTGCACGTTGCGCACATGTACCATAGAGCCTAAAGTATCATAATAATAATAATAATAATAATAATAATAATAATGATAAAAAGAAAAAAAATTTAAAAAAAAAGAAAGGGATAAATTCCTCGACACATACACTCTCCCATGACTAAACCAGGAAGAAGTTGAATCTCTGAATAGACTAATAACAGGAGCTGAAATTGTGGCAATAATCAATAGCTTACCAACCAAAAAGAGTCCAGGATCAGATGGGTTCACAGCCGAATTCTACCAGAGGTCCAAGGAGGAACTGGAACCATTACTTCAGAAACTATTCCAATCAATAGAGAAAGAGGGAATCCTTCCTGACTCATGTTATGAGGCCAGCATCATGCTGCTACCAAAGCTGGGCAGAGACACAATCAAAAAAGAGAATTTTAGACCAATATCCTTGATGAATATTGATGCAAAAATCCTCAATAAATTACTGGCAAACAGAATCCAGCAGCACATCAGACAGCTTATCCACCATGATCAAGTGGGCTTCATCCCTGGGATGCAAGTCTGGTTCAATATACGCAAATCAATAAATGTAATCCAGCATATAAACAGAACCAAAGTCAAAAACCACATGATTATCTCAATACGTGAAGAAACGGCCTTTGACAAAATTCAACAACCCTTCATGATAAAAACTCTCAATAAATTGGGTATTGATGGGTCGTATCTCAAAATAATAAGAGCTATTTATGACAAACCCACAGCCAATATTATACTGAATGGGCAAAAACTGGAAGCATTCACTTTGAAAACTGGCACAAGACAGGGATGCCCTCTCTCACCACTTCTATTCAACATAGTGTTGGAAGTTCTGGCCAGGGCAATTAGGCAGGAGAAGGAAATCAAGGGTATTCAATTAGGAAAAAAAGAAGTCAAATTGTCCCTGTTTGCAGATGACGTGATAGTATATCTAGAAAACCCCATTGTCTCAGCCCAAAATCTCCTTAAGCTGATAAGCAACTTCAGCAAAGTCTCAGGATACAAAATCAATGGACAAAAATCAGAAGCATTCTTATACATCAATAACAGACAAACAGAGACCCAAATCATGAGTGAACTCCCATTCACAATTGCTTCAAAGAGAATAAAATACCTAGGAATCCAACTTCCAAGGGATGTGAAGGACCTCTTCAAGGAGAAAACTACAAACCACTGCTCAAGGAAATAAAAGAGGATACAAACAAATGGAAGAACATTCCATGCTCATGGGTAGGAAGAATCAATATCATGAAAATGGCCATCCTTCCCAAGGTAATTTACAGATTCAATGCCATCCCCATCAAGTTACCAATGACTTTCTTCACAGAATTGGAAAAAACTACTTTAAAGTTCATATGGAACCAAAAAAGAGCCCGCATCACCAAGTCAATCCTAAGCCAAAAGAACAAAGCTGGAGGCATCACGCTACCTGACTTCAAACTATACTACAAGGCTACAGTAACCAAAACAGCATGGTACTGGTACCAAACAGAGATATAGATCAATGGAACAGAACAGAGCCGTCAGAAATAATGCCACATATCTACAACAATCTGATCTTTGACAAACTTGACAAAAACAAGAAATGGAGAAAGGATTCCCTATTTAATAAATGGTGCTGGGAAAACTGGCTAGCCACATGTAGAAAGCTGAAACTGGATCCCTTCCTTACACCTTATACAAAAATCAACTCAAGATGGATTAAAGACTTAAACGTTAGACCTAAAACCATAAAAACCCTAGAAGAAAACCTAGGCAATACCATTCAGGACATAGGCATGGGCAAGGACTTCATGTCTAAAACACCAAAAGCAATGGCCACAAAAGCCAAAATTGACAAATGGGATCTAATTAAACTAAAGAGCTTCTGCACAGCAAAGGAAACTACCATCAGAGTGAACAGGCAACCTACACAATGGGAGAAAATTTTCGCAACCTACTCATCTGACAAAGGGCTAATATCCAGAATCTACAATGAACTCCAACAAATTTACAAGAAAACACCAAACAACCCCATCAAAAAGTGGGCGAAGGACATGAACAGACACTCCTCCAAAGAAGACATTTATGCAGCCAAAAAACACATGAAAAAATGCTCACCATCACTGGCCATCAGAGAAATGCAAATCAAAACCACAATGAGATACCATCTCACACCAGTTAGAATGGCAATCATTAAAAAGTCAGGAAACAACAGGTGCTGGAGAGGATGTGGAGAAATAGGAACACTTTTACACTGTTGGTGGGACTGTAAACTAGTTCAACCCTTGTGGAAGTCACTGTGGCGATTCCTCAGGGATCTAGAACTAGAAATTCCATTTGACCCAGCCATCCCATTACTGGGTATATACCCAAAGGACTATAAATCATGCTGCTATAAAGACACATGCACACGTATGTTTATTGCGGCATTATACACAATAGCAAAGACTTGGAACCAACCCAAATGTCCAACAATGATAGACTGGATTAAGAAAATGTGGCACATATACACCATGGAATACTAGGCAGCCATAAAAAATGATGAGTTCATATCCTTTGTAGGGACATGGATGAAATTGGAAATCATCGTTCTCAGTAAACTATCGCAAGAACAAAAAACCAAACACCACATCTTCTCACTCATAGGTGGGAATTGAACAATGAGAACACGTGGACACAAGAAGGGGAACATCACACTTCGGGGACTGTTGTGGGGTGGGGGGAGGGGCGAGGGACCGCATTGGGATATATACCTAATGCTAGATGATGAGTTGGTGGGTGCAGCGCACCAGCATGGCACATGTATACACATGTAGCTTACCTGCACGTTGCGCACATGTACCATAGAGCCTAAAGTATCATAATAATAATAATAATAATAATAATAATAATAATAATGATAAAAAGAAAAAAAATTAAAAGAAAAAGAAAGGGATAAATTCCTCGACACATACACTCTCCCATGACTAAACCAGGAAGAAGTTGAATCTCTGAATAGACTAATAACAGGAGCTGAAATTGTGGCAATAATCAATAGCTTACCAACCAAAAAGAGTCCAGGATCAGATGGGTTCACAGCCGAATTCTACCAGAAGTCCAAGGAGGAACTGGAACCATTACTTCAGAAACTATTCCAATCAATAGAAAAGGAGGGAATCCTTCCTAACTCATTTTATGAGGCCAGCATCATGCTGATACCAAAGCTGGGCAGAGACACAACCAAAAAAGAGAATTTTAGACCAATATCCTTGATGAATATTGATGCAAAAATCCTCAATAAATTACCGGCAAACCGAATCCAGCAGCACATCAGACAGCTTATCCACCATGATCAAGTGGGCTTCATCCCTGAGATGCAAGGCTCGTTCAATATACGCAAATCAACAAATGTAATCCAGCATATAAACAGAACCAAAGTCAAAAACCACATGATTATCTCAATACGTGAAGAAAAGGACTTTGACAAAATTCAACAACCCTTCATGCTAAAAACTCTCAATAAATTAGGTATTGATGGGTCGTATCTCAAAATAATAAGAGCTATTTATGACAAACCCACAGCCAATATCATACTGAATGGGCAAAAACTGGAAGCATTCACTTTGAAAACTGGCACAAGACAGGGATGCCCTCTCTCACCACTTCTATTCAACATAGTGTTGGAAGTTCTGGCCAGGGCAATTAGGCAAGAGAAGGAAATCAAGGGTATTCAATTAGGGAAAAAGGAAGGCAAATGTCCCTGTTTGCAGATGACGTGATAGTATATCTAGAAAACCCCATTGTCTCAGCCCAAAATCTCCTTAAGCTGATAAGCAACTTCAGCAAAGTCTCAGGATACAAAATCAATGTACAAAAATCACAAGCATTCTTATACATCAATAACAGACAAACAGAGAGCCAAATCATGAGTGAACTCCCATTCACAATTGCTTCAAAGAGAATAAAATACCTAGGAATCCAACTTCCAAGGGATGTGAAGGACCTCTTCAAGGAGAAAACTACAAACCACTGCTCAAGGAAATAAAAGAGGATACAAACAAATGGAAGAACATTCCATGCTCATGGGTAGGAAGAATCAATATCATGAAAATGGCCATCCTTCCCAAGGTAATTTACAGATTCAATGCCATCCCCATCAAGTTACCAATGACTTTCTGCACAGAATTGGAAAAACCTACTTTAAAGTTCATATGGAACCAAAAAAGAGCCCGCATCAGCAAGTCAATCCTAAGCCAAAAGAACAAAGCTGGAGGCATCACGCTACCTGACTTCAAACTATACTACAAGGCTACAGTAACCAAAACAGCATGGTACTGGTACCAAACAGAGATCTAGATCGATGGAACAGAACAGAGCCGTCAGAAATAATGCCACATATCTACAACAATCTTATCTTTGACAAACTTGACAAAAACAAGAAATGGAGAAAGGATTCCCTATTTAATAAATGGTGCTGGGAAAACTGGCTAGCCACATGTAGAAAGCTGAAACTGGATCCCTTCCTTACACCTTATACAAAAATCAACTCAAGATGGATTAAAGACTTAAACGTTAGACCTAAAACCATAAAAACCCTAGAAGAAAACCTAGGCAATACCATTCAGGACATAGGCATGGGCAAGGACTTCATGTCTAAAACACCAAAAGCAATGGCCACAAAAGCCAAAATTGACAAATGGGATCTAATTAAACTAAAGAGCTTCTGCACAGCAAAGAAAACTACCATCAGAGTGAACAGGCAACCTACAAAATGGGAGAAAATTTTCGCAACCTACCCATCTGACAAAGGGATAATATCCAGAATCTACAATGAACTCCAACAAATTTACAAGAAAACACCAAACAACCCCATAAAAAGTGGGCGAAGGACATGAACAGACACTTCTCCAAAGAAGACATTTATGCAACCAAAAAACACATGAAAAAATGCTCACCATCACTGGCCATCAGAGAAATGCAAATCAAAACCACAATGAGATACCATCTCACACCAGTTAGAATGGCAATCATTAAAAAGTCAGGAAACAACAGGTGCTGGAGAGGATGTGGAGAAATAGGAACACTTTTACACTGTTGGTGGGACTGTAAACTAGTTCAACCCTTGTGGAAGTCACTGTGGCGATTCCTCAGGGATCTAGAACTAGAAATTCCATTTGACCCAGCCATCCCATTACTGGGTATATACCCAAAGGACAATAAATCATGCTGCTATAAAGACACATGCACACGTATGTTTTTTGCGGCATTATACCCAATAGCAAAGACTTGGAAGCAACCCAAATGTCCAACAACGATAGAGTGGATTAAGAAAAGGTGGCACATATACACCATGGAATACCAGGCAGCCATAAAAAATGATGAGTTCATATCCTTTGTAGGGACATGGATGAAATTGGAAATCCTCGTTCTCAGTAAACTATCGCAAGAACGAAAAGCCAAAAACCACATATTCTCACTCATAGGTGAGAATTGAACAATGAGAACACATGGACACAGGAAGGGGAACATCACACTTCGGGGACTGTTGTGGGGTGGGGCGAGGGGCGAGGGACAGCATTGGGAGATATACCTAATGCTAGATGACGAGTTGGTGGGTGTAGCGCACCAGCATGGCACATGTATACATATGTAGCTTAACAGCAATTTGCGCACATGTACCATAGAGCCTAAAGTATAATAAAAATAACAACAATAATAATCATGATAAAAAGAAAAAAAATTTAAAAGAAGGAAAGGGATAAATTCATCGACACATACACTCTCCCATGACTAAACCAGGAAGAAGTTGAATCTCTGAATAGACTAATAACAGGAGCTGAAATTGTGGCAATAATCAATAGCTTACCAACCAAAAAGAGTCCAGGATCAGATGGGTTCACAGCCGAATTCTACCAGAGGTCCAAGGAGGAACTGGAACCATTACTTCAGAAACTATTCCAATCAATAGAAAAAGAGGGAATCCTTCCTGACTCATTTTATGAGGCCAGCATCATGCTGCTACCAAAGCTGGGCAGAGACGCAATCAAAAAAGAGAATTTTAGACCAATATCCTTGATGAATATTGATGCAAAAATCCTCAATAAATTACTGGCAAACCGAATCCAGCAGCACAACAGACAGCTTATCCACCATGATCAATTGGGCTTCATTCCTGAGATGCAAGGCTGGTTCAATATACGCAAATCAATAAATGTAATCCAGCATATAAACAGAACCAAAGTCAAAAACCACATGATTATCTCAATACGTGAAGAAAAGGCCTTTGACAAAATTCAACAACCCTTCATGCTAAAAACTCTCAATAAATTAGGTATTGATGGGTCGTATCTCAAAATAATAAGAGCTATTTATGACAAACCCACAGCCAATATCATACTGAATGGGCAAAAACTGGAAGCATTCACTTTGAAAACTGGCACAAGACAGGGATGCCCTCTCTCACCAATTCTATTCAACATAGTGTTGGAAGTTCTGGCCAGGGCAATTAGGCAAGAGAAGGAAATCAAGGGTATTCAATTAGGAAAAAAGGAAGTCAAATTGTCCCTGTTTGCAGATGACGTGATAGTATATCTAGAAAACCCCATTGTCTCAGCCCAAAATCTCCTTAAGCTGATAAGCAACTTCAGCAAAGTCTCAGGATACAAAATCAATGGACAAAAATCACAAGCATTCTTATACATCAATAACAGACAAACAGAGGCCCAAATCATGAGTGAACTCCCATTCACAATTGCTTCAAAGAGAATAAAATACCTAGGAATCCAACTTCTAAGGGATGTGAAGGACCTCTTCAAGGAGAAAACTACAAACCACTGCTCAAGGAAATAAAAGAGGATACAAACAAATGGAAGAACATTCCATGCTCATGGGTAGGAAGAATCAATATCATCAAAATGGCCATCCTTCCCAAGGTAATTTACAGATTCAATGCCCTCCCCATCAAGTTACCAATGACTTTCTGCACAGAATTGGAAAAAACTACTTTAAAGTTCATATGGAACCAAAAAAGAGCCCGCATCACCAAGTCAATCCTAAGCCAAAAGAACAAAGCTGGAGGCATCACGCTACCTGACTTCAAACTATACTACAAGGCTACAGTAACCAAAACAGCATGGTACTGGTACCAAAACAGAGATCTAGATCAATGGAACAGAACAGAGCCGTCAGAAATAATGCCACATATCTACAACTATCTGACCTTTGACAAACCTGACAAAAACAAGAAATGGAGAAAGGATTCCCTATTTAATAAATGGTGCTGGGAAAACTGGCTAGCCACATGTAGAAAGCTGAAACTGGATCCCTTCCTTACACCTTATACAAAAATCAACTCAAGATGGATTAAAGACTTAAACGTTAGACCTAAAACCATAAAAACCCTAGAAGAAAACCTAGGCAATACCATTCAGGACATAGGCATGGGCAAGGACTTCATGTCTAAAACACCAAAAGCAATGGCAACAAAAGTCAAAATTCACAAATGGGATCTAATTAAACTAAAGAGCTTCTGCACAGCAAAGGAAACTACCATCAGAGTGAACAGGCAACCTACAAAATGGGAGAAAATTTTCACAACCTACTCATCTGACAAAGGGCTAATATCCAGAATCTACAATGAACTCCAACAAATTTACAAGAAAACACCAAACAACCCCATCAAAATGTGGGTGATGGACATGAACAGACGCTCCTCAAAAGAAGACATTTATGCAGCCAAAAGACACATGAAAAAATGCTCACCATCACTGGCCATCAGAGAAATGCAAATCAAAACCACAATGAGATACCATCTCACACCAGTTAGAATGGCAATCATTAAAAAGTCAGGAAACAACAGGTGCTGGAGAGGATGTGGAGAAATAGGAACACTTTTACACTGTTGGTGGGACTGTAAACTAGTTCAACCCTTGTGGAAGTCACTGTGGCGATTCCTCAGGGATCTAGAACTAGAAATTCCATTTGACCCAGCCATCCCATTACTGGGTATATACCCAAAGGACTATAAATCATGCTGCTATAAAGACACATGCACACGTATGTTTATTGCGGCATTATACACAATAGCAAAGACTTGGAACCAACCCAAATGTCCAACAATGATAGACTGGATTAAGAAAATGTGGCACATATACACCATGGAATACTAGGCAGCCATAAAAAATGATGAGTTCATATCCATTGTAGGGACATGGATGAAATTGGAAATCATCGTTCTCAGTAAACTATCGCAAGGACAAAAAACCAAACACCACATATTCTAACTCATAGGTGGGAATTGAACAATGAGAACACATGGATACAAGAAGGGGAACATCACACTTCGGGGACTGTTTTGGGGTGGGGGGAGGGGCGAGGGACAGCATTGGGAGATATACCTAATGCTAGATGACGAGTTGGTGGGTGCAGCGAACCAGCATGGCACATGTATACACATGTAGCTTACCTTCACGTTGCGCACATGTACCATAGAGCCTAAAGAAAAATAATAATAATAATAATAATCATAATCATAATAATGATAAAAAGAAAAAAAATTAAAAAAAAAAGAAAGGGATAAATTCATCGACACATACACTCTCCCATGCCTAAACCAGGAAGAAGTTGAATCTCTGAGTAGACTAATAACAGGAGCTGAAATTGTGGCAATAATCAATAGCTTACCAACCAAAAAGAGTCCAGGATCAGATGGGTTCACAGCCGAATTCTACCAGAGGTCCAAGGAGGAACTGGAACCATTACTTCAGAAACTATTCCAATCAATAGAAAAAGAGGGAATCCTTCCTAACTCATTTTATGAGGCCAGCATCATGCTGCTACCAAAGCTGGGCAGAGACACAACCAAAAAAGAGAATTTTAGACCAATATCCTTGATGAATATTGATGCAAAAATCCTCAATAAATTACTGGCAAACCGAATCCAGCAGCACATCAGACAGCTTATCCACCATGATCAAGTGGGCTTCATCCCCGGGATGCAAGGCTGGTTCAATATACGCAAATCAATAAATGTAATCCAGCGTATAAACAGAACCAAAGTCAAAAACCACATGATTATCTCAATACGTGAAGAAAAGGACTTTGACAAAATTCAACAACCCTTCATGCTAAAAACTCTCAATAAATTAGGTATTGATGGGTCGTATCTCAAAATAATAAGAGCTATTTATGACAAACCCACAGCCAATATCATACTGAATGGGCAAAAACTGGAAGCATTCACTTTGAAAACTGGCACAAGACAGGGATGCCCTCTCTCACCACTTCTATTCAACATAGTGTTGGAAGTTCTGGCCAGGGCAATTAGGCAAGAGAAGGAAATCAAGGGTATTCAATTAGGAAAAAAGGAATTCAAATTCTCCCTGTTTGCAGATGACGTGATAGTATATCTAGAAAACCCCATTGTCTCAGCCCAAAATCTCCTTAAGCTGATAAGCAACTTCAGCAAAGTCTCAGGATACAAAATCAATGGACAAAAATCACAAGCATTCTTATACATTAATAACAGACAAACAGAGAGCCAAATCATGAGTGAACTCCCATTCACAATTGCTTCAAAGAGAATAAAATACCTAGGAATCCAACTTCCAAGGGATGTGAAGGACCTCTTCAAGGAGAAAACTACAAACCACTGCTCAAGGAAATAAAAGAGGATACAAACAAATGGAAGAACATTCCATGCTCATGGGTAGGAAGAATCAATATCATGAAAATGGCCATCCTTCCCAAGGTAATTTACAGATTCAATGCCATCCCCATCAAGTTACCAATGACTTTCTGCACAGAATTGGAAAAAACTACTTTAAAGTTCATATGGAACCAAAAAAGAGCCCGCATCACCAAGTCAATCCTAAGCCAAAAGAACAAAGCTGGAGGCATCACGCTACCTGACTTCAAACTATACTACAAGGCTACAGTAACCAAAACAGCATGGTAGTGGTACCAAACAGAGATCTAGATCAATGGAACAGAACAGAGCCGTCAGAAATAATGCCACATATCTACAACAATCTGATCTTTGACAAACTTGACAAAAACAAGAAATGGAGAAAGGATTCCCTATTTAATAAATGGTGCTGGGAAAACTGGCTAGCCACATGTAGAAAGCTGAAACTGGATCCCTTCCTTACACCTTATACAAAAATCAACTCAAGATGGATTAAAGACTTAAACGTTAGACCTAAAACCTTAAAAACCCTAGAAGAAAACATAGGCAATACCATTCAGGACATAGGCATGGGCAAGGACTTCATGTCTAAAACACCAAAAGCAATGGCAACAAAAGCCAAAATTGACAAATGGGATCTAATTAAACTAAAGAGCTTCTGCACAGCAAAGGAAACTACCATCAGAGTGAACAGGCAACCTACAAAATGGGAGAAAATTTTCGCAACCTACTCATCTGACAAAGGGCTAATATCCAGAATCTACAATGAACTCCAACAAATTTACAAGAAAACACCAAACAACCCCATCAAAAAGTGGGCGAAGGACATGAACAGACACTCCTCCAAAGAAGACATTTATGCAGCCAAAAAACACATGAAAAAATGCTCACCATCACTGGCCATCAGAGAAATGCAAATCAAAACCAGAATGAGATACCATCTCACACCAGTTGGAATGGCAATCATTAAAAAGTCAGGAAACAACAGGTGCTGGAGAGGATGTGGAGAAATAGGAACACTTTTACACTGTTGGTGGGACTGTAAACTAGTTCAACCCTTGTGGAAGTCACTGTGGCGATTCCTCAGGGATCTAGAACTAGAAATTCCATTTGACCCAGCCATCCCATTACTGGGTATATACCCAAAGGACTATAAATCATGCTGCTATGAGGACACATGCACAAGTATGTTTATTGCGGCATTCTACACAATAGCAAAGACAT
This sequence comes from Pongo abelii, assembly GCF_028885655.2. Classification (NCBI taxonomy): domain Eukaryota; kingdom Metazoa; phylum Chordata; class Mammalia; order Primates; family Hominidae; genus Pongo; species Pongo abelii. The sequence goes on from NC_071997.2 coordinate 4,710,360, forward strand.
GGAAGCAACCCAAATGTCCAACAACGATAGACTGGATTAAGAAAACGTGGCACATATACACCATGGAATACCAGGCAGCCATAAAAAATGATGAGTTCATATCCTTTGTAGGGACATGGATGAAATTGGAAATCATCGTTCTCAGTAAACTATCGCAAGAACGAAAAGCCAAACACCACATATTCTCACTCATAGGTGAGAATTGAACAATGAGAACACATGGACACAGGAAGGGGAACAACACACTTCGGGGACTGTTGTGGGGTGGGGCGAGGGGCGAGGGACAGCATTGGGAGATATACCTAATGCTAGATGACGAGTTGGTGGGTGCAGCGCACCAGCATGGCACATGTATACACATGTAGCTTACCTGCAAGTTGCGCACATGTACCATAGAGCCTAAAGTATAATAATAATAATAATAATAATAATGATAAAAAGAAAAAAAATTAAAAAAAAAAGAAAGGGATAAATTCATCGACACATACACTGTCCCATGCCTAAACCAGGAAGAAATTGAATCTCTGAGTAGACTAATAACAGGAGCTGAAGTTGTGGCAATAATCAATAGCTTACCAACCAAAAAGAGTAGAGGATCAGATGGGTTCACAGCCGAATTCTACCAGAAGTCCAAGGAGGAACTGGAACCATTACTTCAGAAACTATTCCAATCAATAGAAAAAGAGGGAATCCTTCCTAACTCATTTTATGAGGCCAGCATCATGCTGATACCAAAGCTGGGCAGAGACACAACCAAAAAAGTGAATTTTAGACCAATATCCTTGATGAATATTGATGCAAAAATCCTCAATAAATTACCGGCAAACCGAATCCAGCAGCACATCAGACAGCTTATCCACCATGATCAAGTGGGCTTCATCCCTGAGATGCAAGGCTCGTTCAATATACGCAAATCAATAAATGTAATCCAGCATATAAACAGAACCAAAGTCAAAAACCACATGATTATCTCAATACGTGAAGAAAAGTACTTTGACAAAATTCAACAACCCTTCATGCTAAAAACTCTCAATAAATTAGGTATTGATGGGTCGTATCTCAAAATAATAAGAGCTATTTATGACAAACCCACAGCCAATATCATACTGAATGGGCAAAAACTGGAAGCATTCACTTTGAAAACTGGCACAAGACAGGGATGCCCTCTCTCACCACTTCTATTCAACATAGTGTTGGAAGTTCTGGCCAGGGCAATTAGGCAAGAGAAGGAAATCAAGGGTATTCAATTAGGAAAAAAGGAAGTCAAATTGTCCCTGTTTGCAGATGACGTGATAGTATATCTAGAAAACCCCATTGTCTCAGCCCAAAATCTCCTTAAGCTGATAAGCCACTTCAGCAAAGTCTCAGGATACAAAATCAATGGACAAAAATCACAAGCATTCTTATACATCAATAACAGACAAACAGAGAGCCAAATCATGAGTGAACTCCCATTCACAATTGCTTCAAAGAGAATAAAATACCTAGGAATCCAACTTCCAAGGGATGTGAAGGACCTCTTCAAGGAGAAAACTACAAACCACTGCTCAAGGAAATAAAAGAGGATACAAACAAATGGAAGAACATTCCATGCTCATGGGTAGGAAGAATCAATATCATGAAAATGGCCATCCTTCCCAAGGTAATTTACAGATTCAATGCCATCCCCATCAAGTTACCAATGACTTTCTGCACAGAATTGGAAAAAACTACTTTAAAGTTCATATGGAACCAAAAAAGAGCCCGCATCACCAAGTCAATCCTAAGCCAAAAGAACAAAGCTGGAGGCATCACGCTACCTGACTTCAAACTATACTACAAGGCTACAGTAACCAAAACAGCATGGTACTGGTACCAAACAGAGATCTAGATCGATGGAACAGAACAGAGCCGTCAGAAATAATGCCACATATCTACAACAATCTGATCTTTGACAAACTTGACAAAAACAAGAAATGGAGAAAGGATTCCCTATTTAATAAATGGTGCTGGGAAAACTGGCTAGCCACATGTAGAAAGCTGAAACTGGATCCCTTCCTTACACCTTATACAAAAATCAACTCAAGATGGATTAAAGACTTAAACGTTAGACCTAAAACCATAAAAACCCTAGAAGAAAACCTAGGCAATACCATTCAGGACATAGGCATGGGCAAGGACTTCATGTCTAAAACACCAAAAGCAATGGCCACAAAAGCCAAAATTGACAAATGGGATCTAATTAAACTAAAGAGCTTCTGCACAGCGAAGAAAACTACCATCAGAGTGAACAGGCAACCTACAAAATGGGAGAAAATTTTCGCAACCTACCCATCTGACGAAGGGATAATATCCAGAATCTACAATGAACTCCAACAAATTTACAAGAAAACACCAAACAACCCCATCAAAAAGTGGGCGAAGGACATGAACAGACACTTCTCCAAAGAAGACATTTATGCAACCAAAAAACACATGAAAAAATGCTCACCATCACTGGCCATCAGAGAAATGCAAATCAAAACCACAATGAGATACCATCTCACACCAGTTAGAATGGCAATCATTAAAAAGTCAGGAAACAACAGGTGCTGGAGAGGATGTGGAGAAATAGGAACACTTTTACACTGTTGGTGGGACTGTAAACTAGTTCAACCCTTGTGGAAGTCACTGTGGTGATTCCTCAGGGATCTAGAACTAGAAATTCCATTTGACCCAGCCATCCCATTACTGGGTATATACCCAAAGGACAATAAATCATGCTGCTATAAAGACACATGCACACGTATGTTTTTTGCGGCATTATACCCAATAGCAAAGACTTGGAAGCAACCCAAATGTCCAACAACGATAGACTGGATTAAGAAAAGGTGGCACATATACACCATGGAATACCAGGCAGCCATAAAAAATGATGAGTTCATATCCTTTGTAGGGACATGGATGAAATTGGAAATCCTCGTTCTCAGTAAACTATCGCAAGAACGAAAAGCCAAAAACCACATATTCTCACTCATAGGTGAGAATTGAACAATGAGAACACATGGACACAGGAAGGGGAACATCAAACTTCGGGGACTGTTGTGGGGTGGGGGAAGGGGCAAGGGACAGCATTGGGAGATATACCTAATGCTATATGACGAGTTGGTGGGTGCAGCGCACCAGCATGACACATGTGTACACATGTGGCTTACCTGCACGTTGCGCACATGTACCATAGAGCCTAAAGTATAATAATAATAATAATAATAATAATAATATTAATAATAATAATAATCATAAAAAGAAAAAATATTAAAAGAAAAAGGAAGGGATAAATTCCTCGACACATACACTCTCCCATGACTAAACCAGGAAGAAGTTGAATCTCTGAATAGACTAATAACAGGAGCTGAAATTGTGGCAATAATCAATAGCTTACCAACCAAAAAGAGTCCAGGATCAGATGGGTTCACAGCCGAATTCTACCAGAGGTCCAAGGAGGAACTGGAACCATTACTTCAGAAACTATTCCAATCAATTGAAAAAGAGGGTATCCTTCCTAACTCATTTTATGAGGCCAGCATCATGCTGCTACCAAAGCTGGGCAGAGACACAATCAAAAAAGAGGATTTTAGACCAATATCCTTGATGAATATTGATGCAAAAATCCTCAATAAATTACTGGCAAACAGAATCCAGCAGCACATCAGACAGCTTATCCACCATGATCAAGTGGGCTTCATCCCTGGGATGCAAGTCTGGTTCAATATACGCAAATCAATAAATGTAATCCAGCATATAAACAGAACCAAAGTCAAAAACCACATGATTATCTCAATACGTGAAGAAACGGCCTTTGACAAAATTCAACAACCCTTCATGATAAAAACTCTCAATAAATTGGGTATTGATGGGTCGTATCTCAAAATAATAAGAGCTATTTATGACAAACCCACAGCCAATATCATACTGAATGGGCAAAAACTGGAAGCATTCACTTTGAAAACTGGCACAAGACAGGGATGCCCTCTCTCACCACTTCTATTCAACATAGTGTTGGAAGTTCTGGCCAGGGCAATTAGGCAGGAGAAGGAAATCAAGGGTATTCAATTAGGAAAAAAAGAAGTCAAATTGTCCCTGTTTGCAGATGACGTGATAGTATATCTAGAAAACCCCATTGTCTCAGCCCAAAATCTCCTTAAGCTGATAAGCAACTTCAGCAAAGTCTCAGGATACAAAATCAATGGACAAAAATCACAAGCATTCTTATACATCAATAACAGACAAACAGAGAGCCAAATCATGAGTGAACTCCCATTCACAATTGCTTCAAAGAGAATAAAATACCTAGGAATCCAACTTCCAAGGGATGTGAAGGACCTCTTCAAGGAGAAAACTACAAACCACTGCTCAAGGAAATAAAAGAGGATACAAACAAATGGAAGAACATTCCATGCTCATGGGTAGGAAGAATCAATATCATGAAAATGGCCATCCTTCCCAAGGTAATTTACAGATTCAATGCCATCCCCATCAAGTTACCAATGACTTTCTTCACAGAATTGGAAAAAACTACTTTAAAGTTCATATGGAATCAAAAAAGAGCCCGCATCACCAAGTCAATCCTAAGCCAAAAGAACAAAGCTGGAGGCATCACGCTACCTGACTTCAAACTATACTACAAGGCTACAGTAACCAAAACAGCATGGTACTGGTACCAAACAGAGATATAGATCAATGGAACAGAACAGAGCCGTCAGAAATAATGCCACATATCTACAACAATCTGATCTTTGACAAACTTGACAAAAACAAGAAATGGAGAAAGGATTCCCTATTTAATAAATGGTGCTGGGAAAACTGGCTAGCCACATGTAGAAAGCTGAAACTGGATCCCTTCCTTACACCTTATACAAAAATCAACTCAAGATGGATTAAAGACTTAAACGTTAGACCTAAAACCATAAAAACCCTAGAAGAAAACCTAGGCAATACCATTCAGGACATAGGCATGGGCAAGGACTTCATGTCTAAAACACCAAAAGCAATGGCCACAAAAGCCAAAATTGACAAATGAGATCTAATTAAACTAAAGAGCTTCTGCACAGCAAAGGAAACTACCATCAGAGTGAACAGGCAACCTACACAATGGGAGAAAATTTTCGCAACCTACTCATCTGACAAAGGGCTAATATCCAGAATCTACAATGAACTCCAACAAATTTACAAGAAAACACCAAACAACCCCATCAAAAAGTGGGCGAAGGACATGAACAGACACTCCTCCAAAGAAGACATTTATGCAGCCAAAAAACACATGAAAAAATGCTCACCATCACTGGCCATCAGAGAAATACAAATCAAAACCACAATGAGATACCATCTCACATCAGTTAGAATGGCAATCATTAAAAAGTCAGGAAACAACAGGTGCTGGAGAGGATGTGGAGAAATAGGAACACTTTTACACTGTTGGTGGGACTGTAAACTAGTTCAACCCTTGTGGAAGTCACTGTGGCGATTCCTCAGGGATCTAGAACAAGAAATTCCATTTGACCCAGCCTTCCCATTACTGGGTATATACCCAAAGGACTATAAATCATGCTGCTATAAAGACACATGCACACGTATGTTTATTGCGGCATTATACACAATAGCAAAGACTTGGAACCAACCCAAATGTCCAACAATGATAGACTGGATTAAGAAAATGTGGCACATATACACCATGGAATACTAGGCAGCCATAAAAAATGATGAGTTCATATCCTTTGTAGGGACATGGATGAAATTGGAAATCATCGTTCTCAGTAAACTATCGCAAGAACAAAAAACCAAACACCACATCTTCTCACTCATAGGTGGGAATTGAACAATGAGAACACGTGGACACAAGAAGGGGAACATCACACTTCGGGGACTGTTGTGGGGTGGGGGGAGGGGGGAGGGACAGCATTGGGAGATATACCTAATGCTAGATGACGAGTTGGTGGGTGCAGCGCAACAGCATGGCACATGTGTACACATGTAGCTTACCTGCACGTTGCGCACATGTACCATAGAGCCTAAAGTATAATAATAATAATAATAATAAAAATAATAATGATAAAAAGAAAAAAAATTAAAAAAAAAAGAAAGGGATAAATTCCTCGACACATACACTCTCCCATGACTAAACCAGGAAGAAGTTGAATCTCTGAATAGACTAATAACAGGAGCTGAAATTGTGGCAATAATCAATAGCTTACCAACCAAAAAGAGTCCAGGATCAGATGGGTTCACAGCCGAATTCTACCAGAGGTCCAAGGAGGAACTGGAACCATTACTTCAGAAACTATTCCAATCAATTGAAAAAGAGGGTATCCTTCCTAACTCATTTTATGAGGCCAGCATCATGCTGCTACCAAAGCTGGGCAGAGACACAATCAAAAAAGAGGATTTTAGACCAATATCCTTGATGAATATTGATGCAAAAATCCTCAATAAATTACTGGCAAACAGAATCCAGCAGCACATCAGACAGCTTATCCACCATGATCAAGTGGGCTTCATCCCTGGGATGCAAGTCTGGTTCAATATACGCAAATCAATAAATGTAATCCAGCATATAAACAGAACCAAAGTCAAAAACCACATGATTATCTCAATACGTGAAGAAACGGCCTTTGACAAAATTCAACAACCCTTCATGATAAAAACTCTCAATAAATTGGGTATTGATGGGTCGTATCTCAAAATAATAAGAGCTATTTATGACAAAGCCACAGCCAATATCATACTGAATGGGCAAAAACTGGAAGCATTCACTTTGAAAACTGGCACAAGACAGGGATGCCCTCTCTCACCACTTCTATTCAACATAGTGTTGGAAGTTCTGGCCAGGGCAATTAGGCAAGAGAAGGAAATCAAGGGTATTCAATTAGGAAAAAAAGAAGTCAAATTGTCCCTGTTTGCAGATCACGTGATAGTATATATAGAAAACCCCATTGTCTCAGCCCAAAATCTCCTTAAGCTGATAAGCCACTTCAGCAAAGTCTCAGGATACAAAATCAATGGACAAAATAACAAGCATTCTTATACATCAATAACAGACAAACAGAGAGCCAAATCATGAGTGAACTCCCATTCACAATTGCTTCAAAGAGAATAAAATACCTAGGAATCCAACTTCCAAGGGATGTGAAGGACCTCTTCAAGGAGAAAACTACAAACCACTGCTCAAGGAAATAAAAGAGGATACAAACAAATGGAAGAACATTCCATGCTCATGGGTAGGAAGAATCAATATCATGAAAATGGCCATCCTTCCCAAGGTAATTTACAGATTCAAGGCCATCCCCATCAAGTTACCAATGACTTTCTTCACAGAATTGGAAAAAACTACTTTAAAGTTCATATGGAATCAAAGAAGAGCCCGCATCACCAAGTCAATCCTAAGCCAAAAGAACAAAGCTGGAGGCATCACGCTACCTGACTTCAAACTATACTACAAGGCTACAGTAACCAAAACAGCATGGTACTGGTACCAAACAGAGATATAGATCAATGGAACAGAACAGAGCCGTCAGAAATAATGCCACATATCTACAACAATCTGATCTTTGACAAACTTGACAAAAACAAGAAATGGAGAAAGGATTCCCTATTTAATAAATGGTGCTGGGAAAACTGTCTAGCCACATGTAGAAAGCTGAAACTGGATCCCTTCCTTACACCTTATACAAAAATCAACTCAAGATGGATTAAAGACTTAAACGTTAGACCTAAAACCATAAAAACCCTAGAAGAAAACCTAGGCAATACCATTCAGGACATAGGCATGGGCAAGGACTTCATGTCTAAAACACCAAAAGCAATGGCCACAAAAGCCAAAATTGACAAATGGGATCTAATTAAACTAAAGAGCTTCTGCACAGCAAAGGAAACTACCATCAGAGTGAACAGGCAACCTACACAATGGGAGAAAATTTTCGCAACCTACTCATCTGACAAAGGGCTAATATCCAGAATCTACAATGAACTCCAACAAATTTACAAGAAAACACCAAACAACCCCATCAAAAAGTGGGCGAAGGACATGAACAGACACTCCTCCAAAGAAGACATTTATGCAGCCAAAAAACACATGAAAAAATGCTCACCATCACTGGCCATCAGAGAAATACAAATCAAAACCACAATGAGATACCATCTCACACCAGTTAGAATGGCAATCATTAAAAAGTCAGGAAACAACAGGTGCTGGAGAGGATGTGGAGAAATAGGAACACTTTTACACTGTTGGTGGGACTGTAAACTAGTTCAACCCTTGTGGAAGTCACTGTGGCGATTCCGCAGGGATCTAGAACAAGAAATTCCATTTGACCCAGCCATCCCATTACTGGGTATATACCCAAAGGACTATAAATCATGCTGCTATAAAGACACATGCACACGTATGTTTATTGCGGCATTATACACAATAGCAAAGACTTGGAACCAACCCAAATGTCCAACAATGATAGACTGGATTAAGAAAATGTGGCACATACACACCATGGAATACTAGGCAGCCATAAAAAATGATGAGTTCATATCCTTTGTAGGGACATGGATGAAATTGGAAATCATCGTTCTCAGTAAACTATCGCAAGAACAAAAAACCAAACACCACATCTTCTCACTCATAGGTGGGAATTGAACAATGAGAACACGTGGACACAAGAAGGGGAACATCACACTTCGGGGACTGTTGTGGGGTGGGGGGAGGGGGGAGGGACAGCATTGGGAGATATACCTAATGCTAGATGACGAGTTGGTGGGTGCAGCGCACCAGCATGGCACATGTATACACATGTAGCTTACCTGCACGTTGCGCACATGTACCATAGAGCCTAAAGTATAATAATAATAATAATAATAAAAATAATAATGATAAAAAGAAAAAAAATTAAAAAAAAAAGAAAGGGATAAATTCCTCGACACATACACTCTCCCATGACTAAACCAGGAAGAAGTTGAATCTCTGAATAGACTAATAACAGGAGCTGAAATTGTGGCAATAATCAATAGCTTACCAACCAAAAAGAGTCCAGGATCAGATGGGTTCACAGCCGAATTCCACCAGAGGTCCAAGGAGGAACTGGAACCATTACTTCAGAAACTATTCCAATCAATTGAAAAAGAGGGTATCCTTCCTAACTCATTTTATGAGGCCAGCATCATGCTGCTACCAAAGCTGGGCAGAGACACAATCAAAAAAGAGGATTTTAGACCAATATCCTTGATGAATATTGATGCAAAAATCCTCAATAAATTACTGGCAAACAGAATCCAGCAGCACATCAGACAGCTTATCCACCATGATCAAGTGGGCTTCATCCCTGGGATGCAAGTCTGGTTCAATATACGCAAATCAATAAATGTAATCCAGCATATAAACAGAACCAAAGTCAAAAACCACATGATTATCTCAATACGTGAAGAAACGGCCTTTGACAAAATTCAACAACCCTTCATGATAAAAACTCTCAATAAATTGGGTATTGATGGGTCGTATCTCAAAATAATAAGAGCTATTTATGACAAACCCACAGCCAATATCATACTGAATGGGCAAAAACTGGAAGCATTCACTTTGAAAACTGGCACAAGACAGGGATGCCCTCTCTCACCACTTCTATTCAACATAGTGTTGGAAGTTCTGGCCAGGGCAATTAGGCAGGAGAAGGAAATCAAGGGTATTCAATTAGGAAAAAAAGAAGTCAAATTGTCCCTGTTTGCAGATGACGTGATAGTATATCTAGAAAACCCCATTGTCTCAGCCCAAAATCTCCTTAAGCTGATAAGCCACTTCAGCAAAGTCTCAGGATACAAAATCAATGGACAAAAATCACAAGCATTCTTATACATCAATAACAGACAAACAGAGAGCCAAATCATGAGTGAACTCCCATTCACAATTGCTTCAAAGAGAATAAAATACCTAGGAATCCAACTTCCAAGGGATGTGAAGGACCTCTTCAAGGAGAAAACTACAAACCACTGCTCAAGGAAATAAAAGAGGATACAAACAAATGGAAGAACATTCCATGCTCATGGGTAGGAAGAATCAATATCATGAAAATGGCCATCCTTCCCAAGGTAATTTACAGATTCAATGCCATCCCCATCAAGTTACCAATGACTTTCTTCACAGAATTGGAAAAAACTACTTTAAAGTTCATATGGAATCAAAAAAGAGCCCGCATCACCAAGTCAATCCTAAGCCAAAAGAACAAAGCTGGAGGCATCACGCTACCTGACTTCAAACTATACTACAAGGCTACAGTAACCAAAACAGCATGGTACTGGTACCAAACAGAGATATAGATCAATGGAACAGAACAGAGCCGTCAGAAATAATGCCACATATCTACAACAATCTGATCTTTGACAAACTTGACAAAAACAAGAAATGGAGAAAGGATTCCCTATTTAATAAATGGTGCTGGGAAAACTGGCTAGCCACATGTAGAAAGCTGAAACTGGATCCCTTCCTTACACCTTATACAAAAATCAACTCAAGATGGATTAAAGACTTAAACGTTAGACCTAAAACCATAAAAACCCTAGAAGAAAACCTAGGCAATACCATTCAGGACATAGGCATGGGCAAGGACTTCATGTCTAAAACACCAAAAGCAATGGCCACAAAAGCCAAAATTGACAAATGAGATCTAATTAAACTAAAGAGCTTCTGCACAGCAAAGGAAACTACCATCAGAGTGAACAGGCAACCTACACAATGGGAGAAAATTTTCGCAACCTACTCATCTGACAAAGGGCTAATATCCAGAATCTACAATGAACTCCAACAAATTTACAAGAAAACACCAAACAACCCCATCAAAAAGTGGGCGAAGGACATGAACAGACACTCCTCCAAAGAAGACATTTATGCAGCCAAAAAACACATGAAAAAATGCTCACCATCACTGGCCATCAGAGAAATGCAAATCAAAACCACAATGAGATACCATCTCACACCAGTTAGAATGGCAATCATTAAAAAGTCAGGAAACAACAGGTGCTGGAGAGGATGTGGAGAAATAGGAACACTTTTACACTGTTGGTGGGACTGTAAACTAGTTCAACCCTTGTGGAAGTCACTGTGGCGATTCCTCAGGGATCTAGAACAAGAAATTCCATTTGACCCAGCCTTCCCATTACTGGGTATATACCCAAAGGACTATAAATCATGCTGCTATAAAGACACATGCACACGTATGTTTATTGCGGCATTATACACAATAGCAAAGACTTGGAACCAACCCAAATGTCCAACAATGATAGACTGGATTAAGAAAATGTGGCACATATACACCATGGAATACTAGGCAGCCATAAAAAATGATGAGTTCATATCCTTTGTAGGGACATGGATGAAATTGGAAATCATCGTTCTCAGTAAACTATCGCAAGAACAAAAAACCAAACACCACATCTTCTCACTCATAGGTGGGAATTGAACAATGAGAACACGTGGACACAAGAAGGGGAACATCACACTTCGGGGACTGTTGTGGGGTGGGGGGAGGGGGGAGGGACAGCATTGGGAGATATACCTAATGCTAGATGACGAGTTGGTGGGTGCAGCGCACCAGCATGGCACATGTATACACATGTAGCTTACCTGCACGTTGCGCACATGTACCATAGAGCCTAAAGTATAATAATAATAATAATAATAAAAATAATAATGATAAAAAGAAAAAAAATTAAAAAAAAAAGAAAGGGATAAATTCCTCGACACATACACCCTCCCATGACTAAACCAGGAAGAAGTTGAATCTCTGAATAGACTAATAACAGGAGCTGAAATTGTGGCAATAATCAATAGCTTACCAACCAAAAAGAGTCCAGGATCAGATGGGTTCACAGCCGAATTCTACCAGAGGTCCAAGGAGGAACTGGAACCATTACTTCAGAAACTATTCCAATCAATAGAAAAAGAGGGTATCCTTCCTAACTCATTTTATGAGGCCAGCATCATGCTGCTACCAAAGCTGGGCAGAGACACAATCAAAAAAGAGGATTTTAGACCAATATCCTTGATGAATATTGATGCAAAAATCCTCAATAAATTACTGGCAAACAGAATCCAGCAGCACATCAGACAGCTTATCCACCATGATCAAGTGGGCTTCATCCCTGGGATGCAAGTCTGGTTCAATATACGCAAATCAATAAATGTAATCCAGCATATAAACAGAACCAAAGTCAAAAACCACATGATTATCTCAATACGTGAAGAAACGGCCTTTGACAAAATTCAACAACCCTTCATGATAAAAACTCTCAATAAATTGGGTATTGATGGGTCGTATCTCAAAATAATAAGAGCTATTTATGACAAAGCCACAGCCAATATCATACTGAATGGGCAAAAACTGGAAGCATTCACTTTGAAAACTGGCACAAGACAGGGATGCCCTCTCTCACCACTTCTATTCAACATAGTGTTGGAAGTTCTGGCTAGGGCAATTAGGCAAGAGAAGGAAATCAAGGGTATTCAATTAGGAAAAAAAGAAGTCAAATTGTCCCTGTTTGCAGATCACGTGATAGTATATATAGAAAACCCCATTGTCTCAGCCCAAAATCTCCTTAAGCTGATAAGCCACTTCAGCAAAGTCTCAGGATACAAAATCAATGGACAAAATAACAAGCATTCTTATACATCAATAACAGACAAACAGAGAGCCAAATCATGAGTGAACTCCCATTCACAATTGCTTCAAAGAGAATAAAATACCTAGGAATCCAACTTCCAAGGGATGTGAAGGACCTCTTCAAGGAGAAAACTACAAACCACTGCTCAAGGAAATAAAAGAGGATACAAACAAATGGAAGAACATTCCATGCTCATGGGTAGGAAGAATCAATATCATGAAAATGGCCATCCTTCCCAAGGTAATTTACAGATTCAATGCCATCCCCATCAAGTTACCAATGACTTTCTTCACAGAATTGGAAAAAACTACTTTAAAGTTCATATGGAATCAAAGAAGAGCCCGCATCACCAAGTCAATCCTAAGCCAAAAGAACAAAGCTGGAGGCATCACGCTACCTGACTTCAAACTATACTACAAGGCTACAGTAACCAAAACAGCATGGTACTGGTACCAAACAGAGATATAGATCAATGGAACAGAACAGAGCCGTCAGAAATAATGCCACATATCTACAACAATCTGATCTTTGACAAACTTGACAAAAACAAGAAATGGAGAAAGGATTCCCTATTTAATAAATGGTGCTGGGAAAACTGTCTAGCCACATGTAGAAAGCTGAAACTGGATCCCTTCCTTACACCTTATACAAAAATCAACTCAAGATGGATTAAAGACTTAAACGTTAGACCTAAAACCATAAAAACCCTAGAAGAAAACCTAGGCAATACCATTCAGGACATAGGCATGGGCAAGGACTTCATGTCTAAAACACCAAAAGCAATGGCCACAAAAGCCAAAATTGACAAATGGGATCTAATTAAACTAAAGAGCTTCTGCACAGCAAAGGAAACTACCATCAGAGTGAACAGGCAACCTACACAATGGGAGAAAATTTTCGCAACCTACTCATCTGACAAAGGGCTAATATCCAGAATCTACAATGAACTCCAACAAATTTACAAGAAAACACCAAACAACCCCATCAAAAAGTGGGCGAAGGACATGAACAGACACTCCTCCAAAGAAGACATTTATGCAGCCAAAAAACACATGAAAAAATGCTCACCATCACTGGCCATCAGAGAAATACAAATCAAAACCACAATGAGATACCATCTCACACCAGTTAGAATGGCAATCATTAAAAAGTCAGGAAACAACAGGTGCTGGAGAGGATGTGGAGAAATAGGAACACTTTTACACTGTTGGTGGGACTGTAAACTAGTTCAACCCTTGTGGAAGTCACTGTGGCGATTCCGCAGGGATCTAGAACTAGAAATTCCATTTGACCCAGCCATCCCATTACTGGGTATATACCCAAAGGACTATAAATCATGCTGCTATAAAGACACATGCACACGTATGTTTATTGCGGCATTATACACAATAGCAAAGACTTGGAACCAACCCAAATGTCCAACAATGATAGACTGGATTAAAAAAATGTGGCACATACACACCATGGAATACTAGGCAGCCATAAAAAATGATGAGTTCATATCCTTTGTAGGGACATGGATGAAATTGGAAATCATCGTTCTCAGTAAACTATCGCAAGAACAAAAAACCAAACACCACATCTTCTCACTCATAGGTGGGAATTGAACAATGAGAACACGTGGACACAAGAAGGGGAACATCACACTTCGGGGACTGTTGTGGGGTGGGGGGAGGGGGGAGGGACAGCATTGGGAGATATACCTAATGCTAGATGACGAGTTGGTGGGTGCAGCGCACCAGCATGGCACATGTATACACATGTAGCTTACCTGCACGTTGCGCACATGTACCATAGAGCCTAAAGTATAATAATAATAATAATAATAAAAATAATAATGATAAAAAGAAAAAAAATTAAAAAAAAAAGAAAGGGATAAATTCCTCGACACATACACTCTCCCATGACTAAACCAGGAAGAAGTTGAATCTCTGAATAGACTAATAACAGGAGCTGAAATTGTGGCAATAATCAATAGCTTACCAACCAAAAAGAGTCCAGGATCAGATGGGTTCACAGCCGAATTCCACCAGAGGTCCAAGGAGGAACTGGAACCATTACTTCAGAAACTATTCCAATCAATAGAAAAAGAGGGTATCCTTCCTAACTCATTTTATGAGGCCAGCATCATGCTGCTACCAAAGCTGGGCAGAGACACAATCAAAAAAGAGGATTTTAGACCAATATCCTTGATGAATATTGATGCAAAAATCCTCAATAAATTACTGGCAAACAGAATCCAGCAGCACATCAGACAGCTTATCCACCATGATCAAGTGGGCTTCATCCCTGGGATGCAAGTCTGGTTCAATATACGCAAATCAATAAATGTAATCCAGCATATAAACAGAACCAAAGTCAAAAACCACATGATTATCTCAATACGTGAAGAAACGGCCTTTGACAAAATTCAACAACCCTTCATGATAAAAACTCTCAATAAATTGGGTATTGATGGGTCGTATCTCAAAATAATAAGAGCTATTTATGACAAAGCCACAGCCAATATCATACTGAATGGGCAAAAACTGGAAGCATTCACTTTGAAAACTGGCACAAGACAGGGATGCCCTCTCTCACCACTTCTATTCAACATAGTGTTGGAAGTTCTGGCCAGGGCAATTAGGCAAGAGAAGGAAATCAAGGGTATTCAATTAGGAAAAAAAGAAGTCAAATTGTCCCTGTTTGCAGATCACGTGATAGTATATATAGAAAACCCCATTGTCTCAGCCCAAAATCTCCTTAAGCTGATAAGCCACTTCAGCAAAGTCTCAGGATACAAAATCAATGGACAAAATAACAAGCATTCTTATACATCAATAACAGACAAACAGAGAGCCAAATCATGAGTGAACTCCCATTCACAATTGCTTCAAAGAGAATAAAATACCTAGGAATCCAACTTCCAAGGGATGTGAAGGACCTCTTCAAGGAGAAAACTACAAACCACTGCTCAAGGAAATAAAAGAGGATACAAACAAATGGAAGAACATTCCATGCTCATGGGTAGGAAGAATCAATATCATGAAAATGGCCATCCTTCCCAAGGTAATTTACAGATTCAATGCCATCCCCATCAAGTTACCAATGACTTTCTTCACAGAATTGGAAAAAACTACTTTAAAGTTCATATGGAACCAAAAAAGAGCCCGCATCACCAAGTCAATCCTAAGCCAAAAGGACAAAGCTGGAGGCATCACGCTACCTGACTTCAAACTATACTACAAGGCTACAGTAACCAAAACAGCATGGTACTGGTACCAAAACAGAGATCTAGATCAATGGAACAGAACAGAGCCGTCAGAAATAATGCCACATATCTACAACTATCTGACCTTTGACAAACCTGACAAAAACAAGAAATGGAGAAAGGATTCCCTATTTAATAAATGGTGCTGGGAAAACTGGCTAGCCACATGTAGAAAGCTGAAACTGGATCCCTTCCTTACACCTTATACAAAAATCAACTCAAGATGGATTAAAGACTTAAACGTTAGACCTAAAACCATAAAAACCCTAGAAGAAAACCTAGGCAATACCATTCAGGACATAGGCATGGGCAAGGACTTCATGTCTAAAACACCAAAAGCAATGGCAACAAAAGTCAAAATTCACAAATGGGATCTAATTAAACTAAAGAGCTTCTGCACAGCAAAGGAAACTACCATCAGAGTGAACAGGCAACCTACAAAATGGGAGAAAATTTTCACAACCTACTCATCTGACAAAGGGCTAATATCCAGAATCTACAATGAACTCCAACAAATTTACAAGAAAACACCAAACAACCCCATCAAAATGTGGGTGATGGACATGAACAGAAACTCCTCCAAAGAAGACATTTATGCAGCCAAAAGACACATGAAAAAATGCTCACCATCACTGGCCATCAGAGAAATGCAAATCAAAACCACAATGAGATACCATCTCACACCAGTTAGAATGGCAATCATTAAAAAGTCAGGAAACAACAGGTGCTGGAGAGGATGTGGAGAAATAGGAACACTTTTACACTGTTGGTGGGACTGTAAACTAGTTCAACCCTTGTGGAAGTCACTGTGGCGATTCCTCAGGGATCTAGAACTAGAAATTCCATTTGACCCAGCCATCCCATTACTGGGTATATACCCAAAGGACTATAAATCATGCTGCTATAAAGACACATGCACACGTATGTTTATTGCGGCATTATACACAATAGCAAAGACTTGGAACCAACCCAAATGTCCAACAATGATAGACTGGATTAAGAAAATGTGGCACATATACACCATGGAATACTAGGCAGCCATAAAAAATGATGAGTTCATATCCATTGTAGGGACATGGATGAAATTGGAAATCATCGTTCTCAGTAAACTATCGCAAGGACAAAAAACCAAACACCACATATTCTAACTCATAGGTGGGAATTGAACAATGAGAACACATGGATACAAGAAGGGGAACATCACACTTCGGGGACTGTTTTGGTGTGGGGGGAGGGGCGAGGGACAGCATTGGGAGATATACCTAATGCTAGATGACGAGTTGGTGGGTGCAGCGAACCAGCATGGCACATGTATACACATGTAGCTTACCTTCACGTTGCGCACATGTACCATAGAGCCTAAAGAAAAATAATAATAATAATAATAATCATAATCATAATAATGATAAAAAGAAAAAAAATTAAAAAAAAAAGAAAGGGATAAATTCATCGACACATACACTCTCCCATGCCTAAACCAGGAAGAAGTTGAATCTCTGAGTAGACTAATAACAGGAGCTGAAATTGTGGCAATAATCAATAGCTTACCAACCAAAAAGAGTCCAGGATCAGATGGGTTCACAGCCGAATTCTACCAGAGGTCCAAGGAGGAACTGGAACCATTACTTCAGAAACTATTCCAATCAATAGAAAAAGAGGGAATCCGTCCTAACTCATTTTATGAGGCCAGCATCATGCTGCTACCAAATCTGGGCAGAGACACAACCAAAAAAGAGAATTTTAGACCAATATCCTTGATGAATATTGATGCAAAAATCCTCAATAAATTACTGGCAAACCGAATCCAGCAGCACATCAGACAGCTTATCCACCATGATCAAGTGGGCTTCATCCCCGGGATGCAAGGCTGGTTCAATATACGCAAATCAATAAATGTAATCCAGCGTATAAACAGAACCAAAGTCAAAAACCACATGATTATCTCAATACGTGAAGAAAAGGACTTTGACAAAATTCAACAACCCTTCATGCTAAAAACTCTCAATAAATTAGGTATTGATGGGTCGTATCTCAAAATAATAAGAGCTATTTATGACAAACCCACAGCCAATATCATACTGAATGGGCAAAAACTGGAAGCATTCACTTTGAAAACTGGCACAAGACAGGGATGCCCTCTCTCACCACTTCTATTCAACATAGTGTTGGAAGTTCTGGCCAGGGCAATTAGGCAAGAGAAGGAAATCAAGGGTATTCAATTAGGAAAAAAGGAAGTCAAATTCTCCCTGTTTGCAGATGACGTGATAGTATATCTAGAAAACCCCATTGTCTCAGCCCAAAATCTCCTTAAGCTGATAAGCAACTTCAGCAAAGTCTCAGGATACAAAATCAATGGACAAAAATCACAAGCATTCTTATACATCAATAACCGACAAACAGAGAGCCAAATCATGAGTGAACTCCCATTCACAATTGCTTCAAAGAGAATAAAATACCTAGGAATCCAACTTCCAAGGGATGTGAAGGACCTCTTCAAGGAGAAAACTACAAACCACTGCTCAAGGAAATAAAAGAGGATACAAACAAATGGAAGAACATTCCATGCTCATGGGTAGGAAGAATCAATATCATGAAAATGGCCATCCTTCCCAAGGTAATTTACAGATTCAATGCCATCCCCATCAAGTTACCAATGACTTTCTGCACAGAATTGGAAAAAACTACTTTAAAGTTCATATGGAACCAAAAAAGAGCCCGCATCACCAAGTCAATCCTAAGCCAAAAGAACAAAGCTGGAGGCATCACGCTACCTGACTTCAAACTATACTACAAGGCTACAGTAACCAAAACAGCATGGTAGTGGTACCAAACAGAGATCTAGATCAATGGAACAGAACAGAGCCGTCAGAAATAATGCCACATATCTACAACAATCTGATCTTTGACAAACTTGACAAAAACAAGAAATGGAGAAAGGATTCCCTATTTAATAAATGGTGCTGGGAAAACTGGCTAGCCACATGTAGAAAGCTGAAACTGGATCCCTTCCTTACACCTTATACAAAAATCAACTCAAGATGGATTAAAGACTTAAACGTTAGACCTAAAACCTTAAAAACCCTAGAAGAAAACATAGGCAATACCATTCAGGACATAGGCATGGGCAAGGACTTCATGTCTAAAACACCAAAAGCAATGGCAACAAAAGCCAAAATTGACAAATGGGATCTAATTAAACTAAAGAGCTTCTGCACAGCAAAGGAAACTACCATCAGAGTGAACAGGCAACCTACAAAATGGGAGAAAATTTTCGCAACCTACTCATCTGACAAAGGGCTAATATCCAGAATCTACAATGAACTCCAACAAATTTACAAGAAAACACCAAACAACCCCATCAAAAAGTGGGCGAAGGACATGAACAGACACTCCTCCAAAGAAGACATTTATGCAGCCAAAAAACACATGAAAAAATGCTCACCATCACTGGCCATCAGAGAAATGCAAATCAAAACCAGAATGAGATACCATCTCACACCAGTTGGAATGGCAATCATTAAAAAGTCAGGAAACAACAGGTGCTGGAGAGGATGTGGAGAAATAGGAACACTTTTACACTGTTGGTGGGACTGTAAACTAGTTCAACCCTTGTGGAAGTCACTGTGGCGATTCCTCAGGGATCTAGAACTAGAAATTCCATTTGACCCAGCCATCCCATTACTGGGTATATACCAAAAGGACTATAAATCATGCTGCTATGAGGACACATGCACAAGTATGTTTATTGCGGCATTCTACACAATAGCAAAGACATGGAAGCAACCCAAATGTCCAACAACGATAGACTGGATTAAGAAAACGTGGCACATATACACCATGGAATACCAGGCAGCCATAAAAAATGATGAGTTCATATCCTTTGTAGGGACATGGATGAAATTGGAAATCATCGTTCTCAGTAAACTATCGCAAGAACGAAAAGCCAAACACCACATATTCTCACTCATAGGTGAGAATTGAACAATGAGAACACATGGACACAGGAAGGGGAACAACACACTTCGGGGACTGTTGTGGGGTGGGGCGAGGGGCGAGGGACAGCATTGGGAGATATACCTAATGCTAGATGACGAGTTGGTGGGTGCAGCGCACCAGCATGGCACATGTATACACATGTAGCTTACCTGCAAGTTGCGCACATGTACCATAGAGCCTAAAGTATAATAATAATAATAATAATAATAATGATAAAAAGAAAAAAAATTAAAAAAAAAAGAAAGGGATAAATTCATCGACACATACACTGTCCCATGCCTAAACCAGGAAGAAATTGAATCTCTGAGTAGACTAATAACAGGAGCTGAAGTTGTGGCAATAATCAATAGCTTACCAACCAAAAAGAGTAGAGGATCAGATGGGTTCACAGCCGAATTCTACCAGAAGTCCAAGGAGGAACTGGAACCATTACTTCAGAAACTATTCCAATCAATAGAAAAAGAGGGAATCCTTCCTAACTCATTTTATGAGGCCAGCATCATGCTGATACCAAAGCTGGGCAGAGACACAACCAAAAAAGTGAATTTTAGACCAATATCCTTGATGAATATTGATGCAAAAATCCTCAATAAATTACCGGCAAACCGAATCCAGCAGCACATCAGACAGCTTATTCACCATGATCAAGTGGGCTTCATCCCTGAGATGCAAGGCTCGTTCAATATACGCAAATCAATAAATGTAATCCAGCATATAAACAGAACCAAAGTCAAAAACCACATGATTATCTCAATACGTGAAGAAAAGTACTTTGACAAAATTCAACAACCCTTCATGCTAAAAACTCTCAATAAATTAGGTATTGATGGGTCGTATCTCAAAATAATAAGAGCTATTTATGACAAACCCACAGCCAATATCATACTGAATGGGCAAAAACTGGAAGCATTCACTTTGAAAACTGGCACAAGACAGGGATGCCCTCTCTCACCACTTCTATTCAACATAGTGTTGGAAGTTCTGGCCAGGGCAATTAGGCAAGAGAAGGAAATCAAGGGTATTCAATTAGGAAAAAAGGAAGTCAAATTGTCCCTGTTTGCAGATGACGTGATAGTATATCTAGAAAACCCCATTGTCTCAGCCCAAAATCTCCTTAAGCTGATAAGCCACTTCAGCAAAGTCTCAGGATACAAAATCAATGGACAAAAATCACAAGCATTCTTATACATCAATAACAGACAAACAGAGAGCCAAATCATGAGTGAACTCCCATTCACAATTGCTTCAAAGAGAATAAAATACCTAGGAATCCAACTTCCAAGGGATGTGAAGGACCTCTTCAAGGAGAAAACTACAAACCACTGCTCAAGGAAATAAAAGAGGATACAAACAAATGGAAGAACATTCCATGCTCATGGGTAGGAAGAATCAATATCATGAAAATGGCCATCCTTCCCAAGGTAATTTACAGATTCAATGCCATCCCCATCAAGTTACCAATGACTTTCTGCACAGAATTGGAAAAAACTACTTTAAAGTTCATATGGAACCAAAAAAGAGCCCGCATCACCAAGTCAATCCTAAGCCAAAAGAACAAAGCTGGAGGCATCACGCTACCTGACTTCAAACTATACTACAAGGCTACAGTAACCAAAACAGCATGGTACTGGTACCAAACAGAGATCTAGATCGATGGAACAGAACAGAGCCGTCAGAAATAATGCCACATATCTACAACAATCTGATCTTTGACAAACTTGACAAAAACAAGAAATGGAGAAAGGATTCCCTATTTAATGAATGGTGCTGGGAAAACTGGCTAGCCACATGTAGAAAGCTGAAACTGGATCCCTTCCTTACACCTTATACAAAAATCAACTCAAGATGGATTAAAGACTTAAACGTTAGACCTAAAACCATAAAAACCCTAGAAGAAACCTAGGCAATACCATTCAGGACATAGGCATGGGCAAGGACTTCATGTCTAAAACACCAAAAGCAATGGCCACAAAAGCCAAAATTGACAAATGGGATCTAATTAAACTAAAGAGCTTCTGCACAGCAAAGAAAACTACCATCAGAGTGAACAGGCAACCTACAAAATGGGAGAAAATTTTCGCAACCTACCCATCTGACGAAGGGATAATATCCAGAATCTACAATGAACTCCAACAAATTTACAAGAAAACACCAAACAACCCCATCAAAAAGTGGGCGAAGGACATGAACAGACACTTCTCCAAAGAAGACATTTATGCAACCAAAAAACACATGAAAAAATGCTCACCATCACTGGCCATCAGAGAAATGCAAATCAAAACCACAATGAGATACCATCTCACACCAGTTAGAATGGCAATCATTAAAAAGTCAGGAAACAACAGGTGCTGGAGAGGATGTGGAGAAATAGGAACACTTTTACACTGTTGGTGGGACTGTAAACTAGTTCAACCCTTGTGGAAGTCACTGTGGCGATTCCTCAGGGATCTAGAACTAGAAATTCCATTTGACCCAGCCATCCCATTACTGGGTATATACCCAAAGGACTATAAATCATGCTGCTATAAAGACACATGCACACGTATGTTTATTGCGGCATTATACACAATAGCAAAGACTTGGAACCAACCCAAATGTCCAACAATGATAGACTGGATTAAGAAAATGTGGCACATATACACCATGGAATACTAGGCAGCCATAAAAAATGATGAGTTCATATCCTTTGTAGGGACATGGATGAAATTGGAAATCATCGTTCTCAGTAAACTATCGCAAGAACAAAAAACCAAACACCACATCTTCTCACTCATAGGTGGGAATTGAACAATGAGAACACGTGGACACAAGAAGGGGAACATCACACTTCGGGGACTGTTGTGGGGTGGGGGGAGGGGCGAGGGACAGCATTGGGAGATATACCTAATGCTAGATGACGAGTTGGTGGGTGCAGCGCACCAGCATGGCACATGTATACACATGTAGCTTACCTGCACGTTGCGCACATGTACCATAGAGCCTAAAGTATAATAATAATAATGATAATAATAATAATAATAATAATGATGAAAAGAAAAAAAATTAAAAAAAAAAGAAAGGGATAAATTCCTCGACACATACACTCTCCCATGACTAAACCAGGAAGAAGTTGAATCTCTGAATAGACTAATAACAGGAGCTGAAATTGTGGCAATAATCAATAGCTTACCAACCAAAAAGAGTCCAGGATCAGATGGGTTCACAGCCGAATTCTACCAGAGGTCCAAGGAGGAACTGGAACCATTACTTCAGAAACTATTCCAATCAATAGAAAAAGAGGGAATCCTTCCTAACTCATTTTATGAGGCCAGCATCATGCTGCTACCAAAGCTGGGCAGAGACACAATCAAAAAAGAGAATTTTAGACCAATATCCTTGATGAATATTGATGCGAAAATCCTCAATAAATTACTGGCAAACCGAATCCAGCAGCACATCAGACAGCTTATCCACCATGATCAAGTGGGCTTCATCCCTGGGATGCAAGTCTGGTTCAATATACGCAAATCAATAAATGTAATCCAGCATATAAACAGAACAAAAGTCAAAAACCACATGATTATCTCAATACGTGAAGAAACGGCCTTTGACAAAATTCAACAACCCTTCATGCTAAAAACTCTCAATAAATTGGGTATTGATGGGTCATATCTCAAAATAATAAGAGCTATTTATGACAAACCCACAGCCAATATCATACTGAATGGGCAAAAACTGGAAGCATTCACTTTGAAAACTGGCACAAGACAGGGATGCCCTCTCTCACCACTTCTATTCAACATAGTGTTGGAATTTCTGGCCAGGGCAATTAGGCAAGAGAAGGAAATCAAGGGTATTCAATTAGGAAAAAAAGAAGTCAAATTGTCCCTGTTTGCAGATGACGTGATAGTATATCTAGAAAACCCCATTGTCTCAGCCCAAAATCTCCTTAAGCTGATAAGCAACTTCAGCAAAGTCTCAGGATACAAAATCAATGGACAAAAATCACAAGCATTCTTATACATCAGTAACAGACAAACAGAGAGCCAAATCATGAGTGAACTCCCATTCACAATTGCTTCAAAGAGAATAAAATACCTAGGAATCCAACTTCCAAGGGATGTGAAGGACCTCTTCAAGGAGAAAACTACAAACCACTGCTCAAGGAAATAAAAGAGGATACAAACAAATGGAAGAACATTCCACGCTCATGGGTAGGAAGAATCAATATCATGAAAATGGCCATCCTTCCCAAGGTAATTTACAGATTCAATGCCATCCCCATCAAGTTACCAATGACTTTCTTCACAGAATTGGAAAAAACTACTTTAAAGTTCATATGGAACCAAAAAAGAGCCCGCATCACCAAGTCAATCCTAAGCCAAAAGAACAAAGCTGGAGGCATCACGCTACCTGACTTCAAACTATACTACAAGGCTACAGTAACCAAAACAGCATGGTACTGGTACCAAACAGAGATATAGATCAATGGAACAGAACAGAGCCGTCAGAAATAATGCCACATATCTACAACAATCTGATCTTTGACAAACTTGACAAAAACAAGAAATGGAGAAAGGATTCCCTATTTAATAAATGGTGCTGGGAAAACTGGCTAGCCACATGTAGAAAGCTGAAACTGGATCCCTTCCTTACACCTTATACAAAAATCAACTCAAGATGGATTAAAGACTTAAACGTTAGACCTAAAACCATAAAAACCCTAGAAGAAAACCTAGGCAATACCATTCAGGACATAGGCATGGGCAAGGACTTCATGTCTAAAACACCAAAAGCAATGGCCACAAAAGCCAAAATTGACAAATGGGATCTAATTAAACTAAAGAGCTTCTGCACAGCAAAGGAAACTACCATCAGAGTGAACAGGCAACCTACACAATGGGAGAAAATTTTCGCAACCTACTCATCTGACAAAGGGCTAATATCCAGAATCTACAATGAACTCCAACAAATTTACAAGAAAACACCAAACAACCCCATCAAAAAGTGGGCGAAGGACATGAACAGACACTCCTCCAAAGAAGACATTTATGCAGCCAAAAAACACATGAAAAAATGCTCACCATCACTGGCCATCAGAGAAATGCAAATCAAAACCACAATGAGATACCATCTCACACCAGTTAGAATGGCAATCATTAAAAAGTCAGGAAACAACAGGTGCTGGAGAGGATGTGGAGAAATAGGAACACTTTTACACTGTTGGTGGGACTGTAAACTAGTTCAACCCTTGTGGAAGTCACTGTGGCGATTCCTCAGGGATCTAGAACTAGAAATTCCATTTGACCCAGCCATCCCATTACTGGGTATATACCCAAAGGACTATAAATCATGCTGCTATAAAGACACATGCACACGTATGTTTATTGCGGCATTATACACAATAGCAAAGACTTGGAACCAACCCAAATGTCCAACAATGATAGACTGGATTAAGAAAATGTGGCACATATACACCATGGAATACTAGGCAGCCATAAAAAATGATGAGTTCATATCCTTTGTAGGGACATGGATGAAATTGGAAATCATCGTTCTCAGTAAACTATCGCAAGAACAAAAAACCAAACACCACATCTTCTCACTCATAGGTGGGAATTGAACAATGAGAACACGTGGACACAAGAAGGGGAACATCACACTTCGGGGACTGTTGTGGGGTGGGGGGAGGGGCGAGGGACAGCATTGGGAGATATACCTAATGCTAGATGACGAGTTGGTGGGTGCAGCGCACCAGCATGGCACATGTATACACATGTAGCTTACCTGCACGTTGCGCACATGTACCATAGAGCCTAAAGTATAATAATAATAATGATAATAATAATAATAATAATGATGAAAAGAAAAAAAATTAAAAAAAAAGAAAGGGATAAATTCCTCGACACATACACTCTCCCATGACTAAACCAGGAAGAAGTTGAATCTCTGAATAGACTAATAACAGGAGCTGAAATTGTGGCAATAATCAATAGCTTACCAACCAAAAAGAGTCCAGGATCAGATGGGTTCACAGCCGAATTCTACCAGAGGTCCAAGGAGGAACTGGAACCATTACTTCAGAAACTATTCCAATCAATAGAAAAAGAGGGAATCCTTCCTAACTCATTTTATGAGGCCAGCATCATGCTGCTACCAAAGCTGGGCAGAGACACAATCAAAAAAGAGAATTTTAGACCAATATCCTTGATGAATATTGATGCGAAAATCCTCAATAAATTACTGGCAAACCGAATCCAGCAGCACATCAGACAGCTTATCCACCATGATCAAGTGGGCTTCATCCCTGGGATGCAAGTCTGGTTCAATATACGCAAATCAATAAATGTAATCCAGCATATAAACAGAACAAAAGTCAAAAACCACATGATTATCTCAATACGTGAAGAAACGGCCTTTGACAAAATTCAACAACCCTTCATGCTAAAAACTCTCAATAAATTGGGTATTGATGGGTCATATCTCAAAATAATAAGAGCTATTTATGACAAACCCACAGCCAATATCATACTGAATGGGCAAAAACTGGAAGCATTCACTTTGAAAACTGGCACAAGACAGGGATGCCCTCTCTCACCACTTCTATTCAACATAGTGTTGGAATTTCTGGCCAGGGCAATTAGGCAAGAGAAGGAAATCAAGGGTATTCAATTAGGAAAAAAAGAAGTCAAATTGTCCCTGTTTGCAGATGACGTGATAGTATATCTAGAAAACCCCATTGTCTCAGCCCAAAATCTCCTTAAGCTGATAAGCAACTTCAGCAAAGTCTCAGGATACAAAATCAATGGACAAAAATCACAAGCATTCTTATACATCAGTAACAGACAAACAGAGAGCCAAATCATGAGTGAACTCCCATTCACAATTGCTTCAAAGAGAATAAAATACCTAGGAATCCAACTTCCAAGGGATGTGAAGGACCTCTTCAAGGAGAAAACTACAAACCACTGCTCAAGGAAATAAAAGAGGATACAAACAAATGGAAGAACATTCCACGCTCATGGGTAGGAAGAATCAATATCATGAAAATGGCCATCCTTCCCAAGGTAATTTACAGATTCAATGCCATCCCCATCAAGTTACCAATGACTTTCTTCACAGAATTGGAAAAAACTACTTTAAAGTTCATATGGAACCAAAAAAGAGCCCGCATCACCAAGTCAATCCTAAGCCAAAAGAACAAAGCTGGAGGCATCACGCTACCTGACTTCAAACTATACTACAAGGCTACAGTAACCAAAACAGCATGGTACTGGTACCAAACAGAGATATAGATCAATGGAACAGAACAGAGCCGTCAGAAATAATGCCACATATCTACAACAATCTGATCTTTGACAAACTTGACAAAAACAAGAAATGGAGAAAGGATTCCCTATTTAATAAATGGTGCTGGGAAAACTGGCTAGCCACATGTAGAAAGCTGAAACTGGATCCCTTCCTTACACCTTATACAAAAATCAACTCAAGATGGATTAAAGACTTAAACGTTAGACCTAAAACCATAAAAACCCTAGAAGAAAACCTAGGCAATACCATTCAGGACATAGGCATGGGCAAGGACTTCATGTCTAAAACACCAAAAGCAATGGCCACAAAAGCCAAAATTGACAAATGGGATCTAATTAAACTAAAGAGCTTCTGCACAGCAAAGGAAACTACCATCAGAGTGAACAGGCAACCTACACAATGGGAGAAAATTTTCGCAACCTACTCATCTGACAAAGGGCTAATATCCAGAATCTACAATGAACTCCAACAAATTTACAAGAAAACACCAAACAACCCCATCAAAAAGTGGGCGAAGGACATGAACAGACACTCCTCCAAAGAAGACATTTATGCAGCCAAAAAACACATGAAAAAATGCTCACCATCACTGGCCATCAGAGAAATGCAAATCAAAACCACAATGAGATACCATCTCACACCAGTTAGAATGGCAATCATTAAAAAGTCAGGAAACAACAGGTGCTGGAGAGGATGTGGAGAAATAGGAACACTTTTACACTGTTGGTGGGACTGTAAACTAGTTCAACCCTTGTGGAAGTCACTGTGGCGATTCCTCAGGGATCTAGAACTAGAAATTCCATTTGACCCAGCCATCCCATTACTGGGTATATACCCAAAGGACTATAAATCATGCTGCTATAAAGACACATGCACACGTATGTTTATTGCGGCATTATACACAATAGCAAAGACTTGGAACCAACCCAAATGTCCAACAATGATAGACTGGATTAAGAAAATGTGGCACATATACACCATGGAATACTAGGCAGCCATAAAAAATGATGAGTTCATATCCTTTGTAGGGACATGGATGAAATTGGAAATCATCGTTCTCAGTAAACTATCGCAAGAACAAAAAACCAAACACCACATCTTCTCACTCATAGGTGGGAATTGAACAATGAGAACACGTGGACACAAGAAGGGGAACATCACACTTCGGGGACTGTTGTGGGGTGGGGGGAGGGGCGAGGGACAGCATTGGGAGATATACCTAATGCTAGATGACGAGTTGGTGGGTGCAGCGCACCAGCATGGCACATGTATACACATGTAGCTTACCTGCACGTTGCGCACATGTACCATAGAGCCTAAAGTATAATAATAATAATGATAATAATAATAATAATAATAATGATGAAAAGAAAAAAAATTAAAAAAAAAAGAAAGGGATAAATTCCTCGACACATACACTCTCCCATGACTAAACCAGGAAGAAGTTGAATCTCTGAATAGACTAATAACAGGAGCTGAAATTGTGGCAATAATCAATAGCTTACCAACCAAAAAGAGTCCAGGATCAGATGGGTTCACAGCCGAATTCTACCAGAGGTCCAAGGAGGAACTGGAACCATTACTTCAGAAACTATTCCAATCAATAGAAAAAGAGGGAATCCTTCCTAACTCATTTTATGAGGCCAGCATCATGCTGCTACCAAAGCTGGGCAGAGACACAATCAAAAAAGAGAATTTTAGACCAATATCCTTGATGAATATTGATGCGAAAATCCTCAATAAATTACTGGCAAACCGAATCCAGCAGCACATCAGACAGCTTATCCACCATGATCAAGTGGGCTTCATCCCTGGGATGCAAGTCTGGTTCAATATACGCAAATCAATAAATGTAATCCAGCATATAAACAGAACAAAAGTCAAAAACCACATGATTATCTCAATACGTGAAGAAACGGCCTTTGACAAAATTCAACAACCCTTCATGCTAAAAACTCTCAATAAATTGGGTATTGATGGGTCATATCTCAAAATAATAAGAGCTATTTATGACAAACCCACAGCCAATATCATACTGAATGGGCAAAAACTGGAAGCATTCACTTTGAAAACTGGCACAAGACAGGGATGCCCTCTCTCACCACTTCTATTCAACATAGTGTTGGAATTTCTGGCCAGGGCAATTAGGCAAGAGAAGGAAATCAAGGGTATTCAATTAGGAAAAAAAGAAGTCAAATTGTCCCTGTTTGCAGATGACGTGATAGTATATCTAGAAAACCCCATTGTCTCATCCCAAAATCTCCTTAAGCTGATAAGCAACTTCAGCAAAGTCTCAGGATACAAAATCAATGGACAAAAATCACAAGCATTCTTATACATCAGTAACAGACAAACAGAGAGCCAAATCATGAGTGAACTCCCATTCACAATTGCTTCAAAGAGAATAAAATACCTAGGAATCCAACTTCCAAGGGATGTGAAGGACCTCTTCAAGGAGAAAACTACAAACCACTGCTCAAGGAAATAAAAGAGGATACAAACAAATGGAAGAACATTCCACGCTCATGGGTAGGAAGAATCAATATCATGAAAATGGCCATCCTTCCCAAGGTAATTTACAGATTCAATGCCATCCCCATCAAGTTACCAATGACTTTCTTCACAGAATTGGAAAAAACTACTTTAAAGTTCATATGGAACCAAAAAAGAGCCCGCATCACCAAGTCAATCCTAAGCCAAAAGAACAAAGCTGGAGGCATCACGCTACCTGACTTCAAACTATACTACAAGGCTACAGTAACCAAAACAGCATGGTACTGGTACCAAACAGAGATATAGATCAATGGAACAGAACAGAGCCGTCAGAAATAATGCCACATATCTACAACAATCTGATCTTTGACAAACTTGACAAAAACAAGAAATGGAGAAAGGATTCCCTATTTAATAAATGGTGCTGGGAAAACTGGCTAGCCACATGTAGAAAGCTGAAACTGGATCCCTTCCTTACACCTTATACAAAAATCAACTCAAGATGGATTAAAGACTTAAACGTTAGACCTAAAACCATAAAAACCCTAGAAGAAAACCTAGGCAATACCATTCAGGACATAGGCATGGGCAAGGACTTCATGTCTAAAACACCAAAAGCAATGGCAACAAAAGTCAAAATTCACAAATGGGATCTAATTAAACTAAAGAGCTTCTGCACAGCAAAGGAAACTACCATCAGAGTGAACAGGCAACCTACAAAATGGGAGAAAATTTTCACAACCTACTCATCTGACAAAGGGCTAATATCCAGAATCTACAATGAACTCCAACAAATTTACAAGAAAACACCAAACAACCCCATCAAAATGTGGGTGATGGACATGAACAGAAACTCCTCAAAAGAAGACATTTATGCAGCCAAAAGACACATGAAAAAATGCTCACCATCACTGGCCATCAGAGAAATGCAAATCAAAACCACAATGAGATACCATCTCACACCAGTTAGAATGGCAATCATTAAAAAGTCAGGAAACAACAGGTGCTGGAGAGGATGTGGAGAAATAGGAACACTTTTACACTGTTGGTGGGACTGTAAACTAGTTCAACCCTTGTGGAAGTCACTGTGGCGATTCCTCAGGGATCTAGAACTAGAAATTCCATTTGACCCAGCCATCCCATTACTGGGTATATACCCAAAGGACTATAAATCATGCTGCTATAAAGACACATGCACACGTATGTTTATTGCGGCATTATACACAATAGCAAAGACTTGGAACCAACCCAAATGTCCAACAATGATAGACTGGATTAAGAAAATGTGGCACATATACACCATGGAATACTAGGCAGCCATAAAAAATGATGAGTTCATATCCATTGTAGGGACATGGATGAAATTGGAAATCATCGTTCTCAGTAAACTATCGCAAGGACAAAAAACCAAACACCACATATTCTAACTCATAGGTGGGAATTGAACAATGAGAACACATGGATACAAGAAGGGGAACATCACACTTCGGGGACTGTTTTGGGGTGGGGGGAGGGGCGAGGGACAGCATTGGGAGATATACCTAATGCTAGATGACGAGTTGGTGGGTGCAGCGAACCAGCATGGCACATGTATACACATGTAGCTTACCTTCACGTTGCGCACATGTACCATAGAGCCTAAAGAAAAATAATAATAATAATAATAATCATAATCATAATAATGATAAAAAGAAAAAAAATTAAAAAAAAAAGAAAGGGATAAATTCATCGACACATACACTCTCCCATGCCTAAACCAGGAAGAAGTTGAATCTCTGAGTAGACTAATAACAGGAGCTGAAATTGTGGCAATAATCAATAGCTTACCAACCAAAAAGAGTCCAGGATCAGATGGGTTCACAGCCGAATTCTACCAGAGGTCCAAGGAGGAACTGGAACCATTACTTCAGAAACTATTCCAATCAATAGAAAAAGAGGGAATCCTTCCTAACTCATTTTATGAGGCCAGCATCATGCTGCTACCAAATCTGGGCAGAGACACAACCAAAAAAGAGAATTTTAGACCAATATCCTTGATGAATATTGATGCAAAAATCCTCAATAAATTACTGGCAAACCGAATCCAGCAGCACATCAGACAGCTTATCCACCATGATCAAGTGGGCTTCATCCCCGGGATGCAAGGCTGGTTCAATATACGCAAATCAATAAATGTAATCCAGCGTATAAACAGAACCAAAGTCAAAAACCACATGATTATCTCAATACGTGAAGAAAAGGACTTTGACAAAATTCAACAACCCTTCATGCTAAAAACTCTCAATAAATTAGGTATTGATGGGTCGTATCTCAAAATAATAAGAGCTATTTATGACAAACCCACAGCCAATATCATACTGAATGGGCAAAAACTGGAAGCATTCACTTTGAAAACTGGCACAAGACAGGGATGCCCTCTCTCACCACTTCTATTCAACATAGTGTTGGAAGTTCTGGCCAGGGCAATTAGGCAAGAGAAGGAAATCAAGGGTATTCAATTAGGAAAAAAGGAAGTCAAATTCTCCCTGTTTGCAGATGACGTGATAGTATATCTAGAAAACCCCATTGTCTCAGCCCAAAATCTCCTTAAGCTGATAAGCAACTTCAGCAAAGTCTCAGGATACAAAATCAATGGACAAAAATCACAAGCATTCTTATACATCAATAACCGACAAACAGAGAGCCAAATCATGAGTGAACTCCCATTCACAATTGCTTCAAAGAGAATAAAATACCTAGGAATCCAACTTCCAAGGGATGTGAAGGACCTCTTCAAGGAGAAAACTACAAACCACTGCTCAAGGAAATAAAAGAGGATACAAACAAATGGAAGAACATTCCATGCTCATGGGTAGGAAGAATCAATATCATGAAAATGGCCATCCTTCCCAAGGTAATTTACAGATTCAATGCCATCCCCATCAAGTTACCAATGACTTTCTGCACAGAATTGGAAAAAACTACTTTAAAGTTCATATGGAACCAAAAAAGAGCCCGCATCACCAAGTCAATCCTAAGCCAAAAGAACAAAGCTGGAGGCATCACGCTACCTGACTTCAAACTATACTACAAGGCTACAGTAACCAAAACAGCATGGTAGTGGTACCAAACAGAGATCTAGATCAATGGAACAGAACAGAGCCGTCAGAAATAATGCCACATATCTACAACAATCTGATCTTTGACAAACTTGACAAAAACAAGAAATGGAGAAAGGATTCCCTATTTAATAAATGGTGCTGGGAAAACTGGCTAGCCACATGTAGAAAGCTGAAACTGGATCCCTTCCTTACACCTTATACAAAAATCAACTCAAGATGGATTAAAGACTTAAACGTTAGACCTAAAACCTTAAAAACCCTAGAAGAAAACATAGGCAATACCATTCAGGACATAGGCATGGGCAAGGACTTCATGTCTAAAACACCAAAAGCAATGGCAACAAAAGCCAAAATTGACAAATGGGATCTAATTAAACTAAAGAGCTTCTGCACAGCAAAGGAAACTACCATCAGAGTGAACAGGCAACCTACAAAATGGGAGAAAATTTTCGCAACCT
Organism: Pongo abelii; assembly: GCF_028885655.2. NCBI lineage: Eukaryota > Metazoa > Chordata > Mammalia > Primates > Hominidae > Pongo > Pongo abelii. The sequence goes on from NC_071997.2 coordinate 4,743,599, forward strand.
ACTCATCTGACAAAGGGCTAATATCCAGAATCTACAATGAACTCCAACAAATTTACAAGAAAACACCAAACAACCCCATCAAAAAGTGGGCGAAGGACATGAACAGACACTCCTCCAAAGAAGACATTTATGCAGCCAAAAAACACATGAAAAAATGCTCACCATCACTGGCCATCAGAGAAATGCAAATCAAAACCACAATGAGATACCATCTCACACCAGTTAGAATGGCAATCATTAAAAAGTCAGGAAACAACAGGTGCTGGAGAGGATGTGGAGAAATAGGAACACTTTTACACTGTTGGTGGGACTGTAAACTAGTTCAACCCTTGTGGAAGTCACTGTGGCGATTCCTCAGGGATCTAGAACTAGAAATTCCATTTGACCCAGCCATCCCATTACTGGGTATATACCAAAAGGACTATAAATCATGCTGCTATGAGGACACATGCACAAGTATGTTTATTGCGGCATTCTACACAATAGCAAAGACATGGAAGCAACCCAAATGTCCAACAACGATAGACTGGATTAAGAAAACGTGGCACATATACACCATGGAATACCAGGCAGCCATAAAAAATGATGAGTTCATATCCTTTGTAGGGACATGGATGAAATTGGAAATCATCGTTCTCAGTAAACTATCGCAAGAACGAAAAGCCAAACACCACATATTCTCACTCATAGGTGAGAATTGAACAATGAGAACACATGGACACAGGAAGGGGAACAACACACTTCGGGGACTGTTGTGGGGTGGGGCGAGGGGCGAGGGACAGCATTGGGAGATATACCTAATGCTAGATGACGAGTTGGTGGGTGCAGCGCACCAGCATGGCACATGTATACACATGTAGCTTACCTGCAAGTTGCGCACATGTACCATAGAGCCTAAAGTATAATAATAATAATAATAATAATAATGATAAAAAGAAAAAAAATTAAAAAAAAAAGAAAGGGATAAATTCATCGACACATACACTGTCCCATGCCTAAACCAGGAAGAAATTGAATCTCTGAGTAGACTAATAACAGGAGCTGAAGTTGTGGCAATAATCAATAGCTTACCAACCAAAAAGAGTAGAGGATCAGATGGGTTCACAGCCGAATTCTACCAGAAGTCCAAGGAGGAACTGGAACCATTACTTCAGAAACTATTCCAATCAATAGAAAAAGAGGGAATCCTTCCTAACTCATTTTATGAGGCCAGCATCATGCTGATACCAAAGCTGGGCAGAGACACAACCAAAAAAGTGAATTTTAGACCAATATCCTTGATGAATATTGATGCAAAAATCCTCAATAAATTACCGGCAAACCGAATCCAGCAGCACATCAGACAGCTTATTCACCATGATCAAGTGGGCTTCATCCCTGAGATGCAAGGCTCGTTCAATATACGCAAATCAATAAATGTAATCCAGCATATAAACAGAACCAAAGTCAAAAACCACATGATTATCTCAATACGTGAAGAAAAGTACTTTGACAAAATTCAACAACCCTTCATGCTAAAAACTCTCAATAAATTAGGTATTGATGGGTCGTATCTCAAAATAATAAGAGCTATTTATGACAAACCCACAGCCAATATCATACTGAATGGGCAAAAACTGGAAGCATTCACTTTGAAAACTGGCACAAGACAGGGATGCCCTCTCTCACCACTTCTATTCAACATAGTGTTGGAAGTTCTGGCCAGGGCAATTAGGCAAGAGAAGGAAATCAAGGGTATTCAATTAGGAAAAAAGGAAGTCAAATTGTCCCTGTTTGCAGATGACGTGATAGTATATCTAGAAAACCCCATTGTCTCAGCCCAAAATCTCCTTAAGCTGATAAGCCACTTCAGCAAAGTCTCAGGATACAAAATCAATGGACAAAAATCACAAGCATTCTTATACATCAATAACAGACAAACAGAGAGCCAAATCATGAGTGAACTCCCATTCACAATTGCTTCAAAGAGAATAAAATACCTAGGAATCCAACTTCCAAGGGATGTGAAGGACCTCTTCAAGGAGAAAACTACAAACCACTGCTCAAGGAAATAAAAGAGGATACAAACAAATGGAAGAACATTCCATGCTCATGGGTAGGAAGAATCAATATCATGAAAATGGCCATCCTTCCCAAGGTAATTTACAGATTCAATGCCATCCCCATCAAGTTACCAATGACTTTCTGCACAGAATTGGAAAAAACTACTTTAAAGTTCATATGGAACCAAAAAAGAGCCCGCATCACCAAGTCAATCCTAAGCCAAAAGAACAAAGCTGGAGGCATCACGCTACCTGACTTCAAACTATACTACAAGGCTACAGTAACCAAAACAGCATGGTACTGGTACCAAACAGAGATCTAGATCGATGGAACAGAACAGAGCCGTCAGAAATAATGCCACATATCTACAACAATCTGATCTTTGACAAACTTGACAAAAACAAGAAATGGAGAAAGGATTCCCTATTTAATGAATGGTGCTGGGAAAACTGGCTAGCCACATGTAGAAAGCTGAAACTGGATCCCTTCCTTACACCTTATACAAAAATCAACTCAAGATGGATTAAAGACTTAAACGTTAGACCTAAAACCATAAAAACCCTAGAAGAAAACCTAGGCAATACCATTCAGGACATAGGCATGGGCAAGGACTTCATGTCTAAAACACCAAAAGCAATGGCCACAAAAGCCAAAATTGACAAACGGGATCTAATTAAACTAAAGAGCTTCTGCACAGCAAAGAAAACTACCATCAGAGTGAACAGGCAACCTACAAAATGGGAGAAAATTTTCGCAACCTACCCATCTGACGAAGGGATAATATCCAGAATCTACAATGAACTCCAACAAATTTACAAGAAAACACCAAACAACCCCATCAAAAAGTGGGCGAAGGACATGAACAGACACTTCTCCAAAGAAGACATTTATGCAACCAAAAAACACATGAAAAAATGCTCACCATCACTGGCCATCAGAGAAATGCAAATCAAAACCACAATGAGATACCATCTCACACCAGTTAGAATGGCAATCATTAAAAAGTCAGGAAACAACAGGTGCTGGAGAGGATGTGGAGAAATAGGAACACTTTTACACTGTTGGTGGGACTGTAAACTAGTTCAACCCTTGTGGAAGTCACTGTGGCGATTCCTCAGGGATCTAGAACTAGAAATTCCATTTGACCCAGCCATCCCATTACTGGGTATATACCCAAAGGACTATAAATCATGCTGCTATAAAGACACATGCACACGTATGTTTATTGCGGCATTATACACAATAGCAAAGACTTGGAACCAACCCAAATGTCCAACAATGATAGACTGGATTAAGAAAATGTGGCACATATACACCATGGAATACTAGGCAGCCATAAAAAATGATGAGTTCATATCCTTTGTAGGGACATGGATGAAATTGGAAATCATCGTTCTCAGTAAACTATCGCAAGAACAAAAAACCAAACACCACATCTTCTCACTCATAGGTGGGAATTGAACAATGAGAACACGTGGACACAAGAAGGGGAACATCACACTTCGGGGACTGTTGTGGGGTGGGGGGAGGGGCGAGGGACAGCATTGGGAGATATACCTAATGCTAGATGACGAGTTGGTGGGTGCAGCGCACCAGCATGGCACATGTATACACATGTAGCTTACCTGCACGTTGCGCACATGTACCATAGAGCCTAAAGTATAATAATAATAATGATAATAATAATAATAATAATAATGATGAAAAGAAAAAAAATTAAAAAAAAAAGAAAGGGATAAATTCCTCGACACATACACTCTCCCATGACTAAACCAGGAAGAAGTTGAATCTCTGAATAGACTAATAACAGGAGCTGAAATTGTGGCAATAATCAATAGCTTACCAACCAAAAAGAGTCCAGGATCAGATGGGTTCACAGCCGAATTCTACCAGAGGTCCAAGGAGGAACTGGAACCATTACTTCAGAAACTATTCCAATCAATAGAAAAAGAGGGAATCCTTCCTAACTCATTTTATGAGGCCAGCATCATGCTGCTACCAAAGCTGGGCAGAGACACAATCAAAAAAGAGAATTTTAGACCAATATCCTTGATGAATATTGATGCGAAAATCCTCAATAAATTACTGGCAAACCGAATCCAGCAGCACATCAGACAGCTTATCCACCATGATCAAGTGGGCTTCATCCCTGGGATGCAAGTCTGGTTCAATATACGCAAATCAATAAATGTAATCCAGCATATAAACAGAACAAAAGTCAAAAACCACATGATTATCTCAATACGTGAAGAAACGGCCTTTGACAAAATTCAACAACCCTTCATGCTAAAAACTCTCAATAAATTGGGTATTGATGGGTCATATCTCAAAATAATAAGAGCTATTTATGACAAACCCACAGCCAATATCATACTGAATGGGCAAAAACTGGAAGCATTCACTTTGAAAACTGGCACAAGACAGGGATGCCCTCTCTCACCACTTCTATTCAACATAGTGTTGGAATTTCTGGCCAGGGCAATTAGGCAAGAGAAGGAAATCAAGGGTATTCAATTAGGAAAAAAAGAAGTCAAATTGTCCCTGTTTGCAGATGACGTGATAGTATATCTAGAAAACCCCATTGTCTCAGCCCAAAATCTCCTTAAGCTGATAAGCAACTTCAGCAAAGTCTCAGGATACAAAATCAATGGACAAAAATCACAAGCATTCTTATACATCAGTAACAGACAAACAGAGAGCCAAATCATGAGTGAACTCCCATTCACAATTGCTTCAAAGAGAATAAAATACCTAGGAATCCAACTTCCAAGGGATGTGAAGGACCTCTTCAAGGAGAAAACTACAAACCACTGCTCAAGGAAATAAAAGAGGATACAAACAAATGGAAGAACATTCCACGCTCATGGGTAGGAAGAATCAATATCATGAAAATGGCCATCCTTCCCAAGGTAATTTACAGATTCAATGCCATCCCCATCAAGTTACCAATGACTTTCTTCACAGAATTGGAAAAAACTACTTTAAAGTTCATATGGAACCAAAAAAGAGCCCGCATCACCAAGTCAATCCTAAGCCAAAAGAACAAAGCTGGAGGCATCACGCTACCTGACTTCAAACTATACTACAAGGCTACAGTAACCAAAACAGCATGGTACTGGTACCAAACAGAGATATAGATCAATGGAACAGAACAGAGCCGTCAGAAATAATGCCACATATCTACAACAATCTGATCTTTGACAAACTTGACAAAAACAAGAAATGGAGAAAGGATTCCCTATTTAATAAATGGTGCTGGGAAAACTGGCTAGCCACATGTAGAAAGCTGAAACTGGATCCCTTCCTTACACCTTATACAAAAATCAACTCAAGATGGATTAAAGACTTAAACGTTAGACCTAAAACCATAAAAACCCTAGAAGAAAACCTAGGCAATACCATTCAGGACATAGGCATGGGCAAGGACTTCATGTCTAAAACACCAAAAGCAATGGCCACAAAAGCCAAAATTGACAAATGGGATCTAATTAAACTAAAGAGCTTCTGCACAGCAAAGGAAACTACCATCAGAGTGAACAGGCAACCTACACAATGGGAGAAAATTTTCGCAACCTACTCATCTGACAAAGGGCTAATATCCAGAATCTACAATGAACTCCAACAAATTTACAAGAAAACACCAAACAACCCCATCAAAAAGTGGGCGAAGGACATGAACAGACACTCCTCCAAAGAAGACATTTATGCAGCCAAAAAACACATGAAAAAATGCTCACCATCACTGGCCATCAGAGAAATGCAAATCAAAACCACAATGAGATACCATCTCACACCAGTTAGAATGGCAATCATTAAAAAGTCAGGAAACAACAGGTGCTGGAGAGGATGTGGAGAAATAGGAACACTTTTACACTGTTGGTGGGACTGTAAACTAGTTCAACCCTTGTGGAAGTCACTGTGGCGATTCCTCAGGGATCTAGAACTAGAAATTCCATTTGACCCAGCCATCCCATTACTGGGTATATACCCAAAGGACTATAAATCATGCTGCTATAAAGACACATGCACACGTATGTTTATTGCGGCATTATACACAATAGCAAAGACTTGGAACCAACCCAAATGTCCAACAACGATAGACTGGATTAAGAAAATGTGGCACATATACACCATGGAATACTAGGCAGCCATAAAAAATGATGAGTTGATATCCTTTGTAGGGACATGGATGAAATTGGAAATCATCGTTCTCAGTAAACTATCGCAAGAACAAAAAACCAAACACCACATCTTCTCACTCATAGGTGGGAATTGAACAATGAGAACACGTGGACACAAGAAGGGGAACATCACACTTCGGGGACTGTTGTGGGGTGGGGGGAGGGGCGAGGGACAGCATTGGGAGATATACCTAATGCTAGATGACGAGTTGGTGGGTGCAGCGCACCAGCATGGCACATGTATACACATGTAGCTTACCTGCACGTTGCGCACATGTACCATAGAGCCTAAAGTATAATAATAATAATGATAATAATAATAATAATAATAATGATGAAAAGAAAAAAAATTAAAAAAAAAAGAAAGGGATAAATTCCTCGACACATACACTCTCCCATGACTAAACCAGGAAGAAGTTGAATCTCTGAATAGACTAATAACAGGAGCTGAAATTGTGGCAATAATCAATAGCTTACCAACCAAAAAGAGTCCAGGATCAGATGGGTTCACAGCCGAATTCTACCAGAGGTCCAAGGAGGAACTGGAACCATTACTTCAGAAACTATTCCAATCAATAGAAAAAGAGGGAATCCTTCCTAACTCATTTTATGAGGCCAGCATCATGCTGCTACCAAAGCTGGGCAGAGACACAATCAAAAAAGAGAATTTTAGACCAATATCCTTGATGAATATTGATGCGAAAATCCTCAATAAATTACTGGCAAACCGAATCCAGCAGCACATCAGACAGCTTATCCACCATGATCAAGTGGGCTTCATCCCTGGGATGCAAGTCTGGTTCAATATACGCAAATCAATAAATGTAATCCAGCATATAAACAGAACAAAAGTCAAAAACCACATGATTATCTCAATACGTGAAGAAACGGCCTTTGACAAAATTCAACAACCCTTCATGCTAAAAACTCTCAATAAATTGGGTATTGATGGGTCATATCTCAAAATAATAAGAGCTATTTATGACAAACCCACAGCCAATATCATACTGAATGGGCAAAAACTGGAAGCATTCACTTTGAAAACTGGCACAAGACAGGGATGCCCTCTCTCACCACTTCTATTCAACATAGTGTTGGAATTTCTGGCCAGGGCAATTAGGCAAGAGAACGAAATCAAGGGTATTCAATTAGGAAAAAAAGAAGTCAAATTGTCCCTGTTTGCAGATGACGTGATAGTATATCTAGAAAACCCCATTGTCTCAGCCCAAAATCTCCTTAAGCTGATAAGCAACTTCAGCAAAGTCTCAGGATACAAAATCAATGGACAAAAATCACAAGCATTCTTATACATCAGTAACAGACAAACAGAGAGCCAAATCATGAGTGAACTCCCATTCACAATTGCTTCAAAGAGAATAAAATACCTAGGAATCCAACTTCCAAGGGATGTGAAGGACCTCTTCAAGGAGAAAACTACAAACCACTGCTCAAGGAAATAAAAGAGGATACAAACAAATGGAAGAACATTCCACGCTCATGGGTAGGAAGAATCAATATCATGAAAATGGCCATCCTTCCCAAGGTAATTTACAGATTCAATGCCATCCCCATCAAGTTACCAATGACTTTCTTCACAGAATTGGAAAAAACTACTTTAAAGTTCATATGGAACCAAAAAAGAGCCCGCATCACCAAGTCAATCCTAAGCCAAAAGAACAAAGCTGGAGGCATCACGCTACCTGACTTCAAACTATACTACAAGGCTACAGTAACCAAAACAGCATGGTACTGGTACCAAACAGAGATATAGATCAATGGAACAGAACAGAGCCGTCAGAAATAATGCCACATATCTACAACAATCTGATCTTTGACAAACTTGACAAAAACAAGAAATGGAGAAAGGATTCCCTATTTAATAAATGGTGCTGGGAAAACTGGCTAGCCACATGTAGAAAGCTGAAACTGGATCCCTTCCTTACACCTTATACAAAAATCAACTCAAGATGGATTAAAGACTTAAACGTTAGACCTAAAACCATAAAAACCCTAGAAGAAAACCTAGGCAATACCATTCAGGACATAGGCATGGGCAAGGACTTCATGTCTAAAACACCAAAAGCAATGGCCACAAAAGCCAAAATTGACAAATGGGATCTAATTAAACTAAAGAGCTTCTGCACAGCAAAGGAAACTACCATCAGAGTGAACAGGCAACCTACACAATGGGAGAAAATTTTCGCAACCTACTCATCTGACAAAGGGCTAATATCCAGAATCTACAATGAACTCCAACAAATTTACAAGAAAACACCAAACAACCCCATCAAAAAGTGGGCGAAGGACATGAACAGACACTCCTCCAAAGAAGACATTTATGCAGCCAAAAAACACATGAAAAAATGCTCACCATCACTGGCCATCAGAGAAATGCAAATCAAAACCACAATGAGATACCATCTCACACCAGTTAGAATGGCAATCATTAAAAAGTCAGGAAACAACAGGTGCTGGAGAGGATGTGGAGAAATAGGAACACTTTTACACTGTTGGTGGGACTGTAAACTAGTTCAACCCTTGTGGAAGTCACTGTGGCGATTCCTCAGGGATCTAGAACTAGAAATTCCATTTGACCCAGCCATCCCATTACTGGGTATATACCCAAAGGACTATAAATCATGCTGCTATAAAGACACATGCACACGTATGTTTATTGCGGCATTATACACAATAGCAAAGACTTGGAACCAACCCAAATGTCCAACAATGATAGACTGGATTAAGAAAATGTGGCACATATACACCATGGAATACTAGGCAGCCATAAAAAATGATGAGTTCATATCCTTTGTAGGGACATGGATGAAATTGGAAATCATCGTTCTCAGTAAACTATCGCAAGAACAAAAAACCAAACACCACATCTTCTCACTCATAGGTGGGAATTGAACAATGAGAACACGTGGACACAAGAAGGGGAACATCACACTTCGGGGACTGTTGTGGGGTGGGGGGAGGGGCGAGGGACAGCATTGGGAGATATACCTAATGCTAGATGACGAGTTGGTGGGTGCAGCGCACCAGCATGGCACATGTATACACATGTAGCTTACCTGCACGTTGCGCACATGTACCATAGAGCCTAAAGTATAATAATAATAATGATAATAATAATAATAATAATAATGATGAAAAGAAAAAAAATTAAAAAAAAAAGAAAGGGATAAATTCCTCGACACATACACTCTCCCATGACTAAACCAGGAAGAAGTTGAATCTCTGAATAGACTAATAACAGGAGCTGAAATTGTGGCAATAATCAATAGCTTACCAACCAAAAAGAGTCCAGGATCAGATGGGTTCACAGCCGAATTCTACCAGAGGTCCAAGGAGGAACTGGAACCATTACTTCAGAAACTATTCCAATCAATAGAAAAAGAGGGAATCCTTCCTAACTCATTTTATGAGGCCAGCATCATGCTGCTACCAAAGCTGGGCAGAGACACAATCAAAAAAGAGAATTTTAGACCAATATCCTTGATGAATATTGATGCGAAAATCCTCAATAAATTACTGGCAAACCGAATCCAGCAGCACATCAGACAGCTTATCCACCATGATCAAGTGGGCTTCATCCCTGGGATGCAAGTCTGGTTCAATATACGCAAATCAATAAATGTAATCCAGCATATAAACAGAACCAAAGTCAAAAACCACATGATTATCTCAATACGTGAAGAAACGGCCTTTGACAAAATTCAACAACCCTTCATGCTAAAAACTCTCAATAAATTGGGTATTGATGGGTCATATCTCAAAATAATAAGAGCTATTTATGACAAACCCACAGCCAATATCATACTGAATGGGCAAAAACTGGAAGCATTCACTTTGAAAACTGGCACAAGACAGGGATGCCCTCTCTCACCACTTCTATTCAACATAGTGTTGGAATTTCTGGCCAGGGCAATTAGGCAAGAGAACGAAATCAAGGGTATTCAATTAGGAAAAAAAGAAGTCAAATTGTCCCTGTTTGCAGATGACGTGATAGTATATCTAGAAAACCCCATTGTCTCAGCCCAAAATCTCCTTAAGCTGATAAGCAACTTCAGCAAAGTCTCAGGATACAAAATCAATGGACAAAAATCACAAGCATTCTTATACATCAGTAACAGACAAACAGAGAGCCAAATCATGAGTGAACTCCCATTCACAATTGCTTCAAAGAGAATAAAATACCTAGGAATCCAACTTCCAAGGGATGTGAAGGACCTCTTCAAGGAGAAAACTACAAACCACTGCTCAAGGAAATAAAAGAGGATACAAACAAATGGAAGAACATTCCACGCTCATGGGTAGGAAGAATCAATATCATGAAAATGGCCATCCTTCCCAAGGTAATTTACAGATTCAATGCCATCCCCATCAAGTTACCAATGACTTTCTTCACAGAATTGGAAAAAACTACTTTAAAGTTCATATGGAACCAAAAAAGAGCCCGCATCACCAAGTCAATCCTAAGCCAAAAGAACAAAGCTGGAGGCATCACGCTACCTGACTTCAAACTATACTACAAGGCTACAGTAACCAAAACAGCATGGTACTGGTACCAAACAGAGATATAGATCAATGGAACAGAACAGAGCCGTCAGAAATAATGCCACATATCTACAACAATCTGATCTTTGACAAACTTGACAAAAACAAGAAATGGAGAAAGGATTCCCTATTTAATAAATGGTGCTGGGAAAACTGGCTAGCCACATGTAGAAAGCTGAAACTGGATCCCTTCCTTACACCTTATACAAAAATCAACTCAAGATGGATTAAAGACTTAAACGTTAGACCTAAAACCATAAAAACCCTAGAAGAAAACCTAGGCAATACCATTCAGGACATAGGCATGGGCAAGGACTTCATGTCTAAAACACCAAAAGCAATGGCAACAAAAGCCAAAATTGACAAATGGGATCTAATTAAACTAAAGAGCTTCTGCACAGCAAAGGAAACTACCATCAGAGTGAACAGGCAACCTACACAATGGGAGAAAATTTTCGCAACCTACTCATCTGACAAAGGGCTAATATCCAGAATCTACAATGAACTCCAACAAATTTACAAGACAACACCAAACAACCCCATCAAAAAGTGGGCGAAGGACATGAACAGACACTCCTCCAAAGAAGACATTTATGCAGCCAAAAAACACATGAAAAAATGCTCACCATCACTGGTCATCAGAGAAATGCAAATCAAAACCACAATGAGATACCATCTCACACCAGTTAGAATGGCAATCATTAAAAAGTCAGGAAACAACAGGTGCTGGAGAGGATGTGGAGAAATAGGAACACTTTTACACTGTTGGTGGGACTGTAAACCAGTTCAACCCTTGTGGAAGTCACTGTGGCCATTCCTCAGGGATCTAGAACTAGAAATTCCATTTGACCCAGCCATCCCATTACTGGGTATATACCCAAAGGACTATAAATCATGCTGCTATAAAGACACATGCAAACGTATGTTTATTGCGGCATTATACACAATAGCAAAGACTTGGAACCAACCAAAATGTCCAACAATGATAGACTGGATTAAGAAAATGTGGCACATATACACCATGGAATACTAGGCAGCCATAAAAAATGATGAGTTCATATCCTTTGTAGGGACATGGATGAAATTGGAAATCATCGTTCTCAGTAAACTATCGCAAGAACAAAAAACCAAACACCACATCTTCTCACTCATAGGTGGGAATTGAACAATGAGAACACGTGGACACAAGAAGGGGAACATCACACTTCGGGGACTGTTGTGGGGTGGGGGGAGGGGCGAGGGACAGCATTGGGAGATATACCTAATGCTAGATGACGAGTTGGTGGGTGCAGCGCACCAGCATGGCACATGTATACACATGTAGCTTACCTGCACGTTGCACACATGTACCATAGAGCCTAAAGTATAATAATAATAATGATAATAATAATAATAATAATAATGATGAAAAGAAAAAAAATTAAAAAAAAAAGAAAGGGATAAATTCCTCGACACATACACTCTCCCATGACTAAACCAGGAAGAAGTTGAATCTCTGAATAGACTAATAACAGGAGCTGAAATTGTGGCAATAATCAATAGCTTACCAACCAAAAAGAGTCCAGGATCAGATGGGTTCACAGCCGAATTCTACCAGAGGTCCAAGGAGGAACTGGAACCATTACTTCAGAAACTATTCCAATCAATAGAAAAAGAGGGAATCCTTCCTAACTCATTTTATGAGGCCAGCATCATGCTGCTACCAAAGCTGGGCAGAGACACAATCAAAAAAGAGAATTTTAGACCAATATCCTTGATGAATATTGATGCAAAAATCCTCAATAAATTACTGGCAAACCGAATCCAGCAGCACATCAGACAGCTTATCCACCATGATCAAGTGGGCTTCATCCCTGGGATGCAAGTCTGGTTCAATATACGCAAATCAATAAATGTAATCCAGCATATAAACAGAACAAAAGTCAAAAACCACATGATTATCTCAATACGTGAAGAAACGGCCTTTGACAAAATTCAACAACCCTTCATGCTAAAAACTCTCAATAAATTGGGTATTGATGGGTCGTATCTCAAAATAATAAGAGCTATTTATGACAAACCCACAGCCAATATCATACTGAATGGGCAAAAACTGGAAGCATTCACTTTGAAAACTGGCACAAGACAGGGATGCCCTCTCTCACCACTTCTATTCAACATAGTGTTGGAAGTTCTGGCCAGGGCAATTAGGCAAGAGAAGGAAATCAAGGGTATTCAATTAGGAAAAAAAGAAGTCAAATTGTCCCTGTTTGCAGATGACGTGATAGTATATCTAGAAAACCCCATTGTCTCATCCCAAAATCTCCTTAAGCTGATAAGCAACTTCAGCAAAGTCTCAGGATACAAAATCAATGGACAAAAATCACAAGCATTCTTATACATCAATAACAGACAAACAGAGAGCCAAATCATGAGTGAACTCCCATTCACAATTGCTTCAAAGAGAATAAAATACCTAGGAATCCAACTTCCAAGGGATGTGAAGGACCTCTTCAAGGAGAAAACTACAAACCACTGCTCAAGGAAATAAAAGAGGATACAAACAAATGGAAGAACATTCCACGCTCATGGGTAGGAAGAATCAATATCATGAAAATGGCCATCCTTCCCAAGGTAATTTACAGATTCAATGCCATCCCCATCAAGTTACCAATGACTTTCTTCACAGAATTGGAAAAACCTACTTTAAAGTTCATATGGAACCAAAAAAGAGCCCGCATCACCAAGTCAATCCTAAGCCAAAAGAACAAAGCTGGAGGCATCACGCTACCTGACTTCAAACTATACTACAAGGCTACAGTAACCAAAACAGCATGGTACTGGTACCAAACAGAGATATAGATCAATGGAACAGAACAGAGCCGTCAGAAATAATGCCACATATCTACAACAATCTGATCTTTGACAAACTTGACAAAAACAAGAAATGGAGAAAGGATTCCCTATTTAATAAATGGTGCTGGGAAAACTGGCTAGCCACATGTAGAAAGCTGAAACTGGATCCCTTCCTTACACCTTATACAAAAATCAACTCAAGATGGATTAAAGACTTAAACGTTAGACCTAAAACCATAAAAACCCTAGAAGAAAACCTAGGCAATACCATTCAGGACATAGGCATGGGCAAGGACTTCATGTCTAAAACACCAAAAGCAATGGCCACAAAAGCCAAAATTGACAAATGGGATCTAATTAAACTAAAGAGCTTCTGCACAGCAAAGGAAACTACCATCAGAGTGAACAGGCAACCTACACAATGGGAGAAAATTTTCGCAACCTACTCATCTGACAAAGGGCTAATATCCAGAATCTACAATGAACTCCAACAAATTTACAAGACAACACCAAACAACCCCATCAAAAAGTGGGCGAAGGACATGAACAGACACTCCTCCAAAGAAGACATTTATGCAGCCAAAAAACACATGAAGAAATGCTCACCATCACTGGCCATCAGAGAAATGCAAATCAAAACCACAATGAGATACCATCTCACACCAGTTAGAATGGCAATCATTAAAAAGTCAGGAAACAACAGGTGCTGGAGAGGATGTGGAGAAATAGGAACACTTTTACACTGTTGGTGGGACTGTAAACCAGTTCAACCCTTGTGGAAGTCACTGTGGCCATTCCTCAGGGATCTAGAACTAGAAATTCCATTTGACCCAGCCATCCCATTACTGGGTATATACCCAAAGGACTATAAATCATGCTGCTATAAAGACACATGCACACGTATGTTTATTGCGGCATTATACACAATAGCAAAGACTTGGAACCAACCCAGATGTCCAACAATTATAGACTGGATTAAGAAAATGTGGCACATATACACCATGGAATACTAGGCAGCCATAAAAAATGATGAGTTCATATCCTTTGTAGGGACATGGATGAAATTGGAAATCATCGTGCTCAGTAAACTATCGCAAGAACAAAAAACCAAACACCACATATTCTCACTCATAGGTGGGAATTGAACAATGAGAACACGTGGACACAAGAAGGGGAACATCACACTTCGGGGACTGTTGTGGGGTGGGGGGAGGGGCGAGGGACAGCATTGGGAGATATACCTAATGGTAGATGACGAGTTGGTGGGTGCAGCACACCAGCATGGCACATGTATACACATGTAGCTTACCTGCACGTTGCGCACATGTACCATAGAGCCTAAAGTATAATAATAATAATGATAATAATAATAATAATAATAATGATGAAAAGAAAAAAAATTAAAAAAAAAAGAAAGGGATAAATTCCTCGACACATACACTCTCCCATGACTAAACCAGGAAGAAGTTGAATCTCTGAATAGACTAATAACAGGAGCTGAAATTGTGGCAATAATCAATAGCTTACCAACCAAAAAGAGTCCAGGATCAGATGGGTTCACAGCCGAATTCTACCAGAGGTCCAAGGAGGAACTGGAACCATTACTTCAGAAACTATTCCAATCAATACAAAAAGAGGGAATCCTTCCTAACTCATTTTATGAGGCCAGCATCATGCTGCTACCAAAGCTGGGCAGAGACACAATCAAAAAAGAGAATTTTAGACCAATATCCTTGATGAATATTGATGCAAAAATCCTCAATAAATTACTGGCAAACCGAATCCAGCAGCACATCAGACAGCTTATCCACCATGATCAAGTGGGCTTCATCCCTGGGATGCAAGTCTGGTTCAATATACGCAAATCAATAAATGTAATCCGGCATATAAACAGAACGAAAGTCAAAAACCACATGATTATCTCAATACGTGAAGAAACGGCCTTTGACAAAATTCAACAACCCTTCATGCTAAAAACTCTCAATAAATTGGGTATTGATGGGTCGTATCTCAAAATAATAAGAGCTATTTATGACAAACCCACAGCCAATATCATACTGAATGGGCAAAAACTGGAAGCATTCACTTTGAAAACTGGCACAAGACAGGGATGCCCTCTCTCACCACTTGTATTCAACATAGTGTTGGAAGTTCTGGCCAGGGCAATTAGGCAAGAGAAGGAAATCAAGGGTATTCAATTAGGAAAAAAAGAAGTCAAATTGTCCCTGTTTGCAGATGACGTGATAGTATATCTAGAAAACCCCATTGTCTCAGCCCAAAATCTCCTTAAGCTGATAAGCAACTTCAGCAAAGTCTCAGGATGCAAAATCAATGGACAAAAATCACAAGCATTCTTATACATCAATAACAGACAAACAGAGAGCCAAATCATGAGTGAACTCCCATTCACAATTGCTTCAAAGAGAATAAAATACCTAGGAATCCAACTTCCAAGGGATGTGAAGGACCTCTTCAAGGAGAAAACTACAAACCACTGCTCAAGGAAATAAAAGAGGATACAAACAAATGGAAGAACATTCCACGCTCATGGGTAGGAAGAATCAATATCATGAAAATGGCCATCCTTCCCAAGGTAATTTACAGATTCAATGCCATCCCCATCAAGTTACCAATGACTTTCTTCACAGAATTGGAAAAAACTACTTTAAAGTTCATATGGAACCAAAAAAGAGCCCGCATCACCAAGTCAATCCTAAGCCAAAAGAACAAAGCTGGAGGCATCACGCTACCTGACTTCAAACTATACTACAAGGCTACAGTAACCAAAACAGCATGGTACTGGTACCAAACAGAGATCTAGATCAATGGAACAGAACAGAGCCGTCAGAAATAATGCCACATATCTACAACAATCTGATCTTTGACAAACTTGACAAAAACAAGAAATGGAGAAAGGATTCCCTATTTAATAAATGGTGCTGGGAAAACTGGCTAGCCACATGTAGAAAGCTGAAACTGGATCCCTTCCTTACACCTTATACAAAAATCAACTCAAGATGGATTAAAGACTTAAACGTTAGACCTAAAACCATAAAAACCCTAGAAGAAAACCTAGGCAATACCATTCAGGACATAGGCATGGGCAAGGACTTCATGTCTAAAACACCAAAAGCAATGGCAACAAAAGCCAAAATTGACAAATGGGATCTAATTAAACTAAAGAGCTTCTGCACAGCAAAGGAAACTACCATCAGAGTGAACAGGCAACCTACACAATGGGAGAAAATTTTCGCAACCTACTCATCTGACAAAGGGCTAATATCCAGAATCTACAATGAACTCCAACAAATTTACAAGAAAACACCAAACAACCCCATCAAAAAGTGGGCGAAGGACATGAACAGACACTCCTCCAAAGAAGACATTTATGCAGCCAAAAAACACATGAAGAAATGCTCACCATCACTGGCCATCAGAGAAATGCAAATCAAAACCACAATGAGATACCATCTCACACCAGTTAGAATGGCAATCATTAAAAAGTCAGGAAACAACAGGTGCTGGAGAGGATGTGGAGAAATAGGAACACTTTTACACTGTTGGTGGGACTGTAAACTAGTTCAACCCTTGTGGAAGTCACTGTGGCGATTCCTCAGGGATCTAGAACTAGAAATTCCATTTGACCCAGCCATCCCATTACTGGGTATATACCCAAAGGACTATAAATCATGCTGCTATAAAGACACATGCACACGTATGTTTATTGCGGCATTATACACAATAGCAAAGACTTGGAACCAACCCAAATGTCCAACAATGATAGACTGGATTAAGAAAATGTGGCACATATACACCATGGAATACTAGGCAGCCATAAAAAATGATGAGTTCATATCCTTTGTAGGGACATGGATGAAATTGGAAATCATCGTTCTCAGTAAACTATCGCAAGAACAAAAAACCAAACACCACATCTTCTCACTCATAGGTGGGAATTGAACAATGAGAACACGTGGACACAAGAAGGGGAACATCACACTTCGGGGACTGTTGTGGGGTGGGGGGAGGGGCGAGGGACAGCATTGGGAGATATACCTAATGCTAGATGACGAGTTGGTGGGTGCAGCGCACCAGCATGGCACATGTATACACATGTAGCTTACCTGCACATTGCGCACATGTACCATAGAGCCTAAAGTATAATAATAATAATAATAAGAATAATAATAATGATAAAAAGAAAAAAAATTAAAAAAAAAAGAAAGGGATAAATTCCTCGACACATACACTCTCCCATGACTAAACCAGGAAGAAGTTGAATCTCTGAATAGACTAATAACAGGAGCTGAAATTGTGGCAATAATCAATAGCTTACCAACCAAAAAGAGTCCAGGATCAGATGGGTTCACAGCCGAATTCTACCAGAGGTCCAAGGAGGAACTGGAACCATTACTTCAGAAACTATTCCAATCAATAGAAAAAGAGGGTATCCTTCCTAACTCATTTTATGAGGCCAGCATCATGCTGCTACCAAAGCTGGGCAGAGACACAATCAAAAAAGAGGATTTTAGACCAATATCCTTGATGAATATTGATGCAAAAATCCTCAATAAATTACTGGCAAACCGAATCCAGCAGCACATCAGACAGCTTATCCACCATGATCAAGTGGGCTTCATCCCTGGGATGCAAGTCTGGTTCAATATACGCAAATCAATAAATGTAATCCAGCATATAAACAGAACCAAAGTCAAAAACCACATGATTATCTCAATACGTGAAGAAACGGCCTTTGACAAAATTCAACAACCCTTCATGCTAAAAACTCTCAATAAATTGGGTATTGATGGGTCGTATCTCAAAATAATAAGAGCTATTTATGACAAACCCACAGCCAACATCATACTGAATGGGCAAAAACTGGAAGCATTCACTTTGAAAACTGGCACAAGACAGGGATGCCCTCTCTCACCACTTCTATTCAACATAGTGTTGGAAGTTCTGGCCAGGGCAATTAGGCAAGAGAAGGAAATCAAGGGTATTCAATTAGGAAAAAAAGAAGTCAAATTGTCCCTGTTTGCAGATGACGTGATAGTATATCTAGAAAACCCCATTGTCTCAGCCCAAAATCTCCTTAAGCTGATAAGCAACTTCAGCAAAGTCTCAGGATACAAAATCAATGGACAAAAATCACAAGCATTCTTATACATCGATAACAGACAAACAGAGAGCCAAATCATGAGTGAACTCCCATTCACAATTGCTTCAAAGAGAATAAAATACCTAGGAATCCAACTTCCAAGGGATGTGAAGGACCTCTTCAAGGAGAAAACTACAAACCACTGCTAAAGGAAATAAAAGAGGATACAAACAAATGGAAGAACATTCCACGCTCATGGGTAGGAAGAATCAATATCATGAAAATGGCCATCCTTCCCAAGGTAATTTACAGATTCAATGCCATCCCCATCAAGTTACCAATGACTTTCTTCACAGAATTGGAAAAACCTACTTTAAAGTTCATATGGAACCAAAAAAGAGCCCGCATCACCAAGTCAATCCTAAGCCAAAAGAACAAAGCTGGAGGCATCACGCTACCTGATTTCAAACTATACTACAAGGCTACAGTAACCAAAACAGCATGGTACTGGTACCAAACAGAGATATAGATCAATGGAACAGAACAGAGCCGTCAGAAATAATGCCACATATCTACAACAATCTGATCTTTGACAAACTTGACAAAAACAAGAAATGGAGAAAGGATTCCCTATTTAATAAATGGTGCTGGGAAAACTGGCTAGCCACATGTAGAAAGCTGAAACTGGATCCCTTCCTTACACCTTATACAAAAATCAACTGAAGATGGATTAAAGACTTAAACGTTAGACCTAAAACCATAAAAACCCTAGAAGAAAACCTAGGCAATACCATTCAGGACATAGGCATGGGCAAGGACTTCATGTCTAAAACACCAAAAGCAATGGCAACAAAAGCTAAAATTGACAAGTGGGATCTAATTAAACTAAAGAGCTTCTGCACAGCAAAGGAAACTACCATCAGAGTGAACAGGCAACCTACACAATGGGAGAAAATTTTCGCAACCTACTCATCTGACAAAGGGCTAATATCCAGAATCTACAATGAACTCCAACAAATTTACAAGAAAACACCAAACAACCCCATCAAAAAGTGGGCGAAGGACATGAACAGACACTCCTCCAAAGAAGACATTTATGCAGCCAAAAAACACATGAAAAAATGCTCACCATCACTGGCCATCAGAGAAATGCAAATCAAAACCACAATGAGATACCATCTCACACCAGTTAGAATGGCAATCATTAAAAAGTCAGGAAACAACAGGTGCTGGAGAGGATGTGGAGAAATAAGAACACTTTTACACTGTTGGTGGGACTGTAAACCAGTTCAACCCTTGTGGAAGTCACTGTGGCCATTCCTCAGGGATCTAGAACTAGAAATTCCATTTGACCCAGCCATCCCATTACTGGGTATATACCCAAAGGACTATAAATCATGCTGCTATAAAGACACATGCACACGTATGTTTATTGCGGCATTATACACAATAGCAAAGACTTGGAACCAACCCAGATGTCCAACAATGATAGACTGGATTAAGAAAATGTGGCACATATACACCATGGAATACTAGGCAGCCATAAAAAATGATGAGTTCATATCCTTTGTAGGGACATGGATGAAATTGGAAATCATCGTGCTCAGTAAACTATCGTAAGAACAAAAAACCAAACACCACATATTCTCACTCATAGGTGGGAATTGAACAATGAGAACACGTGGACACAAGAAGGGGAACTTCACACTTCGGGGACTGTTGTGGGGTGGGGGGAGGGGCGAGGGACAGCATTGGGAGATATACCTAATGCTAGATGACGAGTTGGTGGGTGCAGCGCACCAGCATGGCACATGTATACACATGTAGCTTACCTGCACTTTGCGCACATGTACCATAGAGCCTAAAGTATAATAATAATAATGATAATAATAATAATAATAATAATGATGAAAAGAAAAAAAATTAAAAAAAAATGAAAGGGATAAATTCCTCGACACATACACTCTCCCATGACTAAACCAGGAAGAAGTTGAATCTCTGAATAGACTAATAACAGGAGCTGAAATTGTGGCAATAATCAATAGCTTACCAACCAAAAAGAGTCCAGGATCAGATGGGTTCACAGCCGAATTCTACCAGAGGTCCAAGGAGGAACTGGAACCATTACTTCAGAAACTATTCCAATCAATACAAAAAGAGGGAATCCTTCCTAACTCATTTTATGAGGCCAGTATCATGCTGCTACCAAAGCTGGGCAGAGACACAATCAAAAAAGAGAATTTTAGACCAATATCCTTGATGAATATTGATGCAAAAATCCTCAATAAATTACTGGCAAACCGAATCCAGCAGCACATCAGACAGCTTATCCACCATGATCAAGTGGGCTTCATCCCTGGGATGCAAGTCTGGTTCAATATATGCAAATCAATAAATGTAATCCGGCATATAAACAGAACGAAAGTCAAAAACCACATGATTATCTCAATACGTGAAGAAACGGCCTTTGACAAAATTCAACAACCCTTCATGCTAAAAACTCTCAATAAATTGGGTATTGATGGGTCGAATCTCAAAATAATAAGAGCTATTTATGACAAACCCACAGCCAATATCATACTGAATGGGCAAAAACTGGAAGCATTCACTTTGAAAACTGGCACAAGACAGGGATGCCCTCTCTCACCACTTCTATTCAACATAGTGTTGGAAGTTCTGGCCAGGGCAATTAGGCAAGAGAAGGAAATCAAGGGTATTCAATTAGGAAAAAAAGAAGTCAAATTGTCCCTGTTTGCAGATGACGTGATAGTATATCTAGAAAACCCCACTGTCTCAGCCCAAAATCTCCTTAAGCTGATAAGCAACTTCAGCAAAGTCTCAGGATGCAAAATCAATGGACAAAAATCACAAGCATTCTTATACATCAATAACAGACAAACAGAGAGCCAAATCATGAGTGAACTCCCATTCACAATTGCTTCAAAGAGAATAAAATACCTAGGAATCCAACTTCCAAGGGATGTGAAGGACCTCTTCAAGGAGAAAACTACAAACCACTGCTCAAGGAAATAAAAGAGGATACAAACAAATGGAAGAACATTCCACGCTCATGGGTAGGAAGAATCAATATCATGAAAATGGCCATCCTTCCCAAGGTAATTTACAGATTCAATGCCATCCCCATCAAGTTACCAATGACTTTCTTCACAGAATTGGAAAAAACTACTTTAAAGTTCATATGGAACCAAAAAAGAGCCCGCATCACCAAGTCAATCCTAAGCCAAAAGAACAAAGCTGGAGGCATCACGCTACCTGACTTCAAACTATACTACAAGGCTACAGTAACCAAAACAGCATGGTACTGGTACCAAACAGAGATATAGATCAATGGAACAGAACAGAGCCGTCAGAAATAATGCCACATATCTACAACAATCTGATCTTTGACAAACTTGACAAAAACAAGAAATGGAGAAAGGATTCCCTATTTAATAAATGGTGCTGGGAAAACTGGCTAGCCACATGTAGAAAGCTGAAACTGGATCCCTTCCTTACACCTTATACAAAAATCAACTCAAGATGGATTAAAGACTTAAACGTTAGACCTAAAACCATAAAAACCCTAGAAGAAAACCTAGGCAATACCATTCAGGACATAGGCATGGGCAAGGACTTCATGTCTAAAACACCAAAAGCAATGGCAACAAAAGCCAAAATTGACAAATGGGATCTAATTAAACTAAAGAGCTTCTGCACAGCAAAGGAAACTACCATCAGAGTGAACAGGCAACCTACACAATGGGAGAAAATTTTCGCAACCTACTCATCTGACAAAGGGCTAATATCCAGAATCTACAATGAACTCCAACAAATTTACAAGAAAACACCAAACAACCCCATCAAAAAGTGGGCGAAGGACATGAACAGACACTCCTCCAAAGAAGACATTTATGCAGCCAAAAAACACATGAAGAAATGCTCACCATCACTGGCCATCAGAGAAATGCAAATCAAAACCACAATGAGATACCATCTCACACCAGTTAGAATGGCAATCATTAAAAAGTCAGGAAACAACAGGTGCTGGAGAGGATGTGGAGAAATAGGAACACTTTTACACTGTTGGTGGGACTGTAAACTAGTTCAACCCTTGTGGAAGTCACTGTGGCGATTCCTCAGGGATCTAGAACTAGAAATTCCATTTGACCCAGCCATCCCATTACTGGGTATATACCCAAAGGACTATAAATCATGCTGCTATAAAGACACATGCACACGTATGTTTATTGCGGCATTATACACAATAGCAAAGACTTGGAACCAACCCAAATGTCCAACAATGATAGACTGGATTAAGAAAATGTGGCACATATACACCATGGAATACTAGGCAGCCATAAAAAATGATGAGTTCATATCCTTTGTAGGGACATGGATGAAATTGGAAATCATCGTTCTCAGTAAACTATCGCAAGAACAAAAAACCAAACACCACATCTTCTCACTCATAGGTGGGAATTGAACAATGAGAACACGTGGACACAAGAAGGGGAATATCACACTTCGGGGACTGTTGTGGGGTGGGGGGAGGGGCGAGGGACAGCATTGGGAGATATACCTAATGCTAGATGACGAGTTGGTGGGTGCAGCGCACCAGCATGGCACATGTATACACATGTAGCTTACCTGCACGTTGCGCACATGTACCATAGAGCCTAAAGTATAATAATAATAATAATAAGAATAATAATAATGATAAAAAGAAAAAAAATTAAAAAAAAAGAAAGGGATAAATTCCTCGACACATACACTCTCCCATGACTTAACCAGGAAGAAGTTGAATCTCTGAATAGACTAATAACAGGAGCTGAAATTGTGGCAATAATCAATAGCTTACCAACCAAAAAGAGTCCAGGATCAGATGGGTTCACAGCCGAATTCTACCAGAGGTCCAAGGAGGAACTGGAACCATTACTTCAGAAACTATTCCAATCAATAGAAAAAGAGGGTATCCTTCCTAACTCATTTTATGAGGCCAGCATCATGCTGCTACCAAAGCTGGGCAGAGACACAATCAAGAAAGAGAATTTTAGACCAATATCCTTGATGAATATTGATGCAAAAATCCTCAATAAATTACTGGCAAACCGAATCCAGCAGCACATCAGACAGCTTATCCACCATGATCAAGTGGGCTTCATCCCTGGGATGCAAGTCTGGTTCAATATATGCAAATCAATAAATGTAATCCAGCATATAAACAGAACCAAAGTCAAAAACCACATGATTATCTCAATACGTGAAGAAACGGCCTTTGACAAAATTCAACAACCCTTCATGCTAAAAACTCTCAATAAATTGGGTATTGATGGGTCGTATCTCAAAATAATAAGAGCTATTTATGACAAACCCACAGCCAACATCATACTGAATGGGCAAAAACTGGAAGCATTCACTTTGAAAACTGGCACAAGACAGGGATGCCCTCTCTCACCACTTCTATTCAACATAGTGTTGGAATTTCTGGCCAGGGCAATTAGGCAAGAGAACGAAATCAAGGGTATTCAATTAGGAAAAAAAGAAGTCAAATTGTCCCTGTTTGCAGATGACGTGATAGTATATCTAGAAAACCCCATTGTCTCAGCCCAAAATCTCCTTAAGCTGATAAGCAACTTCAGCAAAGTCTCAGGATACAAAATCAATGGACAAAAATCACAAGCATTCTTATACATCAGTAACAGACAAACAGAGAGCCAAATCATGAGTGAACTCCCATTCACAATTGCTTCAAAGAGAATAAAATACCTAGGAATCCAACTTCCAAGGGATGTGAAGGACCTCTTCAAGGAGAAAACTACAAACCACTGCTCAAGGAAATAAAAGAGGAAACAAACAAATGGAAGAACATTCCACGCTCATGGGTAGGAAGAATCAATATCATGAAAATGGCCATCCTTCCCAAGGTAATTTACAGATTCAATGCCATCCCCATCAAGTTACCAATGACTTTCTTCACAGAATTGGAAAAAACTACTTTAAAGTTCATATGGAACCAAAAAAGAGCCCGCATCACCAAGTCAATCCTAAGCCAAAAGAACAAAGCTGGAGGCATCACGCTACCTGACTTCAAACTATACTACAAGGCTACAGTAACCAAAACAGCATGGTACTGGTACCAAACAGAGATATAGATCAATGGAACAGAACAGAGCCGTCAGAAATAATGCCACATATCTACAACAATCTGATCTTTGACAAACTTGACAAAAACAAGAAATGGAGAAAGGATTCCCTATTTAATAAATGGTGCTGGGAAAACTGGCTAGCCACATGTAGAAAGCTGAAACTGGATCCCTTCCTTACACCTTATACAAAAATCAACTCAAGATGGATTAAAGACTTAAACGTTAGACCTAAAACCATAAAAACCCTAGAAGAAAACCTAGGCAATACCATTCAGGACATAGGCATGGGCAAGGACTTCATGTCTAAAACACCAAAAGCAATGGCCACAAAAGCCAAAATTGACAAATGGGATCTAATTAAACTAAAGAGCTTCTGCACAGCAAAGGAAACTACCATCAGAGTGAACAGGCAACCTACACAATGGGAGAAAATTTTCGCAACCTACTCATCTGACAAAGGGCTAATATCCAGAATCTACAATGAACTCCAACAAATTTACAAGACAACACCAAACAACCCCATCAAAAAGTGGGCGAAGGACATGAACAGACACTCCTCCAAAGAAGACATTTATGCAGCCAAAAAACACATGAAAAAATGCTCACCATCACTGGTCATCAGAGAAATGCAAATCAAAACCACAATGAGATACCATCTCACACCAGTTAGAATGGCAATCATTAAAAAGTCAGGAAACAACAGGTGCTGGAGAGGATGTGGAGAAATAGGAACACTTTTACACTGTTGGTGGGACTGTAAACCAGTTCAACCCTTGTGGAAGTCACTGTGGCCATTCCTCAGGGATCTAGAACTAGAAATTCCATTTGACCCAGCCATCCCATTACTGGGTATATACCCAAAGGACTATAAATCATGCTGCTATAAAGACACATGCACACGTATGTTTATTGCGGCATTATACACAATAGCAAAGACTTGGAACCAACCAAAATGACCAACAATGATAGACTGGATTAAGAAAATGTGGCACATATACACCATGGAATACTAGGCAGCCATAAAAAATGATGAGTTCATATCCTTTGTAGGGACATGGATGAAATTGGAAATCATCATTCTCAGTAAACTATCGCAAGAACAAAAAACCAAACACCACATCTTCTCACTCATAGGTGGGAATTGAACAATGAGAACACGTGGACACAAGAAGGGGAACATCACACTTCGGGGACTGTTGTGGGGTGGGGGGAGGGGCGAGGGACAGCATTGGGAGATATACCTAATGCTAGATGACGAGTTGGTGGGTGCAGCGCACCAGCATGGCACATGTATACACATGTAGCTTACCTGCACGTTGCACACATGTACCATAGAGCCTAAAGTATAATAATAATAATGATAATAATAATAATAATAATAATGATGAAAAGAAAAAAAATTAAAAAAAAAAGAAAGGGATAAATTCCTCGACACATACACTCTCCCATGACTAAACCAGGAAGAAGTTGAATCTCTGAATAGACTAATAACAGGAGCTGAAATTGTGGCAATAATCAATAGCTTACCAACCAAAAAGAGTCCAGGATCAGATGGGTTCACAGCCGAATTCTACCAGAGGTCCAAGGAGGAACTGGAACCATTACTTCAGAAACTATTCCAATCAATAGAAAAAGAGGGAATCCTTCCTAACTCATTTTATGAGGCCAGCATCATGCTGCTACCAAAGCTGGGCAGAGACACAATCAAAAAAGAGAATTTTAGACCAATATCCTTGATGAATATTGATGCAAAAATCCTCAATAAATTACTGGCAAACCGAATCCAGCAGCACATCAGACAGCTTATCCACCATGATCAAGTGGGCTTCATCCCTGGGATGCAAGTCTGGTTCAATATACCCAAATCAATAAATGTAATCCAGCATATAAACAGAACAAAAGTCAAAAACCACATGATTATCTCAATACGTGAAGAAACGGCCTTTGACAAAATTCAACAACCCTTCATGCTAAAAACTCTCAATAAATTGGGTATTGATGGGTCGTATCTCAAAATAATAAGAGCTATTTATGACAAACCCACAGCCAATATCATACTGAATGGGCAAAAACTGGAAGCATTCACTTTGAAAACTGGCACAAGACAGGGATGCCCTCTCTCACCACTTCTATTCAACATAGTGTTGGAAGTTCTGGCCAGGGCAATTAGGCAAGAGAAGGAAATCAAGGGTATTCAATTAGGAAAAAAAGAAGTCAAATTGTCCCTGTTTGCAGATGACGTGATAGTATATCTAGAAAACCCCATTGTCTCAGCCCAAAATCTCCTTAAGCTGATAAGCAACTTCAGCAAAGTCTCAGGATACAAAATCAATGGACAAAAATCACAAGCATTCTTATACATCAATAACAGACAAACAGAGAGCCAAATCATGAGTGAACTCCCATTCACAATTGCTTCAAAGAGAATAAAATACCTAGGAATCCAACTTCCAAGGGATGTGAAGGACCTCTTCAAGGAGAAAACTACAAACCACTGCTCAAGGAAATAAAAGAGGATACAAACAAATGGAAGAATATTCCACGCTCATGGGTAGGAAGAATCAATATCATGAAAATGGCCATCCTTCCCAAGGTAATTTACAGATTCAATGCCATCCCCATCAAGTTACCAATGACTTTCTTCACAGAATTGGAAAAACCTACTTTAAAGTTCATATGGAACCAAAAAAGAGCCCGCATCACCAAGTCAATCCTAAGCCAAAAGAACAAAGCTGGAGGCATCACGCTACCTGACTTCAAACTATACTACAAGGCTACAGTAACGAAAACAGCATGGTACTGGTACCAAACAGAGATATAGATCAATGGAACAGAACAGAGCCGTCAGAAATAATGCCACATATCTACAACAATCTGATCTTTGACAAACTTGACAAAAACAAGAAATGGAGAAAGGAATCCCTATTTAATAAATGGTGCTGGGAAAACTGGCTAGCCACATGTAGAAAGCTGAAACTGGATCCCTTCCTTACACCTTATACAAAAATCAACTCAAGATGGATTAAAGACTTAAACGTTAGACCTAAAACCATAAAAACCCTAGAAGAAAACCTAGGCAATACCATTCAGGACATAGGCATGGGCAAGGACTTCATGTCTAAAACACCAAAAGCAATGGCCACAAAAGCCAAAATTGACAAATGGGATCTAATTAAACTAAAGAGCTTCTGCACAGCAAAGGAAACTACCATCAGAGTGAACAGGCAACCTACACAATGGGAGAAAATTTTCGCAACCTACTCATCTGACAAAGGGCTAATATCCAGAATCTACAATGAACTCCAACAAATTTACAAGACAACACCAAACAACCCCATCAAAAAGTGGGCGAAGGACATGAACAGACACTCCTCCAAAGAAGACATTTATGCAGCCAAAAAACACATGAAGAAATGCTCACCATCACTGGCCATCAGAGAAATGCAAATCAAAACCACAATGAGATACCATCTCACACCAGTTAGAATGGCAATCATTAAAAAGTCAGGAAACAACAGGTGCTGGAGAGGATGTGGAGAAATAGGAACACTTTTACACTGTTGGTGGGACTGTAAACCAGTTCAACCCTTGTGGAAGTCACTGTGGCCATTCCTCAGGGATCTAGCACTAGAAATTCCATTTGACCCAGCCATCCCATTACTGGGTATATACCCAAAGGACTATAAATCATGCTGCTATAAAGACACATGCACACGTATGTTTATTGCGGCATTATACACAATAGCAAAGACTTGGAACCAACCCAGATGTCCAACAATTATAGACTGGATTAAGAAAATGTGGCACATATACACCATGGAATACTAGGCAGCCATAAAAAATGATGAGTTCATATCCTTTGTAGGGACATGGATGAAATTGGAAATCATCGTGCTCAGTAAACTATCGCAAGAACAAAAAACCAAACACCACATCTTCTCACTCATAGGTGGGAATTGAACAATGAGAACACGTGGACACAAGAAGGGGAACATCACACTTCGGGGACTGTTGTGGGGTGGGGGGAGGGGCGAGGGACAGCATTGGGAGATATACCTAATGGTAGATGACGATTTGGTGGGTGCAGCACACCAGCATGGCACATGTATACACATGTAGCTTACCTGCACATTGCGCACATGTACCATAGAGCCTAAAGTATAATAATAATAATGATAATAATAATAATAATAATAATAATGATGAAAAGAAAAAAAATTAAAAAAAAAAGAAAGGGATAAATTCCTCGACACATACACTCTCCCATGACTAAACCAGGAAGAAGTTGAATCTCTGAATAGACTAATAACAGGAGCTGAAATTGTGGCAATAATCAATAGCTTACCAACCAAAAAGAGTCCAGGATCAGATGGGTTCACAGCCGAATTCTACCAGAGGTCCAAGGAGGAACTGGAACCATTACTTCAGAAACTATTCCAATCAATACAAAAAGAGGGAATCCTTCCTAACTCATTTTATGAGGCCAGCATCATGCTGCTACCAAAGCTGGGCAGAGACACAATCAAAAAAGAGAATTTTAGACCAATATCCTTGATGAATATTGATGCAAAAATCCTCAATAAATTACTGGCAAACCGAATCCAGCAGCACATCAGACAGCTTATCCACCATGATCAAGTGGGCTTCATCCCTGGGATGCAAGTCTGGTTCAATATACGCAAATCAATAAATGTAATCCGGCATATAAACAGAACGAAAGTCAAAAACCACATGATTATCTCAATACGTGAAGAAACGGCCTTTGACAAAATTCAACAACCCTTCATGCTAAAAACTCTCAATAAATTGGGTATTGATGGGTCGTATCTCAAAATAATAAGAGCTATTTATGACAAACCCACAGCCAATATCATACTGAATGGGCAAAAACTGGAAGCATTCACTTTGAAAACTGGCACAAGACAGGGATGCCCTCTCTCACCACTTGTATTCAACATAGTGTTGGAAGTTCTGGCCAGGGCAATTAGGCAAGAGAAGGAAATCAAGGGTATTCAATTAGGAAAAAAAGAAGTCAAATTGTCCCTGTTTGCAGATGACGTGATAGTATATCTAGAAAACCCCATTGTCTCAGCCCAAAATCTCCTTAAGCTGATAAGCAACTTCAGCAAAGTCTCAGGATGCAAAATCAATGGACAAAAATCACAAGCATTCTTATACATCAATAACAGACAAACAGAGAGCCAAATCATGAGTGAACTCCCATTCACAATTGCTTCAAAGAGAATAAAATACCTAGGAATCCAACTTCCAAGGGATGTGAAGGACCTCTTCAAGGAGAAAACTACAAACCACTGCTCAAGGAAATAAAAGAGGATACAAACAAATGGAAGAACATTCCACGCTCATGGGTAGGAAGAATCAATATCATGAAAATGGCCATCCTTCCCAAGGTAATTTACAGATTCAATGCCATCCCCATCAAGTTACCAATGACTTTCTTCACAGAATTGGAAAAACCTACTTTAAAGTTCATATGGAACCAAAAAAGAGCCCGCATCACCAAGTCAATCCTAAGCCAAAAGAACAAAGCTGGAGGCATCACGCTACCTGACTTCAAACTATACTACAAGGCTACAGTAACCAAAACAGCATGGTACTGGTACCAAACAGAGATATAGATCAATGGAACAGAACAGAGCCGTCAGAAATAATGCCACATATCTACAACAATCTGATCTTTGACAAACTTGACAAAAACAAGAAATGGAGAAAGGATTCCCTATTTAATAAATGGTGCTGGGAAAACTGGCTAGCCACATGTAGAAAGCTGAAACTGGATCCCTTCCTTACACCTTATACAAAAATCAACTCAAGATGGATTAAAGACTTAAACGTTAGACCTAAAACCATAAAAACCCTAGAAGAAAACCTAGGCAATACCATTCAGGACATAGGCATGGGCAAGGACTTCATGTCTAAAACACCAAAAGCAATGGCAACAAAAGCCAAAATTGACAAATGGGATCTAATTAAACTAAAGAGCTTCTGCACAGCAAAGGAAACTACCATCAGAGTGAACAGGCAACCTACACAATGGGAGAAAATTTTCGCAACCTACTCATCTGACAAAGGGCTAATATCCAGAATCTACAATGAACTCCAACAAATTTACAAGAAAACACCAAACAACCCCATCAAAAAGTGGGCGAAGGACATGAACAGACACTCCTCCAAAGAAGACATTTATGCAGCCAAAAAACACATGAAGAAATGCTCACCATCACTGGCCATCAGAGAAATGCAAATCAAAACCACAATGAGATACCATCTCACACCAGTTAGAATGGCAATCATTAAAAAGTCAGGAAACAACAGGTGCTGGAGAGGATGTGGAGAAATAGGAACACTTTTACACTGTTGGTGGGACTGTAAACTAGTTCAACCCTTGTGGAAGTCACTGTGGCGATTCCTCAGGGATCTAGAACTAGAAATTCCATTTGACCCAGCCATCCCATTACTGGGTATATACCCAAAGGACTATAAATCATGCTGCTATAAAGACACATGCACACGTATGTTTATTGCGGCATTATACACAATAGCAAAGACTTGGAACCAACCCAAATGTCCAACAATGATAGACTGGATTAAGAAAATGTGGCACATATACACCATGGAATACTAGGCAGCCATAAAAAATGATGAGTTCATATCCTTTGTAGGGACATGGATGAAATTGGAAATCATCGTTCTCAGTAAACTATCGCAAGAACAAAAAACCAAACACCACATATTCTCACTCATAGGTGGGAATTGAACAATGAGAACACGTGGACACAAGAAGGGGAACATCACACTTCGGGGACTGTTGTGGGGTGGGGGGAGGGGCGAGGGACAGCATTGGGAGATATACCTAATGCTAGATGACGAGTTGGTGGGTGCAGCGCACCAGCATGGCACATGTATACACATGTAGCTTACCTGCACGTTGTGCACATGTACCATAGAGCCTAAAGTATAATAATAATAATGATTATAATAATAATAATAATAATGATGAAAAGAAAAAAAATTAAAAAAAAAAGGAAGGGATAAATTCCTCGACACATACACTCTCCCATGACTAAACCAGGAAGAAGTTGAATCTCTGAATAGACTAATAACAGGAGCTGAAATTGTGGCAATAATCAATAGCTTACCAACCAAAAAGAGTCCAGGATCAGATGGGTTCACAGCCGAATTCTACCAGAGGTCCAAGGAGGAACTGGAACCATTACTTCAGAAACTATTCCAATCAATAGAAAAAGAGGGAATCCTTCCTAACTCATTTTATGAGGCCAGCATCATGCTGCTACCAAAGCTGGGCAGAGACACAATCAAAAAAGAGAATTTTAGACCAATATCCTTGATGAATATTGATGCAAAAATCCTCAATAAATTACTGGCAAACCGAATCCAGCAGCACATCAGACAGCTTATCCACCATGATCAAGTGGGCTTCATCCCTGGGATGCAAGTCTGGTTCAATATACGCAAATCAATAAATGCAATCCAGCATATAAACAGAACCAAAGTCAAAAACCACATGATTATCTCAATACGTGAAGAAACGGCCTTTGACAAAATTCAACAACCCTTCATGCTAAAAACTCTCAATAAATTGGGTATTGATGGGTCGTATCTCAAAATAATAAGAGCTATTTATGACAAACCCACAGCCAATATCATACTGAATGGGCAAAAACTGGAAGCATTCACTTTGAAAACTGGCACAAGACAGGGATGCCCTCTCTCACCACTTGTATTCAACATAGTGTTGGAAGTTCTGGCCAGGGCAATTAGGCAAGAGAAGGAAATCAAGGGTATTCAATTAGGAAAAAAGGAAGTCAAATTGTCCCTGTTTGCCGATGACGTGATAGTATATCTAGAAAACCCCATTGTCTCAGCCCAAAATCTCCTTAAGCTGATAAGCAACTTCAGCCAAGTCTCAGGATACAAAATCAATGGACAAAAATCACAAGCATTCTTATACATCAATAACAGACAAACAGAGAGCCAAATCATGAGTGAACTCCCATTCACAATTGCTTCAAAGAGAATAAAATACCTAGGAATCCAACTTCCAAGGGATGTGAAGGACCTCTTCAAGGAGAAAACTACAAACCACTGCTCAAGGAAATAAAAGAGGATACAAACAAATGGAAGAACATTCCACGCTGATGGGTAGGAAGAATCAATATCATGAAAATGGCCATCCTTCCCAAGGTAATTTACAGATTCAATGCCATCCCCATCAAGTTACCAATGACTTTCTTCACAGAATTGGAAAAACCTACTTTAAAGTTCATATGGAACCAAAAAAGAGCCCGCATCACCAAGTCAATCCTAAGCCAAAAGAACAAAGCTGGAGGCATCACGCTACCTGACTTCAAACTATACTACAAGGCTACAGTAACCAAAACAGCATGGTACTGGTACCAAACAGAGATATAGATCAATGGAACAGAACAGAGCCGTCAGAAATAATGCCACATATCTACAACAATCTGATCTTTGACAAACTTGACAAAAACAAGAAATGGAGAAAGGATTCCCTATTTAATAAATGGTGCTGGGAAAACTGGCTAGCCACATGTAGAAAGCTGAAACTGGATCCCTTCCTTACACCTTATACAAAAATCAACTCAAGATGGATTAAAGACTTAAACGTTAGACCTAAAACCATAAAAACCCTAGAAGAAAACCTAGGCAATACCATTCAGGACATAGGCATGGGCAAGGACTTCATGTCTAAAACACCAAAAGCAATGGCAACAAAAGCTAAAATTGACAAGTGGGATCTAATTAAACTAAAGAGCTTCTGCACAGCAAAGGAAACTACCATCAGAGTGAACAGGCAACCTACACAATGGGAGAAAATTTTCGCAACCTACTCATCTGACAAAGGGCTAATATCCAGAATCTACAATGAACTCCAACAAATTTACAAGAAAACACCAAACAACCCCATCAAAAAGTGGGCGAAGGACATGAACAGACACTCCTCCAAAGAAGACATTTATGCAGCCAAAAAACACATGAAAAAATGCTCACCATCACTGGCCATCAGAGAAATGCAAATCAAAACCACAATGAGATACCATCTCACACCAGTTAGAATGGCAATCATTAAAAAGTCAGGAAACAACAGGTGCTGGAGAGGATGTGGAGAAATAGGAACACTTTTACACTGTTGGTGGGACTGTAAACCAGTTCAACCCTTGTGGAAGTCACTGTGGCCATTCCTCAGGGATCTAGAACTAGAAATTCCATTTGACCCAGCCATCCCATTACTGGGTATATACCCAAAGGACTATAAATCATGCTGCTATAAAGACACATGCACACGTATGTTTATTGCGGCATTATACACAATAGCAAAGACTTGGAACCAACCCAAATGTCCAACAATGATAGACTGGATTAAGAAAATGTGGCACATATACACCATGGAATACTAGGCAGCCATAAAAAATGATGAGTTCATATCCTTTGTAGGGACATGGATGAAATTGGAAATCATCGTTCTCAGTAAACTATCGCAAGAACAAAAAACCAAACACCACATCTTCTCACTCATAGGTGGGAATTGAACAATGAGAACACGTGGACACAAGAAGGGGAACATCACACTTCGGGGACTGTTGTGGGGTGGGGGGAGGGGCGAGGGAGAGCATTGGGAGATATACCTAATGCTAGATGACGAGTTGGTGGGTGCAGCGCACCAGCATGGCACATGTATACACATGTAGCTTACCTGCACGTTGCGCACATGTACCATAGAGCCTAAAGTATAATAATAATAATAATAATAATAATCATAATGATAAAAAGAAAAAAAATTAAAAAAAAAAGAAGGATAAATTCCTCGACACATACACTCTCCCATGACTAAACCAGGAAGAAGTTGAATCTCTGAATAGACTAATAACAGGAGCTGAAATTGTGGCAATAATCAATAGCTTACCAACCAAAAAGAGTCCAGGATCAGATGGGTTCACAGCCGAATTCTACCAGAGGTCCAAGGAGGAACTGGAACCATTACTTCAGAAACTATTCCAATCAATAGAAAAAGAGGGATTCCTTCCTAACTCATTTTATGAGGCCAGCATCATGCTGATACCAAAGCTGGGCAGAGACACAATCAAAAAAGAGAATTTTAGACCAATATCCTTGATGAATATTGATGCAAAAATCCTCAATAAATTACTGGCAAACCGAATCCAGCAGCACATCAGACAGCTTATCCACCATGATCAACTGGGCTTCATCCCTGGGATGCAAGTCTGGTTCAATATACGCAAATCAATAAATGTAATCCAGCATATAAACAGAACCAAAGTCAAAAACCACATGATTATCTCAATACGTGAAGAAAAGGCCTTTGACAAAATTCAACAACCCTTAATGCTAAAAACTCTCAATAAATTCGGTATTGATGGGTCGTATCTCAAAATAATAAGAGCTATTTATGACAAACCCACAGCCAATATCATACTGAATGGGCAAAAACTGGAAGCATTCACTTTGAAAACTGGCACAAGACAGGGATGCCCTCTCTCACCACTTCTATTCAACATAGTGTTGGAAGTTCTGGCCAGGGCAATTAGGCAAGAGAAGGAAATCAAGGGTATTCAATTAGGAAAAAAAGAAGTCAAATTGTCCCTGTTTGCAGATGACGTGATAGTATATCTAGAAAACCCCATTGTCTCAGCCCAAAATCTCCTTAAACTGATAAGCAACTTCAGCAAAGTCTCAGGATACAAAATCAATGGACAAAAATCACAAGCATTCTTATACATCAATAACAGACAAACAGAGAGCCAAATCATGAGTGAACTCCCATTCACAATTGCTTCAAAGAGAATAAAATACCTAGGAATCCAACTTCCAAGGGATGTGAAGGACCTCTTCAAGGAGAAAACTACAAACCACTGCTCAAGGAAATAAAAGAGGATACAAACAAATGG
This sequence comes from Pongo abelii, assembly GCF_028885655.2. NCBI lineage: Eukaryota > Metazoa > Chordata > Mammalia > Primates > Hominidae > Pongo > Pongo abelii. The sequence goes on from NC_071997.2 coordinate 4,779,435, forward strand.
AAGAACATTCCATGCTCATGGGTAGGAAGAATCAATATCATCAAAATGGCCATCCTTCCCAAGGTAATTTACAGATTCAATGCCATCCCCATCAAGTTACCAATGACTTTCTTCACAGAATTGGAAAAAACTACTTTAAAGTTCATATGGAACCAAAAAAGAGCCCGCATCACCAAGTCAATCCTAAGCCAAAAGAACAAAGCTGGAGGCATCACGCTACCTGACTTCAAACTATACTACAAGGCTATAGTAACCAAAACAGCATGGTACTGGTACCAAACAGAGATGTAGATCAATGGAACAGAACAGAGCCGTCAGAAATAATGCCACATATCTACAACAATCTGATCTTTGACAAACTTGACAAAAACAAGAAATGGAGAAAGGATTCCCTATTTAATAAATGGTGCTGGGAAAACTGGCTAGCCACATGTAGAAAGCTGAAACTGGATCCCTTCCTTACACCTTATACAAAAATCAACTCAAGATGGATTAAAGACTTAAACGTTAGACCTAAAACCATAAAAACCCTAGAAGAAAACCTAGGCAATACCATTCAGGACATAGGCATAAGCAAGGACTTCATGTCTAAAACACCAAAAGCAATGGCAACAAAAGCCAAAATTGACAAATGGGATCTAATTAAACTAAAGAGCTTCTGCACAGCAAAGGAAACTACCATCAGAGTGAACAGGCAACCTACACAATGGGAGAAAATTTTCGCAACCTACTCATCTGACAAAGGGCTAATATCCAGAATCTACAATGAACTCCAACAAATTTACAAGAAAACACCAAACAACCCCATCAAAAAGTGGGCGAAGGACATGAACAGACACTCCTCCAAAGAAGACATTTATGCAGCCAAAATACACATGAAAAAATGCTCACCATCACTGGCCATCAGAGAAATGCAAATCAAAACCACAATGAGATACCATCTCACACCAGTTAGAATGGCAATCATTAAAAAGTCAGGAAACAACAGGTGCTGGAGAGGATGTGGAGAAATAGGAACACTTTTACACTGTTGGTGGGACTGTAAACTAGTTCAACCCTTGTGGAAGTCACTGTGGCGATTCCTCAGGGATCTAGAACTAGAAATTCCATTTGACCCAGCCATCCCATTACTGGGTATATACCCAAAGGACTATAAATCATGCTGCTATAAAGACACATGCACACGTATGTTTATTGCGGCATTATACACAATAGCAAAGACTTGGAACCAACCCAAATGTCCAACAATGATAGACTGGATTAAGAAAATGTGGCACATATACACCATGGAATACTAGGCAGCCATAAAAAATGATGAGTTCATATCCTTTGTAGGGACATGGATGAAATTGGAAATCATCGTTCTCAGTAAACTATCGCAAGAACAAAAAACCAAACACCACATCTTCTCACTCATAGGTGGGAATTGAACAATGAGAAAACGTGGACACAAGAAGGGGAACATCACACTTCGGGGACTGTTGTGGGGTGGGGGGAAAGGCGAGGGACAGCATTGGGAGATATACCTAATGCTAGATGACGAGTTGGTGGGTGCAGCGCACCAGCATGGCACATGTATACACATGTAGCTTACCTGCACGTTGCGCACATGTACCATAGAGCCTAAAGTATAATAATAATAATAATAATAATAATAATAATAATCATAATGATAAAAAGAAAAAAAATTAAAAAAAAAAGAAAGGGATAAATTCCTCGACACATACACTCTCCCATGACTAAACCAGGAAGAAGTTGAATCTCTGAATAGACTAATAACAGGAGCTGAAATTGTGGCAATAATCAATAGCTTACCAACCAAAAAGAGTCCAGGATCAGATGGGTTCACAGCCGAATTCTACCAGAGGTCCAAGGAGGAACTGGAACCATTACTTCAGAAACTATTCCAATCAATAGAAAAAGAGGGATTCCTTCCTAACTCATTTTATGAGGCCAGCATCATGCTGATACCAAAGCTGGGCAGAGACACAATCAAAAAAGAGAATTTTAGACCAATATCCTTGATGAATATTGATGCAAAAATCCTCAATAAATTACTGGCAAACCGAATCCAGCAGCACATCAGACAGCTTATCCACCATGATCAACTGGGCTTCATCCCTGGGATGCAAGTCTGGTTCAATATACGCAAATCAATAAATGTAATCCAGCATATAAACAGAACCAAAGTCAAAAACCACATGATTATCTCAATACGTGAAGAAAAGGCCTTTGACAAAATTCAACAACCCTTCATGCTAAAAACTCTCAATAAATTGGGTATTGATGGGTCGTATCTCAAAATAATAAGAGCTATTTATGACAAACCCACAGCCAATATCATACTGAATGGGCAAAAAGTGGAAGCATTCACTTTGAAAACTGGCACAAGACAGGGATGCCCTCTCTCACCACTTGTATTCAACATAGTGTTGGAAGTTCTGGCCAGGGCAATTAGGCAAGAGAAGGAAATCAAGGGTATTCAATTAGGAAAAAAAGAAGTCAAATTGTCCCTGTTTGCAGATGACGTGATAGTATATCTAGAAAACCCCATTGTCTCAGCCCAAAATCTCCTTAAACTGATAAGCAACTTCAGCAAAGTCTCAGGATACAAAATCAACGGACAAAAATCACAAGCATTCTTATACATCAATAACAGACAAACAGAGAGCCAAATCATGAGTGAACTCCCATTCACAATTGCTTCAAAGAGAATAAAATACCTAGGAATCCAACTTACAAGGGATGTGAAGGACCTCTTCAAGGAGAAAACTACAAACCACTGCTCAAGGAAATAAAAGAAGATACAAACAAATGGAAGAACATTCCACGCTCATGGGTAGGAAGAATCAATATCATCAAAATGGCCATCCTTCCCAAGGTAATTTACAGATTCAATGCCATCCCCATCAAGTTACCAATGACTTTCTTCACAGAATTGGAAAAAACTACTTTAAAGTTCATATGGAACCAAAAAAGAGCCCGCATCACCAAGTCAATCCTAAGCCAAAAGAACAAAGCTGGAGGCATCACGCTACCTGACTTCAAACTATACTACAAGGCTATAGTAACCAAAACAGCATGGTACTGGTACCAAACAGAGATATAGATCAATGGAACAGAACAGAGCCGTCAGAAATAATGCCACATATCTACAACAATCTGATCTTTGACAAACTTGACAAAAACAAGAAATGGAGAAAGGATTCCCTATTTAATAAATGGTGCTGGGAAAACTGGCTAGCCACATGTAGAAAGCTGAAACTGGATCCCTTCCTTACACCTTATACAAAAATCAACTCAAGATGGATTAAAGACTTAAACGTTAGACCTAAAACCATAAAAACCCTAGAAGAAAACCTAGGCAATACCATTCAGGACATAGGCATGGGCAAGGACTTCATGTCTAAAACACCAAAAGCAATGGCAACAAAAGCCAAAATTGACAAATGGGATCTAATTAAACTAAAGAGCTTCTGCACAGCAAAGGAAACTACCATCAGAGTGAACAGGCAACCTACACAATGGGAGAAAATTTTCGCAACCTACTCATCTGACAAAGGGCTAATATCCAGAATCTACAATGAACTCCAACAAATTTACAAGAAAACACCAAACAACCCCATCAAAAAGTGGGCGAAGGACATGAACAGACACTCCTCCAAAGAAGACATTTATGCAGCCAAAAAACACATGAAGAAATGCTCACCATCACTGGCCATCAGAGAAATGCAAATCAAAACCACAATGAGATACCATCTCACACCAGTTAGAATGGCAATCATTAAAAAGTCAGGAAACAACAGGTGCTGGAGAGGATGTGGAGAAATAGGAACACTTTTACACTGTTGGTGGGACTGTAAACTAGTTCAACCCTTGTGGAAGTCACTGTGGCGATTCCTCAGGGATCTAGAACTAGAAATTCCATTTGACCCAGCCATCCCATTACTGGGTATATACCCAAAGGACTATAAATCATGCTGCTATAAAGACACATGCACACGTATGTTTATTGCGGCATTATACACAATAGCAAAGACTTGGAACCAACCCAAATGTCCAACAATGATAGACTGGATTAAGAAAATGTGGCACATATACACCATGGAATACTAGGCAGCCATAAAAAATGATGAGTTCATATCCTTTGTAGGGACATGGATGAAATTGGAAATCATCGTTCTCAGTAAACTATCGCAAGAACAAAAAACCAAACACCACATATTCTCACTCATAGGTGGGAATTGAACAATGAGAACACGTGGACACAAGAAGGGGAACATCACACTTCGGGGACTGTTGTGGGGTGGGGGGAGGGGCGAGGGACAGCATTGGGAGATATACCTAATGCTAGATGACGAGTTGGTGGGTGCAGCGCACCAGCATGGCACATGTATACACATGTAGCTTACCTGCACGTTGTGCACATGTACCATAGAGCCTAAAGTATAATAATAATAATGATTATAATAATAATAATAATAATGATGAAAAGAAAAAAAATTAAAAAAAAAAGGAAGGGATAAATTCCTCGACACATACACTCTCCCATGACTAAACCAGGAAGAAGTTGAATCTCTGAATAGACTAATAACAGGAGCTGAAATTGTGGCAATAATCAATAGCTTACCAACCAAAAAGAGTCCAGGATCAGATGGGTTCACAGCCGAATTCTACCAGAGGTCCAAGGAGGAACTGGAACCATTACTTCAGAAACTATTCCAATCAATAGAAAAAGAGGGAATCCTTCCTAACTCATTTTATGAGGCCAGCATCATGCTGCTACCAAAGCTGGGCAGAGACACAATCAAAAAAGAGAATTTTAGACCAATATCCTTGATGAATATTGATGCAAAAATCCTCAATAAATTACTGGCAAACCGAATCCAGCAGCACATCAGACAGCTTATCCACCATGATCAAGTGGGCTTCATCCCTGGGATGCAAGTCTGGTTCAATATACGCAAATCAATAAATGCAATCCAGCATATAAACAGAACCAAAGTCAAAAACCACATGATTATCTCAATACGTGAAGAAACGGCCTTTGACAAAATTCAACAACCCTTCATGCTAAAAACTCTCAATAAATTGGGTATTGATGGGTCGTATCTCAAAATAATAAGAGCTATTTATGACAAACCCACAGCCAATATCATACTGAATGGGCAAAAACTGGAAGCATTCACTTTGAAAACTGGCACAAGACAGGGATGCCCTCTCTCACCACTTGTATTCAACATAGTGTTGGAAGTTCTGGCCAGGGCAATTAGGCAAGAGAAGGAAATCAAGGGTATTCAATTAGGAAAAAAGGAAGTCAAATTGTCCCTGTTTGCCGATGACGTGATAGTATATCTAGAAAACCCCATTGTCTCAGCCCAAAATCTCCTTAAGCTGATAAGCAACTTCAGCCAAGTCTCAGGATACAAAATCAATGGACAAAAATCACAAGCATTCTTATACATCAATAACAGACAAACAGAGAGCCAAATCATGAGTGAACTCCCATTCACAATTGCTTCAAAGAGAATAAAATACCTAGGAATCCAACTTCCAAGGGATGTGAAGGACCTCTTCAAGGAGAAAACTACAAACCACTGCTCAAGGAAATAAAAGAGGATACAAACAAATGGAAGAACATTCCACGCTGATGGGTAGGAAGAATCAATATCATGAAAATGGCCATCCTTCCCAAGGTAATTTACAGATTCAATGCCATCCCCATCAAGTTACCAATGACTTTCTTCACAGAATTGGAAAAACCTACTTTAAAGTTCATATGGAACCAAAAAAGAGCCCGCATCACCAAGTCAATCCTAAGCCAAAAGAACAAAGCTGGAGGCATCACGCTACCTGACTTCAAACTATACTACAAGGCTACAGTAACCAAAACAGCATGGTACTGGTACCAAACAGAGATATAGATCAATGGAACAGAACAGAGCCGTCAGAAATAATGCCACATATCTACAACAATCTGATCTTTGACAAACTTGACAAAAACAAGAAATGGAGAAAGGATTCCCTATTTAATAAATGGTGCTGGGAAAACTGGCTAGCCACATGTAGAAAGCTGAAACTGGATCCCTTCCTTACACCTTATACAAAAATCAACTCAAGATGGATTAAAGACTTAAACGTTAGACCTAAAACCATAAAAACCCTAGAAGAAAACCTAGGCAATACCATTCAGGACATAGGCATGGGCAAGGACTTCATGTCTAAAACACCAAAAGCAATGGCAACAAAAGCTAAAATTGACAAGTGGGATCTAATTAAACTAAAGAGCTTCTGCACAGCAAAGGAAACTACCATCAGAGTGAACAGGCAACCTACACAATGGGAGAAAATTTTCGCAACCTACTCATCTGACAAAGGGCTAATATCCAGAATCTACAATGAACTCCAACAAATTTACAAGAAAACACCAAACAACCCCATCAAAAAGTGGGCGAAGGACATGAACAGACACTCCTCCAAAGAAGACATTTATGCAGCCAAAAAACACATGAAAAAATGCTCACCATCACTGGCCATCAGAGAAATGCAAATCAAAACCACAATGAGATACCATCTCACACCAGTTAGAATGGCAATCATTAAAAAGTCAGGAAACAACAGGTGCTGGAGAGGATGTGGAGAAATAGGAACACTTTTACACTGTTGGTGGGACTGTAAACCAGTTCAACCCTTGTGGAAGTCACTGTGGCCATTCCTCAGGGATCTAGAACTAGAAATTCCATTTGACCCAGCCATCCCATTACTGGGTATATACCCAAAGGACTATAAATCATGCTGCTATAAAGACACATGCACACGTATGTTTATTGCGGCATTATACACAATAGCAAAGACTTGGAACCAACCCAAATGTCCAACAATGATAGACTGGATTAAGAAAATGTGGCACATATACACCATGGAATACTAGGCAGCCATAAAAAATGATGAGTTCATATCCTTTGTAGGGACATGGATGAAATTGGAAATCATCGTTCTCAGTAAACTATCGCAAGAACAAAAAACCAAACACCACATCTTCTCACTCATAGGTGGGAATTGAACAATGAGAACACGTGGACACAAGAAGGGGAACATCACACTTCGGGGACTGTTGTGGGGTGGGGGGAGGGGCGAGGGAGAGCATTGGGAGATATACCTAATGCTAGATGACGAGTTGGTGGGTGCAGCGCACCAGCATGGCACATGTATACACATGTAGCTTACCTGCACGTTGCGCACATGTACCATAGAGCCTAAAGTATAATAATAATAATAATAATAATAATCATAATGATAAAAAGAAAAAAAATTAAAAAAAAAAGAAGGATAAATTCCTCGACACATACACTCTCCCATGACTAAACCAGGAAGAAGTTGAATCTCTGAATAGACTAATAACAGGAGCTGAAATTGTGGCAATAATCAATAGCTTACCAACCAAAAAGAGTCCAGGATCAGATGGGTTCACAGCCGAATTCTACCAGAGGTCCAAGGAGGAACTGGAACCATTACTTCAGAAACTATTCCAATCAATAGAAAAAGAGGGATTCCTTCCTAACTCATTTTATGAGGCCAGCATCATGCTGATACCAAAGCTGGGCAGAGACACAATCAAAAAAGAGAATTTTAGACCAATATCCTTGATGAATATTGATGCAAAAATCCTCAATAAATTACTGGCAAACCGAATCCAGCAGCACATCAGACAGCTTATCCACCATGATCAACTGGGCTTCATCCCTGGGATGCAAGTCTGGTTCAATATACGCAAATCAATAAATGTAATCCAGCATATAAACAGAACCAAAGTCAAAAACCACATGATTATCTCAATACGTGAAGAAAAGGCCTTTGACAAAATTCAACAACCCTTAATGCTAAAAACTCTCAATAAATTCGGTATTGATGGGTCGTATCTCAAAATAATAAGAGCTATTTATGACAAACCCACAGCCAATATCATACTGAATGGGCAAAAACTGGAAGCATTCACTTTGAAAACTGGCACAAGACAGGGATGCCCTCTCTCACCACTTCTATTCAACATAGTGTTGGAAGTTCTGGCCAGGGCAATTAGGCAAGAGAAGGAAATCAAGGGTATTCAATTAGGAAAAAAAGAAGTCAAATTGTCCCTGTTTGCAGATGACGTGATAGTATATCTAGAAAACCCCATTGTCTCAGCCCAAAATCTCCTTAAACTGATAAGCAACTTCAGCAAAGTCTCAGGATACAAAATCAATGGACAAAAATCACAAGCATTCTTATACATCAATAACAGACAAACAGAGAGCCAAATCATGAGTGAACTCCCATTCACAATTGCTTCAAAGAGAATAAAATACCTAGGAATCCAACTTCCAAGGGATGTGAAGGACCTCTTCAAGGAGAAAACTACAAACCACTGCTCAAGGAAATAAAAGAGGATACAAACAAATGGAAGAACATTCCATGCTCATGGGTAGGAAGAATCAATATCATCAAAATGGCCATCCTTCCCAAGGTAATTTACAGATTCAATGCCATCCCCATCAAGTTACCAATGACTTTCTTCACAGAATTGGAAAAAACTACTTTAAAGTTCATATGGAACCAAAAAAGAGCCCGCATCACCAAGTCAATCCTAAGCCAAAAGAACAAAGCTGGAGGCATCACGCTACCTGACTTCAAACTATACTACAAGGCTATAGTAACCAAAACAGCATGGTACTGGTACCAAACAGAGATGTAGATCAATGGAACAGAACAGAGCCGTCAGAAATAATGCCACATATCTACAACAATCTGATCTTTGACAAACTTGACAAAAACAAGAAATGGAGAAAGGATTCCCTATTTAATAAATGGTGCTGGGAAAACTGGCTAGCCACATGTAGAAAGCTGAAACTGGATCCCTTCCTTACACCTTATACAAAAATCAACTCAAGATGGATTAAAGACTTAAACGTTAGACCTAAAACCATAAAAACCCTAGAAGAAAACCTAGGCAATACCATTCAGGACATAGGCATAAGCAAGGACTTCATGTCTAAAACACCAAAAGCAATGGCAACAAAAGCCAAAATTGACAAATGGGATCTAATTAAACTAAAGAGCTTCTGCACAGCAAAGGAAACTACCATCAGAGTGAACAGGCAACCTACACAATGGGAGAAAATTTTCGCAACCTACTCATCTGACAAAGGGCTAATATCCAGAATCTACAATGAACTCCAACAAATTTACAAGAAAACACCAAACAACCCCATCAAAAAGTGGGCGAAGGACATGAACAGACACTCCTCCAAAGAAGACATTTATGCAGCCAAAATACACATGAAAAAATGCTCACCATCACTGGCCATCAGAGAAATGCAAATCAAAACCACAATGAGATACCATCTCACACCAGTTAGAATGGCAATCATTAAAAAGTCAGGAAACAACAGGTGCTGGAGAGGATGTGGAGAAATAGGAACACTTTTACACTGTTGGTGGGACTGTAAACTAGTTCAACCCTTGTGGAAGTCACTGTGGCGATTCCTCAGGGATCTAGAACTAGAAATTCCATTTGACCCAGCCATCCCATTACTGGGTATATACCCAAAGGACTATAAATCATGCTGCTATAAAGACACATGCACACGTATGTTTATTGCGGCATTATACACAATAGCAAAGACTTGGAACCAACCCAAATGTCCAACAATGATAGACTGGATTAAGAAAATGTGGCACATATACACCATGGAATACTAGGCAGCCATAAAAAATGATGAGTTCATATCCTTTGTAGGGACATGGATGAAATTGGAAATCATCGTTCTCAGTAAACTATCGCAAGAACAAAAAACCAAACACCACATCTTCTCACTCATAGGTGGGAATTGAACAATGAGAAAACGTGGACACAAGAAGGGGAACATCACACTTCGGGGACTGTTGTGGGGTGGGGGGAAAGGCGAGGGACAGCATTGGGAGATATACCTAATGCTAGATGACGAGTTGGTGGGTGCAGCGCACCAGCATGGCACATGTATACACATGTAGCTTACCTGCACGTTGCGCACATGTACCATAGAGCCTAAAGTATAATAATAATAATAATAATAATAATAATAATAATCATAATGATAAAAAGAAAAAAAATTAAAAAAAAAAGAAAGGGATAAATTCCTCGACACATACACTCTCCCATGACTAAACCAGGAAGAAGTTGAATCTCTGAATAGACTAATAACAGGAGCTGAAATTGTGGCAATAATCAATAGCTTACCAACCAAAAAGAGTCCAGGATCAGATGGGTTCACAGCCGAATTCTACCAGAGGTCCAAGGAGGAACTGGAACCATTACTTCAGAAACTATTCCAATCAATAGAAAAAGAGGGATTCCTTCCTAACTCATTTTATGAGGCCAGCATCATGCTGATACCAAAGCTGGGCAGAGACACAATCAAAAAAGAGAATTTTAGACCAATATCCTTGATGAATATTGATGCAAAAATCCTCAATAAATTACTGGCAAACCGAATCCAGCAGCACATCAGACAGCTTATCCACCATGATCAACTGGGCTTCATCCCTGGGATGCAAGTCTGGTTCAATATACGCAAATCAATAAATGTAATCCAGCATATAAACAGAACCAAAGTCAAAAACCACATGATTATCTCAATACGTGAAGAAAAGGCCTTTGACAAAATTCAACAACCCTTCATGCTAAAAACTCTCAATAAATTGGGTATTGATGGGTCGTATCTCAAAATAATAAGAGCTATTTATGACAAACCCACAGCCAATATCATACTGAATGGGCAAAAAGTGGAAGCATTCACTTTGAAAACTGGCACAAGACAGGGATGCCCTCTCTCACCACTTGTATTCAACATAGTGTTGGAAGTTCTGGCCAGGGCAATTAGGCAAGAGAAGGAAATCAAGGGTATTCAATTAGGAAAAAAAGAAGTCAAATTGTCCCTGTTTGCAGATGACGTGATAGTATATCTAGAAAACCCCATTGTCTCAGCCCAAAATCTCCTTAAACTGATAAGCAACTTCAGCAAAGTCTCAGGATACAAAATCAACGGACAAAAATCACAAGCATTCTTATACATCAATAACAGACAAACAGAGAGCCAAATCATGAGTGAACTCCCATTCACAATTGCTTCAAAGAGAATAAAATACCTAGGAATCCAACTTACAAGGGATGTGAAGGACCTCTTCAAGGAGAAAACTACAAACCACTGCTCAAGGAAATAAAAGAAGATACAAACAAATGGAAGAACATTCCATGCTCATGGGTAGGAAGAATCAATATCATCAAAATGGCCATCCTTCCCAAGGTAATTTACAGATTCAATGCCATCCCCATCAAGTTACCAATGACTTTCTTCACAGAATTGGAAAAAACTACTTTAAAGTTCATATGGAACCAAAAAAGAGCCCGCATCACCAAGTCAATCCTAAGCCAAAAGAACAAAGCTGGAGGCATCACGCTACCTGACTTCAAACTATACTACAAGGCTATAGTAACCAAAACAGCATGGTACTGGTACCAAACAGAGATATAGATCAATGGAACAGAACAGAGCCGTCAGAAATAATGCCACATATCTACAACAATCTGATCTTTGACAAACTTGACAAAAACAAGAAATGGAGAAAGGATTCCCTATTTAATAAATGGTGCTGGGAAAACTGGCTAGCCACATGTAGAAAGCTGAAACTGGATCCCTTCCTTACACCTTATACAAAAATCAACTCAAGATGGATTAAAGACTTAAACGTTAGACCTAAAACCATAAAAACCCTAGAAGAAAACCTAGGCAATACCATTCAGGACATAGGCATAAGCAAGGACTTCATGTCTAAAACACCAAAAGCAATGGCAACAAAAGCCAAAATTGACAAATGGGATCTAATTAAACTAAAGAGCTTCTGCACAGCAAAGGAAACTACCATCAGAGTGAACAGGCAACCTACACAATGGGAGAAAATTTTCGCAACCTACTCATCTGACAAAGGGCTAATATCCAGAATCTACAATGAACTCCAACAAATTTACAAGAAAACACCAAACAACCCCATCAAAAAGTGGGCGAAGGACATGAACAGACACTCCTCCAAAGAAGACATTTATGCAGCCAAAATACACATGAAAAAATGCTCACCATCACTGGCCATCAGAGAAATGCAAATCAAAACCACAATGAGATACCATCTCACACCAGTTAGAATGGCAATCATTAAAAAGTCAGGAAACAACAGGTGCTGGAGAGGATGTGGAGAAATAGGAACACTTTTACACTGTTGGTGGGACTGTAAACTAGTTCAACCCTTGTGGAAGTCACTGTGGCGATTCCTCAGGGATCTAGAACTAGAAATTCCATTTGACCCAGCCATCCCATTACTGGGTATATACCCAAAGGACTATAAATCATGCTGCTATAAAGACACATGCACACGTATGTTTATTGCGGCATTATACACAATAGCAAAGACTTGGAACCAACCCAAATGTCCAACAATGATAGACTGGATTAAGAAAATGTGGCACATATACACCATGGAATACTAGGCAGCCATAAAAAATGATGAGTTCATATCCTTTGTAGGGACATGGATGAAATTGGAAATCATCGTTCTCAGTAAACTATCGCAAGAACAAAAAACCAAACACCACATCTTCTCACTCATAGGTGGGAATTGAACAATGAGAACACGTGGACACAAGAAGGGGAACATCACACTTCGGGGACTGTTGTGGGGTGGGGGGAGGGGCGAGGGACAGCATTGGGAGATATACCTAATGCTAGATGACGAGTTGGTGGGTGCAGCGCACCAGCATGGCACATGTATACACATGTAGCTTACCTGCACGTTGCGCACATGTACCATAGAGCCTAAAGTATAATAATAATAATAATAATAATAATAATCATAATGATAAAAAGAAAAAAAATTAAAAAAAAAAGAAAGGGATAAATTCCTCGACACATACACTCTCCCATGACTAAACCAGGAAGAAGTTGAATCTCTGAATAGACTAATAACAGGAGCTGAAATTGTGGCAATAATCAATAGCTTACCAACCAAAAAGAGTCCAGGATCAGATGGGTTCACAGCCGAATTCTACCAGAGGTCCAAGGAGGAACTGGAACCATTACTTCAGAAACTATTCCAATCAATAGAAAAAGAGGGATTCCTTCCTAACTCATTTTATGAGGCCAGCATCATGCTGATACCAAAGCTGGGCAGAGACACAATCAAAAAAGAGAATTTTAGACCAATATCCTTGATGAATATTGATGCAAAAATCCTCAATAAATTACTGGCAAACCGAATCCAGCAGCACATCAGACAGCTTATCCACCATGATCAACTGGGCTTCATCCCTGGGATGCAAGTCTGGTTCAATATACGCAAATCAATAAATGTAATCCAGCATATAAACAGAACCAAAGTCAAAAACCACATGATTATCTCAATACGTGAAGAAAAGGCCTTTGACAAAATTCAACAACCCTTCATGCTAAAAACTCTCAATAAATTGGGTATTGATGGGTCGTATCTCAAAATAATAAGAGCTGTTTATGACAAACCCACAGCCAATATCATACTGAATGGGCAAAAACTGGAAGCATTCACTTTGAAAACTGGCACAAGACAGGGATGCCCTCTCTCACCACTTGTATTCAACATAGTGTTGGAAGTTCTGGCCAGGGCAATTAGGCAAGAGAAGGAAATCAAGGGTATTCAATTAGGAAAAAAAGAAGTCAAATTGTCCCTGTTTGCAGATGACGTGATAGTATATCTAGAAAACCCCATTGTATCAGCCCAAAATCTCCTTAAGCTGATAAGCAACTTCAGCAAAGTCTCAGGATACAAAATCAATGGACAAAAATCACAAGCATTCTTATACATCAATAACAGACAAACAGAGAGCCAAATCATGAGTGAACTCCCATTCACAATTGCTTCAAAGAGAATAAAATACCTAGGAATCCAACTTCCAAGGGATGTGAAGGACCTCTTCAAGGAGAAAACTACAAACCACTGCTCAAGGAAATAAAAGAGGATACAAACAAATGGAAGAACATTCCATGCTCATGGGTAGGAAGAATCAATATCATGGAAATGGCCATCCTTCCCAAGGTAATTTACAGATTCAATGCCATCCCCATCAAGTTACCAATGACTTTCTTCACAGAATTGGAAAAAACTACTTTAAAGTTCATATGGAACCAAAAAAGAGCCCGCATCACCAAGTCAATCCTAAGCCAAAAGAACAAAGCTGGAGGCATCACGCTACCTGACTTCAAACTATACTACAAGGCTACAGTAACCAAAACAGCATGGTACTGGTACCAAACAGAGATATAGATCAATGGAACAGAACAGAGCCGTCAGAAATAATGCCACATATCTACAACAATCTGATCTTTGACAAACTTGACAAAAACAAGAAATGGAGAAAGGATTCCCTATTTAATAAATGGTGCTGGGAAAACTGGCTAGCCACATGTAGAAAGCTGAAACTGGATCCCTTCCTTACACCTTATACAAAAATCAACTCAAGATGGATTAAAGACTTAAACGTTAGACCTAAAACCATAAAAACCCTAGAAGAAAACCTAGGCAATACCATTCAGGACATAGGCATGGGCAAGGACTTCATGTCTAAAACACCAAAAGCAATGGCAACAAAAGCCAAAATTGACAAATGGGATCTAATTAAACTAAAGAGCTTCTGCACAGCAAAGGAAACTACCATCAGAGTGAACAGGCAACCTACACAATGGGAGAAAATTTTCGCAACCTACTCATCTGACAAAGGGCTAATATCCAGAATCTACAATGAACTCCAACAAATTTACAAGAAAACACCAAACAACCCCATCAAAAAGTGGGCGAAGGACATGAACAGACACTCCTCCAAAGAAGACATTTATGCAGCCAAAAAACTCATGAAAAAATGCTCACCATCACTGGCCATCAGAGAAATGCAAATCAAAACCACAATGAGATACCATCTCACACCAGTTAGAATGGCAATCATTAAAAAGTCAGGAAACAACAGGTGCTGGAGAGGATGTGGAGAAATAGGAACACTTTTACACTGTTGGTGGGACTGTAAACTAGTTCAACCCTTGTGGAAGTCACTGTGGCGATTCCTCAGGGATCTAGAACTAGAAATTCCATTTGACCCAGCCATCCCATTACTGGGTATATACCCAAAGGACTATAAATCATGCTGCTATAAAGACACATGCACACGTATGTTTATTGCGGCATTATACACAATAGCAAAGACTTGGAACCAACCCAAATGTCCAACAATGATAGACTGGATTAAGAAAATGTGGCACATATACACCATGGAATACTAGGCAGCCATAAAAAATGATGAGTTCATATCTTTTGTAGGGACATGGATGAAATTGGAAATCATAGTTCTCAGTAAACTATCGCAAGAACAAAAAACCAAACACCACATCTTCTCACTCATAGGTGGGAATTGAACAATGAGAACACGTGGACAAAAGAAGGGGAACATCACACTTCGGGGACTGTTGTGGGGTGGGGGGAGGGGCGAGGGACAGCATTGGGAGATATACCTAATGGTAGATGACGAGTTGGTGGGTGCAGCGCACCAGCATGGCACATGTATACACATGTAGCTTACCTGCACGTTGCGCACATGTACCATAGAGCCTAAAGTATAATAATAATAATAATAATAATAATGATAAAAAGAAAAAAAATTAAAAAAAAAAAGAAAGGGATAAATTCCTCGACACATACACTCTCCCATGACTAAACCAGGAAGAAGATGAATCTCTGAATAGACTAATAACAGAAGCTGAAATTGTGGCAATAATCAATAGCTTACCAACCAAAAAGAGTCCAGGATCAGATGGGTTCACAGCCGAATTCTACCAGAGGTCCAAGGAGGAACTGGAACCATTACTTCAGAAACTATTCCAATCAATAGAAAAAGAGGGAATCCTTCCTAACTCATTTTATGAGGCCAGCATCATGCTGATACCAAAGCTGGGCAGAGACACAATCAAAAAAGAGAATTTTAGACCAATATCCTTGATGAATATTGATGCAAAAATCCTCAATGAATTACTGGCAAACCGAATCCAGCAGCACATCAGACAGCTTATCCACCATGATCAAGTGGGCTTCATCCCTGGGATGCAAGTCTGGTTCAATATACGCAAATCAATAAATGTAATCCAGCATATAAACAGAACCAAAGTCAAAAACCACATGATTATCTCAATACGTGAAGAAAAGGCCTTTGACAAAATTCAACAACCCTTCATGCTAAAATCTCTCAATAAATTGGGTATTGATGGGTCGTATCTCAAAATAATAAGAGCTATTTATGACAAACCCACAGCCAATATCATACTGAATGGGCAAAAACTGGAAGCATTCACTTTGAAAACTGGCACAAGACAGGGATGCCCTCTCTCAACACTTCTGTTCAACATAGTGTTGGAAGTTCTGGCCAGGGCAATTAGGCAAGAGAACGAAATCAAGGGTATTCAATTAGGGAAAAAAGAAGTCAAATTGTCCCTGTTTGCAGATGACGTGATAGTATATCTAGAAAACCCCATTGTCTCAGCCCAAAATCTCCTTAAGCTGATAAGCAACTTCAGCAAAGTCTCAGGATACAAAATCAATGGACAAAAATCACAAGCATTCTTATACATCAATAACAGACAAACAGAGAGCCAAATCATGAGTGAACTCCCATTCACAATTGCTTCAAAGAGAATAAAATACCTAGGAATCCAACTTCCAAGGGATGTGAAGGACCTCTTCAAGGAGAAAACTACAAACCACTGCTCAAGGAAATAAAAGAGGATACAAACAAATGGAAGAACATTCCATGCTCATGGGTAGGAAGAATCAATATCATGAAAATGGCCATCCTTCCCAAGGTAATTTACAGATTCAATGCCCTCCCCATCAAGTTACCAATGACTTTCTGCACAGAATTGGAAAAAACTACTTTAAAGTTCATATGGAACCAAAAAAGAGCCCGCATCAAAAAGTCAATCCTAAGCCAAAAGAACAAAGCTGGAGGCATCACGCTACCTGACTTCAAACTATACTACAAGGCTACAGTAACCAAAACAGCATGGTACTGGTACCAAAACAGAGATCTAGATCAATGGAACAGAACAGAGCCGTTAGAAATAATGCCACATATCTACAACAATCTGATCTTTGACAAACCTGACAAAAACAAGAAATGGAGAAAGGATTCCCTATTTAATAAATGGTGCTGGGAAAACTGGCTAGCCACATGTAGAAAGCTGAAACTGGATCCCTTCCTTACACCTTATACAAAAATCAACTCAAGATGGATTAAAGACTTAAACGTTAGACCTAAAACCATAAAAACCCTAGAAGAAAACCTAGGCAATACCATTCAGGACATAGGCATGGGCAAGGACTTCATGTCTAAAACACCAAAAGCAATGGCAACAAAAGCCAAAATTGACAAATGGGATCTAATTAAACTAAAGAGCTTCTGCACAGCAAAGGAAACTACCATCAGAGTGAACAGGCAACCTACAAAATGGGAGAAAATTTTCGCAACCTACTCATCTGACAAAGGGCTAATATCCAGAATCTACAATGAACTCCAACAAATTTACAAGAAAACACCAAACAACCCCATCAAAAAGTGGGCGAAGGACATGAACAGACACTCCTCCATAGAAGACATTTATGCAGCCAAAAAACACATGAAAAAATGCTCACCATCACTGGCCATCAGAGAAATGTAAATCAAAACCACAATGAGATACCATCTCACACCAGTTAGAATGGCAATCATTAAAAAGTCAGGAAACAACAGGTGCTGGAGAGGTTGTGGAGAAATAGGAACACTTTTACACTGTTGGTGGGACTGTAAACTAGTTCAACCCTTGTGGAAGTCACTGTGGCGATTCCTCAGGGATCTAGAACTAGAAATTCCATTTGACCCAGCCATCCCATTACTGGGTATATACCCAAAGGACTATAAATCATGCTGCTATAAAGACACATGCACACGTATGTTTATTGCGGCATTATACACAATAGCAAAGACTTGGAACCAACCCAAATGTCCAACAATGATAGACTGGATTAAGAAAATGTGGCACATATACACCATGGAATACTAGGCAGCCATAAAAAATGATGAGTTCATGTCCTTTGTAGGGACATGGATGAAATTGGAAATCATCGTTCTCAGTAAGCTATCGCAAGAACAAAAAACCAAACACCACATATTCTCACTCATAGGTGGGAATTGAACAATGAGAACACGTGGACACAAGAAGGGGAACATCACACTTCGTGGACTGTTGTGGGGTGGGGGGAGGTGCGAGGGACAGCATTGGGAGATATACCTAATGTTAGATGACGAATTTTTGGGTGCAGCGCACCAGCATGGCACATGTATACACATGTAGCTTACCTGCACGTTGCGCACATGTACCATAGAGCCTAAAGTATAATAATAATAATTATAATAATAATAATAATGATAAAAAGAAAAAAAATTAAAAAACAAAGAAAGGGATAAATTCCTCGACACATACACTCTCCCATGACTAAACCAGGAAGAAGTTGAATCTCTGAATAGACTAATAACAGGAGCTGAAATTGTGGCAATAATCAATAGCTTACCAACCAAAAAGAGTCCAGGATCAGATGGGTTCACAGCCGAATTCTACCAGAGGTCCAAGGAGGAACTGGAACCATTACTTCAGAAACTATTCCATTCAATAGAAAAAGAGGGAATCCTTCCTAACTCATTTTATGAGGCCAGCATCATGCTGATACCAAAGCTGGGCAGAGACACAATCAAAAAAGAGAATTTTAGACCAATATCCTTGATGAATATTGATGCAAAAATCCTCAATGAATTGCTGGCAAACCGAATCCAGCAGCACATCAGACAGCTTATCCACCATGATCAAGTGGGCTTCATCCCTGGGATGCAAGTCTGGTTCAATATACGCAAATCAATAAATGTAATCCAGCATATAAACAGAACCAAAGTCAAAAACCACATGATTATCTCAATACGTGAAGAAAAGGCCTTTGACAAAATTCAACAACCCTTCATGCTAAAATCTCTCAATAAATTGGGTATTGATGGGTCGTATCTCAAAATAATAAGAGCTATTTATGACAAACCCACAGCCAATATCATACTGAATGGGCAAAAACTGGAAGCATTCACTTTGAAAACTGGCACAAGACAGGGATGCCCTCTCTCACCACTTCTATTCAACATAGTGTTGGAAGTTCTGGCCAGGGCAATTAGGCAAGAGAAGGAAATCAAGGGTATTCAATTAGGAAAAAAGGAAGTCAAATTGTCCCTGTTTGCAGATGACGTGATAGTATATATAGAAAACCCCATTGTCTCAGCAAAAATCTCCTTAAGCTGATAAGCAACTTCAGCAAAGTCTCAGGATACAAAATCAATGGACAAAAATCACAAGCATTCTTATACATCAATAACAGACAAACAGAGAGCCAAATCATGAGTGAACTCCCATTCACAATTGCTTCAAAGAGAATAAAATACCTAGGAATCCAACTTACAAGGGATGTGAAGGACCTCTTCAAGGAGAAAACTACAAACCACTGCTCAAGGAAATAAAAGAGGATACAAACAAATGGAAGAACATTCCATGCTCATGGGTAGGAAGAGTCAATATCATGAAAATGGCCATCCTTCCCAAGGTAATTTACAGATTCAATGCCATCCCCATCAAGTTACCAATGACTTTCTTCACAGAATTGGAAAAAACTACTTTAAAGTTCATATGGAACCAAAAAAGAGCCCGCATCACCAAGTCAATCCTAAGCCAAAAGAACAAAGCTGGAGGCATCACGCTACCTGACTTCAAACTATACTACAAGGCTACAGTAACCAAAACAGCATGGTACTGGTACCAAACAGAGATATAGATCAATGGAACAGAACAGAGCCGTCAGAAATAATGCCACATATCTACAACAATCTGATCTTTGACAAACTTGACAAAAACAAGAAATGGAGAAAGGATTCCCTATTTAATAAATGGTGCTGGGAAAACTGGCTAGCCACATGTAGAAAGCTGAAACTGGATCCCTTCCTTACACCTTATACAAAAATCAACTCAAGATGGATTAAAGACTTAAACGTTAGACCTAAAACCATAAAAACCCTAGAAGAAAACCTAGGCAATACCATTCAGGACATAGGCATGGGCAAGGTCTTCATGTCTAAAACACCAAAAGCAATGGCCACAAAAGCCAAAATTGACAAATGGGATCTAATTAAACTAAAGAGCTTCTGCACAGCAAAGGAAACTACCATCAGAGTGAACAGGCAACCTACACAATGGGAGAAAATTTTCGCAACCTACTCATCTGACAAAGGGCTAATATCCAGAATCTACAATGAACTCCAACAAATTTACAAGAAAACACCAAACAACCCCATCAAAAAGTGGGCGAAGGACATGAACAGACACTCCTCCAAAGAAGACATTTATGCAGCCAAAAAACACATGAAAAAATGCTCACCATCACTGGCCATCAGAGAAATGCAAATCAAAACCACAATGAGATACCATCTCACCCCAGTTAGAATGGCAATCATTAAAAAGTCAGGAAACAACAGGTGCTGGAGAGGATGTGGAGAAATAGGAACACTTTTACACTGTTGGTGGGACTGTAAACTAGTTCAACCCTTGGGGAAGTCACTGTGGCGATTCCTCAGGGATCTAGAACTAGAAATTCCATTTGACCCAGCCATCCCATTACTGGGTATATACCCAAAGGACTATAAATCATGCTGCTATAAAGACACATGCACACGTATGTTTATTGCGGCATTATACACAATAGCAAAGACTTGGAACCAACCCAAATGTCCAACAATGATAGACTGGATTAAGAAAATGTGGCACATATACACCATGGAATACTAGGCAGCCATAAAAAATGATGAGTTCATATCCTTTGTAGGGACATGGATGAAATTGGAAATCATCGTTCTCAGTAAACTATCGCAAGAACAAAAAACCAAACACCAAATCTTCTCACTCATAGGTGGGAATTGAACAATGAGAACACGTGGACACAAGAAGGGGAACATCACACTTCGGGGACTGTTGTGGGGTGGGGGGAGGGGCGAGGGACGGCATTGGGAGATATACCTAATGCTAGATGACGAGTTGGTGGGTGCAGCGCACCAGCATGGCACATGTATACACATGTAGCTTACCTGCACTTTGCGCACATGTACCATAGAGCCTAAAGTATAATAATAATAATAATAATAATAATAATGATAAAAAGAAAAAAAATTAAAAAAAAAGAAAGGGATAAATTCCTCGACACATACACTCTCCCATGACTAAACGAGGAAGAAGTTGAATCTCTGAATAGACTAATAACAGGAGCTGAAATTGTGGCAATAATCAATAGCTTACCAACCAAAAACAGTCCAGGATCAGATGGGTTCACAGCCGAATTCTACCAGAGGTCCAAGGAGGAACTGGAACCATTACTTCAGAAACTATTCCAATCAATAGAAAAAGAGGGATTCCTTCCTAACTCATTTTATGAGGCCAGCATCATGCTGATACCAAAGCTGGGCAGAGACACAATCAAAAAAGAGAATTTTAGACCAATATCCTTGATGAATATTGATGCAAAAATCCTCAATAAATTACTGGCAAACAGAATCCAGCAGCACATCAGAGAGCTTATCCACCATGATCAAGTGGGCTTCATCCCTGGGATGCAAGTCTGGTTCAATATACGCAAATCAATAAATGTAATCCAGCATATAAACAGAACCAAAGTCAAAAACCACATGATTATCTCAATACGTGAAGAAAAGGCCTTTGACAAAATTCAACAACCCTTCATGCTAAAAACTCTCAATAAATTGGGTATTGATGGGTCGTATCTCAAAATAATAAGAGCTATTTATGACAAACCCACAGCCAATATCATACTGAATGGGCAAAAACTGGAAGCATTCACTTTGAAAACTGGCACAAGACAGGGATGCCCTCTCTCACCACTTCTATTCAACATAGTGTTGGAAGTTCTGGCCAGGGCAATTAGGAAAGAGAAGGAAATCAAGGGTATTCAATTAGGAAAAAAGGAAGTCAAATTGTCCCTGTTTGCAGATGACGTGATAGTATATCTAGAGAACCCCATTGTCTCAGCCCAAAATCTCCTTAAGCTGATAAGCAACTTCAGCAAAGTCTCAGGATACAAAATCAATGGACAAAAATCACAAGCATTCTTATACATCAATAACAGACAAACAGAGAGCCAAATCATGAGTGAACTCCCATTCACAATTGCTTCAAAGAGAATAAAATACCTAGGAATCCAACTTCCAAGGGATGTGAAGGACCTCTTCAAGGAGAAAACTACAAACCACTGCTCAAGGAAATAAAAGAGGATACAAACAAATGGAAGAACATTCCATGCTCATGGGTAGGAAGAATCAATATCATGAAAATGGCCATCCTTCCCAAGGTAATTTACAGATTCAATGCCCTCCCCATCAAGTTACCAATGACTTTCTGCACAGAATTGGAAAAAAATACTTTAAAGTTCATATGGAACCAAAAAAGAGCCCGCATCAAAAAGTCAATCCAAAGCCAAAAGAACAAAGCTGGAGGCATCACGCTACCTGACTTCAAACTATACTACAAGGCTACAGTAACCAAAACAGCATGGTACTGGTACCAAAACAGAGATCTAGATCAATGGAACAGAACAGAGCCGTCAGAAATAATGCCACATATCTACAACAATCTGATCTTTGACAAACCTGACAAAAACAAGAAATGGAGAAAGGATTCCCTATTTAATAAATGGTGCTGGGAAAACTGGCTAGCCACATGTAGAAAGCTGAAACTGGATCCCTTCCTTACACCTTATACAAAAATCAACTCAAGATGGATTAAAGACTTAAACGTTAGACCTAAAACCATAAAAACCCTAGAAGAAAACCTAGGCAATACCATTCAGGACATAGGCATGGGCAAGGACTTCATGTCTAAAACACCAAAAGCAATGGCAACAAAAGCCAAAATTGACAAATGGGATCTAATTAAACTAAAGAGCTTCTGCACAGCAAAGGAAACTACCATCAGAGTGAACAGGCAACCTACAAAATGGGAGAAAATTTTCGCAACCTACTCATCTGACAAAGGGCTAATATCCAGAATCTACAATGAACTCCAACAAATTTACAAGAAAACATCAAACAACCCCATCAAAAAGTGGGCGAAGGACATGAACAGACACTCCTCCATAGAAGACATTTATGCAGCCAAAAAACACATGAAAAAATGCTCACCATCACTGGCCATCAGAGAAATGTAAATCAAAACCACAATGAGATACCATCTCACACCAGTTAGAATGGCAATCATTAAAAAGTCAGGAAACAACAGGTGCTGGAGAGGTTGTGGAGAAATAGGAACACTTTTACACTGTTGGTGGGACTGTAAACTAGTTCAACCCTTGTGGAAGTCACTGTGGCGATTCCTCAGGGATCTAGAACTAGAAATTCCATTTGACCCAGCCATCCCATTACTGGGTATATACCCAAAGGACTATAAATCATGCTGCTATAAAGACACATGCACACGTATGTTTATTGCGGCATTATACACAATAGCAAAGACTTGGAACCAACCCAAATGTCCAACAATGATAGACTGGATTAAGAAAATGTGGCACATATACACCATGGAATACTAGGCAGCCATAAAAAATGATGAGTTCATATCCTTTGTAGGGACATGGATGAAATTGGAAATCATCGTTCTCAGTAAGCTATCGCAAGAACAAAAAACCAAACACCACATATTCTCACTCATAGGTGGGAATTGAACAATGAGAACACGTGGACACAAGAAGGGGAACATCACACTTCGGGGACTGTTGTGGGGTGGCGGGAGGTGCAAGGGACAGCATTGGGAGATATACCTAATGTTAGATGACGAATTTTTGGGTGCAGCGCACCAGCATGGCACATGTATACACATGTAGCTTACCTGCACGTTGCGCACATGTACCATAGATCCTAAAGTATAATAATAATAATTATAATAATAATAATAATGATAAAAAGAAAAAAAATTAAAAAACAAAGAAAGGGATAAATTCCTCGACACATACACTCTCCCATGACTAAACCAGGAAGAAGTTGAATCTCTGAATAGACTAATAACAGGAGCTGAAATTGTGGCAATAATCAATAGCTTACCAACCAAAAAGAGTCCAGGATCAGATGGGTTCACAGCCGAATTCTACCAGAGGTCCAAGGAGGAACTGGAACCATTACTTCAGAAACTATTCCATTCAATAGAAAAAGAGGGAATCCTTCCTAACTCATTTTATGAGGCCAGCATCATGCTGATACCAAAGCTGGGCAGAGACACAATCAAAAAAGAGAATTTTAGACCAATATCCTTGATGAATATTGATGCAAAAATCCTCAATGAATTGCTGGCAAACCGAATCCAGCAGCACATCAGACAGCTTATCCACCATGATCAAGTGGGCTTCATCCCTGGGATGCAAGTCTGGTTCAATATACGCAAATCAATAAATGTAATCCAGCATATAAACAGAACCAAAGTCAAAAACCACATGATTATCTCAATACGTGAAGAAAAGACCTTTGACAAAATTCAACAACCCTTCATGCTAAAATCTCTCAATAAATTGGGTATTGATGGGTCGTATCTCAAAATAATAAGAGCTATTTATGACAAACCCACAGCCAATATCATACTGAATGGGCAAAAACTGGAAGCATTCACTTTGAAAACTGGCACAAGACAGGGATGCCCTCTCTCACCACTTCTATTCAACATAGTGTTGGAAGTTCTGGCCAGGGCAATTAGGCAAGAGAAGGAAATCAAGGGTATTCAATTAGGAAAAAAGGAAGTCAAATTGTCCCTGTTTGCAGATGACGTGATAGTATATATAGAAAACCCCATTGTCTCAGCAAAAAATCTCCTTAAGCTGATAAGCAACTTCAGCAAAGTCTCAGGATACAAAATCAATGGACAAAAATCACAAGCATTCTTATACATCAATAACAGACAAACAGAGAGCCAAATCATGAGTGAACTCCCATTCACAATTGCTTCAAAGAGAATAAAATACCTAGGAATCCAACTTACAAGGGATGTGAAGGACCTCTTCAAGGAGAAAACTACAAACCACTGCTCAAGGAAATAAAAGAGGATACAAACAAATGGAAGAACATTCCATGCTCATGGGTAGGAAGAGTCAATATCATGAAAATGGCCATCCTTCCCAAGGTAATTTACAGATTCAATGCCATCCCCATCAAGTTACCAATGACTTTCTTCACAGAATTGGAAAAAACTACTTTAAAGTTCATATGGAATCAAAAAAGAGCCCGCATCACCAAGTCAATCCTAAGCCAAAAGAACAAAGCTGGAGGCATCACGCTACCTGACTTCAAACTATACTACAAGGCTACAGTAACCAAAACAGCATGGTACTGGTACCAAACAGAGATATAGATCAATGGAACAGAACAGAGCCGGCAGAAATAATGCCACATATCTACAACAATCTGATCTTTGACAAACTTGACAAAAACAAGAAATGGAGAAAGGATTCCCTATTTAATAAATGGTGCTGGGAAAACTGGCTAGCCACATGTAGAAAGCTGAAACTGGATCCCTTCCTTACACCTTATACAAAAATCAACTCAAGATGGATTAAAGACTTAAACGTTAGACCTAAAACCATAAAAACCCTAGAAGAAAACCTAGGCAATACCATTCAGGACATAGGCATGGGCAAGGTCTTCATGTCTAAAACACCAAAAGCAATGGCCACAAAAGCCAAAATTGACAAATGGGATCTAATTAAACTAAAGAGCTTCTGCACAGCAAAGGAAACTACCATCAGAGTGAACAGGCAACCTACAAAATGGGAGAAAATTTTCGCAACCTACTCATCTGACAAAGGGCTAATATCCAGAATCTACAATGAACTCCAACAAATTTACAAGAAAACACCAAACAACCCCATCAAAAAGTGGGCGAAGGACATGAACAGACACTCCTCCAAAGAAGACATTTATGCAGCCAAAAAACACATGAAAAAATGCTCACCATCACTGGCCATCAGAGAAATGCAAATCAAAACCACAATGAGATACCATCTCACCCCAGTTAGAATGGCAATCATTAAAAAGTCAGGAAACAACAGGTGCTGGAGAGGATGTGGAGAAATAGGAACACTTTTACACTGTTGGTGGGACTGTAAACTAGTTCAACCCTTGTGGAAGTCACTGTGGCGATTCCTCAGGGATCTAGAACTAGAAATTCCATTTGACCCAGCCATCCCATTACTGGGTATATACCCAAAGGACTATAAATCATGCTGCTATAAAGACACATGCACACGTATGTTTATTGCGGCATTATACACAATAGCAAAGACTTGGAACCAACCCAAATGTCCAACAATGATAGACTGGATTAAGAAAATGTGGCACATATACACCATGGAATACTAGGCAGCCATAAAAAATGATGAGTTCATATCCTTTGTAGGGACATGGATGAAATTGGAAATCATCGTTCTCAGTAAACTATCGCAAGAACAAAAAACCAAACACCACATCTTCTCACTCATAGGTGGGAATTGAACAATGAGAACACGTGGACACAAGAAGGGGAACATCACACTTCGGGGACTGTTGTGGGGTGGGGGGAGGGGCGAGGGACGGCATTTGGAGATATACCTAATGCTAGATGACGAGTTGGTGGGTGCAGCGCACCAGCATGGCACATGTATACACATGTAGCTTACCTGCACTTTGCGCACATGTACCATAGAGCCTAAAGTATAATAATAATAATAATAATAATAATAATGATAAAAAGAAAAAAAATTAAAAAAAAAGAAAGGGATAAATTCCTCGACACATACACTCTCCCATGACTAAACCAGGAAGAAGTTGAATCTCTGAATAGACTAATAACAGGAGCTGAAATTGTGGCAATAATCAATAGCTTACCAACCAAAAACAGTCCAGGATCAGATGGGTTCACAGCCGAATTCTACCAGAGGTCCAAGGAGGAAGTGGAACCATTACTTCAGAAACTATTCCAATCAATAGAAAAAGAGGGATTCCTTCCTAACTCATTTTATGAGGCCAGCATCATGCTGATACCAAAGCTGGGCAGAGACACAATCAAAAAAGAGAATTTTAGACCAATATCCTTGATGAATATTGATGCAAAAATCCTCAATAAATTACTGGCAAACAGAATCCAGCAGCACATCAGAGAGCTTATCCACCATGATCAAGTGGGCTTCATCCCTGGGATGCAAGTCTGGTTCAATATACGCAAATCAATAAATGTAATCCAGCATATAAACAGAACCAAAGTCAAAAACCACATGATTATCTCAATACGTGAAGAAAAGGCCTTTGACAAAATTCAACAACCCTTCATGCTAAAAACTCTCAATAAATTGGGTATTGATGGGTCGTATCTCAAAATAATAAGAGCTATTTATGACAAACCCACAGCCAATATCATACTGAATGGGCAAAAACTGGAAGCATTCACTTTGAAAACTGGCACAAGACAGGGATGCCCTCTCTCACCACTTCTATTCAACATAGTGTTGGAAGATCTGGCCAGGGCAATTAGGAAAGAGAAGGAAATCAAGGGTATTCAATTAGGAAAAAAGGAAGTCAAATTGTCCCTGTTTGCAGATGACGTGATAGTATATCTAGAGAACCCCATTGTCTCAGCCCAAAATCTCCTTAAGCTGATAAGCAACTTCAGCAAAGTCTCAGGATACAAAATCAATGGACAAAAATCACAAGCATTCTTATACATCAATAACAGACAAACAGAGAGCCAAATCATGAGTGAACTCCCATTCACAATTGCTTCAAAGAGAATAAAATACCTAGGAATCCAACTTCCAAGGGATGTGAAGGACCTCTTCAAGGAGAAAACTACAAACCACTGCTCAAGGAAATAAAAGAGGATACAAACAAATGGAAGAACATTCCATGCTCATGGGTAGGAAGAATCAATATCATGAAAATGGCCATCCTTCCCAAGGTAATTTACAGATTCAATGCCCTCCCCATCAAGTTACCAATGACTTTCTGCACAGAATTGGAAGAAACTCCTTTAAAGTTCATATGGAACCAAAAAAGAGCCCGCATCAAAAAGTCAATCCTAAGCCAAAAGAACAAAGCTGGAGGCATCACGCTACCTGACTTCAAACTATACTACAAGGCTACAGTAACCAAAACAGCATGGTACTGGTACCAAAACAGAGATCTAGATCAATGGAACAGAACAGAACCGTCAGAAATAATGCCACATATCTACAACTATCTGATCTTTGACAAACCTGACAAAAACAAGAAATGGAGAAAGGATTCCCTATTTAATAAATGGTGCTGGGAAAACTGGCTAGCCACATGTAGAAAGCTGAAACTGGATCCCTTCCTTGCACCTTATACAAAAATCAACTCAAGATGGATTAAAGACTTAAACGTTAGACCTAAAACCATAAAAACCCTAGAAGAAAACCTAGGCAATACCATTCAGGACATAGGCATGGGCAAGGACTTCATGTCTAAAACACCAAAAGCAATGGCAACAAAAGCCAAAATTGACAAATGGGATCTAATTAAACTAAAGAGCTTCTGCACAGCAAAGGAAACTACCATCAGAGTGAACAGGCAACCTACAAAATGGGAGAAAATTTTCGCAACCTACTCATCTGACAAAGGGCTAATATCCAGAATCTACAATGAACTCCAACAAATTTACAAGAAAACACCAAACAACCCCATCAAAAAGTGGGCGAAGGACATGAACAGACACTCCTCCATAGAAGACATTTATGCAGCCAAAAAACACATGAAAAAATGCTCACCATCACTGGCCATCAGAGAAATGCAAATCAAAACCACAATGAGATACCATCTCACACCAGTTAGAATGGCAATCATTAAAAAGTCAGGAAACAACAGGTGCTGGAGAGGTTGTGGAGAAATAGGAACACTTTTACACTGTTGGTGGGACTGTAAACTAGTTCAACCCTTGTGGAAGTCACTGTGGCGATTCCTCAGGGATCTAGAACTAGAAATTCCATTTGACCCAGCCATCCCATTACTGGGTATATACCCAAAGGACTATAAATCATGCTGCTATAAAGACACATGCACACGTATGTTTATTGCAGCATTATACACAATAGCAAAGACTTGGAACCAACCCAAATGTCCAACAATGATAGACTGGATTAAAAAAATGTGGCACATATACACCATGGAATACTAGGCAGCCATAAAAAATGATGAGTTCATATCCTTTGTAGGGACATGGATGAAATTGGAAATCATCGTTCTCAGTAAGCTATCACAAGAACAAAAAACCAAACACCACATATTCTCACTCATAGGTGGGAATTGAACAATGAGAACACGTGGACACAAGAAGGGGAACATCACACTTCGGGGACTGTTGTGGGGTGGGGGGAGGTGCGAGGGACAGCATTGGGAGATATACCTAATGTTAGATGACGAATTTTTGGGTGCAGCGCACCAGCATGGCACATGTATACACATGTAGCTTACCTGCACGTTGCGCACATGTACCATAGAGCCTAAAGTATAATAATAATAATTATAATAATAATAATAATGATAAAAAGAAAAAAAATTAAAAAACAAAGAAAGGGATAAATTCCTCGACACATACACTCTCCCATGACTAAACCAGGAAGAAGTTGAATCTCTGAATAGACTAATAACAGGAGCTGAAATTGTGGCAATAATCAATAGCTTACCAACCAAAAAGAGTCCAGGATCAGATGGGTTCACAGCCGAATTCTACCAGAGGTCCAAGGAGGAACTGGAACCATTACTTCAGAAACTATTCCATTCAATAGAAAAAGAGGGAATCCTTCCTAACTCATTTTATGAGGCCAGCATCATGCTGATACCAAAGCTGGGCAGAGACACAATCAAAAAAGAGAATTTTAGACCAATATCCTTGATGAATATTGATGCAAAAATCCTCAATGAATTACTGGCAAACCGAATCCAGCAGCACATCAGACAGCTTATCCACCATGATCAAGTGGGCTTCATCCCTGGGATGTAAGTCTGGTTCAATATACGCAAATCAATAAATGTAATCCAGCATATAAACAGAACCAAAGTCAAAAACCACATGATTATCTCAATACGTGAAGAAAAGGCCTTTGACAAAATTCAACAACCCTTCATGCTAAAATCTCTCAATAAATTGGGTATTGATGGGTGGTATCTCAAAATAATAAGAGCTATTTATGACAAACCCACAGCCAATATCATACTGAATGGGCAAAAACTGGAAGCATTCACTTTGAAAACTGGCACAAGACAGGGATGCCCTCTCTCACCACTTCTATTCAACATAGTGTTGGAAGTTCTGGCCAGGGCAATTAGGCAAGAGAAGGAAATCAAGGGTATTCAATTAGGAAAAAAGGAAGTCAAATTGTCCCTGTTTGCAGATGACGTGATAGTATATACAGAAAACCCCATTGTCTCAGCAAAAAATCTCCTTAAGCTGATAAGCAAATTCAGCAAAGTCTCAGGATACAAAATCAATGGACAAAAATCACAAGCATTCTTATACATCAATAACAGACAAACAGAGAGCCAAATCATGAGTGAACTCCCATTCACAATTGCTTCAAAGAGAATAAAATACCTAGGAATCCAACTTACAAGGGATGTGAAGGACCTCTTCAAGGAGAAAACTACAAACCACTGCTCAAGGAAATAAATGAGGATACAAACAAATGGAAGAACATTCCATGCTCATGGGTAGGAAGAGTCAATATCATGAAAATGGCCATCCTTCCCAAGGTAATTTACAGATTCAATGCCATCCCCATCAAGTTACCAATGACTTTCTTCACAGAATTGGAAAAAACTACTTTAAAGTTCATATGGAATCAAAAAAGAGCCCGCATCACCAAGTCAATCCTAAGCCAAAAGAACAAAGCTGGAGGCATCACGCTACCTGACTTCAAACTATACTACAAGGCTACAGTAACCAAAACAGCATGGTACTGGTACCAAACAGAGATATAGATCAATGGAACAGAACAGAGCCGTCAGAAATAATGCCACATATCTACAACAATCTGATCTTTGACAAACTTGACAAAAACAAGAAATGGAGAAAGGATTCCCTATTTAATAAATGGTGCTGGGAAAACTGGCTAGCCACATGTAGAAAGCTGAAACTGGATCCCTTCCTTACACCTTATACAAAAATCAACTCAAGATGGATTAAAGACTTAAACGTTAGACCTAAAACCATAAAAACCCTAGAAGAAAACCTAGGCAATACCATTCAGGACATAGGCATGGGCAAGGACTTCATGTCTAAAACACCAAAAGCAATGGCCACAAAAGCCAAAATTGACAAATGGGATCTAATTAAACTAAAGAGCTTCTGCACAGCAAAGGAAACTACCATCAGAGTGAACAGGCAACCTACACAATGGGAGAAAATTTTCGCAACCTACTCATCTGACAAAGGGCTAATATCCAGAATCTACAATGAACTCCAACAAATTTACAAGAAAACACCAAACAACCCCATCAAAAAGTGGGCGAAGGACATGAACAGACACTCCTCCAAAGAAGACATTTATGCAGCCAAAAAACACATGAAAAAATGCTCACCATCACTGGCCATCAGAGAAATGCAAATCAAAACCACAATGAGATACCATCTCACACCAGTTAGAATGGCAATCATTAAAAAGTCAGGAAACAACAGGTGCTGGAGAGGATGTGGAGAAATAGGAACACTTTTACACTGTTGGTGGGACTGTAAACTAGTTCAACCCTTGTGGAAGTCACTGTGGCGATTCCTCAGGGATCTAGAACTAGAAATTCCATTTGACCCAGCCATCCCATTACTGGGTATATACCCAAAGGACTATAAATCATGCTGCTATAAAGACACATGCACACGTATGTTTATTGCGGCATTATACACAATAGCAAAGACTTGGAACCAACCCAAATGTCCAACAATGATAGACTGGATTAAGAAAATGTGGCACATATACACCATGGAATACTAGGCAGCCATAAAAAATGATGAGTTCATATCCTTTGTAGGGACATGGATGAAATTGGAAATCATCGTTCTCAGTAAACTATCGCAAGAACAAAAAACCAAACACCACATCTTCTCACTCATAGGTGGGAATTGAACAATGAGAACACGTGGACACAAGAAGGGGAACATCACACTTCGGGGACTGTTGTGGGGTGGGGGGAGGGGCGAGGGACGGCATTGGGAGATATACCTAATGCTAGATGACGAGTTGGAGGGTGCAGCGCACCAGCATGGCACATGTATACACATGTAGCGTACCTGCACGTTGCGCACATGTACCATAGAGCCTAAAGTATAATAATAATAATAATAATAATAATGATAAAAAGAAAAAAAATTAAAAAAAAAGAAAGGGATAAATTCCTCGACACATACACTCTCCCATGACTAAACCAGGAAGAAGTTGAATCTCTGAATAGACTAATAACAGGAGCTGAAATTGTGGCAATAATCAATAGCTTACCAACCAAAAAGAGTCCAGGATCAGATGGGTTCACAGCCGAATTCTACCAGAGGTCCAAGGAGGAACTGGAACCATTACTTCAGAAACTATTCCAATCAATAGAAAAAGAGGGATTCCTTCCTAACTCATTTTATGAGGCCAGCATCATGCTGATACCAAAGCTGGGCAGAGACACAATCAAAAAAGAGAATTTTAGACGAATATCCTTGATGAATATTGATGCAAAAATCCTCAATAAATTACTGGCAAACCGAATCCAGCAGCACATCAGACAGCTTATCCACCATGATCAACTGGGCATCATCCCTGGGATGCAAGTCTGGATCAATATACGCAAATCAATAAATGTAATCCAGCATATAAACAGAACCAAAGTCAAAAACCACATGATTATCTCAATACGTGAAGAAAAGGCCTTTGACAAAATTCAACAACCCTTCATGCTAAAAACTCTCAATAAATTGGGTATTGATGGGTCGTATCTCAAAATAATAAGAGCTATTTATGACAAACCCACAGCCAATATCATGCTGAATGGGCAAATACTGGAAGCATTCACTTTGAAAACTGGCACAAGACAGGGATGCCCTCTCTCACCACTTCTATTGAACATAGTGTTGGAAGTTCTGGCCAGGGCAATTAGGCAAGAGAAGGAAATCAAGGGTATTCAATTAGGAAAAAAAGAAGTCAAATTGTCCCTGTTTGCAGATGACGTGATAGTATATCTAGAAAACCCCATTGTCTCAGCCCAAAATGTCCTTAAGCTGATAAGCAACTTCAGCAAAGTCTCAGGATACAAAATCAGTGGAGAAAAATCACAAGCATTCTTATACATCAATAACAGACAAACAGATAGCCAAATCATGAGTGAACTCCCATTCACAATTGCTTCAAAGAGAATAAAATACCTAGGAATCCAACTTCCAAGGGATGTGAAGGACCTCTTCAAGGAGAAAACTACAAACCACTGCTCAAGGAAATAAAAGAGGATACAAACAAATGGAAGAACATTCCACGCTCATGGGTAGGAAGAATCAATATCATGAAAATGGCCATCCTTCCCAAGGTAATTTACAGATTCAATGCCATCCCCATCAAGTTACCAATGACTTTCTTCACAGAATTGGAAAAACCTACTTTAAAGTTCATATGGAACCAAAAAAGAGCCCGCATCACCAAGTCAATCCTAAGCCAAAAGAACAAAGCTGGAGGCATCACGCTACCTGACTTCAAACTATACTACAAGGCTACAGTAACCAAAACAGCATGGTACTGGTACCAAACAGAGATATAGATCAATGGAACAGAACAGAGCCGTCAGAAATAATGCCACATATCTACAACAATCTGATCTTTGACAAACTTGACAAAAACAAGAAATGGAGAAAGGATTCCCTATTTAATAAATGGTGCTGGGAAAACTGGCTAGCCACATGTAGAAAGCTGAAACTGGATCCCTTCCTTACACCTTATACAAAAATCAACTCAAGATGGATTAAAGACTTAAACGTTAGACCTAAAACCATAAAAACCCTAGAAGAAAACCTAGGCAATACCATTCAGGACATAGGCATGGGCAAGGACTTCATGTCTAAAACACCAAAAGCAATGGCAACAAAAGCCAAAATTGACAAATGGGATCTAATTAAACTAAAGAGCTTCTGCACAGCAAAGGAAACTACCATCAGAGTGAACAGGCAACCTACACAATGGGAGAAAATTTTCGCAACCTACTCATCTGACAAAGGGCTAATATCCAGAATCTACAATGAACTCCAACAAATTTACAAGAAAACACCAAACAACCCCATCAAAAAGTGGGCGAAGGACATGAACAGACACTCCTCCAAAGAAGACATTTATGCAGCCAAAAAACACATGAAAAAATGCTCACCATCACTGGCCATCAGAGAAATGCAAATCAAAACCACAATGAGATACCATCTCACACCAGTTAGAATGGCAATCATTAAAAAGTCAGGAAACAACAGGTGCTGGAGAGGATGTGGAGAAATAGGAACACTTTTACACTGTTGGTGGGACTGTAAACTAGTTCAACCCTTGTGGAAGTCACTGTGGCGATTCCTCAGGGATCTAGAACTAGAAATTCCATTTGACCCAGCCATCCCATTACTGGGTATATACCCAAAGGACTATAAATCATGCTGCTATAAAGACACATGCACACGTATGTTTATTGCGGCATTATACACAATAGCATAGACTTGGAACCAACCCAAATGTCCAACAATGATAGACTGGATTAAGAAAATGTGGCACATATACACCATGGAATACTAGGCAGCCATAAAAAATGATGAGTTCATATCCTTTGTAGGGACATGGATGAAATTGGAAATCATCGTTCTCAGTAAACTATCGCAAGAACAAAAAACCAAACACCACATCTTCTCACTCATAGGTGGGAATTGAACAATGAGAACACGTGGACACAAGAAGGGGAACATCACACTTCGGGGACTGTTGTGGGGTGGGGGGAGGGGCGAGGGACAGCATTGGGAGATATACCTAATGCTAGATGACGAGTTGGTGGGTGCAGCGCACCAGCATGGCACATGTATACACATGTAGCTTACCTTCACGTTGCGCACATGTACCATAGAGCCTAAAGTATAATAATAATAATAATAATAATAATAATAATAATAATGATAAAAAGAAAAAAAATTAAAAATAAAAGAAAGAGATAAATTCCTCGACACATACACTCTCCCATGACTAAACCAGGAAGAAGTTGAATCTCTGAATAGACTAATAACAGGAGCTGAAATTGTGGCAATAATCAATAGCTTACCAACCAAAAAGAGTCCAGGATCAGATGGGTTCACAGCCGAATTCTACCAGAGGTCCAAGGAGGAACTGGAACCATTACTTCAGAAACTATTCCAATCAATAGAAAAAGAGGGAATCCTTCCTAACTCATTTTATGAGGCCAGCATCATGCTGCTACCAAAGCTGGGCAGAGACACAATCAAAAAAGAGAATTTTAGACGAATATCCTTGATGAATATTGATGCAAAAATCCTCAATAAATTACTGGCAAACCGAATCCAGCAGCACATCAGACAGCTTATCCACCATGATCAAGTGGGCTTCATCCCTGGGATGCAAGTCTGGTTCAATATACGCAAATCAATAAATGTAATAAAGCATATAAACAGAACCAAAGTCAAAAACCACATGATTATCTCAATACGTGAAGAAACGGCCTTTGACAAAATTCAACAACCCTTCATGCTAAAAACTCTCAATAAATTGGGTATTGATGGGTCGTATCTCAAAATAATAAGAGCTATTTATGACAAACCCACAGCCAATATCATACTGAATGGGCAAAAACTGGAAGCATTCACTTTGAAAACTGGCACAAGACAGGGATGCCCTCTCTCACCACTTCTATTCAACATAGTGTTGGAAGTTCTGGCCAGGGCAATTAGGCAAGAGAAGGAAATCAAGGGTATTCAATTAGGAAAAAAAGAAGTCAAATTGTCCCTGTTTGCAGATGATGTGATAGTATATCTAGAAAACCCCATTGTCTCAGCCCAAAATCTCCTTAAGCTGATAAGCAACTTCAGCAAAGTCTCAGGATGCAAAATCAATGGACAAAAATCACAAGCATTCTTATACATCAATAACAGACAAACAGAGAGCCAAATCATGAGTGAACTCCCATTCACAATTGCTTCAAAGAGAATAAAATACCTAGGAATCCAACTTCCAAGGGATGTGAAGGACCTCTTCAAGGAGAAAACTACAAACCACTGCTCAAGGAAATAAAAGAGGATACAAACAAATGGAAGAACATTCCACGCTCATGGGTAGGAAGAATCAATATCATGAAAATGGCCATCCTTCCCAAGGTAATTTACAGATTCAATGCCATCCCCATCAAGTTACCAATGACTTTCTTCACAGAATTGGAAAAACCTACTTTAAAGTTCATATGGAACCAAAAAAGAGCCCGCATCACCAAGTCAATCCTAAGCCAAAAGAACAAAGCTGGAGGCATCACGCTACCTGACTTCAAACTATACTACAAGGCTACAGTAACCAAAACAGCATGGTACTGGTACCAAACAGAGATATAGATCAATGGAACAGAACAGAGCCGTCAGAAATAATGCCACATATCTACAACAATCTGATCTTTGACAAACTTGACAAAAACAAGAAATGGAGAAAGGATTCCCTATTTAATAAATGGTGCTGGGAAAACTGGCTAGCCACATGTAGAAAGCTGAAACTGGATCCCTTCCTTACACCTTATACAAAAATCAACTCAAGATGGATTAAAGACTTAAACGTTAGACCTAAAACCATAAAAACCCTAGAAGAAAACCTAGGCAATACCATTCAGGACATAGGCATGGGCAAGGACTTCATGTCTAAAACACCAAAAGCAATGGCCACAAAAGCCAAAATTGACAAATGGGATCTAATTAAACTAAAGAGCTTCTGCACAGCAAAGGAAACTACCATCAGAGTTTACAGGCAACCTACACAATGGGAGAAAATTTTCGCAACCTACTCATCTGACAAAGGGCTAATATCCAGAATCTACAATGAACTCCAACAAATTTACAAGAAAACACCAAACAACCCCATCAAAAAGTGGGCGAAGGACATGAACAGACACTCCTCCAAAGAAGACATTTATGCAGCCAAAAAACACATGAAAAAATGCTCACCATCACTGGCCATCAGAGAAATGCAAATCAAAACCACAATGAGATACCATCTCACACCAGTTAGAATGGCAATCATTAAAAAGTCAGGAAACAACAGGTGCTGGAGAGGATGTGGAGAAATAGGAACACTTTTACACTGTTGGTGGGACTGTAAACTAGTTCAACCCTTGTGGAAGTCACTGTGGCGATTCCTCAGGGATCTAGAACTAGAAATTCCATTTGACCCAGCCATCCCATTACTGGGTATATACCCAAAGGACTATAAATCATGCTGCTATAAAGACACATGCACACGTATGTTTATTGCGGCATTATACACAATAGCAAAGACTTGGAACCAACCCAAATGTCCAACAATGATAGACTGGATTAAGAAAATGTGGCACATATACACCATGGAATACTAGGCAGCCATAAAAAATGATGAGTTCATATCCTTTGTAGGGACATGGATGAAATTGGAAATCATCGTTCTCAGTAAACTATCACAAGAACAAAAAACCAAACACCACATCTTCTCACTCATAGGTGGGAATTGAACAATGAGAACACGTGGACACAAGAAGGGGAACATCACACTTCGGGGACTGTTGTGGGGTGGGGGGAGGGGCGAGGGACCGCATTGGGAGATATACCTAATGCTAGATGACGAGTTGGTGGGTGCAGCGCACCAGCATGGCACATGTATACACATGTAGCTTACCTGCACGTTGCGCACATGTACCATAGAGCCTAAAGTATAATAATAATAATAATAATAATAATAATAATGATAAAAAGAAAAAAAATTAAAAAAAAAAGAAAGGGATAAATTCCTCGACACATACACTCTCCCATGACTAAACCAGGAAGAAGTTGAATCTCTGAATAGACTAATAACAGGAGCTGAAATTGTGGCCATAATCAATAGCTTACCAACCAAAAAGAGTCCAGGATCAGATGGGTTCACAGCCGAATTCTACCAGAGGTCCAAGGAGGAACTGGAACCATTACTTCAGAAACTATTCCAATCAATAGAAAAAGAGGGTATCCTTCCTAACTCATTTTATGAGGCCAGCATCATGCTGCTACCAAAGCTGGGCAGAGACACAATCAAAAAAGAGGATTTTAGACCAATATCCTTGATGAATATTGATGCAAAAATCCTCAATAAATTACTGGCAAACCGAATCCAGTAGCACATCAGACAGCTTATCCACCATGATCAAGTGGGCTTCATCCCTGGGATGCAAGTCTGGTTCAATATACGCAAATCAATAAATGTAATCCAGCATATAAACAGAACCAAAGTCAAAAACCACATGATTATCTCAATACGTGAAGAAACGGCCTTTGACAAAATTCAACAACCCTTCATGCTAAAAACTCTCAATAAATTGGGTATTGATGGGTCGTATCTCAAAATAATAAGAGCTATTTATGACAAACCCACAGCCAATATCATACTGAATGGGCAAAAACTGGAAGCATTCACTTTGAAAACTGGCACAAGACAGGGATGCCCTCTCTCAACACTTCTGTTCAACATAGTGTTGGAAGTTCTGGCCAGGGCAATTAGGCAAGAGAAGGAAATCAAGGGTATTCAATTAGGGAAAAAAGAAGTCAAATTGTCCCTGTTTGCAGATGACGTGTTAGTATATCTAGAAAACCCCATTGTCTCAGCCCAAAATCTCCTTAAGCTGATAAGCAACTTCAGCAAAGTCTCAGGATACAAAATCAATGGACAAAAATCACAAGCATTCTTATACATCAATAACAGACAAACAGAGAGCCAAATCATGAGTGAACTCCCATTCACAATTGCTTCAAAGAGAATAAAATACCTAGGAATCCAACTTCCAAGGGATGTGAAGGACCTCTTCAAGGAGAAAACTACAAACCACTGCTCAAGGAAATAAAAGAGGATACAAACAAATGGAAGAACATTCCATGCTCATGGGTAGGAAGAATCAATATCATGAAAATGGCCATCCTTCCCAAGGTAATTTACAGATTCAATGCCCTCCCCATCAAGTTACCAATGACTTTCTGCACAGAATTGGAAAAAACTACTTTAAAGTTCATATGGAACCAAAAAAGAGCCCGCATCAAAAAGTCAATCCTAAGCCAAAAGAACAAAGCTGGAGGCATCACGCTACCTGACTTCAAACTATACTACAAGGCTACAGTAACCAAAACAGCATGGTACTGGTACCAAAACAGAGATCTAGATCAATGGAACAGAACAGAGCCGTTAGAAATAATGCCACATATCTACAACAATCTGATCTTTGACAAACCTGACAAAAACAAGAAATGGAGAAAGGATTCCCTATTTAATAAATGGTGCTGGGAAAACTGGCTAGCCACATGTAGAAAGCTGAAACTGGATCCCTTCCTTACACCTTATACAAAAATCAACTCAAGATGGATTAAAGACTTAAACGTTAGACCTAAAACCATAAAAACCCTAGAAGAAAACCTAGGCAATACCATTCAGGACATAGGCATGGGCAAGGACTTCATGTCTAAAACACCAAAAGCAATGGCAACAAAAGCCAAAATTGACAAATGGGATCTAATTAAACTAAAGAGCTTCTGCACAGCAAAGGAAACTACCATCAGAGTGAACAGGCAACCTACACAATGGGAGAAAATTTTCGCAACCTACTCATCTGACAAAGGGCTAATATCCAGAATCTACAATGAACTCCAACAAATTTACAAGAAAACACCAAACAACCCCATCAAAAAGTGGGCGAAGGACATGAACAGACACTCCTCCATAGAAGACATTTATGCAGCCAAAAAACACATGAAAAAATGCTCACCATCACTGGCCATCAGAGAAATGTAAATCAAAACCACAATGAGATACCATCTCACACCAGTTAGAATGGCAATCATTAAAAAGTCAGGAAACAACAGGTGCTGGAGAGGTTGTGGAGAAATAGGAACACTTTTACACTGTTGGTGGGACTGTAAACTAGTTCAACCCTTGTGGAAGTCACTGTGGCGATTCCTCAGGGATCTAGAACTAGAAATTCCATTTGACCCAGCCATCCCATTACTGGGTATATACCCAAAGGACTATAAATCATGCTGCTATAAAGACACATGCACACGTATGTTTATTGCGGCATTATACACAATAGCAAAGACTTGGAACCAACCCAAATGTCCAACAATGATAGACTGGATTAAGAAAATGTGGCACATATACACTATGGAATACTAGGCAGCCATAAAAAATGATGAGTTCATGTCCTTTGTAGGGACATGGATGAAATTGGAAATCATCGTTCTCAGTAAGCTATCGCAAGAACAAAAAACCAAACACCACATATTCTCACTCATAGGTGGGAATTGAACAATGAGAACACGTGGACACAAGAAGGGGAACATCACACTTCGGGGACTGTTGTGGGGTGGGGGGAGGTGCGAGGGACAGCATTGGGAGATATACCTAATGTTAGATGACGAATTTTTGGGTGCAGCGCACCAGCATGGCACATGTATACACATGTAGCTTACCTGCACGTTGCGCACATGTACCATAGAGCCTAAAGTATAATAATAATAATTATAATAATAATAATAATGATAAAAAGAAAAAAAATTAAAAAACAAAGAAAGGGATAAATTCCTCGACACATACACTCTCCCATGACTAAACCAGGAAGAAGTTGAATCTCTGAATAGACTAATAACAGGAGCTGAAATTGTGGCAATAATCAATAGCTTACCAACCAAAAAGAGTCCAGGATCAGATGGGTTCACAGCCGAATTCTACCAGAGGTCCAAGGAGGAACTGGAACCATTACTTCAGAAACTATTCCATTCAATAGAAAAAGAGGGAATCCTTCCTAACTCATTTTATGAGGCCAGCATCATGCTGATAACAAAGCTGGGCAGAGACACAATCAAAAAAGAGAATTTTAGACCAATATCCTTGATGAATATTGATGCAAAAATCCTCAATGAATTGCTGGCAAACCGAATCCAGCAGCACATCAGACAGCTTATCCACCATGATCAAGTGGGCTTCATCCCTGGGATGCAAGTCTGGTTCAATATACGCAAATCAATAAATGTAATCCAGCATATAAACAGAACCAAAGTCAAAAACCACATGATTATCTCAATACGTGAAGAAAAGGCCTTTGACAAAATTCAACAACCCTTCATGCTAAAATCTCTCAATAAATTGGGTATTGATGGGTCGTATCTCAAAATAATAAGAGCTATTTATGACAAACCCACAGCCAATATCATACTGAATGGGCAAAAACTGGAAGCATTCACTTTGAAAACTGGCACAAGACAGGGATGCCCTCTCTCACCACTTCTATTCAACATAGTGTTGGAAGTTCTGGCCAGGGCAATTAGGCAAGAGAAGGAAATCAAGGGTATTCAATTAGGAAAAAAGGAAGTCAAATTGTCCCTGTTTGCAGATGACGTGATAGTATATATAGAAAACCCCATTGTCTCAGCAAAAATCTCCTTAAGCTGATAAGCAACTTCAGCAAAGTCTCAGGATACAAAATCAATGGACAAAAATCACAAGCATTCTTATACATCAATAACAGACAAACAGAGAGCCAAATCATGAGTGAACTCCCATTCACAATTGCTTCAAAGAGAATAAAATACCTAGGAATCCAACTTCCAAGGGATGTGA
Organism: Pongo abelii; assembly: GCF_028885655.2. Classification (NCBI taxonomy): domain Eukaryota; kingdom Metazoa; phylum Chordata; class Mammalia; order Primates; family Hominidae; genus Pongo; species Pongo abelii. The sequence goes on from NC_071997.2 coordinate 4,821,516, forward strand.
AGGACCTCTTCAAGGAGAAAACTACAAACCACTGCTCAAGGAAATAAAAGAGGATACAAACAAATGGAAGAACATTCCATGCTCATGGGTAGGAAGAGTCAATATCATGAAAATGGCCATCCTTCCCAAGGTAATTTACAGATTCAATGCCATCCCCATCAAGTTACCAATGACTTTCTTCACAGAATTGGAAAAAACTACTTTAAAGTTCATATGGAATCAAAAAAGAGCCCGCATCACCAAGTCAATCCTAAGCCAAAAGAACAAAGCTGGAGGCATCACGCTACCTGACTTCAAACTATACTACAAGGCTACAGTAACCAAAACAGCATGGTACTGGTACCAAACAGAGATATAGATCAATGGAACAGAACAGAGCCGTCAGAAATAATGCCACATATCTACAACAATCTGATCTTTGACAAACTTGACAAAAACAAGAAATGGAGAAAGGATTCCCTATTTAATAAATGGTGCTGGGAAAACTGGCTAGCCACATGTAGAAAGCTGAAACTGGATCCCTTCCTTACACCTTATACAAAAATCAACTCAAGATGGATTAAAGACTTAAACGTTAGACCTAAAACCATAAAAACCCTAGAAGAAAACCTAGGCAATACCATTCAGGACATAGGCATGGGCAAGGACTTCATGTCTAAAACACCAAAAGCAATGGCCACAAAAGCCAAAATTGACAAATGGGATCTAATTAAACTAAAGAGCTTCTGCACAGCAAAGGAAACTACCATCAGAGTGAACAGGCAACCTACACAATGGGAGAAAATTTTCGCAACCTACTCATCTGACAAAGGGCTAATATCCAGAATCTACAATGAACTCCAACAAATTTACAAGAAAACACCAAACAACCCCATCAAAAAGTGGGCGAAGGACATGAACAGACACTCCTCCAAAGAAGACATTTATGCAGCCAAAAAACACATGAAAAAATGCTCACCATCACTGGCCATCAGAGAAATGCAAATCAAAACCACAATGAGATACCATCTCACACCAGTTAGAATGGCAATCATTAAAAAGTCAGGAAACAACAGGTGCTGGAGAGGATGTGGAGAAATAGGAACACTTTTACACTGTTGGTGGGACTGTAAACTAGTTCAACCCTTGTGGAAGTCACTGTGGCGATTCCTCAGGGATCTAGAACTAGAAATTCCATTTGACCCAGCCATCCAATTACTGGGTATATACCCAAAGGACTATAAATCATGCTGCTATAAAGACACATGCACACGTATGTTTATTGCGGCATTATACACAATAGCAAAGACTTGGAACCAACCCAAATGTCCAACAATGATAGACTGGATTAAGAAAATGTGGCACATATACACCATGGAATACTAGGCAGCCATAAAAAATGATGAGTTCATATCCTTTGTAGGGACATGGATGAAATTGGAAATCATCGTTCTCAGTAAACTATCGCAAGAACAAAAAACCAAACACCACATCTTCTCACTCATAGGTGGGAATTGAACAATGAGAACACGTGGACACAAGAAGGGGAACATCACACTTCGGGGACTGTTGTGGGGTGGGGGGAGGGGCGAGGGACAGCATTGGGAGATATACCTAATGCTAGATGACGAGTTGGTGGGTGCAGCGCACCAGCATGGCACATGTATACACATGTAGCTTACCTTCACGTTGCGCACATGTACCATAGAGCCTAAAGTATAATAATAATAATAATAATAATAATAATAATGATAAAAAGAAAAAGAATTAAAAATAAAAGAAAGAGATAAATTCCTCGACACATACACTCTCCCATGACTAAACCAGGAAGAAGTTGAATCTCTGAATAGACTAATAACAGGAGCTGAAATTGTGGCAATAATCAATAGCTTACCAACCAAAAAGAGTCCAGGATCAGATGGGTTCACAGCCGAATTCTACCAGAGGTCCAAGGAGGAACTGGAACCATTACTTCAGAAACTATTCCAATCAATAGAAAAAGAGGGAATCCTTCCTAACTCATTTTATGAGGCCAGCATCATGCTGCTACCAAAGCTGGGCAGAGACACAATCAAAAAAGAGAATTTTAGACCAATATCCTTGATGAATATTGATGCAAAAATCCTCAATAAATTACTGGCAAACCGAATCCAGCAGCACATCAGACAGCTTATCCACCATGATCAAGTGGGCTTCATCCCTGGGATGCAAGTCTGGTTCAATATACGCAAATCAATAAATGTAATAAAGCATATAAACAGAACCAAAGTCAAAAACCACATGATTATCTCAATACGTGAAGAAACGGCCTTTGACAAAATTCAACAACCCTTCATGCTAAAAACTCTCAATAAATTGGGTATTGATGGGTCGTATCTCAAAATAATAAGAGCTATTTATGACAAACCCACAGCCAATATCATACTGAATGGGCAAAAACTGGAAGCATTCACTTTGAAAACTGGCACAAGACAGGGATGCCCTCTCTCACCACTTCTATTCAACATAGTGTTGGAAGTTCTGGCCAGGGCAATTAGGCAAGAGAAGGAAATCAAGGGTATTCAATTAGGAAAAAAAGAAGTCAAATTGTCCCTGTTTGCAGATGACGTGATAGTATATCTAGAAAACCCCATTGTCTCAGCCCAAAATCTCCTTAAGCTGATAAGCAACTTCAGCAAAGTCTCAGGATGCAAAATCAATGGACAAAAATCACAAGCATTCTTATACATCAATAACAGACAAACAGAGAGCCAAATTATGAGTGAACTCCCATTCACAATTGCTTCAAAGAGAATAAAATACCTAGGAATCCAACTTCCAAGGGATGTGAAGGACCTCTTCAAGGAGAAAACTACAAACCACTGCTCAAGGAAATAAAAGAGGATACAAACAAATGGAAGAACATTCCACGCTCATGGGTAGGAAGAATCAATATCATGAAAATGGCCATCCTTCCCAAGGTAATTTACAGATTCAATGCCATCCCCATCAAGTTACCAATGACTTTCTTCACAGAATTGGAAAAACCTACTTTAAAGTTCATATGGAACCAAAAAAGAGCCCGCATCACCAAGTCAATCCTAAGCCAAAAGAACAAAGCTGGAGGCATCACGCTACCTGACTTCAAACTATACTACAAGGCTACAGTAACCAAAACAGCATGGTACTGGTACCAAACAGAGATATAGATCAATGGAACAGAACAGAGCCGTCAGAAATAATGCCACATATCTACAACAATCTGATCTTTGACAAACTTGACAAAAACAAGAAATGGAGAAAGGATTCCCTATTTAATAAATGGTGCTGGGAAAACTGGCTAGCCACATGTAGAAAGCTGAAACTGGATCCCTTCCTTACACCTTATACAAAAATCAACTCAAGATGGATTAAAGACTTAAACGTTAGACCTAAAACCATAAAAACCCTAGAAGAAAACCTAGGCAATACCATTCAGGACATAGGCATGGGCAAGGACTTCATGTCTAAAACACCAAAAGCAATGGCCACAAAAGCCAAAATTGACAAATGGGATCTAATTAAACTAAAGAGCTTCTGCACAGCAAAGGAAACTACCATCAGAGTGAACAGGCAACCTACACAATGGGAGAAAATTTTCGCAACCTACTCATCTGAAAAAGGGCTAATATCCAGAATCTACAATGAACTCCAACAAATTTACAAGAAAACACCAAACAACCCCATCAAAAAGTGGGCGAAGGACATGAACAGACACTCCTCCAAAGAAGACATTTATGCAGCCAAAAAACACATGAAAAAATGCTCACCATCACTGGCCATCAGAGAAATGCAAATCAAAACCACAATGAGATACCATCTCACACCAGTTAGAATGGCAATCATTAAAAAGTCAGGAAACAACAGGTGCTGGAGAGGATGTGGAGAAATAGGAACACTTTTACACTGTTGGTGGGACTGTAAACTAGTTCAACCCTTGTGGAAGTCACTGTGGCGATTCCTCAGGGATCTAGAACTAGAAATTCCATTTGACCCAGCCATCCCATTACTGGGTATATACCCAAAGGACTATAAATCATGCTGCTATAAAGACACATGCACACGTATGTTTATTGCGGCATTATACACAATAGCAAAGACTTGGAACCAACCCAAATGTCCAACAATGATAGACTGGATTAAGAAAATGTGGCACATATACACCATGGAATACTAGGCAGCCATAAAAAATGATGAGTTCATATCCTTTGTAGGGACATGGATGAAATTGGAAATCATCGTTCTCAGTAAACTATCACAAGAACAAAAAACCAAACACCACATCTTCTCACTCATAGGTGGGAATTGAACAATGAGAACACGTGGACACAAGAAGGGGAACATCACACTTCGGGGACTGTTGTGGGGTGGGGGGAGGGGCGAGGGACCGCATTGGGAGATATACCTAATGCTAGATGACGAGTTGGTGGGTGCAGCGCACCAGCATGGCACATGTATACACATGTAGCTTACCTGCACGTTGCGCACATGTACCATAGAGCCTAAAGTATAATAATAATAATAATAATAATAATAATAATAATGATAAAAAGAAAAAAAATTAAAAAAAAAAGAAAGGGATAAATTCCTCGACACATACACTCTCCCATGACTAAACCAGGAAGAAGTTGAATCTCTGAATAGACTAATAACAGGAGCTGAAATTGTGGCCATAATCAATAGCTTACCAACCAAAAAGAGTCCAGGATCAGATGGGTTCACAGCCGAATTCTACCAGAGGTCCAAGGAGGAACTGGAACCATTACTTCAGAAACTATTCCAATCAATAGAAAAAGAGGGTATCCTTCCTAACTCATTTTATGAGGCCAGCATCATGCTGCTACCAAAGCTGGGCAGAGACACAATCAAAAAAGAGGATTTTAGACCAATATCCTTGATGAATATTGATGCAAAAATCCTCAATAAATTACTGGCAAACCGAATCCAGTAGCACATCAGACAGCTTATCCACCATGATCAAGTGGGCTTCATCCCTGGGATGCAAGTCTGGTTCAATATACGCAAATCAATAAATGTAATCCAGCATATAAACAGAACCAAAGTCAAAAACCACATGATTATCTCAATACGTGAAGAAACGGCCTTTGACAAAATTCAACAACCCTTCATGCTAAAAACTCTCAATAAATTGGGTATTGATGGGTCGTATCTCAAAATAATAAGAGCTATTTATGACAAACCCACAGCCAATATCATACTGAATGGGCAAAAACTGGAAGCATTCACTTTGAAAACTGGCACAAGACAGGGATGCCCTCTCTCAACACTTCTGTTCAACATAGTGTTGGAAGTTCTGGCCAGGGCAATTAGGCAAGAGAAGGAAATCAAGGGTATTCAATTAGGGAAAAAAGAAGTCAAATTGTCCCTGTTTGCAGATGACGTGATAGTATATCTAGAAAACCCCATTGTCTCAGCCCAAAATCTCCTTAAGCTGATAAGCAACTTCAGCAAAGTCTCAGGATACAAAATCAATGGACAAAAATCACAAGCATTCTTATACATCAATAACAGACAAACAGAGAGCCAAATCATGAGTGAACTCCCATTCACAATTGCTTCAAAGAGAATAAAATACCTAGGAATCCAACTTCCAAGGGATGTGAAGGACCTCTTCAAGGAGAAAACTACAAACCACTGCTCAAGGAAATAAAAGAGGATACAAACAAATGGAAGAACATTCCATGCTCATGGGTAGGAAGAATCAATATCATGAAAATGGCCATCCTTCCCAAGGTAATTTACAGATTCAATGCCCTCCCCATCAAGTTACCAATGACTTTCTGCACAGAATTGGAAAAAACTACTTTAAAGTTCATATGGAACCAAAAAAGAGCCCGCATCAAAAAGTCAATCCTAAGCCAAAAGAACAAAGCTGGAGGCATCACGCTACCTGACTTCAAACTATACTACAAGGCTACAGTAACCAAAACAGCATGGTACTGGTACCAAAACAGAGATCTAGATCAATGGAACAGAACAGAGCCGTTAGAAATAATGCCACATATCTACAACAATCTGATCTTTGACAAACCTGACAAAAACAAGAAATGGAGAAAGGATTCCCTATTTAATAAATGGTGCTGGGAAAACTGGCTAGCCACATGTAGAAAGCTGAAACTGGATCCCTTCCTTACACCTTATACAAAAATCAACTCAAGATGGATTAAAGACTTAAACGTTAGACCTAAAACCATAAAAACCCTAGAAGAAAACCTAGGCAATACCATTCAGGACATAGGCATGGGCAAGGACTTCATGTCTAAAACACCAAAAGCAATGGCAACAAAAACCAAAATTGACAAATGGGATCTAATTAAACTAAAGAGCTTCTGCACAGCAAAGGAAACTACCATCAGAGTGAACAGGCAACCTACACAATGGGAGAAAATTTTCGCAACCTACTCATCTGACAAAGGGCTAATATCCAGAATCTACAATGAACTCCAACAAATTTACAAGAAAACACCAAACAACCCCATCAAAAAGTGGGCGAAGGACATGAACAGACACTCCTCCATAGAAGACATTTATGCAGCCAAAAAACACATGAAAAAATGCTCACCATCACTGGCCATCAGAGAAATGTAAATCAAAACCACAATGAGATACCATCTCACACCAGTTAGAATGGCAATCATTAAAAAGTCAGGAAACAACAGGTGCTGGAGAGGTTGTGGAGAAATAGGAACACTTTTACACTGTTGGTGGGACTGTAAACTAGTTCAACCCTTGTGGAAGTCACTGTGGCGATTCCTCAGGGATCTAGAACTAGAAATTCCATTTGACCCAGCCATCCCATTACTGGGTATATACCCAAAGGACTATAAATCATGCTGCTATAAAGACACATGCACACGTATGTTTATTGCGGCATTATACACAATAGCAAAGACTTGGAACCAACCCAAATGTCCAACAATGATAGACTGGATTAAGAAAATGTGGCACATATACACTATGGAATACTAGGCAGCCATAAAAAATGATGAGTTCATGTCCTTTGTAGGGACATGGATGAAATTGGAAATCATCGTTCTCAGTAAGCTATCGCAAGAACAAAAAACCAAACACCACATATTCTCACTCATAGGTGGGAATTGAACAATGAGAACACGTGGACACAAGAAGGGGAACATCACACTTCGGGGACTGTTGTGGGGTGGGGGGAGGTGCGAGGGACAGCATTGGGAGATATACCTAATGTTAGATGACGAATTTTTGGGTGCAGCGCACCAGCATGGCACATGTATACACATGTAGCTTACCTGCACGTTGCGCACATGTACCATAGAGCCTAAAGTATAATAATAATAATTATAATAATAATAATAATGATAAAAAGAAAAAAAATTAAAAAACAAAGAAAGGGATAAATTCCTCGACACATACACTCTCCCATGACTAAACCAGGAAGAAGTTGAATCTCTGAATAGACTAATAACAGGAGCTGAAATTGTGGCAATAATCAATAGCTTACCAACCAAAAAGAGTCCAGGATCAGATGGGTTCACAGCCGAATTCTACCAGAGGTCCAAGGAGGAACTGGAACCATTACTTCAGAAACTATTCCATTCAATAGAAAAAGAGGGAATCCTTCCTAACTCATTTTATGAGGCCAGCATCATGCTGATAACAAAGCTGGGCAGAGACACAATCAAAAAAGAGAATTTTAGACCAATATCCTTGATGAATATTGATGCAAAAATCCTCAATGAATTGCTGGCAAACCGAATCCAGCAGCACATCAGACAGCTTATCCACCATGATCAAGTGGGCTTCATCCCTGGGATGCAAGTCTGGTTCAATATACGCAAATCAATAAATGTAATCCAGCATATAAACAGAACCAAAGTCAAAAACCACATGATTATCTCAATACGTGAAGAAAAGGCCTTTGACAAAATTCAACAACCCTTCATGCTAAAATCTCTCAATAAATTGGGTATTGATGGGTCGTATCTCAAAATAATAAGAGCTATTTATGACAAACCCACAGCCAATATCATACTGAATGGGCAAAAACTGGAAGCATTCACTTTGAAAACTGGCACAAGACAGGGATGCCCTCTCTCACCACTTCTATTCAACATAGTGTTGGAAGTTCTGGCCAGGGCAATTAGGCAAGAGAAGGAAATCAAGGGTATTCAATTAGGAAAAAAGGAAGTCAAATTGTCCCTGTTTGCAGATGACGTGATAGTATATATAGAAAACCCCATTGTCTCAGCAAAAATCTCCTTAAGCTGATAAGCAACTTCAGCAAAGTCTCAGGATACAAAATCAATGGACAAAAATCACAAGCATTCTTATACATCAATAACAGACAAACAGAGAGCCAAATCATGAGTGAACTCCCATTCACAATTGCTTCAAAGAGAATAAAATACCTAGGAATCCAACTTACAAGGGATGTGAAGGACCTCTTCAAGGAGAAAACTACAAACCACTGCTCAAGGAAATAAAAGAGGATACAAACAAATGGAAGAACATTCCATGCTCATGGGTAGGAAGAGTCAATAACATGAAAATGGCCATCCTTCCCAAGGTAATTTACAGATTCAATGCCATCCCCATCAAGTTACCAATGACTTTCTTCACAGAATTGGAAAAAACTACTTTAAAGTTCATATGGAATCAAAAAAGAGCCCGCATCACCAAGTCAATCCTAAGCCAAAAGAACAAAGCTGGAGGCATCACGCTACCTGACTTCAAACTATACTACAAGGCTACAGTAACCAAAACAGCATGGTACTGGTACCAAACAGAGATATAGATCAATGGAACAGAACAGAGCCGTCAGAAATAATGCCACATATCTACAACAATCTGATCTTTGACAAACTTGACAAAAACAAGAAATGGAGAAAGGATTCCCTATTTAATAAATGGTGCTGGGAAAACTGGCTAGCCACATGTAGAAAGCTGAAACTGGATCCCTTCCTTACACCTTATACAAAAATCAACTCAAGATGGATTAAAGACTTAAACGTTAGACCTAAAACCATAAAAACCCTAGAAGAAAACCTAGGCAATACCATTCAGGACATAGGCATGGGCAAGGACTTCATGTCTAAAACACCAAAAGCAATGGCCACAAAAGCCAAAATTGACAAATGGGATCTAATTAAACTAAAGAGCTTCTGCACAGCAAAGGAAACTACCATCAGAGTGAACAGGCAACCTACACAATGGGAGAAAATTTTCGCAACCTACTCATCTGACAAAGGGCTAATATCCAGAATCTACAATGAACTCCAACAAATTTACAAGAAAACACCAAACAACCCCATCAAAAAGTGGGCGAAGGACATGAACAGACACTCCTCCAAAGAAGACATTTATGCAGCCAAAAAACACATGAAAAAATGCTCACCATCACTGGCCATCAGAGAAATGCAAATCAAAACCACAATGAGATACCATCTCACACCAGTTAGAATGGCAATCATTAAAAAGTCAGGAAACAACAGGTGCTGGAGAGGATGTGGAGAAATAGGAACACTTTTACACTGTTGGTGGGACTGTAAACTAGTTCAACCCTTGTGGAAGTCACTGTGGCGATTCCTCAGGGATCTAGAACTAGAAATTCCATTTGACCCAGCCATCCAATTACTGGGTATATACCCAAAGGACTATAAATCATGCTGCTATAAAGACACATGCACACGTATGTTTATTGCGGCATTATACACAATAGCAAAGACTTGGAACCAACCCAAATGTCCAACAATGATAGACTGGATTAAGAAAATGTGGCACATATACACCATGGAATACTAGGCAGCCATAAAAAATGATGAGTTCATATCCTTTGTAGGGACATGGATGAAATTGGAAATCATCGTTCTCAGTAAACTATCGCAAGAACAAAAAACCAAACACCACATCTTCTCACTCATAGGTGGGAATTGAACAATGAGAACACGTGGACACAAGAAGGGGAACATCACACTTCGGGGACTGTTGTGGGGTGGGGGGAGGGGCGAGGGACAGCATTGGGAGATATACCTAATGCTAGATGACGAGTTGGTGGGTGCAGCGCACCAGCATGGCACATGTATACACATGTAGCTTACCTTCACGTTGCGCACATGTACCATAGAGCCTAAAGTATAATAATAATAATAATAATAATAATAATAATGATAAAAAGAAAAAGAATTAAAAATAAAAGAAAGAGATAAATTCCTCGACACATACACTCTCCCATGACTAAACCAGGAAGAAGTTGAATCTCTGAATAGACTAATAACAGGAGCTGAAATTGTGGCAATAATCAATAGCTTACCAACCAAAAAGAGTCCAGGATCAGATGGGTTCACAGCCGAATTCTACCAGAGGTCCAAGGAGGAACTGGAACCATTACTTCAGAAACTATTCCAATCAATAGAAAAAGAGGGAATCCTTCCTAACTCATTTTATGAGGCCAGCATCATGCTGCTACCAAAGCTGGGCAGAGACACAATCAAAAAAGAGAATTTTAGACCAATATCCTTGATGAATATTGATGCAAAAATCCTCAATAAATTACTGGCAAACCGAATCCAGCAGCACATCAGACAGCTTATCCACCATGATCAAGTGGGCTTCATCCCTGGGATGCAAGTCTGGTTCAATATACGCAAATCAATAAATGTAATAAAGCATATAAACAGAACCAAAGTCAAAAACCACATGATTATCTCAATACGTGAAGAAACGGCCTTTGACAAAATTCAACAACCCTTCATGCTAAAAACTCTCAATAAATTGGGTATTGATGGGTCGTATCTCAAAATAATAAGAGCTATTTATGACAAACCCACAGCCAATATCATACTGAATGGGCAAAAACTGGAAGCATTCACTTTGAAAACTGGCACAAGACAGGGATGCCCTCTCTCACCACTTCTATTCAACATAGTGTTGGAAGTTCTGGCCAGGGCAATTAGGCAAGAGAAGGAAATCAAGGGTATTCAATTAGGAAAAAAAGAAGTCAAATTGTCCCTGTTTGCAGATGACGTGATAGTATATCTAGAAAACCCCATTGTCTCAGCCCAAAATCTCCTTAAGCTGATAAGCAACTTCAGCAAAGTCTCAGGATGCAAAATCAATGGACAAAAATCACAAGCATTCTTATACATCAATAACAGACAAACAGAGAGCCAAATTATGAGTGAACTCCCATTCACAATTGCTTCAAAGAGAATAAAATACCTAGGAATCCAACTTCCAAGGGATGTGAAGGACCTCTTCAAGGAGAAAACTACAAACCACTGCTCAAGGAAATAAAAGAGGATACAAACAAATGGAAGAACATTCCACGCTCATGGGTAGGAAGAATCAATATCATGAAAATGGCCATCCTTCCCAAGGTAATTTACAGATTCAATGCCATCCCCATCAAGTTACCAATGACTTTCTTCACAGAATTGGAAAAACCTACTTTAAAGTTCATATGGAACCAAAAAAGAGCCCGCATCACCAAGTCAATCCTAAGCCAAAAGAACAAAGCTGGAGGCATCACGCTACCTGACTTCAAACTATACTACAAGGCTACAGTAACCAAAACAGCATGGTACTGGTACCAAACAGAGATATAGATCAATGGAACAGAACAGAGCCGTCAGAAATAATGCCACATATCTACAACAATCTGATCTTTGACAAACTTGACAAAAACAAGAAATGGAGAAAGGATTCCCTATTTAATAAATGGTGCTGGGAAAACTGGCTAGCCACATGTAGAAAGCTGAAACTGGATCCCTTCCTTACACCTTATACAAAAATCAACTCAAGATGGATTAAAGACTTAAACGTTAGACCTAAAACCATAAAAACCCTAGAAGAAAACCTAGGCAATACCATTCAGGACATAGGCATGGGCAAGGACTTCATGTCTAAAACACCAAAAGCAATGGCCACAAAAGCCAAAATTGACAAATGGGATCTAATTAAACTAAAGAGCTTCTGCACAGCAAAGGAAACTACCATCAGATTTTACAGGCAACCTACACAATGGGAGAAAATTTTCGCAACCTACTCATCTGAAAAAGGGCTAATATCCAGAATCTACAATGAACTCCAACAAATTTACAAGAAAACACCAAACAACCCCATCAAAAAGTGGGCGAAGGACATGAACAGACACTCCTCCAAAGAAGACATTTATGCAGCCAAAAAACACATGAAAAAATGCTCACCATCACTGGCCATCAGAGAAATGCAAATCAAAACCACAATGAGATACCATCTCACACCAGTTAGAATGGCAATCATTAAAAAGTCAGGAAACAACAGGTGCTGGAGAGGATGTGGAGAAATAGGAACACTTTTACACTGTTGGTGGGACTGTAAACTAGTTCAACCCTTGTGGAAGTCACTGTGGCGATTCCTCAGGGATCTAGAACTAGAAATTCCATTTGACCCAGCCATCCCATTACTGGGTATATACCCAAAGGACTATAAATCATGCTGCTATAAAGACACATGCACACGTATGTTTATTGCGGCATTATACACAATAGCAAAGACTTGGAACCAACCCAAATGTCCAACAATGATAGACTGGATTAAGAAAATGTGGCACATATACACCATGGAATACTAGGCAGCCATAAAAAATGATGAGTTCATATCCTTTGTAGGGACATGGATGAAATTGGAAATCATCGTTCTCAGTAAACTATCGCAAGAACAAAAAACCAAACACCACATCTTCTCACTCATAGGTGGGAATTGAACAATGAGAACACGTGGACACAAGAAGGGGAACATCACACTTCGGGGACTGTTGTGGGGTGGGGGGAGGGGCGAGGGACCGCATTGGGAGATATACCTAATGCTAGATGACGAGTTGGTGGGTGCAGCGCACCAGCATGGCACATGTATACACATGTAGCTTACCTGCACGTTGCGCACATGTACCATAGAGCCTAAAGTATAATAATAATAATAATAATAATAATAATAATAATGATAAAAAGAAAAAAAATTAAAAAAAAAAGAAAGGGATAAATTCCTCGACACATACACTCTCCCATGACTAAACCAGGAAGAAGTTGAATCTCTGAATAGACTAATAACAGGAGCTGAAATTGTGGCCATAATCAATAGCTTACCAACCAAAAAGAGTCCAGGATCAGATGGGTTCACAGCCGAATTCTACCAGAGGTCCAAGGAGGAACTGGAACCATTACTTCAGAAACTATTCCAATCAATAGAAAAAGAGGGTATCCTTCCCAACTCATTTTATGAGGCCAGCATCATGCTGCTACCAAAGCTGGGCAGAGACACAATCAAAAAAAGAGGATTTTAGACCAATATCCTTGATGAATATTGATGCAAAAATCCTCAATAAATTACTGGCAAACCGAATCCAGTAGCACATCAGACAGCTTATCCACCATGATCAAGTGGGCTTCATCCCTGGGATGCAAGTCTGGTTCAATATACGCAAATCAATAAATGTAATCCAGCATATAAACAGAACCAAAGTCAAAAACCACATGATTATCTCAATACGTGAAGAAACGGCCTTTGACAAAATTCAACAACCCTTCATGCTAAAAACTCTCAATAAATTGGGTATTGATGGGTCGTATCTCAAAATAATAAGAGCTATTTATGACAAACCCACAGCCAACATCATACTGAATGGGCAAAAACTGGAAGTATTCACTTTGAAAACTGGCACAAGACAGGGATGCCCTCTCTCACCACTTCTATTCAACATAGTGTTGGAAGTTCTGGCCAGGGCAATTAGGCAAGAGAAGGAAATCAAGGGTATTCAATTAGGAAAAAAAGAAGTCAAATTGTCCCTGTTTGCAGATGACGTGATAGTATATCTAGAAAACCCCATTGTCTCAGCCCAAAATCTCCTTAAGCTGATAAGCAACTTCAGCAAAGTCTCAGGATACAAAATCAATGGACAAAAATCACAAGCATTCTTATACATCAGTAACAGACAAACAGAGAGCCAAATCATGAGTGAACTCCCATTCACAATTGCTTCAAAGAGAATAAAATACCTAGGAATCCAACTTCCAAGGGATGTGAAGGACCTCTTCAAGGAGAAAACTACAAACCACTGCTCAAGGAAATAAAAGAGGATACAAACAAATGGAAGAACATTCCACGCTCATGGGTAGGAAGAATCAATATCATGAAAATGGTCATCCTTCCCAAGGTAATTTACAGATTCAATGCCATCCCCATCAAGTTACCAATGACTTTCTTCACAGAATTGGAAAAAACTACTTTAAAGTTCATATGGAACCAAAAAAGAGCCCGCATCACCAAGTCAATCCTAAGCCAAAAGAACAAAGCTGGAGGCATCACGCTACCTGACTTCAAACTATACTACAAGGCTACAGTAACCAAAACAGCATGGTACTGGTACCAAACAGAGATATAGATCAATGGAACAGAACAGAGCCGTCAGAAATAATGCCACATATCTACAACAATCTGATCTTTGACAAACTTGACAAAAACAAGAAATGGAGAAAGGATTCCCTATTTAATAAATGGTGCTGGGAAAACTGGCTAGCCACATGTAGAAAGCTGAAACTGGATCCCTTCCTTACACCTTATACAAAAATCAACTCAAGATGGATTAAAGACTTAAACGTTAGACCTAAAACCATAAAAACCCTAGAAGAAAACCTAGGCAATACCATTCAGGACATAGGCATGGGCAAGGACTTCATGTCTAAAACTCCAAAAGCAATGGCAACAAAAGCCAAAATTGACAAATGGGATCTAATTAAACTAAAGAGCTTCTGCACAGCAAAGGAAACTACCATCAGAGTGAACAGGCAACCTACACAATGGGAGAAAATTTTCGCAACCTACTCATCTGACAAAGGGCTAATATCCAGAATCTACAATGAACTCCAACAAATTTACAAGAAAACACCAAACAACCCCATCAAAAAGTGGGCGAAGGACATGAACAGACACTCCTCCAAAGAAGACATTTATGCAGCCAAAAAACACATGAAAAAATGCTCACCATCACTGGCCATCAGAGAAATGCAAATCAAAACCACAATGAGATACCATCTCACACCAGTTAGAATGGCAATCATTAAAAAGTCAGGAAACAACAGGTGCTGGAGAGGATGTGGAGAAATAGGAACACTTTTACACTGTTGGTGGGACTGTAAACTAGTTCAACCCTTGTGGAAGTCACTGTGGCGATTCCTCAGGGATCTAGAACTAGAAATTCCATTTGACCCAGCCATCCCATTACTGGGTATATACCCAAAGGACTATAAATCATGCTGCTATAAAGACACATGCACACGTATGTTTATTGCGGCATTATACACAATAGCAAAGACTTGGAACCAACCCAAATGTCCAACAATGATAGACTGGATTAAGAAAATGTGGCACATATACACCATGGAATACTAGGCAGCCATAAAAAATGATGAGTTCATATCCTTTGTAGGGACATGGATGAAATTGGAAATCATCGTTCTCAGTAAACTATCGCAAGAACAAAAAACCAAACACCACATATTCTCACTCATAGGTGGGAATTGAACAATGAGAACACGTGGATACAAGAAGGGGAACATCACACTTCGGGGACTGTTGTGGGGTGGGGGGAGGGGCGAGGGACAGCATTGGGAGATATACCAAACGCTAGATGACGAGTTGGTGGGTGCAGTGCACCAGCATGGCACATGTATACACATGTAGCTTACCTGCACGTTGCGCACATGTACCATAGAGCCTAAAGTATAATAATAATAATAATAATTATAATAATAATGATAAATAGAAAAAAAATAAAAAAAAAAGAAAGGGATAAATTCCTCGACACATACAGTGTCCCATGACTAAAACAGGAAGAAGTTTAATCTCTGAATAGACTAATAACAGGAGCTGAAATTGTGGCAATAATCAATAGCTTACCAACCAAAAAGAGTCCAGGATCAGATGGGTTTACAGCCGAATTCTACCAGAGGTCCAAGGAGGAACTGGAACCATTACTTCAGAAACTATTCCAATCAATAGAAAAAGAGGGAATCCTTCCTAACTCATTTTATGAGGCCAGCATCATGCTGCTACCAAAGCTGGGCAGAGACACAATCAAAAAAGAGAATTTTAGACCAATATCCTTGATGAATATTGATGCAAAAATCCTCAATAAATTACTGGCAAACCGAATCCAGCAGCACATCGGACAGCTTATCCACCATGATCAAGTGGGCTTCATCCCTGGGATGCAAGTCTGGTTCAATATACGCAAATCAATAAATGTAATCCAGCATATAAACAGAACCAAAGTCAAAAACCACATGATTATCTCAATACGTGAAGAAACGGCCTTTGACAAAATTCAACAACCCTTCATGCTAAAAACTCTCAATAAATTGGGTATTGATGGGTCGTATCTCAAAATAATAAGAGCTATTTATGACAAACCCACAGCCAATATCATACTGAATGGGCAAAAACTGGAAGCATTCACTTTGAAAACTGGCACAAGACAGGGATGCCCTCTCTCACCACTTCTATTCAACATAGTGTTGGAAGTTCTGGCCAGGGCAATTAGGCAAGAGAAGGAAATCAAGGGTATTCAATTAGGAAAAAAAGAAGTCAAATTGTCCCTGTTTGCAGATGACGTGATAGTATATCTAGAAAACCCCATTGTCTCAGCCCAAAATCTCCTTAAGCTGATAAGCAACTTCAGCAAAGTCTCAGGATACAAAATCAATGGACAAAAATCACAAGCATTCTTATACATCAATAACAGACAAACAGAGAGCCAAATCATGAGTGAACTCCCATTCACAATTGCTTCAAAGAGAATAAAATACCTAGGAATCCAACTTCCAAGGGATGTGAAGGACCTCTTCAAGGAGAAAACTACAAACCACTGCTCAAGGAAATAAAAGAGGATACAAACAAATGGAAGAACATTCCACGCTCATGGGTAGGAAGAATCAATATCATGAAAATGGCCATCCTTCCCAAGGTAATTTACAGATTCAATGCCATCCCCATCAAGTTACCAATGACTTTCTTCACAGAATTGGAAAAACCTACTTTAAAGTTCATATGGAACCAAAAAAGAGCCCGCATCACCAAGTCAATCCTAAGCCAAAAGAACAAAGCTGGAGGCATCACGCTACCTGACTTCAAACTATACTACAAGGCTACAGTAACCAAAACAGCATGGTACTGGTACCAAACAGAGATATAGATCAATGGAACAGAACAGAGCCGTCAGAAATAATGCCACATATCTACAACAATCTGATCTTTGACAAACTTGACAAAAACAAGAAATGGAGAAAGGATTCCCTATTTAATAAATGGTGCTGGGAAAACTGGCTAGCCACATGTAGAAAGCTGAAACTGGATCCCTTCCTTACACCTTATACAAAAATCAACTCAAGATGGATTAAAGACTTAAACGTTAGACCTAAAACCATAAAAACCCTAGAAGAAAACCTAGGCAATACCATTCAGGACATAGGCATGGGCAAGGACTTCATGTCTAAAACACCAAAAGCAATGGCCACAAAAGCCAAAATTGACAAATGGGATCTAATTAAACTAAAGAGCTTCTGCACAGCAAAGGAAACTACCATCAGAGTGAACAGGCAACCTACACAATGGGAGAAAATTTTCGCAACCTACTCATCTGACAAAGGGCTAATATCCAGAATCTACAATGAACTCCAACAAATTTACAAGAAAACACCAAACAACCCCATCAAAAAGTGGGCGAAGGACATGAACAGACACTCCTCCAAAGAAGACATTTATGCAGCCAAAAAACACATGAAAAAATGCTCACCATCACTGGCCATCAGAGAAATGCAAATCAAAACCACAATGAGATACCATCTCACACCAGTTAGAATGGCAATCATTAAAAAGTCAGGAAACAACAGGTGCTGGAGAGGATGTGGAGAAATAGGAACACTTTTACACTGTTGGTGGGACTGTAAACTAGTTCAACCCTTGTGGAAGTCACTGTGGCGATTCCTCAGGGATCTAGAACTAGAAATTCCATTTGACCCAGCCATCCCATTACTGGGTATATACCCAAAGGACTATAAATCATGCTGCTATAAAGACACATGCACACGTATGTTTATTGCGGCATTATACACAATAGCAAAGACTTGGAACCAACCCAAATGTCCAACAATGATAGACTGGATTAAGAAAATGTGGCACATATACACCATGGAATACTAGGCAGCCATAAAAAATGATGAGTTCATATCCTTTGTAGGGACATGGATGAAATTGGAAATCATCGTTCTCAGTAAACTATCGCAAGAACAAAAAACCAAACACCACATATTCTCACTCATAGGTGGGAATTGAACAATGAGAACACGTGGATACAAGAAGGGGAACATCACACTTCGGGGACTGTTGTGGGGTGGGGGGAGGGGCGAGGGACAGCATTGGGAGATATACCTAATGCTAGATGACGAGTTGGTGGGTGCAGCGCACCAGCATGGCACATGTATACACATGTAGCTTACCTGCACGGTGCGCACATGTACCATAGAGCCTAAAGTATAATAATAATAATAATAATAATAATAATAATAATGATAAAAAGAAAAAAAATTAAAAAAAAAGAAAGGGATAAATTACTCGACACATACACTCTCCCATGACTAAACCAGGAAGAAGTTGAATCTCTGAATAGACTAATAACAGGAGCTGAAATTGTGGCAATAATCAATAGCTTACCAACCAAAAAGAGTCCAGGATCAGATGGGTTTACAGCCGAATTCTACCAGAGGTCCAAGGAGGAACTGGAACCATTACTTCAGAAACTATTCCAATCAATAGAAAAAGAGGGAATCCTTCCTAACTAATTTTATGAGGCCAGCATCATGCTGCTACCAAAGCTGAGCAGAGACACAATCAAAAAAGAGAATTTTAGACCAATATCCTTGATGAATATTGATGCAAAAATCCTCAATAAATTACTGGCAAACCGAATCCAGCAGCACATCGGACAGCTTATCCACCATGATCAAGTGGGCTTCATCCCTGGGATGCAAGTCTGGTTCAATATACGCAAATCAATAAATGTAATCCAGCATATAAACAGAACCAAAGTCAAAAACCACATGATTATCTCAATACGTGAAGAAACGGCCTTTGACAAAATTCAACAACCCTTCATGCTAAAAACTCTCAATAAATTGGGTATTGATGGGTCGTATCTCAAAATAATAAGAGCTATTTATGACAAACCCACAGCCAATATCATACTGAATGGGCAAAAACTGGAAGCATTCACTTTGAAAACTGGCACAAGACAGGGATGCCCTCTCTCACCACTTCTATGCAACATAGTGTTGGAAGTTCTGGCCAGGGCAATTAGGCAAGAGAAGGAAATCAAGGGTATTCAATTAGGAAAAAAAGAAGTCAAATTGTCCCTGTTTGCAGATGACGTGATAGTATATCTAGAAAACCCCATTGTCTCAGCCCAAAATCTCCTTAAGCTGATAAGCAACTTCAGCAAAGTCTCAGGATACAAAATCAATGGACAAAAATCACAAGCATTCTTATACATCAATAACAGACAAACAGAGAGCCAAATCATGAGTGAACTCCCATTCACAATTGCTTCAAAGAGAATAAAATACCTAGGAATCCAACTTCCAAGGGATGTGAAGGACCTCTTCAAGGAGAAAACTACAAACCACTGCTCAAGGAAATAAAAGAGGATACAAACAAATGGAAGAACATTCCACGCTCATGGGTAGGAAGAATCAATATCATGAAAATGGCCATCCTTCCCAAGGTAATTTACAGATTCAATGCCATCCCCATCAAGTTACCAATGACTTTCTTCACAGAATTGGAAAAACCTACTTTAAAATTCATATGGAACCAAAAAAGAGCCCGCATCACCAAGTCAATCCTAAGCCAAAAGAACAAAGCTGGAGGCATCACGCTACCTGACTTCAAACTATACTACAAGGCTACAGTAACCAAGACAGCATGGTACTGGTACCAAACAGAGATATAGATCAATGGAACAGAACAGAGCCGTCAGAAATAATGCCACATATCTACAACAATCTGATCTTTGACAAACTTGACAAAAACAAGAAATGGAGAAAGGATTCCCTATTTAATAAATGGTGCTGGGAAAACTGGCTAGCCACATGTAGAAAGCTGAAACTGGATCCCTTCCTTACACCTTATACAAAAATCAACTCAAGATGGATTAAAGACTTAAACGTTAGACCTAAAACCATAAAAACCCTAGAAGAAAACCTAGGCAATACCATTCAGGACATAGGCATGGGCAAGGACTTCATGTCTAAAACACCAAAAGCAATGGCCACAAAAGCCAAAATTGACAAATGGGATCTAATTAAACTAAAGAGCTTCTGCACAGCAAAGGAAACTACCATCAGAGTGAACAGGCAACCTACACAATGGGAGAAAATTTTCGCAACCTACTCATCTGACAAAGGGCTAATATCCAGAATCTACAATGAACTCCAACAAATTTACAAGAAAACACCAAACAACCCCATCAAAAAGTGGGCGAAGGACATGAACAGACACTCCTCCAAAGAAGACATTTATGCAGCCAAAAAACACATGAAAAAATGCTCACCATCACTGGCCATCAGAGAAATGCAAATCAAAACCACAATGAGATACCATCTCACACCAGTTAGAATGGCAATCATTAAAAAGTCAGGAAACAACAGGTGCTGGAGAGGATGTGGAGAAATAGGAACACTTTTACACTGTTGGTGGGACTGTAAACTAGTTCAACCCTTGTGGAAGTCACTGTGGCGATTCCTCAGGGATCTAGAACTAGAAATTCCATTTGACCCAGCCATCCCATTACTGGGTATATACCCAAAGGACTATAAATCATGCTGCTATAAAGACACATGCACACGTATGTTTATTGCGGCATTATACACAATAGCAAAGACTTGGAACCAACCCAAATGTCCAACAATGATAGACTGGATTAAGAAAATGTGGCACATATACACCATGGAATACTAGGCAGCCATAAAAAATGATGAGTTCATATCCTTTGTAGGGACATGGATGAAATTGGAAATCATCGTTCTCAGTAAACTATCGCAAGAACAAAAAACCAAACACCACATCTTCTCACTCATAGGTGGGAATTGAACAATGAGAACACGTGGACACAAGAAGGGGAACATCACACTTCGGGGACTGTTGTGGGGTGGGGGGAGGGGCGAGGGACCGCATTGGGAGATATACCTAATGCTAGATGACGAGTTGGTGGGTGCAGCGCACCAGCATGGCACATGTATACACATGTAGCTTACCTGCACGTTGCGCACATGTACCATAGAGCCTAAAGTATAATAATAATAATAATAATAATAATAATAATAATAATGATAAAAAGAAAAAAAATTAAAAAAAAAAGAAAGGGATAAATTCCTCGACACATACACTCTCCCATGACTAAACCAGGAAGAAGTTGAGTCTCTGAATAGACTAATAACAGGAGCTGAAATTGTGGCCATAATCAATAGCTTACCAACCAAAAAGAGTCCAGGATCAGATGGGTTCACAGCCGAATTCTACCAGAGGTCCAAGGAGGAACTGGAACCATTACTTCAGAAACTATTCCAATCAATAGAAAAAGAGGGTATCCTTCCTAACTCATTTTATGAGGCCAGCATCATGCTGCTACCAAAGCTGGGCAGAGACACAATCAAAAAAGAGGATTTTAGACCAATATCCTTGATGAATATTGATGCAAAAATCCTCAATAAATTACTGGCAAACCGAATCCAGCCGCACATCAGACAGCTTATCCACCATGATCAAGTGGGCTTCATCCCTGGGATGCAAGTCTGGTTCAATATACGCAAATCAATAAATGTAATCCAGCATATAAACAGAACCAAAGTCAAAAACCACATGATTATCTCAATACGTGAAGAAACGGCCTTTGACAAAATTCAACAACCCTTCATGCTAAAAACTCTCAATAAATTGGGTATTGATGGGTCGTATCTCAAAATAATAAGAGCTATTTATGACAAACCCACAGCCAACATCATACTTAATGGGCAAAAACTGGAAGCATTCACTTTGAAAACTGGCACAAGACAGGGATGCCCTCTCTCACCACTTCTATTCAACATAGCGTTGGAAGTTCTGGCCAGGGCAATTAGGCAAGAGAAGGAAATCAAGGGCATTCAATTAGGAAAAAAAGAAGTCAAATTGTCCCTGTTTGCAGATGACGTGATAGTATATCTAGAAAACCCCATTGTCTCAGCCCAAAATCTCCTTAAGCTGATAAGCAACTTCAGCAAAGTCTCAGGATACAAAATCAATGGACAAAAATCACAAGCATTCTTATACATCGATAACAGACAAACAGAGAGCCAAATCATGAGTGAACTCCCATTCACAATTGCTTCAAAGAGAATAAAATACCTAGGAATCCAACTTCCAAGGGATGTGAAGGACCTCTTCAAGGAGAAAACTACAAACCACTGCTCAAGGAAATAAAAGAGGATACAAACAAATGGAAGAACATTCCACGCTCATGGGTAGGAAGAATCAATATCATGAAAATGGCCATCCTTCCCAAGGTAATTTACAGATTCAATGCCATCCCCATCAAGTTACCAATGACTTTCTTCACAGAATTGGAAAAACCTACTTTAAAGTTCATATGGAACCAAAAAAGAGCCCGCATCACCAAGTCAATCCTAAGCCAAAAGAACAAAGCTGGAGGCATCACGCTACCTGACTTCAAACTATACTACAAGGCTACAGTAACCAAAACAGCATGGTACTGGTACCAAACAGAGATATAGATCAATGGAACAGAACAGAGCCGTCAGAAATAATGCCACATATCTACAACAATCTGATCTTTGACAAACTTGACAAAAACAAGAAATGGAGAAAGGATTCCCTATTTAATAAATGGTGCTGGGAAAACTGGCTAGCCACATGTAGAAAGCTGAAACTGGATGCCTTCCTTACACCTTATACAAAAATCAACTCAAGATGGATTAAAGACTTAAACGTTAGACCTAAAACCATAAAAACCCTAGAAGAAAACCTAGGCAATACCATTCAGGACATAGGCATGGGCAAGGACTTCATGTCTAAAACACCAAAAGCAATGGCAACAAAAGCCAAAATTGACAAATGGGATCTAATTAAACTAAAGAGCTTCTGCACAGCAAAGGAAACTACCATCAGAGTGAACAGGCAACCTACACAATGGGAGAAAATTTTCGCAACCTACTCATCTGACAAAGGGCTAATATCCAGAATCTACAATGAACTCCAACAAATTTACAAGAAAACACCAAACAACCCCATCAAAAAGTGGGCGAAGGACATGAACAGACACTCCTCCAAAGAAGACATTTATGCAGCCAAAAAACACATGAAAAAATGCTCACCATCACTGGCCATCAGAGAAATGCAAATCAAAACCACAATGAGATACCATCTCACACCAGTTAGAATGGCAATCATTAAAAAGTCAGGAAACAACAGGTGCTGGAGAGGATGTGGAGAAATAGGAACACTTTTACACTGTTGGTGGGACTGTAAACCAGTTCAACCCTTGTGGAAGTCACTGTGGCGATTCCTCAGGGATCTAGAACTAGAAATTCCATTTGACCCAGCCATCCCATTACTGGGTATATACCCAAAGGACTATAAATCATGCTGCTATAAAGACACATGCACACGTATGTTTATTGCGGCATTATACACAATAGCAAAGACTTGGAACCAACCCAAATGTCCAACAATGACAGACTGGATTAAGAAAATGTGGCACATATACACCATGGAATACTAGGCAGCCATAAAAAATGATGAGTTCATATCCTTTGTAGGGACATGGATGAAATTGGAAATCATCGTTCTCAGTAAACTATCGCAAGAACAAAAAACCAAACACCACATCTTCTCACTCATAGGTGGGAATTGAACAATGAGAACACGTGGACACAAGAAGGGGAACATCACACTTCGGGGACTGTTGTGGGGTGGGGGGAGGGGCGAGGGACCGCATTGGGAGATATACCTAATGCTAGATGACGAGTTGGTGGGTGCAGCGCACCAGCATGGCACATGTATACACATGTAGCTTACCTGCACGTTGCGCACATGTACCATAGAGCCTAAAGTATAATAATAATAATAATAATAATAATAATGATAAAAAGAAAAAAAATTAAAAAAAAAAGAAAGGGATAAATTCCTCGACACATACACTCTCCCATGACTAAACCAGGAAGAAGTTGAATCTCTGAATAGACTAATAACAGGAGCTGAAATTGTGGCAATAATCAATAGCTTACCAACCAAAAAGAGTCCAGGATCAGATGGGTTCACAGCGGATTTCTACCAGAGGTCCAAGGAGGAAGTGGAACCATTACTTCAGAAACTATTCCAATCAATAGAAAAAGAGGGATTCCTTCCTAACTCATTTTA
Source organism: Pongo abelii (assembly GCF_028885655.2). NCBI lineage: Eukaryota > Metazoa > Chordata > Mammalia > Primates > Hominidae > Pongo > Pongo abelii. The sequence continues at coordinate 4,846,005 of NC_071997.2, forward strand.
TGAGGCCAGCATCATGCTGATACCAAAGCTGGGCAGAGACACAATCAAAAAAGAGAATTTTAGACCAATATCCTTGATGAATATTGATGAAAAAATCCTCAATAAATTACTGGCAAACCGAATCCAGCAGCACATCAGACAGCTTATCCACCATGATCAACTGGGCTTCATCCCTGGGATGCAAGTCTGGTTCAATATACGCAAATCAATAAATGTAATCCAGCATATAAACAGAACCAAAGTCAAAAACCACATGATTATCTCAATACGTGAAGAAATGGCCTTTGACAAAATTCAACAACCCTTCATGCTAAAAACTCTCAATAAATTGGGTATTGATGGGTCGTATCTCAAAATAATAAGAGCTATTTATGACAAACCCACAGCCAATATCATACTGAATGGGCAAAAACTGGAAGCATTCACTTTGAAAACTGGCACAAGACAGGGATGCCCTCTCTCACCACTTCTATTCAACATAGTGTTGGAAGTTCTGGCCAGGGCAATTAGGCAAGAGAAGGAAATCAAGGGTATTCAATTAGGAAAAAAAGAAGTCAAATTGTCCCTGTTTGCAGATGACGTGATAGTATATCTAGAAAACCCCATTGTCTCAGCCCAAAATCTCCTTAAGCTGATAAGCAACTTCAGCAAAGTCTCAGGATACAAAATCAATGGACAAAAATCACAAGCATTCTTACACATCAATAACAGACAAACAGAGAGCCAAATCATGAGTGAACTCCCATTCACAATTGCTTCAAAGAGAATAAAATACCTAGGAATCCAACTTCCAAGGGATGTGAAGGACTTCTTCAAGGAGAAAACTACAAACCACTGCTCAAGGAAATAAAAGAGGATACAAACAAATGGAAGAACATTCCATGCTCATGCGTAGGAAGAATCAATATCATGAAAATGGCCATCCTTCCCAAGGTAATTTACAGATTCAATGCCATCCCCATCAAGTTACCAATGACTTTCTTCACAGAATTGGAAAAACTACTTTAAAGTTCATATGGAACCAAAAAAGAGCCCGCATCACCAAGTCAATCCTAAGCCAAAAGAACAAAGCTGGAGGCATCACGCTACCTGACTTCAAACTATACTACAAGGCTACAGTAACCAAAACAGCATGGTACTGGTACCAAACAGAGATATAGATCAATGGAACAGAACAGAGCCGTCAGAAATAATGCCACATATCTACAACAATCTGATCTTTGACAAACTTGACAAAAACAAGAAATGGAGAAAGGATTCCCTATTTAATAAATGGTGCTGGGAAAACTGGCTAGCCACATGCAGAAAGCTGAAACTGGATCCCTTCCTTACACCTTATACAAAAATCAACTCAAGATGGATTAAAGACTTAAACGTTAGACCTAAAACCATAAAAACCCTAGAAGAAAACCTAGGCAATACCATTCAGGACATAGGCATGGGCAAGGACTTCATGTCTAAAACACCAAAAGCAATGGCAACAAAAGCCAAAATTGACAAATGGGATCTAATTAAACTAAAGAGCTTCTGCACAGCAAAGGAAACTACCATCAGAGTGAACAGGCAACCTACACAATGGGAGAAAATTTTCGCAACCTACTCATCTGACAAAGGGCTAATATCCAGAATCTACAATGAACTCCAACAAATTTACAAGAAAACACCAAACAACCCCATCAAAAAGTGGGCGAAGGACATGAACAGACACTCCTCCAAAGAAGACATTTATGCAGCCAAAAAACACATGAAAAAATGCTCACCATCACTGGCCATCAGAGAAATGCAAATCAAAACCACAATGAGATACCATCTCACACCAGTTAGAATGGCAATCATTAAAAAGTCAGGAAACAACAGGTGCTGGAGAGGATGTGGAGAAATAGGAACACTTTTACACTGTTGGTAGGACTGTAAACTAGTTCAACCCTTGTGGAAGTCACTGTGGCGATTCCTCAGGGATCTAGAACTAGAAATTCCATTTGACCCAGCCATCCCATTACTGGGTATATACCCAAAGGACTATAAATCATGCTGCTATAAAGACACATGCACACGTATGTTTATTGCGGCATTATACACAATAGCAAAGACTTGGAACCAACCCAAATGTCCAACAATGATAGACTGGATTAAGAAAATGTGGCACATATACACCATGGAATACTAGGCAGCCATAAAAAATGATGAGTTCATATCCTTTGTAGGGACATGGATGAAATTGGAAATCATCGTTCTCAGTAAACTATCGCAAGAACAAAAAACCAAACACCACATCTTCTCACTCATAGGTGGGAATTGAACAATGAGAACACGTGGACACAAGAAGGGGAACATCACACTTCGGGGACTGTTGTGGGGTGGAGGGAGGTGCGAGGGACAGCATTGGGAGATATACCTAATGCTAGATGACGAGTTGGTGGGTGCAGCGCACCAGCATGGCACATGTATACACATGTAGCTTACCTGCACGTTGCGCACATGTACCATAGAGCCTAAAGTATAATAATAATAATAATAATAATAATAATAATAATAATGATAAAAAGAAAAAAAATTAAAAAAAAAGAAAGGGATAAATTCCTCTACACATACACTCTCCCATGACTAAACCAGGAAGAAGTTGCATCTCTGAATAGACTAATAACAGGAGCTGAAATTGTGGCAATAATCAATAGCTTACCAACCAAAAAGAGTCCAGGATCAGATGGGTTCACAGCCGAATTCTACCAGAGGTCCAAGGAGGAAGTGGAACCATTACTTCAGAAACTATTCCAATCAATAGAAAAAGAGGGATTCCTTCCTAACTCATTTTATGAGGCCAGCATCATGCTGATACCAAAGCTGGGCAGAGACACAATCAAAAAAGAGAATTTTAGACCAATATCCTTGATGAATATTGATGCAAAAATCCTCAATAAATTACTGGCAAACCGAATCCAGCAGCACATCAGACAGCTTATCCACCATGATCAACTGGGCTTCATCCCTGGGATGCAAGTCTGGTTCAATATACGCAAATCAATAAATGTAATCCAGCATATAAACAGAACCAAAGTCAAAAACCACATGATTATCTCAATACGTGAAGAAAAGGCCTTTGACAAAATTCAACAACCCTTCATGCTAAAAACTCTCAATAAATTGGGTATTGATGGGTCGTATCTCAAAATAATAAGAGCTCTTTATGACAAACCCACAGCCAATATCATACTGAATGGGCAAAAACTGGAAGCATTCACTTTGAAAACTGGCACAAGACAGGGATGCCCTCTCTCACCACTTCTATTCAACATAGTGTTGGAAGTTCTGGCCAGGGCAATTAGGCAAGAGAAGGAAATCAAGGGTATTCAATTAGGAAAAAAAGAAGTCAAATTGTCCCTGTTTGCAGATGACGTGATAGTATATCTAGAAAACCCCATTGTCTCAGCCCAAAATCTCCTTAAGCTGATAAGCAACTTCAGCAAAGTCTCAGGATACAAAATCAATGGACAAAAATCACAAGCATTCTTATACATCAATAACAGACAAACAGAGAGCCAAATCATGAGTGAACTCCCATTCACAATTGCTTCAAAGAGAATAAAATACCTAGGAATCCAACTTACAAGGGATGTGAAGGACCTCTTCAAGGAGAAAACTACAAACCACTGCTCAAGGAAATAAAAGAGGATACAAACAAATGGAAGAACATTCCATGCTCATGGGTAGGAAGAATCAATATCATGAAAATGGCCATCCTTCCCAAGGTAATTTACAGATTCAATGCCATCCCCATCAAGTTACCAATGACTTTCTTCACAGAATTGGAAAAAACTACTTTAAAGTTCATATGGAACCAAAAAAGAGCCCGCATCACCAAGTCAATCCTAAGCCAAAAGAACAAAGCTGGAGGCATCACGCTACCTGACTTCAAACTATACTACAAGGCTACAGTAACCAAAACAGCATGGTACTGGTACCAAACAGAGATATAGATAAATGGAACAGAACAGAGCCGTCAGAAATAATGCCACATATCTACAACAATCTGATCTTTGACAAACTTGACAAAAACAAGAAATGGAGAAAGGATTCCCTATTTAATAAATGGTGCTGGGAAAACTGGCTAGCCACATGTAGAAAGCTGAAACTGGATCCCTTCCTTACACCTTATACAAAAATCAACTCAAGATGGGTTAAAGACTTAAACGTTAGACCTAAAACCATAAAAACCCTAGAAGAAAACCTAGGCAATACCATTCAGGACATAGGCATGGGCAAGGACTTCATGTCTAAAACACCAAAAGCAATGGCAACAAAAGCCAAAATTGACAAATGGGATCTAATTAAACTAAAGAGCTTCTGCACAGCAAAGGAAACTACCATCAGAGTGAACAGGCAACCTACACAATGGGAGAAAATTTTCGCAACCTACTCATCTGACAAAGGGCTAATATCCAGAATCTACAATGAACTCCAACAAATTTACAAGAAAACACCAAACAACCCCATCAAAAAGTGGGCGAAGGACATGAACAGACACTCCTCCAAAGAAGACATTTATGCAGCCAAAAAACACATGAAAAAATGCTCACCATCACTGGCCATCAGAGAAATGCAAATCAAAACCACAATGAGATACCATCTCACACCAGTTAGAATGGCAATCATTAAAAAGTCAGGAAACAACAGGTGCTGGAGAGGATGTGGAGAAATAGGAACACTTTTACACTGTTGGTGGGACTGTAAACTAGTTCAACCTTTGTGGAAGTCACTGTGGCGATTCCTCAGGGATCTAGAACTAGAAATTCCATTTGACCCAGCCATCCCATTACTGGGTATATACCCAAAGGACTATAAATCATGCTGCTATAAAGACACATGCACACGTATGTTTATTGCGGCATTATACACAATAGCAAAGACTTGGAACCAACCCAAATGTCCAACAATGATAGACTGGATTAAGAAAATGTGGCACATATACACCATGGAATACTAGGCAGCCATAAAAAATGATGAGTTCATATCCTTTGTAGGGACATGGATGAAATTGGAAATCATCGTTCTCAGTAAACTATCGCAAGAACAAAAAACCAAACACCACATCTTCTCACTCATAGGTGGGAATTGAACAATGAGAACACGTGGACACAAGAAGGGGAACATCACACTTCGGGGACTGTTGTGGGGTGGGGGGAGGGGCGAGGGACAGCATTGGGAGATATACCTAATGCTAGATGACGAGTTGGTGGGTGCAGCGCACCAGCATGGCACATGTATACACATGTAGCTTACCTGCACGTTGCGCACATGTACCATAGAGCCTAAAGTATAATAATAATAATAATAATAATAATAATCACAATGATAAAAAGAAAAAAAATTAAAAAAAAAAGAAAGGGATAAATTCCTCGACACATACACTCTCCCATGACTAAACCAGGAAGAAGTTGAATCTCTGAATAGACTAATAACAGGAGCTGAAATTGTGGCAATAATCAATAGCTTACCAACCAAAAAGAGTCCAGGATCAGATGGGTTCACACCGAATTCTACCAGAGGTCCAAGGAGGAACTGGAACCATTACTTCAGAAACTGTTCCAATCAATAGAAAAAGAGGGATTCCTTCCTAACTCATTTTATGAGGCCAGCATCATGCTGATACCAAAGCTGGGCAGAGACACAATCAAAAAAGAGAATTTTAGACCAATATCCTTGATGAATATTGATGCAAAAATCCTCAATAAATTACTGGCAAACCGAATCCAGCAGCACATCAGACAGCTTATCCACCATGATCAACTGGGCTTCATCCCTGGGATGCAAGTCTGGTTCAATATACGCAAATCAATAAATGTAATCCAGCATATAAACAGAACCAAAGTCAAAAACCACATGATTATCTCAATACGTGAAGAAAAGGCCTTTGACAAAATTCAACAACCCTTCATGCTAAAAACTCTCAATAAATTGGGTATTGATGGGTCGTATCTCAAAATAATAAGAGCTATTTATGACAAACCCACAGCCAATATCATACTGAATGGGCAAAAACTGGAAGCATTCACTTTGAAAACTGGCACAAGACAGGGATGCCCTCTCTCACCACTTGTATTCAACATAGTGTTGGAAGTTCTGGCCAGGGCAATTAGGCAAGAGAAGGAAATCAAGGGTATTCAATTAGGAAAAAAAGAAGTCAAATTGTCCCTGTTTGCAGATGACGTGATAGTATATCTAGAAAACCCCATTGTCTCAGCCCAAAATCTCCTTAAGCTGATAAGAAACTTCAGCAAAGTCTCAGGATACAAAATCAATGGACAAAAATCACAAGCATTCTTATACATCAATAACAGACAAACAGAGAGCCAAATCATGAGTGAACTCCCATTCACAATTGCTTCAAAGAGAATAAAATACCTAGGAATCCAACTTACAAGGGATGTGAAGGACCTCTTCAAGGAGAAAACTACAAACCACTGCTCAAGGAAATAAAAGAGGATACAAACAAATGGAAGAACATTCCATGCTCATGGGTAGGAAGAATCAATATCATGAAAATGGCCATCCTTCCCAAGGTAATTTACAGATTCAATGCCATCCCCATCAAGTTACCAATGACTTTCTTCACAGAATTGGAAAAAACTACTTTAAAGTTCATATGGAACCAAAAAAGAGCCCGCATCACCAAGTCAATCCTAAGCCAAAAGAACAAAGCTGGAGGCATCACGCTACCTGACTTCAAACTATACTACAAGGCTACAGTAACGAAAACAGCATGGTACTGGTACCAAACAGAGATATAGATCAATGGAACAGAACAGAGCCGTCAGAAATAATGCCACATATCTACAACAATCTGACCTTTGACAAACTTGACAAAAACAAGAAATGGAGAAAGGATTCCCTATTTAATAAATGGTGCTGGGAAAACTGGCTAGCCACATGTAGAAAGCTGAAACTGGATCCCTTCCTTACACCTTATACAAAAATCAACTCAAGATGGATTAAAGACTTAAACGTTAGACCTAAAACCATAAAAACCCTAGAAGAAAACCTAGGCAATACCATTCAGGACATAGGCATGGGCAAGGACTTCATGTCTAAAACACCAAAAGCAATGGCAACAAAAGCCAAAATTGACAAATGGGATCTAATTAAACTAAAGAGCTTCTGCACAGCAAAGGAAACTACCATCAGAGTGAACAGGCAACCTACACAATGGGAGAAAATTTTCGCAACCTACTCATCTGACAAAGGGCTAATATCCAGAATCTACAATGAACTCCAACAAATTTACAAGAAAACACCAAACAACCCCATCAAAAAGTGGGCGAAGGACATGAACAGACACTCCTCCAAAGAAGACATTTATGCAGCCAAAAAACACATGAAAAAATGCTCACCATCACTGGCCATCAGAGAAATGCAAATCAAAACCACAATGAGATACCATCTCACACCAGTTAGAATGGCAATCATTAAAAAGTCAGGAAACAACAGGTGCTGGAGAGGATGTGGAGAAATAGGAACACTTTTACACTGTTGGTGGGACTGTAAACTAGTTCAACCTTTGTGGAAGTCACTGTGGCGATTCCTCAGGGATCTAGAACTAGAAATTCCATTTGACCCAGCCATCCCATTACTGGGTATATACCCAAAGGACTATAAATCATGCTGTTATAAAGACACATGCACACGTATGTTTATTGCGGCATTATACACAATAGCAAAGACTTGGAACCAACCCAAATGTCCAACAATGATAGACTGGATTAAGAAAATGTGGCACATATACACCATGGAATACTAGGCAGCCATAAAAAATGATGAGTTCATATCCTTTGTAGGGACATGGATGAAATTGGAAATCATCGTTCTCAGTAAACTATCACAAGAACAAAAAACCAAACACCACATCTTCTCACTCATAGGTGGGAATTGAACAATGAGAACACGTGGACACAAGAAGGGGAACATCACACTTCGGGGACTGTTGTGGGGTGGAGGGAGGGGCGAGGGACAGCATTGGGAGATATACCTAATGCTAGATGACGAGTTGGTGGGTGCAGCGCACCAGCATGGCACATGTATACACATGTAGCTTACCTGCACGTTGCGCACATGTACCATAGAGCCTAAAGTATAATAATAATAATAATAATAATAATAATAATAATAATGATAAAAAGAAAAAAAATTAAAAAAAAAGAAAGGGATAAATTCCTCTACACATACACTCTCCCATGACTAAACCAGGAAGAAGTTGCATCTCTGAATAGACTAATAACAGGAGCTGAAATTGTGGCAATAATCAATAGCTTACCAACCAAAAAGAGTCCAGGATCAGATGGGTTCACAGCCGAATTCTACCAGAGGTCCAAGGAGGAAGTGGAACCATTACTTCAGAAACTATTCCAATCAATAGAAAAAGAGGGATTCCTTCCTAACTCATTTTATGAGGCCAGCATCATGCTGATACCAAAGCTGGGCAGAGACACAATCAAAAAAGAGAATTTTAGACCAATATCCTTGATGAATATTGATGCAAAAATCCTCAATAAATTACTGGCAAACCGAATCCAGCAGCACATCAGACAGCTTATCCACCATGATCAACTGGGCTTCATCCCTGGGATGCAAGTCTGGTTCAATATACGCAAATCAATAAATGTAATCCAGCATATAAACAGAACCAAAGTCAAAAACCACATGATTATCTCAATACGTGAAGAAAAGGCCTTTGACAAAATTCAACAACCCTTCATGCTAAAAACTCTCAATAAATTGGGTATTGATGGGTCGTATCTCAAAATAATAAGAGCTATTTATGACAAACCCACAGCCAATATCATACTGAATGGGCAAAAACTGGAAGCATTCACTTTGAAAACTGGCACAAGACAGGGATGCCCTCTCTCACCACTTCTATTCAACATAGTGTTGGAAGTTCTGGCCAGGGCAATTAGGCAAGAGAAGGAAATCAAGGGTATTCAATTAGGAAAAAAAGAAGTCAAATTGTCCCTGTTTGCAGATGACGTGATAGTATATCTAGAAAACCCCATTGTCTCAGCCCAAAATCTCCTTAAGCTGATAAGCAACTTCAGCAAAGTCTCAGGATACAAAATCAATGGACAAAAATCACAAGCATTCTTATACATCAATAACAGACAAACAGAGAGCCAAATCATGAGTGAACTCCCATTCACAATTGCTTCAAAGAGAATAAAATACCTAGGAATCCAACTTACAAGGGATGTGAAGGACCTCTTCAAGGAGAAAACTACAAACCACTGCTCAAGGAAATAAAAGAGGATACAAACAAATGGAAGAACATTCCATGCTCATGGGTAGGAAGAATCAATATCATGAAAATGGCCATCCTTCCCAAGGTAATTTACAGATTCAATGCCATCCCCATCAAGTTACCAATGACTTTCTTCACAGAATTGGAAAAAACTACTTTAAAGTTCATATGGAACCAAAAAAGAGCCCGCATCACCAAGTCAATCCTAAGCCAAAAGAACAAAGCTGGAGGCATCACGCTACCTGACTTCAAACTATACTACAAGGCTACAGTAACCAAAACAGCATGGTACTGGTACCAAACAGAGATATAGATCAATGGAACAGAACAGAGCCGTCAGAAATAATGCCACATATCTACAACAATCTGATCTTTGACAAACTTGACAAAAACAAGAAATGGAGAAAGGATTCCCTATTTAATAAATGGTGCTGGGAAAACTGGCTAGCCACATGTAGAAAGCTGAAACTGGATCCCTTCCTTACACCTTATACAAAAATCAACTCAAGATGGGTTAAAGACTTAAACGTTAGACCTAAAACCATAAAAACCCTAGAAGAAAACCTAGGCAATACCATTCAGGACATAGGCATGGGCAAGGACTTCATGTCTAAAACACCAAAAGCAATGGCAACAAAAGCCAAAATTGACAAATGGGATCTAATTAAACTAAAGAGCTTCTGCACAGCAAAGGAAACTACCATCAGAGTGAACAGGCAACCTACACAATGGGAGAAAATTTTCGCAACCTACTCATCTGACAAAGGGCTAATATCCAGAATCTACAATGAACTCCAACAAATTTACAAGAAAACACCAAACAACCCCATCAAAAAGTGGGCGAAGGACATGAACAGACACTCCTCCAAAGAAGACATTTATGCAGCCAAAAAACACATGAAAAAATGCTCACCATCACTGGCCATCAGAGAAATGCAAATCAAAACCACAATGAGATACCATCTCACACCAGTTAGAATGGCAATCATTAAAAAGTCAGGAAACAACAGGTGCTGGAGAGGATGTGGAGAAATAGGAACACTTTTACACTGTTGGTGGGACTGTAAACTAGTTCAACCTTTGTGGAAGTCACTGTGGCGATTCCTCAGGGATCTAGAACTAGAAATTCCATTTGACCCAGCCATCCCATTACTGGGTATATACCCAAAGGACTATAAATCATGCTGCTATAAAGACACATGCACACGTATGTTTATTGCGGCATTATACACAATAGCAAAGACTTGGAACCAACCCAAATGTCCAACAATGATAGACTGGATTAAGAAAATGTGGCACATATACACCATGGAATACTAGGCAGCCATAAAAAATGATGAGTTCATATCCTTTGTAGGGACATGGATGAAATTGGAAATCATCGTTCTCAGTAAACTATCGCAAGAACAAAAAACCAAACACCACATCTTCTCACTCATAGGTGGGAATTGAACAATGAGAACACGTGGACACAAGAAGGGGAACATCACACTTCGGGGACTGTTGTGGGGTGGAGGGAGGGGCGAGGGACAGCATTGGGAGATATACCTAATGCTAGATGACGAGTTGGTGGGTGCAGCGCACCAGCATGGCACATGTATACACATGTAGCTTACCTGCACGTTGCGCACATGTACCATAGAGCCTAAACTATAATAATAATAATAATAATAATAATAATAATCACAATGATAAAAAGAAAAAAAATTAAAAAAAAAAGAAAGGGATAAATTCCTCGACACATACACTCTCCCATGACTAAACCAGGAAGAAGTTGAATCTCTGAATAGACTAATAACAGGAGCTGAAATTGTGGCAATAATCAATAGCTTACCAACCAAAAAGAGTCCAGGATCAGATGGGTTCACACCGAATTCTACCAGAGGTCCAAGGAGGAACTGGAACCATTACTTCAGAAACTGTTCCAATCAATAGAAAAAGAGGGATTCCTTCCTAACTCATTTTATGAGGCCAGCATCATGCTGATACCAAAGCTGGGCAGAGACACAATCAAAAAAGAGAATTTTAGACCAATATCCTTGATGAATATTGATGCAAAAATCCTCAATAAATTACTGGCAAACCGAATCCAGCAGCACATCAGACAGCTTATCCACCATGATCAAGTGGGCTTCATCCCTGGGATGCAAGTCTGGTTCAATATACGCAAATCAATAAATGTAATCCAGCATATAAACAGAACCAAAGTCAAAAACCACATGATTATCTCAATACGTGAAGAAAAGGCCTTTGACAAAATTCAACAACCCTTCATGCTAAAAACTCTCAATAAATTGGGTATTGATGGGTCGTATCTCAAAATAATAAGAGCTATTTATGACAAACCCACAGCCAATATCATACTGAATGGGCAAAAACTGGAAGCATTCACTTTGAAAACTGGCACAAGACAGGGATGCCCTCTCTCACCACTTGTATTCAACATAGTGTTGGAAGTTCTGGCCAGGGCAATTAGGCAAGAGAAGGAAATCAAGGGTATTCAATTAGGAAAAAAAGAAGTCAAATTGTCCCTGTTTGCAGATGACGTGATAGTATATCTAGAAAACCCCATTGTCTCAGCCCAAAATCTCCTTAAGCTGATAAGAAACTTCAGCAAAGTCTCAGGATACAAAATCAATGGACAAAAATCACAAGCATTCTTATACATCAATAACAGACAAACAGAGAGCCAAATCATGAGTGAACTCCCATTCACAATTGCTTCAAAGAGAATAAAATACCTAGGAATCCAACTTACAAGGGATGTGAAGGACCTCTTCAAGGAGAAAACTACAAACCACTGCTCAAGGAAATAAAAGAGGATACAAACAAATGGAAGAACATTCCATGCTCATGGGTAGGAAGAATCAATATCATGAAAATGGCCATCCTTCCCAAGGTAATTTACAGATTCAATGCCATCCCCATCAAGTTACCAATGACTTTCTTCACAGAATTGGAAAAAACTACTTTAAAGTTCATATGGAACCAAAAAAGAGCCCGCATCACCAAGTCAATCCTAAGCCAAAAGAACAAAGCTGGAGGCATCACGCTACCTGACTTCAAACTATACTACAAGGCTACAGTAACGAAAACAGCATGGTACTGGTACCAAACAGAGATATAGATCAATGGAACAGAACAGAGCCGTCAGAAATAATGCCACATATCTACAACAATCTGACCTTTGACAAACTTGACAAAAACAAGAAATGGAGAAAGGATTCCCTATTTAATAAATGGTGCTGGGAAAACTGGCTAGCCACATGTAGAAAGCTGAAACTGGATCCCTTCCTTACACCTTATACAAAAATCAACTCAAGATGGATTAAAGACTTAAACGTTAGACCTAAAACCATAAAAACCCTAGAAGAAAACCTAGGCAATACCATTCAGGACATAGGCATGGGCAAGGACTTCATGTCTAAAACACCAAAAGCAATGGCAACAAAAGCCAAAATTGACAAATGGGATCTAATTAAACTAAAGAGCTTCTGCACAGCAAAGGAAACTACCATCAGAGTGAACAGGCAACCTACACAATGGGAGAAAATTTTCGCAACCTACTCATCTGACAAAGGGCTAATATCCAGAATCTACAATGAACTCCAACAAATTTACAAGAAAACACCAAACAACCCCATCAAAAAGTGGGCGAAGGACATGAACAGACACTCCTCCAAAGAAGACATTTATGCAGCCAAAAAACACATGAAAAAATGCTCACCATCACTGGCCATCAGAGAAATGCAAATCAAAACCACAATGAGATACCATCTCACACCAGTTAGAATGGCAATCATTAAAAAGTCAGGAAACAACAGGTGCTGGAGAGGATGTGGAGAAATAGGAACACTTTTACACTGTTGGTGGGACTGTAAACTAGTTCAACCTTTGTGGAAGTCACTGTGGCGATTCCTCAGGGATCTAGAACTAGAAATTCCATTTGACCCAGCCATCCCATTACTGGGTATATACCCAAAGGACTATAAATCATGCTGTTATAAAGACACATGCACACGTATGTTTATTGCGGCATTATACACAATAGCAAAGACTTGGAACCAACCCAAATGTCCAACAATGATAGACTGGATTAAGAAAATGTGGCACATATACACCATGGAATACTAGGCAGCCATAAAAAATGATGAGTTCATATCCTTTGTAGGGACATGGATGAAATTGGAAATCATCGTTCTCAGTAAACTATCGCAAGAACAAAAAACCAAACACCACATCTTCTCACTCATAGGTGGGAATTGAACAATGAGAACACGTGGACACAAGAAGGGGAACATCACACTTCGGGGACTGTTGTGGGGTGGAGGGAGGGGCGAGGGACAGCATTGGGAGATATACCTAATGCTAGATGACGAGTTGGTGGGTGCAGCGCACCAGCATGGCACATGTATACACATGTAGCTTACCTGCACGTTGCGCACATGTACCATAGAGCCTAAAGTATAATAATAATAATAATAATAATAATAATAATAATAATAATGATAAAAAGAAAAAAAATTAAAAAAAAAAGAAAGGGATAAATTCCTTGACACATACACTCTCCCATGACTAAACCAGGAAGAAGTTGAATCTCTGAATAGACTAATAACAGGAGCTGAAATTGTGGCCATAATCAATAGCTTACCAACCAAAAAGAGTCCAGGATCAGATGGGTTCACAGCCGAATTCTACCAGAGGTCCAAGGAGGAACTGGAACCATTACTTCAGAAACTATTCCAATCAATAGAAAAAGAGGGATTCCTTCCTAACTCATTTTGTGAGGCCAGCATCATGCTGATACCAAAGCTGGGCAGAGACACAATCAAAAAAGAGAATTTTAGACCAATATCCTTGATGAATATTGATGCAAAAATCCTCAATAAATTACTGGCAAACCGAATCCAGCAGCACATCAGACAGCTTATCCACCATGATCAACTGGGCTTCATCCCTGGGATGCAAGTCTGGTTCAATATACGCAAATCAATAAATGTAATCCAGCATATAAACAGAACCAAAGTCAAAAACCACATGATTATCTCAATACGTGAAGAAACGGCCTTTGACAAAATTCAACAACCCTTCATGCTAAAAACTCTCAATAAATTGGGTATTGATGGGTCGTATCTCAAAATAATAAGAGCTATTTATGACAAACCCACAGCCAATATCATACTGAATGGGCAAAAACTGGAAGCATTCACTTTGAAAACTGGCACAAGACAGGGATGCCCTCTCTCACCACTTGTATTCAACATAGTGTTGGAAGTTCTGGCCAGGGCAATTAGGCAAGAGAAGGAAATCAAGGGTATTCAATTAGGAAAAAAAGAAGTCAAATTGTCCCTGTTTGCAGATGACGTGATAGTATATCTAGAAAACCCCATTGTCTCAGCCCAAAATCTCCTTAAGCTGATAAGCAACTTCAGCAAAGTCTCAGGATACAAAATCAATGGACAAAAATCACAAGCATTCTTATACATCAATAACAGACAAACAGAGAGCCAAATCATGAGTGAACTCCCATTCACAATTGCTTCAAAGAGAATAAAATACCTAGGAATCCAACTTCCAAGGGATGTGAAGGACCTCTTCAAGGAGAAAACTACAAACCACTGCTCAAGGAAATAAAAGAGGATACAAACAAATGGAAGAACATTCCATGCTCATGGGTAGGAAGAATCAATATCATGAAAATGGCCATCCTTCCCAAGGTAATTTACAGATTCAATGCCATCCCCATCAAGTTACCAATGACTTTCTTCACAGAATTGGAAAAAACTACTTTAAAGTTCATATGGAACCAAAAAAGAGCCCGCATCACCAAGTCAATCCTAAGCCAAAAGAACAAAGCTGGAGGCATCACGCTACCTGACTTCAAACTATACTACAAGGCTACAGTAACCAAAACAGCATGGTACTGGTACCAAACAGAGATATAGATCAATGGAACAGAACAGAGCCGTCAGAAATAATGCCACATATCTACAACAATCTGATCTTTGACAAACTTGACAAAAACAAGAAATGGAGAAAGGATTCCCTATTTAATAAATGGTGCTGGGAAAACTGGCTAGCCACATGTAGAAAGCTGAAACTGGATCCCTTCCTTACACCTTATACAAAAATCAACTCAAGATGGATTAAAGACTTAAACGTTAGACCTAAAACCATAAAAACCCTAGAAGAAAACCTAGGCAATACCATTCAGGACATAGGCATGGGCAAGGACTTCATGTCTAAAACACCAAAAGCAATGGCAACAAAAGCCAAAATTGACAAATGGGATCTAATTAAACTAAAGAGCTTCTGCACAGCAAAGGAAACTACCATCAGAGTGAACAGGCAACCTACACAATGGGAGAAAATTTTCGCAACCTACTCATCTGACAAAGGGCTAATATCCAGAATCTACAATGAACTCCAACAAATTTACAAGAAAACACCAAACAACCCCATCAAAAAGTGGGCGAAGGACATGAACAGACACTCCTCCAAAGAAGACATTTATGCAGCCAAAAAACACATGAAAAAATGCTCACCATCACTGGCCATCAGAGAAATGCAAATCAAAACCACAATGAGATACCATCTCACACCAGTTAGAATGGCAATCATTAAAAAGTCAGGAAACAACAGGTGCTGGAGAGGATGTGGAGAAATAGGAACACTTTTACACTGTTGGTGGGACTGTAAACTAGTTCAACCTTTGTGGAAGTCACTGTGGCGATTCCTCAGGGATCTAGAACTAGAAATTCCATTTGACCCAGCCATCCCATTACTGGGTATATACCCAAAGGACTATAAATCATGCTGCTATAAAGACACATGCACACGTATGTTTATTGCGGCATTATACACAATAGCAAAGACTTGGAACCAACCCAAATGTCCAACAATGATAGACTGGATTAAGAAAATGTGGCACATATACACCATGGAATACTAGGCAGCCATAAAAAATGATGAGTTCATATCCTTTGTAGGGACATGGATGAAATTGGAAATCATCGTTCTCAGTAAACTATCGCAAGAACAAAAAACCAAACACCACATCTTCTCACTCATAGGTGGGAATTGAACAATGAGAACACGTGGACACAAGAAGGGGAACATCACACTTCGGGGACTGTTGTGGGGTGGGGGGAGGGGCGAGGGACAGCATTGGGAGATATACCTAATGCTAGATGACGAGTTGGTGGGTGCAGCGCACCAGCATGGCACATGTATACACATGTAGCTTACCTGCACGTTGCGCACATGTACCATAGAGCCTAAAGTATAATAATAATAATAATAATAATAATAATAATAATCACAATGATAAAAAGAAAAAAAATTAAAAAAAAAAGAAAGGGATAAATTCCTCGACACATACAATCTCCCATGACTAAACCAGGAAGAAGTTGAATCTCTGAATAGACTAATAACAGGAGCTGAAATTGTGGCAATAATCAATAGCTTACCAACCAAAAAGAGTCCAGGATCAGATGGGTTCACAGCCGAATTCTACCAGAGGTCCAAGGAGGAACTGGAACCATTACTTCAGAAACTATTCCAATCAATAGAAAAAGAGGGATTCCTTCCTAACTCATTTTATGAGGCCAGCATCATGCTGATACCAAAGCTGGGCAGAGACACAATCAAAAAAGAGAATTTTAGACCAATATCCTTGATGAATATTGATGCAAAAATCCTCAATAAATTACTGGCAAACCGAATCCAGCAGCACATCAGACAGCTTATCCACCATGATCAACTGGGCTTCATCCCTGGGATGCAAGTCTGGTTCAATATACGCAAATCAATAAATGTAATCCAGCATATAAACAGAACCAAAGTCAAAAACCACATGATTATCTCAATACGTGAAGAAAAGGCCTTTGACAAAATTCAACAACCCTTCATGCTAAAAACTCTCAATAAATTGGGTATTGATGGGTCGTATCTCAAAATAATAAGAGCTATTTATGACAAACCCACAGCCAATATCATACTGAATGGGCAAAAACTGGAAGCATTCACTTTGAAAACTGGCACAAGACAGGGATGCCCTCTTTCACCACTTGTATTCAACATAGTGTTGGAAGTTCTGGCCAGGGCAATTAGGCAAGAGAAGGAAATCAAGGGTATTCAATTAGGAAAAAAAGAAGTCAAATTGTCCCTGTTTGCAGATGACGTGATAGTATATCTAGAAAACCCCATTGTCTCAGCCCAAAATCTCCTTAAGCTGATAAGCAACTTCAGCAAAGTCTCAGGATACAAAATCAATGGACAAAAATCACAAGCATTCTTATACATCAATAACAGACAAACAGAGAGCCAAATCATGAGTGAACTCCCATTCACAATTGCTTCAAAGAGAATAAAATACCTAGGAATCCAACTTACAAGGGATGTGAAGGACCTCTTCAAGGAGAAAACTACAAACCACTGCTCAAGGAAATAAAAGAGGATACAAACAAATGGAAGAACATTCCATGCTCATGGGTAGGAAGAATCAATATCATGAAAATGGCCATCCTTCCCAAGGTAATTTACAGATTCAATGCCATCCCCATCAAGTTACCAATGACTTTCTTCACAGAATTGGAAAAAACTACTTTAAAGTTCATATGGAACCAAAAAAGAGCCCGCATCACCAAGTCAATCCTAAGCCAAAAGAACAAAGCTGGAGGCATCACGCTACCTGACTTCAAACTATACTACAAGGCTACAGTAACCAAAACAGCATGGTACTGGTACCAAACATAGATATAGATCAATGGAACAGAACAGAGCCGTCAGAAATAATGCCACATATCTACAACAATCTGATCTTTGACAAACTTGACAAAAACAAGAAATGGAGAAAGGATTCCCTATTTAATAAATGGTGCTGGGAAAACTGGCTAGCCACATGTAGAAAGCTGAAACTGGATCCCTTCCTTACACCTTATACAAAAATCAACTCAAGATGGATTAAAGACTTAAACGTTAGACCTAAAACCATAAAAACCCTAGAAGAAAACCTAGGCAATACCATTCAGGACATAGGCATGGGCAAGGACTTCATGTCTAAAACACCAAAAGCAATGGCAACAAAAGCCAAAATTGACAAATGGGATCTAATTAAACTAAAGAGCTTCTGCACAGCAAAGGAAACTACCATCAGAGTGAACAGGCAACCTACACAATGGGAGAAAATTTTCGCAACCTACTCATCTGACAAAGGGCTAATATCCAGAATCTACAAGGAACTCCAACAAATTTACAAGAAAACACCAAACAACCCCATCAAAAAGTGGGCGAAGGACATGAACAGACACTCCTCCAAAGAAGACATTTATGCAGCCAAAAAACACATGAAAAAATGCTCACCATCACTGGCCATCAGAGAAATGCAAATCAAAACCACAATGAGATACCATCTCACACCAGTTAGAATGGCAATCATTAAAAAGTCAGGAAACAACAGGTGCTGGAGAGGATGTGGAGAAATAGGAACACTTTTACACTGTTGGTGGGACTGTAAACTAGTTCAACCTTTGTGGAAGTCACTGTGGCGATTCCTCAGGGATCTAGAACTAGAAATTCCATTTGACCCAGCCATCCCATTACTGGGTATATACCCAAAGGACTATAAATCATGCTGCTATAAAGACACATGCACACGTATGTTTATTGCGGCATTATACACAATAGCAAAGACTTGGAACCAACCCAAATGTCCAACAATGATAGACTGGATTAAGAAAATGTGGCACATATACACCATGGAATACTAGGCAGCCATAAAAAATGATGAGTTCATATCCTTTGTAGGGACATGGATGAAATTGGAAATCATCGTTCTCAGTAAACTATCGCAAGAACAAAAAACCAAACACCACATCTTCTCACTCATAGGTGGGAATTGAACAATGAGAACACGTGGACACAAGAAGGGGAACATCACACTTCGGGGACTGTTGTGGGGTGGGGGGAGGGGCGAGGGACAGCATTGGGAGATATACCTAATGCTAGATGACGAGTTGGTGGGTGCAGCGCACCAGCATGGCACATGTATACACATGTAGCTTACCTGCACGTTGCGCACATGTACCATAGAGCCTAAAGTATAATAATAATAATAATAATAATAATAATCACAATGATAAAAAGAAAAAAAATTAAAAAAAAAAGAAAGGGATAAATTCCTCGACACATACACTCTCCCATGACTAAACCAGGAAGAAGTTGAATCTCTGAATAGACTAATAACAGGAGCTGAAATTGTGGCAATAATCAATAGCTTACCAACCAAAAAGAGTCCAGGATCAGATGGGTTCACAGCCGAATTCTACCAGAGGTCCAAGGAGGAACTGGAACCATTACTTCAGAAACTATTCCAATCAATAAAAAAGAGGGATTCCTTCCTAACTCATTTTATGAGGCCAGCATCATGCTGATACCAAAGCTGGGCAGAGACACAATCAAAAAAGAGAATTTTAGACCAATATCCTTGATGAATATTGATGCAAAAATCCTCAATAAATTACTGGCAAACCGAATCCAGCAGCACATCAGACAGCTTATCCACCATGATCAACTGGGCTTCATCCCTGGGATGCAAGTCTGGTTCAATATACGCAAATCAATAAATGTAATCCAGCATATAAACAGAACCAAAGTCAAAAACCACATGATTATCTCAATACGTGAAGAAAAGGCCTTTGACAAAATTCAACAACCCTTCATGCTAAAAACTCTCAATAAATTGGGTATTGATGGGTCGTATCTCAAAATAATAAGAGCTACTTATGACAAACCCACAGCCAATATCATACTGAATGGGCAAATACTGGAAGCATTCACTTTGAAAACTGGCACAAGACAGGGATGCCCTCTCTCACCACTTGCATTCAACATAGTGTTGGAAGTTTTGGCCAGGGCAATTAGGCAAGAGAAGGAAATCAAGGGTATTCAATTAGGAAAAAAAGAAGTCAAATTGTCCCTGTTTGCAGATGACGTGATAGTATATCTAGAAAACCCCATTGTCTCAGCCCAAAATCTCCTTAAGCTGATAAGCAACTTCAGCAAAGTCTCAGGATACAAAATCAATGGACAAAAATCACAAGCATTCTTATACATCAATAACAGACAAACAGAGAGCCAAATCATGAGTGAACTCCCATTCACAATTGCTTCAAAGAGAATAAAATACCTAGGAATCCAACTTACAAGGGATGTGAAGGACCTCTTCAAGGAGAAAACTACAAACCACTGCTCAAGGAAATAAAAGAGGATACAAACAAATGGAAGAACATTCCATGCTCATGGGTAGGAAGAATCAATATCATGAAAATGGCCATCCTTCCCAAGGTAATTTACAGATTCAATGCCATCCCCATCAAGTTACCAATGACTTTCTTCACAGAATTGGAAAAAACTACTTTAAAGTTCATATGGAACCAAAAAAGAGCCCGCATCACCAAGTCAATCCTAAGCCAAAAGAACAAAGCTGGAGGCATCACGCTACCTGACTTCAAACTATACTACAAGGCTACAGTAACCAAAACAGCATGGTACTGGTACCAAACATAGATATAGATCAATGGAACAGAACAGAGCCGTCAGAAATAATGCCACATATCTACAACAATCTGATCTTTGACAAACTTGACAAAAACAAGAAATGGAGAAAGGATTCCCTATTTAATAAATGGTGCTGGGAAAACTGGCTAGCCACATGTAGAAAGCTGAAACTGGATCCCTTCCTTACACCTTATACAAAAATCAACTCAAGATGGATTAAAGACTTAAACGTTAGACCTAAAACCATAAAAACCCTAGAAGAAAACCTAGGCAATACCATTCAGGACATAGGCATGGGCAAGGACTTCATGTCTAAAACACCAAAAGCAATGGCAACAAAAGCCAAAATTGACAAATGGGATCTAATTAAACTAAAGAGCTTCTGCACAGCAAAGGAAACTACCATCAGAGTGAACAGGCAACCTACACAATGGGAGAAAATTTTCGCAACCTACTCATCTGACAAAGGGCTAATATCCAGAATCTACAATGAACTCCAACAAATTTACAAGAAAACACCAAACAACCCCATCAAAAAGTGGGCGAAGGACATGAACAGACACTCCTCCAAAGAAGACATTTATGCAGCCAAAAAACACATGAAAAAATGCTCACCATCACTGGCCATCAGAGAAATGCAAATCAAAACCACAATGAGATACCATCTCACACCAGTTAGAATGGCAATCATTAAAAAGTCAGGAAACAACAGGTGCTGGAGAGGATGTGGAGAAATAGGAACACTTTTACACTGTTGGTGGGACTGTAAACTAGTTCAACCTTTGTGGAAGTCACTGTGGCGATTCCTCAGGGATCTAGAACTAGAAATTCCATTTGACCCAGCCATCCCATTACTGGGTATATACCCAAAGGACTATAAATCATGCTGCTATAAAGACACATGCACACGTATGTTTATTGCGGCATTATACACAATAGCAAAGACTTGGAACCAACCCAAATGTCCAACAATGATAGACTGGATTAAGAAAATGTGGCACATATACACCATGGAATACTAGGCAGCCATGAAAAATGATGAGTTCATATCCTTTGTAGGGACATGGATGAAATTGGAAATCATCGTTTTCAGTAAACTATCGCAAGAACAAAAAACCAAACACCACATCTTCTCACTCATAGGTGGGAATTGAACAATGAGAACACGTGGACACAAGAAGGGAAACATCACACTTCGGGGACTGTTGTGGGGTGGGGGGAGGGGCGAGGGACAGCATTGGGAGATATACCTAATGCTAGATGACGAGTTGGTGGGTGCAGCGCACCAGCATGGCACATGTATACACATGTAGCTTACCTGCACGTTGCGCACATGTACCATAGAGCCTAAAGTATAATAATAATAATAATAATAATCATAATCATAATGATAAAAAGAAAAAAAATTAAAAAAAAAAGAAAGGGATAAATTCCTCGACACATACACTCTCCCATGACTAAACCAGGAAGAAGTTGAATCTCTGAATAGACTAATAACAGGAGCTGAAATTGTGGCAATAATCAATAGCTTACCAACCAAAAGGAGTCCAGGATCAGATGGGTTCACAGCCGAATTCTACCAGAGGTCCAAGGAGGAACTGGAACCATTACTTCAGAAACTATTCCAATCAATA
Source organism: Pongo abelii (assembly GCF_028885655.2). NCBI lineage: Eukaryota > Metazoa > Chordata > Mammalia > Primates > Hominidae > Pongo > Pongo abelii. The sequence goes on from NC_071997.2 coordinate 4,868,484, forward strand.
GAAAAAGAGGGATTCCTTCCTAACTCATTTTATGAGGCCAGCATCATGCTGATACCAAAGCTGGGCAGAGACACAATCAAAAAAGAGAATTTTAGACCAATATCCTTGATGAATATTGATGCAAAAATCCTCAATAAATTACTGGCAAACCGAATCCAGCAGCACATCAGACAGCTTATCCACCATGATCAACTGGGCTTCATCCCTGGGATGCAAGTCTGGTTCAATATACGCAAATCAATAAATGTAATCCAGCATATAAACAGAACCAAAGTCAAAAACCACATGATTATCTCAATACGTGAAGAAAAGGCCTTTGACAAAATTCAACAACCCTTCATGCTAAAAACTCTCAATAAATTGGGTATTGATGGGTCGTATCTCAAAATAATAAGAGCTATTTATGACAAACCCACAGCCAATATCATACTGAATGGGCAAAAACTGGAAGCATTCACTTTGAAAACTGGCACAAGACAGGGATGCCCTCTCTCACCACTTGTATTCAACATAGTGTTGGAAGTTCTGGCCAGGGCAATTAGGCAAGAGAAGGAAATCAAGGGTATTCAATTAGGAAAAAAAGAAGTCAAATTGTCCCTGTTTGCAGATGACGTGATAGTATATCTAGAAAACCCCATTGTCTCAGCCCAAAATCTCCTTAAACTGATAAGCAACTTCAGCAAAGTCTCAGGATACAAAATCAATGGACAAAAATCACAAGCATTCTTATACATCAATAACAGACAAACAGAGAGCCAAATCATGAGTGAACTCCCATTCACAATTGCTTCAAAGAGAATAAAATACCTAGGAATCCAACTTACAAGGGATGTGAAGGACCTCTTCAAGGAGAAAACTACAAACCACTGCTCAAGGAAATAAAAGAGGATACAAACAAATGGAAGAACATTCCATGCTCATGGGTAGGAAGAATCAATATCATGAAAATGGCCATCCTTCCCAAGGTAATTTACAGATTCAATGCCATCCCCATCAAGTTACCAATGACTTTCTTCACAGAATTGGAAAAAACTACTTTAAAGTTCATATGGAACCAAAAAAGAGCCCGCATCACCAAGTCAATCCTAAGCCAAAAGAACAAAGCTGGAGGCATCACGCTACCTGACTTCAAACTATACTACAAGGCTACAGTAACCAAAACAGCATGGTACTGGTACCAAACAGAGATATAGATCAATGGAACAGAACAGAGCCGTCAGAAATAATGCCACATATCTACAACAATCTGATCTTTGACAAACTTGACAAAAACAAGAAATGGAGAAAGGATTCCCTATTTAATAAATGGTGCTGGGAAAACTGGCTAGCCACATGTAGAAAGCTGAAACTGGATCCCTTCCTTACACCTTATACAAAAATCAACTCAAGATGGATTAAAGACTTAAACGTTAGACCTAAAACCATAAAAACCCTAGAAGAAAACCTAGGCAATACCATTCAGGACATAGGCATGGGCAAGGACTTCATGTCTAAAACACCAAAAGCAATGGCAACAAAAGCCAAAATTGACAAATGGGATCTAATTAAACTAAAGAGCTTCTGCACAGCAAAGGAAACTACCATCAGAGTGAACAGGCAACCTACACAATGGGAGAAAATTTTCGCAACCTACTCATCTGACAAAGGGCTAATATCCAGAATCTACAATGAACTCCAACAAATTTACAAGAAAACACCAAACAACCCCATCAAAAAGTGGGCGAAGGACATGAACAGACACTCCTCCAAAGAAGACATTTATGCAGCCAAAAAACACATGAAAAAATGCTCACCATCACTGGCCATCAGAGAAATGCAAATCAAAACCACAATGAGATACCATCTCACACCAGTTAGAATGGCAATCATTAAAAAGTCAGGAAACAACAGGTGCTGGAGAGGATGTGGAGAAATAGGAACACTTTTACACTGTTGGTGGGACTGTAAACTAGTTCAACCTTTGTGGAAGTCACTGTGGCGATTCCTCAGGGATCTAGAACTAGAAATTCCATTTGACCCAGCCATCCCATTACTGGGTATATACCCAAAGGACTATAAATCATGCTGCTATAAAGACACATGCACACGTATGTTTATTGCGGCATTATACACAATAGCAAAGACTTGGAACCAACCCAAATGTCCAACAATGATAGACTGGATTAAGAAAATGTGGCACATATACACCATGGAATACTAGGCAGCCATAAAAAATGATGAGTTCATATCCTTTGTAGGGACATGGATGAAATTGGAAATCATCGTTCTCAGTAAACTATCGCAAGAACAAAAAACCAAACACCACATCTTCTCACTCATAGGTGGGAATTGAACAATGAGAACACGTGGACACAAGAAGGGGAACATCACACTTCGGGGACTGTTGTGGGGTGGGGGGAGGGGCGAGGGACAGCATTGGGAGATATACCTAATGCTAGATGACGAGTTGGTGGGTGCAGCGCACCAGCATGGCACATGTATACACATGTAGCTTACCTGCACGTTGCGCACATGTACCATAGAGCCTAAAGTATAATAATAATAATAATAATAATAATAATAATAATGATAAAAAGAAAAAAAATTAAAAAAAAAAGAAAGGGATAAATTCCTCGACACATACACTCTCCCATGACTAAACCAGGAAGAAGTTGAATCTCTGAATAGACTAATAACAGGAGCTGAAATTGTGGCAATAATCAATAGCTTACCAACCAAAAAGAGTCCAGGATCAGATGGGTTCACAGCCGAATTCTACCAGAGGTCCAAGGAGGAACTGGAACCATTACTTCAGAAACTATTCCAATCAATAGAAAAAGAGGGATTCCTTCCTAACTCATTTTATGAGGCCAGCATCATGCTGATACCAAAGCTGGGCAGAGACACAATCAAAAAAGAGAATTTTAGACCAATATCCTTGATGAATATTGATGCAAAAATCCTCAATAAATTACTGGCAAACCGAATCCAGCAGCACATCAGACAGCTTATCCACCATGATCAACTGGGCTTCATCCCTGGGATGCAAGTCTGGTTCAATATACGCAAATCAATAAATGTAATCCAGCATATAAACAGAACCAAAGTCAAAAACCACATGATTATCTCAATACGTGAAGAAAAGGCCTTTGACAAAATTCAACAACCCTTCATGCTAAAAACTCTCAATAAATTGGGTATTGATGGGTCGTATCTCAAAATAATAAGAGCTATTTATGACAAACCCACAGCCAATATCATACTGAATGGGCAAAAACTGGAAGCATTCACTTTGAAAACTGGCACAAGACAGGGATGCCCTCTCTCACCACTTGTATTCAACATAGTGTTGGAAGTTCTGGCCAGGGCAATTAGGCAAGAGAAGGAAATCAAGGGTATTCAATTAGGAAAAAAAGAAGTCAAATTGTCCCTGTTTGCAGATGACGTGATAGTATATCTAGAAAACCCCATTGTCTCAGCCCAAAATCTCCTTAAACTGATAAGCAACTTCAGCAAAGTCTCAGGATACAAAATCAATGGACAAAAATCACAAGCATTCTTATACATCAATAACAGACAAACAGAGAGCCAAATCATGAGTGAACTCCCATTCACAATTGCTTCAAAGAGAATAAAATACCTAGGAATCCAACTTCCAAGGGATGTGAAGGACCTCTTCAAGGAGAAAACTACAAACCACTGCTCAAGGAAATAAAAGAGGATACAAACAAATGGAAGAACATTCCATGCTCATGGGTAGGAAGAATCAATATCATGAAAATGGCCATCCTTCCCAAGGTAATTTACAGATTCAATGCCATCCCCATCAAGTTACCAATGACTTTCTTCACAGAATTGGAAAAAACTACTTTAAAGTTCATATGGAACCAAAAAAGAGCCCGCATCACCAAGTCAATCCTAAGCCAAAAGAACAAAGCTGGAGGCATCACGCTACCTGACTTCAAACTATACTACAAGGCTACAGTAACCAAAACAGCATGGTACTGGTACCAAACAGAGATATAGATCAATGGAACAGAACATAGCCGTCAGAAATAATGCCACATATCTACAACAATCTGATCTTTGACAAACTTGACAAAAACAAGAAATGGAGAAAGGATTCCCTATTTAATAAATGGTGCTGGGAAAACTGGCTAGCCACATGTAGAAAGCTGAAACTGGATCCCTTCCTTACACCTTATACAAAAATCAACTCAAGATGGATTAAAGACTTAAACGTTAGACCTAAAACCATAAAAACCCTAGAAGAAAACCTAGGCAATACCATTCAGGACATAGGCATGGGCAAGGACTTCATGTCTAAAACACCAAAAGCAATGGCAACAAAAGCCAAAATTGACAAATGGGATCTAATTAAACTAAAGAGCTTCTGCACAGCAAAGGAAACTACCATCAGAGTGAACAGGCAACCTACACAATGGGAGAAAATTTTCGCAACCTACTCATCTGACAAAGGGCTAATATCCAGAATCTACAATGAACTCCAACAAATTTACAAGAAAACACCAAACAACCCCATCAAAAAGTGGGCGAAGGACATGAACAGACACTCCTCCAAAGAAGACATTTATGCAGCCAAAAAACACATGAAAAAATGCTCACCATCACTGGCCATCAGAGAAATGCAAATCAAAACCACAATGAGATACCATCTCACACCAGTTAGAATGGCAATCATTAAAAAGTCAGGAAACAACAGGTGCTGGAGAGGATGTGGAGAAATAGGAACACTTTTACACTGTTGGTGGGACTGTAAACTAGTTCAACCTTTGTGGAAGTCACTGTGGCGATTCCTCAGGGATCTAGAACTAGAAATTCCATTTGACCCAGCCATCCCATTACTGGGTATATACCCAAAGGACTATAAATCATGCTGCTATAAAGACACATGCACACGTATGTTTATTGCGGCATTATACACAATAGCAAAGACTTGGAACCAACCCAAATGTCCAACAATGATAGACTGGATTAAGAAAATGTGGCACATATACACCATGGAATACTAGGCAGCCATAAAAAATGATGAGTTCATATCCTTTGTAGGGACATGGATGAAATTGGAAATCATCGTTCTCAGTAAACTATCGCAAGAACAAAAAACCAAACACCACATCTTCTCACTCATAGGTGGGAATTGAACAATGAGAACACGTGGACACAAGAAGGGGAACATCACACTTCGGGGACTGTTGTGGGGTGGGGGGAGGGGCGAGGGACAGCATTGGGAGATATACCTAATGCTAGATGACGAGTTGGTGGGTGCAGCGCACCAGCATGGCACATGTATACACATGTAGCTTACCTGCACGTTGCGCACATGTACCATAGAGCCTAAAGTATAATAATAATAATAATAATAATAATAATAATCACAATGATAAAAAGAAAAAAAATTAAAAAAAAAAGAAAGGGATAAATTCCTCGACACATACACTCTCCCATGACTAAACCAGGAAGAAGTTGAATCTCTGAATAGACTAATAACAGGAGCTGAAATTGTGGCAATAATCAATAGCTTACCAACCAAAAAGAGTCCAGGATCAGATGGGTTCACAGCCGAATTCTACCAGAGGTCCAAGGAGGAACTGGAACCATTACTTCAGAAACTATTCCAATCAATAAAAAAGAGGGATTCCTTCCTAACTCATTTTATGAGGCCAGCATCATGCTGATACCAAAGCTGGGCAGAGACACAATCAAAAAAGAGAATTTTAGACCAATATCCTTGATGAATATTGATGCAAAAATCCTCAATAAATTACTGGCAAACCGAATCCAGCAGCACATCAGACAGCTTATCCACCATGATCAACTGGGCTTCATCCCTGGGATGCAAGTCTGGTTCAATATACGCAAATCAATAAATGTAATCCAGCATATAAACAGAACCAAAGTCAAAAACCACATGATTATCTCAATACGTGAAGAAAAGGCCTTTGACAAAATTCAACAACCCTTCATGCTAAAAACTCTCAATAAATTGGGTATTGATGGGTCGTATCTCAAAATAATAAGAGCTACTTATGACAAACCCACAGCCAATATCATACTGAATGGGCAAAAACTGGAAGCATTCACTTTGAAAACTGGCACAAGACAGGGATGCCCTCTCTCACCACTTGCATTCAACATAGTGTTGGAATTTTTGGCCAGGGCAATTAGGCAAGAGAAGGAAATCAAGGGTATTCAATTAGGAAAAAAAGAAGTCAAATTGTCCCTGTTTGCAGATGACGTGATAGTATATCTAGAAAACCCCATTGTCTCAGCCCAAAATCTCCTTAAGCTGATAAGCAACTTCAGCAAAGTCTCAGGATACAAAATCAATGGACAAAAATCACAAGCATTCTTATACATCAATAACAGACAAACAGAGAGCCAAATCATGAGTGAACTCCCATTCACAATTGCTTCAAAGAGAATAAAATACCTAGGAATCCAACTTACAAGGGATGTGAAGGACCTCTTCAAGGAGAAAACTACAAACCACTGCTCAAGGAAATAAAAGAGGATACAAACAAATGGAAGAACATTCCATGCTCATGGGTAGGAAGAATCAATATCATGAAAATGGCCATCCTTCCCAAGGTAATTTACAGATTCAATGCCATCCCCATCAAGTTACCAATGACTTTCTTCACAGAATTGGAAAAAACTACTTTAAAGTTCATATGGAACCAAAAAAGAGCCCGCATCACCAAGTCAATCCTAAGCCAAAAGAACAAAGCTGGAGGCATCACGCTACCTGACTTCAAACTATACTACAAGGCTACAGTAACCAAAACAGCATGGTACTGGTACCAAACAGAGATATAGATCAATGGAACAGAACAGAGCCGTCAGAAATAATGCCACATATCTACAACAATCTGATCTTTGACAAACTTGACAAAAACAAGAAATGGAGAAAGGATTCCCTATTTAATAAATGGTGCTGGGAAAACTGGCTAGCCACATGTAGAAAGCTGAAACTGGATCCCTTCCTTACACCTTATACAAAAATCAACTCAAGATGGATTAAAGACTTAAACGTTAGACCTAAAACCATAAAAACCCTAGAAGAAAACCTAGGCAATACCATTCAGGACATAGGCATGGGCAAGGACTTCATGTCTAAAACACCAAAAGCAATGGCAACAAAAGCCAAAATTGACAAATGGGATCTAATTAAACTAAAGAGCTTCTGCACAGCAAAGGAAACTACCATCAGAGTGAACAGGCAACCTACACAATGGGAGAAAATTTTCGCAACCTACTCATCTGACAAAGGGCTAATATCCAGAATCTACAATGAACTCCAACAAATTTACAAGAAAACACCAAACAACCCCATCAAAAAGTGGGCGAAGGACATGAACAGACACTCCTCCAAAGAAGACATTTATGCAGCCAAAAAACACATGAAAAAATGCTCACCATCACTGGCCATCAGAGAAATGCAAATCAAAACCACAATGAGATACCATCTCACACCAGTTAGAATGGCAATCATTAAAAAGTCAGGAAACAACAGGTGCTGGAGAGGATGTGGAGAAATAGGAACACTTTTACACTGTTGGTGGGACTGTAAACTAGTTCAACCTTTGTGGAAGTCACTGTGGCGATTCCTCAGGGATCTAGAACTAGAAATTCCATTTGACCCAGCCATCCCATTACTGGGTATATACCCAAAGGACTATAAATCATGCTGCTATAAAGACACATGCACACGTATGTTTATTGCGGCATTATACACAATAGCAAAGACTTGGAACCAACCCAAATGTCCAACAATGATAGACTGGATTAAGAAAATGTGGCACATATACACCATGGAATACTAGGCAGCCATAAAAAATGATGAGTTCATATCCTTTGTAGGGACATGGATGAAATTGGAAATCATCGTTCTCAGTAAACTATCGCAAGAACAAAAAACCAAACACCACATCTTCTCACTCATAGGTGGGAATTGAACAATGAGAACACGTGGACACAAGAAGGGGAACATCACACTTCGGGGACTGTTGTGGGGTGGGGGGAGGGGCGAGGGACAGCATTGGGAGATATACCTAATGCTAGATGACGAGTTGGTGGGTGCAGCGCACCAGCATGGCACATGTATACACATGTAGCTTACCTGCACGTTGCGCACATGTACCATAGAGCCTAAAGTATAATAATAATAATAATAATAATAATAATAAACACAATGATAAAAAGAAAAAAAATTAAAAAAAAAAGAAAGGGATAAATTCCTCGACACATACACTCTCCCATGACTAAACCAGGAAGAAGTTGAATCTCTGAATAGACTAATAACAGGAGCTGAAATTGTGGCAATAATCAATAGCTTACCAACCAAAAAGAGTCCAGGATCAGATGGGTTCACAGCCGAATTCTACCAGAGGTCCAAGGAGGAACTGGAACCATTACTTCAGAAACTATTCCAATCAATAAAAAAGAGGGATTCCTTCCTAACTCATTTTATGAGGCCAGCATCATGCTGATACCAAAGCTGGGCAGAGACACAATCAAAAAAGAGAATTTTAGACCAATATCCTTGATGAATATTGATGCAAAAATCCTCAATAAATTACTGGCAAACCTAATCCAGCAGCACATCAGACAGCTTATCCACCATGATCAACTGGGCTTCATCCCTGGGATGCAAGTCTGGTTCAATATACGCAAATCAATAAATGTAATCCAGCATATAAACAGAACCAAAGTCAAAAACCACATGATTATCTCAATACGTGAAGAAAAGGCCTTTGACAAAATTCAACAACCCTTCATGCTAAAAACTCTCAATAAATTGGGTATTGATGGGTCGTATCTCAAAATAATAAGAGCTACTTATGACAAACCCACAGCCAATATCATACTGAATGGGCAAAAACTGGAAGCATTCACTTTGAAAACTGGCACAAGACAGGGATGCCCTCTCTCACCACTTGCATTCAACATAGTGTTGGAAGTTTTGGCCAGGGCAATTAGGCAAGAGAAGGAAATCAAGGGTATTCAATTAGGAAAAAAAGAAGTCAAATTGTCCCTGTTTGCAGATGACGTGATAATATATCTAGAAAACCCCATTGTCTCAGCCCAAAATCTCCTTAAGCTGATAAGCAACTTCAGCAAAGTCTCAGGATACAAAATCAATGGACAAAAATCACAAGCATTCTTATACATCAATAACAGACAAACAGAGAGCCAAATCATGAGTGAACTCCCATTCACAATTGCTTCAAAGAGAATAAAATACCTAGGAATCCAACTTACAAGGGATGTGAAGGACCTCTTCAAGGAGAAAACTACAAACCACTGCTCAAGGAAATAAAAGAGGATACAAACAAATGGAAGAACATTCCATGCTCATGGGTAGGAAGAATCAATATCATGAAAATGGCCATCCTTCCCAAGGTAATTTACAGATTCAATGCCATCCCCATCAAGTTACCAATGACTTTCTTCACAGAATTGGAAAAAACTACTTTAAAGTTCATATGGAACCAAAAAAGAGCCCGCATCACCAAGTCAATCCTAAGCCAAAAGAACAAAGCTGGAGGCATCACGCTACCTGACTTCAAACTATACTACAAGGCTACAGTAACCAAAACAGCATGGTACTGGTACCAAACAGAGATATAGATCAATGGAACAGAACAGAGCCGTCAGAAATAATGCCACATATCTACAACAATCTGATCTTTGACAAACTTGACAAAAACAAGAAATGGAGAAAGGATTCCCTATTTAATAAATGGTGCTGGGAAAACTGGCTAGCCACATGTAGAAAGCTGAAACTGGATCCCTTCCTTACACCTTATACAAAAATCAACTCAAGATGGATTAAAGACTTAAACGTTAGACCTAAAACCATAAAAACCCTAGAAGAAAACCTAGGCAATACCATTCAGGACATAGGCATGGGCAAGGACTTCATGTCTAAAACACCAAAAGCAATGGCAACAAAAGCCAAAATTGACAAATGGGATCTAATTAAACTAAAGAGCTTCTGCACAGCAAAGGAAACTACCATCAGAGTGAACAGGCAACCTACACAATGGGAGAAAATTTTCGCAACCTACTCATCTGACAAAGGGCTAATATCCAGAAACTACAATGAACTCCAACAAATTTACAAGAAAACACCAAACAACCCCATCAAAAAGTGGGCGAAGGACATGAACAGACACTCCTCCAAAGAAGACATTTATGCAGCCAAAAAACACATGAAAAAATGCTCACCATCACTGGCCATCAGAGAAATGCAAATCAAAACCACAATGAGATACCATCTCACACCAGTTAGAATGGCAATCATTAAAAAGTCAGGAAACAACAGGTGCTGGAGAGGATGTGGAGAAATAGGAACACTTTTACACTGTTGGTGGGACTGTAAACTAGTTCAACCTTTGTGGAAGTCACTGTGGCGATTCCTCAGGGATCTAGAACTAGAAATTCCATTTGACCCAGCCATCCCATTACTGGGTATATACCCAAAGGACTATAAATCATGCTGCTATAAAGACACATGCACACGTATGTTTATTGCGGCATTATACACCATAGCAAAGACTTGGAACCAACCCAAATGTCCAACAATGATAGACTTTTTTAAGAAAATGTGGCACATATACACCATGGAATACTAGGCAGCCATAAAAAATGATGAGTTCATATCCTTTGTAGGGACATGGATGAAATTGGAAATCATCGTTCTCAGTAAACTATCGCAAGAACAAAAAACCAAACACCACATCTTCTCACTCATAGGTGGGAATTGAACAATGAGAACACGTGGACACAAGAAGGGGAACATCACACTTCGGGGACTGTTGTGGGGTGGGGGGAGGGGCGAGGGACAGCATTGGGAGATATACCTAATGCTAGATGACGAGTTGGTGGGTGCAGCGCACCAGCATGGCACATGTATACACATGTAGCTTACCTGCACGTTGCGCACATGTACCATAGAGCCTAAAGTATAATAATAATAATAATAATAATAATAATCATAATGATAAAAAGAAAAAAAATTAAAAAAAAAAGAAAGGGATAAATTCCTCGACACATACACTCTCCCATGACTAAACCAGGAAGAAGTTGAATCTCTGAATAGACTAATAACAGGAGCTGAAATTGTGGCAATAATCAATAGCTTACCAACCAAAAGGAGTCCAGGATCAGATGGGTTCACAGCCGAATTCTACCAGAGGTCCAAGGAGGAACTGGAACCATTACTTCAGAAACTATTCCAATCAATAGAAAAAGAGGGATTCCTTCCTAACTCATTTTATGAGGCCAGCATCATGCTGATACCAAAGCTGGGCAGAGACACAATCAAAAAAGAGAATTTTAGACCAATATCCTTGATGAATATTGATGCAAAAATCCTCAATAAATTACTGGCAAACCGAATCCAGCAGCACATCAGACAGCTTATCCACCATGATCAACTGGGCTTCATCCCTGGGATGCAAGTCTGGTTCAATATACGCAAATCAATAAATGTAATCCAGCATATAAACAGAACCAAAGTCAAAAACCACATGATTATCTCAATACGTGAAGAAAAGGCCTTTGACAAAATTCAACAACCCTTCATGCTAAAAACTCTCAAGAAATTGGGTATTGATGGGTCGTATCTCAAAATAATAAGAGCTATTTATGACAAACCCACAGCCAATATCATACTGAATGGGCAAAAACTGGAAGCATTCACTTTGAAAACTGGCACAAGACAGGGATGCCCTCTCTCACCACTTGTATTCAACATAGTGTTGGAAGTTCTGGCCAGGGCAATTAGGCAAGAGAAGGAAATCAAGGGTATTCAATTAGGAAAAAAAGAAGTCAAATTGTCCCTGTTTGCAGATGACGTGATAGTATATCTAGAAAACCCCATTGTCTCAGCCCAAAATCTCCTTAAGCTGATAAGCAACTTCAGCAAAGTCTCAGGATACAAAATCAATGGACAAAAATCACAAGCATTCTTATACATCAATAACAGACAAACAGAGAGCCAAATCATGAGTGAACTCCCATTCACAATTGCTTCAAAGAGAATAAAATACCTAGGAATCCAACTTACAAGGGATGTGAAGGACCTCTTCAAGGAGAAAACTACAAACCACTGCTCAAGGAAATAAAAGAGGATACAAACAAATGGAAGAACATTCCATGCTCATGGGTAGGAAGAATCAATATCATGAAAATGGCCATCCTTCCCAAGGTAATTTACAGATTCAATGCCATCCCCATCAAGTTACCAATGACTTTCTTCACAGAATTGGAAAAAACTACTTTAAAGTTCATATGGAACCAAAAAAGAGCCCGCATCACCAAGTCAATCCTAAGCCAAAAGAACAAAGCTGGAGGCATCACGCTACCTGACTTCAAACTATACTACAAGGCTACAGTAACCAAAACAGCATGGTACTGGTACCAAACAGAGATATAGATCAATGGAACAGAACAGAGCCGTCAGAAATAATGCCACATATCTACAACAATCTGATCTTTGACAAACTTGACAAAAACAAGAAATGGAGAAAGGATTCCCTATTTAATAAATGGTGCTGGGAAAACTGGCTAGCCACATGTAGAAAGCTGAAACTGGATCCCTTCCTTACACCTTATACAAAAATCAACTCAAGATGGATTAAAGACTTAAACGTTAGACCTAAAACCATAAAAACCCTAGAAGAAAACCTAGGCAATACCATTCAGGACATAGGCATGGGCAAGGACTTCATGTCTAAAACACCAAAAGCAATGGCAACAAAAGCCAAAATTGACAAATGGGATCTAATTAAACTAAAGAGCTTCTGCACAGCAAAGGAAACTACCATCAGAGTGAACAGGCAACCTACACAATGGGAGAAAATTTTCGCAACCTACTCATCTGACAAAGGGCTAATATCCAGAATCTACAATGAACTCCAACAAATTTACAAGAAAACACCAAACAACCCCATCAAAAAGTGGGCGAAGGACATGAACAGACACTCCTCCAAAGAAGACATTTATGCAGCCAAAAAACACATGAAAAAATGCTCACCATCACTGGCCATCAGAGAAATGCAAATCAAAACCACAATGAGATACCATCTCACACCAGTTAGAATGGCAATCATTAAAAAGTCAGGAAACAACAGGTGCTGGAGAGGATGTGGAGAAATAGGAACACTTTTACACTGTTGGTGGGACTGTAAACTAGTTCAACCTTTGTGGAAGTCACTGTGGCGATTCCTCAGGGATCTAGAACTAGAAATTCCATTTGACCCAGCCATCCCATTACTGGGTATATACCCAAAGGACTATAAATCATGCTGCTATAAAGACACATGCACACGTATGTTTATTGCGGCATTATACACAATAGCAAAGACTTGGAACCAACCCAAATGTCCAACAATGATAGACTGGATTAAGAAAATGTGGCACATATACACCATGGAATACTAGGCAGCCATAAAAAATGATGAGTTCATATCCTTTGTAGGGACATGGATGAAATTGGAAATCATCGTTCTCAGTAAACTATCGCAAGAACAAAAAACCAAACACCACATCTTCTCACTCATAGGTGGGAATTGAACAATGAGAACACGTGGACACAAGAAGGGGAACATCACACTTCGGGGACTGTTGTGGGGTGGGGGGAGGGGCGAGGGACAGCATTGGGAGATATACCTAATGCTAGATGACGAGTTGGTGGGTGCAGCGCACCAGCATGGCACATGTATACACATGTAGCTTACCTGCACGTTGCACACATGTACCATAGAGCCTAAAGTATAATAATAATAATAATAATAATAATAATAATCACAATGATAAAAAGAAAAAAAATTAAAAAAAAAAGAAAGGGATAAATTCCTCGACACATACACTCTCCCATGACTAAACCAGGAAGAAGTTGAATCTCTGAATAGACTAATAACAGGAGCTGAAATTGTGGCAATAATCAATAGCTTACCAACCAAAAAGAGTCCAGGATCAGATGGGTTCACAGCCGAATTCTACCAGAGGTCCAAGGAGGAACTGGAACCATTACTTCAGAAACTATTCCAATCAATAAAAAAGAGGGATTCCTTCCTAACTCATTTTATGAGGCCAGCATCATGCTGATACCAAAGCTGGGCAGAGACACAATCAAAAAAGAGAATTTTAGACCAATATCCTTGATGAATATTGATGCAAAAATCCTCAATAAATTACTGGCAAACCGAATCCAGCAGCACATCAGACAGCTTATCCACCATGATCAACTGGGCTTCATCCCTGGGATGCAAGTCTGGTTCAATATACGCAAATCAATAAATGTAATCCAGCATATAAACAGAACCAAAGTCAAAAACCACATGATTATCTCAATACGTGAAGAAAAGGCCTTTGACAAAATTCAACAACCCTTCATGCTAAAAACTCTCAATAAATTGGGTATTGATGGGTCGTATCTCAAAATAATAAGAGCTATTTATGACAAACCCACAGCCAATATCATACTGAATGGGCAAAAACTGGAAGCATTCACTTTGAAAACTGGCACAAGACAGGGATGCCCTCTCTCACCACTTGTATTCAACATAGTGTTGGAAGTTCTGGCCAGGGCAATTAGGCAAGAGAAGGAAATCAAGGGTATTCAATCAGGAAAAAAAGAAGTCAAATTGTCCCTGTTTGCAGATGACGTGATAGTATATCTAGAAAACCCCATTGTCTCAGCCCAAAATCTCCTTAAGCTGATAAGCAACTTCAGCAAAGTCTCAGGATACAAAATCAATGGACAAAAATCACAAGCATTCTTATACATCAATAACAGACAAACAGAGAGCCAAATCATGAGTGAACTCCCATTCACAATTGCTTCAAAGAGAATAAAATACCTAGGAATCCAACTTACAAGGGATGTGAAGGACCTCTTCAAGGAGAAAACTACAAACCACTGCTCAAGGAAATAAAAGAGGATACAAACAAATGGAAGAACATTCCATGCTCATGGGTAGGAAGAATCAATAACATGAAAATGGCCATCCTTCCCAAGGTAATTTACAGATTCAATGCCATCCCCATCAAGTTACCAATGACTTTCTTCACAGAATTGGAAAAAACTACTTTAAAGTTCATATGGAACCAAAAAAGAGCCCGCATCACCAAGTCAATCCTAAGCCAAAAGAACAAAGCTGGAGGCATCACGCTACCTGACTTCAAACTATACTACAAGGCTACAGTAACCAAAACAGCATGGTACTGGTACCAAACAGAGATATAGATCAATGGAACAGAACAGAGCCGTCAGAAATAATGCCACATATCTACAACAATCTGATCTTTGACAAACTTGACAAAAACAAGAAATGGAGAAAGGATTCCCTATTTAATAAATGGTGCTGGGAAAACTGGCTAGCCACATGTAGAAAGCTGAAACTGGATCCCTTCCTTACACCTTATACAAAAATCAACTCAAGATGGATTAAAGACTTAAACGTTAGACCTAAAACCATAAAAACCCTAGAAGAAAACCTAGGCAATACCATTCAGGACATAGGCATGGGCAAGGACTTCATGTCTAAAACACCAAAAGCAATGGCAACAAAAGCCAAAATTGACAAATGGGATCTAATTAAACTAAAGAGCTTCTGCACAGCAAAGGAAACTACCATCAGAGTGAACAGGCAACCTACACAATGGGAGAAAATTTTCGCAACCTACTCATCTGACAAAGGGCTAATATCCAGAAACTACAATGAACTCCAACAAATTTACAAGAAAACACCAAACAACCCCATCAAAAAGTGGGCGAAGGACATGAACAGACACTCCTCCAAAGAAGACATTTATGCAGCCAAAAAACACATGAAAAAATGCTCACCATCACTGGCCATCAGAGAAATGCAAATCAAAACCACAATGAGATACCATCTCACACCAGTTAGAATGGCAATCATTAAAAAGTCAGGAAACAACAGGTGCTGGAGAGGATGTGGAGAAATAGGAACACTTTTACACTGTTGGTGGGACTGTAAACTAGTTCAACCTTTGTGGAAGTCACTGTGGCGATTCCTCAGGGATCTAGAACTAGAAATTCCATTTGACCCAGCCATCCCATTACTGGGTATATACCCAAAGGACTATAAATCATGCTGCTATAAAGACACATGCACACGTATGTTTATTGCGGCATTATACACCATAGCAAAGACTTGGAACCAACCCAAATGTCCAACAATGATAGACTTTTTTAAGAAAATGTGGCACATATACACCATGGAATACTAGGCAGCCATAAAAAATGATGAGTTCATATCCTTTGTAGGGACATGGATGAAATTGGAAATCATCGTTCTCAGTAAACTATCGCAAGAACAAAAAACCAAACACCACATCTTCTCACTCATAGGTGGGAATTGAACAATGAGAACACGTGGACACAAGAAGGGGAACATCACACTTCGGGGACTGTTGTGGGGTGGGGGGAGGGGCGAGGGACAGCATTGGGAGATATACCTAATGCTAGATGACGAGTTGGTGGGTGCAGCGCACCAGCATGGCACATGTATACACATGTAGCTTACCTGCACGTTGCGCACATGTACCATAGAGCCTAAAGTATAATAATAATAATAATAATAATAATAATCATAATGATAAAAAGAAAAAAAATTAAAAAAAAAAGAAAGGGATAAATTCCTCGACACATACACTCTCCCATGACTAAACCAGGAAGAAGTTGAATCTCTGAATAGACTAATAACAGGAGCTGAAATTGTGGCAATAATCAATAGCTTACCAACCAAAAGGAGTCCAGGATCAGATGGGTTCACAGCCGAATTCTACCAGAGGTCCAAGGAGGAACTGGAACCATTACTTCAGAAACTATTCCAATCAATAGAAAAAGAGGGATTCCTTCCTAACTCATTTTATGAGGCCAGCATCATGCTGATACCAAAGCTGGGCAGAGACACAATCAAAAAAGAGAATTTTAGACCAATATCCTTGATGAATATTGATGCAAAAATCCTCAATAAATTACTGGCAAACCGAATCCAGCAGCACATCAGACAGCTTATCCACCATGATCAACTGGGCTTCATCCCTGGGATGCAAGTCTGGTTCAATATACGCAAATCAATAAATGTAATCCAGCATATAAACAGAACCAAAGTCAAAAACCACATGATTATCTCAATACGTGAAGAAAAGGCCTTTGACAAAATTCAACAACCCTTCATGCTAAAAACTCTCAAGAAATTGGGTATTGATGGGTCGTATCTCAAAATAATAAGAGCTATTTATGACAAACCCACAGCCAATATCATACTGAATGGGCAAAAACTGGAAGCATTCACTTTGAAAACTGGCACAAGACAGGGATGCCCTCTCTCACCACTTGTATTCAACATAGTGTTGGAAGTTCTGGCCAGGGCAATTAGGCAAGAGAAGGAAATCAAGGGTATTCAATTAGGAAAAAAAGAAGTCAAATTGTCCCTGTTTGCAGATGACGTGATAGTATATCTAGAAAACCCCATTGTCTCAGCCCAAAATCTCCTTAAGCTGATAAGCAACTTCAGCAAAGTCTCAGGATACAAAATCAATGGACAAAAATCACAAGCATTCTTATACATCAATAACAGACAAACAGAGAGCCAAATCATGAGTGAACTCCCATTCACAATTGCTTCAAAGAGAATAAAATACCTAGGAATCCAACTTACAAGGGATGTGAAGGACCTCTTCAAGGAGAAAACTACAAACCACTGCTCAAGGAAATAAAAGAGGATACAAACAAATGGAAGAACATTCCATGCTCATGGGTAGGAAGAATCAATATCATGAAAATGGCCATCCTTCCCAAGGTAATTTACAGATTCAATGCCATCCCCATCAAGTTACCAATGACTTTCTTCACAGAATTGGAAAAAACTACTTTAAAGTTCATATGGAACCAAAAAAGAGCCCGCATCACCAAGTCAATCCTAAGCCAAAAGAACAAAGCTGGAGGCATCACGCTACCTGACTTCAAACTATACTACAAGGCTACAGTAACCAAAACAGCATGGTACTGGTACCAAACAGAGATATAGATCAATGGAACAGAACAGAGCCGTCAGAAATAATGCCACATATCTACAACAATCTGATCTTTGACAAACTTGACAAAAACAAGAAATGGAGAAAGGATTCCCTATTTAATAAATGGTGCTGGGAAAACTGGCTAGCCACATGTAGAAAGCTGAAACTGGATCCCTTCCTTACACCTTATACAAAAATCAACTCAAGATGGATTAAAGACTTAAACGTTAGACCTAAAACCATAAAAACCCTAGAAGAAAACCTAGGCAATACCATTCAGGACATAGGCATGGGCAAGGACTTCATGTCTAAAACACCAAAAGCAATGGCCACAAAAGCCAAAATTGACAAATGGGATCTAATTAAACTAAAGAGCTTCTGCACAGCAAAGGAAACTACCATCAGAGTGAACAGGCAACCTACACAATGGGAGAAAATTTTCGCAACCTACTCATCTGACAAAGGGCTAATATCCAGAATCTACAATGAACTCCAACAAATTTACAAGAAAACACCAAACAACCCCATCAAAAAGTGGGCGAAGGACATGAACAGACACTCCTCCAAAGAAGACATTTATGCAGCCAAAAAACACATGAAAAAATGCTCACCATCACTGGCCATCAGAGAAATGCAAATCAAAACCACAATGAGATACCATCTCACACCAGTTAGAATGGCAATCATTAAAAAGTCAGGAAACAACAGGTGCTGGAGAGGATGTGGAGAAATAGGAACACTTTTACACTGTTGGTGGGACTGTAAACTAGTTCAACCTTTGTGGAAGTCACTGTGGCGATTCCTCAGGGATCTAGAACTAGAAATTCCATTTGACCCAGCCATCCCATTACTGGGTATATACCCAAAGGACTATAAATCATGCTGCTATAAAGACACATTCACACGTATGTTTATTGCGGCATTATACACAATAGCAAAGACTTGGAACCAACCCAAATGTCCAACAATGATAGACTGGATTAAGAAAATGTGGCACATATACACCATGGAATACTAGGCAGCCATAAAAAATGATGAGTTCATATCCTTTGTAGGGACATGGATGAAATTGGAAATCATCGTTCTCAGTAAACTATCGCAAGAACAAAAAACCAAACACCACATCTTCTCACTCATAGGTGGGAATTGAACAATGAGAACACGTGGACACAAGAAGGGGAACATCACACTTCGGGGACTGTTGTGGGGTGGGGGGAGGGGCGAGGGACAGCATTGGGAGATATACCTAATGCTAGATGACGAGTTGGTGGGTGCAGCGCACCAGCATGGCACATGTATACACATGTAGCTTACCTGCACGTTGCGCACATGTACCATAGAGCCTAAAGTATAATAATAATAATAATAATAATAATCATAATGATAAAAAGAAAAAAAATTAAAAAAAAAAGAAAGGGATAAATTCCTCGACACATACACTCTCCCATGACTAAACCAGGAAGAAGTTGAATCTCTGAATAGACTAATAACAGGAGCTGAAATTGTGGCAATAATCAATAGCTTACCAACCAAAAGGAGTCCAGGATCAGATGGGTTCACAGCCGAATTCTACCAGAGGTCCAAGGAGGAACTGGAACCATTACTTCAGAAACTATTCCAATCAATAGAAAAAGAGGGATTCCTTCCTAACTCATTTTATGAGGCCAGCATCATGCTGATACCAAAGCTGGGCAGAGACACAATCAAAAAAGAGAATTTTAGACCAATATCCTTGATGAATATTGATGCAAAAATCCTCAATAAATTACTGGCAAACCGAATCCAGCAGCACATCAGACAGCTTATCCACCATGATCAACTGGGCTTCATCCCTGGGATGCAAGTCTGGTTCAATATACGCAAATCAATAAATGTAATCCAGCATATAAACAGAACCAAAGTCAAAAACCACATGATTATCTCAATACGTGAAGAAAAGGCCTTTGACAAAATTCAACAACCCTTCATGCTAAAAACTCTCAATAAATTGGGTATTGATGGGTCGTATCTCAAAATAATAAGAGCTATTTATGACAAACCCACAGCCAATATCATACTGAATGGGCAAAAACTGGAAGCATTCACTTTGAAAACTGGCACAAGACAGGGATGCCCTCTCTCACCACTTGTATTCAACATAGTGTTGGAAGTTCTGGCCAGGGCAATTAGGCAAGAGAAGGAAATCAAGGGTATTCAATTAGGAAAAAAAGAAGTCAAATTGTCCCTGTTTGCAGATGACGTGATAGTATATCTAGAAAACCCAATTGTCTCAGCCCAAAATCTCCTTAAGCTGATAAGAAACTTCAGCAAAGTCTCAGGATACAAAATCAATGGACAAAAATCACAAGCATTCTTATACATCAATAACAGACAAACAGAGAGCCAAATCATGAGTGAACTCCCATTCACAATTGCTTCAAAGAGAATAAAATACCTAGGAATCCAACTTACAAGGGATGTGAAGGACCTCTTCAAGGAGAAAACTACAAACCACTGCTCAAGGAAATAAAAGAGGATACAAACAAATGGAAGAACATTCCATGCTCATGGGTAGGAAGAATCAATATCATGAAAATGGCCATCCTTCCCAAGGTAATTTACAGATTCAATGCCATCCCCATCAAGTTACCAATGACTTTCTTCACAGAATTGGAAAAAAACTACTTTAAAGTTCATATGGAACCAAAAAAGAGCCCGCATCACCAAGTCAATCCTAAGCCAAAAGAACAAAGCTGGAGGCATCACGCTACCTGACTTCAAACTATACTACAAGGCTACAGTAACCAAAACAGCATGGTACTGGTACCAAACAGAGATATAGATCAATGGAACAGAACAGAGCCGTCAGAAATAATGCCACATATCTACAACAATCTGATCTTTGACAAACTTGACAAAAACAAGAAATGGAGAAAGGATTCCCTATTTAATAAATGGTGCTGGGAAAACTGGCTAGCCACATGTAGAAAGCTGAAACTGGATCCCTTCCTTACACCTTATACAAAAATCAACTCAAGATGGATTAAAGACTTAAACGTTAGACCTAAAACCATAAAAACCCTAGAAGAAAACCTAGGCAATACCATTCAGGACATAGGCATGGGCAAGGACTTCATGTCTAAAACACCAAAAGCAATGGCAACAAAAGCCAAAATTGACAAATGGGATCTAATTAAACTAAAGAGCTTCTGCACAGCAAAGGAAACTACCATCAGAGTGAACAGGCAACCTACACAATGGGAGAAAATTTTCGCAACCTACTCATCTGACAAAGGGCTAATATCCAGAATCTACAATGAACTCCAACAAATTTACAAGAAAACACCAAACAACCCCATCAAAAAGTGGGCGAAGGACATGAACAGACACTCCTCCAAAGAAGACATTTATGCAGCCAAAAAACACATGAAAAAATGCTCACCATCACTGGCCATCAGAGAAATGCAAATCAAAACCACAATGAGATACCATCTCACACCAGTTAGAATGGCAATCATTAAAAAGTCAGGAAACAACAGGTGCTGGAGAGGATGTGGAGAAATAGGAACACTTTTACACTGTTGGTGGGACTGTAAACTAGTTCAACCTTTGTGGAAGTCACTGTGGCGATTCCTCAGGGATCTAGAACTAGAAATTCCATTTGACCCAGCCATCCCATTACTGGGTATATACCCAAAGGACTATAAATCATGCTGCTATAAAGACACATGCACACGTATGTTTATTGCGGCATTATACACAATAGCAAAGACTTGGAACCAACCCAAATGTCCAACAATGATAGACTGGATTAAGAAAATGTGGCACATATACACCATGGAATACTAGGCAGCCATAAAAAATGATGAGTTCATATCCTTTGTAGGGACATGGATGAAATTGGAAATCATCGTTCTCAGTAAACTATCGCAAGAACAAAAAACCAAACACCACATCTTCTCACTCATAGGTGGGAATTGAACAATGAGAACACGTGGACACAAGAAGGGGAACATCACACTTCGGGGACTGTTGTGGGGTGGGGGGAGGGGCGAGGGACAGCATTGGGAGATATACCTAATGCTAGATGACGAGTTGGTGGGTGCAGCGCACCAGCATGGCACATGTATACACATGTAGCTTACCTGCACGTTGCGCACATGTACCATAGAGCCTAAAGTATAATAATAATAATAATAATAATCATAATGATAAAAAGAAAAAAAATGAAAAAAAAAAGAAAGGGATAAATTCCTTGACACATACACTCTCCCATGACTAAACCAGGAAGAAGTTGAATCTCTGAATAGACTAATAACAGGAGCTGAAATTGTGGCAATAATCAATAGCTTACCAACCAAAAAGAGTCCAGGATCAGATGGGTTCACAGCCGAATTCTACCAGAGGTCCAAGGAGGAACTGGAACCATTACTTCAGAAACTGTTCCAATCAATAGAAAAAGAGGGATTCCTTCCTAACTCATTTTATGAGGCCAGCATCATGCTGATACCAAAGCTGGGCAGAGACACAATCAAAAAAGAGAATTTTAGACCAATATCCTTGATGAATATTGATGCAAAAATCCTCAATAAATTACTGGCAAACCGAATCCAGCAGCACATCAGACAGCTTATCCACCATGATCAAGTGGGCTTCATCCCTGGGATGCAAGTCTGGTTCAATATACGCAAATCAATAAATGTAATCCAGCATATAAACAGAACCAAAGTCAAAAACCACATGATTATCTCAATACGTGAAGAAAAGGCCTTTGACAAAATTCAACAACCCTTCATGCTAAAAACTCTCAATAAATTGGGTATTGATGGTTCGTATCTCAAAATAATAAGAGCTATTTATGACAAACCCACAGCCAATATCATACTGAATGGGCAAAAACTGGAAGCATTCACTTTGAATACTGGCACAAGACAGGGATGCCCTCTCTCACCACTTGTATTCAACATAGTGTTGGAAGTTCTGGCCAGGGCAATTAGGCAAGAGAAGGAAATCAAGGGTATTCAATTAGGAAAAAAAGAAGTCAAATTGTCCCTGTTTGCAGATGACGTGATAGTATATCTAGAAAACCCCATTGTCTCAGCCCAAAATCTCCTTAAGCTGATAAGCAACTTCAGCAACGTCTCAGGATACAAAATCAATGGACAAAAATCACAAGCATTCTTATACATCAATAACAGACAAACAGAGAGCCAAATCATGAGTGAACTCCCATTCACAATTGCTTCAAAGAGAATAAAATACCTAGGAATCCAACTTACAAGGGATGTGAAGGACCTCTTCAAGGAGAAAACTACAAACCACTGCTCAAGGAAATAAAAGAGGATACAAACAAATGGAAGAACATTCCATGCTCATGGGTAGGAAGAATCAATATCATGAAAATGGCCATCCTTCCCAAGGTAATTTACAGATTCAATGCCATCCCCATCAAGTTACCAATGACTTTCTTCACAGAATTGGAAAAAACTACTTTAAAGTTCATATGGAACCAAAAAAGAGCCCGCATCACCAAGTCAATCCTAAGCCAAAAGAACAAAGCTGGAGGCATCACGCTACCTGACTTCAAACTATACTACAAGGCTACAGTAACGAAAACAGCATGGTACTGGTACCAAACAGAGATATAGATCAATGGAACAGAACAGAGCCGTCAGAAATAATGCCACATATCTACAACAATCTGACCTTTGACAAACTTGACAAAAACAAGAAATGGAGAAAGGATTCCCTATTTAATAAATGGTGCTGGGAAAACTGGCTAGCCACATGTAGAAAGCTGAAACTGGATCCCTTCCTTACACCTTATACAAAAATCAACTCAAGATGGATTAAAGACTTAAACGTTAGACCTAAAACCATAAAAACCCTAGAAGAAAACCTAGGCAATACCATTCAGGACATAGGCATGGGCAAGGACTTCATGTCTAAAACACCAAAAGCAATGGCAACAAAAGCCAAAATTGACAAATGGGATCTAATTAAACTAAAGAGCTTCTGCACAGCAAAGGAAACTACCATCAGAGTGAACAGGCAACCTACACAATGGGAGAAAATTTTCGCAACCTACTCATCTGACAAAGGGCTAATATCCAGAATCTACAATGAACTCCAACAAATTTACAAGAAAACACCAAACAACCCCATCAAAAAGTGGGCGAAGGACATGAACAGACACTCCTCCAAAGAAGACATTTATGCAGCCAAAAAACACATGAAAAAATGCTCACCATCACTGGCCATCAGAGAAATGCAAATCAAAACCACAATGAGATACCATCTCACACCAGTTAGAATGGCAATCATTAAAAAGTCAGGAAACAACAGGTGCTGGAGAGGATGTGGAGAAATAGGAACACTTTTACACTGTTGGTGGGACTGTAAACTAGTTCAACCTTTGTGGAAGTCACTGTGGCGATTCCTCAGGGATCTAGAACTAGAAATTCCATTTGACCCAGCCATCCCATTACTGGGTATATACCCAAAGGACTATAAATCATGCTGCTATAAAGACACATGCACACGTATGTTTATTGCGGCATTATACACAATAGCAAAGACTTGGAACCAACCCAAATGTCCAACAATGATAGACTGGATTAAGAAAATGTGGCACATATACACCATGGAATACTAGGCAGCCATAAAAAATGATGAGTTCATATCCTTTGTAGGGACATGGATGAAATTGGAAATCATCGTTCTCAGTAAACTATCGCAAGAACAAAAAACCAAACACCACATCTTCTCACTCATAGGTGGGAATTGAACAATGAGAACACGTGGACACAAGAAGGGGAACATCACACTTCGGGGACTGTTGTGGGGTGGAGGGAGGGGCGAGGGACAGCATTGGGAGATATACCTAATGCTAGATGACGAGTTGGTGGGTGCAGCGCACCAGCATGGCACATGTATACACATGTAGCTTACCTGCACGTTGCGCACATGTACCATAGAGCCTAAAGTATAATAATAATAATAATAATAATAATAATAATAATGATAAAAAGAAAAAAAATTAAAAAAAAAAGAAAGAGATAAATTCCTCGACACATACACTCTCCCATGACTAAACCAGGAAGAAGTTGAATCTCTGAATAGACTAATAACAGGAGCTGAAATTGTGGCCATAATCAATAGCTTACCAACCAAAAAGAGTCCAGGATCAGATGGGTTCACAGCCGAATTCTACCAGAGGTCCAAGGAGGAACTGGAACCATTACTTCAGAAACTATTCCAATCAATAGAAAAAGAGGGATTCCTTCCTAACTCATTTTATGAGGCCAGCATCATGCTGATACCAAAGCTGGGCAGAGACACAATCAAAAAAGAGAATTTTAGACCAATATCCTTGATGAATATTGATGCAAAAATCCTCAATAAATTACTGGCAAACCGAATCCAGCAGCACATCAGACAGCTTATCCACCATGATCAACTGGGCTTCATCCCTGGGATGCAAGTCTGGCTCAATATACGCAAATCAATAAATGTAATCCAGCATATAAACAGAACCAAAGTCAAAAACCACATGATTATCTCAATACGTGAAGAAAAGGCCTTTGACAAAATTCAACAACCCTTCATGCTAAAAACTCTCAATAAATTGGGTATTGATAGGTCGTATCTCAAAATAATAAGAGCTATTTATGACAAACCCACAGCCAATATCATACTGAATGGGCAAAAACTGGAAGCATTCACTTTGAAAACTGGCACAAGACAGGGATGCCCTCTCTCACCACTTCTATTCAACATAGTGTTGGAAGTTCTGGCCAGGGCAATTAGGCAAGAGAAGGAAATCAAGGGTATTCAATTAGGAAAAAAAGAAGTCAAATTGTCCCTGTTTGCAGATGACGTGATAGTATATCTAGAAAACCCCATTGTCTCAGCCCAAAATCTCCTTAAGCTGATAAGCAACTTCAGCAAAGTCTCAGGATACAAAATCAATGGACAAAAATCACAAGCATTCTTATACATCAATAACAGACAAACAGAGAGCCAAATCATGAGTGAACTCCCATTCACAATTGCTTCAAAGAGAATAAAATACCTAGGAATCCAACTTCCAAGGGATGTGAAGGACCTCTTCAAGGAGAAAACTACAAACCACTGCTCAAGGAAATAAAAGAGGATACAAACAAATGGAAGAACATTCCATGCTCATGGGTAGGAAGAATCAATATCATGAAAATGGCCATCCTTCCCAAGGTAATTTACAGATTCAATGCCATCCCCATCAAGTTACCAATGACTTTCTTCACAGAATTGGAAAAAACTACTTTAAAGTTCATATGGAACCAAAAAAGAGCCCGCATCACCAAGTCAATCCTAAGCCAAAAGAACAAAGCTGGAGGCATCACGCTACCTGACTTCAAACTATACTACAAGGCTACAGTAACCAAAACAGCATGGTACTGGTACCAAACAGAGATATAGATCAATGGAACAGAACAGAGCCGTCAGAAATAATGCCACATATCTACAACAATCTGATCTTTGACAAACTTGACAAAAACAAGAAATGGAGAAAGGATTCCCTATTTAATAAATGGTGCTGGGAAAACTGGCTAGCCACATGTAGAAAGCTGAAACTGGATCCCTTCCTTACACCTTATACAAAAATCAACTCAAGATGGATTAAAGACTTAAACTTTAGACCTAAAACCATAAAAACCCTAGAAGAAAACCTAGGCAATACCATTCAGGACATAGGCATGGGCAAGGACTTCATGTCTAAAACACCAAAAGCAATGGCCACAAAAGCCAAAATTGACAAATGGGATCTAATTAAACTAAAGAGCTTCTGCACAGCAAAGGAAACTACCATCAGAGTGAACAGGCAACCTACACAATGGGAGAAAATTTTCGCAACCTACTCATCTGACAAAGGGCTAATATCCAGAATCTACAATGAACTCCAACAAATTTACAAGAAAACACCAAACAACCCCATCAAAAAGTGGGCGAAGGACATGAACAGACACTCCTCCAAAGAAGACATTTATGCAGCCAAAAAACACATGAAAAAATGCTCACCATCACTGGCCATCAGAGAAATGCAAATCAAAACCACAATGAGATACCATCTCACACCAGTTAGAATGGCAATCATTAAAAAGTCAGGAAACAACAGGTGCTGGAGAGGATGTGGAGAAATAGGAACACTTTTACACTGTTGGTGGGACTGTAAACTAGTTCAACCTTTGTGGAAGTCACTGTGGCGATTCCTCAGGGATCTAGAACTAGAAATTCCATTTGACCCAGCCATCCCATTACTGGGTATATACCCAAAGGACTATAAATCATGCTGCTATAAAGACACATGCACACGTATGTTTATTGCGGCATTATACACAATAGCAAAGACTTGGAACCAACCCAAATGTCCAACAATGATAGACTGGATTAAGAAAATGTGGCACATATACACCATGGAATACTAGGCAGCCATAAAAAATGATGAGTTCATATCCTTTGTAGGGACATGGATGAAATTGGAAATCATCGTTCTCAGTAAACTATCGCAAGAACAAAAAACCAAACACCACATCTTCTCACTCATAGGTGGGAATTGAACAATGAGAACACGTGGACACAAGAAGGGGAACATCACACTTCGGGGACTGTTGTGGGGTGGGGGGAGGGGCGAGGGACAGCATTGGGAGATATACCTAATGCTAGATGACGAGTTGGTGGGTGCAGCGCACCAGCATGGCACATGTATACACATGTAGCTTACCTGCACGTTGCGCACATGTACCATAGAGCCTAAAGTATAATAATAATAATAATAATAATCATAATCATAATGATAAAAAGAAAAAAAATTAAAAAAAAAAGAAAGGGATAAATTCCTCGACACATACACTCTCCCATGACTAAACCAGGAAGAAGTTGAATCTCTGAATAGACCAATAACAGGAGCTGAAATTGTGGCAATAATCAATAGCTTACCAACCAAAAAGAGTCCAGGATCAGATGGGTTCACAGCCGAATTCTACCAGAGGTCCAAGGAGGAACTGGAACCATTACTTCAGAAACTATTCCAATCAATAGAAAAAGAGGGATTCCTTCCTAACTCATTTTATGAGGCCAGCATCATGCTGATACCAAAGCTGGGCAGAGACACAATCAAAAAAGAGAATTTTAGACCAATATCCTTGATGAATATTGATGCAAAAATCCTCAATAAATTACTGGCAAACCGAATCCAGCAGCACATCAGACAGCTTATCCACCATGATCAACTGGGCTTCATCCCTGGGATGCAAGTCTGGTTCAATATACGCAAATCAATAAATGTAATCCAGCATATAAACAGAACCAAAGTCAAAAACCACATGATTATCTCAATACGTGAAGAAAAGGCCTTTGACAAAATTCAACAACCCTTCATGCTAAAAACTCTCAATAAATTGGGTATTGATGGGTCGTATCTCAAAATAATAAGAGCTATTTATGACAAACCCACAGCCAATATCATACTGAATGGGCAAAAACTGGAAGCATTCACTTTGAAAACTGGCACAAGACAGGGATGCCCTCTCTCACCACTTGTATTCAACATAGTGTTGGAAGTTCTGGCCAGGGCAATTAGGCAAGAGAAGGAAATCAAGGGTATTCAATTAGGAAAAAAAGAAGTCAAATTGTCCCTGTTTGCAGATGACGTGATAGTATATCTAGAAAACCCCATTGTCTCAGCCCAAAATCTCCTTAAACTGATAAGCAACTTCAGCAAAGTCTCAGGATACAAAATCAATGGACAAAAATCACAAGCATTCTTATACATCAATAACAGACAAACAGAGAGCCAAATCATGAGTGAACTCCCATTCACAATTGCTTCAAAGAGAATAAAATACCTAGGAATCCAACTTACAAGGGATGTGAAGGACCTCTTCAAGGAGAAAACTACAAACCACTGCTCAAGGAAATAAAAGAGGATACAAACAAATGGAAGAACATTCCATGCTCATGGGTAGGAACAATCAATATCATGAAAATGGCCATCCTTCCCAAGGTAATTTACAGATTCAATGACATCCCCATCAAGTTACCAATGACTTTCTTCACAGAATTGGAAAAAACTACTTTAAAGTTCATATGGAACCAAAAAAGAGCCCGCATCACCAAGTCAATCCTAAGCCAAAAGAACAAAGCTGGAGGCATCACGCTACCTGACTTCAAACTATACTACAAGGCTACAGTAACCAAAACAGCATGGTACTGGTACCAAACAGAGATATAGATCAATGGAACAGAACAGAGCCGTCAGAAATAATGCCACATATCTACAACAATCTGATCTTTGACAAACTTGACAAAAACAAGAAATGGAGAAAGGATTCCCTATTTAATAAATGGTGCTGGGAAAACTGGCTAGCCACATGTAGAAAGCTGAAACTGGATCCCTTCCTTACACCTTATACAAAAATCAACTCAAGATGGATTAAAGACTTAAACGTTAGACCTAAAACCATAAAAACCCTAGAAGAAAACCTAGGCAATACCATTCAGGACATAGGCATGGGCAAGGACTTCATGTCTAAAACACCAAAAGCAATGGCAACAAAAGCCAAAATTGACAAATGGGATCTAATTAAACTAAAGAGCTTCTGCACAGCAAAGGAAACTACCATCAGAGTGAACAGGCAACCTACACAATGGGAGAAAATTTTCGCAACCTACTCATCTGACAAAGGGCTAATATCCAGAATCTACAATGAACTCCAACAAATTTACAAGAAAACACCAAACAACCCCATCAAAAAGTGGGCGAAGGACATGAACAGACACTCCTCCAAAGAAGACATTTATGCAGCCAAAAAACACATGAAAAAATGCTCACCATCACTGGCCATCAGAGAAATGCAAATCAAAACCACAATGAGATACCATCTCACACCAGTTAGAATGGCAATCATTAAAAAGTCAGGAAACAACAGGTGCTGGAGAGGATGTGGAGAAATAGGAACACTTTTACACTGTTGGTGGGACTGTAAACTAGTTCAACCTTTGTGGAAGTCACTGTGGCGATTCCTCAGGGATCTAGAACTAGAAATTCCATTTGACCCAGCCATCCCATTACTGGGTATATACCCAAAGGACTATAAATCATGCTGCTATAAAGACACATGCACACGTATGTTTATTGCGGCATTATACACAATAGCAAAGACTTGGAACCAACCCAAATGTCCAACAATGATAGACTGGATTAAGAAAATGTGGCACATATACACCATGGAATACTAGGCAGCCATAAAAAATGATGAGTTCATATCCTTTGTAGGGACATGGATGAAATTGGAAATCATCGTTCTCAGTAAACTATCGCAAGAACAAAAAACCAAACACCACATCTTCTCACTCATAGGTGGGAATTGAACAATGAGAACACGTGGATACAAGAAGGGGAACATCACACTTCGGGGACTGTTGTGGGGTGGAGGGAGGGGCGAGGGACAGCATTGGGAGATATACCTAATGCTAGATGACGAGTTGGTGGGTGCAGCGCACCAGCATGGCACATGTATACACATGTAGCTTACCTGCACGTTGCGCACATGTACCATAGAGCCTAAAGTATAATAATAATAATAATAATAATAATAATAATCACAATGATAAAAAGAAAAAAAATTAAAAAAAAAAGAAAGGGATAAATTCCTCGACACATACACTCTCCCATGACTAAACCAGGAAGAAGTTGAATCTCTGAATAGACTAATAACAGGAGCTGAAATTGTGGCCATAATCAATAGCTTACCAACCAAAAAGAGTCCAGGATCAGATGGGTTCACAGCCGAATTCTACCAGAGGTCCAAGGAGGAACTGGAACCATTACTTCAGAAACTATTCCAATCAATAGAAAAAGAGGGATTCCTTCCTAACTCATTTTATGAGGCCAGCATCATGCTGATACCAAAGCTGGGCAGAGACACAATCAAAAAAGAGAATTTTAGACCAATATCCTTGATGAATATTGATGCAAAAATCCTCAATAAATTACTGGCAAACCGAATCCAGCAGCACATCAGACAGCTTATCCACCATGATCAACTGGGCTTCATCCCTGGGATGCAAGTCTGGTTCAATATACGCAAATCAATAAATGTAATCCAGCATATAAACAGAACCAAAGTCAAAAACCACATGATTATCTCAATACGTGAAGAAAAGGCCTTTGACAAAATTCAACAACCCTTCATGCTAAAAACTCTCAATAAATTGGGTATTGATGGGTCGTATCTCAAAATAATAAGAGCTATTTATGACAAACCCACAGCCAATATCATACTGAATGGGCAAAAACTGGAAGCATTCACTTTGAAAACTGGCACAAGACAGGGATGCCCTCTCTCACCACTTCTATTCAACATAGTGTTGGAAGTTCTGGCCAGGGCAATTAGGCAAGAGAAGGAAATCAAGGGTATTCAATTAGGAAAAAAAGAAGTCAAATTGTCCCTGTTTGCAGATGACGTGATAGTATATCTAGAAAACCCCATTGTCTCAGCCCAAAATCTCCTTAAGCTGATAAGCAACTTCAGCAAAGTCTCAGGATACAAAATCAATGGACAAAAATCACAAGCATTCTTATACATCAATAACAGACAAACAGAGAGCCAAATCATGAGTGAACTCCCATTCACAATTGCTTCAAAGAGAATAAAATACCTAGGAATCCAACTTCCAAGGGATGTGAAGGACCTCTTCAAGGAGAAAACTACAAACCACTGCTCAAGGAAATAAAAGAGGATACAAACAAATGGAAGAACATTCCATGCTCATGGGTAGGAAGAATCAATATCATGAAAATGGCCATCCTTCCCAAGGTAATTTACAGATTCAATGCCATCCCCATCAAGTTACCAATGACTTTCTTCACAGAATTGGAAAAAACTACTTTAAAGTTCATATGGAACCAAAAAAGAGCCCGCATCACCAAGTCAATCCTAAGCCAAAAGAACAAAGCTGGAGGCATCACGCTACCTGACTTCAAACTATACTACAAGGCTACAGTAACCAAAACAGCATGGTACTGGTACCAAACAGAGATATAGATCAATGGAACAGAACAGAGCCGTCAGAAATAATGCCACATATCTACAACAATCTGATCTTTGACAAACTTGACAAAAACAAGAAATGGAGAAAGGATTCCCTATTTAATAAATGGTGCTGGGAAAACTGGCTAGCCACATGTAGAAAGCTGAAACTGGATCCCTTCCTTACACCTTATACAAAAATCAACTCAAGATGGATTAAAGACTTAAACGTTAGACCTAAAACCATAAAAACCCTAGAAGAAAACCTAGGCAATACCATTCAGGACATAGGCATGGGCAAGGACTTCATGTCTAAAACACCAAAAGCAATGGCAACAAAAGCCAAAATTGACAAATGGGATCTAATTAAACTAAAGAGCTTCTGCACAGCAAAGGAAACTACCATCAGAGTGAACAGGCAACCTACACAATGGGAGAAAATTTTCGCAACCTACTCATCTGACAAAGGGCTAATATCCAGAATCTACAATGAACTCCAACAAATTTACAAGAAAACACCAAACAACCCCATCAAAAAGTGGGCGAAGGACATGAACAGACACTCCTCCAAAGAAGACATTTATGCAGCCAAAAAACACATGAAAAAATGCTCACCATCACTGGCCATCAGAGAAATGCAAATCAAAACCACAATGAGATACCATCTCACACCAGTTAGAATGGCAATCATTAAAAAGTCAGGAAACAACAGGTGCTGGAGAGGATGTGGAGAAATAGGAACACTTTTACACTGTTGGCGGGACTGTAAACTAGTTCAACCTTTGTGGAAGTCACTGTGGCGATTCCTCAGGGATCTAGAACTAGAAATTCCATTTGACCCAGCCATCCCATTACTGGGTATATACCCAAAGGACTATAAATCATGCTGCTATAAAGACACATGCACACGTATGTTTATTGCGGCATTATACACAATAGCAAAGACTTGGAACCAACCCAAATGTCCAACAATGATAGACTGGATTAAGAAAATGTGGCACATATACACCATGGAATACTAGGCAGCCATAAAAAATGATGAGTTCATATCCTTTGTAGGGACATGGATGAAATTGGAAATCATCGTTCTCAGTAAACTATCGCAAGAACAAAAAACCAAACACCACATCTTCTCACTCATAGGTGGGAATTGAACAATGAGAACACGTGGACACAAGAAGGGGAACATCACACTTCGGGGACTGTTGTGGGGTGGGGGGAGGGGCGAGGGACAGCATTGGGAGATATACCTAATGCTAGATGACGAGTTGGTGGGTGCAGCGCACCAGCATGGCACATGTATACACATGTAGCTTACCTGCACGTTGCGCACATGTACCATAGAGCCTAAAGTATAATAATAATAATAATAATAATCATAATCATAATGATAAAAAGAAAAAAAATTAAAAAAAAAAGAAAGGGATAAATTCCTCGACACATACACTCTCCCATGACTAAACCAGGAAGAAGTTGAATCTCTGAATAGACTAATAACAGGAGCTGAAATTGTGGCAATAATCAATAGCTTACCAACCAAAAAGAGTCCAGGATCAGATGGGTTCACAGCCGAATTCTACCAGAGGTCCAAGGAGGAACTGGAACCATTACTTCAGAAACTATTCCAATCAATAGAAAAAGAGGGATTCCTTCCTAACTCATTTTATGAGGCCAGCATCATGCTGATACCAAAGCTGGGCAGAGACACAATCAAAAAAGAGAATTTTAGACCAATATCCTTGATGAATATTGATGCAAAAATCCTCAATAAATTACTGGCAAACCGAATCCAGCAGCACATCAGACAGCTTATCCACCATGATCAACTGGGCTTCATCCCTGGGATGCAAGTCTGGTTCAATATACGCAAATCAATAAATGTAATCCAGCATATAAACAGTACCAAAGTCAAAAACCACATGATTATCTCAATACGTGAAGAAAAGGCCTTTGACAAAATTCAACAACCCTTCATGCTAAAAACTCTCAATAAATTGGGTATTGATGGGTCGTATCTCAAAATAATAAGAGCTATTTATGACAAACCCACAGCCAATATCATACTGAATGGGCAAAAACTGGAAGCATTCACTTTGAAAACTGGCACAAGACAGGGATGCCCTCTCTCACCACTTGTATTCAACATAGTGTTGGAAGTTCTGGCCAGGGCAATTAGGCAAGAGAAGGAAATCAAGGGTATTCAATTAGGAAAAAAAGAAGTCAAATTGTCCCTGTTTGCAGATGACGTGATAGTATATCTAGAAAACCCCATTGTCTCAGCCCAAAATCTCCTTAAACTGATAAGCAACTTCAGCAAAGTCTCAGGATACAAAATCAATGGACAAAAATCACAAGCATTCTTATACATCAATAACAGACAAACAGAGAGCCAAATCATGAGTGAACTCCCATTCACAATTGCTTCAAAGAGAATAAAATACCTAGGAATCCAACTTACAAGGGATGTGAAGGACCTCTTCAAGGAGAAAACTACAAACCACTGCTCAAGGAAATAAAAGAGGATACAAACAAATGGAAGAACATTCCATGCTCATGGGTAGGAAGAATCAATATCATGAAAATGGCCATCCTTCCCAAGGTAATTTACAGATTCAATGCCATCCCCATCAAGTTACCAATGACTTTCTTCACAGAATTGGAAAAAACTACTTTAAAGTTCATATGGAACCAAAAAAGAGCCCGCATCACCAAGTCAATCCTAAGCCAAAAGAACAAAGCTGGAGGCATCACGCTACCTGACTTCAAACTATACTACAAGGCTACAGTAACCAAAACAGCATGGTACTGGTACCAAACAGAGATATAGATCAATGGAACAGAACAGAGCCGTCAGAAATAATGCCACATATCTACAACAATCTGATCTTTGACAAACTTGACAAAAACAAGAAATGGAGAAAGGATTCCCTATTTAATAAATGGTGCTGGGAAAACTGGCTAGCCACATGTAGAAAGCTGAAACTGGATCCCTTCCTTACACCTTATACAAAAATCAACTCAAGATGGATTAAAGACTTAAACGTTAGACCTAAAACCATAAAAACCCTAGAAGAAAACCTAGGCAATACCATTCAGGACATAGGCATGGGCAAGGACTTCATGTCTAAAACACCAAAAGCAATGGCAACAAAAGCCAAAATTGACAAATGGGATCTAATTAAACTAAAGAGCTTCTGCACAGCAAAGGAAACTACCATCAGAGTGAACAGGCAACCTACACAATGGGAGAAAATTTTCGCAACCTACTCATCTGACAAAGGGCTAATATCCAGAATCTACAATGAACTCCAACAAATTTACAAGAAAACACCAAACAACCCCATCAAAAAGTGGGCGAAGGACATGAACAGACACTCCTCCAAAGAAGACATTTATGCAGCCAAAAAACACATGAAAAAATGCTCACCATCACTGGCCATCAGAGAAATGCAAATCAAAACCACAATGAGATACCATCTCACACCAGTTAGAATGGCAATCATTAAAAAGTCAGGAAACAACAGGTGCTGGAGAGGATGTGGAGAAATAGGAACACTTTTACACTGTTGGTGGGACTGTAAACTAGTTCAACCTTTGTGGAAGTCACTGTGGCGATTCCTCAGGGATCTAGAACTAGAAATTCCATTTGACCCAGCCATCCCATTACTGGGTATATACCCAAAGGACTATAAATCATGCTGCTATAAAGACACATGCACACGTATGTTTATTGCGGCATTATACACAATAGCAAAGACTTGGAACCAACCCAAATGTCCAACAATGATAGACTGGATTAAGAAAATGTGGCACATATACACCATGGAATACTAGGCAGCCATAAAAAATGATGAGTTCATATCCTTTGTAGGGACATGGATGAAATTGGAAATCATCGTTCTCAGTAAACTATCGCAAGAACAAAAAACCAAACACCACATCTTCTCACTCATAGGTGGGAATTGAACAATGAGAACACGTGGACACAAGAAGGGGAACATCACACTTCGGGGACTGTTGTGGGGTGGGGGGAGGGGCGAGGGACAGCATTGGGAGATATACCTAATGCTAGATGACGAGTTGGTGGGTGCAGCGCACCAGCATGGCACATGTATACACATGTAGCTTACCTGCACGTTGCGCACATGTACCATAGAGCCTAAAGTATAATAATAATAATAATAATAATAATAATCATAATGATAAAAAGAAAAAAAATTAAAAAAAAAGAAAGGGATAAATTCCTCGACACATACACTCTCCCATGACTAAACCAGGAAGAAGTTGAATCTCTGAATAGACTAATAACAGGAGCTGAAATTGTGGCAATAATCAATAGCTTACCAACCAAAAAGAGTCCAGGATCAGATGGGTTCACAGCCGAATTCTACCAGAGGTCCAAGGAGGAACTGGAACCATTACTTCAGAAACTATTCCAATCAATAGAAAAAGAGGGATTCCTTCCTAACTCATTTTATGAGGCCAGCATCATGCTGATAACAAAGCTGGGCAGAGACACAATCAAAAAAGAGAATTTTAGACCAATATCCTTGATGAATATTGATGCAAAAATCCTCAATATATTACTGGCAAACCAAATCCAGCAGCACATCAGACAGCTTATCCACCATGATCAACTGGGCTTCATCCCTGGGATGCAAGTCTGGTTCAATATACGCAAATCAATAAATGTAATCCAGCATATAAACAGAACCAAAGTCAAAAACCACATGATTATCTCAATACGTGAAGAAAAGGCCTTTGACAAAATTCAACAACCCTTCATGCTAAAAACTCTCAATAAATTGGGTATTGATGTGTCGTATCTCAAAATAATAAGAGCTATTTATGACAAACCCACAGCCAATATCATACTGAATGGGCAAAAACTGGAAGCATTCACTTTGAAAACTGGCACAAGACAGGGATGCCCTCTCTCACCACTTGTATTCAACATAGTGTTGGAAGTTCTGGCCAGGGCAATTAGGCAAGAGAAGGAAATCAAGGGTATTCAATTAGGAAAAAAAGAAGTCAAATTGTCCCTGTTTGCAGATGACGTGATAGTATATCTAGAAAACCCCATTGTCTCAGCCCAAAATCTCCTTAAGCTGATAAGCAAATTCAGCAAAGTCTCAGGATACAAAATCAATGGACAAAAATCACAAGCATTCTTATACATCAATAACAGACAAACAGAGAGCCAAATCATGAGTGAACTCCCATTCACAATTGCTTCAAAGAGAATAAAATACCTAGGAATCCAACTTCCAAGGGATGTGAAGGACCTCTTCAAGGAGAAAACTACAAACCACTGCTCAAGGAAATAAAAGAGGATACAAACAAATGGAAGAACATTCCATGCTCATGGGTAGGAAGAATCAATATCATGAAAATGGCCATCCTTCCCAAGGTAATTTACAGATTCAATGCCATCCCCATCAAGTTACCAATGACTTTCTTCACAGAATTGGAAAAAACTACTTTAAAGTTCATATGGAACCAAAAAAGAGCTCGCATCACCAAGTCAATCCTAAGCCAAAAGAACAAAGCTGGAGGCATCACGCTACCTGACTTCAAACTATACTACAAGGCTACAGTAACCAAAACAGCATGGTACTGTTACCAAACAGAGATCTAGATCAATGGAACAGAACAGAGCCGTCAGAAATAATGCCACATATCTACAACAATCTGACCTTTGACAAACTTGACAAAAACAAGAAATGGAGAAAGGATTCCCTATTTAATAAATGGTGCTGGGAAAACTGGCTAGCCACATGTAGAAAGCTGAAACTGGATCCCTTCCTTACACCTTATACAAAAATCAACTCAAGATGGATTAAAGACTTAAACGTTAGACCTAAAACCATAAAAACCCTAGAAGAAAACCTAGGCAATACCATTCAGGACATAGGCATGGGCAAGGACTTCATGTCTAAAACACCAAAAGCAATGGCAACAAAAGCCAAAATTGACAAATGGGATCTAATTAAACTAAAGAGCTTCTGCACAGCAAAGGAAACTACCATCAGAGTGAACAGGCAACCTACACAATGGGAGAAAATTTTCGCAACCTACTCATCTGACAAAGGGCTAATATCCAGAATCTACAATGAACTCCAACAAATTTACAAGAAAACACCAAACAACCCCATCAAAAAGTGGGCGAAGGACATGAACAGACACTCCTCCAAAGAAGACATTTATGCAGCTAAAAAACACATGAAAAAATGCTCACCATCACTGGCCATCAGAGAAATGCAAATCAAAACCACAATGAGATACCATCTCACACCAGTTAGAATGGCAATCATTAAAAAGTCAGGAAACAACAGGTGCTGGAGAGGATGTGGAGAAATAGGAACACTTTTACACTGTTGGTGGGACTGTAAACTAGTTCAACCTTTGTGGAAGTCACTGTGGCGATTCCTCAGGGATCTAGAACTAGAAATTCCATTTGACCCAGCCATCCCATTACTGGGTATATACCCAAAGGACTATAAATCATGCTGCTATAAAGACACATGCACACGTATGTTTATTGCGGCATTATACACCATAGCAAAGACTTGGAACCAACCCAAATGTCCAACAATGATAGACTGGATTAAGAAAATGTGGCACATATACACCATGGAATACTAGGCAGCCATAAAAAATGATGAGTTCATATCCTTTGTAGGGACATGGATGAAATTGGAAATCATCGTTCTCAGTAAACTATCGCAAGAACAAAAAACCAAACACCACATCTTCTCACTCATAGGTGGGAATTGAACAATGAGAACACGTGGACACAAGAAGGGGAACATCACACTTCGGGGACTGTTGTGGGGTGGGGGGAGGGGCGAGGGACAGCATTGGGAGATATACCTAATGCTAGATGACGAGTTGGTGGGTGCAGCGCACCAGCATGGCACATGTATACACATGTAGCTTACCTGCACGTTGCGCACATGTACCATAGAGCCTAAAGTATAATAATAATAATAATAATAATAATAATAATCACAATGATAAAAAGAAAAAAAATTAAAAAAAAAAGAAAGGGATAAATTCCTCGACACATACACTCTCCCATGACTAAACCAGGAAGAAGTTGAATCTCTGAATAGACTAATAACAGGAGCTGAAATTGTGGCAATAATCAATAGCTTACCAACCAAAAAGAGTCCAGGATCAGATGGGTTCACAGCCGAATTCTACCAGAGGTCCAAGGAGGAACTGGAACCATTACTTCAGAAACTATTCCAATCAATAGAAAAAGAGGGATTCCTTCCTAACTCATTTTATGAGGCCAGCATCATGCTGATACCAAAGCTGGGCAGAGACACAATCAAAAAAGAGAATTTTAGACCAATATCCTTGATGAATATTGATGCAAAAATCCTCAATATATTACTGGCAAACCAAATCCAGCAGCACATCAGACAGCTTATCCACCATGATCAAGTGGGCTTCATCCCTGGGATGCAAGTCTGGTTCAATATACGCAAATCAATAAATGTAATCCAGCATATAAACAGAACCAAAGTCAAAAACCACATGATTATCTCAATACGTGAAGAAAAGGCCTTTGACAAAATTCAACAACCCTTCATGCTAAAAACTCTCAATAAATTGGGTATTGATGGTTCGTATCTCAAAATAATAAGAGCTATTTATGACAAACCCACAGCCAATATCATACTGAATGGGCAAAAACTGGAAGCATTCACTTTGAAAACTGGCACAAGACAGGGATGCCCTCTCTCACCACTTGTATTCAACATAGTGTTGGAAGTTCTGGCCAGGGCAATTAGGCAAGAGAAGGAAATCAAGGGTATTCAATTAGGAAAAAAAGAAGTCAAATTGTCCCTGTTTGCAGATGACGTGATAGTATATCTAGAAAACCCCATTGTCTCAGCCCAAAATCTCCTTAAGCTGATAAGCAACTTCAGCAACGTCTCAGGATACAAAATCAATGGACAAAAATCACAAGCATTCTTATACATCAATAACAGACAAACAGAGAGCCAAATCATGAGTGAACTCCCATTCACAATTGCTTCAAAGAGAATAAAATACCTAGGAATCCAACTTACAAGGGATGTGAAGGACCTCTTCAAGGAGAAAACTACAAACCACTGCTCAAGGAAATAAAAGAGGATACAAACAAATGGAAGAACATTCCATGCTCATGGGTAGGAAGAATCAATATCATGAAAATGGCCATCCTTCCCAAGGTAATTTACAGATTCAATGCCATCCCCATCAAGTTACCAATGACTTTCTTCACAGAATTGGAAAAAACTACTTTAAAGTTCATATGGAACCAAAAAAGAGCCCGCATCACCAAGTCAATCCTAAGCCAAAAGAACAAAGCTGGAGGCATCACGCTACCTGACTTCAAACTATACTACAAGGCTACAGTAACGAAAACAGCATGGTACTGGTACCAAACAGAGATATAGATCAATGGAACAGAACAGAGCCGTCAGAAATAATGCCACATATCTACAACAATCTGACCTTTGACAAACTTGACAAAAACAAGAAATGGAGAAAGGATTCCCTATTTAATAAATGGTGCTGGGAAAACTGGCTAGCCACATGTAGAAAGCTGAAACTGGATCCCTTCCTTACACCTTATACAAAAATCAACTCAAGATGGATTAAAGACTTAAACGTTAGACCTAAAACCATAAAAACCCTAGAAGAAAACCTAGGCAATACCATTCAGGACATAGGCATGGGCAAGGACTTCATGTCTAAAACACCAAAAGCAATGGCAACAAAAGCCAAAATTGACAAATGGGATCTAATTAAACTAAAGAGCTTCTGCACAGCAAAGGAAACTACCATCAGAGTGAACAGGCAACCTACACAATGGGAGAAAATTTTCGCAACCTACTCATCTGACAAAGGGCTAATATCCAGAATCTACAATGAACTCCAACAAATTTACAAGAAAACACCAAACAACCCCATCAAAAAGTGGGCGAAGGACATGAACAGACACTCCTCCAAAGAAGACATTTATGCAGCCAAAAAACACATGAAAAAATGCTCACCATCACTGGCCATCAGAGAAATGCAAATCAAAACCACAATGAGATACCATCTCACACCAGTTAGAATGGCAATCATTAAAAAG
Organism: Pongo abelii; assembly: GCF_028885655.2. Lineage (NCBI taxonomy): Eukaryota > Metazoa > Chordata > Mammalia > Primates > Hominidae > Pongo > Pongo abelii. Next base: position 4,909,731 of record NC_071997.2, read on the forward strand.
TCAGGAAACAACAGGTGCTGGAGAGGATGTGGAGAAATAGGAACACTTTTACACTGTTGGTGGGACTGTAAACTAGTTCAACCTTTGTGGAAGTCACTGTGGCGATTCCTCAGGGATCTAGAACTAGAAATTCCATTTGACCCAGCCATCCCATTACTGGGTATATACCCAAAGGACTATAAATCATGCTGCTATAAAGACACATGCACACGTATGTTTATTGCGGCATTATACACAATAGCAAAGACTTGGAACCAACCCAAATGTCCAACAATGATAGACTGGATTAAGAAAATGTGGCACATATACACCATGGAATACTAGGCAGCCATAAAAAATGATGAGTTCATATCCTTTGTAGGGACATGGATGAAATTGGAAATCATCGTTCTCAGTAAACTATCGCAAGAACAAAAAACCAAACACCACATCTTCTCACTCATAGGTGGGAATTGAACAATGAGAACACGTGGACACAAGAAGGGGAACATCACACTTCGGGGACTGTTGTGGGGTGGAGGGAGGGGCGAGGGACAGCATTGGGAGATATACCTAATGCTAGATGACGAGTTGGTGGGTGCAGCGCACCAGCATGGCACATGTATACACATGTAGCTTACCTGCACGTTGCGCACATGTACCATAGAGCCTAAAGTATAATAATAATAATAATAATAATAATAATAATAATGATAAAAAGAAAAAAAATTAAAAAAAAAAGAAAGAGATAAATTCCTCGACACATACACTCTCCCATGACTAAACCAGGAAGAAGTTGAATCTCTGAATAGACTAATAACAGGAGCTGAAATTGTGGCCATAATCAATAGCTTACCAACCAAAAAGAGTCCAGGATCAGATGGGTTCACAGCCGAATTCTACCAGAGGTCCAAGGAGGAACTGGAACCATTACTTCAGAAACTATTCCAATCAATAGAAAAAGAGGGATTCCTTCCTAACTCATTTTATGAGGCCAGCATCATGCTGATACCAAAGCTGGGCAGAGACACAATCAAAAAAGAGAATTTTAGACCAATATCCTTGATGAATATTGATGCAAAAATCCTCAATAAATTACTGGCAAACCGAATCCAGCAGCACATCAGACAGCTTATCCACCATGATCAACTGGGCTTCATCCCTGGGATGCAAGTCTGGTTCAATATACGCAAATCAATAAATGTAATCCAGCATATAAACAGAACCAAAGTCAAAAACCACATGATTATCTCAATACGTGAAGAAAAGGCCTTTGACAAAATTCAACAACCCTTCATGCTAAAAACTCACAATAAATTGGGTATTGATGGGTCGTATCTCAAAATAATAAGAGCTATTTATGACAAACCCACAGCCAACATCATACTGAATGGGCAAAAACTGGAAGCATTCACTTTGAAAACTGGCACAAGACAGGGATGCCCTCTCTCACCACTTCTATTCAACATAGTGTTGGAAGTTCTGGCCAGGGCAATTAGGCAAGAGAAGGAAATCAAGGGTATTCAATTAGGAAAAAAAGAAGTCAAATTGTCCCTGTTTGCAGATGACGTGATAGTATATCTAGAAAACCCCATTGTCTCAGCCCAAAATCTCCTTAAGCTGATAAGCAACTTCAGCAAAGTCTCAGGATACAAAATCAATGGACAAAAATCACAAGCATTCTTATACATCAATAACAGACAAACAGAGAGCCAAATCATGAGTGAACTCCCATTCACAATTGCTTCAAAGAGAATAAAATACCTAGGAATCCAACTTCCAAGGGATGTGAAGGACCTCTTCAAGGAGAAAACTACAAACCACTGCTCAAGGAAATAAAAGAGGATACAAACAAATGGAAGAACATTCCATGCTCATGGGTAGGAAGAATCAATATCATGAAAATGGCCATCCTTCCCAAGGTAATTTACAGATTCAATGCCATCCCCATCAAGTTACCAATGACTTTCTTCACAGAATTGGAAAAAACTACTTTAAAGTTCATATGGAACCAAAAAAGAGCCCGCATCACCAAGTCAATCCTAAGCCAAAAGAACAAAGCTGGAGGCATCACGCTACCTGACTTCAAACTATACTACAAGGCTACAGTAACCAAAACAGCATGGTACTGGTACCAAACAGAGATATAGATCAATGGAACAGAACAGAGCCGTCAGAAATAATGCCACATATCTACAACAATCTGATCTTTGACAAACTTGACAAAAACAAGAAATGGAGAAAGGATTCCCTATTTAATAAATGGTGCTGGGAAAACTGGCTAGCCACATGTAGAAAGCTGAAACTGGATCCCTTCCTTACACCTTATACAAAAATCAACTCAAGATGGATTAAAGACTTAAACTTTAGACCTAAAACCATAAAAACCCTAGAAGAAAACCTAGGCAATACCATTCAGGACATAGGCATGGGCAAGGACTTCATGTCTAAAACACCAAAAGCAATGGCCACAAAAGCCAAAATTGACAAATGGGATCTAATTAAACTAAAGAGCTTCTGCACAGCAAAGGAAACTACCATCAGAGTGAACAGGCAACCTACACAATGGGAGAAAATTTTCGCAACCTACTCATCTGACAAAGGGCTAATATCCAGAATCTACAATGAACTCCAACAAATTTACAAGAAAACACCAAACAACCCCATCAAAAAGTGGGCGAAGGACATGAACAGACACTCCTCCAAAGAAGACATTTATGCAGCCAAAAAACACATGAAAAAATGCTCACCATCACTGGCCATCAGAGAAATGCAAATCAAAACCACAATGAGATACCATCTCACACCAGTTAGAATGGCAATCATTAAAAAGTCAGGAAACAACAGGTGCTGGAGAGGATGTGGAGAAATAGGAACACTTTTACACTGTTGGCGGGACTGTAAACTAGTTCAACCTTTGTGGAAGTCACTGTGGCGATTCCTCAGGGATCTAGAACTAGAAATTCCATTTGACCCAGCCATCCCATTACTGGGTATATACCCAAAGGACTATAAATCATGCTGCTATAAAGACACATGCACACGTATGTTTATTGCGGCATTATACACAATAGCAAAGACTTGGAACCAACCCAAATGTCCAACAATGATAGACTGGATTAAGAAAATGTGGCACATATACACCATGGAATACTAGGCAGCCATAAAAAATGATGAGTTCATATCCTTTGTAGGGACATGGATGAAATTGGAAATCATCGTTCTCAGTAAACTATCGCAAGAACAAAAAACCAAACACCACATCTTCTCACTCATAGGTGGGAATTGAACAATGAGAACACGTGGACACAAGAAGGGGAACATCACACTTCGGGGACTGTTGTGGGGTGGGGGGAGGGGCGAGGGACAGCATTGGGAGATATACCTAATGCTAGATGACGAGTTGGTGGGTGCAGCGCACCAGCATGGCACATGTATACACATGTAGCTTACCTGCACGTTGCGCACATGTACCATAGAGCCTAAAGTATAATAATAATAATAATAATAATCATAATCATAATGATAAAAAGAAAAAAAATTAAAAAAAAAAGAAAGGGATAAATTCCTCGACACATACACTCTCCCATGACTAAACCAGGAAGAAGTTGAATCTCTGAATAGACCAATAACAGGAGCTGAAATTGTGGCAATAATCAATAGCTTACCAACCAAAAAGAGTCCAGGATCAGATGGGTTCACAGCCGAATTCTACCAGAGGTCCAAGGAGGAACTGGAACCATTACTTCAGAAACTATTCCAATCAATAGAAAAAGAGGGATTCCTTCCTAACTCATTTTATGAGGCCAGCATCATGCTGATACCAAAGCTGGGCAGAGACACAATCAAAAAAGAGAATTTTAGACCAATATCCTTGATGAATATTGATGCAAAAATCCTCAATAAATTACTGGCAAACCGAATCCAGCAGCACATCAGACAGCTTATCCACCATGATCAACTGGGCTTCATCCCTGGGATGCAAGTCTGGTTCAATATACGCAAATCAATAAATGTAATCCAGCATATAAACAGAACCAAAGTCAAAAACCACATGATTATCTCAATACGTGAAGAAAAGGCCTTTGACAAAATTCAACAACCCTTCATGCTAAAAACTCTCAATAAATTGGGTATTGATGGGTCGTATCTCAAAATAATAAGAGCTATTTATGACAAACCCACAGCCAATATCATACTGAATGGGCAAAAACTGGAAGCATTCACTTTGAAAACTGGCACAAGACAGGGATGCCCTCTCTCACCACTTGTATTCAACATAGTGTTGGAAGTTCTGGCCAGGGCAATTAGGCAAGAGAAGGAAATCAAGGGTATTCAATTAGGAAAAAAAGAAGTCAAATTGTCCCTGTTTGCAGATGACGTGATAGTATATCTAGAAAACCCCATTGTCTCAGCCCAAAATCTCCTTAAACTGATAAGCAACTTCAGCAAAGTCTCAGGATACAAAATCAATGGACAAAAATCACAAGCATTCTTATACATCAATAACAGACAAACAGAGAGCCAAATCATGAGTGAACTCCCATTCACAATTGCTTCAAAGAGAATAAAATACCTAGGAATCCAACTTACAAGGGATGTGAAGGACCTCTTCAAGGAGAAAACTACAAACCACTGCTCAAGGAAATAAAAGAGGATACAAACAAATGGAAGAACATTCCATGCTCATGGGTAGGAAGAATCAATATCATGAAAATGGCCATCCTTCCCAAGGTAATTTACAGATTCAATGACATCCCCATCAAGTTACCAATGACTTTCTTCACAGAATTGGAAAAAACTACTTTAAAGTTCATATGGAACCAAAAAAGAGCCCGCATCACCAAGTCAATCCTAAGCCAAAAGAACAAAGCTGGAGGCATCACGCTACCTGACTTCAAACTATACTACAAGGCTACAGTAACCAAAACAGCATGGTACTGGTACCAAACAGAGATATAGATCAATGGAACAGAACAGAGCCGTCAGAAATAATGCCACATATCTACAACAATCTGATCTTTGACAAACTTGACAAAAACAAGAAATGGAGAAAGGATTCCCTATTTAATAAATGGTGCTGGGAAAACTGGCTAGCCACATGTAGAAAGCTGAAACTGGATCCCTTCCTTACACCTTATACAAAAATCAACTCAAGATGGATTAAAGACTTAAACGTTAGACCTAAAACCATAAAAACCCTAGAAGAAAACCTAGGCAATACCATTCAGGACATAGGCATGGGCAAGGACTTCATGTCTAAAACACCAAAAGCAATGGCAACAAAAGCCAAAATTGACAAATGGGATCTAATTAAACTAAAGAGCTTCTGCACAGCAAAGGAAACTACCATCAGAGTGAACAGGCAACCTACACAATGGGAGAAAATTTTCGCAACCTACTCATCTGACAAAGGGCTAATATCCAGAATCTACAATGAACTCCAACAAATTTACAAGAAAACACCAAACAACCCCATCAAAAAGTGGGCGAAGGACATGAACAGACACTCCTCCAAAGAAGACATTTATGCAGCCAAAAAACACATGAAAAAATGCTCACCATCACTGGCCATCAGAGAAATGCAAATCAAAACCACAATGAGATACCATCTCACACCAGTTAGAATGGCAATCATTAAAAAGTCAGGAAACAACAGGTGCTGGAGAGGATGTGGAGAAATAGGAACACTTTTACACTGTTGGTGGGACTGTAAACTAGTTCAACCTTTGTGGAAGTCACTGTGGCGATTCCTCAGGGATCTAGAACTAGAAATTCCATTTGACCCAGCCATCCCATTACTGGGTATATACCCAAAGGACTATAAATCATGCTGCTATAAAGACACATGCACACGTATGTTTATTGCGGCATTATACACAATAGCAAAGACTTGGAACCAACCCAAATGTCCAACAATGATAGACTGGATTAAGAAAATGTGGCACATATACACCATGGAATACTAGGCAGCCATAAAAAATGATGAGTTCATATCCTTTGTAGGGACATGGATGAAATTGGAAATCATCGTTCTCAGTAAACTATCGCAAGAACAAAAAACCAAACACCACATCTTCTCACTCATAGGTGGGAATTGAACAATGAGAACACGTGGATACAAGAAGGGGAACATCACACTTCGGGGACTGTTGTGGGGTGGAGGGAGGGGCGAGGGACAGCATTGGGAGATATACCTAATGCTAGATGACGAGTTGGTGGGTGCAGCGCACCAGCATGGCACATGTATACACATGTAGCTTACCTGCACGTTGCGCACATGTACCATAGAGCCTAAAGTATAATAATAATAATAATAATAATAATAATAATAATGATAAAAAGAAAAAAAATTAAAAAAAAAAGAAAGGGATAAATTCCTCGACACATACACTCTCCCATGACTAAACCAGGAAGAAGTTGAATCTCTGAATAGACTAATAACAGGAGCTGAAATTGTGGCCATAATCAATAGCTTACCAACCAAAAAGAGTCCAGGATCAGATGGGTTCACAGCCGAATTCTACCAGAGGTCCAAGGAGGAACTGGAACCATTACTTCAGAAACTATTCCAATCAATAGAAAAAGAGGGATTCCTTCCTAACTCATTTTATGAGGCCAGCATCATGCTGATACCAAAGCTGGGCAGAGACACAATCAAAAAAGAGAATTTTAGACCAATATCCTTGATGAATATTGATGCAAAAATCCTCAATAAATTACTGGCAAACCGAATCCAGCAGCACATCAGACAGCTTATCCACCATGATCAACTGGGCTTCATCCCTGGGATGCAAGTCTGGTTCAATATACGCAAATCAATAAATGTAATCCAGCATATAAACAGAACCAAAGTCAAAAACCACATGATTATCTCAATACGTGAAGAAAAGGCCTTTGACAAAATTCAACAACCCTTCATGCTAAAAACTCTCAATAAATTGGGTATTGATGGGTCGTATCTCAAAATAATAAGAGCTATTTATGACAAACCCACAGCCAATATCATACTGAATGGGCAAAAACTGGAAGCATTCACTTTGAAAACTGGCACAAGACAGGGATGCCCTCTCTCACCACTTCTATTCAACATAGTGTTGGAAGTTCTGGCCAGGGCAATTAGGCAAGAGAAGGAAATCAAGGGTATTCAATTAGGAAAAAAAGAAGTCAAATTGTCCCTGTTTGCAGATGACGTGATAGTATATCTAGAAAACCCCATTGTCTCAGCCCAAAATCTCCTTAAGCTGATAAGCAACTTCAGCAAAGTCTCAGGATACAAAATCAATGGACAAAAATCACAAGCATTCTTATACATCAATAACAGACAAACAGAGAGCCAAATCATGAGTGAACTCCCATTCACAATTGCTTCAAAGAGAATAAAATACCTAGGAATCCAACTTCCAAGGGATGTGAAGGACCTCTTCAAGGAGAAAACTACAAACCACTGCTCAAGGAAATAAAAGAGGATACAAACAAATGGAAGAACATTCCATGCTCATGGGTAGGAAGAATCAATATCATGAAAATGGCCATCCTTCCCAAGGTAATTTACAGATTCAATGCCATCCCCATCAAGTTACCAATGACTTTCTTCACAGAATTGGAAAAAACTACTTTAAAGTTCATATGGAACCAAAAAAGAGCCCGCATCACCAAGTCAATCCTAAGCCAAAAGAACAAAGCTGGAGGCATCACGCTACCTGACTTCAAACTATACTACAAGGCTACAGTAACCAAAACAGCATGGTACTGGTACCAAACAGAGATATAGATCAATGGAACAGAACAGAGCCGTCAGAAATAATGCCACATATCTACAACAATCTGATCTTTGACAAACTTGACAAAAACAAGAAATGGAGAAAGGATTCCCTATTTAATAAATGGTGCTGGGAAAACTGGCTAGCCACATGTAGAAAGCTGAAACTGGATCCCTTCCTTACACCTTATACAAAAATCAACTCAAGATGGATTAAAGACTTAAACGTTAGACCTAAAACCATAAAAACCCTAGAAGAAAACCTAGGCAATACCATTCAGGACATAGGCATGGGCAAGGACTTCATGTCTAAAACACCAAAAGCAATGGCAACAAAAGCCAAAATTGACAAATGGGATCTAATTAAACTAAAGAGCTTCTGCACAGCAAAGGAAACTACCATCAGAGTGAACAGGCAACCTACACAATGGGAGAAAATTTTCGCAACCTACTCATCTGACAAAGGGCTAATATCCAGAATCTACAATGAACTCCAACAAATTTACAAGAAAACACCAAACAACCCCATCAAAAAGTGGGCGAAGGACATGAACAGACACTCCTCCAAAGAAGACATTTATGCAGCCAAAAAACACATGAAAAAATGCTCACCATCACTGGCCATCAGAGAAATGCAAATCAAAACCACAATGAGATACCATCTCACACCAGTTAGAATGGCAATCATTAAAAAGTCAGGAAACAACAGGTGCTGGAGAGGATGTGGAGAAATAGGAACACTTTTACACTGTTGGTGGGACTGTAAACTAGTTCAACCTTTGTGGAAGTCACTGTGGCGATTCCTCAGGGATCTAGAACTAGAAATTCCATTTGACCCAGCCATCCCATTACTGGGTATATACCCAAAGGACTATAAATCATGCTGCTATAAAGACACATGCACACGTATGTTTATTGCGGCATTATACACCATAGCAAAGACTTGGAACCAACCCAAATGTCCAACAATGATAGACTGGATTAAGAAAATGTGGCACATATACACCATGGAATACTAGGCAGCCATAAAAAATGATGAGTTCATATCCTTTGTAGGGACATGGATGAAATTGGAAATCATCGTTCTCAGTAAACTATCGCAAGAACAAAAAACCAAACACCACATCTTCTCACTCATAGGTGGGAATTGAACAATGAGAACACGTGGACACAAGAAGGGGAACATCACACTTCGGGGACTGTTGTGGGGTGGGGGGAGGGGCGAGGGACAGCATTGGGAGATATACCTAATGCTAGATGACGAGTTGGTGGGTGCAGCGCACCAGCATGGCACATGTATACACATGTAGCTTACCTGCACGTTGCGCACATGTACCATAGAGCCTAAAGTATAATAATAATAATAATAATAATAATAATAATCACAATGATAAAAAGAAAAAAAATTAAAAAAAAAAGAAAGGGATAAATTCCTCGACACATACACTCTCCCATGACTAAACCAGGAAGAAGTTGAATCTCTGAATAGACTAATAACAGGAGCTGAAATTGTGGCAATAATCAATAGCTTACCAACCAAAAAGAGTCCAGGATCAGATGGGTTCACAGCCGAATTCTACCAGAGGTCCAAGGAGGAACTGGAACCATTACTTCAGAAACTATTCCAATCAATAGAAAAAGAGGGATTCCTTCCTAACTCATTTTATGAGGCCAGCATCATGCTGATACCAAAGCTGGGCAGAGACACAATCAAAAAAGAGAATTTTAGACCAATATCCTTGATGAATATTGATGCAAAAATCCTCAATAAATTACTGGCAAACCGAATCCAGCAGCACATCAGACAGCTTATCCACCATGATCAACTGGGCTTCATCCCTGGGATGCAAGTCTGGTTCAATATACGCAAATCAATAAATGTAATCCAGCATATAAACAGAACCAAAGTCAAAAACCACATGATTATCTCAATACGTGAAGAAAAGGCCTTTGACAAAATTCAACAACCCTTCATGCTAAAAACTCTCAATAAATTGGGTATTGATGGGTCGTATCTCAAAATAATAAGAGCTATTTATGACAAACCCACAGCCAATATCATACTGAATGGGCAAAAACTGGAAGCATTCACTTTGAAAACTGGCACAAGACAGGGATGCCCTCTCTCACCACTTGTATTCAACATAGTGTTGGAAGTTCTGGCCAGGGCAATTAGGCAAGAGAAGGAAATCAAGGGTATTCAATTAGGAAAAAAAGAAGTCAAATTGTCCCTGTTTGCAGATGACGTGATAGTATATCTAGAAAACCCCATTGTCTCAGCCCAAAATCTCCTTAAGCTGATAAGCAACTTCAGCAAAGTCTCAGGATACAAAATCAATGGACAAAAATCACAAGCATTCTTATACATCAATAACAGACAAACAGAGAGCCAAATCATGAGTGAACTCCCATTCACAATTGCTTCAAAGAGAATAAAATACCTAGGAATCCAACTTACAAGGGATGTGAAGGACCTCTTCAAGGAGAAAACTACAAACCACTGCTCAAGGAAATAAAAGAGGATACAAACAAATGGAAGAACATTCCATGCTCATGGGTAGGAAGAATCAATATCATGAAAATGGCCATCCTTCCCAAGGTAATTTACAGATTCAATGCCATCCCCATCAAGTTACCAATGACTTTCTTCACAGAATTGGAAAAAACTACTTTAAAGTTCATATGGAACCAAAAAAGAGCCCGCATCACCAAGTCAATCCTAAGCCAAAAGAACAAAGCTGGAGGCATCACGCTACCTGACTTCAAACTATACTACAAGGCTACAGTAACCAAAACAGCATGGTACTGGTACCAAACAGAGATATAGATCAATGGAACAGAACAGAGCCGTCAGAAATAATGCCACATATCTACAACAATCTGATCTTTGACAAACTTGACAAAAACAAGAAATGGAGAAAGGATTCCCTATTTAATAAATGGTGCTGGGAAAACTGGCTAGCCACATGTAGAAAGCTGAAACTGGATCCCTTCCTTACACCTTATACAAAAATCAACTCAAGATGGATTAAAGACTTAAACGTTAGACCTAAAACCATAAAAACCCTAGAAGAAAACCTAGGCAATACCATTCAGGACATAGGCATGGGCAAGGACTTCATGTCTAAAACACCAAAAGCAATGGCAACAAAAGCCAAAATTGACAAATGGGATCTAATTAAACTAAAGAGCTTCTGCACAGCAAAGGAAACTACCATCAGAGTGAACAGGCAACCTACACAATGGGAGAAAATTTTCGCAACCTACTCATCTGACAAAGGGCTAATATCCAGAATCTACAATGAACTCCAACAAATTTACAAGAAAACACCAAACAACCCCATCAAAAAGTGGGCGAAGGACATGAACAGACACTCCTCCAAAGAAGACATTTATGCAGCCAAAAAACACATGAAAAAATGCTCACCATCACTGGCCATCAGAGAAATGCAAATCAAAACCACAATGAGATACCATCTCACACCAGTTAGAATGGCAATCATTAAAAAGTCAGGAAACAACAGGTGCTGGAGAGGATGTGGAGAAATAGGAACACTTTTACACTGTTGGTGGGACTGTAAACTAGTTCAACCTTTGTGGAAGTCACTGTGGCGATTCCTCAGGGATCTAGAACTAGAAATTCCATTTGACCCAGCCATCCCATTACTGGGTATATACCCAAAGGACTATAAATCATGCTGCTATAAAGACACATGCACACGTATGTTTATTGCGGCATTATACACAATAGCAAAGACTTGGAACCAACCCAAATGTCCAACAATGATAGACTGGATTAAGAAAATGTGGCACATATACACCATGGAATACTAGGCAGCCATAAAAAATGATGAGTTCATATCCTTTGTAGGGACATGGATGAAATTGGAAATCATCGTTCTCAGTAAACTATCGCAAGAACAAAAAACCAAACACCACATCTTCTCACTCATAGGTGGGAATTGAACAATGAGAACACGTGGACACAAGAAGGGGAACATCACACTTCGGGGACTGTTGTGGGGTGGGGGGAGGGGCGAGGGACAGCATTGGGAGATATACCTAATGCTAGATGACGAGTTGGTGGGTGCAGCGCACCAGCATGGCACATGTATACACATGTAGCTTACCTGCACGTTGCGCACATGTACCATAGAGCCTAAAGTATAATAATAATAATAATAATAATAATAATAATAATCACAATGATAAAAAGAAAAAAAATTAAAAAAAAAAGAAAGGGATAAATTCCTCGACACATACACTCTCCCATGACTAAACCAGGAAGAAGTTGAATCTCTGAATAGACTAATAACAGGAGCTGAAATTGTGGCAATAATCAATAGCTTACCAACCAAAAAGAGTCCAGGATCAGATGGGTTCACAGCCGAATTCTACCAGAGGTCCAAGGAGGAACTGGAACCATTACTTCAGAAACTATTCCAATCAATAGAAAAAGAGGGATTCCTTCCTAACTCATTTTATGAGGCCAGCATCATGCTGATACCAAAGCTGGGCAGAGACACAATCAAAAAAGAGAATTTTAGACCAATATCCTTGATGAATATTGATGCAAAAATCCTCAATAAATTACTGGCAAACCGAATCCAGCAGCACATCAGACAGCTTATCCACCATGATCAACTGGGCTTCATCCCTGGGATGCAAGTCTGGTTCAATATACGCAAATCAATAAATGTAATCCAGCATATAAACAGAACCAAAGTCAAAAACCACATGATTATCTCAATACGTGAAGAAAAGGCCTTTGACAAAATTCAACAACCCTTCATGCTAAAAACTCTCAATAAATTGGGTATTGATGGGTCGTATCTCAAAATAATAAGAGCTATTTATGACAAACCCACAGCCAATATCATACTGAATGGGCAAAAACTGGAAGCATTCACTTTGAAAACTGGCACAAGACAGGGATGCCCTCTCTCACCACTTGTATTCAACATAGTGTTGGAAGTTCTGGCCAGGGCAATTAGGCAAGAGAAGGAAATCAAGGGTATTCAATTAGGAAAAAAGAAGTCAAATTGTCCCTGTTTGCAGATGACGTGATAGTATATCTAGAAAACCCCATTGTCTCAGCCCAAAATCTCCTTAAGCTGATAAGCAACTTCAGCAAAGTCTCAGGATACAAAATCAATGGACAAAAATCACAAGCATTCTTATACATCAATAACAGACAAACAGAGAGCCAAATCATGAGTGAACTCCCATTCACAATTGCTTCAAAGAGAATAAAATACCTAGGAATCCAACTTCCAAGGGATGTGAAGGACCTCTTCAAGGAGAAAACTACAAACCACTGCTCAAGGAAATAAAAGAGGATACAAACAAATGGAAGAACATTCCATGCTCATGGGTAGGAAGAATCAATATCATGAAAATGGCCATCCTTCCCAAGGTAATTTACAGATTCAATGCCATCCCCATCAAGTTACCAATGACTTTCTTCACAGAATTGGAAAAAACTACTTTAAAGTTCATATGGAACCAAAAAAGAGCCCGCATCACCAAGTCAATCCTAAGCCAAAAGAACAAAGCTGGAGGCATCACGCTACCTGACTTCAAACTATACTACAAGGCTACAGTAACCAAAACAGCATGGTACTGGTACCAAACAGAGATATAGATCAATGGAACAGAACAGAGCCGTCAGAAATAATGCCACATATCTACAACAATCTGATCTTTGACAAACTTGACAAAAACAAGAAATGGAGCAAGGATTCCCTATTTAATAAATGGTGCTGGGAAAACTGGCTAGCCACATGTAGAAAGCTGAAACTGGATCCCTTCCTTACACCTTATACAAAAATCAACTCAAGATGGATTAAAGACTTAAACGTTAGACCTAAAACCATAAAAACCCTAGAAGAAAACCTAGGCAATACCATTCAGGACATAGGCATGGGCAAGGACTTCATGTCTAAAACACCAAAAGCAATGGCCACAAAAGCCAAAATTGACAAATGGGATCTAATTAAACTAAAGAGCTTCTGCACAGCAAAGGAAACTACCATCAGAGTGAACAGGCAACCTACACAATGGGAGAAAATTTTCGCAACCTACTCATCTGACAAAGGGCTAATATCCAGAATCTACAATGAACTCCAACAAATTTACAAGACAACACCAAACAACCCCATCAAAAAGTGGGCGAAGGACATGAACAGACACTCCTCCAAAGAAGACATTTATGCAGCCAAAAAACACATGAAAAAATGCTCACCATCACTGGCCATCAGAGAAATGCAAATCAAAACCACAATGAGATACCATCTCACACCAGTTAGAATGGCAATCATTAAAAAGTCAGGAAACAACAGGTGCTGGAGAGGATGTGGAGAAATAGGAACACTTTTACACTGTTGGCGGGACTGTAAACTAGTTCAACCTTTGTGGAAGTCACTGTGGCGATTCCTCAGGGATCTAGAACTAGAAATTCCATTTGACCCAGCCATCCCATTACTGGGTATATACCCAAAGGACTATAAATCATGCTGCTATAAAGACACATGCACACGTATGTTTATTGCGGCATTATACACAATAGCAAAGACTTGGAACCAACCCAAATGTCCAACAATGATAGACTGGATTAAGAAAATGTGGCACATATACACCATGGAATACTAGGCAGCCATAAAAAATGATGAGTTCATATCCTTTGTAGGGACATGGATGAAATTGGAAATCATCGTTCTCAGTAAACTATCGCAAGAACAAAAAACCAAACACCACATCTTCTCACTCATAGGTGGGAATTGAACAATGAGAACACGTGGACACAAGAAGGGGAACATCACACTTCGGGGACTGTTGTGGGGTGGGGGGAGGGGCGAGGGACAGCATTGGGAGATATACCTAATGCTAGATGACGAGTTGGTGGGTGCAGCGCACCAGCATGGCACATGTATACACATGTAGCTTACCTGCACGTTGCGCACATGTACCATAGAGCCTAAAGTATAATAATAATAATAATAATAATCATAATCATAATGATAAAAAGAAAAAAAATTAAAAAAAAAAGAAAGGGATAAATTCCTCGACACATACACTCTCCCATGACTAAACCAGGAAGAAGTTGAATCTCTGAATAGACTAATAACAGGAGCTGAAATTGTGGCAATAATCAATAGCTTACCAACCAAAAAGAGTCCAGGATCAGATGGGTTCACAGCCGAATTCTACCAGAGGTCCAAGGAGGAACTGGAACCATTACTTCAGAAACTATTCCAATCAATAGAAAAAGAGGGATTCCTTCCTAACTCATTTTATGAGGCCAGCATCATGCTGATACCAAAGCTGGGCAGAGACACAATCAAAAAAGAGAATTTTAGACCAATATCCTTGATGAATATTGATGCAAAAATCCTCAATAAATTACTGGCAAACCGAATCCAGCAGCACATCAGACAGCTTATCCACCATGATCAACTGGGCTTCATCCCTGGGATGCAAGTCTGGTTCAATATACGCAAATCAATAAATGTAATCCAGCATATAAACAGAACCAAAGTCAAAAACCACATGATTATCTCAATACGTGAAGAAAAGGCCTTTGACAAAATTCAACAACCCTTCATGCTAAAAACTCTCAATAAATTGGGTATTGATGGGTCGTATCTCAAAATAATAAGAGCTATTTATGACAAACCCACAGCCAATATCATACTGAATGGGCAAAAACTGGAAGCATTCACTTTGAAAACTGGCACAAGACAGGGATGCCCTCTCTCACCACTTGTATTCAACATAGTGTTGGAAGTTCTGGCCAGGGCAATTAGGCAAGAGAAGGAAATGAAGGGTATTCAATTAGGAAAAAAAGAAGTCAAATTGTCCCTGTTTGCAGATGACGTGATAGTATATCTAGAAAACCCCATTGTCTCAGCCCAAAATCTCCTTAAACTGATAAGCAACTTCAGCAAAGTCTCAGGATACAAAATCAATGGACAAAAATCACAAGCATTCTTATACATCAATAACAGACAAACAGAGAGCCAAATCATGAGTGAACTCCCATTCACAATTGCTTCAAAGAGAATAAAATACCTAGGAATCCAACTTACAAGGGATGTGAAGGACCTCTTCAAGGAGAAAACTACAAACCACTGCTCAAGGAAATAAAAGAGGATACAAACAAATGGAAGAACATTCCATGCTCATGGGTAGGAAGAATCAATATCATGAAAATGGCCATCCTTCCCAAGGTAATTTACAGATTCAATGCCATCCCCATCAAGTTACCAATGACTTTCTTCACAGAATTGGAAAAAACTACTTTTAAGTTCATATGGAACCAAAAAAGAGCCCGCATCACCAAGTCAATCCTAAGCCAAAAGAACAAAGCTGGAGGCATCACGCTACCTGACTTCAAACTATACTACAAGGCTACAGTAACCAAAACAGCATGGTACTGGTACCAAACAGAGATATAGATCAATGGAACAGAACAGAGCCGTCAGAAATAATGCCACATATCTACAACAATCTGATCTTTGACAAACTTGACAAAAACAAGAAATGGAGAAAGGATTCCCTATTTAATAAATGGTGCTGGGAAAACTGGCTAGCCACATGTAGAAAGCTGAAACTGGATCCCTTCCTTACACCTTATACAAAAATCAACTCAAGATGGATTAAAGACTTAAACGTTAGACCTAAAACCATAAAAACCCTAGAAGAAAACCTAGGCAATACCATTCAGGACATAGGCATGGGCAAGGACTTCATGTCTAAAACACCAAAAGCAATGGCCACAAAAGCCAAAATTGACAAATGGGATCTAATTAAACTAAAGAGCTTCTGCACAGCAAAGGAAACTACCATCAGAGTGAACAGGCAACCTACACAATGGGAGAAAATTTTCGCAACCTACTCATCTGACAAAGGGCTAATATCCAGAATCTACAATGAACTCCAACAAATTTACAAGAAAACACCAAACAACCCCATCAAAAAGTGGGCGAAGGACATGAACAGACACTCCTCCAAAGAAGACATTTATGCAGCCAAAAAACACATGAAAAAATGCTCACCATCACTGGCCATCAGAGAAATGCAAATCAAAACCACAATGAGATACCATCTCACACCAGTTAGAATGGCAATCATTAAAAAGTCAGGAAACAACAGGTGCTGGAGAGGATGTGGAGAAATAGGAACACTTTTACACTGTTGGCGGGACTGTAAACTAGTTCAACCTTTGTGGAAGTCACTGTGGCGATTCCTCAGGGATCTAGAACTAGAAATTCCATTTGACCCAGCCATCCCATTACTGGGTATATACCCAAAGGACTATAAATCATGCTGCTATAAAGACACATGCACACGTATGTTTATTGCGGCATTATACACAATAGCAAAGACTTGGAACCAACCCAAATGTCCAACAATGATAGACTGGATTAAGAAAATGTGGCACATATACACCATGGAATACTAGGCAGCCATAAAAAATGATGAGTTCATATCCTTTGTAGGGACATGGATGAAATTGGAAATCATCGTTCTCAGTAAACTATCGCAAGAACAAAAAACCAAACACCACATCTTCTCACTCATAGGTGGGAATTGAACAATGAGAACACGTGGACACAAGAAGGGGAACATCACACTTCGGGGACTGTTGTGGGGTGGGGGGAGGGGCGAGGGACAGCATTGGGAGATATACCTAATGCTAGATGACGAGTTGGTGGGTGCAGCGCACCAGCATGGCACATGTATACACATGTAGCTTACCTGCACGTTGCGCACATGTACCATAGAGCCTAAAGTATAATAATAATAATAATAATAATAATCATAATCATAATGATAAAAAGAAAAAAAATTAAAAAAAAAAGAAAGGGATAAATTCCTCGACACATACACTCTCCCATGACTAAACCAGGAAGAAGTTGAATCTCTGAATAGACTAATAACAGGAGCTGAAATTGTGGCAATAATCAATAGCTTACCAACCAAAAAGAGTCCAGGATCAGATGGGTTCACAGCCGAATTCTACCAGAGGTCCAAGGAGGAACTGGAACCATTACTTCAGAAACTATTCCAATCAATAGAAAAAGAGGGATTCCTTCCTAACTCATTTTATGAGGCCAGCATCATGCTGATACCAAAGCTGGGCAGAGACACAATCAAAAAAGAGAATTTTAGACCAATATCCTTGATGAATATTGATGCAAAAATCCTCAATAAATTACTGGCAAACCGAATCCAGCAGCACATCAGACAGCTTATCCACCATGATCAACTGGGCTTCATCCCTGGGATGCAAGTCTGGTTCAATATACGCAAATCAATAAATGTAATCCAGCATATAAACAGAACCAAAGTCAAAAACCACATGATTATCTCAATACGTGAAGAAAAGGCCTTTGACAAAATTCAACAACCCTTCATGCTAAAAACTCTCAATAAATTGGGTATTGATGGGTCGTATCTCAAAATAATAAGAGCTATTTATGACAAACCCACAGCCAATATCATACTGAATGGGCAAAAACTGGAAGCATTCACTTTGAAAACTGGCACAAGACAGGGATGCCCTCTCTCACCACTTGTATTCAACATAGTGTTGGAAGTTCTGGCCAGGGCAATTAGGCAAGAGAAGGAAATCAAGGGTATTCAATTAGGAAAAAAAGAAGTCAAATTGTCCCTGTTTGCAGATGACGTGATAGTATATCTAGAAAACCCCATTGTCTCAGCCCAAAATCTCCTTAAACTGATAAGCAACTTCAGCAAAGTCTCAGGATACAAAATCAATGGACAAAAATCACAAGCATTCTTATACATCAATAACAGACAAACAGAGAGCCAAATCATGAGTGAACTCCCATTCACAATTGCTTCAAAGAGAATAAAATACCTAGGAATCCAACTTACAAGGGATGTGAAGGACCTCTTCAAGGAGAAAACTACAAACCACTGCTCAAGGAAATAAAAGAGGATACAAACAAATGGAAGAACATTCCATGCTCATGGGTAGGAAGAATCAATATCATGAAAATGGCCATCCTTCCCAAGGTAATTTACAGATTCAATGCCATCCCCATCAAGTTACCAATGACTTTCTTCACAGAATTGGAAAAAACTACTTTAAAGTTCATATGGAACCAAAAAAGAGCCCGCATCACCAAGTCAATCCTAAGCCAAAAGAACAAAGCTGGAGGCATCACGCTACCTGACTTCAAACTATACTACAAGGCTACAGTAACCAAAACAGCATGGTACTGGTACCAAACAGAGATCTAGATCAATGGAACAGAACAGAGCCGTCAGAAATAATGCCACATATCTACAACAATCTGACCTTTGACAAACTTGACAAAAACAAGAAATGGAGAAAGGATTCCCTATTTAATAAATGGTGCTGGGAAAACTGGCTAGCCACATGTAGAAAGCTGAAACTGGATCCCTTCCTTACACCTTATACAAAAATCAACTCAAGATGGATTAAAGACTTAAACGTTAGACCTAAAACCATAAAAACCCTAGAAGAAAACCTAGGCAATACCATTCAGGACATAGGCATGGGCAAGGACTTCATGTCTAAAACACCAAAAGCAATGGCAACAAAAGCCAAAATTGACAAATGGGATCTAATTAAACTAAAGAGCTTCTGCACAGCAAAGGAAACTACCATCAGAGTGAACAGGCAACCTACACAATGGGAGAAAATTTTCGCAACCTACTCATCTGACAAAGGGCTAATATCCAGAATCTACAATGAACTCCAACAAATTTACAAGAAAACACCAAACAACCCCATCAAAAAGTGGGCGAAGGACATGAACAGACACTCCTCCAAAGAAGACATTTATGCAGCTAAAAAACACATGAAAAAATGCTCACCATCACTGGCCATCAGAGAAATGCAAATCAAAACCACAATGAGATACCATCTCACACCAGTTAGAATGGCAATCATTAAAAAGTCAGGAAACAACAGGTGCTGGAGAGGATGTGGAGAAATAGGAACACTTTTACACTGTTGGTGGGACTGTAAACTAGTTCAACCTTTGTGGAAGTCACTGTGGCGATTCCTCAGGGATCTAGAACTAGAAATTCCATTTGACCCAGCCATCCCATTACTGGGTATATACCCAAAGGACTATAAATCATGCTGCTATAAAGACACATGCACACGTATGTTTATTGCGGCATTATACACAATAGCAAAGACTTGGAACCAACCCAAATGTCCAACAATGATAGACTGGATTAAGAAAATGTGGCACATATACACCATGGAATACTAGGCAGCCATAAAAAATGATGAGTTCATATCCTTTGTAGGGACATGGATGAAATTGGAAATCATCGTTCTCAGTAAACTATCGCAAGAACAAAAAACCAAACACCACATCTTCTCACTCATAGGTGGGAATTGAACAATGAGAACACGTGGACACAAGAAGGGGAACATCACACTTCGGGGACTGTTGTGGGGTGGGGGGAGGGGCGAGGGACAGCATTGGGAGATATACCTAATGCTAGATGACGAGTTGGTGGGTGCAGCGCACCAGCATGGCACATGTATACACATGTAGCTTACCTGCACGTTGCGCACATGTACCATAGAGCCTAAAGTATAATAATAATAATAATAATAATAATAATCACAATGATAAAAAGAAAAAAAATTAAAAAAAAAAGAAAGGGATAAATTCCTCGACACATACACTCTCCCATGACTAAACCAGGAAGAAGTTGAATCTCTGAATAGACTAATAACAGGAGCTGAAATTGTGGCAATAATCAATAGCTTACCAACCAAAAAGAGTCCAGGATCAGATGGGTTCACAGCCGAATTCTACCAGAGGTCCAAGGAGGAACTGGAACCATTACTTCAGAAACTATTCCAATCAATAGAAAAAGAGGGATTCCTTCCTAACTCATTTTATGAGGCCAGCATCATGCTGATACCAAAGCTGGGCAGAGACACAATCAAAAAAGAGAATTTTAGACCAATATCCTTGATGAATATTGATGCAAAAATCCTCAATAAATTACTGGCAAACCGAATCCAGCAGCACATCAGACAGCTTATCCACCATGATCAACTGGGCTTCATCCCTGGGATGCAAGTCTGGTTCAATATACGCAAATCAATAAATGTAATCCAGCATATAAACAGAACCAAAGTCAAAAACCACATGATTATCTCAATACGTGAAGAAAAGGCCTTTGACAAAATTCAACAACCCTTCATGCTAAAAACTCTCAATAAATTGGGTATTGATGGGTCGTATCTCAAAATAATAAGAGCTATTTATGACAAACCCACAGCCAATATCATACTGAATGGGCAAAAACTGGAAGCATTCACTTTGAAAACTGGCACAAGACAGGGATGCCCTCTCTCACCACTTGTATTCAACATAGTGTTGGAAGTTCTGGCCAGGGCAATTAGGCAAGAGAAGGAAATCAAGGGTATTCAATTAGGAAAAAAGAAGTCAAATTGTCCCTGTTTGCAGATGACGTGATAGTATATCTAGAAAACCCCATTGTCTCAGCCCAAAATCTCCTTAAACTGATAAGCAACTTCAGCAAAGTCTCAGGATACAAAATCAATGGACAAAAATCACAAGCATTCTTATACATCAATAACAGACAAACAGAGAGCCAAATCATGAGTGAACTCCCATTCACAATTGCTTCAAAGAGAATAAAATACCTAGGAATCCAACTTCCAAGGGATGTGAAGGACCTCTTCAAGGAGAAAACTACAAACCACTGCTCAAGGAAATAAAGGAGGATACAAACAAATGGAAGAACATTCCATGCTCATGGGTAGGAAGAATCAATATCATGAAAATGGCCATCCTTCCCAAGGTAATTTACAGATTCAATGCCATCCCCATCAAGTTACCAATGACTTTCTTCACAGAATTGGAAAAAACTACTTTAAAGTTCATATGGAACCAAAAAAGAGCCCGCATCACCAAGTCAATCCTAAGCCAAAAGAACAAAGCTGGAGGCATCACGCTACCTGACTTCAAACTATACTACAAGGCTACAGTAACCAAAACAGCATGGTACTGGTACCAAACAGAGATCTAGATCAATGGAACAGAACAAAGCCGTCAGAAATAATGCCACATATCTACAACAATCTGATCTTTGACAAACTTGACAAAAACAAGAAATGGAGAAAGGATTCCCTATTTAATAAATGGTGCTGGGAAAACTGGCTAGCCACATGTAGAAAGCTGAAACTGGATCCCTTCCTTACACCTTATACAAAAATCAACTCAAGATGGATTAAAGACTTAAACGTTAGACCTAAAACCATAAAAACCCTAGAAGAAAACCTAGGCAATACCATTCAGGACATAGGCATGGGCAAGGACTTCATGTCTAAAACACCAAAAGCAATGGCAACAAAAGCCAAAATTGACAAATGGGATCTAATTAAACTAAAGAGCTTCTGCACAGCAAAGGAAACTACCATCAGAGTGAACAGGCAACCTACACAATGGGAGAAAATTTTCGCAACCTACTCATCTGACAAAGGGCTAATATCCAGAATCTACAATGAACTCCAACAAATTTACAAGAAAACACCAAACAACCCCATCAAAAAGTGGGCGAAGGACATGAACAGACACTCCTCCAAAGAAGACATTTATGCAGCCAAAAAACACATGAAAAAATGCTCACCATCACTGGCCATCAGAGAAATGCAAATCAAAACCACAATGAGATACCATCTCACACCAGTTAGAATGGCAATCATTAAAAAGTCAGGAAACAACAGGTGCTGGAGAGGATGTGGAGAAATAGGAACACTTTTACACTGTTGGTGGGACTGTAAACTAGTTCAACCTTTGTGGAAGTCACTGTGGCGATTCCTCAGGGATCTAGAACTAGAAATTCCATTTGACCCAGCCATCCCATTACTGGGTATATACCCAAAGGACTATAAATCATGCTGCTATAAAGACACATGCACACGTATGTTTATTGCGGCATTATACACAATAGCAAAGACTTGGAACCAACCCAAATGTCCAACAATGATAGACTGGATTAAGAAAATGTGGCACATATACACCATGGAATACTAGGCAGCCATAAAAAATGATGAGTTCATATCCTTTGTAGGGACATGGATGAAATTGGAAATCATCGTTCTCAGTAAACTATCGCAAGAACAAAAAACCAAACACCACATCTTCTCACTCATAGGTGGGAATTGAACAATGAGAACACGTGGACACAAGAAGGGGAACATCACACTTCGGGGACTGTTGTGGGGTGGGGGGAGGGGCGAGGGACAGCATTGGGAGATATACCTAATGCTAGATGACGAGTTGGTGGGTGCAGCGCACCAGCATGGCACATGTATACACATGTAGCTTACCTGCACGTTGCGCACATGTACCATAGAGCCTAAAGTATAATAATAATAATAATAATAATAATAATAATCACAATGATAAAAAGAAAAAAAATTAAAAAAAAAAGAAAGGGATAAATTCCTCGACACATACACTCTCCCATGACTAAACCAGGAAGAAGTTGAATCTCTGAATAGACTAATAACAGGAGCTGAAATTGTGGCAATAATCAATAGCTTACCAACCAAAAAGAGTCCAGGATCAGATGGGTTCACAGCCGAATTCTACCAGAGGTCCAAGGAGGAACTGGAACCATTACTTCAGAAACTATTCCAATCAATAGAAAAAGAGGGATTCCTTCCTAACTCATTTTATGAGGCCAGCATCATGCTGATACCAAAGCTGGGCAGAGACACAATCCAAAAAGAGAATTTTAGACCAATATCCTTGATGAATATTGATGCAAAAATCCTCAATATATTACTTGCAAACCAAATCCAGCAGCACATCAGACAGCTTATCCACCATGATCAACTGGGCTTCATCCCTGGGATGCAAGTCTGGTTCAATATACGCAAATCAATAAATGTAATCCAGCATATAAACAGAACCAAAGTCAAAAACCACATGATTATCTCAATACGTGAAGAAAAGGCCTTTGACAAAATTCAACAACCCTTCATGCTAAAAACTCTCAATAAATTGGGTATTGATGGGTCGTATCTCAAAATAATAAGAGCTATTTATGACAAACCCACAGCCAATATCATACTGAATGGGCAAAAACTGGAAGCATTCACTTTGAAAACTGGCACAAGACAGGGATGCCCTCTCTCACCACTTCTATGCAACATAGTGTTGGAAGTTCTGGCCAGGGCAATTAGGCAAGAGAAGGAAATCAAGGGTATTCAATTAGGAAAAAAAGAAGTCAAATTGTCCCTGTTTGCAGATGACGTGATAGTATATCTAGAAAACCCCATTGTCTCAGCCCAAAATCTCCTTAAGCTGATAAGCAACTTCAGCAAAGTCTCAGGATACAAAATCAATGGACAAAAATCACAAGCATTCTTATACATCAATAACAGACAAACAGAGAGCCAAATCATGAGTGAACTCCCATTCACAATTGCTTCAAAGAGAATAAAATACCTAGGAATCCAACTTCCAAGGGATGTGAAGGACCTCTTCAAGGAGAAAACTACAAACCACTGCTCAAGGAAATAAAAGAGGATACAAACAAATGGAAGAACATTCCATGCTCATGGGTAGGAAGAATCAATATCATGAAAATGGCCATCCTTCCCAAGGTAATTTACAGATTCAATGCCATCCCCATCAAGTTACCAATGACTTTCTTCACAGAATTGGAAAAAACTACTTTAAAGTTCATATGGAACCAAAAAAGAGCCCGCATCACCAAGTCAATCCTAAGCCAAAAGAACAAAGCTGGAGGCATCACGCTACCTGACTTCAAACTATACTACAAGGCTACAGTAACCAAAACAGCATGGTACTGGTACCAAACAGAGATATAGATCAATGGAACAGAACAGAGCCGTCAGAAATAATGCCACATATCTACAACAATCTGATCTTTGACAAACTTGACAAAAACAAGAAATGGAGAAAGGATTCCCTATTTAATAAATGGTGCTGGGAAAACTGGCTAGCCACATGTAGAAAGCTGAAACTGGATCCCTTCCTTACACCTTATACAAAAATCAACTCAAGATGGATTAAAGACTTAAACGTTAGACCTAAAACCATAAAAACCCTAGAAGAAAACCTAGGCAATACCATTCAGGACATAGGCATGGGCAAGGACTTCATGTCTAAAACACCAAAAGCAATGGCAACAAAAGCCAAAATTGACAAATGGGATCTAATTAAACTAAAGAGCTTCTGCACAGCAAAGGAAACTACCATCAGAGTGAACAGGCAACCTACACAATGGGAGAAAATTTTCGCAACCTACTCATCTGACAAAGGGCTAATATCCAGAATCTACAATGAACTCCAACAAATTTACAAGAAAACACCAAACAACCCCATCAAAAAGTGGGCGAAGGACATGAACAGACACTCCTCCAAAGAAGACATTTATGCAGCCAAAAAACACATGAAAAAATGCTCACCATCACTGGCCATCAGAGAAATGCAAATCAAAACCACAATGAGATACCATCTCACACCAGTTAGAATGGCAATCATTAAAAAGTCAGGAAACAACAGGTGCTGGAGAGGATGTGGAGAAATAGGAACACTTTTACACTGTTGGTGGGACTGTAAACTAGTTCAACCTTTGTGGAAGTCACTGTGGCGATTCCTCAGGGATCTAGAACTAGAAATTCCATTTGACCCAGCCATCCCATTACTGGGTATATACCCAAAGGACTATAAATCATGCTGCTATAAAGACACATGCACACGTATGTTTATTGCGGCATTATACACAATAGCAAAGACTTGGAACCAACCCAAATGTCCAACAATGATAGACTGGATTAAGAAAATGTGGCACATATACACCATGGAATACTAGGCAGCCATAAAAAATGATGAGTTCATATCCTTTGTAGGGACATGGATGAAATTGGAAATCATCGTTCTCAGTAAACTATCGCAAGAACAAAAAACCAAACACCACATCTTCTCACTCATAGGTGGGAATTGAACAATGAGAACACGTGGACACAAGAAGGGGAACATCACACTTCGGGGACTGTTGTGGGGTGGGGGGAGGGGCGAGGGACAGCATTGGGAGATATACCTAATGCTAGATGACGAGTTGGTGGGTGCAGCGCACCAGCATGGCACATGTATACACATGTAGCTTACCTGCACGTTGCGCACATGTACCATAGAGCCTAAAGTATAATAATAATAATAATAATAATAATAATAATCACAATGATAAAAAGAAAAAAAATTAAAAAAAAAAGAAAGGGATAAATTCCTCGACACATACACTCTCCCATGACTAAACCAGGAAGAAGTTGAATCTCTGAATAGACTAATAACAGGAGCTGAAATTGTGGCAATAATCAATAGCTTACCAACCAAAAAGAGTCCAGGATCAGATGGGTTCACAGCCGAATTCTACCAGAGGTCCAAGGAGGAACTGGAACCATTACTTCAGAAACTATTCCAATCAATAGAAAAAGAGGGATTCCTTCCTAACTCATTTTATGAGGCCAGCATCATGCTGATACCAAAGCTGGGCAGAGACACAATCAAAAAAGAGAATTTTAGACCAATATCCTTGATGAATATTGATGCAAAAATCCTCAATAAATTACTGGCAAACCGAATCCAGCAGCACATCAGACAGCTTATCCACCATGATCAACTGGGCTTCATCCCTGGGATGCAAGTCTGGTTCAATATACGCAAATCAATAAATGTAATCCAGCATATAAACAAAACCAAAGTCAAAAACCACATGATTATCTCAATACGTGAAGAAAAGGCCTTTGACAAAATTCAACAACCCTTCATGCTAAAAACTCTCAATAAATTGGGTATTGATGGGTCGTATCTCAAAATAATAAGAGCTATTTATGACAAACCCACAGCCAATATCATACTGAATGGGCAAAAACTGGAAGCATTCACTTTGAAAACTGGCACAAGACAGGGATGCCCTCTCTCACCACTTGTATTCAACATAGTGTTGGAAGTTCTGGCCAGGGCAATTAGGCAAGAGAAGGAAATCAAGGGTATTCAATTAGGAAAAAAGAAGTCAAATTGTCCCTGTTTGCAGATGACGTGATAGTATATCTAGAAAACCCCATTGTCTCAGCCCAAAATCTCCTTAAGCTGATAAGCAACTTCAGCAAAGTCTCAGGATACAAAATCAATGGACAAAAATCACAAGCATTCTTATACATCAATAACAGACAAACAGAGAGCCAAATCATGAGTGAACTCCCATTCACAATTGCTTCAAAGAGAATAAAATACCTAGGAATCCAACTTCCAAGGGATGTGAAGGACCTCTTCAAGGAGAAAACTACAAACCACTGCTCAAGGAAATAAAAGAGGATACAAACAAATGGAAGAACATTCCATGCTCATGGGTAGGAAGAATCAATATCATGAAAATGGCCATCCTTCCCAAGGTAATTTACAGATTCAATGCCATCCCCATCAAGTTACCAATGACTTTCTTCACAGAATTGGAAAAAACTACTTTAAAGTTCATATGGAACCAAAAAAGAGCCCGCATCACCAAGTCAATCCTAAGCCAAAAGAACAAAGCTGGAGGCATCACGCTACCTGACTTCAAACTATACTACAAGGCTACAGTAACCAAAACAGCATGGTACTGGTACCAAACAGAGATATAGATCAATGGAACAGAACAGAGCCGTCAGAAATAATGCCACATATCTACAACAATCTGATCTTTGACAAACTTGACAAAAACAAGAAATGGAGCAAGGATTCCCTATTTAATAAATGGTGCTGGGAAAACTGGCTAGCCACATGTAGAAAGCTGAAACTGGATCCCTTCCTTACACCTTATACAAAAATCAACTCAAGATGGATTAAAGACTTAAACGTTAGACCTAAAACCATAAAAACCCTAGAAGAAAACCTAGGCAATACCATTCAGGACATAGGCATGGGCAAGGACTTCATGTCTAAAACACCAAAAGCAATGGCAACAAAAGCCAAAATTGACAAATGGGATCTAATTAAACTAAAGAGCTTCTGCACAGCAAAGGAAACTACCATCAGAGTGAACAGGCAACCTACACAATGGGAGAAAATTTTCGCAACCTACTCATCTGACAAAGGGCTAATATCCAGAATCTACAATGAACTCCAACAAATTTACAAGAAAACACCAAACAACCCCATCAAAAAGTGGGCGAAGGACATGAACAGACACTCCTCCAAAGAAGACATTTATGCAGCCAAAAAACACATGAAAAAATGCTCACCATCACTGGCCATCAGAGAAATGCAAATCAAAACCACAATGAGATACCATCTCACACCAGTTAGAATGGCAATCATTAAAAAGTCAGGAAACAACAGGTGCTGGAGAGGATGTGGAGAAATAGGAACACTTTTACACTGTTGGTGGGACTGTAAACTAGTTCAACCTTTGTGGAAGTCACTGTGGCGATTCCTCAGGGATCTAGAACTAGAAATTCCATTTGACCCAGCCATCCCATTACTGGGTATATACCCAAAGGACTATAAATCATGCTGCTATAAAGACACATGCACACGTATGTTTATTGCGGCATTATACACAATAGCAAAGACTTGGAACCAACCCAAATGTCCAACAATGATAGACTGGATTAAGAAAATGTGGCACATATACACCATGGAATACTAGGCAGCCATAAAAAATGATGAGTTCATATCCTTTGTAGGGACATGGATGAAATTGGAAATCATCGTTCTCAGTAAACTATCGCAAGAACAAAAAACCAAACACCACATCTTCTCACTCATAGGTGGGAATTGAACAATGAGAACACGTGGACACAAGAAGGGGAACATCACACTTCGGGGACTGTTGTGGGGTGGGGGGAGGGGCGAGGGACAGCATTGGGAGATATACCTAATGCTAGATGACGAGTTGGTGGGTGCAGCGCACCAGCATGGCACATGTATACACATGTAGCTTACCTGCACGTTGCGCACATGTACCATAGAGCCTAAAGTATAATAATAATAATAATAATAATCATAATCATAATGATAAAAAGAAAAAAAATTAAAAAAAAAAGAAAGGGATAAATTCCTCGACACATACACTCTCCCATGACTAAACCAGGAAGAAGTTGAATCTCTGAATAGACTAATAACAGGAGCTGAAATTGTGGCAATAATCAATAGCTTACCAACCAAAAAGAGTCCAGGATCAGATGGGTTCACAGCCGAATTCTACCAGAGGTCCAAGGAGGAACTGGAACCATTACTTCAGAAACTATTCCAATCAATAGAAAAAGAGGGATTCCTTCCTAACTCATTTTATGAGGCCAGCATCATGCTGATACCAAAGCTGGGCAGAGACACAATCAAAAAAGAGAATTTTAGACCAATATCCTTGATGAATATTGATGCAAAAATCCTCAATAAATTACTGGCAAACCGAATCCAGCAGCACATCAGACAGCTTATCCACCATGATCAACTGGGCTTCATCCCTGGGATGCAAGTCTGGTTCAATATACGCAAATCAATAAATGTAATCCAGCATATAAACAGAACCAAAGTCAAAAACCACATGATTATCTCAATACGTGAAGAAAAGGCCTTTGACAAAATTCAACAACCCTTCATGCTAAAAACTCTCAATAAATTGGGTATTGATGGGTCGTATCTCAAAATAATAAGAGCTATTTATGACAAACCCACAGCCAATATCATACTGAATGGGCAAAAACTGGAAGCATTCACTTTGAAAACTGGCACAAGACAGGGATGCCCTCTCTCACCACTTGTATTCAACATAGTGTTGGAAGTTCTGGCCAGGGCAATTAGGCAAGAGAAGGAAATCAAGGGTATTCAATTAGGAAAAAAAGAAGTCAAATTGTCCCTGTTTGCAGATGACGTGATAGTATATCTAGAAAACCCCATTGTCTCAGCCCAAAATCTCCTTAAACTGATAAGCAACTTCAGCAAAGTCTCAGGATACAAAATCAATGGACAAAAATCACAAGCATTCTTATACATCAATAACAGACAAACAGAGAGCCAAATCATGAGTGAACTCCCATTCACAATTGCTTCAAAGAGAATAAAATACCTAGGAATCCAACTTCCAAGGGATGTGAAGGACCTCTTCAAGGAGAAAACTACAAACCACTGCTCAAGGAAATAAAAGAGGATACAAACAAATGGAAGAACATTCCATGCTCATGGGTAGGAAGAATCAATATCATGAAAATGGCCATCCTTCCCAAGGTAATTTACAGATTCAATGCCCTCCCCATCAAGTTACCAATGACTTTCTGCACAGAATTGGAAAAAACTACTTTAAAGTTCATATGGAACCAAAAAAGAGCCCGCATCACCAAGTCAATCCTAAGCCAAAAGAACAAAGCTGGAGGCATCACGCTACCTGACTTCAAACTATACTACAAGGCTACAGTAACCAAAACAGCATGGTACTGGTACCAAACAGAGATCTAGATCAATGGAACAGAACAGAGCCGTCAGAAATAATGCCACATATCTACAACAATCTGATCTTTGACAAACTTGACAAAAACAAGAAATGGAGAAAGGATTCCCTATTTAATAAATGGTGCTGGGAAAACTGGCTAGCCACATGTAGAAAGCTGAAACTGGATCCCTTCCTTACACCTTATACAAAAATCAACTCAAGATGGATTAAAGACTTAAACGTTAGACCTAAAACCATAAAAACCCTAGAAGAAAACCTAGGCAATACCATTCAGGACATAGGCATGGGCAAGGACTTCATGTCTAAAACACCAAAAGCAATGGCAACAAAAGCCAAAATTGACAAATGGGATCTAATTAAACTAAAGAGCTTCTGCACAGCAAAGGAAACTACCATCAGAGTGAACAGGCAACCTACACAATGGGAGAAAATTTTCGCAACCTACTCATCTGACAAAGGGCTAATATCCAGAATCTACAATGAACTCCAACAAATTTACAAGAAAACACCAAACAACCCCATCAAAAAGTGGGCGAAGGACATGAACAGACACTCCTCCAAAGAAGACATTTATGCAGCCAAAAAACACATGAAAAAATGCTCACCATCACTGGCCATCAGAGAAATGCAAATCAAAACCACAATGAGATACCATCTCACACCAGTTAGAATGGCAATCATTAAAAAGTCAGGAAACAACAGGTGCTGGAGAGGATGTGGAGAAATAGGAACACTTTTACACTGTTGGTGGGACTGTAAACTAGTTCAACCTTTGTGGAAGTCACTGTGGCGATTCCTCAGGGATCTAGAACTAGAAATTCCATTTGACCCAGCCATCCCATTACTGGGTATATACCCAAAGGACTATAAATCATGCTGCTATAAAGACACATGCACACGTATGTTTATTGCGGCATTATACACAATAGCAAAGACTTGGAACCAACCCAAATGTCCAACAATGATAGACTTTTTTAAGAAAATGTGGCACATATACACCATGGAATACTAGGCAGCCATAAAAAATGATGAGTTCATATCCTTTGTAGGGACATGGATGAAATTGGAAATCATCGTTCTCAGTAAACTATCGCAAGAACAAAAAACCAAACACCACATCTTCTCACTCATAGGTGGGAATTGAACAATGAGAACACGTGGACACAAGAAGGGGAACATCACACTTCGGGGACTGTTGTGGGGTGGGGGGAGGGGCGAGGGACAGCATTGGGAGATATACCTAATGCTAGATGACGAGTTGGTGGGTGCAGCGCACCAGCATGGCACATGTATACACATGTAGCTTACCTGCACGTTGCGCACATGTACCATAGAGCCTAAAGTATAATAATAATAATAATAATAATCATAATCATAATGATAAAAAGAAAAAAAATTAAAAAAAAAAGAAAGGGATAAATTCCTCGACACATACACTCTCCCATGACTAAACCAGGAAGAAGTTGAATCTCTGAATAGACTAATAACAGGAGCTGAAATTGTGGCAATAATCAATAGCTTACCAACCAAAAGGAGTCCAGGATCAGATGGGTTCACAGCCGAATTCTACCAGAGGTCCAAGGAGGAACTGGAACCATTACTTCAGAAACTATTCCAATCAATAGAAAAAGAGGGATTCCTTCCTAACTCATTTTATGAGGCCAGCATCATGCTGATACCAAAGCTGGGCAGAGACACAATCAAAAAAGAGAATTTTAGACCAATATCCTTGATGAATATTGATGCAAAAATCCTCAATAAATTACTGGCAAACCGAATCCAGCAGCACATCAGACAGCTTATCCACCATGATCAACTGGGCTTCATCCCTGGGATGCAAGTCTGGTTCAATATACGCAAATCAATAAATGTAATCCAGCATATAAACAGAACCAAAGTCAAAAACCACATGATTATCTCAATACGTGAAGAAAAGGCCTTTGACAAAATTCAACAACCCTTCATGCTAAAAACTCTCAATAAATTGGGTATTGATGGGTCGTATCTCAAAATAATAAGAGCTATTTATGACAAACCCACAGCCAATATCATACTGAATGGGCAAAAACTGGAAGCATTCACTTTGAAAACTGGCACAAGACAGGGATGCCCTCTCTCACCACTTGTATTCAACATAGTGTTGGAAGTTCTGGCCAGGGCAATTAGGCAAGAGAAGGAAATCAAGGGTATTCAATTAGGAAAAAAAGAAGTCAAATTGTCCCTGTTTGCAGATGACGTGATAGTATATCTAGAAAACCCCATTGTCTCAGCCCAAAATCTCCTTAAGCTGATAAGAAACTTCAGCAAAGTCTCAGGATACAAAATCAATGGACAAAAATCACAAGCATTCTTATACATCAATAACAGACAAACAGAGAGCCAAATCATGAGTGAACTCCCATTCACAATTGCTTCAAAGAGAATAAAATACCTAGGAATCCAACTTACAAGGGATGTGAAGGACCTCTTCAAGGAGAAAACTACAAACCACTGCTCAAGGAAATAAAAGAGGATACAAACAAATGGAAGAACATTCCATGCTCATGGGTAGGAAGAATCAATATCATGAAAATGGCCATCCTTCCCAAGGTAATTTACAGATTCAATGCCATCCCCATCAAGTTACCAATGACTTTCTTCACAGAATTGGAAAAAACTACTTTAAAGTTCATATGGAACCAAAAAAGAGCCCGCATCACCAAGTCAATCCTAAGCCAAAAGAACAAAGCTGGAGGCATCACGCTACCTGACTTCAAACTATACTACAAGGCTACAGTAACGAAAACAGCATGGTACTGGTACCAAACAGAGATATAGATCAATGGAACAGAACAGAGCCGTCAGAAATAATGCCACATATCTACAACAATCTGATCTTTGACAAACTTGACAAAAACAAGAAATGGAGAAAGGATTCCCTATTTAATAAATGGTGCTGGGAAAACTGGCTAGCCACATGTAGAAAGCTGAAACTGGATCCCTTCCTTACACCTTATACAAAAATCAACTCAAGATGGATTAAAGACTTAAACGTTAGACCTAAAACCATAAAAACCCTAGAAGAAAACCTAGGCAATACCATTCAGGACATAGGCATGGGCAAGGACTTCATGTCTAAAACACCAAAAGCAATGGCAACAAAAGCCAAAATTGACAAATGGGATCTAATTAAACTAAAGAGCTTCTGCACAGCAAAGGAAACTACCATCAGAGTGAACAGGCAACCTACACAATGGGAGAAAATTTTCGCAAACTACTCATCTGACAAAGGGCTAATATCCAGAATCTACAATGAACTCCAACAAATTTACAAGAAAACACCAAACAACCCCATCAAAAAGTGGGCGAAGGACATGAACAGACACTCCTCCAAAGAAGACATTTATGCAGCCAAAAAACACATGAAAAAATGCTCACCATCACTGGCCATCAGAGAAATGCAAATCAAAACCACAATGAGATACCATCTCACACCAGTTAGAATGGCAATCATTAAAAAGTCAGGAAACAACAGGTGCTGGAGAGGATGTGGAGAAATAGGAACACTTTTACACTGTTGGTGGGACTGTAAACTAGTTCAACCTTTGTGGAAGTCACTGTGGCGATTCCTCAGGGATCTAGAACTAGAAATTCCATTTGACCCAGCCATCCCATTACTGGGTATATACCCAAAGGACTATAAATCATGCTGCTATAAAGACACATGCACACGTATGTTTATTGCGGCATTATACACAATAGCAAAGACTTGGAACCAACCCAAATGTCCAACAATGATAGACTGGATTAAGAAAATGTGGCACATATACACCATGGAATACTAGGCAGCCATAAAAAATGATGAGTTCATATCCTTTGTAGGGACATGGATGAAATTGGAAATCATCGTTCTCAGTAAACTATCGCAAGAACAAAAAACCAAACACCACATCTTCTCACTCATAGGTGGGAATTGAACAATGAGAACACGTGGACACAAGAAGGGGAACATCACACTTCGGGGACTGTTGTGGGGTGGGGGGAGGGGCGAGGGACAGCATTGGGAGATATACCTAATGCTAGATGACGAGTTGGTGGGTGCAGCGCACCAGCATGGCACATGTATACACATGTAGCTTACCTGCACGTTGCGCACATGTACCATAGAGCCTAAAGTATAATAATAATAATAATAATAACAATAATAATCACAATGATAAAAAGAAAAAAAATTAAAAAAAAAAGAAAGGGATAAATTCCTCGACACATACACTCTCCCATGACTAAACCAGGAAGAAGTTGAATCTCTGAATAGACTAATAACAGGAGCTGAAATTGTGGCAATAATCAATAGCTTACCAACCAAAAAGAGTCCAGGATCAGATGGGTTCACAGCCGAATTCTACCAGAGGTCCAAGGAGGAACTGGAACCATTACTTCAGAAACTATTCCAATCAATAAAAAAGAGGGATTCCTTCCTAACTCATTTTATGAGGCCAGCATCATGCTGATACCAAAGCTGGGCAGAGACACAATCAAAAAAGAGAATTTTAGACCAATATCCTTGATGAATATTGATGCAAAAATCCTCAATAAATTACTGGCAAACCGAATCCAGCAGCACATCAGACAGCTTATCCACCATGATCAACTGGGCTTCATCCCTGGGATGCAAGTCTGGTTCAATATACGCAAATCAATAAATGTAATCCAGCATATAAACAGAACCAAAGTCAAAAACCACATGATTATCTCAATACGTGAAGAAAAGGCCTTTGACAAAATTCAACAACCCTTCATGCTAAAAACTCTCAATAAATTGGGTATTGATGGGTCGTATCTCAAAATAATAAGAGCTATTTATGACAAACCCACAGCCAATATCATACTGAATGGGCAAAAACTGGAAGCATTCACTTTGAAAACTGGCACAAGACAGGGATGCCCTCTCTCACCACTTGTATTCAACATAGTGTTGGAAGTTCTGGCCAGGGCAATTAGGCAAGAGAAGGAAATCAAGGGTATTCAATCAGGAAAAAAAGAAGTCAAATTGTCCCTGTTTGCAGATGACGTGATAGTATATCTAGAAAACCCCATTGTCTCAGCCCAAAATCTCCTTAAGCTGATAAGCAACTTCAGCAAAGTCTCAGGATACAAAATCAATGGACAAAAATCACAAGCATTCTTATACATCAATAACAGACAAACAGAGAGCCAAATCATGAGTGAACTCCCATTCACAATTGCTTCAAAGAGAATAAAATACCTAGGAATCCAACTTACAAGGGATGTGAAGGACCTCTTCAAGGAGAAAACTACAAACCACTGCTCAAGGAAATAAAAGAGGATACAAACAAATGGAAGAACATTCCATGCTCATGGGTAGGAAGAATCAATATCATGAAAATGGCCATCCTTCCCAAGGTAATTTACAGATTCAATGCCATCCCCATCAAGTTACCAATGACTTTCTTCACAGAATTGGAAAAAACTACTTTAAAGTTCATATGGAACCAAAAAAGAGCCCGCATCACCAAGTCAATCCTAAGCCAAAAGAACAAAGCTGGAGGCATCACGCTACCTGACTTCAAACTATACTACAAGGCTACAGTAACCAAAACAGCATGGTACTGGTACCAAACAGAGATATAGATCAATGGAACAGAACAGAGCCG
The DNA here is from genome assembly GCF_028885655.2 of Pongo abelii. Taxonomy (NCBI): domain Eukaryota; kingdom Metazoa; phylum Chordata; class Mammalia; order Primates; family Hominidae; genus Pongo; species Pongo abelii. The sequence continues at coordinate 4,945,644 of NC_071997.2, forward strand.
TCAGAAATAATGCCACATATCTACAACAATCTGATCTTTGACAAACTTGACAAAAACAAGAAATGGAGAAAGGATTCCCTATTTAATAAATGGTGCTGGGAAAACTGGCTAGCCACATGTAGAAAGCTGAAACTGGATCCCTTCCTTACACCTTATACAAAAATCAACTCAAGATGGATTAAAGACTTAAACGTTAGACCTAAAACCATAAAAACCCTAGAAGAAAACCTAGGCAATACCATTCAGGACATAGGCATGGGCAAGGACTTCATGTCTAAAACACCAAAAGCAATGGCAACAAAAGCCAAAATTGACAAATGGGATCTAATTAAACTAAAGAGCTTCTGCACAGCAAAGGAAACTACCATCAGAGTGAACAGGCAACCTACACAATGGGAGAAAATTTTCGCAACCTACTCATCTGACAAAGGGCTAATATCCAGAATCTACAATGAACTCCAACAAATTTACAAGAAAACACCAAACAACCCCATCAAAAAGTGGGCGAAGGACATGAACAGACACTCCTCCAAAGAAGACATTTATGCAGCCAAAAAACACATGAAAAAATGCTCACCATCACTGGCCATCAGAGAAATGCAAATCAAAACCACATTGAGATACCATCTCACACCAGTTAGAATGGCAATCATTAAAAAGTCAGGAAACAACAGGTGCTGGAGAGGATGTGGAGAAATAGGAACACTTTTACACTGTTGGTGGGACTGTAAACTAGTTCAACCTTTGTGGAAGTCACTGTGGCGATTCCTCAGGGATCTAGAACTAGAAATTCCATTTGACCCAGCCATCCCATTACTGGGTATATACCCAAAGGACTATAAATCATGCTGCTATAAAGACACATGCACACGTATGTTTATTGCGGCATTATACACAATAGCAAAGACTTGGAACCAACCCAAATGTCCAACAATGATAGACTGGATTAAGAAAATGTGGCACATATACACCATGGAATACTAGGCAGCCATAAAAAATGATGAGTTCATATCCTTTGTAGGGACATGGATGAAATTGGAAATCATCGTTCTCAGTAAACTATCGCAAGAACAAAAAACCAAACACCACATCTTCTCACTCATAGGTGGGAATTGAACAATGAGAACACGTGGACACAAGAAGGGGAACATCACACTTCGGGGACTGTTGTGGGGTGGGGGGAGGGGCGAGGGACAGCATTGGGAGATATACCTAATGCTAGATGACGAGTTGGTGGGTGCAGCGCACCAGCATGGCACATGTATACACATGTAGCTTACCTGCACGTTGCGCACATGTACCATAGAGCCTAAAGTATAATAATAATAATAATAATAACAATAATAATCACAATGATAAAAAGAAAAAAAATTAAAAAAAAAAGAAAGGGATAAATTCCTCGACACATACACTCTCCCATGACTAAACCAGGAAGAAGTTGAATCTCTGAATAGACTAATAACAGGAGCTGAAATTGTGGCAATAATCAATAGCTTACCAACCAAAAAGAGTCCAGGATCAGATGGGTTCACAGCCGAATTCTACCAGAGGTCCAAGGAGGAACTGGAACCATTACTTCAGAAACTATTCCAATCAATAAAAAAGAGGGATTCCTTCCTAACTCATTTTATGAGGCCAGCATCATGCTGATACCAAAGCTGGGCAGAGACACAATCAAAAAAGAGAATTTTAGACCAATATCCTTGATGAATATTGATGCAAAAATCCTCAATAAATTACTGGCAAACCGAATCCAGCAGCACATCAGACAGCTTATCCACCATGATCAACTGGGCTTCATCCCTGGGATGCAAGTCTGGTTCAATATACGCAAATCAATAAATGTAATCCAGCATATAAACAGAACCAAAGTCAAAAACCACATGATTATCTCAATACGTGAAGAAAAGGCCTTTGACAAAATTCAACAACCCTTCATGCTAAAAACTCTCAATAAATTGGGTATTGATGGGTCGTATCTCAAAATAATAAGAGCTATTTATGACAAACCCACAGCCAATATCATACTGAATGGGCAAAAACTGGAAGCATTCACTTTGAAAACTGGCACAAGACAGGGATGCCCTCTCTCACCACTTGTATTCAACATAGTGTTGGAAGTTCTGGCCAGGGCAATTAGGCAAGAGAAGGAAATCAAGGGTATTCAATTAGGAAAAAAAGAAGTCAAATTGTCCCTGTTTGCAGATGACGTGATAGTATATCTAGAAAACCCCATTGTCTCAGCCCAAAATCTCCTTAAGCTGATAAGCAACTTCAGCAAAGTCTCAGGATACAAAATCAATGGACAAAAATCACAAGCATTCTTATACATCAATAACAGACAAACAGAGAGCCAAATCATGAGTGAACTCACATTCACAATTGCTTCAAAGAGAATAAAATACCTAGGAATCCAACTTCCAAGGGATGTGAAGGACCTCTTCAAGGAGAAAACTACAAACCACTGCTCAAGGAAATAAAAGAGGATACAAACAAATGGAAGAACATTCCATGCTCATGGGTAGGAAGAATCAATATCATGAAAATGGCCATCCTTCCCAAGGTAATTTACAGATTCAATGCCATCCCCATCAAGTTACCAATGACTTTCTTCACAGAATTGGAAAAAACTACTTTAAAGTTCATATGGAACCAAAAAAGAGCCCGCATCACCAAGTCAATCCTAAGCCAAAAGAACAAAGCTGGAGGCATCACGCTACCTGACTTCAAACTATACTACAAGGCTACAGTAACCAAAACAGCATGGTACTGGTACCAAACAGAGATATAGATCAATGGAACAGAACAGAGCCGTCAGAAATAATGCCACATATCTACAACAATCTGATCTTTGACAAACTTGACAAAAACAAGAAATGGAGAAAGGATTCCCTATTTAATAAATGGTGCTGGGAAAACTGGCTAGCCACATGTAGAAAGCTGAAACTGGATCCCTTCCTTACACCTTATACAAAAATCAACTCAAGATGGATTAAAGACTTAAACGTTAGACCTAAAACCATAAAAACCCTAGAAGAAAACCTAGGCAATACCATTCAGGACATAGGCATGGGCAAGGACTTCATGTCTAAAACACCAAAAGCAATGGCCACAAAAGCCAAAATTGACAAATGGGATCTAATTAAACTAAAGAGCTTCTGCACAGCAAAGGAAACTACCATCAGAGTGAACAGGCAACCTACACAATGGGAGAAAATTTTCGCAACCTACTCATCTGACAAAGGGCTAATATCCAGAATCTACAATGAACTCCAACAAATTTACAAGAAAACACCAAACAACCCCATCAAAAAGTGGGCGAAGGACATGAACAGACACTCCTCCAAAGAAGACATTTATGCAGCCAAAAAACACATGAAAAAATGCTCACCATCACTGGCCATCAGAGAAATGCAAATCAAAACCACAATGAGATACCATCTCACACCAGTTAGAATGGCAATCATTAAAAAGTCAGGAAACAACAGGTGCTGGAGAGGATGTGGAGAAATAGGAACACTTTTACACTGTTGGTGGGACTGTAAACTAGTTCAACCTTTGTGGAAGTCACTGTGGCGATTCCTCAGGGATCTAGAACTAGAAATTCCATTTGACCCAGCCATCCCATTACTGGGTATATACCCAAAGGACTATAAATCATGCTGCTATAAAGACACATGCACACGTATGTTTATTGCGGCATTATACACAATAGCAAAGACTTGGAACCAACCCAAATGTCCAACAATGATAGACTGGATTAAGAAAATGTGGCACATATACACCATGGAATACTAGGCAGCCATAAAAAATGATGAGTTCATATCCTTTGTAGGAACATGGATGAAATTGGAAATCATCGTTCTCAGTAAACTGTCGCAAGAACAAAAAACCAAACACCACATCTTCTCACTCATAGGTGGGAATTGAACAATGAGAACACGTGGACACAAGAAGGGGAACATCACACTTCGGGGACTGTTGTGGGGTGGGGGGAGGGGCGAGGGACAGCATTGGGAGATATACCTAATGCTAGATGACGAGTTGGTGGGTGCAGCGCACCAGCATGGCACATGTATACACATGTAGCTTACCTGCACGTTGCGCACATGTACCATAGAGCCTAAAGTATAATAATAATAATAATAATAATAATAATAATCACAATGATAAAAAGAAAAAAAATTAAAAAAAAAAGAAAGGGATAAATTCCTCGACACATACACTCTCCCATGACTAAACCAGGAAGAAGTTGAATCTCTGAATAGACTAATAACAGGAGCTGAAATTGTGGCAATAATCAATAGCTTACCAACCAAAAAGAGTCCAGGATCAGATGGGTTCACAGCCGAATTCTACCAGAGGTCCAAGGAGGAACTGGAACCATTACTTCAGAAACTATTCCAATCAATAAAAAAGAGGGATTCCTTCCTAACTCATTTTATGAGGCCAGCATCATGCTGATACCAAAGCTGGGCAGAGACACAATCAAAAAGGAGAATTTTAGACCAATATCCTTGATGAATATTGATGCAAAAATCCTCAATAAATTACTGGCAAACCGAATCCAGCAGCACATCAGACAGCTTATCCACCATGATCAACTGGGCTTCATCCCTGGGATGCAAGTCTGGTTCAATATACGCAAATCAATAAATGTAATCCAGCATATAAACAGAACCAAAGTCAAAAACCACATGATTATCTCAATACGTGAAGAAAAGGCCTTTGACAAAATTCAACAACCCTTCATGCTAAAAACTCTCAATAAATTGGGTATTGATGGGTCGTATCTCAAAATAATAAGAGCTATTTATGACAAACCCACAGCCAATATCATACTGAATGGGCAAAAACTGGAAGCATTCACTTTGAAAACTGGCACAAGACAGGGATGCCCTCTCTCACCACTTGTATTCAACATAGTGTTGGAAGTTCTGGCCAGGGCAATTAGGCAAGAGAAGGAAATCAAGGGTATTCAATTAGGAAAAAAAGAAGTCAAATTGTCCCTGTTTGCAGATGACGTGATAGTATATCTAGAAAACCCCATTGTCTCAGCCCAAAATCTCCTTAAGCTGATAAGAAACTTCAGCAAAGTCTCAGGATACAAAATCAATGGACAAAAATCACAAGCATTCTTATACATCAATAACAGACAAACAGAGAGCCAAATCATGAGTGAACTCCCATTCACAATTGCTTCAAAGAGAATAAAATACCTAGGAATCCAACTTACAAGGGATGTGAAGGACCTCTTCAAGGAGAAAACTACAAACCACTGCTCAAGGAAATAAAAGAGGATACAAACAAATGGAAGAACATTCCATGCTCATGGGTAGGAAGAATCAATATCATGAAAATGGCCATCCTTCCCAAGGTAATTTACAGATTCAATGCCATCCCCATCAAGTTACCAATGACTTTCTTCACAGAATTGGAAAAAACTACTTTAAAGTTCATATGGAACCAAAAAAGAGCCCGCATCACCAAGTCAATCCTAAGCCAAAAGAACAAAGCTGGAGGCATCACGCTACCTGACTTCAAACTATACTACAAGGCTACAGTAACGAAAACAGCATGGTACTGGTACCAAACAGAGATATAGATCAATGGAACAGAACAGAGCCGTCAGAAATAATGCCACATATCTACAACAATCTGATCTTTGACAAACTTGACAAAAACAAGAAATGGAGAAAGGATTCCCTATTTAATAAATGGTGCTGGGAAAACTGGCTAGCCACATGTAGAAAGCTGAAACTGGATCCCTTCCTTACACCTTATACAAAAATCAACTCAAGATGGATTAAAGACTTAAACGTTAGACCTAAAACCATAAAAACCCTAGAAGAAAACCTAGGCAATACCATTCAGGACATAGGCATGGGCAAGGACTTCATGTCTAAAACACCAAAAGCAATGGCAACAAAAGCCAAAATTGACAAATGGGATCTAATTAAACTAAAGAGCTTCTGCACAGCAAAGGAAACTACCATCAGAGTGAACAGGCAACCTACACAATGGGAGAAAATTTTCGCAACCTACTCATCTGACAAAGGGCTAATATCCAGAATCTACAATGAACTCCAACAAATTTACAAGAAAACACCAAACAACCCCATCAAAAAGTGGGCGAAGGACATGAACAGACACTCCTCCAAAGAAGACATTTATGCAGCCAAAAAACACATGAAAAAATGCTCACCATCACTGGCCATCAGAGAAATGCAAATCAAAACCACAATGAGATACCATCTCACACCAGTTAGAATGGCAATCATTAAAAAGTCAGGAAACAACAGGTGCTGGAGAGGATGTGGAGAAATAGGAACACTTTTACACTGTTGGTGGGACTGTAAACTAGTTCAACCTTTGTGGAAGTCACTGTGGCGATTCCTCAGGGATCTAGAACTAGAAATTCCATTTGACCCAGCCATCCCATTACTGGGTATATACCCAAAGGACTATAAATCATGCTGCTATAAAGACACATGCACACGTATGTTTATTGCGGCATTATACACAATAGCAAAGACTTGGAACCAACCCAAATGTCCAACAATGATAGACTGGATTAAGAAAATGTGGCACATATACACCATGGAATACTAGGCAGCCATAAAAAATGATGAGTTCATATCCTTTGTAGGGACATGGATGAAATTGGAAATCATCGTTCTCAGTAAACTATCGCAAGAACAAAAAACCAAACACCACATCTTCTCACTCATAGGTGGGAATTGAACAATGAGAACACGTGGACACAAGAAGGGGAACATCACACTTCGGGGACTGTTGTGGGGTGGGGGGAGGGGCGAGGGACAGCATTGGGAGATATACCTAATGCTAGATGACGAGTTGGTGGGTGCAGCGCACCAGCATGGCACATGTATACACATGTAGCTTACCTGCACGTTGCGCACATGTACCATAGAGCCTAAAGTATAATAATAATAATAATAATAATAATAATAATAATCACAATGATAAAAAGAAAAAAAATTAAAAAAAAAAGAAAGGGATAAATTCCTCGACACATACACTCTCCCATGACTAAACCAGGAAGAAGTTGAATCTCTGAATAGACTAATAACAGGAGCTGAAATTGTGGCAATAATCAATAGCTTACCAACCAAAAGGAGTCCAGGATCAGATGGGTTCACAGCCGAATTCTACCAGAGGTCCAAGGAGGAACTGGAACCATTACTTCAGAAACTATTCCAATCAATAGAAAAAGAGGGATTCCTTCCTAACTCATTTTATGAGGCCAGCATCATGCTGATACCAAAGCTGGGCAGAGACACAATCAAAAAAGAGAATTTTAGACCAATATCCTTGATGAATATTGATGCAAAAATCCTCAATAAATTACTGGCAAACCGAATCCAGCAGCACATCAGACAGCTTATCCACCATGATCAACTGGGCTTCATCCCTGGGATGCAAGTCTGGTTCAATATACGCAAATCAATAAATGTAATCCAGCATATAAACAGAACCAAAGTCAAAAACCACATGATTATCTCAATACGTGAAGAAAAGGCCTTTGACAAAATTCAACAACCCTTCATGCTAAAAACTCTCAATAAATTGGGTATTGATGGGTCGTATCTCAAAATAATAAGAGCTATTTATGACAAACCCACAGCCAATATCATACTGAATGGGCAAAAACTGGAAGCATTCACTTTGAAAACTGGCACAAGACAGGGATGCCCTCTCTCACCACTTGTATTCAACATAGTGTTGGAAGTTCTGGCCAGGGCAATTAGGCAAGAGAAGGAAATCAAGGGTATTCAATTAGGAAAAAAAGAAGTCAAATTGTCCCTGTTTGCAGATGACGTGATAGTATATCTAGAAAACCCCATTGTCTCAGCCCAAAATCTCCTTAAGCTGATAAGAAACTTCAGCAAAGTCTCAGGATACAAAATCAATGGACAAAAATCACAAGCATTCTTATACATCAATAACAGACAAACAGAGAGCCAAATCATGAGTGAACTCCCATTCACAATTGCTTCAAAGAGAATAAAATACCTAGGAATCCAACTTACAAGGGATGTGAAGGACCTCTTCAAGGAGAAAACTACAAACCACTGCTCAAGGAAATAAAAGAGGATACAAACAAATGGAAGAACATTCCATGCTCATGGGTAGGAAGAATCAATATCATGAAAATGGCCATCCTTCCCAAGGTAATTTACAGATTCAATGCCATCCCCATCAAGTTACCAATGACTTTCTTCACAGAATTGGAAAAAACTACTTTAAAGTTCATATGGAACCAAAAAAGAGCCCGCATCACCAAGTCAATCCTAAGCCAAAAGAACAAAGCTGGAGGCATCACGCTACCTGACTTCAAACTATACTACAAGGCTACAGTAACGAAAACAGCATGGTACTGGTACCAAACAGAGATATAGATCAATGGAACAGAACAGAGCCGTCAGAAATAATGCCACATATCTACAACAATCTGATCTTTGACAAACTTGACAAAAACAAGAAATGGAGAAAGGATTCCCTATTTAATAAATGGTGCTGGGAAAACTGGCTAGCCACATGTAGAAAGCTGAAACTGGATCCCTTCCTTACACCTTATACAAAAATCAACTCAAGATGGATTAAAGACTTAAACGTTAGACCTAAAACCATAAAAACCCTAGAAGAAAACCTAGGCAATACCATTCAGGACATAGGCATGGGCAAGGACTTCATGTCTAAAACACCAAAAGCAATGGCAACAAAAGCCAAAATTGACAAATGGGATCTAATTAAACTAAAGAGCTTCTGCACAGCAAAGGAAACTACCATCAGAGTGAACAGGCAACCTACACAATGGGAGAAAATTTTCGCAACCTACTCATCTGACAAAGGGCTAATATCCAGAATCTACAATGAACTCCAACAAATTTACAAGAAAACACCAAACAACCCCATCAAAAAGTGGGCGAAGGACATGAACAGACACTCCTCCAAAGAAGACATTTATGCAGCCAAAAAACACATGAAAAAATGCTCACCATCACTGGCCATCAGAGAAATGCAAATCAAAACCACAATGAGATACCATCTCACACCAGTTAGAATGGCAATCATTAAAAAGTCAGGAAACAACAGGTGCTGGAGAGGATGTGGAGAAATAGGAACACTTTTACACTGTTGGTGGGACTGTAAACTAGTTCAACCTTTGTGGAAGTCACTGTGGCGATTCCTCAGGGATCTAGAACTAGAAATTCCATTTGACCCAGCCATCCCATTACTGGGTATATACCCAAAGGACTATAAATCATGCTGCTATAAAGACACATGCACACGTATGTTTATTGCGGCATTATACACAATAGCAAAGACTTGGAACCAACCCAAATGTCCAACAATGATAGACTGGATTAAGAAAATGTGGCACATATACACCATGGAATACTAGGCAGCCATAAAAAATGATGAGTTCATATCCTTTGTAGGGACATGGATGAAATTGGAAATCATCGTTCTCAGTAAACTATCGCAAGAACAAAAAACCAAACACCACATCTTCTCACTCATAGGTGGGAATTGAACAATGAGAACACGTGGACACAAGAAGGGGAACATCACACTTCGGGGACTGTTGTGGGGTGGGGGGAGGGGCGAGGGACAGCATTGGGAGATATACCTAATGCTAGATGACGAGTTGGTGGGTGCAGCGCACCAGCATGGCACATGTATACACATGTAGCTTACCTGCACGTTGCGCACATGTACCATAGAGCCTAAAGTATAATAATAATAATAATAATAATAATAATAATAATCACAATGATAAAAAGAAAAAAAATTAAAAAAAAAAGAAAGGGATAAATTCCTCGACACATACACTCTCCCATGACTAAACCAGGAAGAAGTTGAATCTCTGAATAGACTAATAACAGGAGCTGAAATTGTGGCAATAATCAATAGCTTACCAACCAAAAAGAGTCCAGGATCAGATGGGTTCACAGCCGAATTCTACCAGAGGTCCAAGGAGGAACTGGAACCATTACTTCAGAAACTATTCCAATCAATAAAAAAGAGGGATTCCTTCCTAACTCATTTTATGAGGCCAGCATCATGCTGATACCAAAGCTGGGCAGAGACACAATCAAAAAAGAGAATTTTAGACCAATATCCTTGATGAATATTGATGCAAAAATCCTCAATAAATTACTGGCAAACCGAATCCAGCAGCACATCAGACAGCTTATCCACCATGATCAACTGGGCTTCATCCCTGGGATGCAAGTCTGGTTCAATATACGCAAATCAATAAATGTAATCCAGCATATAAACAGAACCAAAGTCAAAAACCACATGATTATCTCAATACGTGAAGAAAAGGCCTTTGACAAAATTCAACAACCCTTCATGCTAAAAACTCTCAATAAATTGGGTATTGATGGGTCGTATCTCAAAATAATAAGAGCTACTTATGACAAACCCACAGCCAATATCATACTGAATGGGCAAAAACTGGAAGCATTCACTTTGAAAACTGGCACAAGACAGGGATGCCCTCTCTCACCACTTGTATTCAACATAGTGTTGGAAGTTTTGGCCAGGGCAATTAGGCAAGAGAAGGAAATCAAGGGTATTCAATTAGGAAAAAAAGAAGTCAAATTGTCCCTCTTTGCAGATGACGTGATAGTATATCTAGAAAACCCCATTGTCTCAGCCCAAAATCTCCTTAAGCTGATAAGCAACTTCAGCAAAGTCTCAGGATACAAAATCAATGGACAAAAATCACAAGCATTCTTATACATCAATAACAGACAAACAGAGAGCCAAATCATGAGTGAACTCCCATTCACAATTGCTTCAAAGAGAATAAAATACCTAGGAATCCAACTTACAAGGGATGTGAAGGACCTCTTCAAGGAGAAAACTACAAACCACTGCTCAAGGAAATAAAAGAGGATACAAACAAATGGAAGAACATTCCATGCTCATGGGTAGGAAGAATCAATATCATGAAAATGGCCATCCTTCCCAAGGTAATTTACAGATTCAATGCCATCCCCATCAAGTTACCAATGACTTTCTTCACAGAATTGGAAAAAACTACTTTAAAGTTCATATGGAACCAAAAAAGAGCCCGCATCACCAAGTCAATCCTAAGCCAAAAGAACAAAGCTGGAGGCATCACGCTACCTGACTTCAAACTATACTACAAGGCTACAGTAATGAAAACAGCATGGTACTGGTACCAAACAGAGATATAGATCAATGGAACAGAACAGAGCCGTCAGAAATAATGCCACATATCTACAACAATCTGATCTTTGACAAACTTGACAAAAACAAGAAATGGAGAAAGGATTCCCTATTTAATAAATGGTGCTGGGAAAACTGGCTAGCCACATGTAGAAAGCTGAAACTGGATCCCTTCCTTACACCTTATACAAAAATCAACTCAAGATGGATTAAAGACTTAAACGTTAGACCTAAAACCATAAAAACCCTAGAAGAAAACCTAGGCAATACCATTCAGGACATAGGCATGGGCAAGGACTTCATGTCTAAAACACCAAAAGCAATGGCAACAAAAGCCAAAATTGACAAATGGGATCTAATTAAACTAAAGAGCTTCTGCACAGCAAAGGAAACTACCATCAGAGTGAACAGGCAACCTACACAATGGGAGAAAATTTTCGCAACCTACTCATCTGACAAAGGGCTAATATCCAGAATCTACAATGAACTCCAACAAATTTACAAGAAAACACCAAACAACCCCATCAAAAAGTGGGCGAAGGACATGAACAGACACTCCTCCAAAGAAGACATTTATGCAGCCAAAAAACACATGAAAAAATGCTCACCATCACTGGCCATCAGAGAAATGCAAATCAAAACCACAATGAGATACCATCTCACACCAGTTAGAATGGCAATCATTAAAAAGTCAGGAAACAACAGGTGCTGGAGAGGATGTGGAGAAATAGGAACACTTTTACACTGTTGGTGGGACTGTAAACTAGTTCAACCATTGTGGAAGTCACTGTGGCGATTCCTCAGGGATCTAGAACTAGAAATTCCATTTGACCCAGCCATCCCATTACTGGGTATATACCCAAAGGACTATAAATCATGCTGCTATAAAGACACATGCACACGTATGTTTATTGCGGCATTATACACAATAGCAAAGACTTGGAACCAACCCAAATGTCCAACAATGATAGACTGGATTAAGAAAATGTGGCACATATACACCATGGAATACTAGGCAGCCATAAAAAATGATGAGTTCATATCCTTTGTAGGGACATGGATGAAATTGGAAATCATCGTTCTCAGTATACTATCGCAAGAACAAAAAACCAAACACCACATCTTCTCACTCATAGGTGGGAATTGAACAATGAGAACACGTGGACACAAGAAGGGGAACATCACACTTCGGGGACTGTTGTGGGGTGGGGGGAGGGGCGAGGGACAGCATTGGGAGATATACCTAATACTAGATGACGAGTTGGTGGGTGCAGCGCACCAGCATGGCACATGTATACACATGTAGCTTACCTGCACGTTGCGCACATGTACCATAGAGCCTAAAGTATAATAATAATAATAATAATAATCATAATCATAATGATAAAAAGAAAAAAAATTAAAAAAAAAAGAAAGGGATAAATTCCTCGACACATACACTCTCCCATGACTAAACCAGGAAGAAGTTGAATCTCTGAATAGACTAATAACAGGAGCTGAAATTGTGGCAATAATCAATAGCTTACCAACCAAAAAGAGTCCAGGATCAGATGGGTTCACAGCCGAATTCTACCAGAGGTCCAAGGAGGAACTGGAACCATTACTTCAGAAACTATTCCAATCAATAGAAAAAGAGGGATTCCTTCCTAACTCATTTTATGAGGCCAGCATCATGCTGATACCAAAGCTGGGCAGAGACACAATCAAAAAAGAGAATTTTAGACCAATATCCTTGATGAATATTGATGCAAAAATCCTCAATAAATTACTGGCAAACCGAATCCAGCAGCACATCAGACAGCTTATCCACCATGATCAACTGGGCTTCATCCCTGGGATGCAAGTCTGGTTCAATATACGCAAATCAATAAATGTAATCCAGCATATAAACAGAACCAAAGTCAAAAACCACATGATTATCTCAATACGTGAAGAAAAGGCCTTTGACAAAATTCAACAACCCTTCATGCTAAAAACTCTCAATAAATTGGGTATTGATGGGTCGTATCTCAAAATAATAAGAGCTATTTATGACAAACCCACAGCCAATATCATACTGAATGGGCAAAAACTGGAAGCATTCACTTTGAAAACTGGCACAAGACAGGGATGCCCTCTCTCACCACTTGTATTCAACATAGTGTTGGAAGTTCTGGCCAGGGCAATTAGGCAAGAGAAGGAAATCAAGGGTATTCAATTAGGAAAAAAAGAAGTCAAATTGTCCCTGTTTGCAGATGACGTGATAGTATATCTAGAAAACCCCATTGTCTCAGCCCAAAATCTCCTTAAGCTGATAAGCAACTTCAGCAAAGTCTCAGGATACAAAATCAATGGACAAAAATCACAAGCATTCTTATACATCAATAACAGACAAACAGAGAGCCAAATCATGAGTGAACTCCCATTCACAATTGCTTCAAAGAGAATAAAATACCTAGGAATCCAACTTCCAAGGGATGTGAAGGACCTCTTCAAGGAGAAAACTACAAACCACTGCTCAAGGAAATAAAAGAGGATACAAACAAATGGAAGAACATTCCATGCTCATGGGTAGGAAGAATCAATATCATGAAAATGGCCATCCTTCCCAAGGTAATTTACAGATTCAATGCCATCCCCATCAAGTTACCAATGACTTTCTTCACAGAATTGGAAAAAACTACTTTAAAGTTCATATGGAACCAAAAAAGAGCCCGCATCACCAAGTCAATCCTAAGCCAAAAGAACAAAGCTGGAGGCATCACGCTACCTGACTTCAAACTATACTACAAGGCTACAGTAACCAAAACAGCATGGTACTGGTACCAAACAGAGATCTAGATCAATGGAACAGAACAGAGCCGTCAGAAATAATGCCACATATCTACAACAATCTGATCTTTGACAAACTTGACAAAAACAAGAAATGGAGAAAGGATTCCCTATTTAATAAATGGTGCTGGGAAAACTGGCTAGCCACATGTAGAAAGCTGAAACTGGATCCCTTCCTTACACCTTATACAAAAATCAACTCAAGATGGATTAAAGACTTAAACGTTAGACCTAAAACCATAAAAACCCTAGAAGAAAACCTAGGCAATACCATTCAGGACATAGGCATGGGCAAGGACTTCATGTCTAAAACACCAAAAGCAATGGCAACAAAAGCCAAAATTGACAAATGGGATCTAATTAAACTAAAGAGCTTCTGCACAGCAAAGGAAACTACCATCAGAGTGAACAGGCAACCTACACAATGGGAGAAAATTTTCGCAACCTACTCATCTGACAAAGGGCTAATATCCAGAATCTACAATGAACTCCAACAAATTTACAAGAAAACACCAAACAACCCCATCAAAAAGTGGGCGAAGGACATGAACAGACACTCCTCCAAAGAAGACATTTATGCAGCTAAAAAACACATGAAAAAATGCTCACCATCACTGGCCATCAGAGAAATGCAAATCAAAACCACAATGAGATACCATCTCACACCAGTTAGAATGGCAATCATTAAAAAGTCAGGAAACAACAGGTGCTGGAGAGGATGTGGAGAAATAGGAACACTTTTACACTGTTGGTGGGACTGTAAACTAGTTCAACCTTTGTGGAAGTCACTGTGGCGATTCCTCAGGGATCTAGAACTAGAAATTCCATTTGACCCAGCCATCCCATTACTGGGTATATACCCAAAGGACTATAAATCATGCTGCTATAAAGACACATGCACACGTATGTTTATTGCGGCATTATACACCATAGCAAAGACTTGGAACCAACCCAAATGTCCAACAATGATAGACTGGATTAAGAAAATGTGGCACATATACACCATGGAATACTAGGCAGCCATAAAAAATGATGAGTTCATATCCTTTGTAGGGACATGGATGAAATTGGAAATCATCGTTCTCAGTAAACTATCGCAAGAACAAAAAACCAAACACCACATCTTCTCACTCATAGGTGGGAATTGAACAATGAGAACACGTGGACACAAGAAGGGGAACATCACACTTCGGGGACTGTTGTGGGGTGGGGGGAGGGGCGAGGGACAGCATTGGGAGATATACCTAATGCTAGATGACGAGTTGGTGGGTGCAGCGCACCAGCATGGCACATGTATACACATGTAGCTTACCTGCACGTTGCGCACATGTACCATAGAGCCTAAAGTATAATAATAATAATAATAATAATAATAATAATCACAATGATAAAAAGAAAAAAAATTAAAAAAAAAAGAAAGGGATAAATTCCTCGACACATACACTCTCCCATGACTAAACCAGGAAGAAGTTGAATCTCTGAAT
Source organism: Pongo abelii (assembly GCF_028885655.2). NCBI lineage: Eukaryota > Metazoa > Chordata > Mammalia > Primates > Hominidae > Pongo > Pongo abelii. Next base: position 4,961,171 of record NC_071997.2, read on the forward strand.
AGACTAATAACAGGAGCTGAAATTGTGGCAATAATCAATAGCTTACCAACCAAAAAGAGTCCAGGATCAGATGGGTTCACAGCCGAATTCTACCAGAGGTCCAAGGAGGAACTGGAACCATTACTTCAGAAACTATTCCAATCAATAGAAAAAGAGGGATTCCTTCCTAACTCATTTTATGAGGCCAGCATCATGCTGATACCAAAGCTGGGCAGAGACACAATCAAAAAAGAGAATTTTAGACCAATATCCTTGATGAATATTGATGCAAAAATCCTCAATATATTACTGGCAAACCAAATCCAGCAGCACATCAGACAGCTTATCCACCATGATCAACTGGGCTTCATCCCTGGGATGCAAGTCTGGTTCAATATACGCAAATCAATAAATGTAATCCAGCATATAAACAGAACCAAAGTCAAAAACCACATGATTATCTCAATACGTGAAGAAAAGGCCTTTGACAAAATTCAACAACCCTTCATGCTAAAAACTCTCAATAAATTGGGTATTGATGGGTCGTATCTCAAAATAATAAGAGCTATTTATGACAAACCCACAGCCAATATCATACTGAATGGGCAAAAACTGGAAGCATTCACTTTGAAAACTGGCACAAGACAGGGATGCCCTCTCTCACCACTTGTATTCAACATAGTGTTGGAAGTTCTGGCCAGGGCAATTAGGCAAGAGAAGGAAATCAAGGGTATTCAATTAGGAAAAAAAGAAGTCAAATTGTCCCTGTTTGCAGATGACGTGATAGTATATCTAGAAAACCCCATTGTCTCAGCCCAAAATCTCCTTAAGCTGATAAGCAACTTCAGCAAAGTCTCAGGATACAAAATCAATGGACAAAAATCACAAGCATTCTTATACATCAATAACAGACAAACAGAGAGCCAAATCATGAGTGAACTCCCATTCACAATTGCTTCAAAGAGAATAAAATACCTAGGAATCCAACTTCCAAGGGATGTGAAGGACCTCTTCAAGGAGAAAACTACAAACCACTGCTCAAGGAAATAAAAGAGGATACAAACAAATGGAAGAACATTCCATGCTCATGGGTAGGAAGAATCAATATCATGAAAATGGCCATCCTTCCCAAGGTAATTTACAGATTCAATGCCATCCCCATCAAGTTACCAATGACTTTCTTCACAGAATTGGAAAAAACTACTTTAAAGTTCATATGGAACCAAAAAAGAGCCCGCATCACCAAGTCAATCCTAAGCCAAAAGAACAAAGCTGGAGGCATCACGCTACCTGACTTCAAACTATACTACAAGGCTACAGTAACCAAAACAGCATGGTACTGGTACCAAACAGAGATATAGATCAATGGAACAGAACAGAGCCGTCAGAAATAATGCCACATATCTACAACAATCTGATCTTTGACAAACTTGACAAAAACAAGAAATGGAGAAAGGATTCCCTATTTAATAAATGGTGCTGGGAAAACTGGCTAGCCACATGTAGAAAGCTGAAACTGGATCCCTTCCTTACACCTTATACAAAAATCAACTCAAGATGGATTAAAGACTTAAACGTTAGACCTAAAACCATAAAAACCCTAGAAGAAAACCTAGGCAATACCATTCAGGACATAGGCATGGGCAAGGACTTCATGTCTAAAACACCAAAAGCAATGGCAACAAAAGCCAAAATTGACAAATGGGATCTAATTAAACTAAAGAGCTTCTGCACAGCAAAGGAAACTACCATCAGAGTGAACAGGCAACCTACACAATGGGAGAAAATTTTCGCAACCTACTCATCTGACAAAGGGCTAATATCCAGAATCTACAATGAACTCCAACAAATTTACAAGAAAACACCAAACAACCCCATCAAAAAGTGGGCGAAGGACATGAACAGACACTCCTCCAAAGAAGACATTTATGCAGCCAAAAAACACATGAAAAAATGCTCACCATCACTGGCCATCAGAGAAATGCAAATCAAAACCACAATGAGATACCATCTCACACCAGTTAGAATGGCAATCATTAAAAAGTCAGGAAACAACAGGTGCTGGAGAGGATGTGGAGAAATAGGAACACTTTTACACTGTTGGTGGGACTGTAAACTAGTTCAACCTTTGTGGAAGTCACTGTGGCGATTCCTCAGGGATCTAGAACTAGAAATTCCATTTGACCCAGCCATCCCATTACTGGGTATATACCCAAAGGACTATAAATCATGCTGCTATAAAGACACATGCACACGTATGTTTATTGCGGCATTATACACAATAGCAAAGACTTGGAACCAACCCAAATGTCCAACAATGATAGACTGGATTAAGAAAATGTGGCACATATACACCATGGAATACTAGGCAGCCATAAAAAATGATGAGTTCATATCCTTTGTAGGGACATGGATGAAATTGGAAATCATCGTTCTCAGTAAACTATCGCAAGAACAAAAAACCAAACACCACATCTTCTCACTCATAGGTGGGAATTGAACAATGAGAACACGTGGACACAAGAAGGGGAACATCACACTTCGGGGACTGTTGTGGGGTGGGGGGAGGGGCGAGGGACAGCATTGGGAGATATACCTAATGCTAGATGACGAGTTGGTGGGTGCAGCGCACCAGCATGGCACATGTATACACATGTAGCTTACCTGCACGTTGCGCACATGTACCATAGAGCCTAAAGTATAATAATAATAATAATAATAATAATAATAATAATCACAATGATAAAAAGAAAAAAAATTAAAAAAAAAAGAAAGGGATAAATTCCTCGACACATACACTCTCCCATGACTAAACCAGGAAGAAGTTGAATCTCTGAATAGACTAATAACAGGAGCTGAAATTGTGGCAATAATCAATAGCTTACCAACCAAAAAGAGTCCAGGATCAGATGGGTTCACAGCCGAATTCTACCAGAGGTCCAAGGAGGAACTGGAACCATTACTTCAGAAACTATTCCAATCAATAGAAAAAGAGGGATTCCTTCCTAACTCATTTTATGAGGCCAGCATCATGCTGATACCAAAGCTGGGCAGAGACACAATCAAAAAAGAGAATTTTAGACCAATATCCTTGATGAATATTGATGCAAAAATCCTCAATAAATTACTGGCAAACCGAATCCAGCAGCACATCAGACAGCTTATCCACCATGATCAACTGGGCTTCATCCCTGGGATGCAAGTCTGGTTCAATATACGCAAATCAATAAATGTAATCCAGCATATAAACAGAACCAAAGTCAAAAACCACATGATTATCTCAATACGTGAAGAAAAGGCCTTTGACAAAATTCAACAACCCTTCATGCTAAAAACTCTCAATAAATTGGGTATTGATGGGTCGTATCTCAAAATAATAAGAGCTATTTATGACAAACCCACAGCCAATATCATACTGAATGGGCAAAAACAGGAAGCATTCACTTTGAAAACTGGCACAAGACAGGGATGCCCTCTCTCACCACTTGTATTCAACATAGTGTTGGAAGTTCTGGCCAGGGCAATTAGGCAAGAGAAGGAAATCAAGGGTATTCAATTAGGAAAAAAGAAGTCAAATTGTCCCTGTTTGCAGATGACGTGATAGTATATCTAGAAAACCCCATTGTCTCAGCCCAAAATCTCCTTAAGCTGATAAGCAACTTCAGCAAAGTCTCAGGATACAAAATCAATGGACAAAAATCACAAGCATTCTTATACATCAATAACAGACAAACAGAGAGCCAAATCATGAGTGAACTCCCATTCACAATTGCTTCAAAGAGAATAAAATACCTAGGAATCCAACTTCCAAGGGATGTGAAGGACCTCTTCAAGGAGAAAACTACAAACCACTGCTCAAGGAAATAAAAGAGGATACAAACAAATGGAAGAACATTCCATGCTCATGGGTAGGAAGAATCAATATCATGAAAATGGCCATCCTTCCCAAGGTAATTTACAGATTCAATGCCATCCCCATCAAGTTACCAATGACTTTCTTCACAGAATTGGAAAAAACTACTTTAAAGTTCATATGGAACCAAAAAAGAGCCCGCATCACCAAGTCAATCCTAAGCCAAAAGAACAAAGCTGGAGGCATCACGCTACCTGACTTCAAACTATACTACAAGGCTACAGTAACCAAAACAGCATGGTACTGGTACCAAACAGAGATATAGATCAATGGAACAGAACAGAGCCGTCAGAAATAATGCCACATATCTACAACAATCTGATCTTTGACAAACTTGACAAAAACAAGAAATGGAGCAAGGATTCCCTATTTAATAAATGGTGCTGGGAAAACTGGCTAGCCACATGTAGAAAGCTGAAACTGGATCCCTTCCTTACACCTTATACAAAAATCAACTCAAGATGGATTAAAGACTTAAACGTTAGACCTAAAACCATAAAAACCCTAGAAGAAAACCTAGGCAATACCATTCAGGACATAGGCATGGGCAAGGACTTCATGTCTAAAACACCAAAAGCAATGGCCACAAAAGCCAAAATTGACAAATGGGATCTAATTAAACTAAAGAGCTTCTGCACAGCAAAGGAAACTACCATCAGAGTGAACAGGCAACCTACACAATGGGAGAAAATTTTCGCAACCTACTCATCTGACAAAGGGCTAATATCCAGAATCTACAATGAACTCCAACAAATTTACAAGACAACACCAAACAACCCCATCAAAAAGTGGGCGAAGGACATGAACAGACACTCCTCCAAAGAAGACATTTATGCAGCCAAAAAACACATGAAAAAATGCTCACCATCACTGGCCATCAGAGAAATGCAAATCAAAACCACAATGAGATACCATCTCACACCAGTTAGAATGGCAATCATTAAAAAGTCAGGAAACAACAGGTGCTGGAGAGGATGTGGAGAAATAGGAACACTTTTACACTGTTGGCGGGACTGTAAACTAGTTCAACCTTTGTGGAAGTCACTGTGGCGATTCCTCAGGGATCTAGAACTAGAAATTCCATTTGACCCAGCCATCCCATTACTGGGTATATACCCAAAGGACTATAAATCATGCTGCTATAAAGACACATGCACACGTATGTTTATTGCGGCATTATACACAATAGCAAAGACTTGGAACCAACCCAAATGTCCAACAATGATAGACTGGATTAAGAAAATGTGGCACATATACACCATGGAATACTAGGCAGCCATAAAAAATGATGAGTTCATATCCTTTGTAGGGACATGGATGAAATTGGAAATCATCGTTCTCAGTAAACTATCGCAAGAACAAAAAACCAAACACCACATCTTCTCACTCATAGGTGGGAATTGAACAATGAGAACACGTGGACACAAGAAGGGGAACATCACACTTCGGGGACTGTTGTGGGGTGGGGGGAGGGGCGAGGGACAGCATTGGGAGATATACCTAATGCTAGATGACGAGTTGGTGGGTGCAGCGCACCAGCATGGCACATGTATACACATGTAGCTTACCTGCACGTTGCGCACATGTACCATAGAGCCTAAAGTATAATAATAATAATAATAATAATCATAATCATAATGATAAAAAGAAAAAAAATTAAAAAAAAAAGAAAGGGATAAATTCCTCGACACATACACTCTCCCATGACTAAACCAGGAAGAAGTTGAATCTCTGAATAGACTAATAACAGGAGCTGAAATTGTGGCAATAATCAATAGCTTACCAACCAAAAAGAGTCCAGGATCAGATGGGTTCACAGCCGAATTCTACCAGAGGTCCAAGGAGGAACTGGAACCATTACTTCAGAAACTATTCCAATCAATAGAAAAAGAGGGATTCCTTCCTAACTCATTTTATGAGGCCAGCATCATGCTGATACCAAAGCTGGGCAGAGACACAATCAAAAAAGAGAATTTTAGACCAATATCCTTGATGAATATTGATGCAAAAATCCTCAATAAATTACTGGCAAACCGAATCCAGCAGCACATCAGACAGCTTATCCACCATGATCAACTGGGCTTCATCCCTGGGATGCAAGTCTGGTTCAATATACGCAAATCAATAAATGTAATCCAGCATATAAACAGAACCAAAGTCAAAAACCACATGATTATCTCAATACGTGAAGAAAAGGCCTTTGACAAAATTCAACAACCCTTCATGCTAAAAACTCTCAATAAATTGGGTATTGATGGGTCGTATCTCAAAATAATAAGAGCTATTTATGACAAACCCACAGCCAATATCATACTGAATGGGCAAAAACTGGAAGCATTCACTTTGAAAACTGGCACAAGACAGGGATGCCCTCTCTCACCACTTGTATTCAACATAGTGTTGGAAGTTCTGGCCAGGGCAATTAGGCAAGAGAAGGAAATCAAGGGTATTCAATTAGGAAAAAAAGAAGTCAAATTGTCCCTGTTTGCAGATGACGTGATAGTATATCTAGAAAACCCCATTGTCTCAGCCCAAAATCTCCTTAAACTGATAAGCAACTTCAGCAAAGTCTCAGGATACAAAATCAATGGACAAAAATCACAAGCATTCTTATACATCAATAACAGACAAACAGAGAGCCAAATCATGAGTGAACTCCCATTCACAATTGCTTCAAAGAGAATAAAATACCTAGGAATCCAACTTACAAGGGATGTGAAGGACCTCTTCAAGGAGAAAACTACAAACCACTGCTCAAGGAAATAAAAGAGGATACAAACAAATGGAAGAACATTCCATGCTCATGGGTAGGAAGAATCAATATCATGAAAATGGCCATCCTTCCCAAGGTAATTTACAGATTCAATGCCATCCCCATCAAGTTACCAATGACTTTCTTCACAGAATTGGAAAAAACTACTTTAAAGTTCATATGGAACCAAAAAAGAGCCCGCATCACCAAGTCAATCCTAAGCCAAAAGAACAAAGCTGGAGGCATCACGCTACCTGACTTCAAACTATACTACAAGGCTACAGTAACCAAAACAGCATGGTACTGGTACCAAACAGAGATATAGATCAATGGAACAGAACAGAGCCGTCAGAAATAATGCCACATATCTACAACAATCTGATCTTTGACAAACTTGACAAAAACAAGAAATGGAGAAAGGATTCCCTATTTAATAAATGGTGCTGGGAAAACTGGCTAGCCACATGTAGAAAGCTGAAACTGGATCCCTTCCTTACACCTTATACAAAAATCAACTCAAGATGGATTAAAGACTTAAACGTTAGACCTAAAACCATAAAAACCCTAGAAGAAAACCTAGGCAATACCATTCAGGACATAGGCATGGGCAAGGACTTCATGTCTAAAACACCAAAAGCAATGGCCACAAAAGCCAAAATTGACAAATGGGATCTAATTAAACTAAAGAGCTTCTGCACAGCAAAGGAAACTACCATCAGAGTGAACAGGCAACCTACACAATGGGAGAAAATTTTCGCAACCTACTCATCTGACAAAGGGCTAATATCCAGAATCTACAATGAACTCCAACAAATTTACAAGAAAACACCAAACAACCCCATCAAAAAGTGGGCGAAGGACATGAACAGACACTCCTCCAAAGAAGACATTTATGCAGCCAAAAAACACATGAAAAAATGCTCACCATCACTGGCCATCAGAGAAATGCAAATCAAAACCACAATGAGATACCATCTCACACCAGTTAGAATGGCAATCATTAAAAAGTCAGGAAACAACAGGTGCTGGAGAGGATGTGGAGAAATAGGAACACTTTTACACTGTTGGCGGGACTGTAAACTAGTTCAACCTTTGTGGAAGTCACTGTGGCGATTCCTCAGGGATCTAGAACTAGAAATTCCATTTGACCCAGCCATCCCATTACTGGGTATATACCCAAAGGACTATAAATCATGCTGCTATAAAGACACATGCACACGTATGTTTATTGCGGCATTATACACAATAGCAAAGACTTGGAACCAACCCAAATGTCCAACAATGATAGACTGGATTAAGAAAATGTGGCACATATACACCATGGAATACTAGGCAGCCATAAAAAATGATGAGTTCATATCCTTTGTAGGGACATGGATGAAATTGGAAATCATCGTTCTCAGTAAACTATCGCAAGAACAAAAAACCAAACACCACATCTTCTCACTCATAGGTGGGAATTGAACAATGAGAACACGTGGACACAAGAAGGGGAACATCACACTTCGGGGACTGTTGTGGGGTGGGGGGAGGGGCGAGGGACAGCATTGGGAGATATACCTAATGCTAGATGACGAGTTGGTGGGTGCAGCGCACCAGCATGGCACATGTATACACATGTAGCTTACCTGCACGTTGCGCACATGTACCATAGAGCCTAAAGTATAATAATAATAATAATAATAATCATAATCATAATGATAAAAAGAAAAAAAATTAAAAAAAAAAGAAAGGGATAAATTCCTCGACACATACACTCTCCCATGACTAAACCAGGAAGAAGTTGAATCTCTGAATAGACTAATAACAGGAGCTGAAATTGTGGCAATAATCAATAGCTTACCAACCAAAAAGAGTCCAGGATCAGATGGGTTCACAGCCGAATTCTACCAGAGGTCCAAGGAGGAACTGGAACCATTACTTCAGAAACTATTCCAATCAATAGAAAAAGAGGGATTCCTTCCTAACTCATTTTATGAGGCCAGCATCATGCTGATACCAAAGCTGGGCAGAGACACAATCAAAAAAGAGAATTTTAGACCAATATCCTTGATGAATATTGATGCAAAAATCCTCAATAAATTACTGGCAAACCGAATCCAGCAGCACATCAGACAGCTTATCCACCATGATCAACTGGGCTTCATCCCTGGGATGCAAGTCTGGTTCAATATACGCAAATCAATAAATGTAATCCAGCATATAAACAGAACCAAAGTCAAAAACCACATGATTATCTCAATACGTGAAGAAAAGGCCTTTGACAAAATTCAACAACCCTTCATGCTAAAAACTCTCAATAAATTGGGTATTGATGGGTCGTATCTCAAAATAATAAGAGCTATTTATGACAAACCCACAGCCAATATCATACTGAATGGGCAAAAACTGGAAGCATTCACTTTGAAAACTGGCACAAGACAGGGATGCCCTCTCTCACCACTTGTATTCAACATAGTGTTGGAAGTTCTGGCCAGGGCAATTAGGCAAGAGAAGGAAATCAAGGGTATTCAATTAGGAAAAAAAGAAGTCAAATTGTCCCTGTTTGCAGATGACGTGATAGTATATCTAGAAAACCCCATTGTCTCAGCCCAAAATCTCCTTAAACTGATAAGCAACTTCAGCAAAGTCTCAGGATACAAAATCAATGGACAAAAATCACAAGCATTCTTATACATCAATAACAGACAAACAGAGAGCCAAATCATGAGTGAACTCCCATTCACAATTGCTTCAAAGAGAATAAAATACCTAGGAATCCAACTTACAAGGGATGTGAAGGACCTCTTCAAGGAGAAAACTACAAACCACTGCTCAAGGAAATAAAAGAGGATACAAACAAATGGAAGAACATTCCATGCTCATGGGTAGGAAGAATCAATATCATGAAAATGGCCATCCTTCCCAAGGTAATTTACAGATTCAATGCCATCCCCATCAAGTTACCAATGACTTTCTTCACAGAATTGGAAAAAACTACTTTAAAGTTCATATGGAACCAAAAAAGAGCCCGCATCACCAAGTCAATCCTAAGCCAAAAGAACAAAGCTGGAGGCATCACGCTACCTGACTTCAAACTATACTACAAGGCTACAGTAACCAAAACAGCATGGTACTGGTACCAAACAGAGATATAGATCAATGGAACAGAACAGAGCCGTCAGAAATAATGCCACATATCTACAACAATCTGATCTTTGACAAACTTGACAAAAACAAGAAATGGAGAAAGGATTCCCTATTTAATAAATGGTGCTGGGAAAACTGGCTAGCCACATGTAGAAAGCTGAAACTGGATCCCTTCCTTACACCTTATACAAAAATCAACTCAAGATGGATTAAAGACTTAAACGTTAGACCTAAAACCATAAAAACCCTAGAAGAAAACCTAGGCAATACCATTCAGGACATAGGCATGGGCAAGGACTTCATGTCTAAAACACCAAAAGCAATGGCCACAAAAGCCAAAATTGACAAATGGGATCTAATTAAACTAAAGAGCTTCTGCACAGCAAAGGAAACTACCATCAGAGTGAACAGGCAACCTACACAATGGGAGAAAATTTTCGCAACCTACTCATCTGACAAAGGGCTAATATCCAGAATCTACAATGAACTCCAACAAATTTACAAGAAAACACCAAACAACCCCATCAAAAAGTGGGCGAAGGACATGAACAGACACTCCTCCAAAGAAGACATTTATGCAGCCAAAAAACACATGAAAAAATGCTCACCATCACTGGCCATCAGAGAAATGCAAATCAAAACCACAATGAGATACCATCTCACACCAGTTAGAATGGCAATCATTAAAAAGTCAGGAAACAACAGGTGCTGGAGAGGATGTGGAGAAATAGGAACACTTTTACACTGTTGGCGGGACTGTAAACTAGTTCAACCTTTGTGGAAGTCACTGTGGCGATTCCTCAGGGATCTAGAACTAGAAATTCCATTTGACCCAGCCATCCCATTACTGGGTATATACCCAAAGGACTATAAATCATGCTGCTATAAAGACACATGCACACGTATGTTTATTGCGGCATTATACACAATAGCAAAGACTTGGAACCAACCCAAATGTCCAACAATGATAGACTGGATTAAGAAAATGTGGCACATATACACCATGGAATACTAGGCAGCCATAAAAAATGATGAGTTCATATCCTTTGTAGGGACATGGATGAAATTGGAAATCATCGTTCTCAGTAAACTATCGCAAGAACAAAAAACCAAACACCACATCTTCTCACTCATAGGTGGGAATTGAACAATGAGAACACGTGGACACAAGAAGGGGAACATCACACTTCGGGGACTGTTGTGGGGTGGGGGGAGGGGCGAGGGACAGCATTGGGAGATATACCTAATGCTAGATGACGAGTTGGTGGGTGCAGCGCACCAGCATGGCACATGTATACACATGTAGCTTACCTGCACGTTGCGCACATGTACCATAGAGCCTAAAGTATAATAATAATAATAATAATAATCATAATCATAATGATAAAAAGAAAAAAAATTAAAAAAAAAAGAAAGGGATAAATTCCTCGACACATACACTCTCCCATGACTAAACCAGGAAGAAGTTGAATCTCTGAATAGACTAATAACAGGAGCTGAAATTGTGGCAATAATCAATAGCTTACCAACCAAAAAGAGTCCAGGATCAGATGGGTTCACAGCCGAATTCTACCAGAGGTCCAAGGAGGAACTGGAACCATTACTTCAGAAACTATTCCAATCAATAGAAAAAGAGGGATTCCTTCCTAACTCATTTTATGAGGCCAGCATCATGCTGATACCAAAGCTGGGCAGAGACACAATCAAAAAAGAGAATTTTAGACCAATATCCTTGATGAATATTGATGCAAAAATCCTCAATAAATTACTGGCAAACCGAATCCAGCAGCACATCAGACAGCTTATCCACCATGATCAACTGGGCTTCATCCCTGGGATGCAAGTCTGGTTCAATATACGCAAATCAATAAATGTAATCCAGCATATAAACAGAACCAAAGTCAAAAACCACATGATTATCTCAATACGTGAAGAAAAGGCCTTTGACAAAATTCAACAACCCTTCATGCTAAAAACTCTCAATAAATTGGGTATTGATGGGTCGTATCTCAAAATAATAAGAGCTATTTATGACAAACCCACAGCCAATATCATACTGAATGGGCAAAAACTGGAAGCATTCACTTTGAAAACTGGCACAAGACAGGGATGCCCTCTCTCACCACTTGTATTCAACATAGTGTTGGAAGTTCTGGCCAGGGCAATTAGGCAAGAGAAGGAAATCAAGGGTATTCAATTAGGAAAAAAAGAAGTCAAATTGTCCCTGTTTGCAGATGACGTGATAGTATATCTAGAAAACCCCATTGTCTCAGCCCAAAATCTCCTTAAACTGATAAGCAACTTCAGCAAAGTCTCAGGATACAAAATCAATGGACAAAAATCACAAGCATTCTTATACATCAATAACAGACAAACAGAGAGCCAAATCATGAGTGAACTCCCATTCACAATTGCTTCAAAGAGAATAAAATACCTAGGAATCCAACTTACAAGGGATGTGAAGGACCTCTTCAAGGAGAAAACTACAAACCACTGCTCAAGGAAATAAAAGAGGATACAAACAAATGGAAGAACATTCCATGCTCATGGGTAGGAAGAATCAATATCATGAAAATGGCCATCCTTCCCAAGGTAATTTACAGATTCAATGCCATCCCCATCAAGTTACCAATGACTTTCTTCACAGAATTGGAAAAAACTACTTTAAAGTTCATATGGAACCAAAAAAGAGCCCGCATCACCAAGTCAATCCTAAGCCAAAAGAACAAAGCTGGAGGCATCACGCTACCTGACTTCAAACTATACTACAAGGCTACAGTAACCAAAACAGCATGGTACTGGTACCAAACAGAGATATAGATCAATGGAACAGAACAGAGCCGTCAGAAATAATGCCACATATCTACAACAATCTGATCTTTGACAAACTTGACAAAAACAAGAAATGGAGAAAGGATTCCCTATTTAATAAATGGTGCTGGGAAAACTGGCTAGCCACATGTGGAAAGCTGAAACTGGATCCCTTCCTTACACCTTATACAAAAATCAACTCAAGATGGATTAAAGACTTAAACGTTAGACCTAAAACCATAAAAACCCTAGAAGAAAACCTAGGCAATACCATTCAGGACATAGGCATGGGCAAGGACTTCATGTCTAAAACACCAAAAGCAATGGCAACAAAAGCCAAAATTGACAAATGGGATCTAATTAAACTAAAGAGCTTCTGCACAGCAAAGGAAACTACCATCAGAGTGAACAGGCAACCTACACAATGGGAGAAAATTTTCGCAACCTACTCATCTGACAAAGGGCTAATATCCAGAATCTACAATGAACTCCAACAAATTTACAAGAAAACACCAAACAACCCCATCAAAAAGTGGGCGAAGGACATGAACAGACACTCCTCCAAAGAAGACATTTATGCAGCCAAAAAACACATGAAAAAATGCTCACCATCACTGGCCATCAGAGAAATGCAAATCAAAACCACAATGAGATACCATCTCACACCAGTTAGAATGGCAATCATTAAAAAGTCAGGAAACAACAGGTGCTGGAGAGGATGTGGAGAAATAGGAACACTTTTACACTGTTGGTGGGACTGTAAACTAGTTCAACCTTTGTGGAAGTCACTGTGGCGATTCCTCAGGGATCTAGAACTAGAAATTCCATTTGACCCAGCCATCCCATTACTGGGTATATACCCAAAGGACTATAAATCATGCTGCTATAAAGACACATGCACACGTATGTTTATTGCGGCATTATACACAATAGCAAAGACTTGGAACCAACCCAAATGTCCAACAATGATAGACTGGATTAAGAAAATGTGGCACATATACACCATGGAATACTAGGCAGCCATAAAAAATGATGAGTTCATATCCTTTGTAGGGACATGGATGAAATTGGAAATCATCGTTCTCAGTAAACTATCGCAAGAACAAAAAACCAAACACCACATCTTCTCACTCATAGGTGGGAATTGAACAATGAGAACACGTGGACACAAGAAGGGGAACATCACACTTCGGGGACTGTTGTGGGGTGGGGGGAGGGGCGAGGGACAGCATTGGGAGATATACCTAATGCTAGATGACGAGTTGGTGGGTGCAGCGCACCAGCATGGCACATGTATACACATGTAGCTTACCTGCACGTTGCGCACATGTACCATAGAGCCTAAAGTATAATAATAATAATAATAATAATAATAATCATAATGATAAAAAGAAAAAAAATTAAAAAAAAAGAAAGGGATAAATTCCTCGACACATACACTCTCCCATGACTAAACCAGGAAGAAGTTGAATCTCTGAATAGACTAATAACAGGAGCTGAAATTGTGGCAATAATCAATAGCTTACCAACCAAAAAGAGTCCAGGATCAGATGGGTTCACAGCCGAATTCTACCAGAGGTCCAAGGAGGAACTGGAACCATTACTTCAGAAACTATTCCAATCAATAGAAAAAGAGGGATTCCTTCCTAACTCATTTTATGAGGCCAGCATCATGCTGATAACAAAGCTGGGCAGAGACACAATCAAAAAAGAGAATTTTAGACCAATATCCTTGATGAATATTGATGCAAAAATCCTCAATATATTACTGGCAAACCAAATCCAGCAGCACATCAGACAGCTTATCCACCATGATCAACTGGGCTTCATCCCTGGGATGCAAGTCTGGTTCAATATACGCAAATCAATAAATGTAATCCAGCATATAAACAGAACCAAAGTCAAAAACCACATGATTATCTCAATACGTGAAGAAAAGGCCTTTGACAAAATTCAACAACCCTTCATGCTAAAAACTCTCAATAAATTGGGTATTGATGGGTCGTATCTCAAAATAATAAGAGCTATTTATGACAAACCCACAGCCAATATCATACTGAATGGGCAAAAACTGGAAGCATTCACTTTGAAAACTGGCACAAGACAGGGATGCCCTCTCTCACCACTTGTATTCAACATAGTGTTGGAAGTTCTGGCCAGGGCAATTAGGCAAGAGAAGGAAATCAAGGGTATTCAATTAGGAAAAAAAGAAGTCAAATTGTCCCTGTTTGCAGATGACGTGATAGTATATCTAGAAAACCCCATTGTCTCAGCCCAAAATCTCCTTAAGCTGATAAGCAACTTCAGCAAAGTCTCAGGATACAAAATCAATGGACAAAAATCACAAGCATTCTTATACATCAATAACAGACAAACAGAGAGCCAAATCATGAGTGAACTCCCATTCACAATTGCTTCAAAGAGAATAAAATACCTAGGAATCCAACTTCCAAGGGATGTGAAGGACCTCTTCAAGGAGAAAACTACAAACCACTGCTCAAGGAAATAAAAGAGGATACAAACAAATGGAAGAACATTCCATGCTCATGGGTAGGAAGAATCAATATCATGAAAATGGCCATCCTTCCCAAGGTAATTTACAGATTCAATGCCATCCCCATCAAGTTACCAATGACTTTCTTCACAGAATTGGAAAAAACTACTTTAAAGTTCATATGGAACCAAAAAAGAGCCCGCATCACCAAGTCAATCCTAAGCCAAAAGAACAAAGCTGGAGGCATCACGCTACCTGACTTCAAACTATACTACAAGGCTACAGTAACCAAAACAGCATGGTACTGGTACCAAACAGAGATCTAGATCAATGGAACAGAACAGAGCCGTCAGAAATAATGCCACATATCTACAACAATCTGACCTTTGACAAACTTGACAAAAACAAGAAATGGAGAAAGGATTCCCTATTTAATAAATGGTGCTGGGAAAACTGGCTAGCCACATGTAGAAAGCTGAAACTGGATCCCTTCCTTACACCTTATACAAAAATCAACTCAAGATGGATTAAAGACTTAAACGTTAGACCTAAAACCATAAAAACCCTAGAAGAAAACCTAGGCAATACCATTCAGGACATAGGCATGGGCAAGGACTTCATGTCTAAAACACCAAAAGCAATGGCAACAAAAGCCAAAATTGACAAATGGGATCTAATTAAACTAAAGAGCTTCTGCACAGCAAAGGAAACTACCATCAGAGTGAACAGGCAACCTACACAATGGGAGAAAATTTTCGCAACCTACTCATCTGACAAAGGGCTAATATCCAGAATCTACAATGAACTCCAACAAATTTACAAGAAAACACCAAACAACCCCATCAAAAAGTGGGCGAAGGACATGAACAGACACTCCTCCAAAGAAGACATTTATGCAGCTAAAAAACACATGAAAAAATGCTCACCATCACTGGCCATCAGAGAAATGCAAATCAAAACCACAATGAGATACCATCTCACACCAGTTAGAATGGCAATCATTAAAAAGTCAGGAAACAACAGGTGCTGGAGAGGATGTGGAGAAATAGGAACACTTTTACACTGTTGGTGGGACTGTAAACTAGTTCAACCTTTGTGGAAGTCACTGTGGCGATTCCTCAGGGATCTAGAACTAGAAATTCCATTTGACCCAGCCATCCCATTACTGGGTATATACCCAAAGGACTATAAATCATGCTGCTATAAAGACACATGCACACGTATGTTTATTGCGGCATTATACACAATAGCAAAGACTTGGAACCAACCCAAATGTCCAACAATGATAGACTGGATTAAGAAAATGTGGCACATATACACCATGGAATACTAGGCAGCCATAAAAAATGATGAGTTCATATCCTTTGTAGGGACATGGATGAAATTGGAAATCATCGTTCTCAGTAAACTATCGCAAGAACAAAAAACCAAACACCACATCTTCTCACTCATAGGTGGGAATTGAACAATGAGAACACGTGGACACAAGAAGGGGAACATCACACTTCGGGGACTGTTGTGGGGTGGGGGGAGGGGCGAGGGACAGCATTGGGAGATATACCTAATGCTAGATGACGAGTTGGTGGGTGCAGCGCACCAGCATGGCACATGTATACACATGTAGCTTACCTGCACGTTGCGCACATGTACCATAGAGCCTAAAGTATAATAATAATAATAATAATAATAATAATCACAATGATAAAAAGAAAAAAAATTAAAAAAAAAAGAAAGGGATAAATTCCTCGACACATACACTCTCCCATGACTAAACCAGGAAGAAGTTGAATCTCTGAATAGACTAATAACAGGAGCTGAAATTGTGGCAATAATCAATAGCTTACCAACCAAAAAGAGTCCAGGATCAGATGGGTTCACAGCCGAATTCTACCAGAGGTCCAAGGAGGAACTGGAACCATTACTTCAGAAACTATTCCAATCAATAGAAAAAGAGGGATTCCTTCCTAACTCATTTTATGAGGCCAGCATCATGCTGATACCAAAGCTGGGCAGAGACACAATCAAAAAAGAGAATTTTAGACCAATATCCTTGATGAATATTGATGCAAAAATCCTCAATATATTACTGGCAAACCAAATCCAGCAGCACATCAGACAGCTTATCCACCATGATCAACTGGGCTTCATCCCTGGGATGCAAGTCTGGTTCAATATACGCAAATCAATAAATGTAATCCAGCATATAAACAGAACCAAAGTCAAAAACCACATGATTATCTCAATACGTGAAGAAAAGGCCTTTGACAAAATTCAACAACCCTTCATGCTAAAAACTCTCAATAAATTGGGTATTGATGGGTCGTATCTCAAAATAATAAGAGCTATTTATGACAAACCCACAGCCAATATCATACTGAATGGGCAAAAACTGGAAGCATTCACTTTGAAAACTGGCACAAGACAGGGATGCCCTCTCTCACCACTTGTATTCAACATAGTGTTGGAAGTTCTGGCCAGGGCAATTAGGCAAGAGAAGGAAATCAAGGGTATTCAATTAGGAAAAAAAGAAGTCAAATTGTCCCTGTTTGCAGATGACGTGATAGTATATCTAGAAAACCCCATTGTCTCAGCCCAAAATCTCCTTAAGCTGATAAGCAACTTCAGCAAAGTCTCAGGATACAAAATCAATGGACAAAAATCACAAGCATTCTTATACATCAATAACAGACAAACAGAGAGCCAAATCATGAGTGAACTCCCATTCACAATTGCTTCAAAGAGAATAAAATACCTAGGAATCCAACTTCCAAGGGATGTGAAGGACCTCTTCAAGGAGAAAACTACAAACCACTGCTCAAGGAAATAAAAGAGGATACAAACAAATGGAAGAACATTCCATGCTCATGGGTAGGAAGAATCAATATCATGAAAATGGCCATCCTTCCCAAGGTAATTTACAGATTCAATGCCATCCCCATCAAGTTACCAATGACTTTCTTCACAGAATTGGAAAAAACTACTTTAAAGTTCATATGGAACCAAAAAAGAGCCCGCATCACCAAGTCAATCCTAAGCCAAAAGAACAAAGCTGGAGGCATCACGCTACCTGACTTCAAACTATACTACAAGGCTACAGTAACCAAAACAGCATGGTACTGGTACCAAACAGAGATATAGATCAATGGAACAGAACAGAGCCGTCAGAAATAATGCCACATATCTACAACAATCTGATCTTTGACAAACTTGACAAAAACAAGAAATGGAGAAAGGATTCCCTATTTAATAAATGGTGCTGGGAAAACTGGCTAGCCACATGTAGAAAGCTGAAACTGGATCCCTTCCTTACACCTTATACAAAAATCAACTCAAGATGGATTAAAGACTTAAACGTTAGACCTAAAACCATAAAAACCCTAGAAGAAAACCTAGGCAATACCATTCAGGACATAGGCATGGGCAAGGACTTCATGTCTAAAACACCAAAAGCAATGGCAACAAAAGCCAAAATTGACAAATGGGATCTAATTAAACTAAAGAGCTTCTGCACAGCAAAGGAAACTACCATCAGAGTGAACAGGCAACCTACACAATGGGAGAAAATTTTCGCAACCTACTCATCTGACAAAGGGCTAATATCCAGAATCTACAATGAACTCCAACAAATTTACAAGAAAACACCAAACAACCCCATCAAAAAGTGGGCGAAGGACATGAACAGACACTCCTCCAAAGAAGACATTTATGCAGCCAAAAAACACATGAAAAAATGCTCACCATCACTGGCCATCAGAGAAATGCAAATCAAAACCACAATGAGATACCATCTCACACCAGTTAGAATGGCAATCATTAAAAAGTCAGGAAACAACAGGTGCTGGAGAGGATGTGGAGAAATAGGAACACTTTTACACTGTTGGTGGGACTGTAAACTAGTTCAACCTTTGTGGAAGTCACTGTGGCGATTCCTCAGGGATCTAGAACTAGAAATTCCATTTGACCCAGCCATCCCATTACTGGGTATATACCCAAAGGACTATAAATCATGCTGCTATAAAGACACATGCACACGTATGTTTATTGCGGCATTATACACAATAGCAAAGACTTGGAACCAACCCAAATGTCCAACAATGATAGACTGGATTAAGAAAATGTGGCACATATACACCATGGAATACTAGGCAGCCATAAAAAATGATGAGTTCATATCCTTTGTAGGGACATGGATGAAATTGGAAATCATCGTTCTCAGTAAACTATCGCAAGAACAAAAAACCAAACACCACATCTTCTCACTCATAGGTGGGAATTGAACAATGAGAACACGTGGACACAAGAAGGGGAACATCACACTTCGGGGACTGTTGTGGGGTGGGGGGAGGGGCGAGGGACAGCATTGGGAGATATACCTAATGCTAGATGACGAGTTGGTGGGTGCAGCGCACCAGCATGGCACATGTATACACATGTAGCTTACCTGCACGTTGCGCACATGTACCATAGAGCCTAAAGTATAATAATAATAATAATAATAATAATAATAATCACAATGATAAAAAGAAAAAAAATTAAAAAAAAAAGAAAGGGATAAATTCCTCGACACATACACTCTCCCATGACTAAACCAGGAAGAAGTTGAATCTCTGAATAGACTAATAACAGGAGCTGAAATTGTGGCAATAATCAATAGCTTACCAACCAAAAAGAGTCCAGGATCAGATGGGTTCACAGCCGAATTCTACCAGAGGTCCAAGGAGGAACTGGAACCATTACTTCAGAAACTATTCCAATCAATAGAAAAAGAGGGATTCCTTCCTAACTCATTTTATGAGGCCAGCATCATGCTGATACCAAAGCTGGGCAGAGACACAATCAAAAAAGAGAATTTTAGACCAATATCCTTGATGAATATTGATGCAAAAATCCTCAATAAATTACTGGCAAACCGAATCCAGCAGCACATCAGACAGCTTATCCACCATGATCAACTGGGCTTCATCCCTGGGATGCAAGTCTGGTTCAATATACGCAAATCAATAAATGTAATCCAGCATATAAACAGAACCAAAGTCAAAAACCACATGATTATCTCAATACGTGAAGAAAAGGCCTTTGACAAAATTCAACAACCCTTCATGCTAAAAACTCTCAATAAATTGGGTATTGATGGGTCGTATCTCAAAATAATAAGAGCTATTTATGACAAACCCACAGCCAATATCATACTGAATGGGCAAAAACTGGAAGCATTCACTTTGAAAACTGGCACAAGACAGGGATGCCCTCTCTCACCACTTGTATTCAACATAGTGTTGGAAGTTCTGGCCAGGGCAATTAGGCAAGAGAAGGAAATCAAGGGTATTCAATTAGGAAAAAAGAAGTCAAATTGTCCCTGTTTGCAGATGACGTGATAGTATATCTAGAAAACCCCATTGTCTCAGCCCAAAATCTCCTTAAACTGATAAGCAACTTCAGCAAAGTCTCAGGATACAAAATCAATGGACAAAAATCACAAGCATTCTTATACATCAATAACAGACAAACAGAGAGCCAAATCATGAGTGAACTCCCATTCACAATTGCTTCAAAGAGAATAAAATACCTAGGAATCCAACTTCCAAGGGATGTGAAGGACCTCTTCAAGGAGAAAACTACAAACCACTGCTCAAGGAAATAAAGGAGGATACAAACAAATGGAAGAACATTCCATGCTCATGGGTAGGAAGAATCAATATCATGAAAATGGCCATCCTTCCCAAGGTAATTTACAGATTCAATGCCATCCCCATCAAGTTACCAATGACTTTCTTCACAGAATTGGAAAAAACTACTTTAAAGTTCATATGGAACCAAAAAAGAGCCCGCATCACCAAGTCAATCCTAAGCCAAAAGAACAAAGCTGGAGGCATCACGCTACCTGACTTCAAACTATACTACAAGGCTACAGTAACCAAAACAGCATGGTACTGGTACCAAACAGAGATCTAGATCAATGGAACAGAACAGAGCCGTCAGAAATAATGCCACATATCTACAACAATCTGATCTTTGACAAACTTGACAAAAACAAGAAATGGAGAAAGGATTCCCTATTTAATAAATGGTGCTGGGAAAACTGGCTAGCCACATGTAGAAAGCTGAAACTGGATCCCTTCCTTACACCTTATACAAAAATCAACTCAAGATGGATTAAAGACTTAAACGTTAGACCTAAAACCATAAAAACCCTAGAAGAAAACCTAGGCAATACCATTCAGGACATAGGCATGGGCAAGGACTTCATGTCTAAAACACCAAAAGCAATGGCAACAAAAGCCAAAATTGACAAATGGGATCTAATTAAACTAAAGAGCTTCTGCACAGCAAAGGAAACTACCATCAGAGTGAACAGGCAACCTACACAATGGGAGAAAATTTTCGCAACCTACTCATCTGACAAAGGGCTAATATCCAGAATCTACAATGAACTCCAACAAATTTACAAGAAAACACCAAACAACCCCATCAAAAAGTGGGCGAAGGACATGAACAGACACTCCTCCAAAGAAGACATTTATGCAGCCAAAAAACACATGAAAAAATGCTCACCATCACTGGCCATCAGAGAAATGCAAATCAAAACCACAATGAGATACCATCTCACACCAGTTAGAATGGCAATCATTAAAAAGTCAGGAAACAACAGGTGCTGGAGAGGATGTGGAGAAATAGGAACACTTTTACACTGTTGGTGGGACTGTAAACTAGTTCAACCTTTGTGGAAGTCACTGTGGCGATTCCTCAGGGATCTAGAACTAGAAATTCCATTTGACCCAGCCATCCCATTACTGGGTATATACCCAAAGGACTATAAATCATGCTGCTATAAAGACACATGCACACGTATGTTTATTGCGGCATTATACACAATAGCAAAGACTTGGAACCAACCCAAATGTCCAACAATGATAGACTGGATTAAGAAAATGTGGCACATATACACCATGGAATACTAGGCAGCCATAAAAAATGATGAGTTCATATCCTTTGTAGGGACATGGATGAAATTGGAAATCATCGTTCTCAGTAAACTATCGCAAGAACAAAAAACCAAACACCACATCTTCTCACTCATAGGTGGGAATTGAACAATGAGAACACGTGGACACAAGAAGGGGAACATCACACTTCGGGGACTGTTGTGGGGTGGGGGGAGGGGCGAGGGACAGCATTGGGAGATATACCTAATGCTAGATGACGAGTTGGTGGGTGCAGCGCACCAGCATGGCACATGTATACACATGTAGCTTACCTGCACGTTGCGCACATGTACCATAGAGCCTAAAGTATAATAATAATAATAATAATAATAATAATAATAATCACAATGATAAAAAGAAAAAAAATTAAAAAAAAAAGAAAGGGATAAATTCCTCGACACATACACTCTCCCATGACTAAACCAGGAAGAAGTTGAATCTCTGAATAGACTAATAACAGGAGCTGAAATTGTGGCAATAATCAATAGCTTACCAACCAAAAAGAGTCCAGGATCAGATGGGTTCACAGCCGAATTCTACCAGAGGTCCAAGGAGGAACTGGAACCATTACTTCAGAAACTATTCCAATCAATAGAAAAAGAGGGATTCCTTCCTAACTCATTTTATGAGGCCAGCATCATGCTGATACCAAAGCTGGGCAGAGACACAATCCAAAAAGAGAATTTTAGACCAATATCCTTGATGAATATTGATGCAAAAATCCTCAATATATTACTGGCAAACCAAATCCAGCAGCACATCAGACAGCTTATCCACCATGATCAACTGGGCTTCATCCCTGGGATGCAAGTCTGGTTCAATATACGCAAATCAATAAATGTAATCCAGCATATAAACAGAACCAAAGTCAAAAACCACATGATTATCTCAATACGTGAAGAAAAGGCCTTTGACAAAATTCAACAACCCTTCATGCTAAAAACTCTCAATAAATTGGGTATTGATGGGTCGTATCTCAAAATAATAAGAGCTATTTATGACAAACCCACAGCCAATATCATACTGAATGGGCAAAAACTGGAAGCATTCACTTTGAAAACTGGCACAAGACAGGGATGCCCTCTCTCACCACTTGTATTCAACATAGTGTTGGAAGTTCTGGCCAGGGCAATTAGGCAAGAGAAGGAAATCAAGGGTATTCAATTAGGAAAAAAAGAAGTCAAATTGTCCCTGTTTGCAGATGACGTGATAGTATATCTAGAAAACCCCATTGTCTCAGCCCAAAATCTCCTTAAGCTGATAAGCAACTTCAGCAAAGTCTCAGGATACAAAATCAATGGACAAAAATCACAAGCATTCTTATACATCAATAACAGACAAACAGAGAGCCAAATCATGAGTGAACTCCCATTCACAATTGCTTCAAAGAGAATAAAATACCTAGGAATCCAACTTCCAAGGGATGTGAAGGACCTCTTCAAGGAGAAAACTACAAACCACTGCTCAAGGAAATAAAAGAGGATACAAACAAATGGAAGAACATTCCATGCTCATGGGTAGGAAGAATCAATATCATGAAAATGGCCATCCTTCCCAAGGTAATTTACAGATTCAATGCCATCCCCATCAAGTTACCAATGACTTTCTTCACAGAATTGGAAAAAACTACTTTAAAGTTCATATGGAACCAAAAAAGAGCCCGCATCACCAAGTCAATCCTAAGCCAAAAGAACAAAGCTGGAGGCATCACGCTACCTGACTTCAAACTATACTACAAGGCTACAGTAACGAAAACAGCATGGTACTGGTACCAAACAGAGATATAGATCAATGGAACAGAACAGAGCCGTCAGAAATAATGCCACATATCTACAACAATCTGATCTTTGACAAACTTGACAAAAACAAGAAATGGAGAAAGGATTCCCTATTTAATAAATGGTGCTGGGAAAACTGGCTAGCCACATGTAGAAAGCTGAAACTGGATCCCTTCCTTACACCTTATACAAAAATCAACTCAAGATGGATTAAAGACTTAAACGTTAGACCTAAAACCATAAAAACCCTAGAAGAAAACCTAGGCAATACCATTCAGGACATAGGCATGGGCAAGGACTTCATGTCTAAAACACCAAAAGCAATGGCAACAAAAGCCAAAATTGACAAATGGGATCTAATTAAACTAAAGAGCTTCTGCACAGCAAAGGAAACTACCATCAGAGTGAACAGGCAACCTACACAATGGGAGAAAATTTTCGCAACCTACTCATCTGACAAAGGGCTAATATCCAGAATCTACAATGAACTCCAACAAATTTACAAGAAAACACCAAACAACCCCATCAAAAAGTGGGCGAAGGACATGAACAGACACTCCTCCAAAGAAGACATTTATGCAGCCAAAAAACACATGAAAAAATGCTCACCATCACTGGCCATCAGAGAAATGCAAATCAAAACCACAATGAGATACCATCTCACACCAGTTAGAATGGCAATCATTAAAAAGTCAGGAAACAACAGGTGCTGGAGAGGATGTGGAGAAATAGGAACACTTTTACACTGTTGGTGGGACTGTAAACTAGTTCAACCTTTGTGGAAGTCACTGTGGCGATTCCTCAGGGATCTAGAACTAGAAATTCCATTTGACCCAGCCATCCCATTACTGGGTATATACCCAAAGGACTATAAATCATGCTGCTATAAAGACACATGCACACGTATGTTTATTGCGGCATTATACACAATAGCAAAGACTTGGAACCAACCCAAATGTCCAACAATGATAGACTGGATTAAGAAAATGTGGCACATATACACCATGGAATACTAGGCAGCCATAAAAAATGATGAGTTCATATCCTTTGTAGGGACATGGATGAAATTGGAAATCATCGTTCTCAGTAAACTATCGCAAGAACAAAAAACCAAACACCACATCTTCTCACTCATAGGTGGGAATTGAACAATGAGAACACGTGGACACAAGAAGGGGAACATCACACTTCGGGGACTGTTGTGGGGTGGGGGGAGGGGCGAGGGACAGCATTGGGAGATATACCTAATGCTAGATGACGAGTTGGTGGGTGCAGCGCACCAGCATGGCACATGTATACACATGTAGCTTACCTGCACGTTGCGCACATGTACCATAGAGCCTAAAGTATAATAATAATAATAATAATAATAATAATAATCACAATGATAAAAAGAAAAAAAATTAAAAAAAAAAGAAAGGGATAAATTCCTCGACACATACACTCTCCCATGACTAAACCAGGAAGAAGTTGAATCTCTGAATAGACTAATAACAGGAGCTGAAATTGTGGCAATAATCAATAGCTTACCAACCAAAAAGAGTCCAGGATCAGATGGGTTCACAGCCGAATTCTACCAGAGGTCCAAGGAGGAACTGGAACCATTACTTCAGAAACTATTCCAATCAATAGAAAAAGAGGGATTCCTTCCTAACTCATTTTATGAGGCCAGCATCATGCTGATACCAAAGCTGGGCAGAGACACAATCAAAAAAGAGAATTTTAGACCAATATCCTTGATGAATATTGATGCAAAAATCCTCAATAAATTACTGGCAAACCGAATCCAGCAGCACATCAGACAGCTTATCCACCATGATCAACTGGGCTTCATCCCTGGGATGCAAGTCTGGTTCAATATACGCAAATCAATAAATGTAATCCAGCATATAAACAAAACCAAAGTCAAAAACCACATGATTATCTCAATACGTGAAGAAAAGGCCTTTGACAAAATTCAACAACCCTTCATGCTAAAAACTCTCAATAAATTGGGTATTGATGGGTCGTATCTCAAAATAATAAGAGCTATTTATGACAAACCCACAGCCAATATCATACTGAATGGGCAAAAACTGGAAGCATTCACTTTGAAAACTGGCACAAGACAGGGATGCCCTCTCTCACCACTTGTATTCAACATAGTGTTGGAAGTTCTGGCCAGGGCAATTAGGCAAGAGAAGGAAATCAAGGGTATTCAATTAGGAAAAAAGAAGTCAAATTGTCCCTGTTTGCAGATGACGTGATAGTATATCTAGAAAACCCCATTGTCTCAGCCCAAAATCTCCTTAAGCTGATAAGCAACTTCAGCAAAGTCTCAGGATACAAAATCAATGGACAAAAATCACAAGCATTCTTATACATCAATAACAGACAAACAGAGAGCCAAATCATGAGTGAACTCCCATTCACAATTGCTTCAAAGAGAATAAAATACCTAGGAATCCAACTTCCAAGGGATGTGAAGGACCTCTTCAAGGAGAAAACTACAAACCACTGCTCAAGGAAATAAAAGAGGATACAAACAAATGGAAGAACATTCCATGCTCATGGGTAGGAAGAATCAATATCATGAAAATGGCCATCCTTCCCAAGGTAATTTACAGATTCAATGCCATCCCCATCAAGTTACCAATGACTTTCTTCACAGAATTGGAAAAAACTACTTTAAAGTTCATATGGAACCAAAAA
Organism: Pongo abelii; assembly: GCF_028885655.2. NCBI lineage: Eukaryota > Metazoa > Chordata > Mammalia > Primates > Hominidae > Pongo > Pongo abelii. Next base: position 4,987,701 of record NC_071997.2, read on the forward strand.
AGAGCCCGCATCACCAAGTCAATCCTAAGCCAAAAGAACAAAGCTGGAGGCATCACGCTACCTGACTTCAAACTATACTACAAGGCTACAGTAACGAAAACAGCATGGTACTGGTACCAAACAGAGATATAGATCAATGGAACAGAACAGAGCCGTCAGAAATAATGCCACATATCTACAACAATCTGATCTTTGACAAACTTGACAAAAACAAGAAATGGAGCAAGGATTCCCTATTTAATAAATGGTGCTGGGAAAACTGGCTAGCCACATGTAGAAAGCTGAAACTGGATCCCTTCCTTACACCTTATACAAAAATCAACTCAAGATGGATTAAAGACTTAAACGTTAGACCTAAAACCATAAAAACCCTAGAAGAAAACCTAGGCAATACCATTCAGGACATAGGCATGGGCAAGGACTTCATGTCTAAAACACCAAAAGCAATGGCAACAAAAGCCAAAATTGACAAATGGGATCTAATTAAACTAAAGAGCTTCTGCACAGCAAAGGAAACTACCATCAGAGTGAACAGGCAACCTACACAATGGGAGAAAATTTTCGCAACCTACTCATCTGACAAAGGGCTAATATCCAGAATCTACAATGAACTCCAACAAATTTACAAGAAAACACCAAACAACCCCATCAAAAAGTGGGCGAAGGACATGAACAGACACTCCTCCAAAGAAGACATTTATGCAGCCAAAAAACACATGAAAAAATGCTCACCATCACTGGCCATCAGAGAAATGCAAATCAAAACCACAATGAGATACCATCTCACACCAGTTAGAATGGCAATCATTAAAAAGTCAGGAAACAACAGGTGCTGGAGAGGATGTGGAGAAATAGGAACACTTTTACACTGTTGGTGGGACTGTAAACTAGTTCAACCTTTGTGGAAGTCACTGTGGCGATTCCTCAGGGATCTAGAACTAGAAATTCCATTTGACCCAGCCATCCCATTACTGGGTATATACCCAAAGGACTATAAATCATGCTGCTATAAAGACACATGCACACGTATGTTTATTGCGGCATTATACACAATAGCAAAGACTTGGAACCAACCCAAATGTCCAACAATGATAGACTGGATTAAGAAAATGTGGCACATATACACCATGGAATACTAGGCAGCCATAAAAAATGATGAGTTCATATCCTTTGTAGGGACATGGATGAAATTGGAAATCATCGTTCTCAGTAAACTATCGCAAGAACAAAAAACCAAACACCACATCTTCTCACTCATAGGTGGGAATTGAACAATGAGAACACGTGGACACAAGAAGGGGAACATCACACTTCGGGGACTGTTGTGGGGTGGGGGGAGGGGCGAGGGACAGCATTGGGAGATATACCTAATGCTAGATGACGAGTTGGTGGGTGCAGCGCACCAGCATGGCACATGTATACACATGTAGCTTACCTGCACGTTGCGCACATGTACCATAGAGCCTAAAGTATAATAATAATAATAATAATAATCATAATCATAATGATAAAAAGAAAAAAAATTAAAAAAAAAAGAAAGGGATAAATTCCTCGACACATACACTCTCCCATGACTAAACCAGGAAGAAGTTGAATCTCTGAATAGACTAATAACAGGAGCTGAAATTGTGGCAATAATCAATAGCTTACCAACCAAAAAGAGTCCAGGATCAGATGGGTTCACAGCCGAATTCTACCAGAGGTCCAAGGAGGAACTGGAACCATTACTTCAGAAACTATTCCAATCAATAGAAAAAGAGGGATTCCTTCCTAACTCATTTTATGAGGCCAGCATCATGCTGATACCAAAGCTGGGCAGAGACACAATCAAAAAAGAGAATTTTAGACCAATATCCTTGATGAATATTGATGCAAAAATCCTCAATAAATTACTGGCAAACCGAATCCAGCAGCACATCAGACAGCTTATCCACCATGATCAACTGGGCTTCATCCCTGGGATGCAAGTCTGGTTCAATATACGCAAATCAATAAATGTAATCCAGCATATAAACAGAACCAAAGTCAAAAACCACATGATTATCTCAATACGTGAAGAAAAGGCCTTTGACAAAATTCAACAACCCTTCATGCTAAAAACTCTCAATAAATTGGGTATTGATGGGTCGTATCTCAAAATAATAAGAGCTATTTATGACAAACCCACAGCCAATATCATACTGAATGGGCAAAAACTGGAAGCATTCACTTTGAAAACTGGCACAAGACAGGGATGCCCTCTCTCACCACTTGTATTCAACATAGTGTTGGAAGTTCTGGCCAGGGCAATTAGGCAAGAGAAGGAAATCAAGGGTATTCAATTAGGAAAAAAAGAAGTCAAATTGTCCCTGTTTGCAGATGACGTGATAGTATATCTAGAAAACCCCATTGTCTCAGCCCAAAATCTCCTTAAACTGATAAGCAACTTCAGCAAAGTCTCAGGATACAAAATCAATGGACAAAAATCACAAGCATTCTTATACATCAATAACAGACAAACAGAGAGCCAAATCATGAGTGAACTCCCATTCACAATTGCTTCAAAGAGAATAAAATACCTAGGAATCCAACTTACAAGGGATGTGAAGGACCTCTTCAAGGAGAAAACTACAAACCACTGCTCAAGGAAATAAAAGAGGATACAAACAAATGGAAGAACATTCCATGCTCATGGGTAGGAAGAATCAATATCATGAAAATGGCCATCCTTCCCAAGGTAATTTACAGATTCAATGCCATCCCCATCAAGTTACCAATGACTTTCTTCACAGAATTGGAAAAAACTACTTTAAAGTTCATATGGAACCAAAAAAGAGCCCGCATCACCAAGTCAATCCTAAGCCAAAAGAACAAAGCTGGAGGCATCACGCTACCTGACTTCAAACTATACTACAAGGCTACAGTAACCAAAACAGCATGGTACTGGTACCAAACAGAGATATAGATCAATGGAACAGAACAGAGCCGTCAGAAATAATGCCACATATCTACAACAATCTGATCTTTGACAAACTTGACAAAAACAAGAAATGGAGCAAGGATTCCCTATTTAATAAATGGTGCTGGGAAAACTGGCTAGCCACATGTAGAAAGCTGAAACTGGATCCCTTCCTTACACCTTATACAAAAATCAACTCAAGATGGATTAAAGACTTAAACGTTAGACCTAAAACCATAAAAACCCTAGAAGAAAACCTAGGCAATACCATTCAGGACATAGGCATGGGCAAGGACTTCATGTCTAAAACACCAAAAGCAATGGCAACAAAAGCCAAAATTGACAAATGGGATCTAATTAAACTAAAGAGCTTCTGCACAGCAAAGGAAACTACCATCAGAGTGAACAGGCAACCTACACAATGGGAGAAAATTTTCGCAACCTACTCATCTGACAAAGGGCTAATATCCAGAATCTACAATGAACTCCAACAAATTTACAAGAAAACACCAAACAACCCCATCAAAAAGTGGGCGAAGGACATGAACAGACACTCCTCCAAAGAAGACATTTATGCAGCCAAAAAACACATGAAAAAATGCTCACCATCACTGGCCATCAGAGAAATGCAAATCAAAACCACAATGAGATACCATCTCACACCAGTTAGAATGGCAATCATTAAAAAGTCAGGAAACAACAGGTGCTGGAGAGGATGTGGAGAAATAGGAACACTTTTACACTGTTGGTGGGACTGTAAACTAGTTCAACCTTTGTGGAAGTCACTGTGGCGATTCCTCAGGGATCTAGAACTAGAAATTCCATTTGACCCAGCCATCCCATTACTGGGTATATACCCAAAGGACTATAAATCATGCTGCTATAAAGACACATGCACACGTATGTTTATTGCGGCATTATACACAATAGCAAAGACTTGGAACCAACCCAAATGTCCAACAATGATAGACTGGATTAAGAAAATGTGGCACATATACACCATGGAATACTAGGCAGCCATAAAAAATGATGAGTTCATATCCTTTGTAGGGACATGGATGAAATTGGAAATCATCGTTCTCAGTAAACTATCGCAAGAACAAAAAACCAAACACCACATCTTCTCACTCATAGGTGGGAATTGAACAATGAGAACACGTGGACACAAGAAGGGGAACATCACACTTCGGGGACTGTTGTGGGGTGGGGGGAGGGGCGAGGGACAGCATTGGGAGATATACCTAATGCTAGATGACGAGTTGGTGGGTGCAGCGCACCAGCATGGCACATGTATACACATGTAGCTTACCTGCACGTTGCGCACATGTACCATAGAGCCTAAAGTATAATAATAATAATAATAATAATCATAATCATAATGATAAAAAGAAAAAAAATTAAAAAAAAAAGAAAGGGATAAATTCCTCGACACATACACTCTCCCATGACTAAACCAGGAAGAAGTTGAATCTCTGAATAGACTAATAACAGGAGCTGAAATTGTGGCAATAATCAATAGCTTACCAACCAAAAAGAGTCCAGGATCAGATGGGTTCACAGCCGAATTCTACCAGAGGTCCAAGGAGGAACTGGAACCATTACTTCAGAAACTATTCCAATCAATAGAAAAAGAGGGATTCCTTCCTAACTCATTTTATGAGGCCAGCATCATGCTGATACCAAAGCTGGGCAGAGACACAATCAAAAAAGAGAATTTTAGACCAATATCCTTGATGAATATTGATGCAAAAATCCTCAATAAATTACTGGCAAACCGAATCCAGCAGCACATCAGACAGCTTATCCACCATGATCAACTGGGCTTCATCCCTGGGATGCAAGTCTGGTTCAATATACGCAAATCAATAAATGTAATCCAGCATATAAACAGAACCAAAGTCAAAAACCACATGATTATCTCAATACGTGAAGAAAAGGCCTTTGACAAAATTCAACAACCCTTCATGCTAAAAACTCTCAATAAATTGGGTATTGATGGGTCGTATCTCAAAATAATAAGAGCTATTTATGACAAACCCACAGCCAATATCATACTGAATGGGCAAAAACTGGAAGCATTCACTTTGAAAACTGGCACAAGACAGGGATGCCCTCTCTCACCACTTGTATTCAACATAGTGTTGGAAGTTCTGGCCAGGGCAATTAGGCAAGAGAAGGAAATCAAGGGTATTCAATTAGGAAAAAAAGAAGTCAAATTGTCCCTGTTTGCAGATGACGTGATAGTATATCTAGAAAACCCCATTGTCTCAGCCCAAAATCTCCTTAAACTGATAAGCAACTTCAGCAAAGTCTCAGGATACAAAATCAATGGACAAAAATCACAAGCATTCTTATACATCAATAACAGACAAACAGAGAGCCAAATCATGAGTGAACTCCCATTCACAATTGCTTCAAAGAGAATAAAATACCTAGGAATCCAACTTCCAAGGGATGTGAAGGACCTCTTCAAGGAGAAAACTACAAACCACTGCTCAAGGAAATAAAAGAGGATACAAACAAATGGAAGAACATTCCATGCTCATGGGTAGGAAGAATCAATATCATGAAAATGGCCATCCTTCCCAAGGTAATTTACAGATTCAATGCCCTCCCCATCAAGTTACCAATGACTTTCTGCACAGAATTGGAAAAAACTACTTTAAAGTTCATATGGAACCAAAAAAGAGCCCGCATCACCAAGTCAATCCTAAGCCAAAAGAACAAAGCTGGAGGCATCACGCTACCTGACTTCAAACTATACTACAAGGCTACAGTAACCAAAACAGCATGGTACTGGTACCAAACAGAGATATAGATCAATGGAACAGAACAGAGCCGTCAGAAATAATGCCACATATCTACAACAATCTGATCTTTGACAAACTTGACAAAAACAAGAAATGGAGAAAGGATTCCCTATTTAATAAATGGTGCTGGGAAAACTGGCTAGCCACATGTAGAAAGCTGAAACTGGATCCCTTCCTTACACCTTATACAAAAATCAACTCAAGATGGATTAAAGACTTAAACGTTAGACCTAAAACCATAAAAACCCTAGAAGAAAACCTAGGCAATACCATTCAGGACATAGGCATGGGCAAGGACTTCATGTCTAAAACACCAAAAGCAATGGCAACAAAAGCCAAAATTGACAAATGGGATCTAATTAAACTAAAGAGCTTCTGCACAGCAAAGGAAACTACCATCAGAGTGAACAGGCAACCTACACAATGGGAGAAAATTTTCGCAACCTACTCATCTGACAAAGGGCTAATATCCAGAATCTACAATGAACTCCAACAAATTTACAAGAAAACACCAAACAACCCCATCAAAAAGTGGGCGAAGGACATGAACAGACACTCCTCCAAAGAAGACATTTATGCAGCCAAAAAACACATGAAAAAATGCTCACCATCACTGGCCATCAGAGAAATGCAAATCAAAACCACAATGAGATACCATCTCACACCAGTTAGAATGGCAATCATTAAAAAGTCAGGAAACAACAGGTGCTGGAGAGGATGTGGAGAAATAGGAACACTTTTACACTGTTGGTGGGACTGTAAACTAGTTCAACCTTTGTGGAAGTCACTGTGGCGATTCCTCAGGGATCTAGAACTAGAAATTCCATTTGACCCAGCCATCCCATTACTGGGTATATACCCAAAGGACTATAAATCATGCTGCTATAAAGACACATGCACACGTATGTTTATTGCGGCATTATACACAATAGCAAAGACTTGGAACCAACCCAAATGTCCAACAATGATAGACTGGATTAAGAAAATGTGGCACATATACACCATGGAATACTAGGCAGCCATAAAAAATGATGAGTTCATATCCTTTGTAGGGACATGGATGAAATTGGAAATCATCGTTCTCAGTAAACTATCGCAAGAACAAAAAACCAAACACCACATCTTCTCACTCATAGGTGGGAATTGAACAATGAGAACACGTGGACACAAGAAGGGGAACATCACACTTCGGGGACTGTTGTGGGGTGGGGGGAGGGGCGAGGGACAGCATTGGGAGATATACCTAATGCTAGATGACGAGTTGGTGGGTGCAGCGCACCAGCATGGCACATGTATACACATGTAGCTTACCTGCACGTTGCGCACATGTACCATAGAGCCTAAAGTATAATAATAATAATAATAATAATAATAATCACAATGATAAAAAGAAAAAAAATTAAAAAAAAAAGAAAGGGATAAATTCCTCGACACATACACTCTCCCATGACTAAACCAGGAAGAAGTTGAATCTCTGAATAGACTAATAACAGGAGCTGAAATTGTGGCAATAATCAATAGCTTACCAACCAAAAAGAGTCCAGGATCAGATGGGTTCACAGCCGAATTCTACCAGAGGTCCAAGGAGGAACTGGAACCATTACTTCAGAAACTATTCCAATCAATAAAAAAGAGGGATTCCTTCCTAACTCATTTTATGAGGCCAGCATCATGCTGATACCAAAGCTGGGCAGAGACACAATCAAAAAAGAGAATTTTAGACCAATATCCTTGATGAATATTGATGCAAAAATCCTCAATAAATTACTGGCAAACCGAATCCAGCAGCACATCAGACAGCTTATCCACCATGATCAACTGGGCTTCATCCCTGGGATGCAAGTCTGGTTCAATATACGCAAATCAATAAATGTAATCCAGCATATAAACAGAACCAAAGTCAAAAACCACATGATTATCTCAATACGTGAAGAAAAGGCCTTTGACAAAATTCAACAACCCTTCATGCTAAAAACTCTCAATAAATTGGGTATTGATGGGTCGTATCTCAAAATAATAAGAGCTACTTATGACAAACCCACAGCCAATATCATACTGAATGGGCAAAAACTGGAAGCATTCACTTTGAAAACTGGCACAAGACAGGGATGCCCTCTCTCACCACTTGCATTCAACATAGTGTTGGAAGTTTTGGCCAGGGCAATTAGGCAAGAGAAGGAAATCAAGGGTATTCAATTAGGAAAAAAAGAAGTCAAATTGTCCCTGTTTGCAGATGACGTGATAGTATATCTAGAAAACCCCATTGTCTCAGCCCAAAATCTCCTTAAGCTGATAAGCAACTTCAGCAAAGTCTCAGGATACAAAATCAATGGACAAAAATCACAAGCATTCTTATACATCAATAACAGACAAACAGAGAGCCAAATCATGAGTGAACTCCCATTCACAATTGCTTCAAAGAGAATAAAATACCTAGGAATCCAACTTCCAAGGGATGTGAAGGACCTCTTCAAGGAGAAAACTACAAACCACTGCTCAAGGAAATAAAAGAGGATACAAACAAATGGAAGAACATTCCATGCTCATGGGTAGGAAGAATCAATATCATGAAAATGGCCATCCTTCCCAAGGTAATTTACAGATTCAATGCCATCCCCATCAAGTTACCAATGACTTTCTTCACAGAATTGGAAAAAACTACTTTAAAGCTCATATGGAACCAAAAAAGAGCCCGCATCACCAAGTCAATCCTAAGCCAAAAGAACAAAGCTGGAGGCATCACGCTACCTGACTTCAAACTATACTACAAGGCTACAGTAACGAAAACAGCATGGTACTGGTACCAAACAGAGATATAGATCAATGGAACAGAACAGAGCCGTCAGAAATAATGCCACATATCTACAACAATCTGATCTTTGACAAACTTGACAAAAACAAGAAATGGAGAAAGGATTCCCTATTTAATAAATGGTGCTGGGAAAACTGGCTAGCCACATGTAGAAAGCTGAAACTGGATCCCTTCCTTACACCTTATACAAAAATCAACTCAAGATGGATTAAAGACTTAAACGTTAGACCTAAAACCATAAAAACCCTAGAAGAAAACCTAGGCAATACCATTCAGGACATAGGCATGGGCAAGGACTTCATGTCTAAAACACCAAAAGCAATGGCAACAAAAGCCAAAATTGACAAATGGGATCTAATTAAACTAAAGAGCTTCTGCACAGCAAAGGAAACTACCATCAGAGTGAACAGGCAACCTACACAATGGGAGAAAATTTTCGCAACCTACTCATCTGACAAAGGGCTAATATCCAGAAACTACAATGAACTCCAACAAATTTACAAGAAAACACCAAACAACCCCATCAAAAAGTGGGCGAAGGACATGAACAGACACTCCTCCAAAGAAGACATTTATGCAGCCAAAAAACACATGAAAAAATGCTCACCATCACTGGCCATCAGAGAAATGCAAATCAAAACCACAATGAGATACCATCTCACACCAGTTAGAATGGCAATCATTAAAAAGTCAGGAAACAACAGGTGCTGGAGAGGATGTGGAGAAATAGGAACACTTTTACACTGTTGGTGGGACTGTAAACTAGTTCAACCTTTGTGGAAGTCACTGTGGCGATTCCTCAGGGATCTAGAACTAGAAATTCCATTTGACCCAGCCATCCCATTACTGGGTATATACCCAAAGGACTATAAATCATGCTGCTATAAAGACACATGCACACGTATGTTTATTGCGGCATTATACACAATAGCAAAGACTTGGAACCAACCCAAATGTCCAACAATGATAGACTGGATTAAGAAAATGTGGCACATATACACCATGGAATACTAGGCAGCCATAAAAAATGATGAGTTCATATCCTTTGTAGGGACATGGATGAAATTGGAAATCATCGTTCTCAGTAAACTATCGCAAGAACAAAAAACCAAACACCACATCTTCTCACTCATAGGTGGGAATTGAACAATGAGAACACGTGGACACAAGAAGGGGAACATCACACTTCGGGGACTGTTGTGGGGTGGGGGGAGGGGCGAGGGACAGCATTGGGAGATATACCTAATGCTAGATGACGAGTTGGTGGGTGCAGCGCACCAGCATGGCACATGTATACACATGTAGCTTACCTGCACGTTGCGCACATGTACCATAGAGCCTCAAGTATAATAATAATAATAATAATAATAATAATCATAATGATAAAAAGAAAAAAAATTAAAAAAAAAAGAAAGGGATAAATTCCTCGACACATACACTCTCCCATGACTAAACCAGGAAGAAGTTGAATCTCTGAATAGACTAATAACAGGAGCTGAAATTGTGGCAATAATCAATAGCTTACCAACCAAAAGGAGTCCAGGATCAGATGGGTTCACAGCCGAATTCTACCAGAGGTCCAAGGAGGAACTGGAACCATTACTTCAGAAACTATTCCAATCAATAGAAAAAGAGGGATTCCTTCCTAACTCATTTTATGAGGCCAGCATCATGCTGATACCAAAGCTGGGCAGAGACACAATCAAAAAAGAGAATTTTAGACCAATATCCTTGATGAATATTGATGCAAAAATCCTCAATAAATTACTGGCAAACCGAATCCAGCAGCACATCAGACAGCTTATCCACCATGATCAACTGGGCTTCATCCCTGGGATGCAAGTCTGGTTCAATATACGCAAATCAATAAATGTAATCCAGCATATAAACAGAACCAAAGTCAAAAACCACATGATTATCTCAATACGTGAAGAAAAGGCCTTTGACAAAATTCAACAACCCTTCATGCTAAAAACTCTCAATAAATTGGGTATTGATGGGTCGTATCTCAAAATAATAAGAGCTATTTATGACAAACCCACAGCCAATATCATACTGAATGGGCAAAAACTGGAAGCATTCACTTTGAAAACTGGCACAAGACAGGGATGCCCTCTCTCACCACTTGTATTCAACATAGTGTTGGAAGTTCTGGCCAGGGCAATTAGGCAAGAGAAGGAAATCAAGGGTATTCAATTAGGAAAAAAAGAAGTCAAATTGTCCCTGTTTGCAGATGACGTGATAGTATATCTAGAAAACCCCATTGTCTCAGCCCAAAATCTCCTTAAACTGATAAGCAACTTCAGCAAAGTCTCAGGATACAAAATCAATGGACAAAAATCACAAGCATTCTTATACATCAATAACAGACAAACAGAGAGCCAAATCATGAGTGAACTCCCATTCACAATTGCTTCAAAGAGAATAAAATACCTAGGAATCCAACTTCCAAGGGATGTGAAGGACCTCTTCAAGGAGAAAACTACAAACCACTGCTCAAGGAAATAAAAGAGGATACAAACAAATGGAAGAACATTCCATGCTCATGGGTAGGAAGAATCAATATCATGAAAATGGCCATCCTTCCCAAGGTAATTTACAGATTCAATGCCCTCCCCATCAAGTTACCAATGACTTTCTGCACAGAATTGGAAAAAACTACTTTAAAGTTCATATGGAACCAAAAAAGAGCCCGCATCACCAAGTCAATCCTAAGCCAAAAGAACAAAGCTGGAGGCATCACGCTACCTGACTTCAAACTATACTACAAGGCTACAGTAACCAAAACAGCATGGTACTGGTACCAAACAGAGATATAGATCAATGGAACAGAACAGAGCCGTCAGAAATAATGCCACATATCTACAACAATCTGATCTTTGACAAACTTGACAAAAACAAGAAATGGAGAAAGGATTCCCTATTTAATAAATGGTGCTGGGAAAACTGGCTAGCCACATGTAGAAAGCTGAAACTGGATCCCTTCCTTACACCTTATACAAAAATCAACTCAAGATGGATTAAAGACTTAAACGTTAGACCTAAAACCATAAAAACCCTAGAAGAAAACCTAGGCAATACCATTCAGGACATAGGCATGGGCAAGGACTTCATGTCTAAAACACCAAAAGCAATGGCAACAAAAGCCAAAATTGACAAATGGGATCTAATTAAACTAAAGAGCTTCTGCACAGCAAAGGAAACTACCATCAGAGTGAACAGGCAACCTACACAATGGGAGAAAATTTTCGCAACCTACTCATCTGACAAAGGGCTAATATCCAGAATCTACAATGAACTCCAACAAATTTACAAGAAAACACCAAACAACCCCATCAAAAAGTGGGCGAAGGACATGAACAGACACTCCTCCAAAGAAGACATTTATGCAGCCAAAAAACACATGAAAAAATGCTCACCATCACTGGCCATCAGAGAAATGCAAATCAAAACCACAATGAGATACCATCTCACACCAGTTAGAATGGCAATCATTAAAAAGTCAGGAAACAACAGGTGCTGGAGAGGATGTGGAGAAATAGGAACACTTTTACACTGTTGGTGGGACTGTAAACTAGTTCAACCTTTGTGGAAGTCACTGTGGCGATTCCTCAGGGATCTAGAACTAGAAATTCCATTTGACCCAGCCATCCCATTACTGGGTATATACCCAAAGGACTATAAATCATGCTGCTATAAAGACACATGCACACGTATGTTTATTGCGGCATTATACACAATAGCAAAGACTTGGAACCAACCCAAATGTCCAACAATGATAGACTGGATTAAGAAAATGTGGCACATATACACCATGGAATACTAGGCAGCCATAAAAAATGATGAGTTCATATCCTTTGTAGGGACATGGATGAAATTGGAAATCATCGTTCTCAGTAAACTATCGCAAGAACAAAAAACCAAACACCACATCTTCTCACTCATAGGTGGGAATTGAACAATGAGAACACGTGGACACAAGAAGGGGAACATCACACTTCGGGGACTGTTGTGGGGTGGGGGGAGGGGCGAGGGACAGCATTGGGAGATATACCTAATGCTAGATGACGAGTTGGTGGGTGCAGCGCACCAGCATGGCACATGTATACACATGTAGCTTACCTGCACGTTGCGCACATGTACCATAGAGCCTAAAGTATAATAATAATAATAATAATAATAATAATCACAATGATAAAAAGAAAAAAAATTAAAAAAAAAAGAAAGGGATAAATTCCTCGACACATACACTCTCCCATGACTAAACCAGGAAGAAGTTGAATCTCTGAATAGACTAATAACAGGAGCTGAAATTGTGGCAATAATCAATAGCTTACCAACCAAAAAGAGTCCAGGATCAGATGGGTTCACAGCCGAATTCTACCAGAGGTCCAAGGAGGAACTGGAACCATTACTTCAGAAACTATTCCAATCAATAAAAAAGAGGGATTCCTTCCTAACTCATTTTATGAGGCCAGCATCATGCTGATACCAAAGCTGGGCAGAGACACAATCAAAAAAGAGAATTTTAGACCAATATCCTTGATGAATATTGATGCAAAAATCCTCAATAAATTACTGGCAAACCGAATCCAGCAGCACATCAGACAGCTTATCCACCATGATCAACTGGGCTTCATCCCTGGGATGCAAGTCTGGTTCAATATACGCAAATCAATAAATGTAATCCAGCATATAAACAGAACCAAAGTCAAAAACCACATGATTATCTCAATACGTGAAGAAAAGGCCTTTGACAAAATTCAACAACCCTTCATGCTAAAAACTCTCAATAAATTGGGTATTGATGGGTCGTATCTCAAAATAATAAGAGCTACTTATGACAAACCCACAGCCAATATCATACTGAATGGGCAAAAACTGGAAGCATTCACTTTGAAAACTGGCACAAGACAGGGATGCCCTCTCTCACCACTTGCATTCAACATAGTGTTGGAAGTTTTGGCCAGGGCAATTAGGCAAGAGAAGGAAATCAAGGGTATTCAATTAGGAAAAAAAGAAGTCAAATTGTCCCTGTTTGCAGATGACGTGATAGTATATCTAGAAAACCCCATTGTCTCAGCCCAAAATCTCCTTAAGCTGATAAGCAACTTCAGCAAAGTCTCAGGATACAAAATCAATGGACAAAAATCACAAGCATTCTTATACATCAATAACAGACAAACAGAGAGCCAAATCATGAGTGAACTCCCATTCACAATTGCTTCAAAGAGAATAAAATACCTAGGAATCCAACTTCCAAGGGATGTGAAGGACCTCTTCAAGGAGAAAACTACAAACCACTGCTCAAGGAAATAAAAGAGGATACAAACAAATGGAAGAACATTCCATGCTCATGGGTAGGAAGAATCAATATCATGAAAATGGCCATCCTTCCCAAGGTAATTTACAGATTCAATGCCATCCCCATCAAGTTACCAATGACTTTCTTCACAGAATTGGAAAAAACTACTTTAAAGCTCATATGGAACCAAAAAAGAGCCCGCATCACCAAGTCAATCCTAAGCCAAAAGAACAAAGCTGGAGGCATCACGCTACCTGACTTCAAACTATACTACAAGGCTACAGTAACGAAAACAGCATGGTACTGGTACCAAACAGAGATATAGATCAATGGAACAGAACAGAGCCGTCAGAAATAATGCCACATATCTACAACAATCTGATCTTTGACAAACTTGACAAAAACAAGAAATGGAGAAAGGATTCCCTATTTAATAAATGGTGCTGGGAAAACTGGCTAGCCACATGTAGAAAGCTGAAACTGGATCCCTTCCTTACACCTTATACAAAAATCAACTCAAGATGGATTAAAGACTTAAACGTTAGACCTAAAACCATAAAAACCCTAGAAGAAAACCTAGGCAATACCATTCAGGACATAGGCATGGGCAAGGACTTCATGTCTAAAACACCAAAAGCAATGGCAACAAAAGCCAAAATTGACAAATGGGATCTAATTAAACTAAAGAGCTTCTGCACAGCAAAGGAAACTACCATCAGAGTGAACAGGCAACCTACACAATGGGAGAAAATTTTCGCAACCTACTCATCTGACAAAGGGCTAATATCCAGAAACTACAATGAACTCCAACAAATTTACAAGAAAACACCAAACAACCCCATCAAAAAGTGGGCGAAGGACATGAACAGACACTCCTCCAAAGAAGACATTTATGCAGCCAAAAAACACATGAAAAAATGCTCACCATCACTGGCCATCAGAGAAATGCAAATCAAAACCACAATGAGATACCATCTCACACCAGTTAGAATGGCAATCATTAAAAAGTCAGGAAACAACAGGTGCTGGAGAGGATGTGGAGAAATAGGAACACTTTTACACTGTTGGTGGGACTGTAAACTAGTTCAACCTTTGTGGAAGTCACTGTGGCGATTCCTCAGGGATCTAGAACTAGAAATTCCATTTGACCCAGCCATCCCATTACTGGGTATATACCCAAAGGACTATAAATCATGCTGCTATAAAGACACATGCACACGTATGTTTATTGCGGCATTATACACAATAGCAAAGACTTGGAACCAACCCAAATGTCCAACAATGATAGACTGGATTAAGAAAATGTGGCACATATACACCATGGAATACTAGGCAGCCATAAAAAATGATGAGTTCATATCCTTTGTAGGGACATGGATGAAATTGGAAATCATCGTTCTCAGTAAACTATCGCAAGAACAAAAAACCAAACACCACATCTTCTCACTCATAGGTGGGAATTGAACAATGAGAACACGTGGACACAAGAAGGGGAACATCACACTTCGGGGACTGTTGTGGGGTGGGGGGAGGGGCGAGGGACAGCATTGGGAGATATACCTAATGCTAGATGACGAGTTGGTGGGTGCAGCGCACCAGCATGGCACATGTATACACATGTAGCTTACCTGCACGTTGCGCACATGTACCATAGAGCCTCAAGTATAATAATAATAATAATAATAATAATAATCATAATGATAAAAAGAAAAAAAATTAAAAAAAAAAGAAAGGGATAAATTCCTCGACACATACACTCTCCCATGACTAAACCAGGAAGAAGTTGAATCTCTGAATAGACTAATAACAGGAGCTGAAATTGTGGCAATAATCAATAGCTTACCAACCAAAAGGAGTCCAGGATCAGATGGGTTCACAGCCGAATTCTACCAGAGGTCCAAGGAGGAACTGGAACCATTACTTCAGAAACTATTCCAATCAATAGAAAAAGAGGGATTCCTTCCTAACTCATTTTATGAGGCCAGCATCATGCTGATACCAAAGCTGGGCAGAGACACAATCAAAAAAGAGAATTTTAGACCAATATCCTTGATGAATATTGATGCAAAAATCCTCAATAAATTACTGGCAAACCGAATCCAGCAGCACATCAGACAGCTTATCCACCATGATCAACTGGGCTTCATCCCTGGGATGCAAGTCTGGTTCAATATACGCAAATCAATAAATGTAATCCAGCATATAAACAGAACCAAAGTCAAAAACCACATGATTATCTCAATACGTGAAGAAAAGGCCTTTGACAAAATTCAACAACCCTTCATGCTAAAAACTCTCAATAAATTGGGTATTGATGGGTCGTATCTCAAAATAATAAGAGCTATTTATGACAAACCCACAGCCAATATCATACTGAATGGGCAAAAACTGGAAGCATTCACTTTGAAAACTGGCACAAGACAGGGATGCCCTCTCTCACCACTTGTATTCAACATAGTGTTGGAAGTTCTGGCCAGGGCAATTAGGCAAGAGAAGGAAATCAAGGGTATTCAATTAGGAAAAAAAGAAGTCAAATTGTCCCTGTTTGCAGATGACGTGATAGTATATCTAGAAAACCCCATTGTCTCAGCCCAAAATCTCCTTAAGCTGATAAGAAACTTCAGCAAAGTCTCAGGATACAAAATCAATGGACAAAAATCACAAGCATTCTTATACATCAATAACAGACAAACAGAGAGCCAAATCATGAGTGAACTCCCATTCACAATTGCTTCAAAGAGAATAAAATACCTAGGAATCCAACTTCCAAGGGATGTGAAGGACCTCTTCAAGGAGAAAACTACAAACCACTGCTCAAGGAAATAAAAGAGGATACAAACAAATGGAAGAACATTCCATGCTCATGGGTAGGAAGAATCAATATCATGAAAATGGCCATCCTTCCCAAGGTAATTTACAGATTCAATGCCATCCCCATCAAGTTACCAATGACTTTCTTCACAGAATTGGAAAAAACTACTTTAAAGTTCATATGGAACCAAAAAAGAGCCCGCATCACCAAGTCAATCCTAAGCCAAAAGAACAAAGCTGGAGGCATCACGCTACCTGACTTCAAACTATACTACAAGGCTACAGTAACCAAAACAGCATGGTACTGGTACCAAACAGAGATATAGATCAATGGAACAGAACAGAGCCGTCAGAAATAATGCCACATATCTACAACAATCTGATCTTTGACAAACTTGACAAAAACAAGAAATGGAGAAAGGATTCCCTATATAATAAATGGTGCTGGGAAAACTGGCTAGCCACATGTAGAAAGCTGAAACTGGATCCCTTCCTTACACCTTATACAAAAATCAACTCAAGATGGATTAAAGACTTAAACGTTAGACCTAAAACCATAAAAACCCTAGAAGAAAACCTAGGCAATACCATTCAGGACATAGGCATGGGCAAGGACTTCATGTCTAAAACACCAAAAGCAATGGCAACAAAAGCCAAAATTGACAAATGGGATCTAATTAAACTAAAGAGCTTCTGCACAGCAAAGGAAACTACCATCAGAGTGAACAGGCAACCTACACAATGGGAGAAAATTTTCGCAACCTACTCATCTGACAAAGGGCTAATATCCAGAATCTACAATGAACTCCAACAAATTTACAAGAAAACACCAAACAACCCCATCAAAAAGTGGGCGAAGGACATGAACAGACACTCCTCCAAAGAAGACATTTATGCAGCCAAAAAACACATGAAAAAATGCTCACCATCACTGGCCATCAGAGAAATGCAAATCAAAACCACAATGAGATACCATCTCACACCAGTTAGAATGGCAATCATTAAAAAGTCAGGAAACAACAGGTGCTGGAGAGGATGTGGAGAAATAGGAACACTTTTACACTGTTGGTGGGACTGTAAACTAGTTCAACCTTTGTGGAAGTCACTGTGGCGATTCCTCAGGGATCTAGAACTAGAAATTCCATTTGACCCAGCCATCCCATTACTGGGTATATACCCAAAGGACTATAAATCATGCTGCTATAAAGACACATGCACACGTATGTTTATTGCGGCATTATACACAATAGCAAAGACTTGGAACCAACCCAAATGTCCAACAATGATAGACTGGATTAAGAAAATGTGGCACATATACACCATGGAATACTAGGCAGCCATAAAAAATGATGAGTTCATATCCTTTGTAGGGACATGGATGAAATTGGAAATCATCGTTCTCAGTAAACTATCGCAAGAACAAAAAACCAAACACCACATCTTCTCACTCATAGGTGGGAATTGAACAATGAGAACACGTGGACACAAGAAGGGGAACATCACACTTCGGGGACTGTTGTGGGGTGGGGGGAGGGGCGAGGGACAGCATTGGGAGATATACCTAATGCTAGATGACGAGTTGGTGGGTGCAGCGCACCAGCATGGCACATGTATACACATGTAGCTTACCTGCACGTTGCGCACATGTACCATAGAGCCTAAAGTATAATAATAATAATAATAATAATAATAATAATCACAATGATAAAAAGAAAAAAAATTAAAAAAAAAAGAAAGGGATAAATTCCTCGACACATACACTCTCCCATGACTAAACCAGGAAGAAGTTGAATCTCTGAATAGACTAATAACAGGAGCTGAAATTGTGGCAATAATCAATAGCTTACCAACCAAAAAGAGTCCAGGATCAGATGGGTTCACAGCCGAATTCTACCAGAGGTCCAAGGAGGAACTGGAACCATTACTTCAGAAACTATTCCAATCAATAAAAAAGAGGGATTCCTTCCTAACTCATTTTATGAGGCCAGCATCATGCTGATACCAAAGCTGGGCAGAGACACAATCAAAAAAGAGAATTTTAGACCAATATCCTTGATGAATATTGATGCAAAAATCCTCAATAAATTACTGGCAAACCGAATCCAGCAGCACATCAGACAGCTTATCCACCATGATCAACTGGGCTTCATCCCTGGGATGCAAGTCTGGTTCAATATACGCAAATCAATAAATGTAATCCAGCATATAAACAGAACCAAAGTCAAAAACCACATGATTATCTCAATACGTGAAGAAAAGGCCTTTGACAAAATTCAACAACCCTTCATGCTAAAAACTCTCAATAAATTGGGTATTGATGGGTCGTATCTCAAAATAATAAGAGCTATTTATGACAAACCCACAGCCAATATCATACTGAATGGGCAAAAACTGGAAGCATTCACTTTGAAAACTGGCACAAGACAGGGATGCCCTCTCTCACCACTTGTATTCAACATAGTGTTGGAAGTTCTGGCCAGGGCAATTAGGCAAGAGAAGGAAATCAAGGGTATTCAATCAGGAAAAAAAGAAGTCAAATTGTCCCTGTTTGCAGATGACGTGATAGTATATCTAGAAAACCCCATTGTCTCAGCCCAAAATCTCCTTAAGCTGATAAGCAACTTCAGCAAAGTCTCAGGATACAAAATCAATGGACAAAAATCACAAGCATTCTTATACATCAATAACAGACAAACAGAGAGCCAAATCATGAGTGAACTCCCATTCACAATTGCTTCAAAGAGAATAAAATACCTAGGAATCCAACTTCCAAGGGATGTGAAGGACCTCTTCAAGGAGAAAACTACAAACCACTGCTCAAGGAAATAAAAGAGGATACAAACAAATGGAAGAACATTCCATGCTCATGGGTAGGAAGAATCAATATCATGAAAATGGCCATCCTTCCCAAGGTAATTTACAGATTCAATGCCATCCCCATCAAGTTACCAATGACTTTCTTCACAGAATTGGAAAAAACTACTTTAAAGTTCATATGGAACCAAAAAAGAGCCCGCATCACCAAGTCAATCCTAAGCCAAAAGAACAAAGCTGGAGGCATCACGCTACCTGACTTCAAACTATACTACAAGGCTACAGTAACCAAAACAGCATGGTACTGGTACCAAACAGAGATATAGATCAATGGAACAGAACAGAGCCGTCAGAAATAATGCCACATATCTACAACAATCTGATCTTTGACAAACTTGACAAAAACAAGAAATGGAGAAAGGATTCCCTATTTAATAAATGGTGCTGGGAAAACTGGCTAGCCACATGTAGAAAGCTGAAACTGGATCCCTTCCTTACACCTTATACAAAAATCAACTCAAGATGGATTAAAGACTTAAACGTTAGACCTAAAACCATAAAAACCCTAGAAGAAAACCTAGGCAATACCATTCAGGACATAGGCATGGGCAAGGACTTCATGTCTAAAACACCAAAAGCAATGGCAACAAAAGCCAAAATTGACAAATGGTATCTAATTAAACTAAAGAGCTTCTGCACAGCAAAGGAAACTACCATCAGAGTGAACAGGCAACCTACACAATGGGAGAAAATTTTCGCAACCTACTCATCTGACAAAGGGCTAATATCCAGAATCTACAATGAACTCCAACAAATTTACAAGAAAACACCAAACAACCCCATCAAAAAGTGGGCGAAGGACATGAACAGACACTCCTCCAAAGAAGACATTTATGCAGCCAAAAAACACATGAAAAAATGCTCACCATCACTGGCCATCAGAGAAATGCAAATCAAAACCACAATGAGATACCATCTCACACCAGTTAGAATGGCAATCATTATAAAGTCAGGAAACAACAGGTGCTGGAGAGGATGTGGAGAAATAGGAACACTTTTACACTGTTGGTGGGACTGTAAACTAGTTCAACCTTTGTGGAAGTCACTGTGGCGATTCCTCAGGGATCTAGAACTAGAAATTCCATTTGACCCAGCCATCCCATTACTGGGTATATACCCAAAGGACTATAAATCATGCTGCTATAAAGACACATGCACACGTATGTTTATTGCGGCATTATACACAATAGCAAAGACTTGGAACCAACCCAAATGTCCAACAATGATAGACTGGATTAAGAAAATGTGGCACATATACACCATGGAATACTAGGCAGCCATAAAAAATGATGAGTTCATATCCTTTGTAGGGACATGGATGAAATTGGAAATCATCGTTCTCAGTAAACTATCGCAAGAACAAAAAACCAAACACCACATCTTCTCACTCATAGGTGGGAATTGAACAATGAGAACACGTGGACACAAGAAGGGGAACATCACACTTCGGGGACTGTTGTGGGGTGGGGGGAGGGGCGAGGGACAGCATTGGGAGATATACCTAATGCTAGATGACGAGTTGGTGGGTGCAGCGCACCAGCATGGCACATGTATACACATGTAGCTTACCTGCACGTTGCGCACATGTACCATAGAGCCTAAAGTATAATAATAATAATAATAATAACAATAATAATCACAATGATAAAAAGAAAAAAAATTAAAAAAAAAAGAAAGGGATAAATTCCTCGACACATACACTCTCCCATGACTAAACCAGGAAGAAGTTGAATCTCTGAATAGACTAATAACAGGAGCTGAAATTGTGGCAATAATCAATAGCTTACCAACCAAAAAGAGTCCAGGATCAGATGGGTTCACAGCCGAATTCTACCAGAGGTCCAAGGAGGAACTGGAACCATTACTTCAGAAACTATTCCAATCAATAAAAAAGAGGGATTCCTTCCTAACTCATTTTATGAGGCCAGCATCATGCTGATACCAAAGCTGGGCAGAGACACAATCAAAAAAGAGAATTTTAGACCAATATCCTTGATGAATATTGATGCAAAAATCCTCAATAAATTACTGGCAAACCGAATCCAGCAGCACATCAGACAGCTTATCCACCATGATCAACTGGGCTTCATCCCTGGGATGCAAGTCTGGTTCAATATACGCAAATCAATAAATGTAATCCAGCATATAAACAGAACCAAAGTCAAAAACCACATGATTATCTCAATACGTGAAGAAAAGGCCTTTGACAAAATTCAACAACCCTTCATGCTAAAAACTCTCAATAAATTGGGTATTGATGGGTCGTATCTCAAAATAATAAGAGCTATTTATGACAAACCCACAGCCAATATCATACTGAATGGGCAAAAACTGGAAGCATTCACTTTGAAAACTGGCACAAGACAGGGATGCCCTCTCTCACCACTTGTATTCAACATAGTGTTGGAAGTTCTGGCCAGGGCAATTAGGCAAGAGAAGGAAATCAAGGGTATTCAATTAGGAAAAAAAGAAGTCAAATTGTCCCTGTTTGCAGATGACGTGATAGTATATCTAGAAAACCCCATTGTCTCAGCCCAAAATCTCCTTAAGCTGATAAGCAACTTCAGCAAAGTCTCAGGATACAAAATCAATGGACAAAAATCACAAGCATTCTTATACATCAATAACAGACAAACAGAGAGCCAAATCATGAGTGAACTCCCATTCACAATTGCTTCAAAGAGAATAAAATACCTAGGAATCCAACTTCCAAGGGATGTGAAGGACCTCTTCAAGGAGAAAACTACAAACCACTGCTCAAGGAAATAAAAGAGGATACAAACAAATGGAAGAACATTCCATGCTCATGGGTAGGAAGAATCAATATCATGAAAATGGCCATCCTTCCCAAGGTAATTTACAGATTCAATGCCATCCCCATCAAGTTACCAATGACTTTCTTCACAGAATTGGAAAAAACTACTTTAAAGTTCATATGGAACCAAAAAAGAGCCCGCATCACCAAGTCAATCCTAAGCCAAAAGAACAAAGCTGGAGGCATCACGCTACCTGACTTCAAACTATACTACAAGGCTACAGTAACCAAAACAGCATGGTACTGGTACCAAACAGAGATCTAGATCAATGGAACAGAACAGAGCCGTCAGAAATAATGCCACATATCTACAACAATCTGATCTTTGACAAACTTGACAAAAACAAGAAATGGAGAAAGGATTCCCTATTTAATAAATGGTGCTGGGAAAACTGGCTAGCCACATGTAGAAAGCTGAAACTGGATCCCTTCCTTACACCTTATACAAAAATCAACTCAAGATGGATTAAAGACTTAAACGTTAGACCTAAAACCATAAAAACCCTAGAAGAAAACCTAGGCAATACCATTCAGGACATAGGCATGGGCAAGGACTTCATGTCTAAAACACCAAAAGCAATGGCAACAAAAGCCAAAATTGACAAATGGGATCTAATTAAACTAAAGAGCTTCTGCACAGCAAAGGAAACTACCATCAGAGTGAACAGGCAACCTACACAATGGGAGAAAATTTTCGCAACCTACTCATCTGACAAAGGGCTAATATCCAGAATCTACAATGAACTCCAACAAATTTACAAGAAAACACCAAACAACCCCATCAAAAAGTGGGCGAAGGACATGAACAGACACTCCTCCAAAGAAGACATTTATGCAGCCAAAAAACACATGAAAAAATGCTCACCATCACTGGCCATCAGAGAAATGCAAATCAAAACCACAATGAGATACCATCTCACACCAGTTAGAATGGCAATCATTAAAAAGTCAGGAAACAACAGGTGCTGGAGAGGATGTGGAGAAATAGGAACACTTTTACACTGTTGGTGGGACTGTAAACTAGTTCAACCTTTGTGGAAGTCACTGTGGCGATTCCTCAGGGATCTAGAACTAGAAATTCCATTTGACCCAGCCATCCCATTACTGGGTATATACCCAAAGGACTATAAATCATGCTGCTATAAAGACACATGCACACGTATGTTTATTGCGGCATTATACACAATAGCAAAGACTTGGAACCAACCCAAATGTCCAACAATGATAGACTGGATTAAGAAAATGTGGCACATATACACCATGGAATACTAGGCAGCCATAAAAAATGATGAGTTCATATCCTTTGTAGGGACATGGATGAAATTGGAAATCATCGTTCTCAGTAAACTATCGCAAGAACAAAAAACCAAACACCACATCTTCTCACTCATAGGTGGGAATTGAACAATGAGAACACGTGGACACAAGAAGGGGAACATCACACTTCGGGGACTGTTGTGGGGTGGGGGGAGGGGCGAGGGACAGCATTGGGAGATATACCTAATGCTAGATGACGAGTTGGTGGGTGCAGCGCACCAGCATGGCACATGTATACACATGTAGCTTACCTGCACGTTGCGCACATGTACCATAGAGCCTAAAGTATAATAATAATAATAATAATAATAATAATAATCACAATGATAAAAAGAAAAAAAATTAAAAAAAAAAGAAAGGGATAAATTCCTCGACACATACACTCTCCCATGACTAAACCAGGAAGAAGTTGAATCTCTGAATAGACTAATAACAGGAGCTGAAATTGTGGCAATAATCAATAGCTTACCAACCAAAAAGAGTCCAGGATCAGATGGGTTCACAGCCGAATTCTACCAGAGGTCCAAGGAGGAACTGGAACCATTACTTCAGAAACTATTCCAATCAATAGAAAAAGAGGGATTCCTTCCTAACTCATTTTATGAGGCCAGCATCATGCTGATACCAAAGCTGGGCAGAGACACAATCAAAAAAGAGAATTTTAGACCAATATCCTTGATGAATATTGATGCAAAAATCCTCAATAAATTACTGGCAAACCGAATCCAGCAGCACATCAGACAGCTTATCCACCATGATCAACTGGGCTTCATCCCTGGGATGCAAGTCTGGTTCAATATACGCAAATCAATAAATGTAATCCAGCATATAAACAGAACCAAAGTCAAAAACCACATGATTATCTCAATACGTGAAGAAAAGGCCTTTGACAAAATTCAACAACCCTTCATGCTAAAAACTCTCAATAAATTGGGTATTGATGGGTCGTATCTCAAAATAATAAGAGCTATTTATGACAAACCCACAGCCAATATCATACTGAATGGGCAAAAACTGGAAGCATTCACTTTGAAAACTGGCACAAGACAGGGATGCCCTCTCTCACCACTTGTATTCAACATAGTGTTGGAAGTTCTGGCCAGGGCAATTAGGCAAGAGAAGGAAATCAAGGGTATTCAATTAGGAAAAAAGAAGTCAAATTGTCCCTGTTTGCAGATGACGTGATAGTATATCTAGAAAACCCCATTGTCTCAGCCCAAAATCTCCTTAAACTGATAAGCAACTTCAGCAAAGTCTCAGGATACAAAATCAATGGACAAAAATCACAAGCATTCTTATACATCAATAACAGACAAACAGAGAGCCAAATCATGAGTGAACTCCCATTCACAATTGCTTCAAAGAGAATAAAATACCTAGGAATCCAACTTCCAAGGGATGTGAAGGACCTCTTCAAGGAGAAAACTACAAACCACTGCTCAAGGAAATAAAGGAGGATACAAACAAATGGAAGAACATTCCATGCTCATGGGTAGGAAGAATCAATATCATGAAAATGGCCATCCTTCCCAAGGTAATTTACAGATTCAATGCCATCCCCATCAAGTTACCAATGACTTTCTTCACAGAATTGGAAAAAACTACTTTAAAGTTCATATGGAACCAAAAAAGAGCCCGCATCACCAAGTCAATCCTAAGCCAAAAGAACAAAGCTGGAGGCATCACGCTACCTGACTTCAAACTATACTACAAGGCTACAGTAACCAAAACAGCATGGTACTGGTACCAAACAGAGATCTAGATCAATGGAACAGAACAGAGCCGTCAGAAATAATGCCACATATCTACAACAATCTGATCTTTGACAAACTTGACAAAAACAAGAAATGGAGAAAGGATTCCCTATTTAATAAATGGTGCTGGGAAAACTGGCTAGCCACATGTAGAAAGCTGAAACTGGATCCCTTCCTTACACCTTATACAAAAATCAACTCAAGATGGATTAAAGACTTAAACGTTAGACCTAAAACCATAAAAACCCTAGAAGAAAACCTAGGCAATACCATTCAGGACATAGGCATGGGCAAGGACTTCATGTCTAAAACACCAAAAGCAATGGCAACAAAAGCCAAAATTGACAAATGGGATCTAATTAAACTAAAGAGCTTCTGCACAGCAAAGGAAACTACCATCAGAGTGAACAGGCAACCTACACAATGGGAGAAAATTTTCGCAACCTACTCATCTGACAAAGGGCTAATATCCAGAATCTACAATGAACTCCAACAAATTTACAAGAAAACACCAAACAACCCCATCAAAAAGTGGGCGAAGGACATGAACAGACACTCCTCCAAAGAAGACATTTATGCAGCCAAAAAACACATGAAAAAATGCTCACCATCACTGGCCATCAGAGAAATGCAAATCAAAACCACAATGAGATACCATCTCACACCAGTTAGAATGGCAATCATTAAAAAGTCAGGAAACAACAGGTGCTGGAGAGGATGTGGAGAAATAGGAACACTTTTACACTGTTGGTGGGACTGTAAACTAGTTCAACCTTTGTGGAAGTCACTGTGGCGATTCCTCAGGGATCTAGAACTAGAAATTCCATTTGACCCAGCCATCCCATTACTGGGTATATACCCAAAGGACTATAAATCATGCTGCTATAAAGACACATGCACACGTATGTTTATTGCGGCATTATACACAATAGCAAAGACTTGGAACCAACCCAAATGTCCAACAATGATAGACTGGATTAAGAAAATGTGGCACATATACACCATGGAATACTAGGCAGCCATAAAAAATGATGAGTTCATATCCTTTGTAGGGACATGGATGAAATTGGAAATCATCGTTCTCAGTAAACTATCGCAAGAACAAAAAACCAAACACCACATCTTCTCACTCATAGGTGGGAATTGAACAATGAGAACACGTGGACACAAGAAGGGGAACATCACACTTCGGGGACTGTTGTGGGGTGGGGGGAGGGGCGAGGGACAGCATTGGGAGATATACCTAATGCTAGATGACGAGTTGGTGGGTGCAGCGCACCAGCATGGCACATGTATACACATGTAGCTTACCTGCACGTTGCGCACATGTACCATAGAGCCTAAAGTATAATAATAATAATAATAATAATAATAATAATCACAATGATAAAAAGAAAAAAAATTAAAAAAAAAAGAAAGGGATAAATTCCTCGACACATACACTCTCCCATGACTAAACCAGGAAGAAGTTGAATCTCTGAATAGACTAATAACAGGAGCTGAAATTGTGGCAATAATCAATAGCTTACCAACCAAAAAGAGTCCAGGATCAGATGGGTTCACAGCCGAATTCTACCAGAGGTCCAAGGAGGAACTGGAACCATTACTTCAGAAACTATTCCAATCAATAGAAAAAGAGGGATTCCTTCCTAACTCATTTTATGAGGCCAGCATCATGCTGATACCAAAGCTGGGCAGAGACACAATCCAAAAAGAGAATTTTAGACCAATATCCTTGATGAATATTGATGCAAAAATCCTCAATATATTACTGGCAAACCAAATCCAGCAGCACATCAGAGAGCTTATCCACCATGATCAACTGGGCTTCATCCCTGGGATGCAAGTCTGGTTCAATATACGCAAATCAATAAATGTAATCCAGCATATAAACAGAACCAAAGTCAAAAACCACATGATTATCTCAATACGTGAAGAAAAGGCCTTTGACAAAATTCAACAACCCTTCATGCTAAAAACTCTCAATAAATTGGGTATTGATGGGTCGTATCTCAAAATAATAAGAGCTATTTATGACAAACCCACAGCCAATATCATACTGAATGGGCAAAAACTGGAAGCATTCACTTTGAAAACTGGCACAAGACAGGGATGCCCTCTCTCACCACTTGTATTCAACATAGTGTTGGAAGTTCTGGCCAGGGCAATTAGGCAAGAGAAGGAAATCAAGGGTATTCAATTAGGAAAAAAAGAAGTCAAATTGTCCCTGTTTGCAGATGACGTGATAGTATATCTAGAAAACCCCATTGTCTCAGCCCAAAATCTCCTTAAGCTGATAAGCAACTTCAGCAAAGTCTCAGGATACAAAATCAATGGACAAAAATCACAAGCATTCTTATACATCAATAACAGACAAACAGAGAGCCAAATCATGAGTGAACTCCCATTCACAATTGCTTCAAAGAGAATAAAATACCTAGGAATCCAACTTCCAAGGGATGTGAAGGACCTCTTCAAGGAGAAAACTACAAACCACTGCTCAAGGAAATAAAAGAGGATACAAACAAATGGAAGAACATTCCATGCTCATGGGTAGGAAGAATCAATATCATGAAAATGGCCATCCTTCCCAAGGTAATTTACAGATTCAATGCCATCCCCATCAAGTTACCAATGACTTTCTTCACAGAATTGGAAAAAACTACTTTAAAGTTCATATGGAACCAAAAAAGAGCCCGCATCACCAAGTCAATCCTAAGCCAAAAGAACAAAGCTGGAGGCATCACGCTACCTGACTTCAAACTATACTACAAGGCTACAGTAACGAAAACAGCATGGTACTGGTACCAAACAGAGATATAGATCAATGGAACAGAACAGAGCCGTCAGAAATAATGCCACATATCTACAACAATCTGATCTTTGACAAACTTGACAAAAACAAGAAATGGAGAAAGGATTCCCTATTTAATAAATGGTGCTGGGAAAACTGGCTAGCCACATGTAGAAAGCTGAAACTGGATCCCTTCCTTACACCTTATACAAAAATCAACTCAAGATGGATTAAAGACTTAAACGTTAGACCTAAAACCATAAAAACCCTAGAAGAAAACCTAGGCAATACCATTCAGGACATAGGCATGGGCAAGGACTTCATGTCTAAAACACCAAAAGCAATGGCAACAAAAGCCAAAATTGACAAATGGGATCTAATTAAACTAAAGAGCTTCTGCACAGCAAAGGAAACTACCATCAGAGTGAACAGGCAACCTACACAATGGGAGAAAATTTTCGCAACCTACTCATCTGACAAAGGGCTAATATCCAGAATCTACAATGAACTCCAACAAATTTACAAGAAAACACCAAACAACCCCATCAAAAAGTGGGCGAAGGACATGAACAGACACTCCTCCAAAGAAGACATTTATGCAGCCAAAAAACACATGAAAAAATGCTCACCATCACTGGCCATCAGAGAAATGCAAATCAAAACCACAATGAGATACCATCTCACACCAGTTAGAATGGCAATCATTAAAAAGTCAGGAAACAACAGGTGCTGGAGAGGATGTGGAGAAATAGGAACACTTTTACACTGTTGGTGGGACTGTAAACTAGTTCAACCTTTGTGGAAGTCACTGTGGCGATTCCTCAGGGATCTAGAACTAGAAATTCCATTTGACCCAGCCATCCCATTACTGGGTATATACCCAAAGGACTATAAATCATGCTGCTATAAAGACACATGCACACGTATGTTTATTGCGGCATTATACACAATAGCAAAGACTTGGAACCAACCCAAATGTCCAACAATGATAGACTGGATTAAGAAAATGTGGCACATATACACCATGGAATACTAGGCAGCCATAAAAAATGATGAGTTCATATCCTTTGTAGGGACATGGATGAAATTGGAAATCATCGTTCTCAGTAAACTATCGCAAGAACAAAAAACCAAACACCACATCTTCTCACTCATAGGTGGGAATTGAACAATGAGAACACGTGGACACAAGAAGGGGAACATCACACTTCGGGGACTGTTGTGGGGTGGGGGGAGGGGCGAGGGACAGCATTGGGAGATATACCTAATGCTAGATGACGAGTTGGTGGGTGCAGCGCACCAGCATGGCACATGTATACACATGTAGCTTACCTGCACGTTGCGCACATGTACCATAGAGCCTAAAGTATAATAATAATAATAATAATAATAATAATAATCACAATGATAAAAAGAAAAAAAATTAAAAAAAAAAGAAAGGGATAAATTCCTCGACACATACACTCTCCCATGACTAAACCAGGAAGAAGTTGAATCTCTGAATAGACTAATAACAGGAGCTGAAATTGTGGCAATAATCAATAGCTTACCAACCAAAAAGAGTCCAGGATCAGATGGGTTCACAGCCGAATTCTACCAGAGGTCCAAGGAGGAACTGGAACCATTACTTCAGAAACTATTCCAATCAATAGAAAAAGAGGGATTCCTTCCTAACTCATTTTATGAGGCCAGCATCATGCTGATACCAAAGCTGGGCAGAGACACAATCAAAAAAGAGAATTTTAGACCAATATCCTTGATGAATATTGATGCAAAAATCCTCAATAAATTACTGGCAAACCGAATCCAGCAGCACATCAGACAGCTTATCCACCATGATCAACTGGGCTTCATCCCTGGGATGCAAGTCTGGTTCAATATACGCAAATCAATAAATGTAATCCAGCATATAAACAAAACCAAAGTCAAAAACCACATGATTATCTCAATACGTGAAGAAAAGGCCTTTGACAAAATTCAACAACCCTTCATGCTAAAAACTCTCAATAAATTGGGTATTGATGGGTCGTATCTCAAAATAATAAGAGCTATTTATGACAAACCCACAGCCAATATCATACTGAATGGGCAAAAACTGGAAGCATTCACTTTGAAAACTGGCACAAGACAGGGATGCCCTCTCTCACCACTTGTATTCAACATAGTGTTGGAAGTTCTGGCCAGGGCAATTAGGCAAGAGAAGGAAATCAAGGGTATTCAATTAGGAAAAAAGAAGTCAAATTGTCCCTGTTTGCAGATGACGTGATAGTATATCTAGAAAACCCCATTGTCTCAGCCCAAAATCTCCTTAAGCTGATAAGCAACTTCAGCAAAGTCTCAGGATACAAAATCAATGGACAAAAATCACAAGCATTCTTATACATCAATAACAGACAAACAGAGAGCCAAATCATGAGTGAACTCCCATTCACAATTGCTTCAAAGAGAATAAAATACCTAGGAATCCAACTTCCAAGGGATGTGAAGGACCTCTTCAAGGAGAAAACTACAAACCACTGCTCAAGGAAATAAAAGAGGATACAAACAAATGGAAGAACATTCCATGCTCATGGGTAGGAAGAATCAATATCATGAAAATGGCCATCCTTCCCAAGGTAATTTACAGATTCAATGCCATCCCCATCAAGTTACCAATGACTTTCTTCACAGAATTGGAAAAAACTACTTTAAAGTTCATATGGAACCAAAAAAGAGCCCGCATCACCAAGTCAATCCTAAGCCAAAAGAACAAAGCTGGAGGCATCACGCTACCTGACTTCAAACTATACTACAAGGCTACAGTAACCAAAACAGCATGGTACTGGTACCAAACAGAGATATAGATCAATGGAACAGAACAGAGCCGTCAGAAATAATGCCACATATCTACAACAATCTGATCTTTGACAAACTTGACAAAAACAAGAAATGGAGAAAGGATTCCCTATTTAATAAATGGTGCTGGGAAAACTGGCTAGCCACATGTAGAAAGCTGAAACTGGATCCCTTCCTTACACCTTATACAAAAATCAACTCAAGATGGATTAAAGACTTAAACGTTAGACCTAAAACCATAAAAACCCTAGAAGAAAACCTAGGCAATACCATTCAGGACATAGGCATGGGCAAGGACTTCATGTCTAAAACACCAAAAGCAATGGCAACAAAAGCCAAAATTGACAAATGGGATCTAATTAAACTAAAGAGCTTCTGCACAGCAAAGGAAACTACCATCAGAGTGAACAGGCAACCTACACAATGGGAGAAAATTTTCGCAACCTACTCATCTGACAAAGGGCTAATATCCAGAATCTACAATGAACTCCAACAAATTTACAAGAAAACACCAAACAACCCCATCAAAAAGTGGGCGAAGGACATGAACAGACACTCCTCCAAAGAAGACATTTATGCAGCCAAAAAACACATGAAAAAATGCTCACCATCACTGGCCATCAGAGAAATGCAAATCAAAACCACAATGAGATACCATCTCACACCAGTTAGAATGGCAATCATTAAAAAGTCAGGAAACAACAGGTGCTGGAGAGGATGTGGAGAAATAGGAACACTTTTACACTGTTGGTGGGACTGTAAACTAGTTCAACCTTTGTGGAAGTCACTGTGGCGATTCCTCAGGGATCTAGAACTAGAAATTCCATTTGACCCAGCCATCCCATTACTGGGTATATACCCAAAGGACTATAAATCATGCTGCTATAAAGACACATGCACACGTATGTTTATTGCGGCATTATACACAATAGCAAAGACTTGGAACCAACCCAAATGTCCAACAATGATAGACTGGATTAAGAAAATGTGGCACATATACACCATGGAATACTAGGCAGCCATAAAAAATGATGAGTTCATATCCTTTGTAGGGACATGGATGAAATTGGAAATCATCGTTCTCAGTAAACTATCGCAAGAACAAAAAACCAAACACCACATCTTCTCACTCATAGGTGGGAATTGAACAATGAGAACACGTGGACACAAGAAGGGGAACATCACACTTCGGGGACTGTTGTGGGGTGGGGGGAGGGGCGAGGGACAGCATTGGGAGATATACCTAATGCTAGATGACGAGTTGGTGGGTGCAGCGCACCAGCATGGCACATGTATACACATGTAGCTTACCTGCACGTTGCGCACATGTACCATAGAGCCTAAAGTATAATAATAATAATAATAATAATCATAATCATAATGATAAAAAGAAAAAAAATTAAAAAAAAAAGAAAGGGATAAATTCCTCGACACATACACTCTCCCATGACTAAACCAGGAAGAAGTTGAATCTCTGAATAGACTAATAACAGGAGCTGAAATTGTGGCAATAATCAATAGCTTACCAACCAAAAAGAGTCCAGGATCAGATGGGTTCACAGCCGAATTCTACCAGAGGTCCAAGGAGGAACTGGAACCATTACTTCAGAAACTATTCCAATCAATAGAAAAAGAGGGATTCCTTCCTAACTCATTTTATGAGGCCAGCATCATGCTGATACCAAAGCTGGGCAGAGACACAATCAAAAAAGAGAATTTTAGACCAATATCCTTGATGAATATTGATGCAAAAATCCTCAATAAATTACTGGCAAACCGAATCCAGCAGCACATCAGACAGCTTATCCACCATGATCAACTGGGCTTCATCCCTGGGATGCAAGTCTGGTTCAATATACGCAAATCAATAAATGTAATCCAGCATATAAACAGAACCAAAGTCAAAAACCACATGATTATCTCAATACGTGAAGAAAAGGCCTTTGACAAAATTCAACAACCCTTCATGCTAAAAACTCTCAATAAATTGGGTATTGATGGGTCGTATCTCAAAATAATAAGAGCTATTTATGACAAACCCACAGCCAATATCATACTGAATGGGCAAAAACTGGAAGCATTCACTTTGAAAACTGGCACAAGACAGGGATGCCCTCTCTCACCACTTGTATTCAACATAGTGTTGGAAGTTCTGGCCAGGGCAATTAGGCAAGAGAAGGAAATCAAGGGTATTCAATTAGGAAAAAAAGAAGTCAAATTGTCCCTGTTTGCAGATGACGTGATAGTATATCTAGAAAACCCCATTGTCTCAGCCCAAAATCTCCTTAAACTGATAAGCAACTTCAGCAAAGTCTCAGGATACAAAATCAATGGACAAAAATCACAAGCATTCTTATACATCAATAACAGACAAACAGAGAGCCAAATCATGAGTGAACTCCCATTCACAATTGCTTCAAAGAGAATAAAATACCTAGGAATCCAACTTCCAAGGGATGTGAAGGACCTCTTCAAGGAGAAAACTACAAACCACTGCTCAAGGAAATAAAAGAGGATACAAACAAATGGAAGAACATTCCATGCTCATGGGTAGGAAGAATCAATATCATGAAAATGGCCTTCCTTCCCAAGGTAATTTACAGATTCAATGCCATCCCCATCAAGTTACCAATGACTTTCTTCACAGAATTGGAAAAAACTACTTTAAAGTTCATATGGAACCAAAAAAGAGCCCGCATCACCAAGTCAATCCTAAGCCAAAAGAACAAAGCTGGAGGCATCACGCTACCTGACTTCAAACTATACTACAAGGCTACAGTAACCAAAACAGCATGGTACTGGTACCAAACAGAGATATAGATCAATGGAACAGAACAGAGCCGTCAGAAATAATGCCACATATCTACAACAATCTGATCTTTGACAAACTTGACAAAAACAAGAAATGGAGCAAGGATTCCCTATTTAATAAATGGTGCTGGGAAAACTGGCTAGCCACATGTAGAAAGCTGAAACTGGATCCCTTCCTTACACCTTATACAAAAATCAACTCAAGATGGATTAAAGACTTAAACGTTAGACCTAAAACCATAAAAACCCTAGAAGAAAACCTAGGCAATACCATTCAGGACATAGGCATGGGCAAGGACTTCATGTCTAAAACACCAAAAGCAATGGCAACAAAAGCCAAAATTGACAAATGGGATCTAATTAAACTAAAGAGCTTCTGCACAGCAAAGGAAACTACCATCAGAGTGAACAGGCAACCTACACAATGGGAGAAAATTTTCGCAACCTACTCATCTGACAAAGGGCTAATATCCAGAATCTACAATGAACTCCAACAAATTTACAAGAAAACACCAAACAACCCCATCAAAAAGTGGGCGAAGGACATGAACAGACACTCCTCCAAAGAAGACATTTATGCAGCCAAAAAACACATGAAAAAATGCTCACCATCACTGGCCATCAGAGAAATGCAAATCAAAACCACAATGAGATACCATCTCACACCAGTTAGAATGGCAATCATTAAAAAGTCAGGAAACAACAGGTGCTGGAGAGGATGTGGAGAAATAGGAACACTTTTACACTGTTGGTGGGACTGTAAACTAGTTCAACCTTTGTGGAAGTCACTGTGGCGATTCCTCAGGGATCTAGAACTAGAAATTCCATTTGACCCAGCCATCCCATTACTGGGTATATACCCAAAGGACTATAAATCATGCTGCTATAAAGACACATGCACACGTATGTTTATTGCGGCATTATACACAATAGCAAAGACTTGGAACCAACCCAAATGTCCAACAATGATAGACTGGATTAAGAAAATGTGGCACATATACACCATGGAATACTAGGCAGCCATAAAAAATGATGAGTTCATATCCTTTGTAGGGACATGGATGAAATTGGAAATCATCGTTCTCAGTAAACTATCGCAAGAACAAAAAACCAAACACCACATCTTCTCACTCATAGGTGGGAATTGAACAATGAGAACACGTGGACACAAGAAGGGGAACATCACACTTCGGGGACTGTTGTGGGGTGGGGGGAGGGGCGAGGGACAGCATTGGGAGATATACCTAATGCTAGATGACGAGTTGGTGGGTGCAGCGCACCAGCATGGCACATGTATACACATGTAGCTTACCTGCACGTTGCGCACATGTACCATAGAGCCTAAAGTATAATAATAATAATAATAATAATCATAATCATAATGATAAAAAGAAAAAAAATTAAAAAAAAAAGAAAGGGATAAATTCCTCGACACATACACTCTCCCATGACTAAACCAGGAAGAAGTTGAATCTCTGAATAGACTAATAACAGGAGCTGAAATTGTGGCAATAATCAATAGCTTACCAACCAAAAAGAGTCCAGGATCAGATGGGTTCACAGCCGAATTCTACCAGAGGTCCAAGGAGGAACTGGAACCATTACTTCAGAAACTATTCCAATCAATAGAAAAAGAGGGATTCCTTCCTAACTCATTTTATGAGGCCAGCATCATGCTGATACCAAAGCTGGGCAGAGACACAATCAAAAAAGAGAATTTTAGACCAATATCCTTGATGAATATTGATGCAAAAATCCTCAATAAATTACTGGGAAACCGAATCCAGCAGCACATCAGACAGCTTATCCACCATGATCAACTGGGCTTCATCCCTGGGATGCAAGTCTGGTTCAATATACGCAAATCAATAAATGTAATCCAGCATATAAACAGAACCAAAGTCAAAAACCACATGATTATCTCAATACGTGAAGAAAAGGCCTTTGACAAAATTCAACAACCCTTCATGCTAAAAACTCTCAATAAATTGGGTATTGATGGGTCGTATCTCAAAATAATAAGAGCTATTTATGACAAACCCACAGCCAATATCATACTGAATGGGCAAAAACTGGAAGCATTCACTTTGAAAACTGGCACAAGACAGGGATGCCCTCTCTCACCACTTGTATTCAACATAGTGTTGGAAGTTCTGGCCAGGGCAATTAGGCAAGAGAAGGAAATCAAGGGTATTCAATTAGGAAAAAAAGAAGTCAAATTGTCCCTGTTTGCAGATGACGTGATAGTATATCTAGAAAACCCCATTGTCTCAGCCCAAAATCTCCTTAAACTGATAAGCAACTTCAGCAAAGTCTCAGGATACAAAATCAATGGACAAAAATCACAAGCATTCTTATACATCAATAACAGACAAACAGAGAGCCAAATCATGAGTGAACTCCCATTCACAATTGCTTCAAAGAGAATAAAATACCTAGGAATCCAACTTCCAAGGGATGTGAAGGACCTCTTCAAGGAGAAAACTACAAACCACTGCTCAAGGAAATAAAAGAGGATACAAACAAATGGAAGAACATTCCATGCTCATGGGTAGGAAGAATCAATATCATGAAAATGGCCATCCTTCCCAAGGTAATTTACAGATTCAATGCCCTCCCCATCAAGTTACCAATGACTTTCTGCACAGAATTGGAAAAAACTACTTTAAAGTTCATATGGAACCAAAAAAGAGCCCGCATCACCAAGTCAATCCTAAGCCAAAAGAACAAAGCTGGAGGCATCACGCTACCTGACTTCAAACTATACTACAAGGCTACAGTAACCAAAACAGCATGGTACTGGTACCAAACAGAGATATAGATCAATGGAACAGAACAGAGCCGTCAGAAATAATGCCACATATCTACAACAATCTGATCTTTGACAAACTTGACAAAAACAAGAAATGGAGAAAGGATTCCCTATTTAATAAATGGTGCTGGGAAAACTGGCTAGCCACATGTAGAAAGCTGAAACTGGATCCCTTCCTTACACCTTATACAAAAATCAACTCAAGATGGATTAAAGACTTAAACGTTAGACCTAAAACCATAAAAACCCTAGAAGAAAACCTAGGCAATACCATTCAGGACATAGGCATGGGCAAGGACTTCATGTCTAAAACACCAAAAGCAATGGCAACAAAAGCCAAAATTGACAAATGGGATCTAATTAAACTAAAGAGCTTCTGCACAGCAAAGGAAACTACCATCAGAGTGAACAGGCAACCTACACAATGGGAGAAAATTTTCGCAACCTACTCATCTGACAAAGGGCTAATATCCAGAATCTACAATGAACTCCAACAAATTTACAAGAAAACACCAAACAACCCCATCAAAAAGTGGGCGAAGGACATGAACAGACACTCCTCCAAAGAAGACATTTATGCAGCCAAAAAACACATGAAAAAATGCTCACCATCACTGGCCATCAGAGAAATGCAAATCAAAACCACAATGAGATACCATCTCACACCAGTTAGAATGGCAATCATTAAAAAGTCAGGAAACAACAGGTGCTGGAGAGGATGTGGAGAAATAGGAACACTTTTACACTGTTGGTGGGACTGTAAACTAGTTCAACCTTTGTGGAAGTCACTGTGGCGATTCCTCAGGGATCTAGAACTAGAAATTCCATTTGACCCAGCCATCCCATTACTGGGTATATACCCAAAGGACTATAAATCATGCTGCTATAAAGACACATGCACACGTATGTTTATTGCCCGCATTATACACAATAGCAAAGACTTGGAACCAACCCAAATGTCCAACAATGATAGACTGGATTAAGAAAATGTGGCACATATACACCATGGAATACTAGGCAGCCATAAAAAATGATGAGTTCATATCCTTTGTAGGGACATGGATGAAATTGGAAATCATCGTTCTCAGTAAACTATCGCAAGAACAAAAAACCAAACACCACATCTTCTCACTCATAGGTGGGAATTGAACAATGAGAACACGTGGACACAAGAAGGGGAACATCACACTTCGGGGACTGTTGTGGGGTGGGGGGAGGGGCGAGGGACAGCATTGGGAGATATACCTAATGCTAGATGACGAGTTGGTGGGTGCAGCGCACCAGCATGGCACATGTATACACATGTAGCTTACCTGCACGTTGCGCACATGTACCATAGAGCCTAAAGTATAATAATAATAATAATAATAATAATAATCACAATGATAAAAAGAAAAAAAATTAAAAAAAAAAGAAAGGGATAAATTCCTCGACACATACACTCTCCCATGACTAAACCAGGAAGAAGTTGAATCTCTGAATAGACTAATAACAGGAGCTGAAATTGTGGCAATAATCAATAGCTTACCAACCAAAAAGAGTCCAGGATCAGATGGGTTCACAGCCGAATTCTACCAGAGGTCCAAGGAGGAACTGGAACCATTACTTCAGAAACTATTCCAATCAATAAAAAAGAGGGATTCCTTCCTAACTCATTTTATGAGGCCAGCATCATGCTGATACCAAAGCTGGGCAGAGACACAATCAAAAAAGAGAATTTTAGACCAATATCCTTGATGAATATTGATGCAAAAATCCTCAATAAATTACTGGCAAACCGAATCCAGCAGCACATCAGACAGCTTATCCACCATGATCAACTGGGCTTCATCCCTGGGATGCAAGTCTGGTTCAATATACGCAAATCAATAAATGTAATCCAGCATATAAACAGAACCAAAGTCAAAAACCACATGATTATCTCAATACGTGAAGAAAAGGCCTTTGACAAAATTCAACAACCCTTCATGCTAAAAACTCTCAATAAATTGGGTATTGATGGGTCGTATCTCAAAATAATAAGAGCTACTTATGACAAACCCACAGCCAATATCATACTGAATGGGCAAAAACTGGAAGCATTCACTTTGAAAACTGGCACAAGACAGGGATGCCCTCTCTCACCACTTGCATTCAACATAGTGTTGGAAGTTTTGGCCAGGGCAATTAGGCAAGAGAAGGAAATCAAGGGTATTCAATTAGGAAAAAAAGAAGTCAAATTGTCCCTGTTTGCAGATGACGTGATAGTATATCTAGAAAACCCCATTGTCTCAGCCCAAAATCTCCTTAAGCTGATAAGCAACTTCAGCAAAGTCTCAGGATACAAAATCAATGGACAAAAATCACAAGCATTCTTATACATCAATAACAGACAAACAGAGAGCCAAATCATGAGTGAACTCCCATTCACAATTGCTTCAAAGAGAATAAAATACCTAGGAATCCAACTTCCAAGGGATGTGAAGGACCTCTTCAAGGAGAAAACTACAAACCACTGCTCAAGGAAATAAAAGAGGATACAAACAAATGGAAGAACATTCCATGCTCATGGGTAGGAAGAATCAATATCATGAAAATGGCCATCCTTCCCAAGGTAATTTACAGATTCAATGCCATCCCCATCAAGTTACCAATGACTTTCTTCACAGAATTGGAAAAAACTACTTTAAAGCTCATATGGAACCAAAAAAGAGCCCGCATCACCAAGTCAATCCTAAGCCAAAAGAACAAAGCTGGAGGCATCACGCTACCTGACTTCAAACTATACTACAAGGCTACAGTAACGAAAACAGCATGGTACTGGTACCAAACAGAGATATAGATCAATGGAACAGAACAGAGCCGTCAGAAATAATGCCACATATCTACAACAATCTGATCTTTGACAAACTTGACAAAAACAAGAAATGGAGAAAGGATTCCCTATTTAATAAATGGTGCTGGGAAAACTGGCTAGCCACATGTAGAAAGCTGAAACTGGATCCCTTCCTTACACCTTATACAAAAATCAACTCAAGATGGATTAAAGACTTAAACGTTAGACCTAAAACCATAAAAACCCTAGAAGAAAACCTAGGCAATACCATTCAGGACATAGGCATGGGCAAGGACTTCATGTCTAAAACACCAAAAGCAATGGCAACAAAAGCCAAAATTGACAAATGGGATCTAATTAAACTAAAGAGCTTCTGCACAGCAAAGGAAACTACCATCAGAGTGAACAGGCAACCTACACAATGGGAGAAAATTTTCGCAACCTACTCATCTGACAAAGGGCTAATATCCAGAAACTACAATGAACTCCAACAAATTTACAAGAAAACACCAAACAACCCCATCAAAAAGTGGGCGAAGGACATGAACAGACACTCCTCCAAAGAAGACATTTATGCAGCCAAAAAACACATGAAAAAATGCTCACCATCACTGGCCATCAGAGAAATGCAAATCAAAACCACAATGAGATACCATCTCACACCAGTTAGAATGGCAATCATTAAAAAGTCAGGAAACAACAGGTGCTGGAGAGGATGTGGAGAAATAGGAACACTTTTACACTGTTGGTGGGACTGTAAACTAGTTCAACCTTTGTGGAAGTCACTGTGGCGATTCCTCAGGGATCTAGAACTAGAAATTCCATTTGACCCAGCCATCCCATTACTGGGTATATACCCAAAGGACTATAAATCATGCTGCTATAAAGACACATGCACACGTATGTTTATTGCGGCATTATACACAATAGCAAAGACTTGGAACCAACCCAAATGTCCAACAATGATAGACTTTTTTAAGAAAATGTGGCACATATACACCATGGAATACTAGGCAGCCATAAAAAATGATGAGTTCATATCCTTTGTAGGGACATGGATGAAATTGGAAATCATCGTTCTCAGTAAACTATCGCAAGAACAAAAAACCAAACACCACATCTTCTCACTCATAGGTGGGAATTGAACAATGAGAACACGTGGACACAAGAAGGGGAACATCACACTTCGGGGACTGTTGTGGGGTGGGGGGAGGGGCGAGGGACAGCATTGGGAGAT
Source organism: Pongo abelii (assembly GCF_028885655.2). NCBI lineage: Eukaryota > Metazoa > Chordata > Mammalia > Primates > Hominidae > Pongo > Pongo abelii. Next base: position 5,028,441 of record NC_071997.2, read on the forward strand.
ATACCTAATGCTAGATGACGAGTTGGTGGGTGCAGCGCACCAGCATGGCACATGTATACACATGTAGCTTACCTGCACGTTGCGCACATGTACCATAGAGCCTAAAGTATAATAATAATAATAATAATAATAATAATCATAATGATAAAAAGAAAAAAAATTAAAAAAAAAAGAAAGGGATAAATTCCTCGACACATACACTCTCCCATGACTAAACCAGGAAGAAGTTGAATCTCTGAATAGACTAATAACAGGAGCTGAAATTGTGGCAATAATCAATAGCTTACCAACCAAAAGGAGTCCAGGATCAGATGGGTTCACAGCCGAATTCTACCAGAGGTCCAAGGAGGAACTGGAACCATTACTTCAGAAACTATTCCAATCAATAGAAAAAGAGGGATTCCTTCCTAACTCATTTTATGAGGCCAGCATCATGCTGATACCAAAGCTGGGCAGAGACACAATCAAAAAAGAGAATTTTAGACCAATATCCTTGATGAATATTGATGCAAAAATCCTCAATAAATTACTGGCAAACCGAATCCAGCAGCACATCAGACAGCTTATCCACCATGATCAACTGGGCTTCATCCCTGGGATGCAAGTCTGGTTCAATATACGCAAATCAATAAATGTAATCCAGCATATAAACAGAACCAAAGTCAAAAACCACATGATTATCTCAATACGTGAAGAAAAGGCCTTTGACAAAATTCAACAACCCTTCATGCTAAAAACTCTCAATAAATTGGGTATTGATGGGTCGTATCTCAAAATAATAAGAGCTATTTATGACAAACCCACAGCCAATATCATACTGAATGGGCAAAAACTGGAAGCATTCACTTTGAAAACTGGCACAAGACAGGGATGCCCTCTCTCACCACTTGTATTCAACATAGTGTTGGAAGTTCTGGCCAGGGCAATTAGGCAAGAGAAGGAAATCAAGGGTATTCAATTAGGAAAAAAAGAAGTCAAATTGTCCCTGTTTGCAGATGACGTGATAGTATATCTAGAAAACCCCATTGTCTCAGCCCAAAATCTCCTTAAGCTGATAAGAAACTTCAGCAAAGTCTCAGGATACAAAATCAATGGACAAAAATCACAAGCATTCTTATACATCAATAACAGACAAACAGAGAGCCAAATCATGAGTGAACTCCCATTCACAATTGCTTCAAAGAGAATAAAATACCTAGGAATCCAACTTACAAGGGATGTGAAGGACCTCTTCAAGGAGAAAACTACAAACCACTGCTCAAGGAAATAAAAGAGGATACAAACAAATGGAAGAACATTCCATGCTCATGGGTAGGAAGAATCAATATCATGAAAATGGCCATCCTTCCCAAGGTAATTTACAGATTCAATGCCATCCCCATCAAGTTACCAATGACTTTCTTCACAGAATTGGAAAAAACTACTTTAAAGTTCATATGGAACCAAAAAAGAGCCCGCATCACCAAGTCAATCCTAAGCCAAAAGAACAAAGCTGGAGGCATCACGCTACCTGACTTCAAACTATACTACAAGGCTACAGTAACCAAAACAGCATGGTACTGGTACCAAACAGAGATATAGATCAATGGAACAGAACAGAGCCGTCAGAAATAATGCCACATATCTACAACAATCTGATCTTTGACAAACTTGACAAAAACAAGAAATGGAGAAAGGATTCCCTATATAATAAATGGTGCTGGGAAAACTGGCTAGCCACATGTAGAAAGCTGAAACTGGATCCCTTCCTTACACCTTATACAAAAATCAACTCAAGATGGATTAAAGACTTAAACGTTAGACCTAAAACCATAAAAACCCTAGAAGAAAACCTAGGCAATACCATTCAGGACATAGGCATGGGCAAGGACTTCATGTCTAAAACACCAAAAGCAATGGCAACAAAAGCCAAAATTGACAAATGGGATCTAATTAAACTAAAGAGCTTCTGCACAGCAAAGGAAACTACCATCAGAGTGAACAGGCAACCTACACAATGGGAGAAAATTTTCGCAACCTACTCATCTGACAAAGGGCTAATATCCAGAATCTACAATGAACTCCAACAAATTTACAAGAAAACACCAAACAACCCCATCAAAAAGTGGGCGAAGGACATGAACAGACACTCCTCCAAAGAAGACATTTATGCAGCCAAAAAACACATGAAAAAATGCTCACCATCACTGGCCATCAGAGAAATGCAAATCAAAACCACAATGAGATACCATCTCACACCAGTTAGAATGGCAATCATTAAAAAGTCAGGAAACAACAGGTGCTGGAGAGGATGTGGAGAAATAGGAACACTTTTACACTGTTGGTGGGACTGTAAACTAGTTCAACCTTTGTGGAAGTCACTGTGGCGATTCCTCAGGGATCTAGAACTAGAAATTCCATTTGACCCAGCCATCCCATTACTGGGTATATACCCAAAGGACTATAAATCATGCTGCTATAAAGACACATGCACACGTATGTTTATTGCGGCATTATACACAATAGCAAAGACTTGGAACCAACCCAAATGTCCAACAATGATAGACTGGATTAAGAAAATGTGGCACATATACACCATGGAATACTAGGCAGCCATAAAAAATGATGAGTTCATATCCTTTGTAGGGACATGGATGAAATTGGAAATCATCGTTCTCAGTAAACTATCGCAAGAACAAAAAACCAAACACCACATCTTCTCACTCATAGGTGGGAATTGAACAATGAGAACACGTGGACACAAGAAGGGGAACATCACACTTCGGGGACTGTTGTGGGGTGGGGGGAGGGGCGAGGGACAGCATTGGGAGATATACCTAATGCTAGATGACGAGTTGGTGGGTGCAGCGCACCAGCATGGCACATGTATACACATGTAGCTTACCTGCACGTTGCGCACATGTACCATAGAGCCTAAAGTATAATAATAATAATAATAATAATAATAATAATCACAATGATAAAAAGAAAAAAAATTAAAAAAAAAAGAAAGGGATAAATTCCTCGACACATACACTCTCCCATGACTAAACCAGGAAGAAGTTGAATCTCTGAATAGACTAATAACAGGAGCTGAAATTGTGGCAATAATCAATAGCTTACCAACCAAAAAGAGTCCAGGATCAGATGGGTTCACAGCCGAATTCTACCAGAGGTCCAAGGAGGAACTGGAACCATTACTTCAGAAACTATTCCAATCAATAAAAAAGAGGGATTCCTTCCTAACTCATTTTATGAGGCCAGCATCATGCTGATACCAAAGCTGGGCAGAGACACAATCAAAAAAGAGAATTTTAGACCAATATCCTTGATGAATATTGATGCAAAAATCCTCAATAAATTACTGGCAAACCGAATCCAGCAGCACATCAGACAGCTTATCCACCATGATCAACTGGGCTTCATCCCTGGGATGCAAGTCTGGTTCAATATACGCAAATCAATAAATGTAATCCAGCATATAAACAGAACCAAAGTCAAAAACCACATGATTATCTCAATACGTGAAGAAAAGGCCTTTGACAAAATTCAACAACCCTTCATGCTAAAAACTCTCAATAAATTGGGTATTGATGGGTCGTATCTCAAAATAATAAGAGCTATTTATGACAAACCCACAGCCAATATCATACTGAATGGGCAAAAACTGGAAGCATTCACTTTGAAAACTGGCACAAGACAGGGATGCCCTCTCTCACCACTTGTATTCAACATAGTGTTGGAAGTTCTGGCCAGGGCAATTAGGCAAGAGAAGGAAATCAAGGGTATTCAATCAGGAAAAAAAGAAGTCAAATTGTCCCTGTTTGCAGATGACGTGATAGTATATCTAGAAAACCCCATTGTCTCAGCCCAAAATCTCCTTAAGCTGATAAGCAACTTCAGCAAAGTCTCAGGATACAAAATCAATGGACAAAAATCACAAGCATTCTTATACATCAATAACAGACAAACAGAGAGCCAAATCATGAGTGAACTCCCATTCACAATTGCTTCAAAGAGAATAAAATACCTAGGAATCCAACTTCCAAGGGATGTGAAGGACCTCTTCAAGGAGAAAACTACAAACCACTGCTCAAGGAAATAAAAGAGGATACAAACAAATGGAAGAACATTCCATGCTCATGGGTAGGAAGAATCAATATCATGAAAATGGCCATCCTTCCCAAGGTAATTTACAGATTCAATGCCATCCCCATCAAGTTACCAATGACTTTCTTCACAGAATTGGAAAAAACTACTTTAAAGTTCATATGGAACCAAAAAAGAGCCCGCATCACCAAGTCAATCCTAAGCCAAAAGAACAAAGCTGGAGGCATCACGCTACCTGACTTCAAACTATACTACAAGGCTACAGTAACCAAAACAGCATGGTACTGGTACCAAACAGAGATATAGATCAATGGAACAGAACAGAGCCGTCAGAAATAATGCCACATATCTACAACAATCTGATCTTTGACAAACTTGACAAAAACAAGAAATGGAGAAAGGATTCCCTATTTAATAAATGGTGCTGGGAAAACTGGCTAGCCACATGTAGAAAGCTGAAACTGGATCCCTTCCTTACACCTTATACAAAAATCAACTCAAGATGGATTAAAGACTTAAACGTTAGACCTAAAACCATAAAAACCCTAGAAGAAAACCTAGGCAATACCATTCAGGACATAGGCATGGGCAAGGACTTCATGTCTAAAACACCAAAAGCAATGGCAACAAAAGCCAAAATTGACAAATGGTATCTAATTAAACTAAAGAGCTTCTGCACAGCAAAGGAAACTACCATCAGAGTGAACAGGCAACCTACACAATGGGAGAAAATTTTCGCAACCTACTCATCTGACAAAGGGCTAATATCCAGAATCTACAATGAACTCCAACAAATTTACAAGAAAACACCAAACAACCCCATCAAAAAGTGGGCGAAGGACATGAACAGACACTCCTCCAAAGAAGACATTTATGCAGCCAAAAAACACATGAAAAAATGCTCACCATCACTGGCCATCAGAGAAATGCAAATCAAAACCACAATGAGATACCATCTCACACCAGTTAGAATGGCAATCATTAAAAAGTCAGGAAACAACAGGTGCTGGAGAGGATGTGGAGAAATAGGAACACTTTTACACTGTTGGTGGGACTGTAAACTAGTTCAACCTTTGTGGAAGTCACTGTGGCGATTCCTCAGGGATCTAGAACTAGAAATTCCATTTGACCCAGCCATCCCATTACTGGGTATATACCCAAAGGACTATAAATCATGCTGCTATAAAGACACATGCACACGTATGTTTATTGCGGCATTATACACAATAGCAAAGACTTGGAACCAACCCAAATGTCCAACAATGATAGACTGGATTAAGAAAATGTGGCACATATACACCATGGAATACTAGGCAGCCATAAAAAATGATGAGTTCATATCCTTTGTAGGGACATGGATGAAATTGGAAATCATCGTTCTCAGTAAACTATCGCAAGAACAAAAAACCAAACACCACATCTTCTCACTCATAGGTGGGAATTGAACAATGAGAACACGTGGACACAAGAAGGGGAACATCACACTTCGGGGACTGTTGTGGGGTGGGGGGAGGGGCGAGGGACAGCATTGGGAGATATACCTAATGCTAGATGACGAGTTGGTGGGTGCAGCGCACCAGCATGGCACATGTATACACATGTAGCTTACCTGCACGTTGCGCACATGTACCATAGAGCCTAAAGTATAATAATAATAATAATAATAACAATAATAATCACAATGATAAAAAGAAAAAAAATTAAAAAAAAAAGAAAGGGATAAATTCCTCGACACATACACTCTCCCATGACTAAACCAGGAAGAAGTTGAATCTCTGAATAGACTAATAACAGGAGCTGAAATTGTGGCAATAATCAATAGCTTACCAACCAAAAAGAGTCCAGGATCAGATGGGTTCACAGCCGAATTCTACCAGAGGTCCAAGGAGGAACTGGAACCATTACTTCAGAAACTATTCCAATCAATAAAAAAGAGGGATTCCTTCCTAACTCATTTTATGAGGCCAGCATCATGCTGATACCAAAGCTGGGCAGAGACACAATCAAAAAAGAGAATTTTAGACCAATATCCTTGATGAATATTGATGCAAAAATCCTCAATAAATTACTGGCAAACCGAATCCAGCAGCACATCAGACAGCTTATCCACCATGATCAACTGGGCTTCATCCCTGGGATGCAAGTCTGGTTCAATATACGCAAATCAATAAATGTAATCCAGCATATAAACAGAACCAAAGTCAAAAACCACATGATTATCTCAATACGTGAAGAAAAGGCCTTTGACAAAATTCAACAACCCTTCATGCTAAAAACTCTCAATAAATTGGGTATTGATGGGTCGTATCTCAAAATAATAAGAGCTATTTATGACAAACCCACAGCCAATATCATACTGAATGGGCAAAAACTGGAAGCATTCACTTTGAAAACTGGCACAAGACAGGGATGCCCTCTCTCACCACTTGTATTCAACATAGTGTTGGAAGTTCTGGCCAGGGCAATTAGGCAAGAGAAGGAAATCAAGGGTATTCAATTAGGAAAAAAAGAAGTCAAATTGTCCCTGTTTGCAGATGACGTGATAGTATATCTAGAAAACCCCATTGTCTCAGCCCAAAATCTCCTTAAGCTGATAAGCAACTTCAGCAAAGTCTCAGGATACAAAATCAATGGACAAAAATCACAAGCATTCTTATACATCAATAACAGACAAACAGAGAGCCAAATCATGAGTGAACTCCCATTCACAATTGCTTCAAAGAGAATAAAATACCTAGGAATCCAACTTCCAAGGGATGTGAAGGACCTCTTCAAGGAGAAAACTACAAACCACTGCTCAAGGAAATAAAAGAGGATACAAACAAATGGAAGAACATTCCATGCTCATGGGTAGGAAGAATCAATATCATCAAAATGGCCATCCTTCCCAAGGTAATTTACAGATTCAATGCCATCCCCATCAAGTTACCAATGACTTTCTTCACAGAATTGGAAAAAACTACTTTAAAGTTCATATGGAACCAAAAAAGAGCCCGCATCACCAAGTCAATCCTAAGCCAAAAGAACAAAGCTGGAGGCATCACGCTACCTGACTTCAAACTATACTACAAGGCTACAGTAACCAAAACAGCATGGTACTGGTACCAAACAGAGATCTAGATCAATGGAACAGAACAGAGCCGTCAGAAATAATGCCACATATCTACAACAATCTGATCTTTGACAAACTTGACAAAAACAAGAAATGGAGAAAGGATTCCCTATTTAATAAATGGTGCTGGGAAAACTGGCTAGCCACATGTAGAAAGCTGAAACTGGATCCCTTCCTTACACCTTATACAAAAATCAACTCAAGATGGATTAAAGACTTAAACGTTAGACCTAAAACCATAAAAACCCTAGAAGAAAACCTAGGCAATACCATTCAGGACATAGGCATGGGCAAGGACTTCATGTCTAAAACACCAAAAGCAATGGCAACAAAAGCCAAAATTGACAAATGGGATCTAATTAAACTAAAGAGCTTCTGCACAGCAAAGGAAACTACCATCAGAGTGAACAGGCAACCTACACAATGGGAGAAAATTTTCGCAACCTACTCATCTGACAAAGGGCTAATATCCAGAATCTACAATGAACTCCAACAAATTTACAAGAAAACACCAAACAACCCCATCAAAAAGTGGGCGAAGGACATGAACAGACACTCCTCCAAAGAAGACATTTATGCAGCTAAAAAACACATGAAAAAATGCTCACCATCACTGGCCATCAGAGAAATGCAAATCAAAACCACAATGAGATACCATCTCACACCAGTTAGAATGGCAATCATTAAAAAGTCAGGAAACAACAGGTGCTGGAGAGGATGTGGAGAAATAGGAACACTTTTACACTGTTGGTGGGACTGTAAACTAGTTCAACCTTTGTGGAAGTCACTGTGGCGATTCCTCAGGGATCTAGAACTAGAAATTCCATTTGACCCAGCCATCCCATTACTGGGTATATACCCAAAGGACTATAAATCATGCTGCTATAAAGACACATGCACACGTATGTTTATTGCGGCATTATACACCATAGCAAAGACTTGGAACCAACCCAAATGTCCAACAATGATAGACTGGATTAAGAAAATGTGGCACATATACACCATGGAATACTAGGCAGCCATAAAAAATGATGAGTTCATATCCTTTGTAGGGACATGGATGAAATTGGAAATCATCGTTCTCAGTAAACTATCGCAAGAACAAAAAACCAAACACCACATCTTCTCACTCATAGGTGGGAATTGAACAATGAGAACACGTGGACACAAGAAGGGGAACATCACACTTCGGGGACTGTTGTGGGGTGGGGGGAGGGGCGAGGGACAGCATTGGGAGATATACCTAATGCTAGATGACGAGTTGGTGGGTGCAGCGCACCAGCATGGCACATGTATACACATGTAGCTTACCTGCACGTTGCGCACATGTACCATAGAGCCTAAAGTATAATAATAATAATAATAATAATAATAATAATCACAATGATAAAAAGAAAAAAAATTAAAAAAAAAAGAAAGGGATAAATTCCTCGACACATACACTCTCCCATGACTAAACCAGGAAGAAGTTGAATCTCTGAATAGACTAATAACAGGAGCTGAAATTGTGGCAATAATCAATAGCTTACCAACCAAAAAGAGTCCAGGATCAGATGGGTTCACAGCCGAATTCTACCAGAGGTCCAAGGAGGAACTGGAACCATTACTTCAGAAACTATTCCAATCAATAGAAAAAGAGGGATTCCTTCCTAACTCATTTTATGAGGCCAGCATCATGCTGATACCAAAGCTGGGCAGAGACACAATCAAAAAAGAGAATTTTAGACCAATATCCTTGATGAATATTGATGCAAAAATCCTCAATATATTACTGGCAAACCAAATCCAGCAGCACATCAGACAGCTTATCCACCATGATCAACTGGGCTTCATCCCTGGGATGCAAGTCTGGTTCAATATACGCAAATCAATAAATGTAATCCAGCATATAAACAGAACCAAAGTCAAAAACCACATGATTATCTCAATACGTGAAGAAAAGGCCTTTGACAAAATTCAACAACCCTTCATGCTAAAAACTCTCAATAAATTGGGTATTGATGGGTCGTATCTCAAAATAATAAGAGCTATTTATGACAAACCCACAGCCAATATCATACTGAATGGGCAAAAACTGGAAGCATTCACTTTGAAAACTGGCACAAGACAGGGATGCCCTCTCTCACCACTTGTATTCAACATAGTGTTGGAAGTTCTGGCCAGGGCAATTAGGCAAGAGAAGGAAATCAAGGGTATTCAATTAGGAAAAAAAGAAGTCAAATTGTCCCTGTTTGCAGATGACGTGATAGTATATCTAGAAAACCCCATTGTCTCAGCCCAAAATCTCCTTAAGCTGATAAGCAACTTCAGCAAAGTCTCAGGATACAAAATCAATGGACAAAAATCACAAGCATTCTTATACATCAATAACAGACAAACAGAGAGCCAAATCATGAGTGAACTCCCATTCACAATTGCTTCAAAGAGAATAAAATACCTAGGAATCCAACTTACAAGGGATGTGAAGGACCTCTTCAAGGAGAAAACTACAAACCACTGCTCAAGGAAATAAAAGAGGATACAAACAAATGGAAGAACATTCCATGCTCATGGGTAGGAAGAATCAATATCATGAAAATGGCCATCCTTCCCAAGGTAATTTACAGATTCAATGCCATCCCCATCAAGTTACCAATGACTTTCTTCACAGAATTGGAAAAAACTACTTTAAAGTTCATATGGAACCAAAAAAGAGCCCGCATCACCAAGTCAATCCTAAGCCAAAAGAACAAAGCTGGAGGCATCACGCTACCTGACTTCAAACTATACTACAAGGCTACAGTAACCAAAACAGCATGGTACTGGTACCAAACAGAGATCTAGATCAATGGAACAGAACAGAGCCGTCAGAAATAATGCCACATATCTACAACAATCTGATCTTTGACAAACTTGACAAAAACAAGAAATGGAGAAAGGATTCCCTATTTAATAAATGGTGCTGGGAAAACTGGCTAGCCACATGTAGAAAGCTGAAACTGGATCCCTTCCTTACACCTTATACAAAAATCAACTCAAGATGGATTAAAGACTTAAACGTTAGACCTAAAACCATAAAAACCCTAGAAGAAAACCTAGGCAATACCATTCAGGACATAGGCATGGGCAAGGACTTCATGTCTAAAACACCAAAAGCAATGGCAACAAAAGCCAAAATTGACAAATGGGATCTAATTAAACTAAAGAGCTTCTGCACAGCAAAGGAAACTACCATCAGAGTGAACAGGCAACCTACACAATGGGAGAAAATTTTCGCAACCTACTCATCTGACAAAGGGCTAATATCCAGAATCTACAATGAACTCCAACAAATTTACAAGAAAACACCAAACAACCCCATCAAAAAGTGGGCGAAGGACATGAACAGACACTCCTCCAAAGAAGACATTTATGCAGCCAAAAAACACATGAAAAAATGCTCACCATCACTGGCCATCAGAGAAATGCAAATCAAAACCACAATGAGATACCATCTCACACCAGTTAGAATGGCAATCATTAAAAAGTCAGGAAACAACAGGTGCTGGAGAGGATGTGGAGAAATAGGAACACTTTTACACTGTTGGTGGGACTGTAAACTAGTTCAACCTTTGTGGAAGTCACTGTGGCGATTCCTCAGGGATCTAGAACTAGAAATTCCATTTGACCCAGCCATCCCATTACTGGGTATATACCCAAAGGACTATAAATCATGCTGCTATAAAGACACATGCACACGTATGTTTATTGCGGCATTATACACAATAGCAAAGACTTGGAACCAACCCAAATGTCCAACAATGATAGACTGGATTAAGAAAATGTGGCACATATACACCATGGAATACTAGGCAGCCATAAAAAATGATGAGTTCATATCCTTTGTAGGGACATGGATGAAATTGGAAATCATCGTTCTCAGTAAACTATCGCAAGAACAAAAAACCAAACACCACATCTTCTCACTCATAGGTGGGAATTGAACCATGAGAACACGTGGACACAAGAAGGGGAACATCACACTTCGGGGACTGTTGTGGGGTGGGGGGAGGGGCGAGGGACAGCATTGGGAGATATACCTAATGCTAGATGACGAGTTGGTGGGTGCAGCGCACCAGCATGGCACATGTATACACATGTAGCTTACCTGCACGTTGCGCACATGTACCATAGAGCCTAAAGTATAATAATAATAATAATAATAATAATAATAATAATAATCACAATGATAAAAAGAAAAAAAATTAAAAAAAAAAGAAAGGGATAAATTCCTCGACACATACACTCTCCCATGACTAAACCAGGAAGAAGTTGAATCTCTGAATAGACTAATAACAGGAGCTGAAATTGTGGCAATAATCAATAGCTTGCCAACCAAAAAGAGTCCAGGATCAGATGGGTTCACAGCCGAATTCTACCAGAGGTCCAAGGAGGAACTGGAACCATTACTTCAGAAACTATTCCAATCAATAGAAAAAGAGGGATTCCTTCCTAACTCATTTTATGAGGCCAGCATCATGCTGATACCAAAGCTGGGCAGAGACACAATCAAAAAAGAGAATTTTAGACCAATATCCTTGATGAATATTGATGCAAAAATCCTCAATAAATTACTGGCAAACCGAATCCAGCAGCACATCAGACAGCTTATCCACCATGATCAACTGGGCTTCATCCCTGGGATGCAAGTCTGGTTCAATATACGCAAATCAATAAATGTAATCCAGCATATAAACAGAACCAAAGTCAAAAACCACATGATTATCTCAATACGTGAAGAAAAGGCCTTTGACAAAATTCAACAACCCTTCATGCTAAAAACTCTCAATAAATTGGGTATTGATGGGTCGTATCTCAAAATAATAAGAGCTATTTATGACAAACCCACAGCCAATATCATACTGAATGGGCAAAAACTGGAAGCATTCACTTTGAAAACTGGCACAAGACAGGGATGCCCTCTCTCACCACTTGTATTCAACATAGTGTTGGAAGTTCTGGCCAGGGCAATTAGGCAAGAGAAGGAAATCAAGGGTATTCAATTAGGAAAAAAGAAGTCAAATTGTCCCTGTTTGCAGATGACGTGATAGTATATCTAGAAAACCCCATTGTCTCAGCCCAAAATCTCCTTAAGCTGATAAGCAACTTCAGCAAAGTCTCAGGATACAAAATCAATGGACAAAAATCACAAGCATTCTTATACATCAATAACAGACAAACAGAGAGCCAAATCATGAGTGAACTCCCATTCACAATTGCTTCAAAGAGAATAAAATACCTAGGAATCCAACTTCCAAGGGATGTGAAGGACCTCTTCAAGGAGAAAACTACAAACCACTGCTCAAGGAAATAAAAGAGGATACAAACAAATGGAAGAACATTCCATGCTCATGGGTAGGAAGAATCAATATCATGAAAATGGCCATCCTTCCCAAGGTAATTTACAGATTCAATGCCATCCCCATCAAGTTACCAATGACTTTCTTCACAGAATTGGAAAAAACTACTTTAAAGTTCATATGGAACCAAAAAAGAGCCCGCATCACCAAGTCAATCCTAAGCCAAAAGAACAAAGCTGGAGGCATCACGCTACCTGACTTCAAACTATACTACAAGGCTACAGTAACCAAAACAGCATGGTACTGGTACCAAACAGAGATATAGATCAATGGAACAGAACAGAGCCGTCAGAAATAATGCCACATATCTACAACAATCTGATCTTTGACAAACTTGACAAAAACAAGAAATGGAGCAAGGATTCCCTATTTAATAAATGGTGCTGGGAAAACTGGCTAGCCACATGTAGAAAGCTGAAACTGGATCCCTTCCTTACACCTTATACAAAAATCAACTCAAGATGGATTAAAGACTTAAACGTTAGACCTAAAACCATAAAAACCCTAGAAGAAAACCTAGGCAATACCATTCAGGACATAGGCATGGGCAAGGACTTCATGTCTAAAACACCAAAAGCAATGGCCACAAAAGCCAAAATTGACAAATGGGATCTAATTAAACTAAAGAGCTTCTGCACAGCAAAGGAAACTACCATCAGAGTGAACAGGCAACCTACACAATGGGAGAAAATTTTCGCAACCTACTCATCTGACAAAGGGCTAATATCCAGAATCTACAATGAACTCCAACAAATTTACAAGACAACACCAAACAACCCCATCAAAAAGTGGGCGAAGGACATGAACAGACACTCCTCCAAAGAAGACATTTATGCAGCCAAAAAACACATGAAAAAATGCTCACCATCACTGGCCATCAGAGAAATGCAAATCAAAACCACAATGAGATACCATCTCACAACAGTTAGAATGGCAATCATTAAAAAGTCAGGAAACAACAGGTGCTGGAGAGGATGTGGAGAAATAGGAACACTTTTACACTGTTGGCGGGACTGTAAACTAGTTCAACCTTTGTGGAAGTCACTGTGGCGATTCCTCAGGGATCTAGAACTAGAAATTCCATTTGACCCAGCCATCCCATTACTGGGTATATACCCAAAGGACTATAAATCATGCTGCTATAAAGACACATGCACACGTATGTTTATTGCGGCATTATACACAATAGCAAAGACTTGGAACCAACCCAAATGTCCAACAATGATAGACTGGATTAAGAAAATGTGGCACATATACACCATGGAATACTAGGCAGCCATAAAAAATGATGAGTTCATATCCTTTGTAGGGACATGGATGAAATTGGAAATCATCGTTCTCAGTAAACTATCGCAAGAACAAAAAACCAAACACCACATCTTCTCACTCATAGGTGGGAATTGAACAATGAGAACACGTGGACACAAGAAGGAGAACATCACACTTCGGGGACTGTTGTGGGGTGGGGGGAGGGGCGAGGGACAGCATTGGGAGATATACCTAATGCTAGATGACGAGTTGGTGGGTGCAGCGCACCAGCATGGCACATGTATACACATGTAGCTTACCTGCACGTTGCGCACATGTACCATAGAGCCTAAAGTATAATAATAATAATAATAATAATCATAATCATAATGATAAAAAGAAAAAAAATTAAAAAAAAAAGAAAGGGATAAATTCCTCGACACATACACTCTCCCATGACTAAACCAGGAAGAAGTTGAATCTCTGAATAGACTAATAACAGGAGCTGAAATTGTGGCAATAATCAATAGCTTACCAACCAAAAAGAGTCCAGGATCAGATGGGTTCACAGCCGAATTCTACCAGAGGTCCAAGGAGGAACTGGAACCATTACTTCAGAAACTATTCCAATCAATAGAAAAAGAGGGATTCCTTCCTAACTCATTTTATGAGGCCAGCATCATGCTGATACCAAAGCTGGGCAGAGACACAATCAAAAAAGAGAATTTTAGACCAATATCCTTGATGAATATTGATGCAAAAATCCTCAATAAATTACTGGCAAACCGAATCCAGCAGCACATCAGACAGCTTATCCACCATGATCAACTGGGCTTCATCCCTGGGATGCAAGTCTGGTTCAATATACGCAAATCAATAAATGTAATCCAGCATATAAACAGAACCAAAGTCAAAAACCACATGATTATCTCAATACGTGAAGAAAAGGCCTTTGACAAAATTCAACAACCCTTCATGCTAAAAACTCTCAATAAATTGGGTATTGATGGGTCGTATCTCAAAATAATAAGAGCTATTTATGACAAACCCACAGCCAATATCATACTGAATGGGCAAAAACTGGAAGCATTCACTTTGAAAACTGGCACAAGACAGGGATGCCCTCTCTCACCACTTGTATTCAACATAGTGTTGGAAGTTCTGGCCAGGGCAATTAGGCAAGAGAAGGAAATCAAGGGTATTCAATTAGGAAAAAAAGAAGTCAAATTGTCCCTGTTTGCAGATGACGTGATAGTATATCTAGAAAACCCCATTGTCTCAGCCCAAAATCTCCTTAAACTGATAAGCAACTTCAGCAAAGTCTCAGGATACAAAATCAATGGACAAAAATCACAAGCATTCTTATACATCAATAACAGACAAACAGAGAGCCAAATCATGAGTGAACTCCCATTCACAATTGCTTCAAAGAGAATAAAATACCTAGGAATCCAACTTACAAGGGATGTGAAGGACCTCTTCAAGGAGAAAACTACAAACCACTGCTCAAGGAAATAAAAGAGGATACAAACAAATGGAAGAACATTCCATGCTCATGGGTAGGAAGAATCAATATCATGAAAATGGCCATCCTTCCCAAGGTAATTTACAGATTCAATGCCATCCCCATCAAGTTACCAATGACTTTCTTCACAGAATTGGAAAAAACTACTTTAAAGTTCATATGGAACCAAAAAAGAGCCCGCATCACCAAGTCAATCCTAAGCCAAAAGAACAAAGCTGGAGGCATCACGCTACCTGACTTCAAACTATACTACAAGGCTACAGTAACCAAAACAGCATGGTACTGGTACCAAACAGAGATATAGATCAATGGAACAGAACAGAGCCGTCAGAAATAATGCCACATATCTACAACAATCTGATCTTTGACAAACTTGACAAAAACAAGAAATGGAGAAAGGATTCCCTATTTAATAAATGGTGCTGGGAAAACTGGCTAGCCACATGTAGAAAGCTGAAACTGGATCCCTTCCTTACACCTTATACAAAAATCAACTCAAGATGGATTAAAGACTTAAACGTTAGACCTAAAACCATAAAAACCCTAGAAGAAAACCTAGGCAATACCATTCAGGACATAGGCATGGGCAAGGACTTCATGTCTAAAACACCAAAAGCAATGGCCACAAAAGCCAAAATTGACAAATGGGATCTAATTAAACTAAAGAGCTTCTGCACAGCAAAGGAAACTACCATCAGAGTGAACAGGCAACCTACACAATGGGAGAAAATTTTCGCAACCTACTCATCTGACAAAGGGCTAATATCCAGAATCTACAATGAACTCCAACAAATTTACAAGAAAACACCAAACAACCCCATCAAAAAGTGGGCGAAGGACATGAACAGACACTCCTCCAAAGAAGACATTTATGCAGCCAAAAAACACATGAAAAAATGCTCACCATCACTGGCCATCAGAGAAATGCAAATCAAAACCACAATGAGATACCATCTCACACCAGTTAGAATGGCAATCATTAAAAAGTCAGGAAACAACAGGTGCTGGAGAGGATGTGGAGAAATAGGAACACTTTTACACTGTTGGCGGGACTGTAAACTAGTTCAACCTTTGTGGAAGTCACTGTGGCGATTCCTCAGGGATCTAGAACTAGAAATTCCATTTGACCCAGCCATCCCATTACTGGGTATATACCCAAAGGACTATAAATCATGCTGCTATAAAGACACATGCACACGTATGTTTATTGCGGCATTATACACAATAGCAAAGACTTGGAACCAACCCAAATGTCCAACAATGATAGACTGGATTAAGAAAATGTGGCACATATACACCATGGAATACTAGGCAGCCATAAAAAATGATGAGTTCATATCCTTTGTAGGGACATGGATGAAATTGGAAATCATCGTTCTCAGTAAACTATCGCAAGAACAAAAAACCAAACACCACATCTTCTCACTCATAGGTGGGAATTGAACAATGAGAACACGTGGACACAAGAAGGGGAACATCACACTTCGGGGACTGTTGTGGGGTGGGGGGAGGGGCGAGGGACAGCATTGGGAGATATACCTAATGCTAGATGACGAGTTGGTGGGTGCAGCGCACCAGCATGGCACATGTATACACATGTAGCTTACCTGCACGTTGCGCACATGTACCATAGAGCCTAAAGTATAATAATAATAATAATAATAATCATAATCATAATGATAAAAAGAAAAAAAATTAAAAAAAAAAGAAAGGGATAAATTCCTCGACACATACACTCTCCCATGACTAAACCAGGAAGAAGTTGAATCTCTGAATAGACTAATAACAGGAGCTGAAATTGTGGCAATAATCAATAGCTTACCAACCAAAAAGAGTCCAGGATCAGATGGGTTCACAGCCGAATTCTACCAGAGGTCCAAGGAGGAACTGGAACCATTACTTCAGAAACTATTCCAATCAATAGAAAAAGAGGGATTCCTTCCTAACTCATTTTATGAGGCCAGCATCATGCTGATACCAAAGCTGGGCAGAGACACAATCAAAAAAGAGAATTTTAGACCAATATCCTTGATGAATATTGATGCAAAAATCCTCAATAAATTACTGGCAAACCGAATCCAGCAGCACATCAGACAGCTTATCCACCATGATCAACTGGGCTTCATCCCTGGGATGCAAGTCTGGTTCAATATACGCAAATCAATAAATGTAATCCAGCATATAAACAGAACCAAAGTCAAAAACCACATGATTATCTCAATACGTGAAGAAAAGGCCTTTGACAAAATTCAACAACCCTTCATGCTAAAAACTCTCAATAAATTGGGTATTGATGGGTCGTATCTCAAAATAATAAGAGCTATTTATGACAAACCCACAGCCAATATCATACTGAATGGGCAAAAACTGGAAGCATTCACTTTGAAAACTGGCACAAGACAGGGATGCCCTCTCTCACCACTTGTATTCAACATAGTGTTGGAAGTTCTGGCCAGGGCAATTAGGCAAGAGAAGGAAATCAAGGGTATTCAATTAGGAAAAAAAGAAGTCAAATTGTCCCTGTTTGCAGATGACGTGATAGTATATCTAGAAAACCCCATTGTCTCAGCCCAAAATCTCCTTAAACTGATAAGCAACTTCAGCAAAGTCTCAGGATACAAAATCAATGGACAAAAATCACAAGCATTCTTATACATCAATAACAGACAAACAGAGAGCCAAATCATGAGTGAACTCCCATTCACAATTGCTTCAAAGAGAATAAAATACCTAGGAATCCAACTTACAAGGGATGTGAAGGACCTCTTCAAGGAGAAAACTACAAACCACTGCTCAAGGAAATAAAAGAGGATACAAACAAATGGAAGAACATTCCATGCTCATGGGTAGGAAGAATCAATATCATGAAAATGGCCATCCTTCCCAAGGTAATTTACAGATTCAATGCCATCCCCATCAAGTTACCAATGACTTTCTTCACAGAATTGGAAAAAACTACTTTAAAGTTCATATGGAACCAAAAAAGAGCCCGCATCACCAAGTCAATCCTAAGCCAAAAGAACAAAGCTGGAGGCATCACGCTACCTGACTTCAAACTATACTACAAGGCTACAGTAACCAAAACAGCATGGTACTGGTACCAAACAGAGATATAGATCAATGGAACAGAACAGAGCCGTCAGAAATAATGCCACATATCTACAACAATCTGATCTTTGACAAACTTGACAAAAACAAGAAATGGAGAAAGGATTCCCTATTTAATAAATGGTGCTGGGAAAACTGGCTAGCCACATGTAGAAAGCTGAAACTGGATCCCTTCCTTACACCTTATACAAAAATCAACTCAAGATGGATTAAAGACTTAAACGTTAGACCTAAAACCATAAAAACCCTAGAAGAAAACCTAGGCAATACCATTCAGGACATAGGCATGGGCAAGGACTTCATGTCTAAAACACCAAAAGCAATGGCAACAAAAGCCAAAATTGACAAATGGGATCTAATTAAACTAAAGAGCTTCTGCACAGCAAAGGAAACTACCATCAGAGTGAACAGGCAACCTACACAATGGGAGAAAATTTTCGCAACCTACTCATCTGACAAAGGGCTAATATCCAGAATCTACAATGAACTCCAACAAATTTACAAGAAAACACCAAACAACCCCATCAAAAAGTGGGCGAAGGACATGAACAGACACTCCTCCAAAGAAGACATTTATGCAGCCAAAAAACACATGAAAAAATGCTCACCATCACTGGCCATCAGAGAAATGCAAATCAAAACCACAATGAGATACCATCTCACACCAGTTAGAATGGCAATCATTAAAAAGTCAGGAAACAACAGGTGCTGGAGAGGATGTGGAGAAATAGGAACACTTTTACACTGTTGGTGGGACTGTAAACTAGTTCAACCTTTGTGGAAGTCACTGTGGCGATTCCTCAGGGATCTAGAACTAGAAATTCCATTTGACCCAGCCATCCCATTACTGGGTATATACCCAAAGGACTATAAATCATGCTGCTATAAAGACACATGCACACGTATGTTTATTGCGGCATTATACACAATAGCAAAGACTTGGAACCAACCCAAATGTCCAACAATGATAGACTGGATTAAGAAAATGTGGCACATATACACCATGGAATACTAGGCAGCCATAAAAAATGATGAGTTCATATCCTTTGTAGGGACATGGATGAAATTGGAAATCATCGTTCTCAGTAAACTATCGCAAGAACAAAAA
This sequence comes from Pongo abelii, assembly GCF_028885655.2. Lineage (NCBI taxonomy): Eukaryota > Metazoa > Chordata > Mammalia > Primates > Hominidae > Pongo > Pongo abelii. The sequence goes on from NC_071997.2 coordinate 5,048,009, forward strand.
ACCAAACACCACATCTTCTCACTCATAGGTGGGAATTGAACAATGAGAACACGTGGACACAAGAAGGGGAACATCACACTTCGGGGACTGTTGTGGGGTGGGGGGAGGGGCGAGGGACAGCATTGGGAGATATACCTAATGCTAGATGACGAGTTGGTGGGTGCAGCGCACCAGCATGGCACATGTATACACATGTAGCTTACCTGCACGTTGCGCACATGTACCATAGAGCCTAAAGTATAATAATAATAATAATAATAATCATAATCATAATGATAAAAAGAAAAAAAATTAAAAAAAAAAGAAAGGGATAAATTCCTCGACACATACACTCTCCCATGACTAAACCAGGAAGAAGTTGAATCTCTGAATAGACTAATAACAGGAGCTGAAATTGTGGCAATAATCAATAGCTTACCAACCAAAAAGAGTCCAGGATCAGATGGGTTCACAGCCGAATTCTACCAGAGGTCCAAGGAGGAACTGGAACCATTACTTCAGAAACTATTCCAATCAATAGAAAAAGAGGGATTCCTTCCTAACTCATTTTATGAGGCCAGCATCATGCTGATAACAAAGCTGGGCAGAGACACAATCAAAAAAGAGAATTTTAGACCAATATCCTTGATGAATATTGATGCAAAAATCCTCAATATATTACTGGCAAACCAAATCCAGCAGCACATCAGACAGCTTATCCACCATGATCAACTGGGCTTCATCCCTGGGATGCAAGTCTGGTTCAATATACGCAAATCAATAAATGTAATCCAGCATATAAACAGAACCAAAGTCAAAAACCACATGATTATCTCAATACGTGAAGAAAAGGCCTTTGACAAAATTCAACAACCCTTCATGCTAAAAACTCTCAATAAATTGGGTATTGATGGGTCGTATCTCAAAATAATAAGAGCTATTTATGACAAACCCACAGCCAATATCATACTGAATGGGCAAAAACTGGAAGCATTCACTTTGAAAACTGGCACAAGACAGGGATGCCCTCTCTCACCACTTGTATTCAACATAGTGTTGGAAGTTCTGGCCAGGGCAATTAGGCAAGAGAAGGAAATCAAGGGTATTCAATTAGGAAAAAAAGAAGTCAAATTGTCCCTGTTTGCAGATGACGTGATAGTATATCTAGAAAACCCCATTGTCTCAGCCCAAAATCTCCTTAAGCTGATAAGCAACTTCAGCAAAGTCTCAGGATACAAAATCAATGGACAAAAATCACAAGCATTCTTATACATCAATAACAGACAAACAGAGAGCCAAATCATGAGTGAACTCCCATTCACAATTGCTTCAAAGAGAATAAAATACCTAGGAATCCAACTTCCAAGGGATGTGAAGGACCTCTTCAAGGAGAAAACTACAAACCACTGCTCAAGGAAATAAAAGAGGATACAAACAAATGGAAGAACATTCCATGCTCATGGGTAGGAAGAATCAATATCATGAAAATGGCCATCCTTCCCAAGGTAATTTACAGATTCAATGCCATCCCCATCAAGTTACCAATGACTTTCTTCACAGAATTGGAAAAAACTACTTTAAAGTTCATATGGAACCAAAAAAGAGCCCGCATCACCAAGTCAATCCTAAGCCAAAAGAACAAAGCTGGAGGCATCACGCTACCTGACTTCAAACTATACTACAAGGCTACAGTAACCAAAACAGCATGGTACTGGTACCAAACAGAGATCTAGATCAATGGAACAGAACAGAGCCGTCAGAAATAATGCCACATATCTACAACAATCTGACCTTTGACAAACTTGACAAAAACAAGAAATGGAGAAAGGATTCCCTATTTAATAAATGGTGCTGGGAAAACTGGCTAGCCACATGTAGAAAGCTGAAACTGGATCCCTTCCTTACACCTTATACAAAAATCAACTCAAGATGGATTAAAGACTTAAACGTTAGACCTAAAACCATAAAAACCCTAGAAGAAAACCTAGGCAATACCATTCAGGACATAGGCATGGGCAAGGACTTCATGTCTAAAACACCAAAAGCAATGGCAACAAAAGCCAAAATTGACAAATGGGATCTAATTAAACTAAAGAGCTTCTGCACAGCAAAGGAAACTACCATCAGAGTGAACAGGCAACCTACACAATGGGAGAAAATTTTCGCAACCTACTCATCTGACAAAGGGCTAATATCCAGAATCTACAATGAACTCCAACAAATTTACAAGAAAACACCAAACAACCACATCAAAAAGTGGGCGAAGGACATGAACAGACACTCCTCCAAAGAAGACATTTATGCAGCTAAAAAACACATGAAAAAATGCTCACCATCACTGGCCATCAGAGAAATGCAAATCAAAACCACAATGAGATACCATCTCACACCAGTTAGAATGGCAATCATTAAAAAGTCAGGAAACAACAGGTGCTGGAGAGGATGTGGAGAAATAGGAACACTTTTACACTGTTGGTGGGACTGTAAACTAGTTCAACCTTTGTGGAAGTCACTGTGGCCATTCCTCAGGGATCTAGAACTAGAAATTCCATTTGACCCAGCCATCCCATTACTGGGTATATACCCAAAGGACTATAAATCATGCTGCTATAAAGACACATGCACACGTATGTTTATTGCGGCATTATACACCATAGCAAAGACTTGGAACCAACCCAAATGTCCAACAATGATAGACTGGATTAAGAAAATGTGGCACATATACACCATGGAATACTAGGCAGCCATAAAAAATGATGAGTTCATATCCTTTGTAGGGACATGGATGAAATTGGAAATCATCGTTCTCAGTAAACTATCGCAAGAACAAAAAACCAAACACCACATCTTCTCACTCATAGGTGGGAATTGAACAATGAGAACACGTGGACACAAGAAGGGGAACATCACACTTCGGGGACTGTTGTGGGGTGGGGGGAGGTGCGAGGGACAGCATTGGGAGATATACCTAATGCTAGATGACGAGTTGGTGGGTGCAGCGCACCAGCATGGCACATGTATACACATGTAGCTTACCTGCACGTTGCGCACATGTACCATAGAGCCTAAAGTATAATAATAATAATAATAATAATAATAATAATCACAATGATAAAAAGAAAAAAAATTAAAAAAAAAAGAAAGGGATAAATTCCTCGACACATACACTCTCCCATGACTAAACCAGGAAGAAGTTGAATCTCTGAATAGACTAATAACAGGAGCTGAAATTGTGGCAATAATCAATAGCTTACCAACCAAAAAGAGTCCAGGATCAGATGGGTTCACAGCCGAATTCTACCAGAGGTCCAAGGAGGAACTGGAACCATTACTTCAGAAACTATTCCAATCAATAGAAAAAGAGGGATTCCTTCCTAACTCATTTTATGAGGCCAGCATCATGCTGATACCAAAGCTGGGCAGAGACACAATCAAAAAAGAGAATTTTAGACCAATATCCTTGATGAATATTTATGCAAAAATCCTCAATATATTACTGGCAAACCAAATCCAGCAGCACATCAGACAGCTTATCCACCATGATCAACTGGGCTTCATCCCTGGGATGCAAGTCTGGTTCAATATACGCAAATCAATAAATGTAATCCAGCATATAAACAGAACCAAAGTCAAAAACCACATGATTATCTCAATACGTGAAGAAAAGGCCTTTGACAAAATTCAACAACCCTTCATGCTAAAAACTCTCAATAAATTGGGTATTGATGGTTCGTATCTCAAAATAATAAGAGCTATTTATGACAAACCCACAGCCAATATCATACTGAATGGGCAAAAACTGGAAGCATTCACTTTGAAAACTGGCACAAGACAGGGATGCCCTCTCTCACCACTTGTATTCAACATAGTGTTGGAAGTTCTGGCCAGGGCAATTAGGCAAGAGAAGGAAATCAAGGGTATTCAATTAGGAAAAAAAGAAGTCAAATTGTCCCTGTTTGCAGATGACGTGATAGTATATCTAGAAAACCCCATTGTCTCAGCCCAAAATCTCCTTAAGCTGATAAGCAACTTCAGCAAAGTCTCAGGATACAAAATCAATGGACAAAAATCACAAGCATTCTTATACATCAATAACAGACAAACAGAGAGCCAAATCATGAGTGAACTCCCATTCACAATTGCTTCAAAGAGAATAAAATACCTAGGAATCCAACTTCCAAGGGATGTGAAGGACCTCTTCAAGGAGAAAACTACAAACCACTGCTCAAGGAAATAAAGGAGGATACAAACAAATGGAAGAACATTCCATGCTCATGGGTAGGAAGAATCAATATCATGAAAATGGCCATCCTTCCCAAGGTAATTTACAGATTCAATGCCATCCCCATCAAGTTACCAATGACTTTCTTCACAGAATTGGAAAAAACTACTTTAAAGTTCATATGGAACCAAAAAAGAGCCCGCATCACCAAGTCAATCCTAAGCCAAAAGAACAAAGCTGGAGGCATCACGCTACCTGACTTCAAACTATACTACAAGGCTACAGTAACCAAAACAGCATGGTACTGGTACCAAACAGAGATCTAGATCAATGGAACAGAACAGAGCCGTCAGAAATAATGCCACATATCTACAACAATCTGATCTTTGACAAACTTGACAAAAACAAGAAATGGAGAAAGGATTCCCTATTTAATAAATGGTGCTGGGAAAACTGGCTAGCCACATGTAGAAAGCTGAAACTGGATCCCTTCCTTACACCTTATACAAAAATCAACTCAAGATGGATTAAAGACTTAAACGTTAGACCTAAAACCATAAAAACCCTAGAAGAAAACCTAGGCAATACCATTCAGGACATAGGCATGGGCAAGGACTTCATGTCTAAAACACCAAAAGCAATGGCAACAAAAGCCAAAATTGACAAATGGGATCTAATTAAACTAAAGAGCTTCTGCACAGCAAAGGAAACTACCATCAGAGTGAACAGGCAACCTACACAATGGGAGAAAATTTTCGCAACCTACTCATCTGACAAAGGGCTAATATCCAGAATCTACAATGAACTCCAACAAATTTACAAGAAAACACCAAACAACCACATCAAAAAGTGGGCGAAGGACATGAACAGACACTCCTCCAAAGAAGACATTTATGCAGCTAAAAAACACATGAAAAAATGCTCACCATCACTGGCCATCAGAGAAATGCAAATCAAAACCACAATGAGATACCATCTCACACCAGTTAGAATGGCAATCATTAAAAAGTCAGGAAACAACAGGTGCTGGAGAGGATGTGGAGAAATAGGAACACTTTTACACTGTTGGTGGGACTGTAAACTAGTTCAACCTTTGTGGAAGTCACTGTGGCCATTCCTCAGGGATCTAGAACTAGAAATTCCATTTGACCCAGCCATCCCATTACTGGGTATATACCCAAAGGACTATAAATCATGCTGCTATAAAGACACATGCACACGTATGTTTATTGCGGCATTATACACCATAGCAAAGACTTGGAACCAACCCAAATGTCCAACAATGATAGACTGGATTAAGAAAATGTGGCACATATACACCATGGAATACTAGGCAGCCATAAAAAATGATGAGTTCATATCCTTTGTAGGGACATGGATGAAATTGGAAATCATCGTTCTCAGTAAACTATCGCAAGAACAAAAAACCAAACACCACATCTTCTCACTCATAGGTGGGAATTGAACAATGAGAACACGTGGACACAAGAAGGGGAACATCACACTTCGGGGACTGTTGTGGGGTGGGGGGAGGTGCGAGGGACAGCATTGGGAGATATACCTAATGCTAGATGACGAGTTGGTGGGTGCAGCGCACCAGCATGGCACATGTATACACATGTAGCTTACCTGCACGTTGCGCACATGTACCATAGAGCCTAAAGTATAATAATAATAATAATAATAATAATAATAATCACAATGATAAAAAGAAAAAAAATTAAAAAAAAAAGAAAGGGATAAATTCCTCGACACATACACTCTCCCATGACTAAACCAGGAAGAAGTTGAATCTCTGAATAGACTAATAACAGGAGCTGAAATTGTGGCAATAATCAATAGCTTACCAACCAAAAAGAGTCCAGGATCAGATGGGTTCACAGCCGAATTCTACCAGAGGTCCAAGGAGGAACTGGAACCATTACTTCAGAAACTATTCCAATCAATAGAAAAAGAGGGATTCCTTCCTAACTCATTTTATGAGGCCAGCATCATGCTGATACCAAAGCTGGGCAGAGACACAATCAAAAAAGAGAATTTTAGACCAATATCCTTGATGAATATTTATGCAAAAATCCTCAATATATTACTGGCAAACCAAATCCAGCAGCACATCAGACAGCTTATCCACCATGATCAACTGGGCTTCATCCCTGGGATGCAAGTCTGGTTCAATATACGCAAATCAATAAATGTAATCCAGCATATAAACAGAACCAAAGTCAAAAACCACATGATTATCTCAATACGTGAAGAAAAGGCCTTTGACAAAATTCAACAACCCTTCATGCTAAAAACTCTCAATAAATTGGGTATTGATGGTTCGTATCTCAAAATAATAAGAGCTATTTATGACAAACCCACAGCCAATATCATACTGAATGGGCAAAAACTGGAAGCATTCACTTTGAAAACTGGCACAAGACAGGGATGCCCTCTCTCACCACTTGTATTCAACATAGTGTTGGAAGTTCTGGCCAGGGCAATTAGGCAAGAGAAGGAAATCAAGGGTATTCAATTAGGAAAAAAAGAAGTCAAATTGTCCCTGTTTGCAGATGACGTGATAGTATATCTAGAAAACCCCATTGTCTCAGCCCAAAATCTCCTTAAGCTGATAAGCAACTTCAGCAAAGTCTCAGGATACAAAATCAATGGACAAAAATCACAAGCATTCTTATACATCAATAACAGACAAACAGAGAGCCAAATCATGAGTGAACTCCCATTCACAATTGCTTCAAAGAGAATAAAATACCTAGGAATCCAACTTCCAAGGGATGTGAAGGACCTCTTCAAGGAGAAAACTACAAACCACTGCTCAAGGAAATAAAGGAGGATACAAACAAATGGAAGAACATTCCATGCTCATGGGTAGGAAGAATCAATATCATGAAAATGGCCATCCTTCCCAAGGTAATTTACAGATTCAATGCCATCCCCATCAAGTTACCAATGACTTTCTTCACAGAATTGGAAAAAACTACTTTAAAGTTCATATGGAACCAAAAAAGAGCCCGCATCACCAAGTCAATCCTAAGCCAAAAGAACAAAGCTGGAGGCATCACGCTACCTGACTTCAAACTATACTACAAGGCTACAGTAACCAAAACAGCATGGTACTGGTACCAAACAGAGATCTAGATCAATGGAACAGAACAGAGCCGTCAGAAATAATGCCACATATCTACAACAATCTGATCTTTGACAAACTTGACAAAAACAAGAAATGGAGAAAGGATTCCCTATTTAATAAATGGTGCTGGGAAAACTGGCTAGCCACATGTAGAAAGCTGAAACTGGATCCCTTCCTTACACCTTATACAAAAATCAACTCAAGATGGATTAAAGACTTAAACGTTAGACCTAAAACCATAAAAACCCTAGAAGAAAACCTAGGCAATACCATTCAGGACATAGGCATGGGCAAGGACTTCATGTCTAAAACACCAAAAGCAATGGCAACAAAAGCCAAAATTGACAAATGGGATCTAATTAAACTAAAGAGCTTCTGCACAGCAAAGGAAACTACCATCAGAGTGAACAGGCAACCTACACAATGGGAGAAAATTTTCGCAACCTACTCATCTGACAAAGGGCTAATATCCAGAATCTACAATGAACTCCAACAAATTTACAAGAAAACACCAAACAACCCCATCAAAAAGTGGGCGAAGGACATGAACAGACACTCCTCCAAAGAAGACATTTATGCAGCCAAAAAACACATGAAAAAATGCTCACCATCACTGGCCATCAGAGAAATGCAAATCAAAACCACAATGAGATACCATCTCACACCAGTTAGAATGGCAATCATTAAAAAGTCAGGAAACAACAGGTGCTGGAGAGGATGTGGAGAAATAGGAACACTTTTACACTGTTGGTGGGACTGTAAACTAGTTCAACCTTTGTGGAAGTCACTGTGGCGATTCCTCAGGGATCTAGAACTAGAAATTCCATTTGACCCAGCCATCCCATTACTGGGTATATACCCAAAGGACTATAAATCATGCTGCTATAAAGACACATGCACACGTATGTTTATTGCGGCATTATACACAATAGCAAAGACTTGGAACCAACCCAAATGTCCAACAATGATAGACTGGATTAAGAAAATGTGGCACATATACACCATGGAATACTAGGCAGCCATAAAAAATGATGAGTTCATATCCTTTGTAGGGACATGGATGAAATTGGAAATCATCGTTCTCAGTAAACTATCGCAAGAACAAAAAACCAAACACCACATCTTCTCACTCATAGGTGGGAATTGAACAATGAGAACACGTGGACACAAGAAGGGGAACATCACACTTCGGGGACTGTTGTGGGGTGGGGGGAGGGGCGAGGGACAGCATTGGGAGATATACCTAATGCTAGATGACGAGTTGGTGGGTGCAGCGCACCAGCATGGCACATGTATACACATGTAGCTTACCTGCACGTTGCGCACATGTACCATAGAGCCTAAAGTATAATAATAATAATAATAATAATAATAATAATCACAATGATAAAAAGAAAAAAAATTAAAAAAAAAAGAAAGGGATAAATTCCTCGACACATACACTCTCCCATGACTAAACCAGGAAGAAGTTGAATCTCTGAATAGACTAATAACAGGAGCTGAAATTGTGGCAATAATCAATAGCTTACCAACCAAAAAGAGTCCAGGATCAGATGGGTTCACAGCCGAATTCTACCAGAGGTCCAAGGAGGAACTGGAACCATTACTTCAGAAACTATTCCAATCAATAGAAAAAGAGGGATTCCTTCCTAACTCATTTTATGAGGCCAGCATCATGCTGATACCAAAGCTGGGCAGAGACACAATCCAAAAAGAGAATTTTAGACCAATATCCTTGATGAATATTGATGCAAAAATCCTCAATATATTACTGGCAAACCAAATCCAGCAGCACATCAGACAGCTTATCCACCATGATCAACTGGGCTTCATCCCTGGGATGCAAGTCTGGTTCAATATACGCAAATCAATAAATGTAATCCAGCATATAAACAGAACCAAAGTCAAAAACCACATGATTATCTCAATACGTGAAGAAAAGGCCTTTGACAAAATTCAACAACCCTTCATGCTAAAAACTCTCAATAAATTGGGTATTGATGGGTCGTATCTCAAAATAATAAGAGCTATTTATGACAAACCCACAGCCAATATCATACTGAATGGGCAAAAACTGGAAGCATTCACTTTGAAAACTGGCACAAGACAGGGATGCCCTCTCTCACCACTTGTATTCAACATAGTGTTGGAAGTTCTGGCCAGGGCAATTAGGCAAGAGAAGGAAATCAAGGGTATTCAATTAGGAAAAAAAGAAGTCAAATTGTCCCTGTTTGCAGATGACGTGATAGTATATCTAGAAAACCCCATTGTCTCAGCCCAAAATCTCCTTAAGCTGATAAGCAACTTCAGCAAAGTCTCAGGATACAAAATCAATGGACAAAAATCACAAGCATTCTTATACATCAATAACAGACAAACAGAGAGCCAAATCATGAGTGAACTCCCATTCACAATTGCTTCAAAGAGAATAAAATACCTAGGAATCCAACTTCCAAGGGATGTGAAGGACCTCTTCAAGGAGAAAACTACAAACCACTGCTCAAGGAAATAAAAGAGGATACAAACAAATGGAAGAACATTCCATGCTCATGGGTAGGAAGAATCAATATCATGAAAATGGCCATCCTTCCCAAGGTAATTTACAGATTCAATGCCATCCCCATCAAGTTACCAATGACTTTCTTCACAGAATTGGAAAAAACTACTTTAAAGTTCATATGGAACCAAAAAAGAGCCCGCATCACCAAGTCAATCCTAAGCCAAAAGAACAAAGCTGGAGGCATCACGCTACCTGACTTCAAACTATACTACAAGGCTACAGTAACGAAAACAGCATGGTACTGGTACCAAACAGAGATCTAGATCAATGGAACAGAACAGAGCCGTCAGAAATAATGCCACATATCTACAACAATCTGATCTTTGACAAACTTGACAAAAACAAGAAATGGAGAAAGGATTCCCTATTTAATAAATGGTGCTGGGAAAACTGGCTAGCCACATGTAGAAAGCTGAAACTGGATCCCTTCCTTACACCTTATACAAAAATCAACTCAAGATGGATTAAAGACTTAAACGTTAGACCTAAAACCATAAAAACCCTAGAAGAAAACCTAGGCAATACCATTCAGGACATAGGCATGGGCAAGGACTTCATGTCTAAAACACCAAAAGCAATGGCAACAAAAGCCAAAATTGACAAATGGGATCTAATTAAACTAAAGAGCTTCTGCACAGCAAAGGAAACTACCATCAGAGTGAACAGGCAACCTACACAATGGGAGAAAATTTTCGCAACCTACTCATCTGACAAAGGGCTAATATCCAGAATCTACAATGAACTCCAACAAATTTACAAGAAAACACCAAACAACCCCATCAAAAAGTGGGCGAAGGACATGAACAGACACTCCTCCAAAGAAGACATTTATGCAGCCAAAAAACACATGAAAAAATGCTCACCATCACTGGCCATCAGAGAAATGCAAATCAAAACCACAATGAGATACCATCTCACACCAGTTAGAATGGCAATCATTAAAAAGTCAGGAAACAACAGGTGCTGGAGAGGATGTGGAGAAATAGGAACACTTTTACACTGTTGGTGGGACTGTAAACTAGTTCAACCTTTGTGGAAGTCACTGTGGCGATTCCTCAGGGATCTAGAACTAGAAATTCCATTTGACCCAGCCATCCCATTACTGGGTATATACCCAAAGGACTATAAATCATGCTGCTATAAAGACACATGCACACGTATGTTTATTGCGGCATTATACACAATAGCAAAGACTTGGAACCAACCCAAATGTCCAACAATGATAGACTGGATTAAGAAAATGTGGCACATATACACCATGGAATACTAGGCAGCCATAAAAAATGATGAGTTCATATCCTTTGTAGGGACATGGATGAAATTGGAAATCATCGTTCTCAGTAAACTATCGCAAGAACAAAAAACCAAACACCACATCTTCTCACTCATAGGTGGGAATTGAACAATGAGAACACGTGGACACAAGAAGGGGAACATCACACTTCGGGGACTGTTGTGGGGTGGGGGGAGGGGCGAGGGACAGCATTGGGAGATATACCTAATGCTAGATGACGAGTTGGTGGGTGCAGCGCACCAGCATGGCACATGTATACACATGTAGCTTACCTGCACGTTGCGCACATGTACCATAGAGCCTAAAGTATAATAATAATAATAATAATAATAATAATAATCACAATGATAAAAAGAAAAAAAATTAAAAAAAAAAGAAAGGGATAAATTCCTCGACACATACACTCTCCCATGACTAAACCAGGAAGAAGTTGAATCTCTGAATAGACTAATAACAGGAGCTGAAATTGTGGCAATAATCAATAGCTTACCAACCAAAAAGAGTCCAGGATCAGATGGGTTCACAGCCGAATTCTACCAGAGGTCCAAGGAGGAACTGGAACCATTACTTCAGAAACTATTCCAATCAATAGAAAAAGAGGGATTCCTTCCTAACTCATTTTATGAGGCCAGCATCATGCTGATACCAAAGCTGGGCAGAGACACAATCCAAAAAGAGAATTTTAGACCAATATCCTTGATGAATATTGATGCAAAAATCCTCAATATATTACTGGCAAACCAAATCCAGCAGCACATCAGACAGCTTATCCACCATGATCAACTGGGCTTCATCCCTGGGATGCAAGTCTGGTTCAATATACGCAAATCAATAAATGTAATCCAGCATATAAACAGAACCAAAGTCAAAAACCACATGATTATCTCAATACGTGAAGAAAAGGCCTTTGACAAAATTCAACAACCCTTCATGCTAAAAACTCTCAATAAATTGGGTATTGATGGGTCGTATCTCAAAATAATAAGAGCTATTTATGACAAACCCACAGCCAATATCATACTGAATGGGCAAAAACTGGAAGCATTCACTTTGAAAACTGGCACAAGACAGGGATGCCCTCTCTCACCACTTGTATTCAACATAGTGTTGGAAGTTCTGGCCAGGGCAATTAGGCAAGAGAAGGAAATCAAGGGTATTCAATTAGGAAAAAAAGAAGTCAAATTGTCCCTGTTTGCAGATGACGTGATAGTATATCTAGAAAACCCCATTGTCTCAGCCCAAAATCTCCTTAAGCTGATAAGCAACTTCAGCAAAGTCTCAGGATACAAAATCAATGGACAAAAATCACAAGCATTCTTATACATCAATAACAGACAAACAGAGAGCCAAATCATGAGTGAACTCCCATTCACAATTGCTTCAAAGAGAATAAAATACCTAGGAATCCAACTTCCAAGGGATGTGAAGGACCTCTTCAAGGAGAAAACTACAAACCACTGCTCAAGGAAATAAAAGAGGATACAAACAAATGGAAGAACATTCCATGCTCATGGGTAGGAAGAATCAATATCATGAAAATGGCCATCCTTCCCAAGGTAATTTACAGATTCAATGCCATCCCCATCAAGTTACCAATGACTTTCTTCACAGAATTGGAAAAAACTACTTTAAAGTTCATATGGAACCAAAAAAGAGCCCGCATCACCAAGTCAATCCTAAGCCAAAAGAACAAAGCTGGAGGCATCACGCTACCTGACTTCAAACTATACTACAAGGCTACAGTAACGAAAACAGCATGGTACTGGTACCAAACACAGATATAGATCAATGGAACAGAACAGAGCCGTCAGAAATAATGCCACATATCTACAACAATCTGATCTTTGACAAACTTGACAAAAACAAGAAATGGAGAAAGGATTCCCTATTTAATAAATGGTGCTGGGAAAACTGGCTAGCCACATGTAGAAAGCTGAAACTGGATCCCTTCCTTACACCTTATACAAAAATCAACTCAAGATGGATTAAAGACTTAAACGTTAGACCTAAAACCATAAAAACCCTAGAAGAAAACCTAGGCAATACCATTCAGGACATAGGCATGGGCAAGGACTTCATGTCTAAAACACCAAAAGCAATGGCAACAAAAGCCAAAATTGACAAATGGGATCTAATTAAACTAAAGAGCTTCTGCACAGCAAAGGAAACTACCATCAGAGTGAACAGGCAACCTACACAATGGGAGAAAATTTTCGCAACCTACTCATCTGACAAAGGGCTAATATCCAGAATCTACAATGAACTCCAACAAATTTACAAGAAAACACCAAACAACCCCATCAAAAAGTGGGCGAAGGACATGAACAGACACTCCTCCAAAGAAGACATTTATGCAGCCAAAAAACACATGAAAAAATGCTCACCATCACTGGCCATCAGAGAAATGCAAATCAAAACCACAATGAGATACCATCTCACACCAGTTAGAATGGCAATCATTAAAAAGTCAGGAAACAACAGGTGCTGGAGAGGATGTGGAGAAATAGGAACACTTTTACACTGTTGGTGGGACTGTAAACTAGTTCAACCTTTGTGGAAGTCACTGTGGCGATTCCTCAGGGATCTAGAACTAGAAATTCCATTTGACCCAGCCATCCCATTACTGGGTATATACCCAAAGGACTATAAATCATGCTGCTATAAAGACACATGCACACGTATGTTTATTGCGGCATTATACACAATAGCAAAGACTTGGAACCAACCCAAATGTCCAACAATGATAGACTGGATTAAGAAAATGTGGCACATATACACCATGGAATACTAGGCAGCCATAAAAAATGATGAGTTCATATCCTTTGTAGGGACATGGATGAAATTGGAAATCATCGTTCTCAGTAAACTATCGCAAGAACAAAAAACCAAACACCACATCTTCTCACTCATAGGTGGGAATTGAACAATGAGAACACGTGGACACAAGAAGGGGAACATCACACTTCGGGGACTGTTGTGGGGTGGGGGGAGGGGCGAGGGACAGCATTGGGAGATATACCTAATGCTAGATGACGAGTTGGTGGGTGCAGCGCACCAGCATGGCACATGTATACACATGTAGCTTACCTGCACGTTGCGCACATGTACCATAGAGCCTAAAGTATAATAATAATAATAATAATAATAATAATAATCACAATGATAAAAAGAAAAAAAATTAAAAAAAAAAGAAAGGGATAAATTCCTCGACACATACACTCTCCCATGACTAAACGAGGAAGAAGTTGAATCTCTGAATAGACTAATAACAGGAGCTGAAATTGTGGCAATAATCAATAGCTTACCAACCAAAAAGAGTCCAGGATCAGATGGGTTCACAGCCGAATTCTACCAGAGGTCCAAGGAGGAACTGGAACCATTACTTCAGAAACTATTCCAATCAATAGAAAAAGAGGGATTCCTTCCTAACTCATTTTATGAGGCCAGCATCATGCTGATACCAAAGCTGGGCAGAGACACAATCAAAAAAGAGAATTTTAGACCAATATCCTTGATGAATATTGATGCAAAAATCCTCAATAAATTACTGGCAAACCGAATCCAGCAGCACATCAGACAGCTTATCCACCATGATCAACTGGGCTTCATCCCTGGGATGCAAGTCTGGTTCAATATACGCAAATCAATAAATGTAATCCAGCATATAAACAAAACCAAAGTCAAAAACCACATGATTATCTCAATACGTGAAGAAAAGGCCTTTGACAAAATTCAACAACCCTTCATGCTAAAAACTCTCAATAAATTGGGTATTGATGGGTCGTATCTCAAAATAATAAGAGCTATTTATGACAAACCCACAGCCAATATCATACTGAATGGGCAAAAACTGGAAGCATTCACTTTGAAAACTGGCACAAGACAGGGATGCCCTCTCTCACCACTTGTATTCAACATAGTGTTGGAAGTTCTGGCCAGGGCAATTAGGCAAGAGAAGGAAATCAAGGGTATTCAATTAGGAAAAAAGAAGTCAAATTGTCCCTGTTTGCAGATGACGTGATAGTATATCTAGAAAACCCCATTGTCTCAGCCCAAAATCTCCTTAAGCTGATAAGCAACTTCAGCAAAGTCTCAGGATACAAAATCAATGGACAAAAATCACAAGCATTCTTATACATCAATAACAGACAAACAGAGAGCCAAATCATGAGTGAACTCCCATTCACAATTGCTTCAAAGAGAATAAAATACCTAGGAATCCAACTTCCAAGGGATGTGAAGGACCTCTTCAAGGAGAAAACTACAAACCACTGCTCAAGGAAATAAAAGAGGATACAAACAAATGGAAGAACATTCCATGCTCATGGGTAGGAAGAATCAATATCATGAAAATGGCCATCCTTCCCAAGGTAATTTACAGATTCAATGCCATCCCCATCAAGTTACCAATGACTTTCTTCACAGAATTGGAAAAAACTACTTTAAAGTTCATATGGAACCAAAAAAGAGCCCGCATCACCAAGTCAATCCTAAGCCAAAAGAACAAAGCTGGAGGCATCACGCTACCTGACTTCAAACTATACTACAAGGCTACAGTAACGAAAACAGCATGGTACTGGTACCAAACAGAGATATAGATCAATGGAACAGAACAGAGCCGTCAGAAATAATGCCACATATCTACAACAATCTGATCTTTGACAAACTTGACAAAAACAAGAAATGGAGAAAGGATTCCCTATTTAATAAATGGTGCTGGGAAAACTGGCTAGCCACATGTAGAAAGCTGAAACTGGATCCCTTCCTTACACCTTATACAAAAATCAACTCAAGATGGATTAAAGACTTAAACGTTAGACCTAAAACCATAAAAACCCTAGAAGAAAACCTAGGCAATACCATTCAGGACATAGGCATGGGCAAGGACTTCATGTCTAAAACACCAAAAGCAATGGCAACAAAAGCCAAAATTGACAAATGGGATCTAATTAAACTAAAGAGCTTCTGCACAGCAAAGGAAACTACCATCAGAGTGAACAGGCAACCTACACAATGGGAGAAAATTTTCGCAACCTACTCATCTGACAAAGGGCTAATATCCAGAATCTACAATGAACTCCAACAAATTTACAAGAAAACACCAAACAACCCCATCAAAAAGTGGGCGAAGGACATGAACAGACACTCCTCCAAAGAAGACATTTATGCAGCCAAAAAACACATGAAAAAATGCTCACCATCACTGGCCATCAGAGAAATGCAAATCAAAACCACAATGAGATACCATCTCACACCAGTTAGAATGGCAATCATTAAAAAGTCAGGAAACAACAGGTGCTGGAGAGGATGTGGAGAAATAGGAACACTTTTACACTGTTGGTGGGACTGTAAACTAGTTCAACCTTTGTGGAAGTCACTGTGGCGATTCCTCAGGGATCTAGAACTAGAAATTCCATTTGACCCAGCCATCCCATTACTGGGTATATACCCAAAGGACTATAAATCATGCTGCTATAAAGACACA
Organism: Pongo abelii; assembly: GCF_028885655.2. Lineage (NCBI taxonomy): Eukaryota > Metazoa > Chordata > Mammalia > Primates > Hominidae > Pongo > Pongo abelii. The sequence goes on from NC_071997.2 coordinate 5,064,682, forward strand.
TGCACACGTATGTTTATTGCGGCATTATACACAATAGCAAAGACTTGGAACCAACCCAAATGTCCAACAATGATAGACTGGATTAAGAAAATGTGGCACATATACACCATGGAATACTAGGCAGCCATAAAAAATGATGAGTTCATATCCTTTGTAGGGACATGGATGAAATTGGAAATCATCGTTCTCAGTAAACTATCGCAAGAACAAAAAACCAAACACCACATCTTCTCACTCATAGGTGGGAATTGAACAATGAGAACACGTGGACACAAGAAGGGGAACATCACACTTCGGGGACTGTTGTGGGGTGGGGGGAGGGGCGAGGGACAGCATTGGGAGATATACCTAATGCTAGATGACGAGTTGGTGGGTGCAGCGCACCAGCATGGCACATGTATACACATGTAGCTTACCTGCACGTTGCGCACATGTACCATAGAGCCTAAAGTATAATAATAATAATAATAATAATAATAATAATCACAATGATAAAAAGAAAAAAAATTAAAAAAAAAAGAAAGGGATAAATTCCTCGACACATACACTCTCCCATGACTAAACGAGGAAGAAGTTGAATCTCTGAATAGACTAATAACAGGAGCTGAAATTGTGGCAATAATCAATAGCTTACCAACCAAAAAGAGTCCAGGATCAGATGGGTTCACAGCCGAATTCTACCAGAGGTCCAAGGAGGAACTGGAACCATTACTTCAGAAACTATTCCAATCAATAGAAAAAGAGGGATTCCTTCCTAACTCATTTTATGAGGCCAGCATCATGCTGATACCAAAGCTGGGCAGAGACACAATCAAAAAAGAGAATTTTAGACCAATATCCTTGATGAATATTGATGCAAAAATCCTCAATAAATTACTGGCAAACCGAATCCAGCAGCACATCAGACAGCTTATCCACCATGATCAACTGGGCTTCATCCCTGGGATGCAAGTCTGGTTCAATATACGCAAATCAATAAATGTAATCCAGCATATAAACAAAACCAAAGTCAAAAACCACATGATTATCTCAATACGTGAAGAAAAGGCCTTTGACAAAATTCAACAACCCTTCATGCTAAAAACTCTCAATAAATTGGGTATTGATGGGTCGTATCTCAAAATAATAAGAGCTATTTATGACAAACCCACAGCCAATATCATACTGAATGGGCAAAAACTGGAAGCATTCACTTTGAAAACTGGCACAAGACAGGGATGCCCTCTCTCACCACTTGTATTCAACATAGTGTTGGAAGTTCTGGCCAGGGCAATTAGGCAAGAGAAGGAAATCAAGGGTATTCAATTAGGAAAAAAGAAGTCAAATTGTCCCTGTTTGCAGATGACGTGATAGTATATCTAGAAAACCCCATTGTCTCAGCCCAAAATCTCCTTAAGCTGATAAGCAACTTCAGCAAAGTCTCAGGATACAAAATCAATGGACAAAAATCACAAGCATTCTTATACATCAATAACAGACAAACAGAGAGCCAAATCATGAGTGAACTCCCATTCACAATTGCTTCAAAGAGAATAAAATACCTAGGAATCCAACTTCCAAGGGATGTGAAGGACCTCTTCAAGGAGAAAACTACAAACCACTGCTCAAGGAAATAAAAGAGGATACAAACAAATGGAAGAACATTCCATGCTCATGGGTAGGAAGAATCAATATCATGAAAATGGCCATCCTTCCCAAGGTAATTTACAGATTCAATGCCATCCCCATCAAGTTACCAATGACTTTCTTCACAGAATTGGAAAAAACTACTTTAAAGTTCATATGGAACCAAAAAAGAGCCCGCATCACCAAGTCAATCCTAAGCCAAAAGAACAAAGCTGGAGGCATCACGCTACCTGACTTCAAACTATACTACAAGGCTACAGTAACCAAAACAGCATGGTACTGGTACCAAACAGAGATATAGATCAATGGAACAGAACAGAGCCGTCAGAAATAATGCCACATATCTACAACAATCTGATCTTTGACAAACTTGACAAAAACAAGAAATGGAGCAAGGATTCCCTATTTAATAAATGGTGCTGGGAAAACTGGCTAGCCACATGTAGAAAGCTGAAACTGGATCCCTTCCTTACACCTTATACAAAAATCAACTCAAGATGGATTAAAGACTTAAACGTTAGACCTAAAACCATAAAAACCCTAGAAGAAAACCTAGGCAATACCATTCAGGACATAGGCATGGGCAAGGACTTCATGTCTAAAACACCAAAAGCAATGGCAACAAAAGCCAAAATTGACAAATGGGATCTAATTAAACTAAAGAGCTTCTGCACAGCAAAGGAAACTACCATCAGAGTGAACAGGCAACCTACACAATGGGAGAAAATTTTCGCAACCTACTCATCTGACAAAGGGCTAATATCCAGAATCTACAATGAACTCCAACAAATTTACAAGAAAACACCAAACAACCCCATCAAAAAGTGGGCGAAGGACATGAACAGACACTCCTCCAAAGAAGACATTTATGCAGCCAAAAAACACATGAAAAAATGCTCACCATCACTGGCCATCAGAGAAATGCAAATCAAAACCACAATGAGATACCATCTCACACCAGTTAGAATGGCAATCATTAAAAAGTCAGGAAACAACAGGTGCTGGAGAGGATGTGGAGAAATAGGAACACTTTTACACTGTTGGTGGGACTGTAAACTAGTTCAACCTTTGTGGAAGTCACTGTGGCGATTCCTCAGGGATCTAGAACTAGAAATTCCATTTGACCCAGCCATCCCATTACTGGGTATATACCCAAAGGACTATAAATCATGCTGCTATAAAGACACATGCACACGTATGTTTATTGCGGCATTATACACAATAGCAAAGACTTGGAACCAACCCAAATGTCCAACAATGATAGACTGGATTAAGAAAATGTGGCACATATACACCATGGAATACTAGGCAGCCATAAAAAATGATGAGTTCATATCCTTTGTAGGGACATGGATGAAATTGGAAATCATCGTTCTCAGTAAACTATCGCAAGAACAAAAAACCAAACACCACATCTTCTCACTCATAGGTGGGAATTGAACAATGAGAACACGTGGACACAAGAAGGGGAACATCACACTTCGGGGACTGTTGTGGGGTGGGGGGAGGGGCGAGGGACAGCATTGGGAGATATACCTAATGCTAGATGACGAGTTGGTGGGTGCAGCGCACCAGCATGGCACATGTATACACATGTAGCTTACCTGCACGTTGCGCACATGTACCATAGAGCCTAAAGTATAATAATAATAATAATAATAATCATAATCATAATGATAAAAAGAAAAAAAATTAAAAAAAAAAGAAAGGGATAAATTCCTCGACACATACACTCTCCCATGACTAAACCAGGAAGAAGTTGAATCTCTGAATAGACTAATAACAGGAGCTGAAATTGTGGCAATAATCAATAGCTTACCAACCAAAAAGAGTCCAGGATCAGATGGGTTCACAGCCGAATTCTACCAGAGGTCCAAGGAGGAACTGGAACCATTACTTCAGAAACTATTCCAATCAATAGAAAAAGAGGGATTCCTTCCTAACTCATTTTATGAGGCCAGCATCATGCTGATACCAAAGCTGGGCAGAGACACAATCAAAAAAGAGAATTTTAGACCAATATCCTTGATGAATATTGATGCAAAAATCCTCAATAAATTACTGGCAAACCGAATCCAGCAGCACATCAGACAGCTTATCCACCATGATCAACTGGGCTTCATCCCTGGGATGCAAGTCTGGTTCAATATACGCAAATCAATAAATGTAATCCAGCATATAAACAGAACCAAAGTCAAAAACCACATGATTATCTCAATACGTGAAGAAAAGGCCTTTGACAAAATTCAACAACCCTTCATGCTAAAAACTCTCAATAAATTGGGTATTGATGGGTCGTATCTCAAAATAATAAGAGCTATTTATGACAAACCCACAGCCAATATCATACTGAATGGGCAAAAACTGGAAGCATTCACTTTGAAAACTGGCACAAGACAGGGATGCCCTCTCTCACCACTTGTATTCAACATAGTGTTGGAAGTTCTGGCCAGGGCAATTAGGCAAGAGAAGGAAATCAAGGGTATTCAATTAGGAAAAAAAGAAGTCAAATTGTCCCTGTTTGCAGATGACGTGATAGTATATCTAGAAAACCCCATTGTCTCAGCCCAAAATCTCCTTAAACTGATAAGCAACTTCAGCAAAGTCTCAGGATACAAAATCAATGGACAAAAATCACAAGCATTCTTATACATCAATAACAGACAAACAGAGAGCCAAATCATGAGTGAACTCCCATTCACAATTGCTTCAAAGAGAATAAAATACCTAGGAATCCAACTTCCAAGGGATGTGAAGGACCTCTTCAAGGAGAAAACTACAAACCACTGCTCAAGGAAATAAAAGAGGATACAAACAAATGGAAGAACATTCCATGCTCATGGGTAGGAAGAATCAATATCATGAAAATGGCCATCCTTCCCAAGGTAATTTACAGATTCAATGCCCTCCCCATCAAGTTACCAATGACTTTCTGCACAGAATTGGAAAAAACTACTTTAAAGTTCATATGGAACCAAAAAAGAGCCCGCATCACCAAGTCAATCCTAAGCCAAAAGAACAAAGCTGGAGGCATCACGCTACCTGACTTCAAACTATACTACAAGGCTACAGTAACCAAAACAGCATGGTACTGGTACCAAACAGAGATATAGATCAATGGAACAGAACAGAGCCGTCAGAAATAATGCCACATATCTACAACAATCTGATCTTTGACAAACTTGACAAAAACAAGAAATGGAGAAAGGATTCCCTATTTAATAAATGGTGCTGGGAAAACTGGCTAGCCACATGTAGAAAGCTGAAACTGGATCCCTTCCTTACACCTTATACAAAAATCAACTCAAGATGGATTAAAGACTTAAACGTTAGACCTAAAACCATAAAAACCCTAGAAGAAAACCTAGGCAATACCATTCAGGACATAGGCATGGGCAAGGACTTCATGTCTAAAACACCAAAAGCAATGGCAACAAAAGCCAAAATTGACAAATGGGATCTAATTAAACTAAAGAGCTTCTGCACAGCAAAGGAAACTACCATCAGAGTGAACAGGCAACCTACACAATGGGAGAAAATTTTCGCAACCTACTCATCTGACAAAGGGCTAATATCCAGAATCTACAATGAACTCCAACAAATTTACAAGAAAACACCAAACAACCCCATCAAAAAGTGGGCGAAGGACATGAACAGACACTCCTCCAAAGAAGACATTTATGCAGCCAAAAAACACATGAAAAAATGCTCACCATCACTGGCCATCAGAGAAATGCAAATCAAAACCACAATGAGATACCATCTCACACCAGTTAGAATGGCAATCATTAAAAAGTCAGGAAACAACAGGTGCTGGAGAGGATGTGGAGAAATAGGAACACTTTTACACTGTTGGTGGGACTGTAAACTAGTTCAACCTTTGTGGAAGTCACTGTGGCGATTCCTCAGGGATCTAGAACTAGAAATTCCATTTGACCCAGCCATCCCATTACTGGGTATATACCCAAAGGACTATAAATCATGCTGCTATAAAGACACATGCACACGTATGTTTATTGCGGCATTATACACAATAGCAAAGACTTGGAACCAACCCAAATGTCCAACAATGATAGACTGGATTAAGAAAATGTGGCACATATACACCATGGAATACTAGGCAGCCATAAAAAATGATGAGTTCATATCCTTTGTAGGGACATGGATGAAATTGGAAATCATCGTTCTCAGTAAACTATCGCAAGAACAAAAAACCAAACACCACATCTTCTCACTCATAGGTGGGAATTGAACAATGAGAACACGTGGACACAAGAAGGGGAACATCACACTTCGGGGACTGTTGTGGGGTGGGGGGAGGGGCGAGGGACAGCATTGGGAGATATACCTAATGCTAGATGACGAGTTGGTGGGTGCAGCGCACCAGCATGGCACATGTATACACATGTAGCTTACCTGCACGTTGCGCACATGTACCATAGAGCCTAAAGTATAATAATAATAATAATAATAATAATAATAATCACAATGATAAAAAGAAAAAAAATTAAAAAAAAAAGAAAGGGATAAATTCCTCGACACATACACTCTCCCATGACTAAACCAGGAAGAAGTTGAATCTCTGAATAGACTAATAACAGGAGCTGAAATTGTGGCAATAATCAATAGCTTACCAACCAAAAAGAGTCCAGGATCAGATGGGTTCACAGCCGAATTCTACCAGAGGTCCAAGGAGGAACTGGAACCATTACTTCAGAAACTATTCCAATCAATAAAAAAGAGGGATTCCTTCCTAACTCATTTTATGAGGCCAGCATCATGCTGATACCAAAGCTGGGCAGAGACACAATCAAAAAAGAGAATTTTAGACCAATATCCTTGATGAATATTGATGCAAAAATCCTCAATAAATTACTGGCAAACCGAATCCAGCAGCACATCAGACAGCTTATCCACCATGATCAACTGGGCTTCATCCCTGGGATGCAAGTCTGGTTCAATATACGCAAATCAATAAATGTAATCCAGCATATAAACAGAACCAAAGTCAAAAACCACATGATTATCTCAATACGTGAAGAAAAGGCCTTTGACAAAATTCAACAACCCTTCATGCTAAAAACTCTCAATAAATTGGGTATTGATGGGTCGTATCTCAAAATAATAAGAGCTACTTATGACAAACCCACAGCCAATATCATACTGAATGGGCAAAAACTGGAAGCATTCACTTTGAAAACTGGCACAAGACAGGGATGCCCTCTCTCACCACTTCTATTCAACATAGTGTTGGAAGTTTTGGCCAGGGCAATTAGGCAAGAGAAGGAAATCAAGGGTATTCAATTAGGAAAAAAAGAAGTCAAATTGTCCCTGTTTGCAGATGACGTGATAGTATATCTAGAAAACCCCATTGTCTCAGCCCAAAATCTCCTTAAGCTGATAAGCAACTTCAGCAAAGTCTCAGGATACAAAATCAATGGACAAAAATCACAAGCATTCTTATACATCAATAACAGACAAACAGAGAGCCAAATCATGAGTGAACTCCCATTCACAATTGCTTCAAAGAGAATAAAATACCTAGGAATCCAACTTCCAAGGGATGTGAAGGACCTCTTCAAGGAGAAAACTACAAACCACTGCTCAAGGAAATAAAAGAGGATACAAACAAATGGAAGAACATTCCATGCTCATGGGTAGGAAGAATCAATATCATGAAAATGGCCATCCTTCCCAAGGTAATTTACAGATTCAATGCCATCCCCATCAAGTTACCAATGACTTTCTTCACAGAATTGGAAAAAACTACTTTAAAGCTCATATGGAACCAAAAAAGAGCCCGCATCACCAAGTCAATCCTAAGCCAAAAGAACAAAGCTGGAGGCATCACGCTACCTGACTTCAAACTATACTACAAGGCTACAGTAACGAAAACAGCATGGTACTGGTACCAAACAGAGATATAGATCAATGGAACAGAACAGAGCCGTCAGAAATAATGCCACATATCTACAACAATCTGATCTTTGACAAACTTGACAAAAACAAGAAATGGAGAAAGGATTCCCTATTTAATAAATGGTGCTGGGAAAACTGGCTAGCCACATGTAGAAAGCTGAAACTGGATCCCTTCCTTACACCTTATACAAAAATCAACTCAAGATGGATTAAAGACTTAAACGTTAGACCTAAAACCATAAAAACCCTAGAAGAAAACCTAGGCAATACCATTCAGGACATAGGCATGGGCAAGGACTTCATGTCTAAAACACCAAAAGCAATGGCAACAAAAGCCAAAATTGACAAATGGGATCTAATTAAACTAAAGAGCTTCTGCACAGCAAAGGAAACTACCATCAGAGTGAACAGGCAACCTACACAATGGGAGAAAATTTTCGCAACCTACTCATCTGACAAAGGGCTAATATCCAGAAACTACAATGAACTCCAACAAATTTACAAGAAAACACCAAACAACCCCATCAAAAAGTGGGCGAAGGACATGAACAGACACTCCTCCAAAGAAGACATTTATGCAGCCAAAAAACACATGAAAAAATGCTCACCATCACTGGCCATCAGAGAAATGCAAATCAAAACCACAATGAGATACCATCTCACACCAGTTAGAATGGCAATCATTAAAAAGTCAGGAAACAACAGGTGCTGGAGAGGATGTGGAGAAATAGGAACACTTTTACACTGTTGGTGGGACTGTAAACTAGTTCAACCTTTGTGGAAGTCACTGTGGCGATTCCTCAGGGATCTAGAACTAGAAATTCCATTTGACCCAGCCATCCCATTACTGGGTATATACCCAAAGGACTATAAATCATGCTGCTATAAAGACACATGCACACGTATGTTTATTGCGGCATTATACACAATAGCAAAGACTTGGAACCAACCCAAATGTCCAACAATGATAGACTTTTTTAAGAAAATGTGGCACATATACACCATGGAATACTAGGCAGCCATAAAAAATGATGAGTTCATATCCTTTGTAGGGACATGGATGAAATTGGAAATCATCGTTCTCAGTAAACTATCGCAAGAACAAAAAACCAAACACCACATCTTCTCACTCATAGGTGGGAATTGAACAATGAGAACACGTGGACACAAGAAGGGGAACATCACACTTCGGGGACTGTTGTGGGGTGGGGGGAGGGGCGAGGGACAGCATTGGGAGATATACCTAATGCTAGATGACGAGTTGGTGGGTGCAGCGCACCAGCATGGCACATGTATACACATGTAGCTTACCTGCACGTTGCGCACATGTACCATAGAGCCTAAAGTATAATAATAATAATAATAATAATAATAATCATAATGATAAAAAGAAAAAAAATTAAAAAAAAAAGAAAGGGATAAATTCCTCGACACATACACTCTCCCATGACTAAACCAGGAAGAAGTTGAATCTCTGAATAGACTAATAACAGGAGCTGAAATTGTGGCAATAATCAATAGCTTACCAACCAAAAGGAGTCCAGGATCAGATGGGTTCACAGCCGAATTCTACCAGAGGTCCAAGGAGGAACTGGAACCATTACTTCAGAAACTATTCCAATCAATAGAAAAAGAGGGATTCCTTCCTAACTCATTTTATGAGGCCAGCATCATGCTGATACCAAAGCTGGGCAGAGACACAATCAAAAAAGAGAATTTTAGACCAATATCCTTGATGAATATTGATGCAAAAATCCTCAATAAATTACTGGCAAACCGAATCCAGCAGCACATCAGACAGCTTATCCACCATGATCAACTGGGCTTCATCCCTGGGATGCAAGTCTGGTTCAATATACGCAAATCAATAAATGTAATCCAGCATATAAACAGAACCAAAGTCAAAAACCACATGATTATCTCAATACGTGAAGAAAAGGCCTTTGACAAAATTCAACAACCCTTCATGCTAAAAACTCTCAATAAATTGGGTATTGATGGGTCGTATCTCAAAATAATAAGAGCTATTTATGACAAACCCACAGCCAATATCATACTGAATGGGCAAAAACTGGAAGCATTCACTTTGAAAACTGGCACAAGACAGGGATGCCCTCTCTCACCACTTGTATTCAACATAGTGTTGGAAGTTCTGGCCAGGGCAATTAGGCAAGAGAAGGAAATCAAGGGTATTCAATTAGGAAAAAAAGAAGTCAAATTGTCCCTGTTTGCAGATGACGTGATAGTATATCTAGAAAACCCCATTGTCTCAGCCCAAAATCTCCTTAAGCTGATAAGAAACTTCAGCAAAGTCTCAGGATACAAAATCAATGGACAAAAATCACAAGCATTCTTATACATCAATAACAGACAAACAGAGAGCCAAATCATGAGTGAACTCCCATTCACAATTGCTTCAAAGAGAATAAAATACCTAGGAATCCAACTTACAAGGGATGTGAAGGACCTCTTCAAGGAGAAAACTACAAACCACTGCTCAAGGAAATAAAAGAGGATACAAACAAATGGAAGAACATTCCATGCTCATGGGTAGGAAGAATCAATATCATGAAAATGGCCATCCTTCCCAAGGTAATTTACAGATTCAATGCCATCCCCATCAAGTTACCAATGACTTTCTTCACAGAATTGGAAAAAACTACTTTAAAGTTCATATGGAACCAAAAAAGAGCCCGCATCACCAAGTCAATCCTAAGCCAAAAGAACAAAGCTGGAGGCATCACGCTACCTGACTTCAAACTATACTACAAGGCTACAGTAACCAAAACAGCATGGTACTGGTACCAAACAGAGATATAGATCAATGGAACAGAACAGAGCCGTCAGAAATAATGCCACATATCTACAACAATCTGATCTTTGACAAACTTGACAAAAACAAGAAATGGAGAAAGGATTCCCTATTTAATAAATGGTGCTGGGAAAACTGGCTAGCCACATGTAGAAAGCTGAAACTGGATCCCTTCCTTACACCTTATACAAAAATCAACTCAAGATGGATTAAAGACTTAAACGTTAGACCTAAAACCATAAAAACCCTAGAAGAAAACCTAGGCAATACCATTCAGGACATAGGCATGGGCAAGGACTTCATGTCTAAAACACCAAAAGCAATGGCAACAAAAGCCAAAATTGACAAATGGGATCTAATTAAACTAAAGAGCTTCTGCACAGCAAAGGAAACTACCATCAGAGTGAACAGGCAACCTACACAATGGGAGAAAATTTTCGCAACCTACTCATCTGACAAAGGGCTAATATCCAGAATCTACAATGAACTCCAACAAATTTACAAGAAAACACCAAACAACCCCATCAAAAAGTGGGCGAAGGACATGAACAGACACTCCTCCAAAGAAGACATTTATGCAGCCAAAAAACACATGAAAAAATGCTCACCATCACTGGCCATCAGAGAAATGCAAATCAAAACCACAATGAGATACCATCTCACACCAGTTAGAATGGCAATCATTAAAAAGTCAGGAAACAACAGGTGCTGGAGAGGATGTGGAGAAATAGGAACACTTTTACACTGTTGGTGGGACTGTAAACTAGTTCAACCTTTGTGGAAGTCACTGTGGCGATTCCTCAGGGATCTAGAACTAGAAATTCCATTTGACCCAGCCATCCCATTACTGGGTATATACCCAAAGGACTATAAATCATGCTGCTATAAAGACACATGCACACGTATGTTTATTGCGGCATTATACACAATAGCAAAGACTTGGAACCAACCCAAATGTCCAACAATGATAGACTGGATTAAGAAAATGTGGCACATATACACCATGGAATACTAGGCAGCCATAAAAAATGATGAGTTCATATCCTTTGTAGGGACATGGATGAAATTGGAAATCATCGTTCTCAGTAAACTATCGCAAGAACAAAAAACCAAACACCACATCTTCTCACTCATAGGTGGGAATTGAACAATGAGAACACGTGGACACAAGAAGGGGAACATCACACTTCGGGGACTGTTGTGGGGTGGGGGGAGGGGCGAGGGACAGCATTGGGAGATATACCTAATGCTAGATGACGAGTTGGTGGGTGCAGCGCACCAGCATGGCACATGTATACACATGTAGCTTACCTGCACGTTGCGCACATGTACCATAGAGCCTAAAGTATAATAATAATAATAATAATAATAATAATAATCACAATGATAAAAAGAAAAAAAATTAAAAAAAAAAGAAAGGGATAAATTCCTCGACACATACACTCTCCCATGACTAAACCAGGAAGAAGTTGAATCTCTGAATAGACTAATAACAGGAGCTGAAATTGTGGCAATAATCAATAGCTTACCAACCAAAAAGAGTCCAGGATCAGATGGGTTCACAGCCGAATTCTACCAGAGGTCCAAGGAGGAACTGGAACCATTACTTCAGAAACTATTCCAATCAATAAAAAAGAGGGATTCCTTCCTAACTCATTTTATGAGGCCAGCATCATGCTGATACCAAAGCTGGGCAGAGACACAATCAAAAAAGAGAATTTTAGACCAATATCCTTGATGAATATTGATGCAAAAATCCTCAATAAATTACTGGCAAACCGAATCCAGCAGCACATCAGACAGCTTATCCACCATGATCAACTGGGCTTCATCCCTGGGATGCAAGTCTGGTTCAATATACGCAAATCAATAAATGTAATCCAGCATATAAACAGAACCAAAGTCAAAAACCACATGATTATCTCAATACGTGAAGAAAAGGCCTTTGACAAAATTCAACAACCCTTCATGCTAAAAACTCTCAATAAATTGGGTATTGATGGGTCGTATCTCAAAATAATAAGAGCTACTTATGACAAACCCACAGCCAATATCATACTGAATGGGCAAAAACTGGAAGCATTCACTTTGAAAACTGGCACAAGACAGGGATGCCCTCTCTCACCACTTCTATTCAACATAGTGTTGGAAGTTTTGGCCAGGGCAATTAGGCAAGAGAAGGAAATCAAGGGTATTCAATTAGGAAAAAAAGAAGTCAAATTGTCCCTGTTTGCAGATGACGTGATAGTATATCTAGAAAACCCCATTGTCTCAGCCCAAAATCTCCTTAAGCTGATAAGCAACTTCAGCAAAGTCTCAGGATACAAAATCAATGGACAAAAATCACAAGCATTCTTATACATCAATAACAGACAAACAGAGAGCCAAATCATGAGTGAACTCCCATTCACAATTGCTTCAAAGAGAATAAAATACCTAGGAATCCAACTTCCAAGGGATGTGAAGGACCTCTTCAAGGAGAAAACTACAAACCACTGCTCAAGGAAATAAAAGAGGATACAAACAAATGGAAGAACATTCCATGCTCATGGGTAGGAAGAATCAATATCATGAAAATGGCCATCCTTCCCAAGGTAATTTACAGATTCAATGCCATCCCCATCAAGTTACCAATGACTTTCTTCACAGAATTGGAAAAAACTACTTTAAAGCTCATATGGAACCAAAAAAGAGCCCGCATCACCAAGTCAATCCTAAGCCAAAAGAACAAAGCTGGAGGCATCACGCTACCTGACTTCAAACTATACTACAAGGCTACAGTAACGAAAACAGCATGGTACTGGTACCAAACAGAGATATAGATCAATGGAACAGAACAGAGCCGTCAGAAATAATGCCACATATCTACAACAATCTGATCTTTGACAAACTTGACAAAAACAAGAAATGGAGAAAGGATTCCCTATTTAATAAATGGTGCTGGGAAAACTGGCTAGCCACATGTAGAAAGCTGAAACTGGATCCCTTCCTTACACCTTATACAAAAATCAACTCAAGATGGATTAAAGACTTAAACGTTAGACCTAAAACCATAAAAACCCTAGAAGAAAACCTAGGCAATACCATTCAGGACATAGGCATGGGCAAGGACTTCATGTCTAAAACACCAAAAGCAATGGCAACAAAAGCCAAAATTGACAAATGGGATCTAATTAAACTAAAGAGCTTCTGCACAGCAAAGGAAACTACCATCAGAGTGAACAGGCAACCTACACAATGGGAGAAAATTTTCGCAACCTACTCATCTGACAAAGGGCTAATATCCAGAAACTACAATGAACTCCAACAAATTTACAAGAAAACACCAAACAACCCCATCAAAAAGTGGGCGAAGGACATGAACAGACACTCCTCCAAAGAAGACATTTATGCAGCCAAAAAACACATGAAAAAATGCTCACCATCACTGGCCATCAGAGAAATGCAAATCAAAACCACAATGAGATACCATCTCACACCAGTTAGAATGGCAATCATTAAAAAGTCAGGAAACAACAGGTGCTGGAGAGGATGTGGAGAAATAGGAACACTTTTACACTGTTGGTGGGACTGTAAACTAGTTCAACCTTTGTGGAAGTCACTGTGGCGATTCCTCAGGGATCTAGAACTAGAAATTCCATTTGACCCAGCCATCCCATTACTGGGTATATACCCAAAGGACTATAAATCATGCTGCTATAAAGACACATGCACACGTATGTTTATTGCGGCATTATACACAATAGCAAAGACTTGGAACCAACCCAAATGTCCAACAATGATAGACTTTTTTAAGAAAATGTGGCACATATACACCATGGAATACTAGGCAGCCATAAAAAATGATGAGTTCATATCCTTTGTAGGGACATGGATGAAATTGGAAATCATCGTTCTCAGTAAACTATCGCAAGAACAAAAAACCAAACACCACATCTTCTCACTCATAGGTGGGAATTGAACAATGAGAACACGTGGACACAAGAAGGGGAACATCACACTTCGGGGACTGTTGTGGGGTGGGGGGAGGGGCGAGGGACAGCATTGGGAGATATACCTAATGCTAGATGACGAGTTGGTGGGTGCAGCGCACCAGCATGGCACATGTATACACATGTAGCTTACCTGCACGTTGCGCACATGTACCATAGAGCCTAAAGTATAATAATAATAATAATAATAATAATAATCATAATGATAAAAAGAAAAAAAATTAAAAAAAAAAGAAAGGGATAAATTCCTCGACACATACACTCTCCCATGACTAAACCAGGAAGAAGTTGAATCTCTGAATAGACTAATAACAGGAGCTGAAATTGTGGCAATAATCAATAGCTTACCAACCAAAAGGAGTCCAGGATCAGATGGGTTCACAGCCGAATTCTACCAGAGGTCCAAGGAGGAACTGGAACCATTACTTCAGAAACTATTCCAATCAATAGAAAAAGAGGGATTCCTTCCTAACTCATTTTATGAGGCCAGCATCATGCTGATACCAAAGCTGGGCAGAGACACAATCAAAAAAGAGAATTTTAGACCAATATCCTTGATGAATATTGATGCAAAAATCCTCAATAAATTACTGGCAAACCGAATCCAGCAGCACATCAGACAGCTTATCCACCATGATCAACTGGGCTTCATCCCTGGGATGCAAGTCTGGTTCAATATACGCAAATCAATAAATGTAATCCAGCATATAAACAGAACCAAAGTCAAAAACCACATGATTATCTCAATACGTGAAGAAAAGGCCTTTGACAAAATTCAACAACCCTTCATGCTAAAAACTCTCAATAAATTGGGTATTGATGGGTCGTATCTCAAAATAATAAGAGCTATTTATGACAAACCCACAGCCAATATCATACTGAATGGGCAAAAACTGGAAGCATTCACTTTGAAAACTGGCACAAGACAGGGATGCCCTCTCTCACCACTTGTATTCAACATAGTGTTGGAAGTTCTGGCCAGGGCAATTAGGCAAGAGAAGGAAATCAAGGGTATTCAATTAGGAAAAAAAGAAGTCAAATTGTCCCTGTTTGCAGATGACGTGATAGTATATCTAGAAAACCCCATTGTCTCAGCCCAAAATCTCCTTAAGCTGATAAGAAACTTCAGCAAAGTCTCAGGATACAAAATCAATGGACAAAAATCACAAGCATTCTTATACATCAATAACAGACAAACAGAGAGCCAAATCATGAGTGAACTCCCATTCACAATTGCTTCAAAGAGAATAAAATACCTAGGAATCCAACTTACAAGGGATGTGAAGGACCTCTTCAAGGAGAAAACTACAAACCACTGCTCAAGGAAATAAAAGAGGATACAAACAAATGGAAGAACATTCCATGCTCATGGGTAGGAAGAATCAATATCATGAAAATGGCCATCCTTCCCAAGGTAATTTACAGATTCAATGCCATCCCCATCAAGTTACCAATGACTTTCTTCACAGAATTGGAAAAAACTACTTTAAAGTTCATATGGAACCAAAAAAGAGCCCGCATCACCAAGTCAATCCTAAGCCAAAAGAACAAAGCTGGAGGCATCACGCTACCTGACTTCAAACTATACTACAAGGCTACAGTAACCAAAACAGCATGGTACTGGTACCAAACAGAGATCTAGATCAATGGAACAGAACAGAGCCGTCAGAAATAATGCCACATATCTACAACAATCTGATCTTTGACAAACTTGACAAAAACAAGAAATGGAGAAAGGATTCCCTATTTAATAAATGGTGCTGGGAAAACTGGCTAGCCACATGTAGAAAGCTGAAACTGGATCCCTTCCTTACACCTTATACAAAAATCAACTCAAGATGGATTAAAGACTTAAACGTTAGACCTAAAACCATAAAAACCCTAGAAGAAAACCTAGGCAATACCATTCAGGACATAGGCATGGGCAAGGACTTCATGTCTAAAACACCAAAAGCAATGGCAACAAAAGCCAAAATTGACAAATGGGATCTAATTAAACTAAAGAGCTTCTGCACAGCAAAGGAAACTACCATCAGAGTGAACAGGCAACCTACACAATGGGAGAAAATTTTCGCAACCTACTCATCTGACAAAGGGCTAATATCCAGAATCTACAATGAACTCCAACAAATTTACAAGAAAACACCAAACAACCCCATCAAAAAGTGGGCGAAGGACATGAACAGACACTCCTCCAAAGAAGACATTTATGCAGCCAAAAAACACATGAAAAAATGCTCACCATCACTGGCCATCAGAGAAATGCAAATCAAAACCACAATGAGATACCATCTCACACCAGTTAGAATGGCAATCATTAAAAAGTCAGGAAACAACAGGTGCTGGAGAGGATGTGGAGAAATAGGAACACTTTTACACTGTTGGTGGGACTGTAAACTAGTTCAACCTTTGTGGAAGTCACTGTGGCGATTCCTCAGGGATCTAGAACTAGAAATTCCATTTGACCCAGCCATCCCATTACTGGGTATATACCCAAAGGACTATAAATCATGCTGCTATAAAGACACATGCACACGTATGTTTATTGCGGCATTATACACAATAGCAAAGACTTGGAACCAACCCAAATGTCCAACAATGATAGACTGGATTAAGAAAATGTGGCACATATACACCATGGAATACTAGGCAGCCATAAAAAATGATGAGTTCATATCCTTTGTAGGGACATGGATGAAATTGGAAATCATCGTTCTCAGTAAACTATCGCAAGAACAAAAAACCAAACACCACATCTTCTCACTCATAGGTGGGAATTGAACAATGAGAACACGTGGACACAAGAAGGGGAACATCACACTTCGGGGACTGTTGTGGGGTGGGGGGAGGGGCGAGGGACAGCATTGGGAGATATACCTAATGCTAGATGACGAGTTGGTGGGTGCAGCGCACCAGCATGGCACATGTATACACATGTAGCTTACCTGCACGTTGCGCACATGTACCATAGAGCCTAAAGTATAATAATAATAATAATAATAATAATAATAATCACAATGATAAAAAGAAAAAAAATTAAAATAAAAAGAAAGGGATAAATTCCTCGACACATACACTCTCCCATGACTAAACCAGGAAGAAGTTGAATCTCTGAATAGACTAATAACAGGAGCTGAAATTGTGGCAATAATCAATAGCTTACCAACCAAAAAGAGTCCAGGATCAGATGGGTTCACAGCCGAATTCTACCAGAGGTCCAAGGAGGAACTGGAACCATTACTTCAGAAACTATTCCAATCAATAAAAAAGAGGGATTCCTTCCTAACTCATTTTATGAGGCCAGCATCATGCTGATACCAAAGCTGGGCAGAGACACAATCAAAAAAGAGAATTTTAGACCAATATCCTTGATGAATATTGATGCAAAAATCCTCAATAAATTACTGGCAAACCGAATCCAGCAGCACATCAGACAGCTTATCCACCATGATCAACTGGGCTTCATCCCTGGGATGCAAGTCTGGTTCAATATACGCAAATCAATAAATGTAATCCAGCATATAAACAGAACCAAAGTCAAAAACCACATGATTATCTCAATACGTGAAGAAAAGGCCTTTGACAAAATTCAACAACCCTTCATGCTAAAAACTCTCAATAAATTGGGTATTGATGGGTCGTATCTCAAAATAATAAGAGCTATTTATGACAAACCCACAGCCAATATCATACTGAATGGGCAAAAACTGGAAGCATTCACTTTGAAAACTGGCACAAGACAGGGATGCCCTCTCTCACCACTTGTATTCAACATAGTGTTGGAAGTTCTGGCCAGGGCAATTAGGCAAGAGAAGGAAATCAAGGGTATTCAATCAGGAAAAAAAGAAGTCAAATTGTCCCTGTTTGCAGATGACGTGATAGTATATCTAGAAAACCCCATTGTCTCAGCCCAAAATCTCCTTAAGCTGATAAGCAACTTCAGCAAAGTCTCAGGATACAAAATCAATGGACAAAAATCACAAGCATTCTTATACATCAATAACAGACAAACAGAGAGCCAAATCATGAGTGAACTCCCATTCACAATTGCTTCAAAGAGAATAAAATACCTAGGAATCCAACTTACAAGGGATGTGAAGGACCTCTTCAAGGAGAAAACTACAAACCACTGCTCAAGGAAATAAAAGAGGATACAAACAAATGGAAGAACATTCCATGCTCATGGGTAGGAAGAATCAATATCATGAAAATGGCCATCCTTCCCAAGGTAATTTACAGATTCAATGCCATCCCCATCAAGTTACCAATGACTTTCTTCACAGAATTGGAAAAAACTACTTTAAAGTTCATATGGAACCAAAAAAGAGCCCGCATCACCAAGTCAATCCTAAGCCAAAAGAACAAAGCTGGAGGCATCACGCTACCTGACTTCAAACTATACTACAAGGCTACAGTAACCAAAACAGCATGGTACTGGTACCAAACAGAGATATAGATCAATGGAACAGAACAGAGCCGTCAGAAATAATGCCACATATCTACAACAATCTGATCTTTGACAAACTTGACAAAAACAAGAAATGGAGAAAGGATTCCCTATTTAATAAATGGTGCTGGGAAAACTGGCTAGCCACATGTAGAAAGCTGAAACTGGATCCCTTCCTTACACCTTATACAAAAATCAACTCAAGATGGATTAAAGACTTAAACGTTAGACCTAAAACCATAAAAACCCTAGAAGAAAACCTAGGCAATACCATTCAGGACATAGGCATGGGCAAGGACTTCATGTCTAAAACACCAAAAGCAATGGCAACAAAAGCCAAAATTGACAAATGGTATCTAATTAAACTAAAGAGCTTCTGCACAGCAAAGGAAACTACCATCAGAGTGAACAGGCAACCTACACAATGGGAGAAAATTTTCGCAACCTACTCATCTGACAAAGGGCTAATATCCAGAATCTACAATGAACTCCAACAAATTTACAAGAAAACACCAAACAACCCCATCAAAAAGTGGGCGAAGGACATGAACAGACACTCCTCCAAAGAAGACATTTATGCAGCCAAAAAACACATGAAAAAATGCTCACCATCACTGGCCATCAGAGAAATGCAAATCAAAACCACAATGAGATACCATCTCACACCAGTTAGAATGGCAATCATTAAAAAGTCAGGAAACAACAGGTGCTGGAGAGGATGTGGAGAAATAGGAACACTTTTACACTGTTGGTGGGACTGTAAACTAGTTCAACCTTTGTGGAAGTCACTGTGGCGATTCCTCAGGGATCTAGAACTAGAAATTCCATTTGACCCAGCCATCCCATTACTGGGTATATACCCAAAGGACTATAAATCATGCTGCTATAAAGACACATGCACACGTATGTTTATTGCGGCATTATACACAATAGCAAAGACTTGGAACCAACCCAAATGTCCAACAATGATAGACTGGATTAAGAAAATGTGGCACATATACACCATGGAATACTAGGCAGCCATAAAAAATGATGAGTTCATATCCTTTGTAGGGACATGGATGAAATTGGAAATCATCGTTCTCAGTAAACTATCGCAAGAACAAAAAACCAAACACCACATCTTCTCACTCATAGGTGGGAATTGAACAATGAGAACACGTGGACACAAGAAGGGGAACATCACACTTCGGGGACTGTTGTGGGGTGGGGGGAGGGGCGAGGGACAGCATTGGGAGATATACCTAATGCTAGATGACGAGTTGGTGGGTGCAGCGCACCAGCATGGCACATGTATACACATGTAGCTTACCTGCACGTTGCGCACATGTACCATAGAGCCTAAAGTATAATAATAATAATAATAATAACAATAATAATCACAATGATAAAAAGAAAAAAAATTAAAAAAAAAAGAAAGGGATAAATTCCTCGACACATACACTCTCCCATGACTAAACCAGGAAGAAGTTGAATCTCTGAATAGACTAATAACAGGAGCTGAAATTGTGGCAATAATCAATAGCTTACCAACCAAAAAGAGTCCAGGATCAGATGGGTTCACAGCCGAATTCTACCAGAGGTCCAAGGAGGAACTGGAACCATTACTTCAGAAACTATTCCAATCAATAAAAAAGAGGGATTCCTTCCTAACTCATTTTATGAGGCCAGCATCATGCTGATACCAAAGCTGGGCAGAGACACAATCAAAAAAGAGAATTTTAGACCAATATCCTTGATGAATATTGATGCAAAAATCCTCAATAAATTACTGGCAAACCGAATCCAGCAGCACATCAGACAGCTTATCCACCATGATCAACTGGGCTTCATCCCTGGGATGCAAGTCTGGTTCAATATACGCAAATCAATAAATGTAATCCAGCATATAAACAGAACCAAAGTCAAAAACCACATGATTATCTCAATACGTGAAGAAAAGGCCTTTGACAAAATTCAACAACCCTTCATGCTAAAAACTCTCAATAAATTGGGTATTGATGGGTCGTATCTCAAAATAATAAGAGCTATTTATGACAAACCCACAGCCAATATCATACTGAATGGGCAAAAACTGGAAGCATTCACTTTGAAAACTGGCACAAGACAGGGATGCCCTCTCTCACCACTTGTATTCAACATAGTGTTGGAAGTTCTGGCCAGGGCAATTAGGCAAGAGAAGGAAATCAAGGGTATTCAAGTAGGAAAAAAAGAAGTCAAATTGTCCCTGTTTGCAGATGACGTGATAGTATATCTAGAAAACCCCATTGTCTCAGCCCAAAATCTCCTTAAGCTGATAAGAAACTTCAGCAAAGTCTCAGGATACAAAATCAATGGACAAAAATCACAAGCATTCTTATACATCAATAACAGACAAACAGAGAGCCAAATCATGAGTGAACTCCCATTCACAATTGCTTCAAAGAGAATAAAATACCTAGGAATCCAACTTACAAGGGATGTGAAGGACCTCTTCAAGGAGAAAACTACAAACCACTGCTCAAGGAAATAAAAGAGGATACAAACAAATGGAAGAACATTCCATGCTCATGGGTAGGAAGAATCAATATCATGAAAATGGCCATCCTTCCCAAGGTAATTTACAGATTCAATGCCATCCCCATCAAGTTACCAATGACTTTCTTCACAGAATTGGAAAAAACTACTTTAAAGTTCATATGGAACCAAAAAAGAGCCCGCATCACCAAGTCAATCCTAAGCCAAAAGAACAAAGCTGGAGGCATCACGCTACCTGACTTCAAACTATACTACAAGGCTACAGTAACCAAAACAGCATGGTACTGGTACCAAACAGAGATATAGATCAATGGAACAGAACAGAGCCGTCAGAAATAATGCCACATATCTACAACAATCTGATCTTTGACAAACTTGACAAAAACAAGAAATGGAGAAAGGATTCCCTATTTAATAAATGGTGCTGGGAAAACTGGCTAGCCACATGTAGAAAGCTGAAACTGGATCCCTTCCTTACACCTTATACAAAAATCAACTCAAGATGGATTAAAGACTTAAACGTTAGACCTAAAACCATAAAAACCCTAGAAGAAAACCTAGGCAATACCATTCAGGACATAGGCATGGGCAAGGACTTCATGTCTAAAACACCAAAAGCAATGGCAACAAAAGCCAAAATTGACAAATGGGATCTAATTAAACTAAAGAGCTTCTGCACAGCAAAGGAAACTACCATCAGAGTGAACAGGCAACCTACACAATGGGAGAAAATTTTCGCAACCTACTCATCTGACAAAGGGCTAATATCCAGAATCTACAATGAACTCCAACAAATTTACAAGAAAACACCAAACAACCCCATCAAAAAGTGGGCGAAGGACATGAACAGACACTCCTCCAAAGAAGACATTTATGCAGCCAAAAAACACATGAAAAAATGCTCACCATCACTGGCCATCAGAGAAATGCAAATCAAAACCACAATGAGATACCATCTCACACCAGTTAGAATGGCAATCATTAAAAAGTCAGGAAACAACAGGTGCTGGAGAGGATGTGGAGAAATAGGAACACTTTTACACTGTTGGTGGGACTGTAAACTAGTTCAACCTTTGTGGAAGTCACTGTGGCGATTCCTCAGGGATCTAGAACTAGAAATTCCATTTGACCCAGCCATCCCATTACTGGGTATATACCCAAAGGACTATAAATCATGCTGCTATAAAGACACATGCACACGTATGTTTATTGCGGCATTATACACAATAGCAAAGACTTGGAACCAACCCAAATGTCCAACAATGATAGACTGGATTAAGAAAATGTGGCACATATACACCATGGAATACTAGGCAGCCATAAAAAATGATGAGTTCATATCCTTTGTAGGGACATGGATGAAATTGGAAATCATCGTTCTCAGTAAACTATCGCAAGAACAAAAAACCAAACACCACATCTTCTCACTCATAGGTGGGAATTGAACAATGAGAACACGTGGACACAAGAAGGGGAACATCACACTTCGGGGACTGTTGTGGGGTGGGGGGAGGGGCGAGGGACAGCATTGGGAGATATACCTAATGCTAGATGACGAGTTGGTGGGTGCAGCGCACCAGCATGGCACATGTATACACATGTAGCTTACCTGCACGTTGCGCACATGTACCATAGAGCCTAAAGTATAATAATAATAATAATAATAATAATAATAATCACAATGATAAAAAGAAAAAAAATTAAAATAAAAAGAAAGGGATAAATTCCTCGACACATACACTCTCCCATGACTAAACCAGGAAGAAGTTGAATCTCTGAATAAACTAATAACAGGAGCTGAAATTGTGGCAATAATCAATAGCTTACCAACCAAAAAGAGTCCAGGATCAGATGGGTTCACAGCCGAATTCTACCAGAGGTCCAAGGAGGAACTGGAACCATTACTTCAGAAACTATTCCAATCAATAAAAAAGAGGGATTCCTTCCTAACTCATTTTATGAGGCCAGCATCATGCTGATACCAAAGCTGGGCAGAGACACAATCAAAAAAGAGAATTTTAGACCAATATCCTTGATGAATATTGATGCAAAAATCCTCAATAAATTACTGGCAAACCGAATCCAGCAGCACATCAGACAGCTTATCCACCATGATCAACTGGGCTTCATCCCTGGGATGCAAGTCTGGTTCAATATACGCAAATCAATAAATGTAAACCAGCATATAAACAGAACCAAAGTCAAAAACCACATGATTATCTCAATACGTGAAGAAAAGGCCTTTGACAAAATTCAACAACCCTTCATGCTAAAAACTCTCAATAAATTGGGTATTGATGGGTCGTATCTCAAAATAATAAGAGCTATTTATGACAAACCCACAGCCAATATCATACTGAATGGGCAAAAACTGGAAGCATTCACTTTGAAAACTGGCACAAGACAGGGATGCCCTCTCTCACCACTTGTATTCAACATAGTGTTGGAAGTTCTGGCCAGGGCAATTAGGCAAGAGAAGGAAATCAAGGGTATTCAATCAGGAAAAAAAGAAGTCAAATTGTCCCTGTTTGCAGATGACGTGATAGTATATCTAGAAAACCCCATTGTCTCAGCCCAAAATCTCCTTAAGCTGATAAGCAACTTCAGCAAAGTCTCAGGATACAAAATCAATGGACAAAAATCACAAGCATTCTTATACATCAATAACAGACAAACAGAGAGCCAAATCATGAGTGAACTCCCATTCACAATTGCTTCAAAGAGAATAAAATACCTAGGAATCCAACTTACAAGGGATGTGAAGGACCTCTTCAAGGAGAAAACTACAAACCACTGCTCAAGGAAATAAAAGAGGATACAAACAAATGGAAGAACATTCCATGCTCATGGGTAGGAAGAATCAATATCATGAAAATGGCCATCCTTCCCAAGGTAATTTACAGATTCAATACCATCCCCATCAAGTTACCAATGACTTTCTTCACAGAATTGGAAAAAACTACTTTAAAGTTCATATGGAACCAAAAAAGAGCCCGCATCACCAAGTCAATCCTAAGCCAAAAGAACAAAGCTGGAGGCATCACGCTACCTGACTTCAAACTATACTACAAGGCTACAGTAACCAAAACAGCATGGTACTGGTACCAAACAGAGATATAGATCAATGGAACAGAACAGAGCCGTCAGAAATAATGCCACATATCTACAACAATCTGATCTTTGACAAACTTGACAAAAACAAGAAATGGAGAAAGGATTCCCTATTTAATAAATGGTGCTGGGAAAACTGGCTAGCCACATGTAGAAAGCTGAAACTGGATCCCTTCCTTACACCTTATACAAAAATCAACTCAAGATGGATTAAAGACTTAAACGTTAGACCTAAAACCATAAAAACCCTAGAAGAAAACCTAGGCAATACCATTCAGGACATAGGCATGGGCAAGGACTTCATGTCTAAAACACCAAAAGCAATGGCAACAAAAGCCAAAATTGACAAATGGTATCTAATTAAACTAAAGAGCTTCTGCACAGCAAAGGAAACTACCATCAGAGTGAACAGGCAACCTACACAATGGGAGAAAATTTTCGCAACCTACTCATCTGACAAAGGGCTAATATCCAGAATCTACAATGAACTCCAACAAATTTACAAGAAAACACCAAACAACCCCATCAAAAAGTGGGCGAAGGACATGAACAGACACTCCTCCAAAGAAGACATTTATGCAGCCAAAAAACACATGAAAAAATGCTCACCATCACTGGCCATCAGAGAAATGCAAATCAAAACCACAATGAGATACCATCTCACACCAGTTAGAATGGCAATCATTAAAAAGTCAGGAAACAACAGGTGCTGGAGAGGATGTGGAGAAATAGGAACACTTTTACACTGTTGGTGGGACTGTAAACTAGTTCAACCTTTGTGGAAGTCACTGTGGCGATTCCTCAGGGATCTAGAACTAGAAATTCCATTTGACCCAGCCATCCCATTACTGGGTATATACCCAAAGGACTATAAATCATGCTGCTATAAAGACACATGCACACGTATGTTTATTGCGGCATTATACACAATAGCAAAGACTTGGAACCAACCCAAATGTCCAACAATGATAGACTGGATTAAGAAAATGTGGCACATATACACCATGGAATACTAGGCAGCCATAAAAAATGATGAGTTCATATCCTTTGTAGGGACATGGATGAAATTGGAAATCATCGTTCTCAGTAAACTATCGCAAGAACAAAAAACCAAACACCACATCTTCTCACTCATAGGTGGGAATTGAACAATGAGAACACGTGGACACAAGAAGGGGAACATCACACTTCGGGGACTGTTGTGGGGTGGGGGGAGGGGCGAGGGACAGCATTGGGAGATATACCTAATGCTAGATGACGAGTTGGTGGGTGCAGCGCACCAGCATGGCACATGTATACACATGTAGCTTACCTGCACGTTGCGCACATGTACCATAGAGCCTAAAGTATAATAATAATAATAATAATAACAATAATAATCACAATGATAAAAAGAAAAAAAATTAAAAAAAAAAGAAAGGGATAAATTCCTCGACACATACACTCTCCCATGACTAAACCAGGAAGAAGTTGAATCTCTGAATAGACTAATAACAGGAGCTGAAATTGTGGCAATAATCAATAGCTTACCAACCAAAAAGAGTCCAGGATCAGATGGGTTCACAGCCGAATTCTACCAGAGGTCCAAGGAGGAACTGGAACCATTACTTCAGAAACTATTCCAATCAATAAAAAAGAGGGATTCCTTCCTAACTCATTTTATGAGGCCAGCATCATGCTGATACCAAAGCTGGGCAGAGACACAATCAAAAAAGAGAATTTTAGACCAATATCCTTGATGAATATTGATGCAAAAATCCTCAATAAATTACTGGCAAACCGAATCCAGCAGCACATCAGACAGCTTATCCACCATGATCAACTGGGCTTCATCCCTGGGATGCAAGTCTGGTTCAATATACGCAAATCAATAAATGTAATCCAGCATATAAACAGAACCAAAGTCAAAAACCACATGATTATCTCAATACGTGAAGAAAAGGCCTTTGACAAAATTCAACAACCCTTCATGCTAAAAACTCTCAATAAATTGGGTATTGATGGGTCGTATCTCAAAATAATAAGAGCTATTTATGACAAACCCACAGCCAATATCATACTGAATGGGCAAAAACTGGAAGCATTCACTTTGAAAACTGGCACAAGACAGGGATGCCCTCTCTCACCACTTGTATTCAACATAGTGTTGGAAGTTCTGGCCAGGGCAATTAGGCAAGAGAAGGAAATCAAGGGTATTCAATCAGGAAAAAAAGAAGTCAAATTGTCCCTGTTTGCAGATGACGTGATAGTATATCTAGAAAACCCCATTGTCTCAGCCCAAAATCTCCTTAAGCTGATAAGCAACTTCAGCAAAGTCTCAGGATACAAAATCAATGGACAAAAATCACAAGCATTCTTATACATCAATAACAGACAAACAGAGAGCCAAATCATGAGTGAACTCCCATTCACAATTGCTTCAAAGAGAATAAAATACCTAGGAATCCAACTTACAAGGGATGTGAAGGACCTCTTCAAGGAGAAAACTACAAACCACTGCTCAAGGAAATAAAAGAGGATACAAACAAATGGAAGAACATTCCATGCTCATGGGTAGGAAGAATCAATATCATGAAAATGGCCATCCTTCCCAAGGTAATTTACAGATTCAATGCCATCCCCATCAAGTTACCAATGACTTTCTTCACAGAATTGGAAAAAACTACTTTAAAGTTCATATGGAACCAAAAAAGAGCCCGCATCACCAAGTCAATCCTAAGCCAAAAGAACAAAGCTGGAGGCATCACGCTACCTGACTTCAAACTATACTACAAGGCTACAGTAACCAAAACAGCATGGTACTGGTACCAAACAGAGATATAGATCAATGGAACAGAACAGAGCCGTCAGAAATAATGCCACATATCTACAACAATCTGATCTTTGACAAACTTGACAAAAACAAGAAATGGAGAAAGGATTCCCTATTTAATAAATGGTGCTGGGAAAACTGGCTAGCCACATGTAGAAAGCTGAAACTGGATCCCTTCCTTACACCTTATACAAAAATCAACTCAAGATGGATTAAAGACTTAAACGTTAGACCTAAAACCATAAAAACCCTAGAAGAAAACCTAGGCAATACCATTCAGGACATAGGCATGGGCAAGGACTTCATGTCTAAAACACCAAAAGCAATGGCAACAAAAGCCAAAATTGACAAATGGTATCTAATTAAACTAAAGAGCTTCTGCACAGCAAAGGAAACTACCATCAGAGTGAACAGGCAACCTACACAATGGGAGAAAATTTTCGCAACCTACTCATCTGACAAAGGGCTAATATCCAGAATCTACAATGAACTCCAACAAATTTACAAGAAAACACCAAACAACCCCATCAAAAAGTGGGCGAAGGACATGAACAGACACTCCTCCAAAGAAGACATTTATGCAGCCAAAAAACACATGAAAAAATGCTCACCATCACTGGCCATCAGAGAAATGCAAATCAAAACCACAATGAGATACCATCTCACACCAGTTAGAATGGCAATCATTAAAAAGTCAGGAAACAACAGGTGCTGGAGAGGATGTGGAGAAATAGGAACACTTTTACACTGTTGGTGGGACTGTAAACTAGTTCAACCTTTGTGGAAGTCACTGTGGCGATTCCTCAGGGATCTAGAACTAGAAATTCCATTTGACCCAGCCATCCCATTACTGGGTATATACCCAAAGGACTATAAATCATGCTGCTATAAAGACACATGCACACGTATGTTTATTGCGGCATTATACACAATAGCAAAGACTTGGAACCAACCCAAATGTCCAACAATGATAGACTGGATTAAGAAAATGTGGCACATATACACCATGGAATACTAGGCAGCCATAAAAAATGATGAGTTCATATCCTTTGTAGGGACATGGATGAAATTGGAAATCATCGTTCTCAGTAAACTATCGCAAGAACAAAAAACCAAACACCACATCTTCTCACTCATAGGTGGGAATTGAACAATGAGAACACGTGGACACAAGAAGGGGAACATCACACTTCGGGGACTGTTGTGGGGTGGGGGGAGGGGCGAGGGACAGCATTGGGAGATATACCTAATGCTAGATGACGAGTTGGTGGGTGCAGCGCACCAGCATGGCACATGTATACACATGTAGCTTACCTGCACGTTGCGCACATGTACCATAGAGCCTAAAGTATAATAATAATAATAATAATAACAATAATAATCACAATGATAAAAAGAAAAAAAATTAAAAAAAAAAGAAAGGGATAAATTCCTCGACACATACACTCTCCCATGACTAAACCAGGAAGAAGTTGAATCTCTGAATAGACTAATAACAGGAGCTGAAATTGTGGCAATAATCAATAGCTTACCAACCAAAAAGAGTCCAGGATCAGATGGGTTCACAGCCGAATTCTACCAGAGGTCCAAGGAGGAACTGGAACCATTACTTCAGAAACTATTCCAATCAATAAAAAAGAGGGATTCCTTCCTAACTCATTTTATGAGGCCAGCATCATGCTGATACCAAAGCTGGGCAGAGACACAATCAAAAAAGAGAATTTTAGACCAATATCCTTGATGAATATTGATGCAAAAATCCTCAATAAATTACTGGCAAACCGAATCCAGCAGCACATCAGACAGCTTATCCACCATGATCAACTGGGCTTCATCCCTGGGATGCAAGTCTGGTTCAATATACGCAAATCAATAAATGTAATCCAGCATATAAACAGAACCAAAGTCAAAAACCACATGATTATCTCAATACGTGAAGAAAAGGCCTTTGACAAAATTCAACAACCCTTCATGCTAAAAACTCTCAATAAATTGGGTATTGATGGGTCGTATCTCAAAATAATAAGAGCTATTTATGACAAACCCACAGCCAATATCATACTGAATGGGCAAAAACTGGAAGCATTCACTTTGAAAACTGGCACAAGACAGGGATGCCCTCTCTCACCACTTGTATTCAACATAGTGTTGGAAGTTCTGGCCAGGGCAATTAGGCAAGAGAAGGAAATCAAGGGTATTCAATTAGGAAAAAAAGAAGTCAAATTGTCCCTGTTTGCAGATGACGTGATAGTATATCTAGAAAACCCCATTGTCTCAGCCCAAAATCTCCTTAAGCTGATAAGCAACTTCAGCAAAGTCTCAGGATACAAAATCAATGGACAAAAATCACAAGCATTCTTATACATCAATAACAGACAAACAGAGAGCCAAATCATGAGTGAACTCACATTCACAATTGCTTCAAAGAGAATAAAATACCTAGGAATCCAACTTCCAAGGGATGTGAAGGACCTCTTCAAGGAGAAAACTACAAACCACTGCTCAAGGAAATAAAAGAGGATACAAACAAATGGAAGAACATTCCATGCTCATGGGTAGGAAGAATCAATATCATGAAAATGGCCATCCTTCCCAAGGTAATTTACAGATTCAATGCCATCCCCATCAAGTTACCAATGACTTTCTTCACAGAATTGGAAAAAACTACTTTAAAGTTCATATGGAACCAAAAAAGAGCCCGCATCACCAAGTCAATCCTAAGCCAAAAGAACAAAGCTGGAGGCATCACGCTACCTGACTTCAAACTATACTACAAGGCTACAGTAACCAAAACAGCATGGTACTGGTACCAAACAGAGATATAGATCAATGGAACAGAACAGAGCCGTCAGAAATAATGCCACATATCTACAACAATCTGATCTTTGACAAACTTGACAAAAACAAGAAATGGAGAAAGGATTCCCTATTTAATAAATGGTGCTGGGAAAACTGGCTAGCCACATGTAGAAAGCTGAAACTGGATCCCTTCCTTACACCTTATACAAAAATCAACTCAAGATGGATTAAAGACTTAAACGTTAGACCTAAAACCATAAAAACCCTAGAAGAAAACCTAGGCAATACCATTCAGGACATAGGCATGGGCAAGGACTTCATGTCTAAAACACCAAAAGCAATGGCCACAAAAGCCAAAATTGACAAATGGGATCTAATTAAACTAAAGAGCTTCTGCACAGCAAAGGAAACTACCATCAGAGTGAACAGGCAACCTACACAATGGGAGAAAATTTTCGCAACCTACTCATCTGACAAAGGGCTAATATCCAGAATCTACAATGAACTCCAACAAATTTACAAGAAAACACCAAACAACCCCATCAAAAAGTGGGCGAAGGACATGAACAGACACTCCTCCAAAGAAGACATTTATGCAGCCAAAAAACACATGAAAAAATGCTCACCATCACTGGCCATCAGAGAAATGCAAATCAAAACCACAATGAGATACCATCTCACACCAGTTAGAATGGCAATCATTAAAAAGTCAGGAAACAACAGGTGCTGGAGAGGATGTGGAGAAATAGGAACACTTTTACACTGTTGGTGGGACTGTAAACTAGTTCAACCTTTGTGGAAGTCACTGTGGCGATTCCTCAGGGATCTAGAACTAGAAATTCCATTTGACCCAGCCATCCCATTACTGGGTATATACCCAAAGGACTATAAATCATGCTGCTATAAAGACACATGCACACGTATGTTTATTGCGGCATTATACACAATAGCAAAGACTTGGAACCAACCCAAATGTCCAACAATGATAGACTGGATTAAGAAAATGTGGCACATATACACCATGGAATACTAGGCAGCCATAAAAAATGATGAGTTCATATCCTTTGTAGGAACATGGATGAAATTGGAAATCATCGTTCTCAGTAAACTGTCGCAAGAACAAAAAACCAAACACCACATCTTCTCACTCATAGGTGGGAATTGAACAATGAGAACACGTGGACACAAGAAGGGGAACATCACACTTCGGGGACTGTTGTGGGGTGGGGGGAGGGGCGAGGGACAGCATTGGGAGATATACCTAATGCTAGATGACGAGTTGGTGGGTGCAGCGCACCAGCATGGCACATGTATACACATGTAGCTTACCTGCACGTTGCGCACATGTACCATAGAGCCTAAAGTATAATAATAATAATAATAATAATAATAATAATAATCACAATGATAAAAAGAAAAAAAATTAAAAAAAAAAGAAAGGGATAAATTCCTCGACACATACACTCTCCCATGACTAAACCAGGAAGAAGTTGAATCTCTGAATAGACTAATAACAGGAGCTGAAATTGTGGCAATAATCAATAGCTTACCAACCAAAAAGAGTCCAGGATCAGATGGGTTCACAGCCGAATTCTACCAGAGGTCCAAGGAGGAACTGGAACCATTACTTCAGAAACTATTCCAATCAATAAAAAAGAGGGATTCCTTCCTAACTCATTTTATGAGGCCAGCATCATGCTGATACCAAAGCTGGGCAGAGACACAATCAAAAAGGAGAATTTTAGACCAATATCCTTGATGAATATTGATGCAAAAATCCTCAATAAATTACTGGCAAACCGAATCCAGCAGCACATCAGACAGCTTATCCACCATGATCAACTGGGCTTCATCCCTGGGATGCAAGTCTGGTTCAATATACGCAAATCAATAAATGTAATCCAGCATATAAACAGAACCAAAGTCAAAAACCACATGATTATCTCAATACGTGAAGAAAAGGCCTTTGACAAAATTCAACAACCCTTCATGCTAAAAACTCTCAATAAATTGGGTATTGATGGGTCGTATCTCAAAATAATAAGAGCTACTTATGACAAACCCACAGCCAATATCATACTGAATGGGCAAAACCTGGAAGCATTCACTTTGAAAACTGGCACAAGACAGGGATGCCCTCTCTCACCACTTGCATTCAACATAGTGTTGGAAGTTTTGGCCAGGGCAATTAGGCAAGAGAAGGAAATCAAGGGTATTCAATTAGGAAAAAAAGAAGTCAAATTGTCCCTGTTTGCAGATGACGTGATAGTATATCTAGAAAACCCCATTGTCTCAGCCCAAAATCTCCTTAAGCTGATAAGAAACTTCAGCAAAGTC
The DNA here is from genome assembly GCF_028885655.2 of Pongo abelii. Lineage (NCBI taxonomy): Eukaryota > Metazoa > Chordata > Mammalia > Primates > Hominidae > Pongo > Pongo abelii. Next base: position 5,097,054 of record NC_071997.2, read on the forward strand.
TCAGGATACAAAATCAATGGACAAAAATCACAAGCATTCTTATACATCAATAACAGACAAACAGAGAGCCAAATCATGAGTGAACTCCCATTCACAATTGCTTCAAAGAGAATAAAATACCTAGGAATCCAACTTACAAGGGATGTGAAGGACCTCTTCAAGGAGAAAACTACAAACCACTGCTCAAGGAAATAAAAGAGGATACAAACAAATGGAAGAACATTCCATGCTCATGGGTAGGAAGAATCAATATCATGAAAATGGCCATCCTTCCCAAGGTAATTTACAGATTCAATGCCATCCCCATCAAGTTACCAATGACTTTCTTCACAGAATTGGAAAAAACTACTTTAAAGTTCATATGGAACCAAAAAAGAGCCCGCATCACCAAGTCAATCCTAAGCCAAAAGAACAAAGCTGGAGGCATCACGCTACCTGACTTCAAACTATACTACAAGGCTACAGTAACGAAAACAGCATGGTACTGGTACCAAACAGAGATATAGATCAATGGAACAGAACAGAGCCGTCAGAAATAATGCCACATATCTACAACAATCTGATCTTTGACAAACTTGACAAAAACAAGAAATGGAGAAAGGATTCCCTATTTAATAAATGGTGCTGGGAAAACTGGCTAGCCACATGTAGAAAGCTGAAACTGGATCCCTTCCTTACACCTTATACAAAAATCAACTCAAGATGGATTAAAGACTTAAACGTTAGACCTAAAACCATAAAAACCCTAGAAGAAAACCTAGGCAATACCATTCAGGACATAGGCATGGGCAAGGACTTCATGTCTAAAACACCAAAAGCAATGGCAACAAAAGCCAAAATTGACAAATGGGATCTAATTAAACTAAAGAGCTTCTGCACAGCAAAGGAAACTACCATCAGAGTGAACAGGCAACCTACACAATGGGAGAAAATTTTCGCAACCTACTCATCTGACAAAGGGCTAATATCCAGAAACTACAATGAACTCCAACAAATTTACAAGAAAACACCAAACAACCCCATCAAAAAGTGGGCGAAGGACATGAACAGACACTCCTCCAAAGAAGACATTTATGCAGCCAAAAAACACATGAAAAAATGCTCACCATCACTGGCCATCAGAGAAATGCAAATCAAAACCACAATGAGATACCATCTCACACCAGTTAGAATGGCAATCATTAAAAAGTCAGGAAACAACAGGTGCTGGAGAGGATGTGGAGAAATAGGAACACTTTTACACTGTTGGTGGGACTGTAACCTAGTTCAACCTTTGTGGAAGTCACTGTGGCGATTCCTCAGGGATCTAGAACTAGAAATTCCATTTGACCCAGCCATCCCATTACTGGGTATATACCCAAAGGACTATAAATCATGCTGCTATAAAGACACATGCACACGTATGTTTATTGCGGCATTATACACAATAGCAAAGACTTGGAACCAACCCAAATGTCCAACAATGATAGACTTTTTTAAGAAAATGTGGCACATATACACCATGGAATACTAGGCAGCCATAAAAAATGATGAGTTCATATCCTTTGTAGGGACATGGATGAAATTGGAAATCATCGTTCTCAGTAAACTATCGCAAGAACAAAAAACCAAACACCACATCTTCTCACTCATAGGTGGGAATTGAACAATGAGAACACGTGGACACAAGAAGGGGAACATCACACTTCGGGGACTGTTGTGGGGTGGGGGGAGGGGCGAGGGACAGCATTGGGAGATATACCTAATGCTAGATGACGAGTTGGTGGGTGCAGCGCACCAGCATGGCACATGTATACACATGTAGCTTACCTGCACGTTGCGCACATGTACCATAGAGCCTAAAGTATAATAATAATAATAATAATAATAATAATCATAATGATAAAAAGAAAAAAAATTAAAAAAAAAAGAAAGGGATAAATTCCTCGACACATACACTCTCCCATGACTAAACCAGGAAGAAGTTGAATCTCTGAATAGACTAATAACAGGAGCTGAAATTGTGGCAATAATCAATAGCTTACCAACCAAAAGGAGTCCAGGATCAGATGGGTTCACAGCCGAATTCTACCAGAGGTCCAAGGAGGAACTGGAACCATTACTTCAGAAACTATTCCAATCAATAGAAAAAGAGGGATTCCTTCCTAACTCATTTTATGAGGCCAGCATCATGCTGATACCAAAGCTGGGCAGAGACACAATCAAAAAAGAGAATTTTAGACCAATATCCTTGATGAATATTGATGCAAAAATCCTCAATAAATTACTGGCAAACCGAATCCAGCAGCACATCAGACAGCTTATCCACCATGATCAACTGGGCTTCATCCCTGGGATGCAAGTCTGGTTCAATATACGCAAATCAATAAATGTAATCCAGCATATAAACAGAACCAAAGTCAAAAACCACATGATTATCTCAATACGTGAAGAAAAGGCCTTTGACAAAATTCAACAACCCTTCATGCTAAAAACTCTCAATAAATTGGGTATTGATGGGTCGTATCTCAAAATAATAAGAGCTATTTATGACAAACCCACAGCCAATATCATACTGAATGGGCAAAAACTGGAAGCATTCACTTTGAAAACTGGCACAAGACAGGGATGCCCTCTCTCACCACTTGTATTCAACATAGTGTTGGAAGTTCTGGCCAGGGCAATTAGGCAAGAGAAGGAAATCAAGGGTATTCAAGTAGGAAAAAAAGAAGTCAAATTGTCCCTGTTTGCAGATGACGTGATAGTATATCTAGAAAACCCCATTGTCTCAGCCCAAAATCTCCTTAAGCTGATAAGAAACTTCAGCAAAGTCTCAGGATACAAAATCAATGGACAAAAATCACAAGCATTCTTATACATCAATAACAGACAAACAGAGAGCCAAATCATGAGTGAACTCCCATTCACAATTGCTTCAAAGAGAATAAAATACCTAGGAATCCAACTTACAAGGGATGTGAAGGACCTCTTCAAGGAGAAAACTACAAACCACTGCTCAAGGAAATAAAAGAGGATACAAACAAATGGAAGAACATTCCATGCTCATGGGTAGGAAGAATCAATATCATGAAAATGGCCATCCTTCCCAAGGTAATTTACAGATTCAATGCCATCCCCATCAAGTTACCAATGACTTTCTTCACAGAATTGGAAAAAACTACTTTAAAGTTCATATGGAACCAAAAAAGAGCCCGCATCACCAAGTCAATCCTAAGCCAAAAGAACAAAGCTGGAGGCATCACGCTACCTGACTTCAAACTATACTACAAGGCTACAGTAACCAAAACAGCATGGTACTGGTACCAAACAGAGATATAGATCAATGGAACAGAACAGAGCCGTCAGAAATAATGCCACATATCTACAACAATCTGATCTTTGACAAACTTGACAAAAACAAGAAATGGAGAAAGGATTCCCTATTTAATAAATGGTGCTGGGAAAACTGGCTAGCCACATGTAGAAAGCTGAAACTGGATCCCTTCCTTACACCTTATACAAAAATCAACTCAAGATGGATTAAAGACTTAAACGTTAGACCTAAAACCATAAAAACCCTAGAAGAAAACCTAGGCAATACCATTCAGGACATAGGCATGGGCAAGGACTTCATGTCTAAAACACCAAAAGCAATGGCAACAAAAGCCAAAATTGACAAATGGGATCTAATTAAACTAAAGAGCTTCTGCACAGCAAAGGAAACTACCATCAGAGTGAACAGGCAACCTACACAATGGGAGAAAATTTTCGCAACCTACTCATCTGACAAAGGGCTAATATCCAGAATCTACAATGAACTCCAACAAATTTACAAGAAAACACCAAACAACCCCATCAAAAAGTGGGCGAAGGACATGAACAGACACTCCTCCAAAGAAGACATTTATGCAGCCAAAAAACACATGAAAAAATGCTCACCATCACTGGCCATCAGAGAAATGCAAATCAAAACCACAATGAGATACCATCTCACACCAGTTAGAATGGCAATCATTAAAAAGTCAGGAAACAACAGGTGCTGGAGAGGATGTGGAGAAATAGGAACACTTTTACACTGTTGGTGGGACTGTAAACTAGTTCAACCTTTGTGGAAGTCACTGTGGCGATTCCTCAGGGATCTAGAACTAGAAATTCCATTTGACCCAGCCATCCCATTACTGGGTATATACCCAAAGGACTATAAATCATGCTGCTATAAAGACACATGCACACGTATGTTTATTGCGGCATTATACACAATAGCAAAGACTTGGAACCAACCCAAATGTCCAACAATGATAGACTGGATTAAGAAAATGTGGCACATATACACCATGGAATACTAGGCAGCCATAAAAAATGATGAGTTCATATCCTTTGTAGGGACATGGATGAAATTGGAAATCATCGTTCTCAGTAAACTATCGCAAGAACAAAAAACCAAACACCACATCTTCTCACTCATAGGTGGGAATTGAACAATGAGAACACGTGGACACAAGAAGGGGAACATCACACTTCGGGGACTGTTGTGGGGTGGGGGGAGGGGCGAGGGACAGCATTGGGAGATATACCTAATGCTAGATGACGAGTTGGTGGGTGCAGCGCACCAGCATGGCACATGTATACACATGTAGCTTACCTGCACGTTGCGCACATGTACCATAGAGCCTAAAGTATAATAATAATAATAATAATAATAATAATAATCACAATGATAAAAAGAAAAAAAATTAAAAAAAAAAGAAAGGGATAAATTCCTCGACACATACACTCTCCCATGACTAAACCAGGAAGAAGTTGAATCTCTGAATAGACTAATAACAGGAGCTGAAATTGTGGCAATAATCAATAGCTTACCAACCAAAAGGAGTCCAGGATCAGATGGGTTCACAGCCGAATTCTACCAGAGGTCCAAGGAGGAACTGGAACCATTACTTCAGAAACTATTCCAATCAATAGAAAAAGAGGGATTCCTTCCTAACTCATTTTATGAGGCCAGCATCATGCTGATACCAAAGCTGGGCAGAGACACAATCAAAAAAGAGAATTTTAGACCAATATCCTTGATGAATATTGATGCAAAAATCCTCAATAAATTACTGGCAAACCGAATCCAGCAGCACATCAGACAGCTTATCCACCATGATCAACTGGGCTTCATCCCTGGGATGCAAGTCTGGTTCAATATACGCAAATCAATAAATGTAATCCAGCATATAAACAGAACCAAAGTCAAAAACCACATGATTATCTCAATACGTGAAGAAAAGGCCTTTGACAAAATTCAACAACCCTTCATGCTAAAAACTCTCAATAAATTGGGTATTGATGGGTCGTATCTCAAAATAATAAGAGCTATTTATGACAAACCCACAGCCAATATCATACTGAATGGGCAAAAACTGGAAGCATTCACTTTGAAAACTGGCACAAGACAGGGATGCCCTCTCTCACCACTTGTATTCAACATAGTGTTGGAAGTTCTGGCCAGGGCAATTAGGCAAGAGAAGGAAATCAAGGGTATTCAATTAGGAAAAAAAGAAGTCAAATTGTCCCTGTTTGCAGATGACGTGATAGTATATCTAGAAAACCCCATTGTCTCAGCCCAAAATCTCCTTAAGCTGATAAGAAACTTCAGCAAAGTCTCAGGATACAAAATCAATGGACAAAAATCACAAGCATTCTTATACATCAATAACAGACAAACAGAGAGCCAAATCATGAGTGAACTCCCATTCACAATTGCTTCAAAGAGAATAAAATACCTAGGAATCCAACTTACAAGGGATGTGAAGGACCTCTTCAAGGAGAAAACTACAAACCACTGCTCAAGGAAATAAAAGAGGATACAAACAAATGGAAGAACATTCCATGCTCATGGGTAGGAAGAATCAATATCATGAAAATGGCCATCCTTCCCAAGGTAATTTACAGATTCAATGCCATCCCCATCAAGTTACCAATGACTTTCTTCACAGAATTGGAAAAAACTACTTTAAAGTTCATATGGAACCAAAAAAGAGCCCGCATCACCAAGTCAATCCTAAGCCAAAAGAACAAAGCTGGAGGCATCACGCTACCTGACTTCAAACTATACTACAAGGCTACAGTAACGAAAACAGCATGGTACTGGTACCAAACAGAGATATAGATCAATGGAACAGAACAGAGCCGTCAGAAATAATGCCACATATCTACAACAATCTGATCTTTGACAAACTTGACAAAAACAAGAAATGGAGAAAGGATTCCCTATTTAATAAATGGTGCTGGGAAAACTGGCTAGCCACATGTAGAAAGCTGAAACTGGATCCCTTCCTTACACCTTATACAAAAATCAACTCAAGATGGATTAAAGACTTAAACGTTAGACCTAAAACCATAAAAACCCTAGAAGAAAACCTAGGCAATACCATTCAGGACATAGGCATGGGCAAGGACTTCATGTCTAAAACACCAAAAGCAATGGCAACAAAAGCCAAAATTGACAAATGGGATCTAATTAAACTAAAGAGCTTCTGCACAGCAAAGGAAACTACCATCAGAGTGAACAGGCAACCTACACAATGGGAGAAAATTTTCGCAACCTACTCATCTGACAAAGGGCTAATATCCAGAATCTACAATGAACTCCAACAAATTTACAAGAAAACACCAAACAACCCCATCAAAAAGTGGGCGAAGGACATGAACAGACACTCCTCCAAAGAAGACATTTATGCAGCCAAAAAACACATGAAAAAATGCTCACCATCACTGGCCATCAGAGAAATGCAAATCAAAACCACAATGAGATACCATCTCACACCAGTTAGAATGGCAATCATTAAAAAGTCAGGAAACAACAGGTGCTGGAGAGGATGTGGAGAAATAGGAACACTTTTACACTGTTGGTGGGACTGTAAACTAGTTCAACCTTTGTGGAAGTCACTGTGGCGATTCCTCAGGGATCTAGAACTAGAAATTCCATTTGACCCAGCCATCCCATTACTGGGTATATACCCAAAGGACTATAAATCATGCTGCTATAAAGACACATGCACACGTATGTTTATTGCGGCATTATACACAATAGCAAAGACTTGGAACCAACCCAAATGTCCAACAATGATAGACTGGATTAAGAAAATGTGGCACATATACACCATGGAATACTAGGCAGCCATAAAAAATGATGAGTTCATATCCTTTGTAGGGACATGGATGAAATTGGAAATCATCGTTCTCAGTAAACTATCGCAAGAACAAAAAACCAAACACCACATCTTCTCACTCATAGGTGGGAATTGAACAATGAGAACACGTGGACACAAGAAGGGGAACATCACACTTCGGGGACTGTTGTGGGGTGGGGGGAGGGGCGAGGGACAGCATTGGGAGATATACCTAATGCTAGATGACGAGTTGGTGGGTGCAGCGCACCAGCATGGCACATGTATACACATGTAGCTTACCTGCACGTTGCGCACATGTACCATAGAGCCTAAAGTATAATAATAATAATAATAATAATAATAATAATAATCACAATGATAAAAAGAAAAAAAATTAAAAAAAAAAGAAAGGGATAAATTCCTCGACACATACACTCTACCATGACTAAACCAGGAAGAAGTTGAATCTCTGAATAGACTAATAACAGGAGCTGAAATTGTGGCAATAATCAATAGCTTACCAACCAAAAAGAGTCCAGGATCAGATGGGTTCACAGCCGAATTCTACCAGAGGTCCAAGGAGGAACTGGAACCATTACTTCAGAAACTATTCCAATCAATAAAAAAGAGGGATTCCTTCCTAACTCATTTTATGAGGCCAGCATCATGCTGATACCAAAGCTGGGCAGAGACACAATCAAAAAAGAGAATTTTAGACCAATATCCTTGATGAATATTGATGCAAAAATCCTCAATAAATTACTGGCAAACCGAATCCAGCAGCACATCAGACAGCTTATCCACCATGATCAACTGGGCTTCATCCCTGGGATGCAAGTCTGGTTCAATATACGCAAATCAATAAATGTAATCCAGCATATAAACAGAACCAAAGTCAAAAACCACATGATTATCTCAATACGTGAAGAAAAGGCCTTTGACAAAATTCAACAACCCTTCATGCTAAAAACTCTCAATAAATTGGGTATTGATGGGTCGTATCTCAAAATAATAAGAGCTACTTATGACAAACCCACAGCCAATATCATACTGAATGGGCAAAAACTGGAAGCATTCACTTTGAAAACTGGCACAAGACAGGGATGCCCTCTCTCACCACTTGTATTCAACATAGTGTTGGAAGTTTTGGCCAGGGCAATTAGGCAAGAGAAGGAAATCAAGGGTATTCAATTAGGAAAAAAAGAAGTCAAATTGTCCCTCTTTGCAGATGACGTGATAGTATATCTAGAAAACCCCATTGTCTCAGCCCAAAATCTCCTTAAGCTGATAAGCAACTTCAGCAAAGTCTCAGGATACAAAATCAATGGACAAAAATCACAAGCATTCTTATACATCAATAACAGACAAACAGAGAGCCAAATCATGAGTGAACTCCCATTCACAATTGCTTCAAAGAGAATAAAATACCTAGGAATCCAACTTACAAGGGATGTGAAGGACCTCTTCAAGGAGAAAACTACAAACCACTGCTCAAGGAAATAAAAGAGGATACAAACAAATGGAAGAACATTCCATGCTCATGGGTAGGAAGAATCAATATCATGAAAATGGCCATCCTTCCCAAGGTAATTTACAGATTCAATGCCATCCCCATCAAGTTACCAATGACTTTCTTCACAGAATTGGAAAAAACTACTTTAAAGTTCATATGGAACCAAAAAAGAGCCCGCATCACCAAGTCAATCCTAAGCCAAAAGAACAAAGCTGGAGGCATCACGCTACCTGACTTCAAACTATACTACAAGGCTACAGTAATGAAAACAGCATGGTACTGGTACCAAACAGAGATATAGATCAATGGAACAGAACAGAGCCGTCAGAAATAATGCCACATATCTACAACAATCTGATCTTTGACAAACTTGACAAAAACAAGAAATGGAGAAAGGATTCCCTATTTAATAAATGGTGCTGGGAAAACTGGCTAGCCACATGTAGAAAGCTGAAACTGGATCCCTTCCTTACACCTTATACAAAAATCAACTCAAGATGGATTAAAGACTTAAACGTTAGACCTAAAACCATAAAAACCCTAGAAGAAAACCTAGGCAATACCATTCAGGACATAGGCATGGGCAAGGACTTCATGTCTAAAACACCAAAAGCAATGGCAACAAAAGCCAAAATTGACAAATGGGATCTAATTAAACTAAAGAGCTTCTGCACAGCAAAGGAAACTACCATCAGAGTGAACAGGCAACCTACACAATGGGAGAAAATTTTCGCAACCTACTCATCTGACAAAGGGCTAATATCCAGAATCTACAATGAACTCCAACAAATTTACAAGAAAACACCAAACAACCCCATCAAAAAGTGGGCGAAGGACATGAACAGACACTCCTCCAAAGAAGACATTTATGCAGCCAAAAAACACATGAAAAAATGCTCACCATCACTGGCCATCAGAGAAATGCAAATCAAAACCACAATGAGATACCATCTCACACCAGTTAGAATGGCAATCATTAAAAAGTCAGGAAACAACAGGTGCTGGAGAGGATGTGGAGAAATAGGAACACTTTTACACTGTTGGTGGGACTGTAAACTAGTTCAACCATTGTGGAAGTCACTGTGGCGATTCCTCAGGGATCTAGAACTAGAAATTCCATTTGACCCAGCCATCCCATTACTGGGTATATACCCAAAGGACTATAAATCATGCTGCTATAAAGACACATGCACACGTATGTTTATTGCGGCATTATACACAATAGCAAAGACTTGGAACCAACCCAAATGTCCAACAATGATAGACTGGATTAAGAAAATGTGGCACATATACACCATGGAATACTAGGCAGCCATAAAAAATGATGAGTTCATATCCTTTGTAGGGACATGGATGAAATTGGAAATCATCGTTCTCAGTATACTATCGCAAGAACAAAAAACCAAACACCACATCTTCTCACTCATAGGTGGGAATTGAACAATGAGAACACGTGGACACAAGAAGGGGAACATCACACTTCGGGGACTGTTGTGGGGTGGGGGGAGGGGCGAGGGACAGCATTGGGAGATATACCTAATACTAGATGACGAGTTGGTGGGTGCAGCGCACCAGCATGGCACATGTATACACATGTAGCTTACCTGCACGTTGCGCACATGTACCATAGAGCCTAAAGTATAATAATAATAATAATCATAATCATAATGATAAAAAGAAAAAAAATTAAAAAAAAAAGAAAGGGATAAATTCCTCGACACATACACTCTCCCATGACTAAACCAGGAAGAAGTTGTATCTCTGAATAGACTAATAACAGGAGCTGAAATTGTGGCAATAATCAATAGCTTACCAACCAAAAAGAGTCCAGGATCAGATGGGTTCACAGCCGAATTCTACCAGAGGTCCAAGGAGGAACTGGAACCATTACTTCAGAAACTATTCCAATCAATAGAAAAAGAGGGATTCCTTCCTAACTCATTTTATGAGGCCAGCATCATGCTGATACCAAAGCTGGGCAGAGACACAATCAAAAAAGAGAATTTTAGACCAATATCCTTGATGAATATTGATGCAAAAATCCTCAATAAATTACTGGCAAACCGAATCCAGCAGCACATCAGACAGCTTATCCACCATGATCAACTGGGCTTCATCCCTGGGATGCAAGTCTGGTTCAATATACGCAAATCAATAAATGTAATCCAGCATATAAACAGAACCAAAGTCAAAAACCACATGATTATCTCAATACGTGAAGAAAAGGCCTTTGACAAAATTCAACAACCCTTCATGCTAAAAACTCTCAATAAATTGGGTATTGATGGGTCGTATCTCAAAATAATAAGAGCTATTTATGACAAACCCACAGCCAATATCATACTGAATGGGCAAAAACTGGAAGCATTCACTTTGAAAACTGGCACAAGACAGGGATGCCCTCTCTCACCACTTGTATTCAACATAGTGTTGGAAGTTCTGGCCAGGGCAATTAGGCAAGAGAAGGAAATCAAGGGTATTCAATTAGGAAAAAAAGAAGTCAAATTGTCCCTGTTTGCAGATGACGTGATAGTATATCTAGAAAACCCCATTGTCTCAGCCCAAAATCTCCTTAAGCTGATAAGCAACTTCAGCAAAGTCTCAGGATACAAAATCAATGGACAAAAATCACAAGCATTCTTATACATCAATAACAGACAAACAGAGAGCCAAATCATGAGTGAACTCCCATTCACAATTGCTTCAAAGAGAATAAAATACCTAGGAATCCAACTTCCAAGGGATGTGAAGGACCTCTTCAAGGAGAAAACTACAAACCACTGCTCAAGGAAATAAAAGAGGATACAAACAAATGGAAGAACATTCCATGCTCATGGGTAGGAAGAATCAATATCATGAAAATGGCCATCCTTCCCAAGGTAATTTACAGATTCAATGCCATCCCCATCAAGTTACCAATGACTTTCTTCACAGAATTGGAAAAAACTACTTTAAAGTTCATATGGAACCAAAAAAGAGCCCGCATCACCAAGTCAATCCTAAGCCAAAAGAACAAAGCTGGAGGCATCACGCTACCTGACTTCAAACTATACTACAAGGCTACAGTAACGAAAACAGCATGGTACTGGTACCAAACAGAGATATAGATCAATGGAACAGAACAGAGCCGTCAGAAATAATGCCACATATCTACAACAATCTGATCTTTGACAAACTTGACAAAAACAAGAAATGGAGAAAGGATTCCCTATTTAATAAATGGTGCTGGGAAAACTGGCTAGCCACATGTAGAAAGCTGAAACTGGATCCCTTCCTTACACCTTATACAAAAATCAACTCAAGATGGATTAAAGACTTAAACGTTAGACCTAAAACCATAAAAACCCTAGAAGAAAACCTAGGCAATACCATTCAGGACATAGGCATGGGCAAGGACTTCATGTCTAAAACACCAAAAGCAATGGCAACAAAAGCCAAAATTGACAAATGGGATCTAATTAAACTAAAGAGCTTCTGCACAGCAAAGGAAACTACCATCAGAGTGAACAGGCAACCTACACAATGGGAGAAAATTTTCGCAACCTACTCATCTGACAAAGGGCTAATATCCAGAATCTACAATGAACTCCAACAAATTTACAAGAAAACACCAAACAACCCCATCAAAAAGTGGGCGAAGGACATGAACAGACACTCCTCCAAAGAAGACATTTATGCAGCCAAAAAACACATGAAAAAATGCTCACCATCACTGGCCATCAGAGAAATGCAAATCAAAACCACAATGAGATACCATCTCACACCAGTTAGAATGGCAATCATTAAAAAGTCAGGAAACAACAGGTGCTGGAGAGGATGTGGAGAAATAGGAACACTTTTACACTGTTGGTGGGACTGTAAACTAGTTCAACCTTTGTGGAAGTCACTGTGGCGATTCCTCAGGGATCTAGAACTAGAAATTCCATTTGACCCAGCCATCCCATTACTGGGTATATACCCAAAGGACTATAAATCATGCTGCTATAAAGACACATGCACACGTATGTTTATTGCGGCATTATACACAATAGCAAAGACTTGGAACCAACCCAAATGTCCAACAATGATAGACTGGATTAAGAAAATGTGGCACATATACACCATGGAATACTAGGCAGCCATAAAAAATGATGAGTTCATATCCTTTGTAGGGACATGGATGAAATTGGAAATCATCGTTCTCAGTAAACTATCGCAAGAACAAAAAACCAAACACCACATCTTCTCACTCATAGGTGGGAATTGAACAATGAGAACACGTGGACACAAGAAGGGGAACATCACACTTCGGGGACTGTTGTGGGGTGGGGGGAGGGGCGAGGGACAGCATTGGGAGATATACCTAATGCTAGATGACGAGTTGGTGGGTGCAGCGCACCAGCATGGCACATGTATACACATGTAGCTTACCTGCACGTTGCGCACATGTACCATAGAGCCTAAAGTATAATAATAATAATAATAATAATAATAATAATAATCACAATGATAAAAAGAAAAAAAATTAAAAAAAAAAGAAAGGGATAAATTCCTCGACACATACACTCTACCATGACTAAACCAGGAAGAAGTTGAATCTCTGAATAGACTAATAACAGGAGCTGAAATTGTGGCAATAATCAATAGCTTACCAACCAAAAAGAGTCCAGGATCAGATGGGTTCACAGCCGAATTCTACCAGAGGTCCAAGGAGGAACTGGAACCATTACTTCAGAAACTATTCCAATCAATAAAAAAGAGGGATTCCTTCCTAACTCATTTTATGAGGCCAGCATCATGCTGATATCAAAGCTGGGCAGAGACACAATCAAAAAAGAGAATTTTAGACCAATATCCTTGATGAATATTGATGCAAAAATCCTCAATAAATTACTGGCAAACCGAATCCAGCAGCACATCAGACAGCTTATCCACCATGATCAACTGGGCTTCATCCCTGGGATGCAAGTCTGGTTCAATATACGCAAATCAATAAATGTAATCCAGCATATAAACAGAACCAAAGTCAAAAACCACATGATTATCTCAATACGTGAAGAAAAGGCCTTTGACAAAATTCAACAACCCTTCATGCTAAAAACTCTCAATAAATTGGGTATTGATGGGTCGTATCTCAAAATAATAAGAGCTACTTATGACAAACCCACAGCCAATATCATACTGAATGGGCAAAAACTGGAAGCATTCACTTTGAAAACTGGCACAAGACAGGGATGCCCTCTCTCACCACTTGTATTCAACATAGTGTTGGAAGTTTTGGCCAGGGCAATTAGGCAAGAGAAGGAAATCAAGGGTATTCAATTAGGAAAAAAAGAAGTCAAATTGTCCCTCTTTGCAGATGACGTGATAGTATATCTAGAAAACCCCATTGTCTCAGCCCAAAATCTCCTTAAGCTGATAAGCAACTTCAGCAAAGTCTCAGGATACAAAATCAATGGACAAAAATCACAAGCATTCTTATACATCAATAACAGACAAACAGAGAGCCAAATCATGAGTGAACTCCCATTCACAATTGCTTCAAAGAGAATAAAATACCTAGGAATCCAACTTACAAGGGATGTGAAGGACCTCTTCAAGGAGAAAACTACAAACCACTGCTCAAGGAAATAAAAGAGGATACAAACAAATGGAAGAACATTCCATGCTCATGGGTAGGAAGAATCAATATCATGAAAATGGCCATCCTTCCCAAGGTAATTTACAGATTCAATGCCATCCCCATCAAGTTACCAATGACTTTCTTCACAGAATTGGAAAAAACTACTTTAAAGTTCATATGGAACCAAAAAAGAGCCCGCATCACCAAGTCAATCCTAAGCCAAAAGAACAAAGCTGGAGGCATCACGCTACCTGACTTCAAACTATACTACAAGGCTACAGTAATGAAAACAGCATGGTACTGGTACCAAACAGAGATATAGATCAATGGAACAGAACAGAGCCGTCAGAAATAATGCCACATATCTACAACAATCTGATCTTTGACAAACTTGACAAAAACAAGAAATGGAGAAAGGATTCCCTATTTAATAAATGGTGCTGGGAAAACTGGCTAGCCACATGTAGAAAGCTGAAACTGGATCCCTTCCTTACACCTTATACAAAAATCAACTCAAGATGGATTAAAGACTTAAACGTTAGACCTAAAACCATAAAAACCCTAGAAGAAAACCTAGGCAATACCATTCAGGACATAGGCATGGGCAAGGACTTCATGTCTAAAACACCAAAAGCAATGGCAACAAAAGCCAAAATTGACAAATGGGATCTAATTAAACTAAAGAGCTTCTGCACAGCAAAGGAAACTACCATCAGAGTGAACAGGCAACCTACACAATGGGAGAAAATTTTCGCAACCTACTCATCTGACAAAGGGCTAATATCCAGAATCTACAATGAACTCCAACAAATTTACAAGAAAACACCAAACAACCCCATCAAAAAGTGGGCGAAGGACATGAACAGACACTCCTCCAAAGAAGACATTTATGCAGCCAAAAAACACATGAAAAAATGCTCACCATCACTGGCCATCAGAGAAATGCAAATCAAAACCACAATGAGATACCATCTCACACCAGTTAGAATGGCAATCATTAAAAAGTCAGGAAACAACAGGTGCTGGAGAGGATGTGGAGAAATAGGAACACTTTTACACTGTTGGTGGGACTGTAAACTAGTTCAACCATTGTGGAAGTCACTGTGGCGATTCCTCAGGGATCTAGAACTAGAAATTCCATTTGACCCAGCCATCCCATTACTGGGTATATACCCAAAGGACTATAAATCATGCTGCTATAAAGACACATGCACACGTATGTTTATTGCGGCATTATACACAATAGCAAAGACTTGGAACCAACCCAAATGTCCAACAATGATAGACTGGATTAAGAAAATGTGGCACATATACACCATGGAATACTAGGCAGCCATAAAAAATGATGAGTTCATATCCTTTGTAGGGACATGGATGAAATTGGAAATCATCGTTCTCAGTATACTATCGCAAGAACAAAAAACCAAACACCACATCTTCTCACTCATAGGTGGGAATTGAACAATGAGAACACGTGGACACAAGAAGGGGAACATCACACTTCGGGGACTGTTGTGGGGTGGGGGGAGGGGCGAGGGACAGCATTGGGAGATATACCTAATACTAGATGACGAGTTGGTGGGTGCAGCGCACCAGCATGGCACATGTATACACATGTAGCTTACCTGCACGTTGCGCACATGTACCATAGAGCCTAAAGTATAATAATAATAATAATCATAATCATAATGATAAAAAGAAAAAAAATTAAAAAAAAAAGAAAGGGATAAATTCCTCGACACATACACTCTCCCATGACTAAACCAGGAAGAAGTTGTATCTCTGAATAGACTAATAACAGGAGCTGAAATTGTGGCAATAATCAATAGCTTACCAACCAAAAAGAGTCCAGGATCAGATGGGTTCACAGCCGAATTCTACCAGAGGTCCAAGGAGGAACTGGAACCATTACTTCAGAAACTATTCCAATCAATAGAAAAAGAGGGATTCCTTCCTAACTCATTTTATGAGGCCAGCATCATGCTGATACCAAAGCTGGGCAGAGACACAATCAAAAAAGAGAATTTTAGACCAATATCCTTGATGAATATTGATGCAAAAATCCTCAATAAATTACTGGCAAACCGAATCCAGCAGCACATCAGACAGCTTATCCACCATGATCAACTGGGCTTCATCCCTGGGATGCAAGTCTGGTTCAATATACGCAAATCAATAAATGTAATCCAGCATATAAACAGAACCAAAGTCAAAAACCACATGATTATCTCAATACGTGAAGAAAAGGCCTTTGACAAAATTCAACAACCCTTCATGCTAAAAACTCTCAATAAATTGGGTATTGATGGGTCGTATCTCAAAATAATAAGAGCTATTTATGACAAACCCACAGCCAATATCATACTGAATGGGCAAAAACTGGAAGCATTCACTTTGAAAACTGGCACAAGACAGGGATGCCCTCTCTCACCACTTGTATTCAACATAGTGTTGGAAGTTCTGGCCAGGGCAATTAGGCAAGAGAAGGAAATCAAGGGTATTCAATCAGGAAAAAAAGAAGTCAAATTGTCCCTGTTTGCAGATGACGTGATAGTATATCTAGAAAACCCCATTGTCTCAGCCCAAAATCTCCTTAAGCTGATAAGCAACTTCAGCAAAGTCTCAGGATACAAAATCAATGGACAAAAATCACAAGCATTCTTATACATCAATAACAGACAAACAGAGAGCCAAATCATGAGTGAACTCCCATTCACAATTGCTTCAAAGAGAATAAAATACCTAGGAATCCAACTTCCAAGGGATGTGAAGGACCTCTTCAAGGAGAAAACTACAAACCACTGCTCAAGGAAATAAAAGAGGATACAAACAAATGGAAGAACATTCCATGCTCATGGGTAGGAAGAATCAATATCATGAAAATGGCCATCCTTCCCAAGGTAATTTACAGATTCAATGCCATCCCCATCAAGTTACCAATGACTTTCTTCACAGAATTGGAAAAAACTACTTTAAAGTTCATATGGAACCAAAAAAGAGCCCGCATCACCAAGTCAATCCTAAGCCAAAAGAACAAAGCTGGAGGCATCACGCTACCTGACTTCAAACTATACTACAAGGCTACAGTAACCAAAACAGCATGGTACTGGTACCAAACAGAGATATAGATCAATGGAACAGAACAGAGCCGTCAGAAATAATGCCACATATCTACAACAATCTGATCTTTGACAAACTTGACAAAAACAAGAAATGGAGAAAGGATTCCCTATTTAATAAATGGTGCTGGGAAAACTGGCTAGCCACATGTAGAAAGCTGAAACTGGATCCCTTCCTTACACCTTATACAAAAATCAACTCAAGATGGATTAAAGACTTAAACGTTAGACCTAAAACCATAAAAACCCTAGAAGGAAACCTAGGCAATACCATTCAGGACATAGGCATGGGCAAGGACTTCATGTCTAAAACACCAAAAGCAATGGCAACAAAAGCCAAAATTGACAAATGGGATCTAATTAAACTAAAGAGCTTCTGCACAGCAAAGGAAACTACCATCAGAGTGAACAGGCAACCTACACAATGGGAGAAAATTTTCGCAACCTACTCATCTGACAAAGGGCTAATATCCAGAATCTACAATGAACTCCAACAAATTTACAAGAAAACACCAAAGAACCCCATCAAAAAGTGGGCGAAGGACATGAACAGACACTCCTCCAAAGAAGACATTTATGCCGCCAAAAAACACATGAAAAAATGCTCACCATCACTGGCCATCAGAGAAATGCAAATCAAAACCACAATGAGATACCATCTCACACCAGTTAGAATGGCAATCATTAAAAAGTCAGGAAACAACAGGTGCTGGAGAGGATGTGGAGAAATAGGAACACTTTTACACTGTTGGTGGGACTGTAAACTAGTTCAACCCTTGTGGAAGTCACTGTGGCGATTCCTCAGGGATCTAGAACTAGAAATTCCATTTGACCCAGCCATCCCATTACTGGGTATATACCCAAAGGACTATAAATCATGCTGCTATAAAGACACATGCACACGTATGTTTATTGCGGCATTATACACAATAGCAAAGATTGGAACCAACCCAAATGTCCAACAATGATAGACTGGATTAAGAAAATGTGGCACATATACACCATGGAATACTAGGCAGCCATAAAAAATGATGAGTTCATATCCTTTGTAGGGACATGGATGAAATTGGAAATCATCGTTCTCAGTAAACTATCGCAAGAACAAAAAACCAAACACCACATCTTCTCACTCATAGGTGGGAATTGAACAATGAGAACACGTGGACACAAGAAGGGGAACATCACACTTCGGGGACTGTTGTGGGGTGGGGGGAGGGGCGAGGGACAGCATTGGGAGATATACCTAATGCTAGATGACGAGTTGGTGGGTGCAGCGCACCAGCATGGCACATGTATACACATGTAGCTTACCTGCACGTTGCGCACATGTACCATAGAGCCTAAAGTATAATAATAATAATAATAATAATAATAATGATGAAAAGAAAAAAAATTAAAAAAAAAAGAAAGGGATAAATTCCTCGACACATACACTCTACCATGACTAAACCAGGAAGAAGTTGAATCTCTGAATAGACTAATAACAGGAGCTGAAATTGTGGCAATAATCAATAGCTTACCAACCAAAAAGAGTCCAGGATCAGATGGGTTCACAGCCGAATTCTACCAGAGGTCCAAGGAGGAACTGGAACCATTACTTCAGAAACTATTCCAATCAATAAAAAAGAGGGATTCCTTCCTAACTCATTTTATGAGGCCAGCATCATGCTGATACCAAAGCTGGGCAGAGACACAATCAAAAAAGAGAATTTTAGACCAATATCCTTGATGAATATTGATGCAAAAATCCTCAATAAATTACTGGCAAACCGAATCCAGCAGCACATCAGACAGCTTATCCACCATGATCAACTGGGCTTCATCCCTGGGATGCAAGTCTGGTTCAATATACGCAAATCAATAAATGTAATCCAGCATATAAACAGAACCAAAGTCAAAAACCACATGATTATCTCAATACGTGAAGAAAAGGCCTTTGACAAAATTCAACAACCCTTCATGCTAAAAACTCTCAATAAATTGGGTATTGATGGGTCGTATCTCAAAATAATAAGAGCTACTTATGACAAACCCACAGCCAATATCATACTGAATGGGCAAAAACTGGAAGCATTCACTTTGAAAACTGGCACAAGACAGGGATGCCCTCTCTCACCACTTGTATTCAACATAGTGTTGGAAGTTTTGGCCAGGGCAATTAGGCAAGAGAAGGAAATCAAGGGTATTCAATTAGGAAAAAAAGAAGTCAAATTGTCCCTCTTTGCAGATGACGTGATAGTATATCTAGAAAACCCCATTGTCTCAGCCCAAAATCTCCTTAAGCTGATAAGCAACTTCAGCAAAGTCTCAGGATACAAAATCAATGGACAAAAATCACAAGCATTCTTATACATCAATAACAGACAAACAGAGAGCCAAATCATGAGTGAACTCCCATTCACAATTGCTTCAAAGAGAATAAAATACCTAGGAATCCAACTTACAAGGGATGTGAAGGACCTCTTCAAGGAGAAAACTACAAACCACTGCTCAAGGAAATAAAAGAGGATACAAACAAATGGAAGAACATTCCATGCTCATGGGTAGGAAGAATCAATATCATGAAAATGGCCATCCTTCCCAAGGTAATTTACAGATTCAATGCCATCCCCATCAAGTTACCAATGACTTTCTTCACAGAATTGGAAAAAACTACTTTAAAGTTCATATGGAACCAAAAAAGAGCCCGCATCACCAAGTCAATCCTAAGCCAAAAGAACAAAGCTGGAGGCATCACGCTACCTGACTTCAAACTATACTACAAGGCTACAGTAATGAAAACAGCATGGTACTGGTACCAAACAGAGATATAGATCAATGGAACAGAACAGAGCCGTCAGAAATAATGCCACATATCTACAACAATCTGATCTTTGACAAACTTGACAAAAACAAGAAATGGAGAAAGGATTCCCTATTTAATAAATGGTGCTGGGAAAACTGGCTAGCCACATGTAGAAAGCTGAAACTGGATCCCTTCCTTACACCTTATACAAAAATCAACTCAAGATGGATTAAAGACTTAAACGTTAGACCTAAAACCATAAAAACCCTAGAAGAAAACCTAGGCAATACCATTCAGGACATAGGCATGGGCAAGGACTTCATGTCTAAAACACCAAAAGCAATGGCAACAAAAGCCAAAATTGACAAATGGGATCTAATTAAACTAAAGAGCTTCTGCACAGCAAAGGAAACTACCATCAGAGTGAACAGGCAACCTACACAATGGGAGAAAATTTTCGCAACCTACTCATCTGACAAAGGGCTAATATCCAGAATCTACAATGAACTCCAACAAATTTACAAGAAAACACCAAACAACCCCATCAAAAAGTGGGCGAAGGACATGAACAGACACTCCTCCAAAGAAGACATTTATGCAGCCAAAAAACACATGAAAAAATGCTCACCATCACTGGCCATCAGAGAAATGCAAATCAAAACCACAATGAGATACCATCTCACACCAGTTAGAATGGCAATCATTAAAAAGTCAGGAAACAACAGGTGCTGGAGAGGATGTGGAGAAATAGGAACACTTTTACACTGTTGGTGGGACTGTAAACTAGTTCAACCATTGTGGAAGTCACTGTGGCGATTCCTCAGGGATCTAGAACTAGAAATTCCATTTGACCCAGCCATCCCATTACTGGGTATATACCCAAAGGACTATAAATCATGCTGCTATAAAGACACATGCACACGTATGTTTATTGCGGCATTATACACAATAGCAAAGACTTGGAACCAACCCAAATGTCCAACAATGATAGACTGGATTAAGAAAATGTGGCACATATACACCATGGAATACTAGGCAGCCATAAAAAATGATGAGTTCATATCCTTTGTAGGGACATGGATGAAATTGGAAATCATCGTTCTCAGTATACTATCGCAAGAACAAAAAACCAAACACCACATCTTCTCACTCATAGGTGGGAATTGAACAATGAGAACACGTGGACACAAGAAGGGGAACATCACACTTCGGGGACTGTTGTGGGGTGGGGGGAGGGGCGAGGGACAGCATTGGGAGATATACCTAATACTAGATGACGAGTTGGTGGGTGCAGCGCACCAGCATGGCACATGTATACACATGTAGCTTACCTGCACGTTGCGCACATGTACCATAGAGCCTAAAGTATAATAATAATAATAATCATAATCATAATGATAAAAAGAAAAAAAATTAAAAAAAAAAGAAAGGGATAAATTCCTCGACACATACACTCTCCCATGACTAAACCAGGAAGAAGTTGTATCTCTGAATAGACTAATAACAGGAGCTGAAATTGTGGCAATAATCAATAGCTTACCAACCAAAAAGAGTCCAGGATCAGATGGGTTCACAGCCGAATTCTACCAGAGGTCCAAGGAGGAACTGGAACCATTACTTCAGAAACTATTCCAATCAATAGAAAAAGAGGGATTCCTTCCTAACTCATTTTATGAGGCCAGCATCATGCTGATACCAAAGCTGGGCAGAGACACAATCAAAAAAGAGAATTTTAGACCAATATCCTTGATGAATATTGATGCAAAAATCCTCAATAAATTACTGGCAAACCGAATCCAGCAGCACATCAGACAGCTTATCCACCATGATCAACTGGGCTTCATCCCTGGGATGCAAGTCTGGTTCAATATACGCAAATCAATAAATGTAATCCAGCATATAAACAGAACCAAAGTCAAAAACCACATGATTATCTCAATACGTGAAGAAAAGGCCTTTGACAAAATTCAACAACCCTTCATGCTAAAAACTCTCAATAAATTGGGTATTGATGGGTCGTATCTCAAAATAATAAGAGCTATTTATGACAAACCCACAGCCAATATCATACTGAATGGGCAAAAACTGGAAGCATTCACTTTGAAAACTGGCACAAGACAGGGATGCCCTCTCTCACCACTTGTATTCAACATAGTGTTGGAAGTTCTGGCCAGGGCAATTAGGCAAGAGAAGGAAATCAAGGGTATTCAATCAGGAAAAAAAGAAGTCAAATTGTCCCTGTTTGCAGATGACGTGATAGTATATCTAGAAAACCCCATTGTCTCAGCCCAAAATCTCCTTAAGCTGATAAGCAACTTCAGCAAAGTCTCAGGATACAAAATCAATGGACAAAAATCACAAGCATTCTTATACATCAATAACAGACAAACAGAGAGCCAAATCATGAGTGAACTCCCATTCACAATTGCTTCAAAGAGAATAAAATACCTAGGAATCCAACTTCCAAGGGATGTGAAGGACCTCTTCAAGGAGAAAACTACAAACCACTGCTCAAGGAAATAAAAGAGGATACAAACAAATGGAAGAACATTCCATGCTCATGGGTAGGAAGAATCAATATCATGAAAATGGCCATCCTTCCCAAGGTAATTTACAGATTCAATGCCATCCCCATCAAGTTACCAATGACTTTCTTCACAGAATTGGAAAAAACTACTTTAAAGTTCATATGGAACCAAAAAAGAGCCCGCATCACCAAGTCAATCCTAAGCCAAAAGAACAAAGCTGGAGGCATCACGCTACCTGACTTCAAACTATACTACAAGGCTACAGTAACCAAAACAGCATGGTACTGGTACCAAACAGAGATATAGATCAATGGAACAGAACAGAGCCGTCAGAAATAATGCCACATATCTACAACAATCTGATCTTTGACAAACTTGACAAAAACAAGAAATGGAGAAAGGATTCCCTATTTAATAAATGGTGCTGGGAAAACTGGCTAGCCACATGTAGAAAGCTGAAACTGGATCCCTTCCTTACACCTTATACAAAAATCAACTCAAGATGGATTAAAGACTTAAACGTTAGACCTAAAACCATAAAAACCCTAGAAGGAAACCTAGGCAATACCATTCAGGACATAGGCATGGGCAAGGACTTCATGTCTAAAACACCAAAAGCAATGGCAACAAAAGCCAAAATTGACAAATGGGATCTAATTAAACTAAAGAGCTTCTGCACAGCAAAGGAAACTACCATCAGAGTGAACAGGCAACCTACACAATGGGAGAAAATTTTCGCAACCTACTCATCTGACAAAGGGCTAATATCCAGAATCTACAATGAACTCCAACAAATTTACAAGAAAACACCAAAGAACCCCATCAAAAAGTGGGCGAAGGACATGAACAGACACTCCTCCAAAGAAGACATTTATGCCGCCAAAAAACACATGAAAAAATGCTCACCATCACTGGCCATCAGAGAAATGCAAATCAAAACCACAATGAGATACCATCTCACACCAGTTAGAATGGCAATCATTAAAAAGTCAGGAAACAACAGGTGCTGGAGAGGATGTGGAGAAATAGGAACACTTTTACACTGTTGGTGGGACTGTAAACTAGTTCAACCCTTGTGGAAGTCACTGTGGCGATTCCTCAGGGATCTAGAACTAGAAATTCCATTTGACCCAGCCATCCCATTACTGGGTATATACCCAAAGGACTATAAATCATGCTGCTATAAAGACACATGCACACGTATGTTTATTGCGGCATTATACACAATAGCAAAGATTGGAACCAACCCAAATGTCCAACAATGATAGACTGGATTAAGAAAATGTGGCACATATACACCATGGAATACTAGGCAGCCATAAAAAATGATGAGTTCATATCCTTTGTAGGGACATGGATGAAATTGGAAATCATCGTTCTCAGTAAACTATCGCAAGAACAAAAAACCAAACACCACATCTTCTCACTCATAGGTGGGAATTGAACAATGAGAACACGTGGACACAAGAAGGGGAACATCACACTTCGGGGACTGTTGTGGGGTGGGGGGAGGGGCGAGGGACAGCATTGGGAGATATACCTAATGCTAGATGACGAGTTGGTGGGTGCAGCGCACCAGCATGGCACATGTATACACATGTAGCTTACCTGCACGTTGCGCACATGTACCATAGAGCCTAAAGTATAATAATAATAATAATAATAATAATAATGATGAAAAGAAAAAAAATTAAAAAAAAAAGAAAGGGATAAATTCCTCGACACATACACTCTACCATGACTAAACCAGGAAGAAGTTGAATCTCTGAATAGACTAATAACAGGAGCTGAAATTGTGGCAATAATCAATAGCTTACCAACCAAAAAGAGTCCAGGATCAGATGGGTTCACAGCCGAATTCTACCAGAGGTCCAAGGAGGAACTGGAACCATTACTTCAGAAACTATTCCAATCAATAAAAAAGAGGGATTCCTTCCTAACTCATTTTATGAGGCCAGCATCATGCTGATACCAAAGCTGGGCAGAGACACAATCAAAAAAGAGAATTTTAGACCAATATCCTTGATGAATATTGATGCAAAAATCCTCAATAAATTACTGGCAAACCGAATCCAGCAGCACATCAGACAGCTTATCCACCATGATCAACTGGGCTTCATCCCTGGGATGCAAGTCTGGTTCAATATACGCAAATCAATAAATGTAATCCAGCATATAAACAGAACCAAAGTCAAAAACCACATGATTATCTCAATACGTGAAGAAAAGGCCTTTGACAAAATTCAACAACCCTTCATGCTAAAAACTCTCAATAAATTGGGTATTGATGGGTCGTATCTCAAAATAATAAGAGCTACTTATGACAAACCCACAGCCAATATCATACTGAATGGGCAAAAACTGGAAGCATTCACTTTGAAAACTGGCACAAGACAGGGATGCCCTCTCTCACCACTTGTATTCAACATAGTGTTGGAAGTTTTGGCCAGGGCAATTAGGCAAGAGAAGGAAATCAAGGGTATTCAATTAGGAAAAAAAGAAGTCAAATTGTCCCTCTTTGCAGATGACGTGATAGTATATCTAGAAAACCCCATTGTCTCAGCCCAAAATCTCCTTAAGCTGATAAGCAACTTCAGCAAAGTCTCAGGATACAAAATCAATGGACAAAAATCACAAGCATTCTTATACATCAATAACAGACAAACAGAGAGCCAAATCATGAGTGAACTCCCATTCACAATTGCTTCAAAGAGAATAAAATACCTAGGAATCCAACTTACAAGGGATGTGAAGGACCTCTTCAAGGAGAAAACTACAAACCACTGCTCAAGGAAATAAAAGAGGATACAAACAAATGGAAGAACATTCCATGCTCATGGGTAGGAAGAATCAATATCATGAAAATGGCCATCCTTCCCAAGGTAATTTACAGATTCAATGCCATCCCCATCAAGTTACCAATGACTTTCTTCACAGAATTGGAAAAAACTACTTTAAAGTTCATATGGAACCAAAAAAGAGCCCGCATCACCAAGTCAATCCTAAGCCAAAAGAACAAAGCTGGAGGCATCACGCTACCTGACTTCAAACTATACTACAAGGCTACAGTAATGAAAACAGCATGGTACTGGTACCAAACAGAGATATAGATCAATGGAACAGAACAGAGCCGTCAGAAATAATGCCACATATCTACAACAATCTGATCTTTGACAAACTTGACAAAAACAAGAAATGGAGAAAGGATTCCCTATTTAATAAATGGTGCTGGGAAAACTGGCTAGCCACATGTAGAAAGCTGAAACTGGATCCCTTCCTTACACCTTATACAAAAATCAACTCAAGATGGATTAAAGACTTAAACGTTAGACCTAAAACCATAAAAACCCTAGAAGAAAACCTAGGCAATACCATTCAGGACATAGGCATGGGCAAGGACTTCATGTCTAAAACACCAAAAGCAATGGCAACAAAAGCCAAAATTGACAAATGGGATCTAATTAAACTAAAGAGCTTCTGCACAGCAAAGGAAACTACCATCAGAGTGAACAGGCAACCTACACAATGGGAGAAAATTTTCGCAACCTACTCATCTGACAAAGGGCTAATATCCAGAATCTACAATGAACTCCAACAAATTTACAAGAAAACACCAAACAACCCCATCAAAAAGTGGGCGAAGGACATGAACAGACACTCCTCCAAAGAAGACATTTATGCAGCCAAAAAACACATGAAAAAATGCTCACCATCACTGGCCATCAGAGAAATGCAAATCAAAACCACAATGAGATACCATCTCACACCAGTTAGAATGGCAATCATTAAAAAGTCAGGAAACAACAGGTGCTGGAGAGGATGTGGAGAAATAGGAACACTTTTACACTGTTGGTGGGACTGTAAACTAGTTCAACCATTGTGGAAGTCACTGTGGCGATTCCTCAGGGATCTAGAACTAGAAATTCCATTTGACCCAGCCATCCCATTACTGGGTATATACCCAAAGGACTATAAATCATGCTGCTATAAAGACACATGCACACGTATGTTTATTGCGGCATTATACACAATAGCAAAGACTTGGAACCAACCCAAATGTCCAACAATGATAGACTGGATTAAGAAAATGTGGCACATATACACCATGGAATACTAGGCAGCCATAAAAAATGATGAGTTCATATCCTTTGTAGGGACATGGATGAAATTGGAAATCATCGTTCTCAGTATACTATCGCAAGAACAAAAAACCAAACACCACATCTTCTCACTCATAGGTGGGAATTGAACAATGAGAACACGTGGACACAAGAAGGGGAACATCACACTTCGGGGACTGTTGTGGGGTGGGGGGAGGGGCGAGGGACAGCATTGGGAGATATACCTAATACTAGATGACGAGTTGGTGGGTGCAGCGCACCAGCATGGCACATGTATACACATGTAGCTTACCTGCACGTTGCGCACATGTACCATAGAGCCTAAAGTATAATAATAATAATAATCATAATCATAATGATAAAAAGAAAAAAAATTAAAAAAAAAAGAAAGGGATAAATTCCTCGACACATACACTCTCCCATGACTAAACCAGGAAGAAGTTGTATCTCTGAATAGACTAATAACAGGAGCTGAAATTGTGGCAATAATCAATAGCTTACCAACCAAAAAGAGTCCAGGATCAGATGGGTTCACAGCCGAATTCTACCAGAGGTCCAAGGAGGAACTGGAACCATTACTTCAGAAACTATTCCAATCAATAGAAAAAGAGG
This sequence comes from Pongo abelii, assembly GCF_028885655.2. Lineage (NCBI taxonomy): Eukaryota > Metazoa > Chordata > Mammalia > Primates > Hominidae > Pongo > Pongo abelii. Next base: position 5,124,470 of record NC_071997.2, read on the forward strand.
GATTCCTTCCTAACTCATTTTATGAGGCCAGCATCATGCTGATACCAAAGCTGGGCAGAGACACAATCAAAAAAGAGAATTTTAGACCAATATCCTTGATGAATATTGATGCAAAAATCCTCAATAAATTACTGGCAAACCGAATCCAGCAGCACATCAGACAGCTTATCCACCATGATCAACTGGGCTTCATCCCTGGGATGCAAGTCTGGTTCAATATACGCAAATCAATAAATGTAATCCAGCATATAAACAGAACCAAAGTCAAAAACCACATGATTATCTCAATACGTGAAGAAAAGGCCTTTGACAAAATTCAACAACCCTTCATGCTAAAAACTCTCAATAAATTGGGTATTGATGGGTCGTATCTCAAAATAATAAGAGCTATTTATGACAAACCCACAGCCAATATCATACTGAATGGGCAAAAACTGGAAGCATTCACTTTGAAAACTGGCACAAGACAGGGATGCCCTCTCTCACCACTTGTATTCAACATAGTGTTGGAAGTTCTGGCCAGGGCAATTAGGCAAGAGAAGGAAATCAAGGGTATTCAATTAGGAAAAAAAGAAGTCAAATTGTCCCTGTTTGCAGATGACGTGATAGTATATCTAGAAAACCCCATTGTCTCAGCCCAAAATCTCCTTAAGCTGATAAGCAACTTCAGCAAAGTCTCAGGATACAAAATCAATGGACAAAAATCACAAGCATTCTTATACATCAATAACAGACAAACAGAGAGCCAAATCATGAGTGAACTCCCATTCACAATTGCTTCAAAGAGAATAAAATACCTAGGAATCCAACTTCCAAGGGATGTGAAGGACCTCTTCAAGGAGAAAACTACAAACCACTGCTCAAGGAAATAAAAGAGGATACAAACAAATGGAAGAACATTCCATGCTCATGGGTAGGAAGAATCAATATCATGAAAATGGCCATCCTTCCCAAGGTAATTTACAGATTCAATGCCATCCCCATCAAGTTACCAATGACTTTCTTCACAGAATTGGAAAAAACTACTTTAAAGTTCATATGGAACCAAAAAAGAGCCCGCATCACCAAGTCAATCCTAAGCCAAAAGAACAAAGCTGGAGGCATCACGCTACCTGACTTCAAACTATACTACAAGGCTACAGTAACCAAAACAGCATGGTACTGGTACCAAACAGAGATATAGATCAATGGAACAGAACAGAGCCGTCAGAAATAATGCCACATATCTACAACAATCTGATCTTTGACAAACTTGACAAAAACAAGAAATGGAGAAAGGATTCCCTATTTAATAAATGGTGCTGGGAAAACTGGCTAGCCACATGTAGAAAGCTGAAACTGGATCCCTTCCTTACACCTTATACAAAAATCAACTCAAGATGGATTAAAGACTTAAACGTTAGACCTAAAACCATAAAAACCCTAGAAGGAAACCTAGGCAATACCATTCAGGACATAGGCATGGGCAAGGACTTCATGTCTAAAACACCAAAAGCAATGGCAACAAAAGCCAAAATTGACAAATGGGATCTAATTAAACTAAAGAGCTTCTGCACAGCAAAGGAAACTACCATCAGAGTGAACAGGCAACCTACACAATGGGAGAAAATTTTCGCAACCTACTCATCTGACAAAGGGCTAATATCCAGAATCTACAATGAACTCCAACAAATTTACAAGAAAACACCAAAGAACCCCATCAAAAAGTGGGCGAAGGACATGAACAGACACTCCTCCAAAGAAGACATTTATGCCGCCAAAAAACACATGAAAAAATGCTCACCATCACTGGCCATCAGAGAAATGCAAATCAAAACCACAATGAGATACCATCTCACACCAGTTAGAATGGCAATCATTAAAAAGTCAGGAAACAACAGGTGCTGGAGAGGATGTGGAGAAATAGGAACACTTTTACACTGTTGGTGGGACTGTAAACTAGTTCAACCCTTGTGGAAGTCACTGTGGCGATTCCTCAGGGATCTAGAACTAGAAATTCCATTTGACCCAGCCATCCCATTACTGGGTATATACCCAAAGGACTATAAATCATGCTGCTATAAAGACACATGCACACGTATGTTTATTGCGGCATTATACACAATAGCAAAGATTGGAACCAACCCAAATGTCCAACAATGATAGACTGGATTAAGAAAATGTGGCACATATACACCATGGAATACTAGGCAGCCATAAAAAATGATGAGTTCATATCCTTTGTAGGGACATGGATGAAATTGGAAATCATCGTTCTCAGTAAACTATCGCAAGAACAAAAAACCAAACACCACATCTTCTCACTCATAGGTGGGAATTGAACAATGAGAACACGTGGACACAAGAAGGGGAACATCACACTTCGGGGACTGTTGTGGGGTGGGGGGAGGGGCGAGGGACAGCATTGGGAGATATACCTAATGCTAGATGACGAGTTGGTGGGTGCAGCGCACCAGCATGGCACATGTATACACATGTAGCTTACCTGCACGTTGCGCACATGTACCATAGAGCCTAAAGTATAATAATAATAATAATAATAATAATAATGATGAAAAGAAAAAAAATTAAAAAAAAAAGAAAGGGATAAATTCCTCGACACATACACTCTCCCATGACTAAACCAGGAAGAAGTTGAATCTCTGAATAGACTAATAACGGGAGCTGAAATTGTGGCAATAATCAATAGCTTACCAACCAAAAAGAGTCCAGGATCAGATGGGTTCACAGCCGAATTCTACCAGAGGTCCAAGGAGGAACTGGAACCATTACTTCAGAAACTATTCCAATCAATAGAAAAAGAGGGAATCCTTCCTAACTCATTTTATGAGGCCAGCATCATGCTGATACCAAAGCTGGGCAGAGACACAATCGAAAAAGAGAATTTTAGACCAATATCCTTGATGAATATTGATGCAAAAATCCTCAATGAATTACTGGCAAACCGAATCCAGCAGCACATCAGACAGCTTATCCACCATGATCAAGTGGGCTTCATCCCTGGGATGCAAGTCTGGTTCAATATACGCAAATCAATAAATGTAATCCAGCATATAAACAGAACCAAAGTCAAAAACCACACGATTATCTCAATACGTGAAGAAAAGTCCTTTGACAAAATTCAACAACCCTTCATGCTAAAATCTCTCAATAAATTGGGTATTGATGGGTCGTATCTCAAAATAATAAGAGCTATTTATGACAAACCCACAGCCAATATCATACTGAATGGGCAAAACTGGAAGCATTCACTTTGAAAACTGGCACAAGACAGGGATGCCCTCTCTCAACACTTCTGTTCAACATAGTGTTGGAAGTTCTGGCCAGGGCAATTAGGCAAGAGAAGGAAATCAAGGGTATTCAATTAGGAAAAAAAGAAGTCAAATTGTCCCTGTTTGCAGATGACGTGATAGTATATCTAGAAAACCCCATTGTCTCAGCCCAAAATCTCCTTAAGCTGATAAGCAACTTCAGCAAAGTCTCAGGATACAAAATCAATGGACAAAAATCACAAGCATTCTTATACATCAATAACAGACAAACAGAGAGCCAAATCATGAGTGAACTCCCATTCACAATTGCTTCAAAGAGAATAAAATACCTAGGAATCCAACTTCCAAGGGATGTGAAGGACCTCTTCAAGGAGAAAACTACAAACCACTGCTCAAGGAAATAAAAGAGGATACAAACAAATGGAAGAACATTCCATGCTCATGGGTAGGAAGAATCAATATCATGAAAATGGCCATCCTTCCCAAGGTAATTTACAGATTCAATGCCCTCCCCATCAAGTTACCAATGACTTTCTGCACAGAATTGGAAAAAACTACTTTAAAGTTCATATGGAACCAAAAAAGAGCCCGCATCAAAAATCAATCCTAAGCCAAAAGAACAAAGCTGGAGGCATCACGCTACCTGACTTCAAACTGTACTACAAGGCTACAGTAACCAAAACAGCATGGTACTGGTACCAAAACAGAGATCTAGATCAATGGAACAGAACAGAGCCGTCAGAAATAATGCCACATATCTACAACTATCTGATCTTTGACAAACCTGACAAAAACAAGAAATGGAGAAAGGATTCCCTATTTAATAAATGGTGCTGGGAAAACTGGCTAGCCACATGTAGAAAGCTGAAACTGGATCCCTTCCTTACACCTTATACAAAAATCAACTCAAGATGGATTAAAGACTTAAACGTTAGACCTAAAACCATAAAAACCCTAGAAGAAAACCTAGGCAATACCATTCAGGACATAGGCATGGGCAAGGACTTCATGTCTAAAACACCAAAAGCAATGGCAACAAAAGCCAAAATTGACAAATGGGATCTAATTAAACTAAAGAGCTTCTGCACAGCAAAGGAAACTACCATCAGAGTGAACAGGCAACCTACACAATGGGAGAAAATTTTCGCAACCTACTCATCTGACAAAGGGCTAATATCCAGAATCTACAATGAACTCCAACAAATTTACAAGAAAACACCAAACAACCCCATCAAAAAGTGGGCGAAGGACATGAACAGACACTCCTCCATAGAAGACATTTATGCAGCCAAAAAACACATGAAAAAATGCTCACCATCACTGGCCATCAGAGAAATGCAAATCAAAACCACAATGAGATACCATCTCACACCAGTTAGAATGGCAATCATTAAAAAGTCAGGAAACAACAGGTGCTGGAGAGGTTGTGGAGAAATAGGAACACTTTTACACTGTTGGTGGGACTGTAAACTAGTTCAACCCTTGTGGAAGTCACTGTGGCGATTCCTCAGGGATCTAGAACTAGAAATTCCATTTGACCCAGCCATCCCATTACTGGGTATATACCCAAAGGACTATAAATCATGCTGCTATAAGGACACATGCACATGTATGTTTATTGCGGCATTATACACAATAGCAAAGACTTGGAACTAACCCAAATGTCCAACAATGATAGACTGGATTAAGAAAATGTGGCACATATACACCATGGAATACTAGGCAGCCATAAAAAATGATGAGTTCATATCCTTTGTAGGGACATGGATGAAATTGGAAATCATCGTTCTCAGTAAGCTATCGCAAGAACAAAAAACCAAACACCACATATTCCCACTCATAGGTGGGAATTGAACAATGAGAACACGTGGACACAAGAAGGGGAACATCACACTTCGGGGACTGTTGTGGGGTGTGGGGAGGTGCGAGGGACAGCATTGGGAGATATACCTAATGTTAGATGACGAATTTTTGGGTGCAGCGCACCAGCATGGCACATGTATACACATGTAGCTTACCTGCACGTTGCGCACATGTACCATAGAGCCTAAAGTATAATAATAATAATTATAATAATAATAATAATGATAAAAAGAAAAAAAATTAAAAAACAAAGAAAGGGATAAATTCCTCGACACATACACTCTCCCATGACTAAACCAGGAAGAAGTTGAATCTCTGAATAGACTAATAACAGGAGCTGAAATTGTGGCAATAATCAATAGCTTACCAACCAAAAAGAGTCCAGGATCAGATGGGTTCACAGCCGAATTCTACCAGAGGTCCAAGGAGGAACTGGAACCATTACTTCAGAAACTATTCCATTCAATAGAAAAAGAGGGAATCCTTCCTAACTCATTTTATGAGGCCAGCATCATCCTGATACCAAAGCTGGGCAGAGACACAATCAAAAAAGAGAATTTTAGACCAATATCCTTGATGAATATTGATGCAAAAATCCTCAATGAATTGCTGGCAAACCGAATCCAGCGGCACATCAGACAGCTTATCCACCATGATCAAGTGGGCTTCATCCCTGGGATGCAAGTCTGGTTCAATATACGCAAATCAATAAATGTAATCCAGCATATAAACAGAACAAAAGTCAAAAACCACATGATTATCTCAATACGTGAAGAAAAGGCCTTTGACAAAATTCAACAACCCTTCATGCTAAAATCTCTCAATAAATTGGGTATTGATGGGTCGTATCTCTAAATAATAAGAGCTATTTATGACAAACCCACAGCCAATATCATACTGAATGGGCAAAAACTGGAAGCATTCACTGTGAAAACTGGCACAAGACAGGGATGCCCTCTCTCACCACTTCTATTCAACATAGTGTTGGAAGTTCTGGCCAGGGCAATTAGGCAAGAGAAGGAAATCAAGGGTATTCAATTAGGAAAAAAGGAAGTCAAATTGTCCCTGTTTGCAGATGACGTGATAGTATATATAGAAAACCCCATTGTCTCAGCAAAAAATCTCCTTAAGCTTATAAGCAACTTCAGCAAAGTCTCAGGATACAAAATCAATGGACAAAAATCACAAGCATTCTTATACATCAATAACAGACAAACAGAGAGCCAAATCATGAGTGAACTCCCATTCACAATTGCTTCAAAGAGAATAAAATACCTAGGAATCCAACTTCCAAGGGATGTGAAGGACCTCTTCAAGGAGAAAACTACAAACCACTGCTCAAGGAAATAAAAGAGGATACAAACAAATGGAAGAACATTCCATGCTCATGGGTAGGAAGAATCAATATCATGAAAATGGCCATCCTTCCCAAGGTAATTTACAGATTCAATGCCCTCCCCATCAAGTTACCAATGACTTTCTGCACAGAATTGGAAAAAACTACTTTAAAGTTCATATGGAACCAAAAAAGAGCCCGCATCAAAAATCAATCCTAAGCCAAAAGAACAAAGCTGGAGGCATCACGCTACCAGACTTCAAACTGTACTACAAGGCTACAGTAACCAAAACAGCATGGTACTGGTACCAAAACAGAGATCTAGATCAATGGAACAGAACAGAGCCGTCAGAAATAATGCCACATATCTACAACTATCTGATCTTTGACAAACCTGACAAAAACAAGAAATGGAGAAAGGATTCCCTATTTAATAAATGGTGCTGGGAAAACTGGCTAGCCACATGTAGAAAGCTGAAACTGGATCCCTTCCTTACACCTTATACAAAAATCAACTCAAGATGGATTAAAGACTTAAACGTTAGACCTAAAACCATAAAAACCCTAGAAGAAAACCTAGGCAATACCATTCAGGACATAGGCATGGGCAAGGACTTCATGTCTAAAACACCAAAAGCAATGGCAACAAAAGCCAAAATTGACAAATGGGATCTAATTAAACTAAAGAGCTTCTGCACAGCAAAGGAAACTACCATCAGAGTGAACAGGCAACCTACACAATGGGAGAAAATTTTCGCAACCTACTCATCTGACAAAGGGCTAATATCCAGAATCTACAATGAACTCCAACAAATTTACAAGAAAACACCAAACAACCCCATCAAAAAGTGGGCGAAGGACATGAACAGACACTCCTCCATAGAAGACATTTATGCAGCCAAAAAACACATGAAAAAATGCTCACCATCACTGGCCATCAGAGAAATGCAAATCAAAACCACAATGAGATACCATCTCACACCAGTTAGAATGGCAATCATTAAAAAGTCAGGAAACAACAGGTGCTGGAGAGGTTGTGGAGAAATAGGAACACTTTTACACTGTTGGTGGGACTGTAAACTAGTTCAACCCTTGTGGAAGTCACTGTGGCGATTCCTCAGGGATCTAGAACTAGAAATTCCATTTGACCCAGCCATCCCATTACTGGGTATATACCCAAAGGACTATAAATCATGCTGCTATAAGGACACATGCACATGTATGTTTATTGCGGCATTATACACAATAGCAAAGACTTGGAACTAACCCAAATGTCCAACAATGATAGACTGGATTAAGAAAATGTGGCACATATACACCATGGAATACTAGGCAGCCATAAAAAATGATGAGTTCATATCCTTTGTAGGGACATGGATGAAATTGGAAATCATCGTTCTCAGTAAGCTATCGCAAGAACAAAAAACCAAACACCACATATTCCCACTCATAGGTGGGAATTGAACAATGAGAACACGTGGACACAAGAAGGGGAACATCACACTTCGGGGACTGTTGTGGGGTGTGGGGAGGTGCGAGGGACAGCATTGGGAGATATACCTAATGTTAGATGACGAATTTTTGGGTGCAGCGCACCAGCATGGCACATGTATACACATGTAGCTTACCTGCACGTTGCGCACATGTACCATAGAGCCTAAAGTATAATAATAATAATTATAATAATAATAATAATGATAAAAAGAAAAAAAATTAAAAAACAAAGAAAGGGATAAATTCCTCGACACATACACTCTCCCATGACTAAACCAGGAAGAAGTTGAATCTCTGAATAGACTAATAACAGGAGCTGAAATTGTGGCAATAATCAATAGCTTACCAACCAAAAAGAGTCCAGGATCAGATGGGTTCACAGCCGAATTCTACCAGAGGTCCAAGGAGGAACTGGAACCATTACTTCAGAAACTATTCCATTCAATAGAAAAAGAGGGAATCCTTCCTAACTCATTTTATGAGGCCAGCATCATCCTGATACCAAAGCTGGGCAGAGACACAATCAAAAAAGAGAATTTTAGACCAATATCCTTGATGAATATTGATGCAAAAATCCTCAATGAATTGCTGGCAAACCGAATCCAGCGGCACATCAGACAGCTTATCCACCATGATCAAGTGGGCTTCATCCCTGGGATGCAAGTCTGGTTCAATATACGCAAATCAATAAATGTAATCCAGCATATAAACAGAACAAAAGTCAAAAACCACATGATTATCTCAATACGTGAAGAAAAGGCCTTTGACAAAATTCAACAACCCTTCATGCTAAAATCTCTCAATAAATTGGGTATTGATGGGTCGTATCTCTAAATAATAAGAGCTATTTATGACAAACCCACAGCCAATATCATACTGAATGGGCAAAAACTGGAAGCATTCACTGTGAAAACTGGCACAAGACAGGGATGCCCTCTCTCACCACTTCTATTCAACATAGTGTTGGAAGTTCTGGCCAGGGCAATTAGGCAAGAGAAGGAAATCAAGGGTATTCAATTAGGAAAAAAGGAAGTCAAATTGTCCCTGTTTGCAGATGACGTGATAGTATATATAGAAAACCCCATTGTCTCAGCAAAAAATCTCCTTAAGCTTATAAGCAAATTCAGCAAAGTCTCAGGATACAAAATCAATGGACAAAAATCACAAGCATTCTTATACATCAATAACAGACAAACAGAGAGCCAAATCATGAGTGAACTCCCATTCACAATTGCTTCAAAGAGAAAAAAATACCTAGGAATCCAACTTCCAAGGGATGTGAAGGACCTCTTCAAGGAGAAAACTACAAACCACTGCTCAAGGAAATAAAAGAGGATACAAACAAATGGAAGAACATTCCATGCTCATGGGTAGGAAGAATCAATATCATGAAAATGGCCATCCTTCCCAAGGTAATTTACAGATTCAATGCCCTCCCCATCAAGTTACCAATGACTTTCTGCACAGAATTGGAAAAAATTACTTTAAAGTTCATATGGAACCAAAAAAGAGCCCGCATCACCAAGTCAATCCTAAGCCAAAAGAACAAAGCTGGAGGCATCACGCTACCTGACTTCAAACTATACTACAAGGCTACAGTAACGAAAACAGCATGGTACTGGTACCAAACAGAGATATAGATCAATGGAACAGAACAGAGCCGTCAGAAATAATGCCACATATCTACAACAATCTGATCTTTGACAAACTTGACAAAAACAAGAAATGGAGAAAGGATTCCCTATTTAATAAATGGTGCTGGGAAAACTGGCTAGCCACATGTAGAAAGCTGAAACTGGATCCCTGCCTTACACCTTATACAAAAATCAACTCAAGATGGATTAAAGACTTAAACGTTAGACCTAAAACCATAAAAACCCTAGAAGAAAACCTAGGCAATACCATTCAGGACATAGGCATGGGCAAGGACTTCATGTCTAAAACACCAAAAGCAATGGCAACAAAAGCCAAAATTGACAAATGGGATCTAATTAAACTAAAGAGCTTCTGCACAGCAAAGGAAACTACCATCAGAGTGAACAGGCAACCTACACAATGGGAGAAAATTTTCGCAACCTACTCATCTGACAAAGGGCTAATATCCAGAATCTACAATGAACTCCAACAAATTTACAAGAAAACACCAAAGAACCCCATCAAAAAGTGGGCGAAGGACATGAACAGACACTCCTCCAAAGAAGACATTTATGCAGCCAAAAGACACGTGAAAAAATGCTCACCATCACTGGCCATCAGAGAAATGCAAATCAAAACCACAATGAGATACCATCTCACACCAGTTAGAATGGCAATCATTAAAAAGTCAGGAAACAACAGGTGCTGGAGAGGATGTGGAGAAATAGGAACACTTTTACACTGTTGGTGGGACTGTAAACTAGTTCAACCCTTGTGGAAGTCACTGTGGCGATTCCTCAGGGATCTAGAACTAGAAATTCCATTTGACCCAGCCATCCCATTACTGGGTATATACCCAAAGGACTATAAATCATGCTGCTATAAAGACACATGCACACGTATGTTTATTGCGGCATTATACACAATAGCAAAGACTTGGAACCAACCCAAATGTCAAACAATGATAGACTGGATTAAGAAAATGTGGCACATATACACCATGGAATACTAGGCAGCCATAAAAAATGATGAGTTCATATCCTTTGTAGGGACATGGATGAAATTGGAAATCATCGTTCTCAGTAAACTATCGCAAGAACAAAAAACCAAACACCACATATTCTCACTCATAGGTGGGAATTGAACAATGAGAACACGTGGATACAAGAAGGGGAACATCACACTTCGGGGACTGTTGTGGGGTGGGGGGAGGGGCGAGGGACAGCATTGGGAGATATACCTAATGCTAGATGACGAGTTGGTGGGTGCAGCGCACCAGCATGGCACATGTATACACATGTAGCTTACCTGCACGTTGCGCACATGTACCATAGAGCCTAAAGTATAATAATAATCATAATAATAATAATAGTAATAATAATAATGATAAAAAGAAAAAAAATTAAAAAAAAAAGAAAGGGATAAATTCCTCGACACATACACTCTCCCATGACTAAACCAGGAAGAAGTTGAATCTCTGAATAGACTAATAACAGGAGCTGAAATTGTGGCAATAATCAATAGCTTACCAACCAAAAAGAGTCCAGGATCAGATGGGTTCACAGCCGAATTCTACCAGAGGTCCAAGGAGGAAGTGGAACCATTACTTCAGAAACTATTCCAATCAATAGAAAAAGAGGGATTCCTTCCTAACTCATTTTATGAGGCCAGCATCATGCTGATACCAAAGCTGGGCAGAGACACAATCAAAAAAGAGAATTTTAGACCAATATCCTTGATGAATATTGATGCAAAAATCCTCAATAAATTACTGGCAAACCGAATCCAGCAGCACATCAGACAGCTTATCCACCTTGATCAAGTGGGCTTCATCCCTGGGATGCAAGTCTGGCTCAATATACGCAAATCAATAAATGTAATCCAGCATATAAACAGAACCAAAGTCAAAAACCACATGATTATCTCAATACGTGAAGAAAAGGCGTTTGACAAAATTCAACAACCCTTCATGCTAAAAACTCTCAATAAATTGGGTATTGATGGGTCGTATCTCAAAATAATAAGAGCTATTTATGACAAACCCACAGCCAATATGATACTGAATGGGCAAAAACTGGAAGCATTCACTTTGAAAACTGGCACAAGACAGGGATGCCCTCTCTCACCACTTCTATTCAACATAGTGTTGTAAGTTCTGGCCAGGGCAATTAGGCAAGAGAAGGAAATCAAGGGTATTCAATTAGGAAAAAAGGAAGTCAAATTGTCCCTGTTTGCAGATGACGTGATAGTATATATAGAGAACCCCATTGTCTCAGCCCAAAATCTCCTTAAGCTGATAAGCAACTTCAGCAAAGTCTCAGGATACAAAATCAATGGACAAAAATCACAAGCATTCTTATACATCAATAACAGACAAACAGAGAGCCAAATCATGAGTGAACTCCCATTCACAATTGCTTCAAAGAGAAAAAAATACCTAGGAATCCAACTTCCAAGGGATGTGAAGGACCTCTTCAAGGAGAAAACTACAAACCACTGCTCAAGGAAATAAAAGAGGATACAAACAAATGGAAGAACATTCCATGCTCATGGGTAGGAAGAATCAATATCATGAAAATGGCCATCCTTCCCAAGGTAATTTACAGATTCAATGCCCTCCCCATCAAGTTACCAATGACTTTCTGCACAGAATTGGAAAAAACTACTTTAAAGTTCATATGGAACCAAAAAAGAGCCCGCATCAAAAAGTCAATCCTAAGCCAAAAGAACAAAGCTGGAGGCATCACGCTACCTGACTTCAAACTATACTACAAGGCTACAGTAACCAAAACAGCATGGTACTGGTACCAAAACAGAGATCTAGATCAATGGAACAGAACAGAGCCGTCAGAAATAATGCCACATATCTACAACTATCTGATCTTTGACAAACCTGACAAAAACAAGAAATGGAGAAAGGATTCCCTATTTAATAAATGGTGCTGGGAAAACTGGCTAGCCACATGTAGAAAGCTGAAACTGGATCCCTTCCTTGCACCTTATACAAAAATCAACTCAAGATGGATTAAAGACTTAAACGTTAGACCTAAAACCATAAAAACCCTAGAAGAAAACCTAGGCAATACCATTCAGGACATAGGCATGGGCAAGGACTTCATGTCTAAAACACCAAAAGCAATGGCCACAAAAGTCAAAATTGACAAATGGGATCTAATTAAACTAAAGAGCTTCTGCACAGCAAAGGAAACTACCATCAGAGTGAACAGGCAACCTACAAAATGGGAGAAAATTTTCGCAACCTACTCATCTGACAAAGGGCTAATATCCAGAATCTACAATGAACTCCAACAAATTTACAAGAAAACACCAAACAACCCCATCAAAAAGTGGGCGAAGGACATGAACAGACACTCCTCCATAGAAGACATTTATGCAGCCAAAAAACACATGAAAAAATGCTCACCATCACTGGCCATCAGAGAAATGCAAATCAAAACCACAATGAGATACCATCTCACACCAGTTAGAATGGCAATCATTAAAAAGTCAGGAAACAACAGGTGCTGGAGAGGTTGTGGAGAAATAGGAACACTTTTACACTGTTGGTGGGACTGTAAACTAGTTCAACCCTTGTGGAAGTCACTGTGGCGATTCCTCAGGGATCTAGAACTAGAAATTCCATTTGACCCAGCCATCCCATTACTGGGTATATACCCAAAGGACTATAAATCATGCTGCTATAAAGACACATGCACACGTATGTTTATTGCGGCATTATACACAATAGCAAAGACTTGGAACCAACCCAAATGTCCAACAATGATAGACTGGATTAAGAAAATGTGGCACATATACACCATGGAATACTAGGCAGCCATAAAAAATGATGAGTTCATATCCTTTGTAGGGACATGGATGAAATTGGAAATCATCGTTCTCAGTAAGCTATCGCAAGAACAAAAAACCAAACACCACATATTCTCACTCATAGGTGGGAATTGAACAATGAGAACACGTGGACACAAGAAGGGGAACATCACACTTCGGGGACTGTTGTGGGGTGGGGGGAGGTGCGAGGGACAGCATTGGGAGATATACCTAATGTTAGATGACGAATTTTTGGGTGCAGCGCACCAGCATGGCACATGTATACACATGTAGCTTACCTGCACGTTGCGCACATGTACCATAGAGCCTAAAGTATAATAATAATAATTATAATAATAATAATAATGATAAAAAGAAAAAAAATTAAAAAACAAAGAAAGGGATAAATTCCTCGACACATACACTCTCCCATGACTAAACCAGGAAGAAGTTGAATCTCTGAATAGACTAACAACAGGAGCTGAAATTGTGGCAATAATCAATAGCTTACCAACCAAAAAGAGTCCAGGATCAGATGGGTTCACAGCCGAATTCTACCAGAGGTCCAAGGAGGAACTGGAACCATTACTTCAGAAACTATTCCATTCAATAGAAAAAGAGGGAATCCTTCCTAACTCATTTTATGAGGCCAGCATCATGCTGATACCAAAGCTGGGCAGAGACACAATCAAAAAAGAGAATTTTAGACCAATATCCTTGATGAATATTGATGCAAAAATCCTCAATAAATTACTGGCAAACCGAATCCAGCAGCACATCGGACAGCTTATCCACCTTGATCAAGTGGGCTTCATCCCTGGGATGCAAGTCTGGCTCAAAATACGCAAATCAATAAATGTAATCCAGCATATAAACAGAACCAAAGTCAAAAACCACATGATTATCTCAATACGTGAAGAAAAGGCCATTGACAAAATTCAACAACCCTTCATGCTAAAAACTCTCAATAAATTGGGTATTGATGGGTCGTATCTCAAAATAATAAGAGCTATTTATGACAAACCCACAGCCAATATCATACTGAATGGGCAAAAACTGGAAGCATTCACTTTGAAAACTGGCACAAGACAGGGATGCCCTCTCTCACCACTTGTATTCAACATAGTGTTGGAAGTTCTGGCCAGGGCAATTAGGCAAGAGAAGGAAATCAAGGGTATTCAATTAGGAAAAAAAGAAGTCAAATTGTCCCTGTTTGCAGATGACGTGATAGTATATCTAGAAAACCCCATTGTCTCAGCCCAAAATCTCCTTAAGCTGATAAGCAACTTCAGCAAAGTCTCAGGATACAAAATCAATGGACAAAAATCACAAGCATTCTTACACATCAATAACAGACAAACAGAGAGCCAAATCATGAGTGAACTCCCATTCACAATTGCTTCAAAGAGAATAAAATACCTAGGAATCCAACTTCCAAGGGATGTGAAGGACTTCTTCAAGGAGAAAACTACAAACCACTGCTCAAGGAAATAAAAGAGGATACAAACAAATGGAAGAACATTCCATGCTCATGCGTAGGAAGAATCAATATCATGAAAATGGCCATCCTTCCCAAGGTAATTTACAGATTCAATGCCATCCCCATCAAGTTACCAATGACTTTCTTCACAGAATTGGAAAAACTACTTTAAAGTTCATATGGAACCAAAAAAGAGCCCGCATCACCAAGTCAATCCTAAGCCAAAAGAACAAAGCTGGAGGCATCACGCTACCTGACTTCAAACTATACTACAAGGCTACAGTAACCAAAACAGCATGGTACTGGTACCAAACAGAGATATAGATCAATGGAACAGAACAGAGCCGTCAGAAATAATGCCACATATCTACAACAATCTGATCTTTGACAAACTTGACAAAAACAAGAAATGGAGAAAGGATTCCCTATTTAATAAATGGTGCTGGGAAAACTGGCTAGCCACATGTAGAAAGCTGAAACTGGATCCCTTCCTTACACCTTATACAAAAATCAACTCAAGATGGATTAAAGACTTAAACGTTAGACCTAAAACCATAAAAACCCTAGAAGAAAACATAGGCAATACCATTCAGGACATAGGCATGGGCAAGGACTTCATGTCTAAAACACCAAAAGCAATGGCAACAAAAGCCAAAATTGACAAATGGGATCTAATTAAACTAAAGAGCTTCTGCACAGCAAAGGAAACTACCATCAGAGTGAACAGGCAACCTACACAATGGGAGAAAATTTTCGCAACCTACTCATCTGACAAAGGGCTAATATCCAGAATCTACAATGAACTCCAACAAATTTACAAGAAAACACCAAACAACCCCATCAAAAAGTGGGCGAAGGACATGAACAGACACTCCTCCAAAGAAGACATTTATGCAGCCAAAAAACACATGAAAAAATGCTCACCATCACTGGCCATCAGAGAAATGCAAATCAAAACCACAATGAGATACCATCTCACACCAGTTAGAATGGCAATCATTAAAAAGTCAGGAAACAACAGGTGCTGGAGAGGATGTGGAGAAATAGGAACACTTTTACACTGTTGGTGGGACTGTAAACTAGTTCAACCCTTGTGGAAGTCACTGTGGCGATTCCTCAGGGATCTAGAACTAGAAATTCCATTTGACCCAGCCATCCCATTACTGGGTATATACCCAAAGGACTATAAATCATGCTGCTATAAAGACACATGCACACGTATGTTTATTGCGGCATTATACACAATAGCAAAGACTTGGAACCAACCCAAATGTCCAACAATGATAGACTGGATTAAGAAAATGTGGCACATATACACCATGGAATACTAGGCAGCTATAAAAAATGATGAGTTCATATCCTTTGTAGGGACATGGATGAAATTGGAAATCATCGTTCTCAGTAAACTATCGCAAGAACAAAAAACCAAACACCACATCTTCTCACTCATAGGTGGGAATTGAACAATGAGAACACGTGGATACAAGAAGGGGAACATCACACTTCGGGGACTGTTGTGGGGTGGGGGGAGGGGCGAGGGACAGCATTGGGAGATATACCTAATGCTAGATGACGAGTTGGTGGGTGCAGCGCACCAGCATGGCACATGTATACACATGTAGCTTACCTGCACGTTGCGCACATGTACCATAGAGCCTATAGTATAATAATAATAATAATAATAATAATAATAATGATAAATAGAAAAAAAATAAAAAAAAAAGAAAGGGATAAATTCCTCGACACATACAGTGTCCCATGACTAAACCAGGAAGAAGTTGAATCTCTGAATAGACTAATAACAGGAGCTGAAATTGTGGCAATAATCAATAGCTTACCAACCAAAAAGAGTCCAGGATCAGATGGGTTCACAGCCGAATTCTACCAGAGGTCCAAGGAGGAAGTGGAACCATTACTTCAGAAACTATTCCAATCAATAGAAAAAGAGGGAATCCTTCCTAACTCATTTTATGAGGCCAGCATCATGCTGCTACCAAAGCTGGGCAGAGACACAATCAAAAAAGAGAATTTTAGACCAATATCCTTGATGAATATTGATGCAAAAATCCTCAATAAATTACTGGCAAACCGAATCCAGCAGCACATCGGACAGCTTATCCACCATGATCAAGTGGGCTTCATCCCTGGGATGCAAGTCTGGTTCAATATACGCAAATCAATAAATGTAATCCAGCATATAAACAGAACCAAAGTCAAAAACCACATGATTATCTCAATACGTGAAGAAACGGCCTTTGACAAAATTCAACAACCCTTCATGCTAAAAACGCTCAATAAATTGGGTATTGATGGGTCGTATCTCAAAATAATAAGAGCTATTTATGACAAACCCACAGCCAATATCATACTGAATGGGCAAAAACTGGAAGCATTCACTTTGAAAACTGGCACAAGACAGGGATGCCCTCTCTCACCACTTGTATTCAACATAGTGTTGGAAGTTCTGGCCAGGGCAATTAGGCAAGAGAAGGAAATCAAGGGTATTCAATTAGGAAAAAAAGAAGTCAAATTGTCCCTGTTTGCAGATGACGTGATAGTATATCTAGAAAACCCCATTGTCTCAGCCCAAAATCTCCTTAAGCTGATAAGCAACTTCAGCAAAGTCTCAGGATACAAAATCAATGGACAAAAATCACAAGCATTCTTACACATCAATAACAGACAAACAGAGAGCCAAATCATGAGTGAACTCCCATTCACAATTGCTTCAAAGAGAATAAAATACCTAGGAATCCAACTTCCAAGGGATGTGAAGGACTTCTTCAAGGAGAAAACTACAAACCACTGCTCAAGGAAATAAAAGAGGATACAAACAAATGGAAGAACATTCCATGCTCATGGGTAGGAAGAATCAATATCATGAAAATGGCCATCCTTCCCAAGGTAATTTACAGATTCAATGCCATCCCCATCAAGTTACCAATGACTTTCTTCACAGAATTGGAAAAACTACTTTAAAGTTCATATGGAACCAAAAAAGAGCCCGCATCACCAAGTCAATCCTAAGCCAAAAGAACAAAGCTGGAGGCATCACGCTACCTGACTTCAAACTATACTACAAGGCTACAGTAACCAAAACAGCATGGTACTGGTACCAAACAGAGATATAGATCAATGGAACAGAACAGAGCCGTCAGAAATAATGCCACATATCTACAACAATCTGATCTTTGACAAACTTGACAAAAACAAGAAATGGAGAAAGGATTCCCTATTTAATAAATGGTGCTGGGAAAACTGGCTAGCCACATGTAGAAAGCTGAAACTGGATCCCTTCCTTACACCTTATACAAAAATCAACTCAAGATGGATTAAAGACTTAAACGTTAGACCTAAAACCATAAAAACCCTAGAAGAAAACCTAGGCAATACCATTCAGGACATAGGCATGGGCAAGGACTTCATGTCTAAAACACCAAAAGCAATGGCAACAAAAGCCAAAATTGACAAATGGGATCTAATTAAACTAAAGAGCTTCTGCACAGCAAAGGAAACTACCATCAGAGTGAACAGGCAACCTACACAATGGGAGAAAATTTTCGCAACCTACTCATCTGACAAAGGGCTAATATCCAGAATCTACAATGAACTCCAACAAATTTACAAGAAAACACCAAACAACCCCATCAAAAAGTGGGCGAAGGACATGAACAGACACTCCTCCAAAGAAGACATTTATGCAGCCAAAAAACACATGAAAAAATGCTCACCATCACTGGCCATCAGAGAAATGCAAATCAAAACCACAATGAGATACCATCTCACACCAGTTAGAATGGCAATCATTAAAAAGTCAGGAAACAACAGGTGCTGGAGAGGATGTGGAGAAATAGGAACACTTTTACACTGTTGGTGGGACTGTAAACTAGTTCAACCCTTGTGGAAGTCACTGTGGCGATTCCTCAGGGATCTAGAACTAGAAATTCCATTTGACCCAGCCATCCCATTACTGGGTATATACCCAAAGGACTATAAATCATGCTGCTATAAAGACACATGCACACGTATGTTTATTGCGGCATTATACACAATAGCAAAGACTTGGAACCAACCCAAATGTCCAACAATGATAGACTGGATTAAGAAAATGTGGCACATATACACCATGGAATACTAGGCAGCCATAAAAAATGATGAGTTCATATCCTTTGTAGGGACATGGATGAAATTGGAAATCATCGTTCTCAGTAAACTATCGCCAGAACAAAAAACCAAACACCACATATTCTCACTCATAGGTGGGAATTGAACAATGAGAACACGTGGATACAAGAAGGGGAACATCACACTTCGGGGACTGTTGTGGGGTGGGGGGAGGGGCGAGGGACAGCATTGGGAGATATACCTAATGCTAGATGACGAGTTGGTGGGTGCAGCGCACCAGCATGGCACATGTATACACATGTAGCTTACCTGCACGTTGCGCACATGTACCATAGAGCCTAAAGTATAATAATAATAATAATAATAATAATAATGATAAATAGAAAAAAAATAAAAAAAAAAGAAAGGGATAAATTCCTCGACACATACAGTGTCCCATGACTAAACCAGGAAGAAGTTGAATCTCTGAATAGACTAATAACAGGAGCTGAAATTGTGGCAATAATCAATAGCTTACCAACCAAAAAGAGTCCAGGATCAGATGGGTTCACAGCCGAATTCTACCAGAGGTCCAAGGAGGAAGTGGAACCATTACTTCAGAAACTATTCCAATCAATAGAAAAAGAGGGAATCCTTCCTAACTCATTTTATGAGGCCAGCATCATGCTGCTACCAAAGCTGGGCAGAGACACAATCAAAAAAGAGAATTTTAGACCAATATCCTTGATGAATATTGATGCAAAAATCCTCAATAAATTACTGGCAAACCGAATCCAGCAGCACATCGGACAGCTTATCCACCATGATCAAGTGGGCTTCATCCCTGGGATGCAAGTCTGGTTCAATATACGCAAATCAATAAATGTAATCCAGCATATAAACAGAACCAAAGTCAAAAACCACATGATTATCTCAATACGTGAAGAAACGGCCTTTGACAAAATTCAACAACCCTTCATGCTAAAAACGCTCAATAAATTGGGTATTGATGGGTCGTATCTCAAAATAATAAGAGCTATTTATGACAAACCCACAGCCAATATCATACTGAATGGGCAAAAACTGGAAGCATTCACTTTGAAAACTGGCACAAGACAGGGATGCCCTCTCTCACCACTTGTATTCAACATAGTGTTGGAAGTTCTGGCCAGGGCAATTAGGCAAGAGAAGGAAATCAAGGGTATTCAATTAGGAAAAAAAGAAGTCAAATTGTCCCTGTTTGCAGATGACGTGATAGTATATCTAGAAAACCCCATTGTCTCAGCCCAAAATCTCCTTAAGCTGATAAGCAACTTCAGCAAAGTCTCAGGATACAAAATCAATGGACAAAAATCACAAGCATTCTTACACATCAATAACAGACAAACAGAGAGCCAAATCATGAGTGAACTCCCATTCACAATTGCTTCAAAGAGAATAAAATACCTAGGAATCCAACTTCCAAGGGATGTGAAGGACTTCTTCAAGGAGAAAACTACAAACCACTGCTCAAGGAAATAAAAGAGGATACAAACAAATGGAAGAACATTCCATGCTCATGCGTAGGAAGAATCAATATCATGAAAATGGCCATCCTTCCCAAGGTAATTTACAGATTCAATGCCATCCCCATCAAGTTACCAATGACTTTCTTCACAGAATTGGAAAAACTACTTTAAAGTTCATATGGAACCAAAAAAGAGCCCGCATCACCAAGTCAATCCTAAGCCAAAAGAACAAAGCTGGAGGCATCACGCTACCTGACTTCAAACTATACTACAAGGCTACAGTAACCAAAACAGCATGGTACTGGTACCAAACAGAGATATAGATCAATGGAACAGAACAGAGCCGTCAGAAATAATGCCACATATCTACAACAATCTGATCTTTGACAAACTTGACAAAAACAAGAAATGGAGAAAGGATTCCCTATTTAATAAATGGTGCTGGGAAAACTGGCTAGCCACATGTAGAAAGCTGAAACTGGATCCCTTCCTTACACCTTATACAAAAATCAACTCAAGATGGATTAAAGACTTAAACGTTAGACCTAAAACCATAAAAACCCTAGAAGAAAACCTAGGCAATACCATTCAGGACATAGGCATGGGCAAGGACTTCATGTCTAAAACACCAAAAGCAATGGCAACAAAAGCCAAAATTGACAAATGGGATCTAATTAAACTAAAGAGCTTCTGCACAGCAAAGGAAACTACCATCAGAGTGAACAGGCAACCTACACAATGGGAGAAAATTTTCGCAACCTACTCATCTGACAAAGGGCTAATATCCAGAATCTACAATGAACTCCAACAAATTTACAAGAAAACACCAAACAACCCCATCAAAAAGTGGGCGAAGGACATGAACAGACACTCCTCCAAAGAAGACATTTATGCAGCCAAAAAACACATGAAAAAATGCTCACCATCACTGGCCATCAGAGAAATGCAAATCAAAACCACAATGAGATACCATCTCACACCAGTTAGAATGGCAATCATTAAAAAGTCAGGAAACAACAGGTGCTGGAGAGGATGTGGAGAAATAGGAACACTTTTACACTGTTGGTGGGACTGTAAACTAGTTCAACCCTTGTGGAAGTCACTGTGGCGATTCCTCAGGGATCTAGAACTAGAAATTCCATTTGACCCAGCCATCCCATTACTGGGTATATACCCAAAGGACTATAAATCATGCTGCTATAAAGACACATGCACACGTATGTTTATTGCGGCATTATACACAATAGCAAAGACTTGGAACCAACCCAAATGTCCAACAATGATAGACTGGATTAAGAAAATGTGGCACATATACACCATGGAATACTAGGCAGCTATAAAAAATGATGAGTTCATATCCTTTGTAGGGACATGGATGAAATTGGAAATCATCGTTCTCAGTAAACTATCGCAAGAACAAAAAACCAAACACCACATCTTCTCACTCATAGGTGGGAATTGAACAATGAGAACACGTGGATACAAGAAGGGGAACATCACACTTCGGGGACTGTTGTGGGGTGGGGGGAGGGGCGAGGGACAGCATTGGGAGATATACCTAATGCTAGATGACGAGTTGGTGGGTGCAGCGCACCAGCATGGCACATGTATACAAATGTAGCTTACCTGCACGTTGCGCACATGTACCATAGAGCCTAAAGTATAATAATAATAATAATAATAATAATAATAATAATAATAATAATGATAAATAGAAAAAAAATAAAAAAAAAGAAAGGGATAAATTCCTCGACACATACAGTGTCCCATGACTAAACCAGGAAGAAGTTGAATCTCTGAATAGACTAATAACAGGAGCTGAAATTGTGGCAATAATCAATAGCTTACCAACCAAAAAGAGTCCAGGATCAGATGGGTTCACAGCCGAATTCTACCAGAGGTCCAAGGAGGAAGTGGAACCATTACTTCAGAAACTATTCCAATCAATAGAAAAAGAGGGAATCCTTCCTAACTCATTTTATGAGGCCAGCATCATGCTGCTACCAAAGCTGGGCAGAGACACAATCAAAAAAGAGAATTTTAGACCAATATCCTTGATGAATATTGATGCAAAAATCCTCAATAAATTACTGGCAAACCGAATCCAGCAGCACATCAGACAGCTTATCCACCATGATCAAGTGGGCTTCATCCCTGGGATGCAAGTCTGGTTCAATATACGCAAATCAATAAATGTAATCCAGCATATAAACAGAACCAAAGTCAAAAACCACATGATTATCTCAATACGTGAAGAAACGGCCTTTGACAAAATTCAACAACCCTTCATGCTAAAAACGCTCAATAAATTGGGTATTGATGGGTCGTATCTCAAAATAATAAGAGCTATTTATGACAAACCCACAGCCAATATCATACTGAATGGGCAAAAACTGGAAGCATTCACTTTGAAAACTGGCACAAGACAGGGATGCCCTCTCTCACCACTTGTATTCAACATAGTGTTGGAAGTTCTGGCCAGGGCAATTAGGCAAGAGAAGGAAATCAAGGGTATTCAATTAGGAAAAAAAGAAGTCAAATTGTCCCTGTTTGCAGATGACGTGATAGTATATCTAGAAAACCCCATTGTCTCAGCCCAAAATCTCCTTAAGCTGATAAGCAACTTCAGCAAAGTCTCAGGATACAAAATCAATGGACAAAAATCACAAGCATTCTTATACATCGATAACAGATAAACAGAGAGCCAAATCATGAGTGAACTCCCATTCACAATTGCTTCAAAGAGAATAAAATACCTAGGAATCCAACTTCCAAGGGATGTGAAGGACCTCTTCAAGGAGAAAACTACAAACCACTGCTAAAGGAAATAAAAGAGGATACAAACAAATGGAAGAACATTCCACGCTCATGGGTAGGAAGAATCAATATCATGAAAATGGCCATACTTCCCAAGGTAATTTACAGATTCAATGCCATCCCCATCAAGTTACCAATGACTTTCTTCACAGAATTGGAAAAACCTACTTTAAAGTTCATATGGAACCAAAAAAGAGCCCGCATCACCAAGTCAATCCTAAGCCAAAAGAACAAAGCTGGAGGCATCACGCTACCTGACTTCAAACTATACTACAAGGCTACAGTAACCAAAACAGCATGGTACTGGTACCAAACAGAGATATAGATCAATGGAACAGAACAGAGCCGTCAGAAATAATGCCACATATCTACAACAATCTGATCTTTGACAAACTTGACAAAAACAAGAAATGGAGAAAGGATTCCCTATTTAATAAATGGTGCTGGGAAAACTGGCTAGCCACATGTAGAAAGCTGAAACTGGATCCCTTCCTTACACCTTATACAAAAATCAACTCAAGATGGATTAAAGACTTAAACGTTAGACCTAAAACCATAAAAACCCTAGAAGAAAACCTAGGCAATACCATTCAGGACATAGGCATGGCCAAGGACTTCATGTCTAAAACACCAAAAGCAATGGCAACAAAAGCCAAAATTGACAAATGGGATCTAATTAAATAAAGAGCTTCTGCACAGCAAAGGAAACTACCATCAGAGTGAACAGGCAACCTACACAATGGGAGAAAATTTTCGCAACCTACTCATCTGACAAAGGGCTAATATCCAGAATCTACAATGAACTCCAACAAATTTACAAGAAAACACCAAACAACCCCATCAAAAAGTGGGCGAAGGACATGAACAGACACTCCTCCAAAGAAGACATTTATGCAGCCAAAAAACACATGAAAAAATGCTCACCATCACTGGCCATCAGAGAAATGCAAATCAAAACCACAATGAGATACCATCTCACACCAGTTAGAATGGCAATCATTAAAAAGTCAGGAAACAACAGGTGCTGGAGAGGATGTGGAGAAATAGGAACACTTTTACACTGTCGGTGGGACTGTATACTAGTTCAACCCTTGTGGAAGTCACTGTGGCGATTCCTCAGGGATCTAGAACTAGAAATTCCATTTGACCCAGCCATCCCATTACTGGGTATATACCCAAAGGACTATAAATCATGCTGCTATAAAGACACATGCACACGTATGTTTATTGCGGCATTATACACAATAGCAAAGACTTGGAACCAACCCAAATGTCCAACAATGATAGACTGGATTAAGAAAATGTGGCACATATACACCATGGAATACTAGGCAGCCATAAAAAATGATGAGTTCATATCCTTTGTAGGGACATGGATGAAATTGGAAATCATCGTTCTCAGTAAACTATCGCAAGAACAAAAAACCAAACACCACATCTTCTCACTCATAGGTGGGAATTGAACGATGAGAACACGTGGATACAAGAAGGGGAACATCACACTTCGGGGACTGTTGTGGGGTGGGGGGAGGGTCGAGGGACAGCATTGGGAGATATACCTAATGCTAGATGACGAGTTGGTGGGTGCAGCGCACCAGCATGGCACATGTATACACATGTAGCTTACCTGCACGTTGCGCACATGTACCATAGAGCCTAAAGTATAATAATAATAATAATAATAATAATATTAATAATGATAAAAAGAAAAAAAATTAAAAAAAAAAGAAAGGGATAAATTCCTCGACACATACACTCTCCCATGACTAAACCAGGAAGAAGTTGAATCTCTGAATAGACTAATAACAGGAGCTGAAATTGTGGCAATAATCAATAGCTTACCAACCAAAAAGAGTCCAGGATCAGATGGGTTCACAGCCGAATTCTACCAGAGGTCCAAGGAGGAAGTGGAACCATTACTTCAGAAACTATTCCAATCAATAGAAAAAGAGGGATTCCTTCCTAACTCATTTTATGAGGCCAGCATCATGCTGATACCAAAGATGGGCAGAGACACAATCAAAAAAGAGAATTTTAGACCAATATCCTTGATGAATATTGATGCAAAAATCCTCAATAAATTACTGGCAAACCGAATCCAGCAGCACATCAGACAGCTTATCCACCTTGATCAAGTGGGCTTCATCCCTGGGATGCAAGTCTGACTCAATATACGCAAATCAATAAATGTAATCCAGCATATAAACAGAACCAAAGTCAAAAACCACATGATTATCTCAATACGTGAAGAAAAGGCCTTTGACAAAATTCAACAACCCTTCATGCTAAAAACTCTCAATAAATTGGGTACTGATGGGTCGTATCTCAAAATAATAAGAGCTATTTATGACAAACCCACAGCCAATATCATACTGAATGGGCAAAAACTGGAAGCATTCACTTTGAAAACTGGCACAAGACAGGGATGCCCTCTCTCACCACTTCTATTCAACATAGTGTTGGAAGTTCTGGCCAGGGCAATTAGGCAAGAGAAGGAAATCAAGGGTATTCAATTAGGAAAAAAAGAAGTCAAATTGTCCCTGTTTGCAGATGACGTGATAGTATATCTAGAAAACCCCATTGTCTCAGCCCAAAATCTCCTTAAGCTGATAAGTAACTTCAGCAAAGTCTCAGGATACAAAATCAATGGACAAAAATCACAAGCATTCTTACACATCAATAACAGACAAACAGAGAGCCAAATCATGAGTGAACTCCCATTCACAATTGCTTCAAAGAGAATAAAATACCTAGGAATCCAACTTCCAAGGGATGTGAAGGACTTCTTCAAGGAGAAAACTACAAACCACTGCTCAAGGAAATAAAAGAGGATACAAACAAATGGAAGAACATTCCATGCTCATGCGTAGGAAGAATCAATATCATGAAAATGGCCATCCTTCCCAAGGTAATTTACAGATTCAATGCCATCCCCATCAAGTTACCAATGACTTTCTTCACAGAATTGGAAAAACTACTTTAAAGTTCATATGGAACCAAAAAAGAGCCCGCATCACCAAGTCAATCCTAAGCCAAAAGAACAAAGCTGGAGGCATCACGCTACCTGACTTCAAACTATACTACAAGGCTACAGTAACCAAAACAGCATGGTACTGGTACCAAACAGAGATATAGATCAATGGAACAGAACAGAGCCGTCAGAAATAATGCCACATATCTACAACAATCTGATCTTTGACAAACTTGACAAAAACAAGAAATGGAGAAAGGATTCCCTATTTAATAAATGGTGCTGGGAAAACTGGCTAGCCACATGTAGAAAGCTGAAACTGGATCCCTTCCTTACACCCTATACAAAAATCAACTCAAGATGGATTGAAGACTTAAACGTTAGACCTAAAACCATAAAAACCCTAGAAGAAAACCTAGGCAATACCATTCAGGACATAGGCATGGGCAAGGACTTCATGTCTAAAACACCAAAAGCAATGGCAACAAAAGCCAAAATTGACAAATGGGATCTAATTAAACTAAAGAGCTTCTGCACAGCAAAGGAAACTACCATCAGAGTGAACAGGCAACCTACACAATGGGAGAAAGTTTTCGCAACCTACTCATCTGACAAAGGGCTAATATCCAGAATCTACAATGAACTCCAACAAATTTACAAGAAAACACCAAACAACCCCATCAAAAAGTGGGCGAAGGACATGAACAGACACTCCTCCAAAGAAGACATT
This sequence comes from Pongo abelii, assembly GCF_028885655.2. Lineage (NCBI taxonomy): Eukaryota > Metazoa > Chordata > Mammalia > Primates > Hominidae > Pongo > Pongo abelii. The sequence goes on from NC_071997.2 coordinate 5,151,508, forward strand.
TATGCAGCCAAAAAACACATGAAAAAATGCTCACCATCACTGGCCATCAGAGAAATGCAAATCAAAACCACAATGAGATACCATCTCACACCAGTTAGAATGGCAATCATTAAAAAGTCAGGAAACAACAGGTGCTGGAGAGGATGTGGAGAAATAGGAACACTTTTACACTGTTGGTGGGACTGTAAACTAGTTCAACCCTTGTGGAAGTCACTGTGGCGATTCCTCAGGGATCTAGAACTAGAAATTCCATTTGACCCAGCCATCCCATTACTGGGTATATACCCAAAGGACTATAAATCATGCTGCTATAAAGACACATGCACACGTATGTTTATTGCGGCATTATACACAATAGCAAAGACTTGGAACCAACCCAAATGTCCAACAATGATAGACTGGATTAAGAAAATGTGGCACATATACACCATGGAATACTAGGCAGCCATAAAAAATGATGAGTTCATATCCTTTGTAGGGACATGGATGAAATTGGAAATCATCGTTCTCAGTAAACTATCGCAAGAACAAAAAACCAAACACCACATCTTCTCACTCATAGGTGGGAATTGAACAATGAGAACACGTGGACACAAGAAGGGGAACATCACACTTCGGGGACTGTTGTGGGGTGGGGGGAGGGGCGAGGGACAGCATTGGGAGATATACCTAATGCTAGATGACGAGTTGGTGGGTGCAGCGCACCAGCATGGCACATGTATACACATGTAGCTTACCTGCACGTTGCGCACATGTACCATAGAGCCTAAAGTATAATAATAATAATAATAATAATAATAATCATAATGATAAAAAGAAAAAAAATTAAAAAAAAAAGAAAGGGATAAATTCCTCGACACATACACTCTCCCATGACTAAACCAGGAAGAAGTTGAATCTCTGAATAGACTAATAACAGGAGCTGAAATTGTGGCAATAATCAATAGCTTACCAACCAAAAAGAGTCCAGGATCAGATGGGTTCACAGCCGAATTCTACCAGAGGTCCAAGGAGGAACTGGAACCATTACTTCAGAAACTATTCCAATCAATAGAAAAAGAGGGATTCCTTCCTAACTCATTTTATGAGGCCAGCATCATGCTGATACCAAAGCTGGGCAGAGACACAATCAAAAAAGAGAATTTTAGACCAATATCCTTGATGAATATTGATGCAAAAATCCTCAATAAATTACTGGCAAACCGAATCCAGCAGCACATCAGACAGCTTATCCACCATGATCAACTGGGCTTCATCCCTGGGATGCAAGTCTGGTTCAATATACGCAAATCAATAAATGTAATCCAGCATATAAACAGAACCAAAGTCAAAAACCACATGATTATCTCAATACGTGAAGAAAAGGCCTTTGACAAAATTCAACAACCCTTCATGCTAAAAACTCTCAATAAATTGGGTATTGATGGGTCGTATCTCAAAATAATAAGAGCTATTTATGACAAACCCACAGCCAATATCATACTGAATGGGCAAAAACTGGAAGCATTCACTTTGAAAACTGGCACAAGACAGGGATGCCCTCTCTCACCACTTCTATTCAACATAGTGTTGGAAGTTCTGGCCAGGGCAATTAGGCAAGAGAAGGAAATCAAGGGTATTCAATTAGGAAAAAAGAAGTCAAATTGTCCCTGTTTGCAGATGACGTGATAGTATATCTAGAAAACCCCATTGTCTCAGCCCAAAATCTCCTTAAGCTGATAAGCAACTTCAGCAAAGTCTCAGGATACAAAATCAATGGACAAAAATCACAAGCATTCTTATACATCAATAACAGACAAACAGAGAGCCAAATCATGAGTGAACTCCCATTCACAATTGCTTCAAAGAGAATAAAATACCTAGGAATCCAACTTACAAGGGATGTGAAGGACCTCTTCAAGGAGAAAACTACAAACCACTGCTCAAGGAAATAAAAGAGGATACAAACAAATGGAAGAACATTCCATGCTCATGGGTAGGAAGAATCAATATCATGAAAATGGCCATCCTTCCCAAGGTAATTTACAGATTCAATGCCATCCCCATCAAGTTACCAATGACTTTCTTCACAGAATTGGAAAAACCTACTTTAAAGTTCATATGGAACCAAAAAAGAGCCCGCATCACCAAGTCAATCCTAAGCCAAAAGAACAAAGCTGGAGGCATCACGCTACCTGACTTCAAACTATACTACAAGGCTACAGTAACCAAAACAGCATGGTACTGGTACCAAACAGAGATCTAGATCAATGGAACAGAACAGAGCCGTCAGAAATAATGCCACATATCTACAAGAATCTGATCTTTGACAAACTTGACAAAAACAAGAAATGGAGAAAGGATTCCCTATTTAATAAATGGTGCTGGGAAAACTGGCTAGCCACATGTAGAAAGCTGAAACTGGATCCCTTCCTTACACCTTATACAAAAATCAACTCAAGATGGATTAAAGACTTAAACGTTAGACCTAAAACCATAAAAACCCTAGAAGAAAACCTAGGCAATACCATTCAGGACATAGGCATGGGCAAGGACTTCATGTCTAAAACACCAAAAGCAATGGCAACAAAAGCCAAAATTGACAAATGGGATCTAATTAAACTAAAGAGCTTCTGCACAGCAAAGGAAACTACCATCAGAGTGAACAGGCAACCTACACAATGGGAGAAAATTTTCGCAACCTACTCATCTGACAAAGGGCTAATATCCAGAATCTACAATGAACTCCAACAAATTTACAAGAAAACACCAAACAACCCCATCAAAAAGTGGGCGAAGGACATGAACAGACACTCCTCCAAAGAAGACATTTATGCAGCCAAAAAACACATGAAAAAATGCTCACCATCACTGGCCATCAGAGAAATGCAAATCAAAACCACAATGAGATACCATCTCACACCAGTTAGAATGGCAATCATTAAAAAGTCAGGAAACAACAGGTGCTGGAGAGGATGTGGAGAAATAGGAACACTTTTACACTGTTGGTGGGACTGTAAACTAGTTCAACCCTTGTGGAAGTCACTGTGGCGATTCCTCAGGGATCTAGAACTAGAAATTCCATTTGACCCAGCCATCCCATTACTGGGTATATACCCAAAGGACTATAAATCATGCTGCTATAAAGACACATGCACACGTATGTTTATTGCGGCATTATACACAATAGCAAAGACTTGGAACCAACCCAAATGTCCAACAATGATAGACTGGATTAAGAAAATGTGGCACATATACACCATGGAATACTAGGCAGCCATAAAAAATGATGAGTTCATATCCTTTGTAGGGACATGGATGAAATTGGAAATCATCGTTCTCAGTAAGCTATCGCAAGAACAAAAAACCAAACACCACATATTCTCACTCATAGGTGGGAATTGAACGATGAGAACACGTGGATACAAGAAGGGGAACATCACACTTCGGGGACTGTTGTGGGGTGGGGGGAGGGTCGAGGGACAGCATTGGGAGATATACCTAATGCTAGATGACGAGTTGGTGGGTGCAGCGCACCAGCATGGCACATGTATACACATGTAGCTTACCTGCACGTTGCGCACATGTACCATAGAGCCTAAAGTATAATAATAATAATAATAATAATAATAATAATGATAAATAGAAAAAAAATTAAAAAAAAAAGACAGGGATAAATTCCTCGACACATACAGTGTCCCATGACTAAACCAGGAAGAAGTTGAATCTCTGAATAGACTAATAACAGGAGCTGAAATTGTGGCAATAATCAATAGCTTACCAACCAAAAAGAGTCCAGGATCAGATGGGTTCACAGCCGAATTCTACCAGAGGTCCAAGGAGGAACTGGAACCATTACTTCAGAAACTATTCCAATCAATAGAAAAACAGGGAATCCTTCCTAACTCATTTTATGAGGCCAGCATCATGCTGCTACCAAAGCTGGGCAGAGACACAATCAAAAAAGAGAATTTTAGACCAATATCCTTGATGAATATTGATGCAAAAATCCTCAATAAATTACTGGCAAACCGAATCCAGCAGCACAACAGACAGCTTATCCACCATGATCAAGTGGGCTTCATCCCTGGGATGCAAGTCTGGTTCAATATACGCAAATCAATAAATGTAATCCAGCATATAAACAGAACCAAAGTCAAAAACCACATGATTATCTCAATACGTGAAGAAACGGCCTTTGACAAAATTCAACAACCCTTCATGCTAAAAACTCTCAATAAATTGGGTATTGATGGGTCGTATCTCAAAATAATAAGAGCTATTTATGACAAACCCACAGCCAATATCATACTGAATGGGCAAAAACTGGAAGCATTCACTTTGAAAACTGGCACAAGACAGGGATGCCCTCTCTCACCACTTGTATTCAACATAGTGTTGGAAGTTCTGGCCAGGGCAATTAGGCAAGAGAAGGAAATCAAGGGTATTCAATTAGGAAAAAAAGAAGTCAAATTGTCCCTGTTTGCAGATGACGTGATAGTATATCTAGAAAACCCCATTGTCTCAGCCCAAAATCTCCTTAAGCTGATAAGCAACTTCAGCAAAGTCTCAGGATACAAAATCAATGGACAAAAATCACAAGCATTCTTATACATCGATAACAGACAAACAGAGAGCCAAATCATGAGTGAACTCCCATTCACAATTGCTTCAAAGAGAATAAAATACCTAGGAATCCAACTTCCAAGGGATGTGAAGGACCTCTTCAAGGAGAAAACTACAAACCACTGCTCAAGGAAATAAAAGAGGATACAAACAAATGGAAGAACATTCCACGCTCATGGGTAGGAAGAATCAATATCATGAAAATGGCCATCCTTCCCAAGGTAATTTACAGATTCAATGCCATCCCCATCAAGTTACCAATGACTTTCTTCACAGAATTGGAAAAACCTACTTTAAAGTTCATATGGAACCAAAAAAGAGCCCGCATCACCAAGTCAATCCTAAGCCAAAAGAACAAAGCTGGAGGCATCACGCTACCTGACTTCAAACTATACTACAAGGCTACAGTAACCAAAACAGCATGGTACTGGTACCAAACAGAGATATAGATCAATGGAACAGAACAGAGCCGTCAGAAATAATGCCACATATCTACAACAATCTGATCTTTGACAAACTTGACAAAAACAAGAAATGGAGAAAGGATTCCCTATTTAATAAATGGTGCTGGGAAAACTGGCTAGCCACATGTAGAAAGCTGAAACTGGATCCCTTCCTTACACCTTATACAAAAATCAACTCAAGATGGATTAAAGACTTAAACGTTAGACCTAAAACCATAAAAACCCTAGAAGAAAACCTAGGCAATACCATTCAGGACATAGGCATGGGCAAGGACTTCATGTCTAAAACACCAAAAGCAATGGCAACAAAAGCCAAAATTGACAAATGGGATCTAATTAAACTAAAGAGCTTCTGCACAGCAAAGGAAACTACCATCAGAGTGAACAGGCAACCTACACAATGGGAGAAAATTTTCGCAACCTACTCATCTGACAAAGGGCTAATATCCAGAATCTACAATGAACTCCAACAAATTTACAAGAAAACACCAAACAACCCCATCAAAAAGTGGGCGAAGGACATGAACAGACACTCCTCCAAAGAAGACATTTATGCAGCCAAAAAACACATGAAAAAATGCTCACCATCACTGGCCATCAGAGAAATGCAAATCAAAACCACAATGAGATACCATCTCACACCAGTTAGAATGGCAATCATTAAAAAGTCAGGAAACAACAGGTGCTGGAGAGGATGTGGAGAAATAGGAACACTTTTACACTGTTGGTGGGACTGTAAACTAGTTCAACCCTTGTGGAAGTCACTGTGGCGATTCCTCAGGGATCTAGAACTAGAAATTCCATTTGACCCAGCCATCCCATTACTGGGTATATACCCAAAGGACTATAAATCATGCTGCTATAAAGACACATGCACACGTATGTTTATTGCGGCATTATACACAATAGCAAAGACTTGGAACCAACCCAAATGTCCAACAATGATAGACTGGATTAAGAAAATGTGGCACATATACACCATGGAATACTAGGCAGCCATAAAAAATGATGAGTTCATATCCTTTGTAGGGACATGGATGAAATTGGAAATCATCGTTCTCAGTAAACTATCGCAAGAACAAAAAACCAAACACCACATATTCTCACTCATAGGTGGGAATTGAACAATGAGAACACGTGGATACAAGAAGGGGAACATCACACTTCGGGGACTGTTGTGGGGTGGGGGGAGGGGCGAGGGACAGCATTGGGAGATATACCTAATGCTAGATGACGAGTTGGTGGGTGCAGCGCACCAGCATGGCACATGTATACACATGTAGCTTACCTGCACGTTGCGCACATGTACCATAGAGCCTAAAGTATAATAATAATAATAATAATAATAATAATATTAATAATGATAAAAAGAAAAAAAATTAAAAAAAAAAGAAAGGGATAAATTCCTCGACACATACACTCTCCCATGACTAAACCAGGAAGAAGTTGAATCTCTGAATAGACTAATAACAGGAGCTGAAATTGTGGCAATAATCAATAGCTTACCAACCAAAAAGAGTCCAGGATCAGATGGGTTCACAGCCGAATTCTACCAGAGGTCCAAGGAGGAACTGGAACCATTACTTCAGAAACTATTCCAATCAATAGAAAAAGAGGGATTCCTTCCTAACTCATTTTATGAGGCCAGCATCATGCTGATACCAAAGCTGGGCAGAGACACAATCAAAAAAGAGAATTTTAGACCAATATCCTTGATGAATATTGATGCAAAAATCCTCAATAAATTACTGGCAAACCGAATCCAGCAGCACATCAGACAGCTTATCCACCTTGATCAAGTGGGCTTCATCCCTGGGATGCAAGTCTGACTCAATATACGCAAATCAATAAATGTAATCCAGCATATAAACAGAACCAAAGTCAAAAACCACATGATTATCTCAATACGTGAAGAAAAGGCCTTTGACAAAATTCAACAACCCTTCATGCTAAAAACTCTCAATAAATTGGGTACTGATGGGTCGTATCTCAAAATAATAAGAGCTATTTATGACAAACCCACAGCCAATATCATACTGAATGGGCAAAAACTGGAAGCATTCACTTTGAAAACTGGCACAAGACAGGGATGCCCTCTCTCACCACTTCTATTCAACATAGTGTTGGAAGTTCTGGCCAGGGCAATTAGGCAAGAGAAGGAAATCAAGGGTATTCAATTAGGAAAAAAAGAAGTCAAATTGTCCCTGTTTGCAGATGACGTGATAGTATATCTAGAAAACCCCATTGTCTCAGCCCAAAATCTCCTTAAGCTGATAAGCAACTTCAGCAAAGTCTCAGGATACAAAATCAATGGACAAAAATCACAAGCATTCTTACACATCAATAACAGACAAACAGAGAGCCAAATCATGAGTGAACTCCCATTCACAATTGCTTCAAAGAGAATAAAATACCTAGGAATCCAACTTCCAAGGGATGTGAAGGACTTCTTCAAGGAGAAAACTACAAACCACTGCTCAAGGAAATAAAAGAGGATACAAACAAATGGAAGAACATTCCATGCTCATGCGTAGGAAGAATCAATATCATGAAAATGGCCATCCTTCCCAAGGTAATTTACAGATTCAATGCCATCCCCATCAAGTTACCAATGACTTTCTTCACAGAATTGGAAAAACTACTTTAAAGTTCATATGGAACCAAAAAAGAGCCCGCATCACCAAGTCAATCCTAAGCCAAAAGAACAAAGCTGGAGGCATCACGCTACCTGACTTCAAACTATACTACAAGGCTACAGTAACCAAAACAGCATGGTACTGGTACCAAACAGAGATATAGATCAACGGAACAGAACAGAGCCGTCAGAAATAATGCCACATATCTACAACAATCTGATCTTTGACAAACTTGACAAAAACAAGAAATGGAGAAAGGATTCCCTATTTAATAAATGGTGCTGGGAAAACTGGCTAGCCACATGTAGAAAGCTGAAACTGGATCCCTTCCTTACACCCTGTACAAAAATCAACTCAAGATGGATTAAAGACTTAAACGTTAGACCTAAAACCATAAAAACCCTAGAAGAAAACCTAGGCAATACCATTCAGGACATAGGCATGGGCAAGGACTTCATGTCTAAAACACCAAAAGCAATGGCAACAAAAGCCAAAATTGACAAATGGGATCTAATTAAACTAAAGAGCTTCTGCACAGCAAAGGAAACTACCATCAGAGTGAACAGGCAACCTACACAATGGGAGAAAGTTTTCGCAACCTACTCATCTGACAAAGGGCTAATATCCAGAATCTACAATGAACTCCAACAAATTTACAAGAAAACACCAAACAACCCCATCAAAAAGTGGGCGAAGGACATGAACAGACACTCCTCCAAAGAAGACATTTATGCAGCCAAAAAACACATGAAAAAATGCTCACCATCACTGGCCATCAGAGAAATGCAAATCAAAACCACAATGAGATACCATCTCACACCAGTTAGAATGGCAATCATTAAAAAGTCAGGAAACAACAGGTGCTGGAGAGGATGTGGAGAAATAGGAACACTTTTACACTGTTGGTGGGACTGTAAACTAGTTCAACCCTTGTGGAAGTCACTGTGGCGATTCCTCAGGGATCTAGAACTAGAAATTCCATTTGACCCAGCCATCCCATTACTGGGTATATACCCAAAGGACTATAAATCATGCTGCTATAAAGACACATGCACACGTATGTTTATTGCGGCATTATACACAATAGCAAAGACTTGGAACCAACCCAAATGTCCAACAATGATAGACTGGATTAAGAAAATGTGGCACATATACACCATGGAATACTAGGCAGCCATAAAAAATGATGAGTTCATATCCTTTGTAGGGACATGGATGAAATTGGAAATCATCGTTCTCAGTAAACTATCGCAAGAACAAAAAACCAAACACCACATATTCTCACTCATAGGTGGGAATTGAACAATGAGAACACGTGGACACAAGAAGGGGAACATCACACTTCGGGGACTGTTGTGGGGTGGAGGGAGGGGCGAGGGACAGCATTGGGAGATATACCTAATGCTAGATGACGAGTTGGTGGGTGCAGCGCACCAGCATGGCACATGTATACACATGTAGCTTACCTGCACGTTGCGCACACGTACCATAGAGCCTAAAGTATAATAATAATAATAATAATAATAATAATAATAATAATAATAATAATAATGATAAAAAGAAAAAAAATTAAAAAAAAAGAAAGGGATAAATTCCTCGACACATACACTCTCCCATGACTAAACCAGGAAGAAGTTGAATCTCTGAATAGACTAATAACAGGAGCTGAAATTGTGGCAATAATCAATAGCTTACCAACCAAAAAGAGTCCAGGATCAGCTGGGTTCACAGCCGAATTCTACGAGAGGTCCAAGGAGGAACTGGAACCATTACTTCAGAAACTATTCCAATCAATAGAAAAAGAGGGATTCCTTCCTAACTCATTTTATGAGGCCAGCATCATGCTGATACCAAAGCTGGGCAGAGACACAATCAAAAAAGAGAATTTTAGACCAATATCCTTGATGAATATTGATGCAAAAATCCTCAATAAATTACTGGCAAACCGAATCCAGCAGCACATCAGACAGCTTATCCACCATGATCAACTGGGCTTCATCCCTGGGATGCAAGTCTGGTTCAATATACGCAAATCAATAAATGTAATCCAGCATATAAACAGAACCAAAGTCAAAAACCACATGATTATCTCAATACGTGAAGAAAAGGCCTTTGACAAAATTCAACAACCCTTCATGCTAAAAACTCTCAATAAATTGGGTATTGATGGGTCGTATCTCAAAATAATAAGAGCTATTTATGACAAACCCACAGCCAATATCATACTGAATGGGCAAAAACTGGAAGCATTCACTTTGAAAACTGGCACAAGACAGGGATGCCCTCTCTCACCACTTCTATTCAACATAGTGTTGGAAGTTCTGGCCAGGGCAATTAGGCAAGAGAAGGAAATCAAGGGTATTCAATTAGGAAAAAAAGAAGTCAAATTGTCCCTGTTTGCAGATGACGTGATAGTATATCTAGAAAACCCCATTGTCTCAGCCCAAAATCTCCTTAAACTGATAAGAAACTTCAGCAAAGTCTCAGGATACAAAATCAATGGACAAAAATCACAAGCATTCTTATACATCAATAACAGACAAATAGAGAGCCAAATCATGAGTGAACTCCCATTCACAATTGCTTCAAAGAGAATAAAATACCTAGGAATCCAACTTCCAAGGGATGTGAAGGACCTCTTCAAGGAGAAAACTACAAACCACTGCTCAAGGAAATAAAAGAGGATACAAACAAATGGAAGAACATTCCATGCTCATGGGTAGGAAGAATCAATATCATGAAAATGGCCATCCTTCCCAAGGTAATTTACAGATTCAATGCCATCCCCATCAAGTTACCAATGACTTTCTTCACAGAATTGGAAAAAACTACTTTAAAGTTCATATGGAACCAAAAAAGAGCCCGCATCACCAAGTCAATCCTAAGCCAAAAGAACAAAGCTGGAATCATCACGCTACCTGACTTCAAACTATACTACAAGGCTACAGTAACCAAAACAGCATGGTACTGGTACCAAACAGAGATATAGATCAATGGAACAGAACAGAGCCGTCAGAAATAATGCCACATATCTACAACAATCTGATCTTTGACAAACTTGACAAAAACAAGAAATGGAGAAAGGATTCCCTATTTAATAAATGGTGCTGGGAAAACTGGCTAGCCACATGTAGAAAGCTGAAACTGGATCCCTTCCTTACACCTTATACAAAAATCAACTCAAGATGGATTAAAGACTTAAACGTTAGACCTAAAACCATAAAAACCCTAGAAGAAAACCTAGGCAATACCATTCAGGACATAGGCATGGGCAAGGACTTCATGTCTAAAACACCAAAAGCAATGGCAACAAAAGCCAAAATTGACAAATGGGATCTAATTAAACTAAAGAGCTTCTGCACAGCAAAGGAAACTACCATCAGAGTGAACAGGCAACCTACACAATGGGAGAAAATTTTCGCAACCTACTCATCTGACAAAGGGCTAATATCCAGAATCTACAATGAACTCCAACAAATTTACAAGAAAACACCAAACAACCCCATCAAAAAGTGGGCGAAGGACATGAACAGACACTCCTCCAAAGAAGACATTTATGCAGCCAAAAAACACATGAAAAAATGCTCACCATCACTGGCCATCAGAGAAATGCAAATCAAAACCACAATGAGATACCATCTCACACCAGTTAGAATGGCAATCATTAAAAAGTCAGGAAACAACAGGTGCTGGAGAGGATGTGGAGAAATAGGAACACTTTTACACTGTTGGTGGGACTGTAAACTAGTTCAACCCTTGTGGAAGTCACTGTGGCGATTCCTCAGGGATCTAGAACTAGAAATTCCATTTGACCCAGCCATCCCATTACTGGGTATATACCCAAAGGACTATAAATCATGCTGCTATAAAGACACATGCACACGTATGTTTATTGCGGCATTATACACAATAGCAAAGACTTGGAACCAACCCAAATGTCCAACAATGATAGACTGGATTAAGAAAATGTGGCACATATACACCATGGAATACTAGGCAGCCATAAAAAATGATGAGTTCATATCCTTTGTAGGGACATGGATGAAATTGGAAATCATCGTTCTCAGTAAACTATCGCAAGAACAAAAAACCAAACACCACATCTTCTCACTCATAGGTGGGAATTGAACAATGAGAACACGTGGACACAAGAAGGGGAACATCACACTTCGGGGACTGTTGTGGGGTGGGGGGAGGGGCGAGGGACAGCATTGGGAGATATACCTAATGCTAGATGACGAGTTGGTGGGTGCAGCGCACCAGCATGGCACATGTATACACATGTAGCTTACCTGCACGTTGCGCACATGTACCATAGAGCCTAAAGTATAATAATAATAATAATAATAATAATAATGATAAAAAGAAAAAAAATTAAAAAAAAAAGAAAGGGATAAATTCCTCGACACATACACTCTCCCATGACTAAACCAGGAAGAAGTTGAATCTCTGAATAGACTAATAACAGGAGCTGAAATTGTGGCAATAATCAATAGCTTACCAACCAAAAAGAGTCCAGGATCAGATGGGTTCACAGCCGAATTCTACCAGAGTTCCAAGGAGGAAGTGGAACCATTACTTCAGAAACTATTCCAATCAATAGAAAAAGAGGGATTCCTTCCTAACTCATTTTATGAGGCCAGCATCATGCTGATACCAAAGCTGGGCAGAGACACAATCAAAAAAGAGAATTTTAGACCAATATCCTTGATGAATATTGATGCAAAAATCCTCAATAAATTACTGGCAAACCGAATCCAGCAGCACATCAGACAGCTTATCCACCATGATCAACTGGGCTTCATCCCTGGGATGCAAGTCTGGTTCAATATACGCAAATCAATAAATGTAATCCAGCATATAAACAGAACCAAAGTCAAAAACCACATGATTATCTCAATACGTGAAGAAAAGGCCTTTGACAAAATTCAACAACCCTTCATGCTAAAAACTCTCAATAAATTGGGTATTGATGGGTCGTATCTCAAAATAATAAGAGCTATTTATGACAAACCCACAGCCAATATCATACTGAATGGGCAAAAACTGGAAGCATTCACTTTGAAAACTGGCACAAGACAGGGATGCCCTCTCTCACCACTTGTATTCAACATAGTGTTGGAAGTTCTGGCCAGGGCAATTAGGCAAGAGAAGGAAATCAAGGGTATTCAATTAGGAAAAAAAGAAGTCAAATTGTCCCTGTTTGCAGATGACGTGATAGTATATCTAGAAAACCCCATTGTCTCAGCCCAAAATCTCCTTAAGCTGATAAGCAACTTCAGCAAAGTCTCAGGATACAAAATCAATGGACAAAAATCACAAGCATTCTTATACATCAATAACAGACAAACAGAGAGCCAAATCATGAGTGAACTCCCATTCACAATTGCTTCAAAGAGAATAAAATACCTAGGAATCCAACTTCCAAGGGATGTGAAGGACTTCTTCAGGGAGAAAACTACAAACCACTGCTCAAGGAAATAAAAGAGGATACAAACAAATGGAAGAACATTCCATGCTCATGCGTAGGAAGAATCAATATCATGAAAATGGCCATCCTTCCCAAGGTAATTTACAGATTCAATGCCATCCCCATCAAGTTACCAATGACTTTCTTCACAGAATTGGAAAAACTACTTTAAAGTTCATATGGAACCAAAAAAGAGCCCGCATCACCAAGTCAATCCTAAGCCAAAAGAACAAAGCTGGAGGCATCACGCTACCTGACTTCAAACTATACTACAAGGCTACAGTAACCAAAACAGCATGGTACTGGTACCAAACAGAGATATAGATCAACGGAACAGAACAGAGCCGTCAGAAATAATGCCACATATCTACAACAATCTGATCTTTGACAAACTTGACAAAAACAAGAAATGGAGAAAGGATTCCCTATTTAATAAATGGTGCTGGGAAAACTGGCTAGCCACATGTAGAAAGCTGAAACTGGATCCCTTCCTTACACCCTGTACAAAAATCAACTCAAGATGGATTAAAGACTTAAACGTTAGACCTAAAACCATAAAAACCCTAGAAGAAAACCTAGGCAATACCATTCAGGACATAGGCATGGGCAAGGACTTCATGTCTAAAACACCAAAAGCAATGGCAACAAAAGCCAAAATTGACAAATGGGATCTAATTAAACTAAAGAGCTTCTGCACAGCAAAGGAAACTACCATCAGAGTGAACAGGCAACCTACACAATGGGAGAAAGTTTTCGCAACCTACTCATCTGACAAAGGGCTAATATCCAGAATCTACAATGAACTCCAACAAATTTACAAGAAAACACCAAACAACCCCATCAAAAAGTGGGCGAAGGACATGAACAGACACTCCTCCAAAGAAGACATTTATGCAGCCAAAAAACACATGAAAAAATGCTCACCATCACTGGCCATCAGAGAAATGCAAATCAAAACCACAATGAGATACCATCTCACACCAGTTAGAATGGCAATCATTAAAAAGTCAGGAAACAACAGGTGCTGGAGAGGATGTGGAGAAATAGGAACACTTTTACACTGTTGGTGGGACTGTAAACTAGTTCAACCCTTGTGGAAGTCACTGTGGCGATTCCTCAGGGATCTAGAACTAGAAATTCCATTTGACCCAGCCATCCCATTACTGGGTATATACCCAAAGGACTATAAATCATGCTGCTATAAAGACACATGCACACGTATGTTTATTGCGGCATTATACACAATAGCAAAGACTTGGAACCAACCCAAATGTCCAACAATGATAGACTGGATTAAGAAAATGTGGCACATATACACCATGGAATACTAGGCAGCCATAAAAAATGATGAGTTCATATCCTTTGTAGGGACATGGATGAAATTGGAAATCATCGTTCTCAGTAAACTATCGCAAGAACAAAAAACCAAACACCACATATTCTCACTCATAGGTGGGAATTGAACAATGAGAGCACTTGGACACAAGAAGGGGAACATCACACTTCGGGGACTGTTGTGGGGTGGAGGGAGGGGCGAGGGACAGCATTGGGAGATATACCTAATGCTAGATGACGAGTTGGTGGGTGCAGCGCACCAGCATGGCACATGTATACACATGTAGCTTACCTGCACGTTGCGCACACGTACCATAGAGCCTAAAGTATAATAATAATAATAATAATAATAATAATAATAATAATAATAATAATAATAATGATAAAAAGAAAAAAAATTAAAAAAAAAGAAAGGGATAAATTCCTCGACACATACACTCTCCCATGACTAAACCAGGAAGAAGTTGAATCTCTGAATAGACTAATAACAGGAGCTGAAATTGTGGCAATAATCAATAGCTTACCAACCAAAAAGAGTCCAGGATCAGCTGGGTTCACAGCCGAATTCTACGAGAGGTCCAAGGAGGAAGTGGAACCATTACTTCAGAAACTATTCCAATCAATAGAAAAAGAGGGATTCCTTCCTAACTCATTTTATGAGGCCAGCATCATGCTGATACCAAAGCTGGGCAGAGACACAATCAAAAAAGAGAATTTTAGACCAATATCCTTGATGAATATTGATGCAAAAATCCTCAATAAATTACTGGCAAACCGAATCCAGCAGCACATCAGACAGCTTATCCACCATGATCAACTGGGCTTCATCCCTGGGATGCAAGTCTGGTTCAATATACGCAAATCAATAAATGTAATCCAGCATATAAACAGAACCAAAGTCAAAAACCACATGATTATCTCAATACGTGAAGAAAAGGCCTTTGACAAAATTCAACAACCCTTCATGCTAAAAACTCTCAATAAATTGGGTATTGATGGGTCGTATCTCAAAATAATAAGAGCTATTTATGACAAACCCACAGCCAATATCATACTGAATGGGCAAAAACTGGAAGCATTCACTTTGAAAACTGGCACAAGACAGGGATGCCCTCTCTCACCACTTCTATTCAACATAGTGTTGGAAGTTCTGGCCAGGGCAATTAGGCAAGAGAAGGAAATCAAGGGTATTCAATTAGGAAAAAAAGAAGTCAAATTGTCCCTGTTTGCAGATGACGTGATAGTATATCTAGAAAACCCCATTGTCTCAGCCCAAAATCTCCTTAAGCTGATAAGAAACTTCAGCAAAGTCTCAGGATACAAAATCAATGGACAAAAATCACAAGCATTCTTATACATCAATAACAGACAAATAGAGAGCCAAATCATGAGTGAACTCCCATTCACAATTGCTTCAAAGAGAATAAAATACCTAGGAATCCAACTTCCAAGGGATGTGAAGGACCTCTTCAAGGAGAAAACTACAAACCACTGCTCAAGGAAATAAAAGAGGATACAAACAAATGGAAGAACATTCCATGCTCATGGGTAGGAAGAATCAATATCATGAAAATGGCCATCCTTCCCAAGGTAATTTACAGATTCAATGCCATCCCCATCAAGTTACCAATGACTTTCTTCACAGAATTGGAAAAACCTACTTTAAAGTTCATATGGAACCAAAAAAGAGCCCGCATCACCAAGTCAATCCTAAGCCAAAAGAACAAAGCTGGAATCATCACGCTACCTGACTTCAAACTATACTACAAGGCTACAGTAACCAAAACAGCATGGTACTGGTACCAAACAGAGATATAGATCAATGGAACAGAACAGAGCCGTCAGAAATAATGCCACATATCTACAACAATCTGATCTTTGACAAACTTGACAAAAACAAGAAATGGAGAAAGGATTCCCTATTTAATAAATGGTGCTGGGAAAACTGGCTAGCCACATGTAGAAAGCTGAAACTGGATCCCTTCCTTACACCTTATACAAAAATCAACTCAAGATGGATTAAAGACTTAAACGTTAGACCTAAAACCATAAAAACCCTAGAAGAAAACCTAGGCAATACCATTCAGGACATAGGCATGGGCAAGGACTTCATGTCTAAAACACCAAAAGCAATGGCAACAAAAGCCAAAATTGACAAATGGGATCTAATTAAACTAAAGAGCTTCTGCACAGCAAAGGAAACTACCATCAGAGTGAACAGGCAACCTACACAATGGGAGAAAATTTTCGCAACCTACTCATCTGACAAAGGGCTAATATCCAGAATCTACAATGAACTCCAACAAATTTACAAGAAAACACCAAAGAACCCCATCAAAAAGTGGGCGAAGGACATGAACAGACACTCCTCCAAAGAAGACATTTATGCAGCCAAAAAACACATGAAAAAATGCTCACCATCACTGGCCATCAGAGAAATGCAAATCAAAACCACAATGAGATACCATCTCACACCAGTTAGAATGGCAATCATTAAAAAGTCAGGAAACAACAGGTGCTGGAGAGGATGTGGAGAAATAGGAACACTTTTACACTGTTGGTGGGACTGTAAACTAGTTCAACCCTTGTGGAAGTCACTGTGGCGATTCCTCAGGGATCTAGAACTAGAAATTCCATTTGACCCAGCCATCCCATTACTGGGTATATACCCAAAGGACTATAAATCATGCTGCTATAAAGACACATGCACACGTATGTTTATTGCGGCATTATACACAATAGCAAAGACTTGGAACCAACCCAAATGTCCAACAATGATAGACTGGATTAAGAAAATGTGGCACATATACACCATGGAATACTAGGCAGCCATAAAAAATGATGAGTTCATATCCTTTGTAGGGACATGGATGAAATTGGAAATCATCGTTCTCAGTAAACTATCGCAAGAACAAAAAACCAAACACCACATCTTCTCACTCATAGGTGGGAATTGAACAATGAGAACACGTGGACACAAGAAGGGGAACATCACACTTCGGGGACTGTTGTGGGGTGGGGGGAGGGGCGAGGGACAGCATTGGGAGATATACCTAATGCTAGATGACGAGTTGGTGGGTGCAGCGCACCAGCATGGCACATGTATACACATGTAGCTTACCTGCACGTTGCGCACACGTACCATAGAGCCTAAAGTATAATAATAATAATAATAATAATAATAATAATAATAATGATAAAAAGAAAAAAAATTAAAAAAAAAGACAGGGATAAATTCCTCGACACATACAGTGTCCCATCACTAAACCAGGAAGAAGTTGAATCTCTGAATAGACTAATAACAGGAGCTGAAATTGTGGCAATAATCAATAGCTTACCAACCAAAAAGAGTCCAGGATCAGATGGGTTCACAGCCGAATTCTACCAGAGGTCCAAGGAGGAACTGGAACCATTACTTCAGAAACTATTCCAATCAATAGAAAAAGAGGGATTCCTTCCTAACTCATTTTATGAGGCCAGCATCATGCTGCTACCAAAGCTGGGCAGAGACACAATCAAAAAAGAGAATTTTAGACCAATATCCTTGATGAATATTGATGCAAAAATCCTCAATAAATTACTG
Organism: Pongo abelii; assembly: GCF_028885655.2. Lineage (NCBI taxonomy): Eukaryota > Metazoa > Chordata > Mammalia > Primates > Hominidae > Pongo > Pongo abelii. The sequence goes on from NC_071997.2 coordinate 5,169,601, forward strand.
GCAAACCGAATCCAGCAGCACATCAGACAGCTTATCCACCATGATCAACTGGGCTTCATCCCTGGGATGCAAGTCTGGTTCAATATACGCAAATCAATAAATGTAATCCAGCATATAAACAGAACCAAAGTCAAAAACCACATGATTATCTCAATACGTGAAGAAAAGGCCTTTGACAAAATTCAACAACCCTTCATGCTAAAAACTCTCAATAAATTGGGTATTGATGGGTCGTATCTCAAAATAATAAGAGCTATTTATGACAAACCCACAGCCAATATCATACTGAATGGGCAAAAACTGGAAGCATTCACTTTGAAAACTGGCACAAGACAGGGATGCCCTCTCTCACCACTTGTATTCAACATAGTGTTGGAAGTTCTGGCCAGGGCAATTAGGCAAGAGAAGGAAATCAAGGGTATTCAATTAGGAAAAAAAGAAGTCAAATTGTCCCTGTTTGCAGATGACGTGATAGTATATCTAGAAAACCCCATTGTCTCAGCCCAAAATCTCCTTAAGCTGATAAGCAACTTCAGCAAAGTCTCAGGATACAAAATCAATGGACAAAAATCACAAGCATTCTTATACATCAATAACAGACAAACAGAGAGCCAAATCATGAGTGAACTCCCATTCACAATTGCTTCAAAGAGAATAAAATACCTAGGAATCCAACTTACAAGGGATGTGAAGGACCTCTTCAAGGAGAAAACTACAAACCACTGCTCAAGGAAATAAAAGAGGATACAAACAAATGGAAGAACATTCCATGCTCATGGGTAGGAAGAATCAATATCATGAAAATGGCCATCCTTCCCAAGGTAATTTACAGATTCAATGCCATCCCCATCAAGTTACCAATGACTTTCTTCACAGAATTGGAAAAACCTACTTTAAAGTTCATATGGAACCAAAAAAGAGCCCGCATCACCAAGTCAATCCTAAGCCAAAAGAACAAAGCTGGAGGCATCACGCTACCTGACTTCAAACTATACTACAAGGCTACAGTAACCAAAACAGCATGGTACTGGTACCAAACAGAGATATAGATCAATGGAACAGAACAGAGCCGTCAGAAATAATGCCACATATCTACAACAATCTGATCTTTGACAAACTTGACAAAAACAAGAAATGGAGAAAGGATTCCCTATTTAATAAATGGTGCTGGGAAAACTGGCTAGCCACATGTAGAAAGCTGAAACTGGATCCCTTCCTTACACCTTATACAAAAATCAACTCAAGATGGATTAAAGACTTAAACGTTAGACCTAAAACCATAAAAACCCTAGAAGAAAACCTAGGCAATACCATTCAGGACATAGGCATGGGCAAGGACTTCATGTCTAAAACACCAAAAGCAATGGCAACAAAAGCCAAAATTGACAAATGGGATCTAATTAAACTAAAGAGCTTCTGCACAGCAAAGGAAACTACCATCAGAGTGAACAGGCAACCTACACAATGGGAGAAAATTTTCGCAACCTACTCATCTGACAAAGGGCTAATATCCAGAATCTACAATGAACTCCAACAAATTTACAAGAAAACACCAAAGAACCCCATCAAAAAGTGGGCGAAGGACATGAACAGACACTCCTCCAAAGAAGACATTTATGCAGCCAAAAAACACATGAAAAAATGCTCACCATCACTGGCCATCAGAGAAATGCAAATCAAAACCACAATGAGATACCATCTCACACCAGTTAGAATGGCAATCATTAAAAAGTCAGGAAACAACAGGTGCTGGAGAGGATGTGGAGAAATAGGAACACTTTTACACTGTTGGTGGGACTGTAAACTAGTTCAACCCTTGTGGAAGTCACTGTGGCGATTCCTCAGGGATCTAGAACTAGAAATTCCATTTGACCCAGCCATCCCATTACTGGGTATATACCCAAAGGACTATAAATCATGCTGCTATAAAGACACATGCACACGTATGTTTATTGCGGCATTATACACAATAGCAAAGACTTGGAACCAACCCAAATGTCCAACAATGATAGACTGGATTAAGAAAATGTGGCACATATACACCATGGAATACTAGGCAGCCATAAAAAATGATGAGTTCATATCCTTTGTAGGGACATGGATGAAATTGGAAATCATCGTTCTCAGTAAACTATCGCAAGAACAAAAAACCAAACACCACATATTCTCACTCATAGGTGGGAATTGAACAATGAGAGCACGTGGATACAAGAAGGGGAACATCACACTTCGGGGACTGTTGTGGGGTGGGGGGAGGGGCGAGGGACAGCATTGGGAGATATACCTAATGCTAGATGACGAGTTGGTGGGTGCAGCGCACCAGCATGGCACATGTATACACATGTAGCTTACCTGCACGTTGCGCACATGTACCATAGAGCCTAAAGTATAATAATAATAATAATAATAATAATAATAATAATGATAAAAAGAAAAAAAATTAAAAAAAAAAGAAAGGGATAAATTCCTCGACACATACACTCTCCCATGACTAAACCAGGAAGAAGTTGAATCTCTGAATAGACTAATAACAGGAGCTGAAATTGTGGCAATAATCAATAGCTTACCAACCAAAAAGAGTCCAGGATCAGATGGGTTCACAGCCGAATTCTACCAGAGGTCCAAGGAGGAAGTGGAACCATTACTTCAGAAACTATTCCAATCAATAGAAAAAGAGGGATTCCTTCCTAACTCATTTTATGAGGCCAGCATCATGCTGATACCAAAGCTGGGCAGAGACACAATCAAAAAAGAGAATTTTAGACCAATATCCTTGATGAATATTGATGCAAAAATCCTCAATAAATTACTGGCAAACCGAATCCAGCAGCACATCAGACAGCTTATCCACCATGATCAACTGGGCTTCATCCCTGGGATGCAAGTCTGGTTCAATATACGCAAATCAATAAATGTAATCCAGCATATAAACAGAACCAAAGTCAAAAACCACATGATTATCTCAATACGTGAAGAAAAGGCCTTTGACAAAATTCAACAACCCTTCATGCTAAAAACTCTCAATAAATTGGGTATTGATGGGTCGTATCTCAAAATAATAAGAGCTATTTATGACAAACCCACAGCCAATATCATACTGAATGGGCAAAAACTGGAAGCATTCACTTTGAAAACTGGCACAAGACAGGGATGCCCTCTCTCACCACTTCTATTCAACATAGTGTTGGAAGTTCTGGCCAGGGCAATTAGGCAAGAGAAGGAAATCAAGGGTATTCAATTAGGAAAAAAAGAAGTCAAATTGTCCCTGTTTGCAGATGACGTGATAGTATATCTAGAAAACCCCATTGTCTCAGCCCAAAATCTCCTTAAGCTGATAAGCAACTTCAGCAAAGTCTCAGGATACAAAATCAATGGACAAAAATCACAAGCATTCTTATACATCAATAACAGACAAACAGAGAGCCAAATCATGAGTGAACTCCCATTCACAATTGCTTCAAAGAGAATAAAATACCTAGGAATCCAACTTCCAAGGGATGTGAAGGACCTCTTCAAGGAGAAAACTACAAACCACTGCTCAAGGAAATAAAAGAGGATACAAACAAATGGAAGAACATTCCATGCTCATGGGTAGGAAGAATCAATATCATGAAAATGGCCATCCTTCCCAAGGTAATTTACAGATTCAATGCCATCCCCATCAAGTTACCAATGACTTTCTTCACAGAATTGGAAAAACCTACTTTAAAGTTCATATGGAACCAAAAAAGAGCCCGCATCACCAAGTCAATCCTAAGCCAAAAGAACAAAGCTGGAGGCATCACGCTACCTGACTTCAAACTATACTACAAGGCTACAGTAACCAAAACAGCATGGTACTGGTACCAAACAGAGATCTAGATCAATGGAACAGAACAGAGCCGTCAGAAATAATGCCACATATCTACAAGAATCTGATCTTTGACAAACTTGACAAAAACAAGAAATGGAGAAAGGATTCCCTATTTAATAAATGGTGCTGGGAAAACTGGCTAGCCACATGTAGAAAGCTGAAACTGGATCCCTTCCTTACACCTTATACAAAAATCAACTCAAGATGGATTAAAGACTTAAACGTTAGACCTAAAACCATAAAAACCCTAGAAGAAAACCTAGGCAATACCATTCAGGACATAGGCATGGGCAAGGACTTCATGTCTAAAACACCAAAAGCAATGGCAACAAAAGCCAAAATTGACAAATGGGATCTAATTAAACTAAAGAGCTTCTGCACAGCAAAGGAAACTACCATCAGAGTGAACAGGCAACCTACACAATGGGAGAAAATTTTCGCAACCTACTCATCTGACAAAGGGCTAATATCCAGAATCTACAATGAACTCCAACAAATTTACAAGAAAACACCAAAGAACCCCATCAAAAAGTGGGCGAAGGACATGAACAGACACTCCTCCAAAGAAGACATTTATGCAGCCAAAAAACACATGAAAAAATGCTCACCATCACTGGCCATCAGAGAAATGCAAATCAAAACCACAATGAGATACCATCTCACACCAGTTAGAATGGCAATCATTAAAAAGTCAGGAAACAACAGGTGCTGGAGAGGATGTGGAGAAATAGGAACACTTTTACACTGTTGGTGGGACTGTAAACTAGTTCAACCCTTGTGGAAGTCACTGTGGCGATTCCTCAGGGATCTAGAACTAGAAATTCCATTTGACCCAGCCATCCCATTACTGGGTATATACCCAAAGGACTATAAATCATGCTGCTATAAAGACACATGCACACGTATGTTTATTGCGGCATTATACACAATAGCAAAGACTTGGAACCAACCCAAATGTCCAACAATGATAGACTGGATTAAGAAAATGTGGCACATATACACCATGGAATACTAGGCAGCCATAAAAAATGATGAGTTCATATCCTTTGTAGGGACATGGATGAAATTGGAAATCATCGTTCTCAGTAAGCTATCGCAAGAACAAAAAACCAAACACCACATATTCTCACTCATAGGTGGGAATTGAACGATGAGAACACGTGGATACAAGAAGGGGAACATCACACTTCGGGGACTGTTGTGGGGTGGGGGGAGGGTCGAGGGACAGCATTGGGAGATATACCTAATGCTAGATGACGAGTTGGTGGGTGCAGCGCACCAGCATGGCACATGTATACACATGTAGCTTACCTGCACGTTGCGCACATGTACCATAGAGCCTAAAGTATAATAATAATAATAATAATAATAATAATAATGATAAATAGAAAAAAAATAAAAAAAAAAGACAGGGATAAATTCCTCGACACATACAGTGTCCCATCACTAAACCAGGAAGAAGTTGAATCTCTGAATAGACTAATAACAGGAGCTGAAATTGTGGCAATAATCAATAGCTTACCAACCAAAAAGAGTCCAGGATCAGATGGGTTCACAGCCGAATTCTACCAGAGGTCCAAGGAGGAACTGGAACCATTACTTCAGAAACTATTCCAATCAATAGAAAAAGAGGGAATCCTTCCTAACTCATTTTATGAGGCCAGCATCATGCTGCTACCAAAGCTGGGCAGAGACACAATCAAAAAAGAGAATTTTAGACCAATATCCTTGATGAATATTGATGCAAAAATCCTCAATAAATTACTGGCAAACCGAATCCAGCAGCACAACAGACAGCTTATCCACCATGATCAAGTGGGCTTCATCCCTGTGATGCAAGTCTGGTTCAATATACGCAAATCAATAAATGTAATCCAGCATATAAACAGAACCAAAGTCAAAAACCACATGATTATCTCAATACGTGAAGAAACGGCCTTTGACAAAATTCAACAACCCTTCATGCTAAAAACTCTCAATAAATTGGGTATTGATGGGTCGTATCTCAAAATAATAAGAGCTATTTATGACAAACCCACAGCCAATATCATACTGAATGGGCAAAAACTGGAAGCATTCACTTTGAAAACTGGCACAAGACAGGGATGCCCTCTCTCACCACTTCTATTCAACATAGTGTTGGAAGTTCTGGCCAGGGCAATTAGGCAAGAGAAGGAAATCAAGGGTATTCAATTAGGAAAAAAAGAAGTCAAATTGTCCCTGTTTGCAGATGACGTGATAGTATATCTAGAAAACCCCATTGTCTCAGCCCAAAATCTCCATAAGCTGATAAGCAACTTCAGCAAAGTCTCAGGATACAAAATCAATGGACAAAAATCACAAGCATTCTTATACATCGATAACAGACAAACAGAGAGCCAAATCATGAGTGAACTCCCATTCACAATTGCTTCAAAGAGAATAAAATACCTAGGAATCCAACTTCCAAGGGATGTGAAGGACCTCTTCAAGGAGAAAACTACAAACCACTGCTCAAGGAAATAAAAGAGGATACAAACAAATGGAAGAACATTCCACGCTCATGGGTAGGAAGAATCAATATCATGAAAATGGCCATCCTTCCCAAGGTAATTTACAGATTCAATGCCATCCCCATCAAGTTACCAATGACTTTCTTCACAGAATTGGAAAAACCTACTTTAAAGTTCATATGGAACCAAAAAAGAGCCCGCATCACCAAGTCAATCCTAAGCCAAAAGAACAAAGCTGGAGGCATCACGCTACCTGACTTCAAACTATACTACAAGGCTACAGTAACCAAAACAGCATGGTACTGGTACCAAACAGAGATATAGATCAATGGAACAGAACAGAGCCGTCAGAAATAATGCCACATATCTACAACAATCTGATCTTTGACAAACTTGACAAAAACAAGAAATGGAGAAAGGATTCCCTATTTAATAAATGGTGCTGGGAAAACTGGCTAGCCACATGTAGAAAGCTGAAACTGGATCCCTTCCTTACACCTTATACAAAAATCAACTCAAGATGGATTAAAGACTTAAACGTTAGACCTAAAACCATAAAAACCCTAGAAGAAAACCTAGGCAATACCATTCAGGACATAGGCATGGGCAAGGACTTCATGTCTAAAACACCAAAAGCAATGGCAACAAAAGCCAAAATTGACAAATGGGATCTAATTAAACTAAAGAGCTTCTGCACAGCAAAGGAAACTACCATCAGAGTGAACAGGCAACCTACACAATGGGAGAAAATTTTCGCAACCTACTCATCTGACAAAGGGCTAATATCCAGAATCTACAATGAACTCCAACAAATTTACAAGAAAACACCAAACAACCCCATCAAAAAGTGGGCGAAGGACATGAACAGACACTCCTCCAAAGAAGACATTTATGCAGCCAAAAAACACATGAAAAAATGCTCACCATCACTGGCCATCAGAGAAATGCAAATCAAAACCACAATGAGATACCATCTCACACCAGTTAGAATGGCAATCATTAAAAAGTCAGGAAACAACAGGTGCTGGAGAGGATGTGGAGAAATAGGAACACTTTTACACTGTTGGTGGGACTGTAAACTAGTTCAACCCTTGTGGAAGTCACTGTGGCGATTCCTCAGGGATCTAGAACTAGAAATTCCATTTGACCCAGCCATCCCATTACTGGGTATATACCCAAAGGACTATAAATCATGCTGCTATAAAGACACATGCACACGTATGTTTATTGCGGCATTATACACAATAGCAAAGACTTGGAACCAACCCAAATGTCCAACAATCATAGACTGGATTAAGAAAATGTGGCACATATACACCATGGAATACTAGGCAGCCATAAAAAATGATGAGTTCATATCCTTTGTAGGGACATGGATGAAATTGGAAATCATCGTTCTCAGTAAACTATCGCAAGAACAAAAAACCAAACACCACATATTCTCACTCATAGCTGGGAATTGAACAATGAGAACACGTGGATACAAGAAGGGGAACATCACACTTCGGGGACTGTTGTGGGGTGGGGGGAGGGGCGAGGGACAGCATTGGGAGATATACCTAATGCTAGATGACGAGTTGGTGGGTGCAGCGCACCAGCATGGCACATGTATACACATGTAGCTTACCTGCACGTTGCGCACATGTACCATAGAGCCTAAAGTATAATAATAATAATAATAATAATAATATTAATAATGATAAAAAGAAAAAAAATTAAAAAAAAAAGAAAGGGATAAATTCCTCGACACATACACTCTCCCATGACTAAACCAGGAAGAAGTTGAATCTCTGAATAGACTAATAACAGGAGCTGAAATTGTGGCAATAATCAATAGCTTACCAACCAAAAAGAGTCCAGGATCAGATGGGTTCACAGCCGAATTCTACCAGAGGTCCAAGGAGGAAGTGGAACCATTACTTCAGAAACTATTCCAATCAATAGAAAAAGAGGGATTCCTTCCTAACTCATTTTATGAGGCCAGCATCATGCTGATACCAAAGCTGGGCAGAGACACAATCAAAAAAGAGAATTTTAGACCAATATCCTTGATGAATATTGATGCAAAAATCCTCAATAAATTACTGGCAAACCGAATCCAGCAGCACATCAGACAGCTTATCCACCTTGATCAAGTGGGCTTCATCCCTGGGATGCAAGTCTGACACAATATACGCAAATCAATAAATGTAATCCAGCATATAAACAGAACCAAAGTCAAAAACCACATGATTATCTCAATACGTGAAGAAAAGGCCTTTGACAAAATTCAACAACCCTTCATGCTAAAAACTCTCAATAAATTGGGTACTGATGGGTCGTATCTCAAAATAATAAGAGCTATTTATGACAAACCCACAGCCAATATCATACTGAATGGGCAAAAACTGGAAGCATTCACTTTGAAAACTGGCACAAGACAGGGATGCCCTCTCTCACCACTTCTATTCAACATAGTGTTGGAAGTTCTGGCCAGGGCAATTAGGCAAGAGAAGGAAATCAAGGGTATTCAATTAGGAAAAAAAGAAGTCAAATTGTCCCTGTTTGCAGATGACGTGATAGTATATCTAGAAAACCCCATTGTCTCAGCCCAAAATCTCCTTAAGCTGATAAGCAACTTCAGCAAAGTCTCAGGATACAAAATCAATGGACAAAAATCACAAGCATTCTTACACATCAATAACAGACAAACAGAGAGCCAAATCATGAGTGAACTCCCATTCACAATTGCTTCAAAGAGAATAAAATACCTAGGAATCCAACTTCCAAGGGATGTGAAGGACTTCTTCAAGGAGAAAACTACAAACCACTGCTCAAGGAAATAAAAGAGGATACAAACAAATGGAAGAACATTCCATGCTCATGCGTAGGAAGAATCAATATCATGAAAATGGCCATCCTTCCCAAGGTAATTTACAGATTCAATGCCATCCCCATCAAGTTACCAATGACTTTCTTCACAGAATTGGAAAAACTACTTTAAAGTTCATATGGAACCAAAAAAGAGCCCGCATCACCAAGTCAATCCTAAGCCAAAAGAACAAAGCTGGAGGCATCACGCTACCAGACTTCAAACTATACTACAAGGCTACAGTAACCAAAACAGCATGGTACTGGTACCAAACAGAGATATAGATCAATGGAACAGAACAGAGCCGTCAGAAATAATGCCACATATCTACAACAATCTGATCTTTGACAAACTTGACAAAAACAAGAAATGGAGAAAGGATTCCCTATTTAATAAATGGTGCTGGGAAAACTGGCTAGCCACATGTAGAAAGCTGAAACTGGATCCCTTCCTTACACCCTATACAAAAATCAACTCAAGATGGATTAAAGACTTAAACGTTAGACCTAAAACCATAAAAACCCTAGAAGAAAACCTAGGCAATACCATTCAGGACATAGGCATGGGCAAGGACTTCATGTCTAAAACACCAAAAGCAATGGCAACAAAAGCCAAAATTGACAAATGGGATCTAATTAAACTAAAGAGCTTCTGCACAGCAAAGGAAACTACCATCAGAGTGAACAGGCAACCTACACAATGGGAGAAAGTTTTCGCAACCTACTCATCTGACAAAGGGCTAATATCCAGAATCTACAATGAACTCCAACAAATTTACAAGAAAACACCAAACAACCCCATCAAAAAGTGGGCGAAGGACATGAACAGACACTCCTCCAAAGAAGACATTTATGCAGCCAAAAAACACATGAAAAAATGCTCACCATCACTGGCCATCAGAGAAATGCAAATCAAAACCACAATGAGATACCATCTCACACCAGTTAGAATGGCAATCATTAAAAAGTCAGGAAACAACAGGTGCTGGAGAGGATGTGGAGAAATAGGAACACTTTTACACTGTTGGTGGGACTGTAAACTAGTTCAACCCTTGTGGAAGTCACTGTGGCGATTCCTCAGGGATCTAGAACTAGAAATTCCATTTGACCCAGCCATCCCATTACTGGGTATATACCCAAAGGACTATAAATCATGCTGCTATAAAGACACATGCACACGTATGTTTATTGCGGCATTATACACAATAGCAAAGACTTGGAACCAACCCAAATGTCCAACAATGATAGACTGGATTAAGAAAATGTGGCACATATACACCATGGAATACTAGGCAGCCATAAAAAATGATGAGTTCATATCCTTTGTAGGGACATGGATGAAATTGGAAATCATCGTTCTCAGTAAACTATCGCAAGAACAAAAAACCAAACACCACATATTCTCACTCATAGGTGGGAATTGAACAATGAGAACACGTGGACACAAGAAGGGGAACATCACACTTCGGGGACTGTTGTGGGGTGGAGGGAGGGGCGAGGGACAGCATTGGGAGATATACCTAATGCTAGATGACGAGTTGGTGGGTGCAGCGCACCAGCATGGCACATGTATACACATGTAGCTTACCTGCACGTTGCGCACACGTACCATAGAGCCTAAAGTATAATAATAATAATAATAATAATAATAATAATAATGATAAAAAGAAAAAAAATTAAAAAAAAAGAAAGGGATAAATTCCTCGACACATACACTCTCCCATGACTAAACCAGGAAGAAGTTGAATCTCTGAATAGACTAATAACAGGAGCTGAAATTGTGGCAATAATCAATAGCTTACCAACCAAAAAGAGTCCAGGATCAGCTGGGTTCACAGCCGAATTCTACGAGAGGTCCAAGGAGGAACTGGAACCATTACTTCAGAAACTATTCCAATCAATAGAAAAAGAGGGATTCCTTCCTAACTCATTTTATGAGGCCAGCATCATGCTGATACCAAAGCTGGGCAGAGACACAATCAAAAAAGAGAATTTTAGACCAATATCCTTGATGAATATTGATGCAAAAATCCTCAATAAATTACTGGCAAACCGAATCCAGCAGCACATCAGACAGCTTATCCACCATGATCAACTGGGCTTCATCCCTGGGATGCAAGTCTGGTTCAATATACGCAAATCAATAAATGTAATCCAGCATATAAACAGAACCAAAGTCAAAAACCACATGATTATCTCAATACGTGAAGAAAAGGCCTTTGACAAAATTCAACAACCCTTCATGCTAAAAACTCTCAATAAATTGGGTATTGATGGGTCGTATCTCAAAATAATAAGAGCTATTTATGACAAACCCACAGCCAATATCATACTGAATGGGCAAAAACTGGAAGCATTCACTTTGAAAACTGGCACAAGACAGGGATGCCCTCTCTCACCACTTGTATTCAACATAGTGTTGGAAGTTCTGGCCAGGGCAATTAGGCAAGAGAAGGAAATCAAGGGTATTCAATTAGGAAAAAAAGAAGTCAAATTGTCCCTGTTTGCAGATGACGTGATAGTATATCTAGAAAACCCCATTGTCTCAGCCCAAAATCTCCTTAAACTGATAAGCAACTTCAGCAAAGTCTCAGGATACAAAATCAATGGACAAAAATCACAAGCATTCTTATACATCAATAACAGACAAATAGAGAGCCAAATCATGAGTGAACTCCCATTCACAATTGCTTCAAAGAGAATAAAATACCTAGGAATCCAACTTCCAAGGGATGTGAAGGACCTCTTCAAGGAGAAAACTACAAACCACTGCTCAAGGAAATAAAAGAGGATACAAACAAATGGAAGAACATTCCATGCTCATGGGTAGGAAGAATCAATATCATGAAAATGGCCATCCTTCCCAAGGTAATTTACAGATTCAATGCCATCCCCATCAAGTTACCAATGACTTTCTTCACAGAATTGGAAAAAACTACTTTAAAGTTCATATGGAACCAAAAAAGAGCCCGCATCACCAAGTCAATCCTAAGCCAAAAGAACAAAGCTGGAGGCATCACGCTACCTGACTTCAAACTATACTACAAGGCTACAGTAACCAAAACAGCATGGTACTGGTACCAAACAGAGATATAGATCAATGGAACAGAACAGAGCCGTCAGAAATAATGCCACATATCTACAACAATCTGATCTTTGACAAACTTGACAAAAACAAGAAATGGAGAAAGGATTCCCTATTTAATAAATGGTGCTGGGAAAACTGGCTAGCCACATGTAGAAAGCTGAAACTGGATCCCTTCCTTACACCTTATACAAAAATCAACTCAAGATGGATTAAAGACTTAAACGTTAGACCTAAAACCATAAAAACCCTAGAAGAAAACCTAGGCAATACCATTCAGGACATAGGCATGGGCAAGGACTTCATGTCTAAAACACCAAAAGCAATGGCCACAAAAGCCAAAATTGACAAATGGGATCTAATTAAACTAAAGAGCTTCTGCACAGCAAAGGAAACTACCATCAGAGTGAACAGGCAACCTACACAATGGGAGAAAATTTTCGCAACCTACTCATCTGACAAAGGGCTAATATCCAGAATCTACAATGAACTCCAACAAATTTACAAGAAAACACCAAACAACCCCATCAAAAAGTGGGCGAAGGACATGAACAGACACTCCTCCAAAGAAGACATTTATGCAGCCAAAAAACACATGAAAAAATGCTCACCATCACTGGCCATCAGAGAAATGCAAATCAAAACCACAATGAGATACCATCTCACCCCAGTTAGAATGGCAATCATTAAAAAGTCAGGAAACAACAGGTGCTGGAGAGGATGTGGAGAAATAGGAACACTTTTACACTGTTGGTGGGACTGTAAACTAGTTCAACCCTTGTGGAAGTCACTGTGGCGATTCCTCAGGGATCTAGAACTAGAAATTCCATTTGACCCAGCCATCCCATTACTGGGTATATACCCAAAGGACTATAAATCATGCTGCTATAAAGACACATGCACACGTATGTTTATTGCGGCATTATACACAATAGCAAAGACTTGGAACCAACCCAAATGTCCAACAATGATAGACTGGATTAAGAAAATGTGGCACATATACACCATGGAATACTAGGCAGCCATAAAAAATGATGAGTTCATATCCTTAGTAGGGACATGGATGAAATTGGAAATCATCGTTCTCAGTAAACTATCGCAAGAACAAAAAACCAAACACCACATCTTCTCACTCATAGGTGGGAATTGAACAATGAGAACACGTGGACACAAGAAGGGGAACATCACACTTCGGGGACTGTTGTGGGGTGGGGGGAGGGGCGAGGGACAGCATTGGGAGATATACCTAATGCTAGATGACGAGTTGGTGGGTGCAGCGCACCAGCATGGCACATGTATACACATGTAGCTTACCTGCACGTTGCGCACATGTACCATAGAGCCTAAAGTATAATAATAATAATAATAATAATAATAATGATAAAAAGAAAAAAAATTAAAAAAAAAAGAAAGGGATAAATTCCTCGACACATACACTCTCCCATGACTAAACCAGGAAGAAGTTGAATCTCTGAAAAGACTAATAACAGGAGCTGAAATTGTGGCAATAAACAATAGCTTACCAACCAAAAAGAGTCCAGGATCAGATGGGTTCACAGCCGAATTCTACCAGAGGTCCAAGGAGGAAGTGGAACCATTACTTCAGAAACTATTCCAATCAATAGAAAAAGAGGGATTCCTTCCTAACTCATTTTATGAGGCCAGCATCATGCTGATACCAAAGCTGGGCAGAGACACAATCAAAAAAGAGAATTTTAGACCAATATCCTTGATGAATATTGATGCAAAAATCCTCAATAAATTACTGGCAAACCGAATCCAGCAGCACATCAGACAGCTTATCCACCATGATCAACTGGGCTTCATCCCTGGGATGCAAGTCTGGTTCAATATACGCAAATCAATAAATGTAATCCAGCATATAAACAGAACCAAAGTCAAAAACCACATGATTATCTCAATACGTGAAGAAAAGGCCTTTGACAAAATTCAACAACCCTTCATGCTAAAAACTCTCAATAAATTGGGTATTGATGGGTCGTATCTCAAAATAATAAGAGCTATTTATGACAAACCCACAGCCAATATCATACTGAATGGGCAAAAACTGGAAGCATTCACTTTGAAAACTGGCACAAGACAGGGATGCCCTCTCTCACCACTTGTATTCAACATAGTGTTGGAAGTTCTGGCCAGGGCAATTAGGCAAGAGAAGGAAATCAAGGGTATTCAATTAGGAAAAAAAGAAGTCAAATTGTCCCTGTTTGCAGATGACGTGATAGTATATCTAGAAAACCCCATTGTCTCAGCCCAAAATCTCCTTAAGCTGATAAGCAACTTCAGCAAAGTCTCAGGATACAAAATCAATGGACAAAAATCACAAGCATTCTTATACATCAATAACAGACAAACAGAGAGCCAAATCATGAGTGAACTCCCATTCACAATTGCTTCAAAGAGAATAAAATACCTAGGAATCCAACTTCCAAGGGATGTGAAGGACCTCTTCAAGGAGAAAACTACAAACCACTGCTCAAGGAAATAAAAGAGGATACAAACAAATGGAAGAACATTCCATGCTCATGGGTAGGAAGAATCAATATCATGAAAATGGCCATCCTTCCCAAGGTAATTTACAGATTCAATGCCATCCCCATCAAGTTACCAATGACTTTCTTCACAGAATTGGAAAAAACTACTTTAAAGTTCATATGGAACCAAAAAAGAGCCCGCATCACCAAGTCAATCCTAAGCCAAAAGAACAAAGCTGGAGGCATCACGCTACCTGACTTCAAACTATACTACAAGGCTACAGTAACCAAAACAGCATGGTACTGGTACCAAAACAGAGATCTAGATCAATGGAACAGAACAGAGCCGTCAGAAATAATGCCACATATCTACAACTATCTGATCTTTGACAAACCTGACAAAAACAAGAAATGGAGAAAGGATTCCCTATTTAATAAATGGTGCTGGGAAAACTGGCTAGCCACATGTAGAAAGCTGAAACTGGATCCCTTCCTTGCACCTTATACAAAAATCAACTCAAGATGGATTAAAGACTTAAACGTTAGACCTAAAACCATAAAAACCCTAGAAGAAAACCTAGGCAATACCATTCAGGACATAGGCATGGGCAAGGACTTCATGTCTAAAACACCAAAAGCAATGGCCACAAAAGCCAAAATTGACAAATGGGATCTAATTAAACTAAAGAGCTTCTGCACAGCAAAGGAAACTACCATCAGAGTGAACAGGCAACCTACAAAATGGGAGAAAATTTTCGCAACCTACTCATCTGACAAAGGGCTAATATCCAGAATCTACAATGAACTCCAACAAATTTACAAGAAAACACCAAACAACCCCATCAAAAAGTGGGCGAAGGACATGAACAGACACTCCTCCATAGAAGACATTTATGCAGCCAAAAAACACATGAAAAAATGCTCACCATCACTGGCCATCAGAGAAATGCAAATCAAAACCACAATGAGATACCATCTCACACCAGTTAGAATGGCAATCATTAAAAAGTCAGGAAACAACAGGTGCTGGAGAGGTTGTGGAGAAATAGGAACACTTTTACACTGTTGGTGGGACTGTAAACTAGTTCAACCCTTGTGGAAGTCACTGTGGCGATTCCTCAGGGATCTAGAACTAGAAATTCCATTTGACCCAGCCATCCCATTACTGGGTATATACCCAAAGGACTATAAATCATGCTGCTATAAAGACACATGCACACGTATGTTTATTGCGGCATTATACACAATAGCAAAGACTTGGAACCAACCCAAATGTCCAACAATGATAGACTGGATTAAGAAAATGTGGCACATATACACCATGGAATACTAGGCAGCCATAAAAAATGATGAGTTCATATCCTTTGTAGGGACATGGATGAAATTGGAAATCATCGTTCTCAGTAAGCTATCGCAAGAACAAAAAACCAAACACCACATATTCTCACTCATAGGTGGGAATTGAACAATGAGAACACGTGGACACAAGAAGGGGAACATCACACTTCGGGGACTGTTGTGGGGTGGGGGGAGGTGCGAGGGACAGCATTGGGAGATATACCTAATGTTAGATGACGAATTTTTGGGTGCAGCGCACCAGCATGGCACATGTATACACATGTAGCTTACCTGCACGTTGCGCACATGTACCATAGAGCCTAAAGTATAATAATAATAATTATAATAATAATAATAATGATAAAAAGAAAAAAAATTAAAAAACAAAGAAAGGGATAAATTCCTCGACACATACACTCTCCCATGACTAAACCAGGAAGAAGTTGAATCTCTGAATAGACTAATAACAGGAGCTGAAATTGTGGCAATAATCAATAGCTTACCAACCAAAAAGAGTCCAGGATCAGATGGGTTCACAGCCGAATTCTACCAGAGGTCCAAGGAGGAACTGGAACCATTACTTCAGAAACTATTCCATTCAATAGAAAAAGAGGGAATCCTTCCTAACTCATTTTATGAGGCCAGCATCATGCTGATACCAAAGCTGGGCAGAGACACAATCAAAAAAGAGAATTTTAGACCAATATCCTTGATGAATATTGATGCAAAAATCCTCAATGAATTACTGGCAAACCGAATCCAGCAGCACATCAGACAGCTTATCCACCATGATCAAGTGGGCTTCATCCCTGGGATGCAAGTCTGGTTCAATATACGCAAATCAATAAATGTAATCCAGCATATAAACAGAACCAAAGTCAAAAACCACATGATTATCTCAATACGTGAAGAAAAGGCCTTTGACAAAATTCAACAACCCTTCATGCTAAAATCTCTCAATAAATTGGGTATTGATGGGTCGTATCTCAAAATAATAAGAGCTATTTATGACAAACCCACAGCCAATATCATACTGAATGGGCAAAAACTGGAAGCATTCACTTTGAAAACTGGCACAAGACAGGGATGCCCTCTCTCACCACTTCTATTCAACATAGTGTTGGAAGTTCTGGCCAGGGCAATTAGGCAAGAGAAGGAAATCAAGGGTATTCAATTAGGAAAAAAGGAAGTCAAATTGTCCCTGTTTGCAGATGACGTGATAGTATATATAGAAAACCCCATTGTCTCAGCAAAAAATCTCCTTACGCTGATAAGCAAATTCAGCAAAGTCTCAGGATACAAAATCAATGGACAAAAATCACAAGCATTCTTATACATCAATAACAGACAAACAGAGAGCCAAATCATGAGTGAACTCCCATTCACAATTGCTTCAAAGAGAATAAAATACCTAGGAATCCAACTTCCAAGGGATGTGAAGGACCTCTTCAAGGAGAAAACTACAAACCACTGCTCAAGGAAATAACAGAGGATACAAACAAATGGAAGAACATTCCACGCTCATGGGTAGGAAGAATCAATATCATGAAAATGGTCATCCTTCCCAAGGTAATTTACAGATTCAATGCCATCCCCATCAAGTTACCAATGACTTTCTTCACAGAATTGGAAAAACCTACTTTAATGTTCATATGGAACCAAAAAAGAGCCCGCATCACCAAGTCAATCCTAAGCCAATAGAACAAAGCTGGAGGCATCACGCTACCTGACTTCAAACTATACTACAAGGCTACAGTAACCAAAACAGCACGGTATTGGTACCAAACAGAGATATAGATCAATGGAACAGAACAGAGCCGTCAGAAATAATGCCACATATCTACAACAATCTGATCTTTGACAAACTTGACAAAAACAAGAAATGGAGAAAGGATTCCCTATTTAATAAATGGTGCTGGGAAAACTGGCTAGCCACATGTAGAAAGCTGAAACTGGATCCCTTCCTTACACCTTATACAAAAATCAACTCAAGATGGATTAAAGACTTAAACGTTAGACCTAAAACCATAAAAACCCTAGAAGAAAACCTAGGCAATACCATTCAGGACATAGGCATGGGCAAGGACTTCATGTCTAAAACACCAAAAGCAATGGCCACAAAAGCCAAAATTGACAAATGGGATCTAATTAAACTAAAGAGCTTCTGCACAGCAAAGGAAACTACCATCAGAGTGAACAGGCAACCTACACAATGGGAGAAAATTTTCGCAACCTACTCATCTGACAAAGGGCTAATATCCAGAATCTACAATGAACTCCAACAAATTTACAAGAAAACACCAAAGAACCCCATCAAAAAGTGGGCGAAGGACATGAACAGACACTCCTCCAAAGAAGACATTTATGCAGCCAAAAAACACATGAAAAAATGCTCACCATCACTGGCCATCAGAGAAATGCAAATCAAAACCACAATGAGATACCATCTCACACCATTAGAATGGCAATCATTAAAAAGTCAGGAAACAACAGGTGCTGGAGAGGATGTGGAGAAATAGGAACACTTTTACACTGTTGGTGGGACTGTAAACTAGTTCAACCCTTGTGGAAGTCACTGTGGCGATTCCTCAGGGATCTAGAACTAGAAATTCCATTTGACCCAGCCATCCCATTACTGGGTATATACCCAAAGGACTATAAATCATGCTGCTATAAAGACACATGCACACGTATGTTTATTGCGGCATTATACACAATAGCAAAGACTTGGAACCAACCCAAATGTCCAACAATGATAGACTGGATTAAGAAAATGTGGCACATATACACCATGGAATACTAGGCAGCCATAAAAAATGATGAGTTCATATCCTTTGTAGGGACATGGATGAAATTGGAAATCATCGTTCTCAGTAAACTATCGCAAGAACAAAAAACCAAACACCACATCTTCTCACTCATAGGTGGGAATTGAACAATGAGAACACGTGGACACAAGAAGGGGAACATCACACTTCGGGGACTGTTGTGGGGTGGGGGGAGGGGCGAGGGACCGCATTGGGAGATATACCTAATGCTAGATGACGAGTTGGTGGGTGCAGCGCACCAGCATGGCACATGTATACACATGTAGCTTACCTGCACGTTGCGCACATGTACCATAGAGCCTAAAGTATAATAATAATAATAATAATAATAATAATAATAATAATGATAAAAAGAAAAAAAATTAAAAAAAAAGAAAGGGATAAATTCCTCGACACATACACTCTCCCATGACTAAACCAGGAAGAAGTTGAATCTCTGAATAGACTAATAACAGGAGCTGAAATTGTGGCCATAATCAATAGCTTACCAACCAAAAAGAGTCCAGGATCAGATGGGTTCACAGCCGAATTCTACCAGAGGTCCAAGGAGGAACTGGAACCATTACTTCAGAAACTATTCCAATCAATAGAAAAAGAGGGTATCCTTCCTAACTCATTTTATGAGGCCAGCATCATGCTGCTACCAAAGCTGGGCAGAGACACAATCAAAAAAGAGGATTTTAGACCAATATCCTTGATGAATATTGATGCAAAAATCCTCAATAAATTACTGGCAAACCGAATCCAGCAGCACATCAGACAGCTTATCCACCATGATCAAGTGGGCTTCATCCCTGGGATGCAAGTCTGGTTCAATATACGCAAATCAATAAATGTAATCCAGCATATAAACAGAACCAAAGTCAAAAACCACATGATTATCTCAATACGTGAAGAAACGGCCTTTGACAAAATTCAACAAACCTTCATGCTAAAAACTCACAATAAATTGGGTATTGATGGGTCGTATCTCAAAATAATAAGAGCTATTTATGACAAACCCACAGCCAACATCATACTGAATGGGCAAAAACTGGAAGCATTCACTTTGAAAACTGGCACAAGACAGGGATGCCCTCTCTCACCACTTCTATTCAACATAGTGTTGGAAGTTCTGGCCAGGGCAATTAGGCAAGAGAAGGAAATCAAGGGTATTCAATTAGGAAAAAAAGAAGTCAAATTGTCCCTGTTTGCAGATGACGTGATAGTATATCTAGAAAACCCCATTGTCTCAGCCCAAAATCTCCTTAAGCTGATAAGCAACTTCAGCAAAGTCTCAGGATACAAAATCAATGGACAAAAATCACAAGCATTCTTATACATCAATAACAGACAAACAGAGAGCCAAATCATGAGTGAACTCCCATTCACAATTGCTTCAAAGAGAATAAAATACCTAGGAATCCAACTTCCAAGGGATGTGAAGGACCTCTTCAAGGAGAAAACTACAAACCACTGCTCAAGGAAATAAAAGAGGATACAAACAAATGGAAGAACATTCCACGCTCATGGGTAGGAAGAATCAATATCATGAAAATGGCCATCCTTCCCAAGGTAATTTACAGATTCAATGCCATCCCCATCAAGTTACCAATGACTTTCTTCACAGAATTGGAAAAACCTACTTTAAAGTTCATATGGAACCAAAAAAGAGCCCGCATCACCAAGTCAATCCTAAGCCAAAAGAACAAAGCTGGAGGCATCACGCTACCTGACTTCAAACTATACTACAAGGCTACAGTAACGAAAACAGCATGGTACTGGTACCAAACAGAGATATAGATCAATGGAACAGAACAGAGCCGTCAGAAATAATGCCACATATCTACAACAATCTGATCTTTGACAAACTTGACAAAAACAAGAAATGGAGAAAGGATTCCCTATTTAATAAATGGTGCTGGGAAAACTGGCTAGCCACATGTAGAAAGCTGAAACTGGATCCCTGCCTTACACCTTATACAAAAATCAACTCAAGATGGATTAAAGACTTAAACGTTAGACCTAAAACCATAAAAACCCTAGAAGAAAACCTAGGCAATACCATTCAGGACATAGGCATGGGCAAGGACTTCATGTCTAAAACACCAAAAGCAATGGCCACAAAAGCCAAAATTGACAAATGGGATCTAATTAAACTAAAGAGCTTCTGCACAGCAAAGGAAACTACCATCAGAGTGAACAGGCAACCTACACAATGGGAGAAAATTTTCGCAACCTACTCATCTGACAAAGGGCTAATATCCAGAATCTACAATGAACTCCAACAAATTTACAAGAAAACACCAAAGAACCCCATCAAAAAGTGGGCGAAGGACATGAACAGACACTCCTCCAAAGAAGACATTTATGCAGCCAAAAAACACATGAAAAAATGCTCACCATCACTGGCCATCAGAGAAATGCAAATCAAAACCACAATGAGATACCATCTCACACCATTAGAATGGCAATCATTAAAAAGTCAGGAAACAACAGGTGCTGGAGAGGATGTGGAGAAATAGGAACACTTTTACACTGTTGGTGGGACTGTAAACTAGTTCAACCCTTGTGGAAGTCACTGTGGCGATTCCTCAGGGATCTAGAACTAGAAATTCCATTTGACCCAGCCATCCCATTACTGGGTATATACCCAAAGGACTATAAATCATGCTGCTATAAAGACACATGCACACGTATGTTTATTGCGGCATTATACACAATAGCAAAGACTTGGAACCAACCCAAATGTCCAACAATGATAGACTGGATTAAGAAAATGTGGCACATATACACCATGGAATACTAGGCAGCCATAAAAAATGATGAGTTCATATCCTTTGTAGGGACATGGATGAAATTGGAAATCATCGTTCCCAGTAAACTATCGCAAGAACAAAAAACCAAACACCACATCTTCTCACTCATAGGTGGGAATTGAACAATGAGAACACGTGGACACAAGAAGGGGAACATCACACTTCGGGGACTGTTGTGGGGTGGGGGGAGGGGCGAGGGACCGCATTGGGAGATATACCTAATGCTAGATGACGAGTTGGTGGGTGCAGCGCACCAGCATGGCACATGTATACACATGTAGCTTACCTGCACGTTGCGCACATGTACCATAGAGCCTAAAGTATAATAATAATAATAATAATAATAATAATAATAATAATAATGATAAAAAGAAAAAAAATTAAAAAAAAAGAAAGGGATAAATTCCTCGACACATACACTCTCCCATGACTAAACCAGGAAGAAGTTGAATCTCTGAATAGACTAATAACAGGAGCTGAAATTGTGGCCATAATCAATAGCTTACCAACCAAAAAGAGTCCAGGATCAGATGGGTTCACAGCCGAATTCTACCAGAGGTCCAAGGAGGAACTGGAACCATTACTTCAGAAACTATTCCAATCAATAGAAAAAGAGGGTATCCTTCCTAACTCATTTTATGAGGCCAGCATCATGCTGCTACCAAAGCTGGGCAGAGACACAATCAAAAAAGAGGATTTTAGACCAATATCCTTGATGAATATTGATGCAAAAATCCTCAATAAATTACTGGCAAACCGAATCCAGCAGCACATCAGACAGCTTATCCACCATGATCAAGTGGGCTTCATCCCTGGGATGCAAGTCTGGTTCAATATACGCAAATCAATAAATGTAATCCAGCATATAAACAGAACCAAAGTCAAAAACCACATGATTATCTCAATACGTGAAGAAACGGCCTTTGACAAAATTCAACAACCCTTCATGCTAAAAACTCACAATAAATTGGGTATTGATGGGTCGTATCTCAAAATAATAAGAGCTATTTATGACAAACCCACAGCCAACATCATACTGAATGGGCAAAAACTGGAAGCATTCACTTTGAAAACTGGCACAAGACAGGGATGCCCTCTCTCACCACTTCTATTCAACATAGTGTTGGAAGTTCTGGCCAGGGCAATTAGGCAAGAGAAGGAAATCAAGGGTATTCAATTAGGAAAAAAAGAAGTCAAATTGTCCCTGTTTGCAGATGACGTGATAGTATATATAGAAAACCCCATTGTCTCAGCCCAAAATCTCCTTAAGCTGATAAGCAACTTCAGCAAAGTCTCAGGATACAAAATCAATGGACAAAAATCACAAGCATTCTTATACATCAATAACAGACAAACAGAGAGCCAAATCATGAGTGAACTCCCATTCACAATTGCTTCAAAGAGAATAAAATACCTAGGAATCCAACTTCCAAGGGATGTGAAGGACCTCTTCAAGGAGAAAACTACAAACCACTGCTCAAGGAAATAAAAGAGGATACAAACAAATGGAAGAACATTCCACGCTCATGGGTAGGAAGAATCAATATCATGAAAATGGCCATCCTTCCCAAGGTAATTTACAGATTCAATGCCATCCCCATCAAGTTACCAATGACTTTCTTCACAGAATTGGAAAAACCTACTTTAAAGTTCATATGGAACCAAAAAAGAGCCCGCATCACCAAGTCAATCCTAAGCCAAAAGAACAAAGCTGGAGGCATCACGCTACCTGACTTCAAACTATACTACAAGGCTACAGTAACGAAAACAGCATGGTACTGGTACCAAACAGAGATATAGATCAATGGAACAGAACAGAGCCGTCAGAAATAATGCCACATATCTACAACAATCTGATCTTTGACAAACTTGACAAAAACAAGAAATGGAGAAAGGATTCCCTATTTAATAAATGGTGCTGGGAAAACTGGCTAGCCACATGTAGAAAGCTGAAACTGGATCCCTGCCTTACACCTTATACAAAAATCAACTCAAGATGGATTAAAGACTTAAACGTTAGACCTAAAACCATAAAAACCCTAGAAGAAAACCTAGGCAATACCATTCAGGACATAGGCATGGGCAAGGACTTCATGTCTAAAACACCAAAAGCAATGGCAACAAAAGCCAAAATTGACAAATGGGATCTAATTAAACTAAAGAGCTTCTGCACAGCAAAGGAAACTACCATCAGAGTGAACAGGCAACCTACACAATGGGAGAAAATTTTCGCAACCTACTCATCTGACAAAGGGCTAATATCCAGAATCTACAATGAACTCCAACAAATTTACAAGAAAACACCAAAGAACCCCATCAAAAAGTGGGCGAAGGACATGAACAGACACTCCTCCAAAGAAGACATTTATGCAGCCAAAAAACACATGAAAAAATGCTCACCATCACTGGCCATCAGAGAAATGCAAATCAAAACCACAATGAGATACCATCTCACACCATTAGAATGGCAATCATTAAAAAGTCAGGAAACAACAGGTGCTGGAGAGGATGTGGAGAAATAGGAACACTTTTACACTGTTGGTGGGACTGTAAACTAGTTCAACCCTTGTGGAAGTCACTGTGGCGATTCCTCAGGGATCTAGAACTAGAAATTCCATTTGACCCAGCCATCCCATTACTGGGTATATACCCAAAGGACTATAAATCATGCTGCTATAAAGACACATGCACACGTATGTTTATTGCGGCATTATACACAATAGCAAAGACTTGGAACCAACCCAAATGTCCAACAATGATAGACTGGATTAAGAAAATGTGGCACATATACACCATGGAATACTAGGCAGCCATAAAAAATGATGAGTTCATATCCTTTGTAGGGACATGGATGAAATTGGAAATCATCGTTCCCAGTAAACTATCGCAAGAACAAAAAACCAAACACCACATCTTCTCACTCATAGGTGGGAATTGAACAATGAGAACACGTGGACACAAGAAGGGGAACATCACACTTCGGGGACTGTTGTGGGGTGGGGGGAGGGGCGAGGGACCGCATTGGGAGATATACCTAATGCTAGATGACGAGTTGGTGGGTGCAGCGCACCAGCATGGCACATGTATACACATGTAGCTTACCTGCACGTTGCGCACATGTACCATAGAGCCTAAAGTATAATAATAATAATAATAATAATAATAATAATAATAATAATGATAAAAAGAAAAAAAATTAAAAAAAAAGAAAGGGATAAATTCCTCGACACATACACTCTCCCATGACTAAACCAGGAAGAAGTTGAATCTCTGAATAGACTAATAACAGGAGCTGAAATTGTGGCCATAATCAATAGCTTACCAACCAAAAAGAGTCCAGGATCAGATGGGTTCACAGCCGAATTCTACCAGAGGTCCAAGGAGGAACTGGAACCATTACTTCAGAAACTATTCCAATCAATAGAAAAAGAGGGTATCCTTCCTAACTCATTTTATGAGGCCAGCATCATGCTGCTACCAAAGCTGGGCAGAGACACAATCAAAAAAGAGGATTTTAGACCAATATCCTTGATGAATATTGATGCAAAAATCCTCAATAAATTACTGGCAAACCGAATCCAGCAGCACATCAGACAGCTTATCCACCATGATCAAGTGGGCTTCATCCCTGGGATGCAAGTCTGGTTCAATATACGCAAATCAATAAATGTAATCCAGCATATAAACAGAACCAAAGTCAAAAACCACATGATTATCTCAATACGTGAAGAAACGGCCTTTGACAAAATTCAACAACCCTTCATGCTAAAAACTCACAATAAATTGGGTATTGATGGGTCGTATCTCAAAATAATAAGAGCTATTTATGACAAACCCACAGCCAACATCATACTGAATGGGCAAAAACTGGAAGCATTCACTTTGAAAACTGGCACAAGACAGGGATGCCCTCTCTCACCACTTCTATTCAACATAGTGTTGGAAGTTCTGGCCAGGGCAATTAGGCAAGAGAAGGAAATCAAGGGTATTCAATTAGGAAAAAAAGAAGTCAAATTGTCCCTGTTTGCAGATGACGTGATAGTATATCTAGAAAACCCCATTGTCTCAGCCCAAAATCTCCTTAAGCTGATAAGCAACTTCAGCAAAGTCTCAGGATACAAAATCAATGGACAAAAATCACAAGCATTCTTATACATCAATAACAGACAAACAGAGAGCCAAATCATGAGTGAACTCCCATTCACAATTGCTTCAAAGAGAATAAAATACCTAGGAATCCAACTTCCAAGGGATGTGAAGGACCTCTTCAAGGAGAAAACTACAAACCACTGCTCAAGGAAATAAAAGAGGATACAAACAAATGGAAGAACATTCCACGCTCATGGGTAGGAAGAATCAATATCATGAAAATGGCCATCCTTCCCAAGGTAATTTACAGATTCAATGCCATCCCCATCAAGTTACCAATGACTTTCTTCACAGAATTGGAAAAACCTACTTTAAAGTTCATATGGAACCAAAAAAGAGCCCGCATCACCAAGTCAATCCTAAGCCAAAAGAACAAAGCTGGAGGCATCACGCTACCTGACTTCAAACTATACTACAAGGCTACAGTAACGAAAACAGCATGGTACTGGTACCAAACAGTGATATAGATCAATGGAACAGAACAGAGCCGTCAGAAATAATGCCACATATCTACAACAATCTGATCTTTGACAAACTTGACAAAAACAAGAAATGGAGAAAGGATTCCCTATTTAATAAATGGTGCTGGGAAAACTGGCTAGCCACATGTAGAAAGCTGAAACTGGATCCCTGCCTTACACCTTATACAAAAATCAACTCAAGATGGATTAAAGACTTAAACGTTAGACCTAAAACCATAAAAACCCTAGAAGAAAACCTAGGCAATACCATTCAGGACATAGGCATGGGCAAGGACTTCATGTCTAAAACACCAAAAGCAATGGCAACAAAAGCCAAAATTGACAAATGGGATCTAATTAAACTAAAGAGCTTCTGCACAGCAAAGGAAACTACCATCAGAGTGAACAGGCAACCTACACAATGGGAGAAAATTTTCGCAACCTACTCATCTGACAAAGGGCTAATATCCAGAATCTACAATGAACTCCAACAAATTTACAAGAAAACACCAAAGAACCCCATCAAAAAGTGGGCGAAGGACATGAACAGACACTCCTCCAAAGAAGACATTTATGCAGCCAAAAGACACGTGAAAAAATGCTCACCATCACTGGCCATCAGAGAAATGCAAATCAAAACCACAATGAGATACCATCTCACACCAGTTAGAATGGCAATCATTAAAAAGTCAGGAAACAACAGGTGCTGGAGAGGATGTGGAGAAATAGGAACACTTTTACACTGTTGGTGGGACTGTAAACTAGTTCAACCCTTGTGGAAGTCACTGTGGCGATTCCTCAGGGATCTAGAACTAGAAATTCCATTTGACCCAGCCATCCCATTACTGGGTATATACCCAAAGGACTATAAATCATGCTGCTATAAAGACACATGCACACGTATGTTTATTGCGGCATTATACACAATAGCAAAGACTTGGAACCAACCCAAATGTCAAACAATGATAGACTGGATTAAGAAAATGTGGCACATATACACCATGGAATACTAGGCAGCCATAAAAAATGATGAGTTCATATCCTTTGTAGGGACATGGATGAAATTGGAAATCATCGTTCTCAGTAAACTATCGCAAGAACAAAAAACCAAACACCACATATTCTCACTCATAGGTGGGAATTGAACAATGAGAACACGTGGATACAAGAAGGGGAACATCACACTTCGGGGACTGTTGTGGGGTGGGGGGAGGGGCGAGGGACAGCATTGGGAGATATACCTAATGCTAGATGACGAGTTGGTGGGTGCAGCGCACCAGCATGGCACATGTATACACATGTAGCTTACCTGCACGTTGCGCACATGTACCATAGAGCCTAAAGTATAATAATAATCATAATAATAATAATAATAATAATAATGATAAAAAGAAAAAAAATTAAAAAAAAAAGAAAGGGATAAATTCCTCGACACATACACTCTCCCATGACTAAACCAGGAAGAAGTTGAATCTCTGAATAGACTAATAACAGGAGCTGAAATTGTGGCAATAATCAATAGCTTACCAACCAAAAAGAGTCCAGGATCAGATGGGTTCACAGCCGAATTCTACCAGAGGTCCAAGGAGGAAGTGGAACCATTACTTCAGAAACTATTCCAATCAATAGAAAAAGAGGGATTCCTTCCTAACTCATTTTATGAGGCCAGCATCATGCTGATACCAAAGCTGGGCAGAGACACAATCAAAAAAGAGAATTTTAGACCAATATCCTTGATGAATATTGATGCAAAAATCCTCAATAAATTACTGGCAAACCGAATCCAGCAGCACATCAGACAGCTTATCCACCTTGATCAAGTGGGCTTCATCCCTGGGATGCAAGTCTGGCTCAATATACGCAAATCAATAAATGTAATCCAGCATATAAACAGAACCAAAGTCAAAAACCACATGATTATCTCAATACGTGAAGAAAAGGCGTTTGACAAAATTCAACAACCCTTCATGCTAAAAACTCTCAATAAATTGGATATTGATGGGTCGTATCTCAAAATAATAAGAGCTATTTATGACAAACCCACAGCCAATATGATACTGAATGGGCAAAAACTGGAAGCATTCACTTTGAAAACTGGCACAAGACAGGGATGCCCTCTCTCACCACTTCTATTCAACATAGTGTTGTAAGTTCTGGCCAGGGCAATTAGGCAAGAGAAGGAAATCAAGGGTATTCAATTAGGAAAAAAGGAAGTCAAATTGTCCCTGTTTGCAGATGACGTGATAGTATATATAGAGAACCCCATTGTCTCAGCCCAAAATCTCCTTAAGCTGATAAGCAACTTCAGCAAAGTCTCAGGATACAAAATCAATGGACAAAAATCACAAGCATTCTTATACATCAATAACAGACAAACAGAGAGCCAAATCATGAGTGAACTCCCATTCACAATTGCTTCAAAGAGAAAAAAATACCTAGGAATCCAACTTCCAAGGGATGTGAAGGACCTCTTCAAGGAGAAAACTACAAACCACTGCTCAAGGAAATAAAAGAGGATACAAACAAATGGAAGAACATTCCATGCTCATGGGTAGGAAGAATCAATATCATGAAAATGGCCATCCTTCCCAAGGTAATTTACAGATTCAATGCCCTCCCCATCAAGTTACCAATGACTTTCTGCACAGAATTGGAAAAAACTACTTTAAAGTTCATATGGAACCAAAAAAGAGCCCGCATCAAAAAGTCAATCCTAAGCCAAAAGAACAAAGCTGGAGGCATCACGCTACCTGACTTCAAACTATACTACAAGGCTACAGTAACCAAAACAGCATGGTACTGGTACCAAAACAGAGATCTAGATCAATGGAACAGAACAGAGCCGTCAGAAATAATGCCACATATCTACAACTATCTGATCTTTGACAAACCTGACAAAAACAAGAAATGGAGAAAGGATTCCCTATTTAATAAATGGTGCTGGGAAAACTGGCTAGCCACATGTAGAAAGCTGAAACTGGATCCCTTCCTTGCACCTTATACAAAAATCAACTCAAGATGGATTAAAGACTTAAACGTTAGACCTAAAACCATAAAAACCCTAGAAGAAAACCTAGGCAATACCATTCAGGACATAGGCATGGGCAAGGACTTCATGTCTAAAACACCAAAAGCAATGGCCACAAAAGCCAAAATTGACAAATGGGATCTAATTAAACTAAAGAGCTTCTGCACAGCAAAGGAAACTACCATCAGAGTGAACAGGCAACCTACAAAATGGGAGAAAATTTTCGCAACCTACTCATCTGACAAAGGGCTAATATCCAGAATCTACAATGAACTCCAACAAATTTACAAGAAAACACCAAACAACCCCATCAAAAAGTGGGCGAAGGACATGAACAGACACTCCTCCATAGAAGACATTTATGCAGCCAAAAAACACATGAAAAAATGCTCACCATCACTGGCCATCAGAGAAATGCAAATCAAAACCACAATGAGATACCATCTCACACCAGTTAGAATGGCAATCATTAAAAGTCAGGAAACAACAGGTGCTGGAGAGGTTGTGGAGAAATAGGAACACTTTTACACTGTTGGTGGGACTGTAAACTAGTTCAACCCTTGTGGAAGTCACTGTGGCGATTCCTCAGGGATCTAGAACTAGAAATTCCATTTGACCCAGCCATCCCATTACTGGGTATATACCCAAAGGACTATAAATCATGCTGCTATAAAGACACATGCACACGTATGTTTATTGCGGCATTATACACAATAGCAAAGACTTGGAACCAACCCAAATGTCCAACAATGATAGACTGGATTAAGAAAATGTGGCACATATACACCATGGAATACTAGGCAGCCATAAAAAATGATGAGTTCATATCCTTTGTAGGGACATGGATGAAATTGGAAATCATCGTTCTCAGTAAGCTATCGCAAGAACAAAAAACCAAACACCACATATTCTCACTCATAGGTGGGAATTGAACAATGAGAACACGTGGACACAAGAAGGGGAACATCACACTTCAGGGACTGTTGTGGGGTGGGGGGAGGTGCGAGGGACAGCATTGGGAGATATACCTAATGTTAGATGACGAATTTTTGGGTGCAGCGCACCAGCATGGCACATGTATACACATGTAGCTTACCTGCACGTTGCGCACATGTACCATAGAGCCTAAAGTATAATAATAATAATTATAATAATAATAATAATGATAAAAAGAAAAAAAATTAAAAAACAAAGAAAGGGATAAATTCCTCGACACATACACTCTCCCATGACTAAACCAGGAAGAAGTTGAATCTCTGAATAGACTAATAACAGGAGCTGAAATTGTGGCAATAATCAATAGCTTACCAACCAAAAAGAGTCCAGGATCAGATGGGTTCACAGCCGAATTCTACCAGAGGTCCAAGGAGGAACTGGAACCATTACTTCAGAAACTATTCCATTCAATAGAAAAAGAGGGAATCCTTCCTAACTCATTTTATGAGGCCAGCATCATGCTGATACCAAAGCTGGGCAGAGACACAATCAAAAAAGAGAATTTTAGACCAATATCCTTGATGAATATTGATGCAAAAATCCTCAATGAATTACTGGCAAACCGAATCCAGCAGCACATCAGACAGCTTATCCACCATGATCAAGTGGGCTTCATCCCTGGGATGCAAGTCTGGTTCAATATACGCAAATCAATAAATGTAATCCAGCATATAAACAGAACCAAAGTCAAAAACCACATGATTATCTCAATACGTGAAGAAACGGCCTTTGACAAAATTCAACAACCCTTCATGCTAAAAACTCACAATAAATTGGGTATTGATGGGTCGTATCTCAAAATAATAAGAGCTATTTATGACAAACCCACAGCCAACATCATACTGAATGGGCAAAAACTGGAAGCATTCACTTTGAAAACTGGCACAAGACAGGGATGCCCTCTCTCACCACTTCTATTCAACATAGTGTTGGAAGTTCTGGTCAGGGCAATTAGGCAAGAGAAGGAAATCAAGGGTATTCAATTAGGAAAAAAAGAAGTCAAATTGTCCCTGTTTGCAGATGACGTGATAGTATATCTAGAAAACCCCATTGTCTCAGCCCAAAATCTCCTTAAGCTGATAAGCAACTTCAGCAAAGTCTCAGGATACAAAATCAATGGACAAAAATCACAAGCATTCTTATACATCGATAACAGACAAACAGAGAGCCAAATCATGAGTGAACTCCCATTCACAATTGCTTCAAAGAGAATAAAATACCTAGGAATCCAACTTCCAAGGGATGTGAAGGACCTCTTCAAGGAGAAAACTACAAACCACTGCTCAAGGAAATAAAAGAGGATACAAACAAATGGAAGAACATTCCATGCTCATGGGTAGGAAGAATCAATATCATGAAAATGGCCATCCTTCCCAAGGTAATTTACAGATTCAATGCCATCCCCATCAAGTTACCAATGACTTTCTTCACAGAATTGGAAAAACCTACTTTAAAGTTCATATGGAACCAAAAAAGAGCCCGCATCACCAAGTCAATCCTAAGCCAAAAGAACAAAGCTGGAGGCATCACGCTACCTGACTTCAAACTATACTACAAGGCTACAGTAACGAAAACAGCATGGTACTGGTACCAAACAGAGATATAGATCAATGGAACAGAACAGAGCCGTCAGAAATAATGCCACATATCTACAACAATCTGATCTTTGACAAACTTGACAAAAACAAGAAATGGAGAAAGGATTCCCTATTTAATAAATGGTGCTGGGAAAACTGGCTAGCCACATGTAGAAAGCTGAAACTGGATCCCTTCCTTACACCTTATACAAAAATCAACTCAAGATGGATTAAAGACTTAAACGTTAGACCTAAAACCATAAAAACCCTAGAAGAAAACCTAGGCAATACCATTCAGGACATAGGCATGGGCAAGGACTTCATGTCTAAAACACCAAAAGCAATGGCAACAAAAGCCAAAATTGACAAATGGGATCTAATTAAACTAAAGAGCTTCTGCACAGCAAAGGAAACTACCATCAGAGTGAACAGGCAACCTACACAATGGGAGAAAATTTTCGCAACCTACTCATCAGACAAAGGGCTAATATCCAGAATCTACAATGAACTCCAACAAATTTACAAGAAAACACCAAAGAACCCCATCAAAAAGTGGGCGAAGGACATGAACAGACACTCCTCCAAAGAAGACATTTATGCAGCCAAAAGACACGTGAAAAAATGCTCACCATCACTGGCCATCAGAGAAATGCAAATCAAAACCACAATGAGATACCATCTCACACCAGTTAGAATGGCAATCATTAAAAAGTCAGGAAACAACAGGTGCTGGAGAGGATGTGGAGAAATAGGAACACTTTTACACTGTTGGTGGGACTGTAAACTAGTTCAACCCTTGTGGAAGTCACTGTGGCGATTCCTCAGGGATCTAGAACTAGAAATTCCATTTGACCCAGCCATCCCATTACTGGGTATATACCCAAAGGACTATAAATCATGCTGCTATAAAGACACATGCACACGTATGTTTATTGCGGCATTATACACAATAGCAAAGACTTGGAACCAACCCAAATGTCAAACAATGATAGACTGGATTAAGAAAATGTGGCACATATACACCATGGAATACTAGGCAGCCATAAAAAATGATGAGTTCATATCCTTTGTAGGGACATGGATGAAATTGGAAATCATCGTTCTCAGTAAACTATCGCAAGAACATAAAATCAAACACCACATATTCTCACTCATAGGTGGGAATTGAACAATGAGAACACGTGGATACAAGAAGGGGAACATCACACTTCGGGGACTGTTGTGGGGTGGGGGGAGGGGCGAGGGACAGCATTGCGAGATAAACCTAATGCTAGATGACGAGTTGGTGGGTGCAGCGCACCAGCATGGCACATGTATACACATGTAGCTTACCTGCACGTTGCGCACATGTACCATAGAGCCTAAAGTATAATAATAATCATAATAATAATAATAATAATAATAATGATAAAAAGAAAAAAAATTAAAAAAAAAAGAAAGGGATAAATTCCTCGACACATACACTCTCCCATGACTAAACCAGGAAGAAGTTGAATCTCTGAATAGACTAATAACAGGAGCTGAAATTGTGGCAATAATCAATAGCTTACCAACCAAAAAGAGTCCAGGATCAGATGGGTTCACAGCCGAATTCTACCAGAGGTCCAAGGAGGAAGTGGAACCATTACTTCAGAAACTATTCCAATCAATAGAAAAAGAGGGATTCCTTCCTAACTCATTTTATGAGGCCAGCATCATGCTGATACCAAAGCTGGGCAGAGACACAATCAAAAAAGAGAATTTTAGACCAATATCCTTGATGAATATTGATGCAAAAATCCTCAATAAATTACTGGCAAACCGAATCCAGCAGCACATCAGACAGCTTATCCACCTTGATCAAGTGGGCTTCATCCCTGGGATGCAAGTCTGGCTCAATATACGCAAATCAATAAATGTAATCCAGCATATAAACAGAACCAAAGTCAAAAACCACATGATTATCTCAATACGTGAAGAAAAGGCGTTTGACAAAATTCAACAACCCTTCATGCTAAAAACTCTCAATAAATTGGATATTGATGGGTCGTATCTCAAAATAATAAGAGCTATTTATGACAAACCCACAGCCAATATGATACTGAATGGGCAAAAACTGGAAGCATTCACTTTGAAAACTGGCACAAGACAGGGATGCCCTCTCTCACCACTTCTATTCAACATAGTGTTGGAAGTTCTGGCCAGGGCAATTAGGCAAGAGAAGGAAATCAAGGGTATTCAATTAGGAAAAAAAGAAGTCAAATTGTCCCTGTTTGCAGATGACGTGATAGTATATCTAGAAAACCCCATTGTCTCAGCCCAAAATCTCCTTAAGCTGATAAGCAACTTCAGCAAAGTCTCAGGATACAAAATCAATGGACAAAAATCACAAGCATTCTTACACATCAATAACAGACAAACAGAGAGCCAAATCATGAGTGAACTCCCATTCACAATTGCTTCAAAGAGAATAAAATACCTAGGAATCCAACTTCCAAGGGATGTGAAGGACTTCTTCAAGGAGAAAACTACAAACCACTGCTCAAGGAAATAAAAGAGGATACAAACAAATGGAAGAACATTCCATGCTCATGCGTAGGAAGAATCAATATCATGAAAATGGCCATCCTTCCCAAGGTAATTTACAGATTCAATGCCATCCCCATCAAGTTACCAATGACTTTCTTCACAGAATTGGAAAAACTACTTTAAAGTTCATATGGAACCAAAAAAGAGCCCGCATCACCAAGTCAATCCTAAGCCAAAAGAACAAAGCTGGAGGCATCACGCTACCTGACTTCAAACTATACTACAAGGCTACAGTAACCAAAACAGCATGGTACTGGTACCAAACAGAGATATAGATCAATGGAACAGAACAGAGCCGTCAGAAATAATGCCACATATCTACAACAATCTGATCTTTGACAAACTTGACAAAAACAAGAAATGGAGAAAGGATTCCCTATTTAATAAATGGTGCTGGGAAAACTGGCTAGCCACATGTAGAAAGCTGAAACTGGATCCCTTCCTTACACCTTATACAAAAATCAACTCAAGATGGATTAAAGACTTAAACGTTAGACCTAAAACCATAAAAACCCTAGAAGAAAACCTAGGCAATACCATTCAGGACATAGGCATGGGCAAGGACTTCATGTCTAAAACACCAAAAGCAATGGCAACAAAAGCCAAAATTGACAAATGGGATCTAATTAAACTAAAGAGCTTCTGCACAGCAAAGGAAACTACCATCAGAGTGAACAGGCAACCTACACAATGGGAGAAAGTTTTCGCAACCTACTCATCTGACAAAGGGCTAATATCCAGAATCTACAATGAACTCCAACAAATTTACAAGAAAACACCAAACAACCCCATCAAAAAGTGGGCGAAGGACATGAACAGACACTCCTCCAAAGAAGACATTTATGCAGCCAAAAAACACATGAAAAAATGCTCACCATCACTGGCCATCAGAGAAATGCAAATCAAAACCACAATGAGATACCATCTCACACCAGTTAGAATGGCAATCATTAAAAAGTCAGGAAACAACAGGTGCTGGAGAGGATGTGGAGAAATAGGAACACTTTTACACTGTTGGTGGGACTGTATACTAGTTCAACCCTTGTGGAAGTCACTGTGGCGATTCCTCAGGGATCTAGAACTAGAAATTCCATTTGACCCAGCCATCCCATTACTGGGTATATACCCAAAGGACTATAAATCATGCTGCTATAAAGACACATGCACACGTATGTTTATTGCGGCATTATACACAATAGCAAAGACTTGGAACCAACCCAAATGTCCAACAATGATAGACTGGATTAAGAAAATGTGGCACATATACACCATGGAATACTAGGCAGCCATAAAAAATGATGAGTTCATATCCTTTGTAGGGACATGGATGAAATTGGAAATCATCGTTCTCAGTAAACTATCGCAAGAACAAAAAACCAAACACCACATTTTCTCACTCATAGGTGGGAATTGAACAATGAGAACACGTGGATACAAGAAGGGGAACATCACACTTCGGGGACTGTTGTGGGGTGGGGGGAGGGGCGAGGGACAGCATTGGGAGATATACCTAATGCTAGATGACGAGTTGGTGGGTGCAGCGCACCAGCATGGCACATGTATACACATGTAGCTTACCTGCACGTTGCGCACATGTACCATAGAGCCTAAAGTATAATAATAATAATAATAATAATAATAATAATAATGATAAAAAGAAAAAAAATTAAAAAAAAAAGAAAGGGATAAATTCCTCGACACATACACTCTCCCATGACTAAACCAGGAAGAAGTTGAATCTCTGAATAGACTAATAACAGGAGCTGAAATTGTGGCAATAATCAATAGCTTACCAACCAAAAAGAGTCCAGGATCAGATGGGTTCACAGCCGAATTCTACCAGAGGTCCAAGGAGGAAGTGGAACCATTACTTCAGAAACTATTCCAATCAATAGAAAAAGAGGGATTCCTTCCTAACTCATTTTATGAGGCCAGCATCATGCTGATACCAAAGCTGGGCAGAGACACAATCAAAAAAGAGAATTTTAGACCAATATCCTTGATGAATATTGATGCAAAAATCCTCAATAAATTACTGGCAAACCGAATCCAGCAGCACATCGGACAGCTTATCCACCTTGATCAAGTGGGCTTCATCCCTGGGATGCAAGTCTGGCTCAAAATACGCAAATCAATAAATGTAATCCAGCATATAAACAGAACCAAAGTCAAAAACCACATGATTATCTCAATACGTGAAGAAAAGGCCATTGACAAAATTCAACAACCCTTCATGCTAAAAACTCTCAATAAATTGGGTATTGATGGGTCGTATCTCAAAATAATAAGAGCTATTTATGACAAACCCACAGCCAATATCATACTGAATGGGCAAAAACTGGAAGCATTCACTTTGAAAACTGGCACAAGACAGGGATGCCCTCTCTCACCACTTGTATTCAACATAGTGTTGGAAGTTCTGGCCAGGGCAATTAGGCAAGAGAAGGAAATCAAGGGTATTCAATTAGGAAAAAAAGAAGTCAAATTGTCCCTGTTTGCAGATGACGTGATAGTATATCTAGAAAACCCCATTGTCTCAGCCCAAAATCTCCTTAAGCTGATAAGCAACTTCAGCAAAGTCTCAGGATACAAAATCAACGGACAAAAATCACAAGCATTCTTACACATCAATAACAGACAAACAGAGAGCCAAATCATGAGTGAACTCCCATTCACAATTGCTTCAAAGAGAATAAAATACCTAGGAATCCAACTTCCAAGGGATGTGAAGGACTTCTTCAAGGAGAAAACTACAAACCACTGCTCAAGGAAATAAAAGAGGATACAAACAAATGGAAGAACATTCCATGCTCATGCGTAGGAAGAATCAATATCATGAAAATGGCCATCCTTCCCAAGGTAATTTACAGATTCAATGCCATCCCCATCAAGTTACCAATGACTTTCTTCACAGAATTGGAAAAACTACTTTAAAGTTCATATGGAACCAAAAAAGAGCCCGCATCACCAAGTCAATCCTAAGCCAAAAGAACAAAGCTGGAGGCATCACGCTACCTGACTTCAAACTATACTACAAGGCTACAGTAACCAAAACAGCATGGTACTGGTACCAAACAGAGATATAGATCAATGGAACAGAACAGAGCCGTCAGAAATAATGCCACATATCTACAACAATCTGATCTTTGACAAACTTGACAAAAACAAGAAATGGAGAAAGGATTCCCTATTTAATAAATGGTGCTGGGAAAACTGGCTAGCCACATGTAGAAAGCTGAAACTGGATCCCTTCCTTACACCTTATACAAAAATCAACTCAAGATGGATTAAAGACTTAAACGTTAGACCTAAAACCATAAAAACCCTAGAAGAAAACATAGGCAATACCATTCAGGACATAGGCATGGGCAAGGACTTCATGTCTAAAACACCAAAAGCAATGGCAACAAAAGCCAAAATTGACAAATGGGATCTAATTAAACTAAAGAGCTTCTGCACAGCAAAGGAAACTACCATCAGAGTGAACAGGCAACCTACACAATGGGAGAAAATTTTCGCAACCTACTCATCTGACAAAGGGCTAATATCCAGAATCTACAATGAACTCCAACAAATTTACAAGAAAACACCAAACAACCCCATCAAAAAGTGGGCGAAGGACATGAACAGACACTCCTCCAAAGAAGACATTTATGCAGCCAAAAAACACATGAAAAAATGCTCACCATCACTGGCCATCAGAGAAATGCAAATCAAAACCACAATGAGATACCATCTCACACCAGTTAGAATGGCAATCATTAAAAAGTCAGGAAACAACAGGTGCTGGAGAGGATGTGGAGAAATAGGAACACTTTTACACTGTTGGTGGGACTGTAAACTAGTTCAACCCTTGTGGAAGTCACTGTGGCGATTCCTCAGGGATCTAGAACTAGAAATTCCATTTGACCCAGCCATCCCATTACTGGGTATATACCCAAAGGACTATAAATCATGCTGCTATAAAGACACATGCACACGTATGTTTATTGCGGCATTATACACAATAGCAAAGACTTGGAACCAACCCAAATGTCCAACAATGATAGACTGGATTAAGAAAATGTGGCACATATACACCATGGAATACTAGGCAGCTATAAAAAATGATGAGTTCATATCCTTTGTAGGGACATGGATGAAATTGGAAATCATCGTTCTCAGTAAACTATCGCAAGAACAAAAAACCAAACACCACATCTTCTCACTCATAGGTGGGAATTGAACAATGAGAACACGTGGATACAAGAAGGGGAACATCACACTTCGGGGACTGTTGTGGGGTGGGGGGAGGGGCGAGGGACAGCATTGGGAGATATACCTAATGCTAGATGACGAGTTGGTGGGTGCAGCGCACCAGCATGGCACATGTATACACATGTAGCTTACCTGCACGTTGCGCACATGTACCATAGAGCCTATAGTATAATAATAATAATAATAATAATAATAATAATGATAAATAGAAAAAAAATAAAAAAAAAAGAAAGGGATAAATTCCTCGACACATACAGTGTCCCATGACTAAACCAGGAAGAAGTTGAATCTCTGAATAGACTAATAACAGGAGCTGAAATTGTGGCAATAATCAATAGCTTACCAACCAAAAAGAGTCCAGGATCAGATGGGTTCACAGCCGAATTCTACCAGAGGTCCAAGGAGGAAGTGGAACCATTACTTCAGAAACTATTCCAATCAATAGAAAAAGAGGGAATCCTTCCTAACTCATTTTATGAGGCCAGCATCATGCTGCTACCAAAGCTGGGCAGAGACACAATCAAAAAAGAGAATTTTAGACCAATATCCTTGATGAATATTGATGCAAAAATCCTCAATAAATTACTGGCAAACCGAATCCAGCAGCACATCGGACAGCTTATCCACCATGATCAAGTGGGCTTCATCCCTGGGATGCAAGTCTGGTTCAATATACGCAAATCAATAAATGTAATCCAGCATATAAACAGAACCAAAGTCAAAAACCACATGATTATCTCAATACGTGAAGAAACGGCCTTTGACAAAATTCAACAACCCTTCATGCTAAAAACGCTCAATAAATTGGGTATTGATGGGTCGTATCTCAAAATAATAAGAGCTATTTATGACAAACCCACAGCCAATATCATACTGAATGGGCAAAAACTGGAAGCATTCACTTTGAAAACTGGCACAAGACAGGGATGCCCTCTCTCACCACTTGTATTCAACATAGTGTTGGAAGTTCTGGCCAGGGCAATTAGGCAAGAGAAGGAAATCAAGGGTATTCAATTAGGAAAAAAAGAAGTCAAATTGTCCCTGTTTGCAGATGACGTGATAGTATATCTAGAAAACCCCATTGTCTCAGCCCAAAATCTCCTTAAGCTGATAAGCAACTTCAGCAAAGTCTCAGGATACAAAATCAATGGACAAAAATCACAAGCATTCTTACACATCAATAACAGACAAACAGAGAGCCAAATCATGAGTGAACTCCCATTCACAATTGCTTCAAAGAGAATAAAATACCTAGGAATCCAACTTCCAAGGGATGTGAAGGACTTCTTCAAGGAGAAAACTACAAACCACTGCTCAAGGAAATAAAAGAGGATACAAACAAATGGAAGAACATTCCATGCTCATGGGTAGGAAGAATCAATATCATGAAAATGGCCATCCTTCCCAAGGTAATTTACAGATTCAATGCCATCCCCATCAAGTTACCAATGACTTTCTTCACAGAATTGGAAAAACTACTTTAAAGTTCATATGGAACCAAAAAAGAGCCCGCATCACCAAGTCAATCCTAAGCCAAAAGAACAAAGCTGGAGGCATCACGCTACCTGACTTCAAACTATACTACAAGGCTACAGTAACCAAAACAGCATGGTACTGGTACCAAACAGAGATATAGATCAATGGAACAGAACAGAGCCGTCAGAAATAATGCCACATATCTACAACAATCTGATCTTTGACAAACTTGACAAAAACAAGAAATGGAGAAAGGATTCCCTATTTAATAAATGGTGCTGGGAAAACTGGCTAGCCACATGTAGAAAGCTGAAACTGGATCCCTTCCTTACACCTTATACAAAAATCAACTCAAGATGGATTAAAGACTTAAACGTTAGACCTAAAACCATAAAAACCCTAGAAGAAAACCTAGGCAATACCATTCAGGACATAGGCATGGGCAAGGACTTCATGTCTAAAACACCAAAAGCAATGGCAACAAAAGCCAAAATTGACAAATGGGATCTAATTAAACTAAAGAGCTTCTGCACAGCAAAGGAAACTACCATCAGAGTGAACAGGCAAC
Source organism: Pongo abelii (assembly GCF_028885655.2). Lineage (NCBI taxonomy): Eukaryota > Metazoa > Chordata > Mammalia > Primates > Hominidae > Pongo > Pongo abelii. Next base: position 5,210,417 of record NC_071997.2, read on the forward strand.
CTACACAATGGGAGAAAATTTTCGCAACCTACTCATCTGACAAAGGGCTAATATCCAGAATCTACAATGAACTCCAACAAATTTACAAGAAAACACCAAACAACCCCATCAAAAAGTGGGCGAAGGACATGAACAGACACTCCTCCAAAGAAGACATTTATGCAGCCAAAAAACACATGAAAAAATGCTCACCATCACTGGCCATCAGAGAAATGCAAATCAAAACCACAATGAGATACCATCTCACACCAGTTAGAATGGCAATCATTAAAAAGTCAGGAAACAACAGGTGCTGGAGAGGATGTGGAGAAATAGGAACACTTTTACACTGTTGGTGGGACTGTAAACTAGTTCAACCCTTGTGGAAGTCACTGTGGCGATTCCTCAGGGATCTAGAACTAGAAATTCCATTTGACCCAGCCATCCCATTACTGGGTATATACCCAAAGGACTATAAATCATGCTGCTATAAAGACACATGCACACGTATGTTTATTGCGGCATTATACACAATAGCAAAGACTTGGAACCAACCCAAATGTCCAACAATGATAGACTGGATTAAGAAAATGTGGCACATATACACCATGGAATACTAGGCAGCCATAAAAAATGATGAGTTCATATCCTTTGTAGGGACATGGATGAAATTGGAAATCATCGTTCTCAGTAAACTATCGCCAGAACAAAAAACCAAACACCACATATTCTCACTCATAGGTGGGAATTGAACAATGAGAACACGTGGATACAAGAAGGGGAACATCACACTTCGGGGACTGTTGTGGGGTGGGGGGAGGGGCGAGGGACAGCATTGGGAGATATACCTAATGCTAGATGACGAGTTGGTGGGTGCAGCGCACCAGCATGGCACATGTATACACATGTAGCTTACCTGCACGTTGCGCACATGTACCATAGAGCCTAAAGTATAATAATAATAATAATAATAATAATAATGATAAATAGAAAAAAAATAAAAAAAAAAGAAAGGGATAAATTCCTCGACACATACAGTGTCCCATGACTAAACCAGGAAGAAGTTGAATCTCTGAATAGACTAATAACAGGAGCTGAAATTGTGGCAATAATCAATAGCTTACCAACCAAAAAGAGTCCAGGATCAGATGGGTTCACAGCCGAATTCTACCAGAGGTCCAAGGAGGAAGTGGAACCATTACTTCAGAAACTATTCCAATCAATAGAAAAAGAGGGAATCCTTCCTAACTCATTTTATGAGGCCAGCATCATGCTGCTACCAAAGCTGGGCAGAGACACAATCAAAAAAGAGAATTTTAGACCAATATCCTTGATGAATATTGATGCAAAAATCCTCAATAAATTACTGGCAAACCGAATCCAGCAGCACATCGGACAGCTTATCCACCATGATCAAGTGGGCTTCATCCCTGGGATGCAAGTCTGGTTCAATATACGCAAATCAATAAATGTAATCCAGCATATAAACAGAACCAAAGTCAAAAACCACATGATTATCTCAATACGTGAAGAAACGGCCTTTGACAAAATTCAACAACCCTTCATGCTAAAAACGCTCAATAAATTGGGTATTGATGGGTCGTATCTCAAAATAATAAGAGCTATTTATGACAAACCCACAGCCAATATCATACTGAATGGGCAAAAACTGGAAGCATTCACTTTGAAAACTGGCACAAGACAGGGATGCCCTCTCTCACCACTTGTATTCAACATAGTGTTGGAAGTTCTGGCCAGGGCAATTAGGCAAGAGAAGGAAATCAAGGGTATTCAATTAGGAAAAAAAGAAGTCAAATTGTCCCTGTTTGCAGATGACGTGATAGTATATCTAGAAAACCCCATTGTCTCAGCCCAAAATCTCCTTAAGCTGATAAGCAACTTCAGCAAAGTCTCAGGATACAAAATCAATGGACAAAAATCACAAGCATTCTTACACATCAATAACAGACAAACAGAGAGCCAAATCATGAGTGAACTCCCATTCACAATTGCTTCAAAGAGAATAAAATACCTAGGAATCCAACTTCCAAGGGATGTGAAGGACTTCTTCAAGGAGAAAACTACAAACCACTGCTCAAGGAAATAAAAGAGGATACAAACAAATGGAAGAACATTCCATGCTCATGCGTAGGAAGAATCAATATCATGAAAATGGCCATCCTTCCCAAGGTAATTTACAGATTCAATGCCATCCCCATCAAGTTACCAATGACTTTCTTCACAGAATTGGAAAAACTACTTTAAAGTTCATATGGAACCAAAAAAGAGCCCGCATCACCAAGTCAATCCTAAGCCAAAAGAACAAAGCTGGAGGCATCACGCTACCTGACTTCAAACTATACTACAAGGCTACAGTAACCAAAACAGCATGGTACTGGTACCAAACAGAGATATAGATCAATGGAACAGAACAGAGCCGTCAGAAATAATGCCACATATCTACAACAATCTGATCTTTGACAAACTTGACAAAAACAAGAAATGGAGAAAGGATTCCCTATTTAATAAATGGTGCTGGGAAAACTGGCTAGCCACATGTAGAAAGCTGAAACTGGATCCCTTCCTTACACCTTATACAAAAATCAACTCAAGATGGATTAAAGACTTAAACGTTAGACCTAAAACCATAAAAACCCTAGAAGAAAACATAGGCAATACCATTCAGGACATAGGCATGGGCAAGGACTTCATGTCTAAAACACCAAAAGCAATGGCAACAAAAGCCAAAATTGACAAATGGGATCTAATTAAACTAAAGAGCTTCTGCACAGCAAAGGAAACTACCATCAGAGTGAACAGGCAACCTACACAATGGGAGAAAATTTTCGCAACCTACTCATCTGACAAAGGGCTAATATCCAGAATCTACAATGAACTCCAACAAATTTACAAGAAAACACCAAACAACCCCATCAAAAAGTGGGCGAAGGACATGAACAGACACTCCTCCAAAGAAGACATTTATGCAGCCAAAAAACACATGAAAAAATGCTCACCATCACTGGCCATCAGAGAAATGCAAATCAAAACCACAATGAGATACCATCTCACACCAGTTAGAATGGCAATCATTAAAAAGTCAGGAAACAACAGGTGCTGGAGAGGATGTGGAGAAATAGGAACACTTTTACACTGTTGGTGGGACTGTAAACTAGTTCAACCCTTGTGGAAGTCACTGTGGCGATTCCTCAGGGATCTAGAACTAGAAATTCCATTTGACCCAGCCATCCCATTACTGGGTATATACCCAAAGGACTATAAATCATGCTGCTATAAAGACACATGCACACGTATGTTTATTGCGGCATTATACACAATAGCAAAGACTTGGAACCAACCCAAATGTCCAACAATGATAGACTGGATTAAGAAAATGTGGCACATATACACCATGGAATACTAGGCAGCTATAAAAAATGATGAGTTCATATCCTTTGTAGGGACATGGATGAAATTGGAAATCATCGTTCTCAGTAAACTATCGCAAGAACAAAAAACCAAACACCACATCTTCTCACTCATAGGTGGGAATTGAACAATGAGAACACGTGGATACAAGAAGGGGAACATCACACTTCGGGGACTGTTGTGGGGTGGGGGGAGGGGCGAGGGACAGCATTGGGAGATATACCTAATGCTAGATGACGAGTTGGTGGGTGCAGCGCACCAGCATGGCACATGTATACAAATGTAGCTTACCTGCACGTTGCGCACATGTACCATAGAGCCTAAAGTATAATAATAATAATAATAATAATAATAATAATAATAATAATAATGATAAATAGAAAAAAAATAAAAAAAAAGAAAGGGATAAATTCCTCGACACATACAGTGTCCCATGACTAAACCAGGAAGAAGTTGAATCTCTGAATAGACTAATAACAGGAGCTGAAATTGTGGCAATAATCAATAGCTTACCAACCAAAAAGAGTCCAGGATCAGATGGGTTCACAGCCGAATTCTACCAGAGGTCCAAGGAGGAAGTGGAACCATTACTTCAGAAACTATTCCAATCAATAGAAAAAGAGGGAATCCTTCCTAACTCATTTTATGAGGCCAGCATCATGCTGCTACCAAAGCTGGGCAGAGACACAATCAAAAAAGAGAATTTTAGACCAATATCCTTGATGAATATTGATGCAAAAATCCTCAATAAATTACTGGCAAACCGAATCCAGCAGCACATCAGACAGCTTATCCACCATGATCAAGTGGGCTTCATCCCTGGGATGCAAGTCTGGTTCAATATACGCAAATCAATAAATGTAATCCAGCATATAAACAGAACCAAAGTCAAAAACCACATGATTATCTCAATACGTGAAGAAACGGCCTTTGACAAAATTCAACAACCCTTCATGCTAAAAACGCTCAATAAATTGGGTATTGATGGGTCGTATCTCAAAATAATAAGAGCTATTTATGACAAACCCACAGCCAATATCATACTGAATGGGCAAAAACTGGAAGCATTCACTTTGAAAACTGGCACAAGACAGGGATGCCCTCTCTCACCACTTGTATTCAACATAGTGTTGGAAGTTCTGGCCAGGGCAATTAGGCAAGAGAAGGAAATCAAGGGTATTCAATTAGGAAAAAAAGAAGTCAAATTGTCCCTGTTTGCAGATGACGTGATAGTATATCTAGAAAACCCCATTGTCTCAGCCCAAAATCTCCTTAAGCTGATAAGCAACTTCAGCAAAGTCTCAGGATACAAAATCAATGGACAAAAATCACAAGCATTCTTATACATCGATAACAGATAAACAGAGAGCCAAATCATGAGTGAACTCCCATTCACAATTGCTTCAAAGAGAATAAAATACCTAGGAATCCAACTTCCAAGGGATGTGAAGGACCTCTTCAAGGAGAAAACTACAAACCACTGCTAAAGGAAATAAAAGAGGATACAAACAAATGGAAGAACATTCCACGCTCATGGGTAGGAAGAATCAATATCATGAAAATGGCCATACTTCCCAAGGTAATTTACAGATTCAATGCCATCCCCATCAAGTTACCAATGACTTTCTTCACAGAATTGGAAAAACCTACTTTAAAGTTCATATGGAACCAAAAAAGAGCCCGCATCACCAAGTCAATCCTAAGCCAAAAGAACAAAGCTGGAGGCATCACGCTACCTGACTTCAAACTATACTACAAGGCTACAGTAACCAAAACAGCATGGTACTGGTACCAAACAGAGATATAGATCAATGGAACAGAACAGAGCCGTCAGAAATAATGCCACATATCTACAACAATCTGATCTTTGACAAACTTGACAAAAACAAGAAATGGAGAAAGGATTCCCTATTTAATAAATGGTGCTGGGAAAACTGGCTAGCCACATGTAGAAAGCTGAAACTGGATCACTTCCTTACACCTTATACAAAAATCAACTCAAGATGGATTAAAGACTTAAACGTTAGACCTAAAACCATAAAAACCCTAGAAGAAAACCTAGGCAATACCATTCAGGACATAGGCATGGCCAAGGACTTCATGTCTAAAACACCAAAAGCAATGGCAACAAAAGCCAAAATTGACAAATGGGATCTAATTAAATAAAGAGCTTCTGCACAGCAAAGGAAACTACCATCAGAGTGAACAGGCAACCTACACAATGGGAGAAAATTTTCGCAACCTACTCATCTGACAAAGGGCTAATATCCAGAATCTACAATGAACTCCAACAAATTTACAAGAAAACACCAAACAACCCCATCAAAAAGTGGGCGAAGGACATGAACAGACACTCCTCCAAAGAAGACATTTATGCAGCCAAAAAACACATGAAAAAATGCTCACCATCACTGGCCATCAGAGAAATGCAAATCAAAACCACAATGAGATACCATCTCACACCAGTTAGAATGGCAATCATTAAAAAGTCAGGAAACAACAGGTGCTGGAGAGGATGTGGACAAATAGGAACACTTTTACACTGTCGGTGGGACTGTATACTAGTTCAACCCTTGTGGAAGTCACTGTGGCGATTCCTCAGGGATCTAGAACTAGAAATTCCATTTGACCCAGCCATCCCATTACTGGGTATATACCCAAAGGACTATAAATCATGCTGCTATAAAGACACATGCACACGTATGTTTATTGCGGCATTATACACAATAGCAAAGACTTGGAACCAACCCAAATGTCCAACAATGATAGACTGGATTAAGAAAATGTGGCACATATACACCATGGAATACTAGGCAGCCATAAAAAATGATGAGTTCATATCCTTTGTAGGGACATGGATGAAATTGGAAATCATCGTTCTCAGTAAACTATCGCAAGAACAAAAAACCAAACACCACATCTTCTCACTCATAGGTGGGAATTGAACGATGAGAACACGTGGATACAAGAAGGGGAACATCACACTTCGGGGACTGTTGTGGGGTGGGGGGAGGGTCGAGGGACAGCATTGGGAGATATACCTAATGCTAGATGACGAGTTGGTGGGTGCAGCGCACCAGCATGGCACATGTATACACATGTAGCTTACCTGCACGTTGCGCACATGTACCATAGAGCCTAAAGTATAATAATAATAATAATAATAATAATATTAATAATGATAAAAAGAAAAAAAATTAAAAAAAAAAGAAAGGGATAAATTCCTCGACACATACACTCTCCCATGACTAAACCAGGAAGAAGTTGAATCTCTGAATAGACTAATAACAGGAGCTGAAATTGTGGCAATAATCAATAGCTTACCAACCAAAAAGAGTCCAGGATCAGATGGGTTCACAGCCGAATTCTACCAGAGGTCCAAGGAGGAAGTGGAACCATTACTTCAGAAACTATTCCAATCAATAGAAAAAGAGGGATTCCTTCCTAACTCATTTTATGAGGCCAGCATCATGCTGATACCAAAGATGGGCAGAGACACAATCAAAAAAGAGAATTTTAGACCAATATCCTTGATGAATATTGATGCAAAAATCCTCAATAAATTACTGGCAAACCGAATCCAGCAGCACATCAGACAGCTTATCCACCTTGATCAAGTGGGCTTCATCCCTGGGATGCAAGTCTGACTCAATATACGCAAATCAATAAATGTAATCCAGCATATAAACAGAACCAAAGTCAAAAACCACATGATTATCTCAATACGTGAAGAAAAGGCCTTTGACAAAATTCAACAACCCTTCATGCTAAAAACTCTCAATAAATTGGGTACTGATGGGTCGTATCTCAAAATAATAAGAGCTATTTATGACAAACCCACAGCCAATATCATACTGAATGGGCAAAAACTGGAAGCATTCACTTTGAAAACTGGCACAAGACAGGGATGCCCTCTCTCACCACTTCTATTCAACATAGTGTTGGAAGTTCTGGCCAGGGCAATTAGGCAAGAGAAGGAAATCAAGGGTATTCAATTAGGAAAAAAAGAAGTCAAATTGTCCCTGTTTGCAGATGACGTGATAGTATATCTAGAAAACCCCATTGTCTCAGCCCAAAATCTCCTTAAGCTGATAAGTAACTTCAGCAAAGTCTCAGGATACAAAATCAATGGACAAAAATCACAAGCATTCTTACACATCAATAACAGACAAACAGAGAGCCAAATCATGAGTGAACTCCCATTCACAATTGCTTCAAAGAGAATAAAATACCTAGGAATCCAACTTCCAAGGGATGTGAAGGACTTCTTCAAGGAGAAAACTACAAACCACTGCTCAAGGAAATAAAAGAGGATACAAACAAATGGAAGAACATTCCATGCTCATGCGTAGGAAGAATCAATATCATGAAAATGGCCATCCTTCCCAAGGTAATTTACAGATTCAATGCCATCCCCATCAAGTTACCAATGACTTTCTTCACAGAATTGGAAAAACTACTTTAAAGTTCATATGGAACCAAAAAAGAGCCCGCATCACCAAGTCAATCCTAAGCCAAAAGAACAAAGCTGGAGGCATCACGCTACCTGACTTCAAACTATACTACAAGGCTACAGTAACCAAAACAGCATGGTACTGGTACCAAACAGAGATATAGATCAATGGAACAGAACAGAGCCGTCAGAAATAATGCCACATATCTACAACAATCTGATCTTTGACAAACTTGACAAAAACAAGAAATGGAGAAAGGATTCCCTATTTAATAAATGGTGCTGGGAAAACTGGCTAGCCACATGTAGAAAGCTGAAACTGGATCCCTTCCTTACACCCTATACAAAAATCAACTCAAGATGGATTGAAGACTTAAACGTTAGACCTAAAACCATAAAAACCCTAGAAGAAAACCTAGGCAATACCATTCAGGACATAGGCATGGGCAAGGACTTCATGTCTAAAACACCAAAAGCAATGGCAACAAAAGCCAAAATTGACAAATGGGATCTAATTAAACTAAAGAGCTTCTGCACAGCAAAGGAAACTACCATCAGAGTGAACAGGCAACCTACACAATGGGAGAAAGTTTTCGCAACCTACTCATCTGACAAAGGGCTAATATCCAGAATCTACAATGAACTCCAACAAATTTACAAGAAAACACCAAACAACCCCATCAAAAAGTGGGCGAAGGACATGAACAGACACTCCTCCAAAGAAGACATTTATGCAGCCAAAAAACACATGAAAAAATGCTCACCATCACTGGCCATCAGAGAAATGCAAATCAAAACCACAATGAGATACCATCTCACACCAGTTAGAATGGCAATCATTAAAAAGTCAGGAAACAACAGGTGCTGGAGAGGATGTGGAGAAATAGGAACACTTTTACACTGTTGGTGGGACTGTAAACTAGTTCAACCCTTGTGGAAGTCACTGTGGCGATTCCTCAGGGATCTAGAACTAGAAATTCCATTTGACCCAGCCATCCCATTACTGGGTATATACCCAAAGGACTATAAATCATGCTGCTATAAAGACACATGCACACGTATGTTTATTGCGGCATTATACACAATAGCAAAGACTTGGAACCAACCCAAATGTCCAACAATGATAGACTGGATTAAGAAAATGTGGCACATATACACCATGGAATACTAGGCAGCCATAAAAAATGATGAGTTCATATCCTTTGTAGGGACATGGATGAAATTGGAAATCATCGTTCTCAGTAAACTATCGCAAGAACAAAAAACCAAACACCACATCTTCTCACTCATAGGTGGGAATTGAACAATGAGAACACGTGGACACAAGAAGGGGAACATCACACTTCGGGGACTGTTGTGGGGTGGGGGGAGGGGCGAGGGACAGCATTGGGAGATATACCTAATGCTAGATGACGAGTTGGTGGGTGCAGCGCACCAGCATGGCACATGTATACACATGTAGCTTACCTGCACGTTGCGCACATGTACCATAGAGCCTAAAGTATAATAATAATAATAATAATAATAATAATCATAATGATAAAAAGAAAAAAAATTAAAAAAAAAAGAAAGGGATAAATTCCTCGACACATACACTCTCCCATGACTAAACCAGGAAGAAGTTGAATCTCTGAATAGACTAATAACAGGAGCTGAAATTGTGGCAATAATCAATAGCTTACCAACCAAAAAGAGTCCAGGATCAGATGGGTTCACAGCCGAATTCTACCAGAGGTCCAAGGAGGAACTGGAACCATTACTTCAGAAACTATTCCAATCAATAGAAAAAGAGGGATTCCTTCCTAACTCATTTTATGAGGCCAGCATCATGCTGATACCAAAGCTGGGCAGAGACACAATCAAAAAAGAGAATTTTAGACCAATATCCTTGATGAATATTGATGCAAAAATCCTCAATAAATTACTGGCAAACCGAATCCAGCAGCACATCAGACAGCTTATCCACCATGATCAACTGGGCTTCATCCCTGGGATGCAAGTCTGGTTCAATATACGCAAATCAATAAATGTAATCCAGCATATAAACAGAACCAAAGTCAAAAACCACATGATTATCTCAATACGTGAAGAAAAGGCCTTTGACAAAATTCAACAACCCTTCATGCTAAAAACTCTCAATAAATTGGGTATTGATGGGTCGTATCTCAAAATAATAAGAGCTATTTATGACAAACCCACAGCCAATATCATACTGAATGGGCAAAAACTGGAAGCATTCACTTTGAAAACTGGCACAAGACAGGGATGCCCTCTCTCACCACTTCTATTCAACATAGTGTTGGAAGTTCTGGCCAGGGCAATTAGGCAAGAGAAGGAAATCAAGGGTATTCAATTAGGAAAAAAGAAGTCAAATTGTCCCTGTTTGCAGATGACGTGATAGTATATCTAGAAAACCCCATTGTCTCAGCCCAAAATCTCCTTAAGCTGATAAGCAACTTCAGCAAAGTCTCAGGATACAAAATCAATGGACAAAAATCACAAGCATTCTTATACATCAATAACAGACAAACAGAGAGCCAAATCATGAGTGAACTCCCATTCACAATTGCTTCAAAGAGAATAAAATACCTAGGAATCCAACTTACAAGGGATGTGAAGGACCTCTTCAAGGAGAAAACTACAAACCACTGCTCAAGGAAATAAAAGAGGATACAAACAAATGGAAGAACATTCCATGCTCATGGGTAGGAAGAATCAATATCATGAAAATGGCCATCCTTCCCAAGGTAATTTACAGATTCAATGCCATCCCCATCAAGTTACCAATGACTTTCTTCACAGAATTGGAAAAACCTACTTTAAAGTTCATATGGAACCAAAAAAGAGCCCGCATCACCAAGTCAATCCTAAGCCAAAAGAACAAAGCTGGAGGCATCACGCTACCTGACTTCAAACTATACTACAATGCTACAGTAACCAAAACAGCATGGTACTGGTACCAAACAGAGATCTAGATCAATGGAACAGAACAGAGCCGTCAGAAATAATGCCACATATCTACAAGAATCTGATCTTTGACAAACTTGACAAAAACAAGAAATGGAGAAAGGATTCCCTATTTAATAAATGGTGCTGGGAAAACTGGCTAGCCACATGTAGAAAGCTGAAACTGGATCCCTTCCTTACACCTTATACAAAAATCAACTCAAGATGGATTAAAGACTTAAACGTTAGACCTAAAACCATAAAAACCCTAGAAGAAAACCTAGGCAATACCATTCAGGACATAGGCATGGGCAAGGACTTCATGTCTAAAACACCAAAAGCAATGGCAACAAAAGCCAAAATTGACAAATGGGATCTAATTAAACTAAAGAGCTTCTGCACAGCAAAGGAAACTACCATCAGAGTGAACAGGCAACCTACACAATGGGAGAAAATTTTCGCAACCTACTCATCTGACAAAGGGCTAATATCCAGAATCTACAATGAACTCCAACAAATTTACAAGAAAACACCAAACAACCCCATCAAAAAGTGGGCGAAGGACATGAACAGACACTCCTCCAAAGAAGACATTTATGCAGCCAAAAAACACATGAAAAAATGCTCACCATCACTGGCCATCAGAGAAATGCAAATCAAAACCACAATGAGATACCATCTCACACCAGTTAGAATGGCAATCATTAAAAAGTCAGGAAACAACAGGTGCTGGAGAGGATGTGGAGAAATAGGAACACTTTTACACTGTTGGTGGGACTGTAAACTAGTTCAACCCTTGTGGAAGTCACTGTGGCGATTCCTCAGGGATCTAGAACTAGAAATTCCATTTGACCCAGCCATCCCATTACTGGGTATATACCCAAAGGACTATAAATCATGCTGCTATAAAGACACATGCACACGTATGTTTATTGCGGCATTATACACAATAGCAAAGACTTGGAACCAACCCAAATGTCCAACAATGATAGACTGGATTAAGAAAATGTGGCACATATACACCATGGAATACTAGGCAGCCATAAAAAATGATGAGTTCATATCCTTTGTAGGGACATGGATGAAATTGGAAATCATCGTTCTCAGTAAGCTATCGCAAGAACAAAAAACCAAACACCACATATTCTCACTCATAGGTGGGAATTGAACGATGAGAACACGTGGATACAAGAAGGGGAACATCACACTTCGGGGACTGTTGTGGGGTGGGGGGAGGGTCGAGGGACAGCATTGGGAGATATACCTAATGCTAGATGACGAGTTGGTGGGTGCAGCGCACCAGCATGGCACATGTATACACATGTAGCTTACCTGCACGTTGCGCACATGTACCATAGAGCCTAAAGTATAATAATAATAATAATAATAATAATAATAATGATAAATAGAAAAAAAATTAAAAAAAAAAGACAGGGATAAATTCCTCGACACATACAGTGTCCCATGACTAAACCAGGAAGAAGTTGAATCTCTGAATAGACTAATAACAGGAGCTGAAATTGTGGCAATAATCAATAGCTTACCAATCAAAAAGAGTCCAGGATCAGATGGGTTCACAGCCGAATTCTACCAGAGGTCCAAGGAGGAACTGGAACCATTACTTCAGAAACTATTCCAATCAATAGAAAAACAGGGAATCCTTCCTAACTCATTTTATGAGGCCAGCATCATGCTGCTACCAAAGCTGGGCAGAGACACAATCAAAAAAGAGAATTTTAGACCAATATCCTTGATGAATATTGATGCAAAAATCCTCAATAAATTACTGGCAAACCGAATCCAGCAGCACAACAGACAGCTTATCCACCATGATCAAGTGGGCTTCATCCCTGGGATGCAAGTCTGGTTCAATATACGCAAATCAATAAATGTAATCCAGCATATAAACAGAACCAAAGTCAAAAACCACATGATTATCTCAATACGTGAAGAAACGGCCTTTGACAAAATTCAACAACCCTTCATGCTAAAAACTCTCAATAAATTGGGTATTGATGGGTCGTATCTCAAAATAATAAGAGCTATTTATGACAAACCCACAGCCAATATCATACTGAATGGGCAAAAACTGGAAGCATTCACTTTGAAAACTGGCACAAGACAGGGATGCCCTCTCTCACCACTTGTATTCAACATAGTGTTGGAAGTTCTGGCCAGGGCAATTAGGCAAGAGAAGGAAATCAAGGGTATTCAATTAGGAAAAAAAGAAGTCAAATTGTCCCTGTTTGCAGATGACGTGATAGTATATCTAGAAAACCCCATTGTCTCAGCCCAAAATCTCCTTAAGCTGATAAGCAACTTCAGCAAAGTCTCAGGATACAAAATCAATGGACAAAAATCACAAGCATTCTTATACATCGATAACAGACAAACAGAGAGCCAAATCATGAGTGAACTCCCATTCACAATTGCTTCAAAGAGAATAAAATACCTAGGAATCCAACTTCCAAGGGATGTGAAGGACCTCTTCAAGGAGAAAACTACAAACCACTGCTCAAGGAAATAAAAGAGGATACAAACAAATGGAAGAACATTCCACGCTCATGGGTAGGAAGAATCAATATCATGAAAATGGCCATCCTTCCCAAGGTAATTTACAGATTCAATGCCATCCCCATCAAGTTACCAATGACTTTCTTCACAGAATTGGAAAAACCTACTTTAAAGTTCATATGGAACCAAAAAAGAGCCCGCATCACCAAGTCAATCCTAAGCCAAAAGAACAAAGCTGGAGGCATCACGCTACCTGACTTCAAACTATACTACAAGGCTACAGTAACCAAAACAGCATGGTACTGGTACCAAACAGAGATATAGATCAATGGAACAGAACAGAGCCGTCAGAAATAATGCCACATATCTACAACAATCTGATCTTTGACAAACTTGACAAAAACAAGAAATGGAGAAAGGATTCCCTATTTAATAAATGGTGCTGGGAAAACTGGCTAGCCACATGTAGAAAGCTGAAACTGGATCCCTTCCTTACACCTTATACAAAAATCAACTCAAGATGGATTAAAGACTTAAACGTTAGACCTAAAACCATAAAAACCCTAGAAGAAAACCTAGGCAATACCATTCAGGACATAGGCATGGGCAAGGACTTCATGTCTAAAACACCAAAAGCAATGGCAACAAAAGCCAAAATTGACAAATGGGATCTAATTAAACTAAAGAGCTTCTGCACAGCAAAGGAAACTACCATCAGAGTGAACAGGCAACCTACACAATGGGAGAAAATTTTCGCAACCTACTCATCTGACAAAGGGCTAATATCCAGAATCTACAATGAACTCCAACAAATTTACAAGAAAACACCAAACAACCCCATCAAAAAGTGGGCGAAGGACATGAACAGACACTCCTCCAAAGAAGACATTTATGCAGCCAAAAAACACATGAAAAAATGCTCACCATCACTGGCCATCAGAGAAATGCAAATCAAAACCACAATGAGATACCATCTCACACCAGTTAGAATGGCAATCATTAAAAAGTCAGGAAACAACAGGTGCTGGAGAGGATGTGGAGAAATAGGAACACTTTTACACTGTTGGTGGGACTGTAAACTAGTTCAACCCTTGTGGAAGTCACTGTGGCGATTCCTCAGGGATCTAGAACTAGAAATTCCATTTGACCCAGCCATCCCATTACTGGGTATATACCCAAAGGACTATAAATCATGCTGCTATAAAGACACATGCACACGTATGTTTATTGCGGCATTATACACAATAGCAAAGACTTGGAACCAACCCAAATGTCCAACAATGATAGACTGGATTAAGAAAATGTGGCACATATACACCATGGAATACTAGGCAGCCATAAAAAATGATGAGTTCATATCCTTTGTAGGGACATGGATGAAATTGGAAATCATCGTTCTCAGTAAACTATCGCAAGAACAAAAAACCAAACACCACATATTCTCACTCATAGGTGGGAATTGAACAATGAGAACACGTGGATACAAGAAGGGGAACATCACACTTCGGGGACTGTTGTGGGGTGGGGGGAGGGGCGAGGGACAGCATTGGGAGATATACCTAATGCTAGATGACGAGTTGGTGGGTGCAGCGCACCAGCATGGCACATGTATACACATGTAGCTTACCTGCACGTTGCGCACATGTACCATAGAGCCTAAAGTATAATAATAATAATAATAATAATAATATTAATAATGATAAAAAGAAAAAAAATTAAAAAAAAAAGAAAGGGATAAATTCCTCGACACATACACTCTCCCATGACTAAACCAGGAAGAAGTTGAATCTCTGAATAGACTAATAACAGGAGCTGAAATTGTGGCAATAATCAATAGCTTACCAACCAAAAAGAGTCCAGGATCAGATGGGTTCACAGCCGAATTCTACCAGAGGTCCAAGGAGGAACTGGAACCATTACTTCAGAAACTATTCCAATCAATAGAAAAAGAGGGATTCCTTCCTAACTCATTTTATGAGGCCAGCATCATGCTGATACCAAAGCTGGGCAGAGACACAATCAAAAAAGAGAATTTTAGACCAATATCCTTGATGAATATTGATGCAAAAATCCTCAATAAATTACTGGCAAACCGAATCCAGCAGCACATCAGACAGCTTATCCACCTTGATCAAGTGGGCTTCATCCCTGGGATGCAAGTCTGACTCAATATACGCAAATCAATAAATGTAATCCAGCATATAAACAGAACCAAAGTCAAAAACCACATGATTATCTCAATACGTGAAGAAAAGGCCTTTGACAAAATTCAACAACCCTTCATGCTAAAAACTCTCAATAAATTGGGTACTGATGGGTCGTATCTCAAAATAATAAGAGCTATTTATGACAAACCCACAGCCAATATCATACTGAATGGGCAAAAACTGGAAGCATTCACTTTGAAAACTGGCACAAGACAGGGATGCCCTCTCTCACCACTTCTATTCAACATAGTGTTGGAAGTTCTGGCCAGGGCAATTAGGCAAGAGAAGGAAATCAAGGGTATTCAATTAGGAAAAAAAGAAGTCAAATTGTCCCTGTTTGCAGATGACGTGATAGTATATCTAGAAAACCCCATTGTCTCAGCCCAAAATCTCCTTAAGCTGATAAGCAACTTCAGCAAAGTCTCAGGATACAAAATCAATGGACAAAAATCACAAGCATTCTTACACATCAATAACAGACAAACAGAGAGCCAAATCATGAGTGAACTCCCATTCACAATTGCTTCAAAGAGAATAAAATACCTAGGAATCCAACTTCCAAGGGATGTGAAGGACTTCTTCAAGGAGAAAACTACAAACCACTGCTCAAGGAAATAAAAGAGGATACAAACAAATGGAAGAACATTCCATGCTCATGCGTAGGAAGAATCAATATCATGAAAATGGCCATCCTTCCCAAGGTAATTTACAGATTCAATGCCATCCCCATCAAGTTACCAATGACTTTCTTCACAGAATTGGAAAAACTACTTTAAAGTTCATATGGAACCAAAAAAGAGCCCGCATCACCAAGTCAATCCTAAGCCAAAAGAACAAAGCTGGAGGCATCACGCTACCTGACTTCAAACTATACTACAAGGCTACAGTAACCAAAACAGCATGGTACTGGTACCAAACAGAGATATAGATCAACGGAACAGAACAGAGCCGTCAGAAATAATGCCACATATCTACAACAATCTGATCTTTGACAAACTTGACAAAAACAAGAAATGGAGAAAGGATTCCCTATTTAATAAATGGTGCTGGGAAAACTGGCTAGCCACATGTAGAAAGCTGAAACTGGATCCCTTCCTTACACCCTGTACAAAAATCAACTCAAGATGGATTAAAGACTTAAACGTTAGACCTAAAACCATAAAAACCCTAGAAGAAAACCTAGGCAATACCATTCAGGACATAGGCATGGGCAAGGACTTCATGTCTAAAACACCAAAAGCAATGGCAACAAAAGCCAAAATTGACAAATGGGATCTAATTAAACTAAAGAGCTTCTGCACAGCAAAGGAAACTACCATCAGAGTGAACAGGCAACCTACACAATGGGAGAAAGTTTTCGCAACCTACTCATCTGACAAAGGGCTAATATCCAGAATCTACAATGAACTCCAACAAATTTACAAGAAAACACCAAACAACCCCATCAAAAAGTGGGCGAAGGACATGAACAGACACTCCTCCAAAGAAGACATTTATGCAGCCAAAAAACACATGAAAAAATGCTCACCATCACTGGCCATCAGAGAAATGCAAATCAAAACCACAATGAGATACCATCTCACACCAGTTAGAATGGCAATCATTAAAAAGTCAGGAAACAACAGGTGCTGGAGAGGATGTGGAGAAATAGGAACACTTTTACACTGTTGGTGGGACTGTAAACTAGTTCAACCCTTGTGGAAGTCACTGTGGCGATTCCTCAGGGATCTAGAACTAGAAATTCCATTTGACCCAGCCATCCCATTACTGGGTATATACCCAAAGGACTATAAATCATGCTGCTATAAAGACACATGCACACGTATGTTTATTGCGGCATTATACACAATAGCAAAGACTTGGAACCAACCCAAATGTCCAACAATGATAGACTGGATTAAGAAAATGTGGCACATATACACCATGGAATACTAGGCAGCCATAAAAAATGATGAGTTCATATCCTTTGTAGGGACATGGATGAAATTGGAAATCATCGTTCTCAGTAAACTATCGCAAGAACAAAAAACCAAACACCACATATTCTCACTCATAGGTGGGAATTGAACAATGAGAACACGTGGACACAAGAAGGGGAACATCACACTTCGGGGACTGTTGTGGGGTGGAGGGAGGGGCGAGGGACAGCATTGGGAGATATACCTAATGCTAGATGACGAGTTGGTGGGTGCAGCGCACCAGCATGGCACATGTATACACATGTAGCTTACCTGCACGTTGCGCACACGTACCATAGAGCCTAAAGTATAATAATAATAATAATAATAATAATAATAATAATAATAATAATAATAATGATAAAAAGAAAAAAAATTAAAAAAAAAGAAAGGGATAAATTCCTCGACACATACACTCTCCCATGACTAAACCAGGAAGAAGTTGAATCTCTGAATAGACTAATAACAGGAGCTGAAATTGTGGCAATAATCAATAGCTTACCAACCAAAAAGAGTCCAGGATCAGCTGGGTTCACAGCCGAATTCTACGAGAGGTCCAAGGAGGAACTGGAACCATTACTTCAGAAACTATTCCAATCAATAGAAAAAGAGGGATTCCTTCCTAACTCATTTTATGAGGCCAGCATCATGCTGATACCAAAGCTGGGCAGAGACACAATCAAAAAAGAGAATTTTAGACCAATATCCTTGATGAATATTGATGCAAAAATCCTCAATAAATTACTGGCAAACCGAATCCAGCAGCACATCAGACAGCTTATCCACCATGATCAACTGGGCTTCATCCCTGGGATGCAAGTCTGGTTCAATATACGCAAATCAATAAATGTAATCCAGCATATAAACAGAACCAAAGTCAAAAACCACATGATTATCTCAATACGTGAAGAAAAGGCCTTTGACAAAATTCAACAACCCTTCATGCTAAAAACTCTCAATAAATTGGGTATTGATGGGTCGTATCTCAAAATAATAAGAGCTATTTATGACAAACCCACAGCCAATATCATACTGAATGGGCAAAAACTGGAAGCATTCACTTTGAAAACTGGCACAAGACAGGGATGCCCTCTCTCACCACTTGTATTCAACATAGTGTTGGAAGTTCTGGCCAGGGCAATTAGGCAAGAGAAGGAAATCAAGGGTATTCAATTAGGAAAAAAAGAAGTCAAATTGTCCCTGTTTGCAGATGACGTGATAGTATATCTAGAAAACCCCATTGTCTCAGCCCAAAATCTCCTTAAACTGATAAGAAACTTCAGCAAAGTCTCAGGATACAAAATCAATGGACAAAAATCACAAGCATTCTTATACATCAATAACAGACAAATAGAGAGCCAAATCATGAGTGAACTCCCATTCACAATTGCTTCAAAGAGAATAAAATACCTAGGAATCCAACTTCCAAGGGATGTGAAGGACCTCTTCAAGGAGAAAACTACAAACCACTGCTCAAGGAAATAAAAGAGGATACAAACAAATGGAAGAACATTCCATGCTCATGGGTAGGAAGAATCAATATCATGAAAATGGCCATCCTTCCCAAGGTAATTTACAGATTCAATGCCATCCCCATCAAGTTACCAATGACTTTCTTCACAGAATTGGAAAAAACTACTTTAAAGTTCATATGGAACCAAAAAAGAGCCCGCATCACCAAGTCAATCCTAAGCCAAAAGAACAAAGCTGGAATCATCACGCTACCTGACTTCAAACTATACTACAAGGCTACAGTAACCAAAACAGCATGGTACTGGTACCAAACAGAGATATAGATCAATGGAACAGAACAGAGCCGTCAGAAATAATGCCACATATCTACAACAATCTGATCTTTGACAAACTTGACAAAAACAAGAAATGGAGAAAGGATTCCCTATTTAATAAATGGTGCTGGGAAAACTGGCTAGCCACATGTAGAAAGCTGAAACTGGATCCCTTCCTTACACCTTATACAAAAATCAACTCAAGATGGATTAAAGACTTAAACGTTAGACCTAAAACCATAAAAACCCTAGAAGAAAACCTAGGCAATACCATTCAGGACATAGGCATGGGCAAGGACTTCATGTCTAAAACACCAAAAGCAATGGCAACAAAAGCCAAAATTGACAAATGGGATCTAATTAAACTAAAGAGCTTCTGCACAGCAAAGGAAACTACCATCAGAGTGAACAGGCAACCTACACAATGGGAGAAAATTTTCGCAACCTACTCATCTGACAAAGGGCTAATATCCAGAATCTACAATGAACTCCAACAAATTTACAAGAAAACACCAAACAACCCCATCAAAAAGTGGGCGAAGGACATGAACAGACACTCCTCCAAAGAAGACATTTATGCAGCCAAAAAACACATGAAAAAATGCTCACCATCACTGGCCATCAGAGAAATGCAAATCAAAACCACAATGAGATACCATCTCACACCAGTTAGAATGGCAATCATTAAAAAGTCAGGAAACAACAGGTGCTGGAGAGGATGTGGAGAAATAGGAACACTTTTACACTGTTGGTGGGACTGTAAACTAGTTCAACCCTTGTGGAAGTCACTGTGGCGATTCCTCAGGGATCTAGAACTAGAAATTCCATTTGACCCAGCCATCCCATTACTGGGTATATACCCAAAGGACTATAAATCATGCTGCTATAAAGACACATGCACACGTATGTTTATTGCGGCATTATACACAATAGCAAAGACTTGGAACCAACCCAAATGTCCAACAATGATAGACTGGATTAAGAAAATGTGGCACATATACACCATGGAATACTAGGCAGCCATAAAAAATGATGAGTTCATATCCTTTGTAGGGACATGGATGAAATTGGAAATCATCGTTCTCAGTAAACTATCGCAAGAACAAAAAACCAAACACCACATCTTCTCACTCATAGGTGGGAATTGAACAATGAGAACACGTGGACACAAGAAGGGGAACATCACACTTCGGGGACTGTTGTGGGGTGGGGGGAGGGGCGAGGGACAGCATTGGGAGATATACCTAATGCTAGATGACGAGTTGGTGGGTGCAGCGCACCAGCATGGCACATGTATACACATGTAGCTTACCTGCACGTTGCGCACATGTACCATAGAGCCTAAAGTATAATAATAATAATAATAATAATAATAATGATAAAAAGAAAAAAAATTAAAAAAAAAAGAAAGGGATAAATTCCTCGACACATACACTCTCCCATGACTAAACCAGGAAGAAGTTGAATCTCTGAATAGACTAATAACAGGAGCTGAAATTGTGGCAATAATCAATAGCTTACCAACCAAAAAGAGTCCAGGATCAGATGGGTTCACAGCCGAATTCTACCAGAGTTCCAAGGAGGAAGTGGAACCATTACTTCAGAAACTATTCCAATCAATAGAAAAAGAGGGATTCCTTCCTAACTCATTTTATGAGGCCAGCATCATGCTGATACCAAAGCTGGGCAGAGACACAATCAAAAAAGAGAATTTTAGACCAATATCCTTGATGAATATTGATGCAAAAATCCTCAATAAATTACTGGCAAACCGAATCCAGCAGCACATCAGACAGCTTATCCACCATGATCAACTGGGCTTCATCCCTGGGATGCAAGTCTGGTTCAATATACGCAAATCAATAAATGTAATCCAGCATATAAACAGAACCAAAGTCAAAAACCACATGATTATCTCAATACGTGAAGAAAAGGCCTTTGACAAAATTCAACAACCCTTCATGCTAAAAACTCTCAATAAATTGGGTATTGATGGGTCGTATCTCAAAATAATAAGAGCTATTTATGACAAACCCACAGCCAATATCATACTGAATGGGCAAAAACTGGAAGCATTCACTTTGAAAACTGGCACAAGACAGGGATGCCCTCTCTCACCACTTGTATTCAACATAGTGTTGGAAGTTCTGGCCAGGGCAATTAGGCAAGAGAAGGAAATCAAGGGTATTCAATTAGGAAAAAAAGAAGTCAAATTGTCCCTGTTTGCAGATGACGTGATAGTATATCTAGAAAACCCCATTGTCTCAGCCCAAAATCTCCTTAAGCTGATAAGCAACTTCAGCAAAGTCTCAGGATACAAAATCAATGGACAAAAATCACAAGCATTCTTATACATCAATAACAGACAAACAGAGAGCCAAATCATGAGTGAACTCCCATTCACAATTGCTTCAAAGAGAATAAAATACCTAGGAATCCAACTTCCAAGGGATGTGAAGGACTTCTTCAGGGAGAAAACTACAAACCACTGCTCAAGGAAATAAAAGAGGATACAAACAAATGGAAGAACATTCCATGCTCATGCGTAGGAAGAATCAATATCATGAAAATGGCCATCCTTCCCAAGGTAATTTACAGATTCAATGCCATCCCCATCAAGTTACCAATGACTTTCTTCACAGAATTGGAAAAACTACTTTAAAGTTCATATGGAACCAAAAAAGAGCCCGCATCACCAAGTCAATCCTAAGCCAAAAGAACAAAGCTGGAGGCATCACGCTACCTGACTTCAAACTATACTACAAGGCTACAGTAACCAAAACAGCATGGTACTGGTACCAAACAGAGATATAGATCAACGGAACAGAACAGAGCCGTCAGAAATAATGCCACATATCTACAACAATCTGATCTTTGACAAACTTGACAAAAACAAGAAATGGAGAAAGGATTCCCTATTTAATAAATGGTGCTGGGAAAACTGGCTAGCCACATGTAGAAAGCTGAAACTGGATCCCTTCCTTACACCCTGTACAAAAATCAACTCAAGATGGATTAAAGACTTAAACGTTAGACCTAAAACCATAAAAACCCTAGAAGAAAACCTAGGCAATACCATTCAGGACATAGGCATGGGCAAGGACTTCATGTCTAAAACACCAAAAGCAATGGCAACAAAAGCCAAAATTGACAAATGGGATCTAATTAAACTAAAGAGCTTCTGCACAGCAAAGGAAACTACCATCAGAGTGAACAGGCAACCTACACAATGGGAGAAAGTTTTCGCAACCTACTCATCTGACAAAGGGCTAATATCCAGAATCTACAATGAACTCCAACAAATTTACAAGAAAACACCAAACAACCCCATCAAAAAGTGGGCGAAGGACATGAACAGACACTCCTCCAAAGAAGACATTTATGCAGCCAAAAAACACATGAAAAAATGCTCACCATCACTGGCCATCAGAGAAATGCAAATCAAAACCACAATGAGATACCATCTCACACCAGTTAGAATGGCAATCATTAAAAA
The DNA here is from genome assembly GCF_028885655.2 of Pongo abelii. Classification (NCBI taxonomy): domain Eukaryota; kingdom Metazoa; phylum Chordata; class Mammalia; order Primates; family Hominidae; genus Pongo; species Pongo abelii. The sequence goes on from NC_071997.2 coordinate 5,233,186, forward strand.
GTCAGGAAACAACAGGTGCTGGAGAGGATGTGGAGAAATAGGAACACTTTTACACTGTTGGTGGGACTGTAAACTAGTTCAACCCTTGTGGAAGTCACTGTGGCGATTCCTCAGGGATCTAGAACTAGAAATTCCATTTGACCCAGCCATCCCATTACTGGGTATATACCCAAAGGACTATAAATCATGCTGCTATAAAGACACATGCACACGTATGTTTATTGCGGCATTATACACAATAGCAAAGACTTGGAACCAACCCAAATGTCCAACAATGATAGACTGGATTAAGAAAATGTGGCACATATACACCATGGAATACTAGGCAGCCATAAAAAATGATGAGTTCATATCCTTTGTAGGGACATGGATGAAATTGGAAATCATCGTTCTCAGTAAACTATCGCAAGAACAAAAAACCAAACACCACATATTCTCACTCATAGGTGGGAATTGAACAATGAGAGCACTTGGACACAAGAAGGGGAACATCACACTTCGGGGACTGTTGTGGGGTGGAGGGAGGGGCGAGGGACAGCATTGGGAGATATACCTAATGCTAGATGACGAGTTGGTGGGTGCAGCGCACCAGCATGGCACATGTATACACATGTAGCTTACCTGCACGTTGCGCACACGTACCATAGAGCCTAAAGTATAATAATAATAATAATAATAATAATAATAATAATAATAATAATAATAATGATAAAAAGAAAAAAAATTAAAAAAAAAGAAAGGGATAAATTCCTCGACACATACACTCTCCCATGACTAAACCAGGAAGAAGTTGAATCTCTGAATAGACTAATAACAGGAGCTGAAATTGTGGCAATAATCAATAGCTTACCAACCAAAAAGAGTCCAGGATCAGCTGGGTTCACAGCCGAATTCTACGAGAGGTCCAAGGAGGAAGTGGAACCATTACTTCAGAAACTATTCCAATCAATAGAAAAAGAGGGATTCCTTCCTAACTCATTTTATGAGGCCAGCATCATGCTGATACCAAAGCTGGGCAGAGACACAATCAAAAAAGAGAATTTTAGACCAATATCCTTGATGAATATTGATGCAAAAATCCTCAATAAATTACTGGCAAACCGAATCCAGCAGCACATCAGACAGCTTATCCACCATGATCAACTGGGCTTCATCCCTGGGATGCAAGTCTGGTTCAATATACGCAAATCAATAAATGTAATCCAGCATATAAACAGAACCAAAGTCAAAAACCACATGATTATCTCAATACGTGAAGAAAAGGCCTTTGACAAAATTCAACAACCCTTCATGCTAAAAACTCTCAATAAATTGGGTATTGATGGGTCGTATCTCAAAATAATAAGAGCTATTTATGACAAACCCACAGCCAATATCATACTGAATGGGCAAAAACTGGAAGCATTCACTTTGAAAACTGGCACAAGACAGGGATGCCCTCTCTCACCACTTCTATTCAACATAGTGTTGGAAGTTCTGGCCAGGGCAATTAGGCAAGAGAAGGAAATCAAGGGTATTCAATTAGGAAAAAAAGAAGTCAAATTGTCCCTGTTTGCAGATGACGTGATAGTATATCTAGAAAACCCCATTGTCTCAGCCCAAAATCTCCTTAAGCTGATAAGAAACTTCAGCAAAGTCTCAGGATACAAAATCAATGGACAAAAATCACAAGCATTCTTATACATCAATAACAGACAAATAGAGAGCCAAATCATGAGTGAACTCCCATTCACAATTGCTTCAAAGAGAATAAAATACCTAGGAATCCAACTTCCAAGGGATGTGAAGGACCTCTTCAAGGAGAAAACTACAAACCACTGCTCAAGGAAATAAAAGAGGATACAAACAAATGGAAGAACATTCCATGCTCATGGGTAGGAAGAATCAATATCATGAAAATGGCCATCCTTCCCAAGGTAATTTACAGATTCAATGCCATCCCCATCAAGTTACCAATGACTTTCTTCACAGAATTGGAAAAACCTACTTTAAAGTTCATATGGAACCAAAAAAGAGCCCGCATCACCAAGTCAATCCTAAGCCAAAAGAACAAAGCTGGAATCATCACGCTACCTGACTTCAAACTATACTACAAGGCTACAGTAACCAAAACAGCATGGTACTGGTACCAAACAGAGATATAGATCAATGGAACAGAACAGAGCCGTCAGAAATAATGCCACATATCTACAACAATCTGATCTTTGACAAACTTGACAAAAACAAGAAATGGAGAAAGGATTCCCTATTTAATAAATGGTGCTGGGAAAACTGGCTAGCCACATGTAGAAAGCTGAAACTGGATCCCTTCCTTACACCTTATACAAAAATCAACTCAAGATGGATTAAAGACTTAAACGTTAGACCTAAAACCATAAAAACCCTAGAAGAAAACCTAGGCAATACCATTCAGGACATAGGCATGGGCAAGGACTTCATGTCTAAAACACCAAAAGCAATGGCAACAAAAGCCAAAATTGACAAATGGGATCTAATTAAACTAAAGAGCTTCTGCACAGCAAAGGAAACTACCATCAGAGTGAACAGGCAACCTACACAATGGGAGAAAATTTTCGCAACCTACTCATCTGACAAAGGGCTAATATCCAGAATCTACAATGAACTCCAACAAATTTACAAGAAAACACCAAAGAACCCCATCAAAAAGTGGGCGAAGGACATGAACAGACACTCCTCCAAAGAAGACATTTATGCAGCCAAAAAACACATGAAAAAATGCTCACCATCACTGGCCATCAGAGAAATGCAAATCAAAACCACAATGAGATACCATCTCACACCAGTTAGAATGGCAATCATTAAAAAGTCAGGAAACAACAGGTGCTGGAGAGGATGTGGAGAAATAGGAACACTTTTACACTGTTGGTGGGACTGTAAACTAGTTCAACCCTTGTGGAAGTCACTGTGGCGATTCCTCAGGGATCTAGAACTAGAAATTCCATTTGACCCAGCCATCCCATTACTGGGTATATACCCAAAGGACTATAAATCATGCTGCTATAAAGACACATGCACACGTATGTTTATTGCGGCATTATACACAATAGCAAAGACTTGGAACCAACCCAAATGTCCAACAATGATAGACTGGATTAAGAAAATGTGGCACATATACACCATGGAATACTAGGCAGCCATAAAAAATGATGAGTTCATATCCTTTGTAGGGACATGGATGAAATTGGAAATCATCGTTCTCAGTAAACTATCGCAAGAACAAAAAACCAAACACCACATCTTCTCACTCATAGGTGGGAATTGAACAATGAGAACACGTGGACACAAGAAGGGGAACATCACACTTCGGGGACTGTTGTGGGGTGGGGGGAGGGGCGAGGGACAGCATTGGGAGATATACCTAATGCTAGATGACGAGTTGGTGGGTGCAGCGCACCAGCATGGCACATGTATACACATGTAGCTTACCTGCACGTTGCGCACACGTACCATAGAGCCTAAAGTATAATAATAATAATAATAATAATAATAATAATAATAATGATAAAAAGAAAAAAAATTAAAAAAAAAGACAGGGATAAATTCCTCGACACATACAGTGTCCCATCACTAAACCAGGAAGAAGTTGAATCTCTGAATAGACTAATAACAGGAGCTGAAATTGTGGCAATAATCAATAGCTTACCAACCAAAAAGAGTCCAGGATCAGATGGGTTCACAGCCGAATTCTACCAGAGGTCCAAGGAGGAACTGGAACCATTACTTCAGAAACTATTCCAATCAATAGAAAAAGAGGGATTCCTTCCTAACTCATTTTATGAGGCCAGCATCATGCTGCTACCAAAGCTGGGCAGAGACACAATCAAAAAAGAGAATTTTAGACCAATATCCTTGATGAATATTGATGCAAAAATCCTCAATAAATTACTGGCAAACCGAATCCAGCAGCACATCAGACAGCTTATCCACCATGATCAACTGGGCTTCATCCCTGGGATGCAAGTCTGGTTCAATATACGCAAATCAATAAATGTAATCCAGCATATAAACAGAACCAAAGTCAAAAACCACATGATTATCTCAATACGTGAAGAAAAGGCCTTTGACAAAATTCAACAACCCTTCATGCTAAAAACTCTCAATAAATTGGGTATTGATGGGTCGTATCTCAAAATAATAAGAGCTATTTATGACAAACCCACAGCCAATATCATACTGAATGGGCAAAAACTGGAAGCATTCACTTTGAAAACTGGCACAAGACAGGGATGCCCTCTCTCACCACTTGTATTCAACATAGTGTTGGAAGTTCTGGCCAGGGCAATTAGGCAAGAGAAGGAAATCAAGGGTATTCAATTAGGAAAAAAAGAAGTCAAATTGTCCCTGTTTGCAGATGACGTGATAGTATATCTAGAAAACCCCATTGTCTCAGCCCAAAATCTCCTTAAGCTGATAAGCAACTTCAGCAAAGTCTCAGGATACAAAATCAATGGACAAAAATCACAAGCATTCTTATACATCAATAACAGACAAACAGAGAGCCAAATCATGAGTGAACTCCCATTCACAATTGCTTCAAAGAGAATAAAATACCTAGGAATCCAACTTACAAGGGATGTGAAGGACCTCTTCAAGGAGAAAACTACAAACCACTGCTCAAGGAAATAAAAGAGGATACAAACAAATGGAAGAACATTCCATGCTCATGGGTAGGAAGAATCAATATCATGAAAATGGCCATCCTTCCCAAGGTAATTTACAGATTCAATGCCATCCCCATCAAGTTACCAATGACTTTCTTCACAGAATTGGAAAAACCTACTTTAAAGTTCATATGGAACCAAAAAAGAGCCCGCATCACCAAGTCAATCCTAAGCCAAAAGAACAAAGCTGGAGGCATCACGCTACCTGACTTCAAACTATACTACAAGGCTACAGTAACCAAAACAGCATGGTACTGGTACCAAACAGAGATATAGATCAATGGAACAGAACAGAGCCGTCAGAAATAATGCCACATATCTACAACAATCTGATCTTTGACAAACTTGACAAAAACAAGAAATGGAGAAAGGATTCCCTATTTAATAAATGGTGCTGGGAAAACTGGCTAGCCACATGTAGAAAGCTGAAACTGGATCCCTTCCTTACACCTTATACAAAAATCAACTCAAGATGGATTAAAGACTTAAACGTTAGACCTAAAACCATAAAAACCCTAGAAGAAAACCTAGGCAATACCATTCAGGACATAGGCATGGGCAAGGACTTCATGTCTAAAACACCAAAAGCAATGGCAACAAAAGCCAAAATTGACAAATGGGATCTAATTAAACTAAAGAGCTTCTGCACAGCAAAGGAAACTACCATCAGAGTGAACAGGCAACCTACACAATGGGAGAAAATTTTCGCAACCTACTCATCTGACAAAGGGCTAATATCCAGAATCTACAATGAACTCCAACAAATTTACAAGAAAACACCAAAGAACCCCATCAAAAAGTGGGCGAAGGACATGAACAGACACTCCTCCAAAGAAGACATTTATGCAGCCAAAAAACACATGAAAAAATGCTCACCATCACTGGCCATCAGAGAAATGCAAATCAAAACCACAATGAGATACCATCTCACACCAGTTAGAATGGCAATCATTAAAAAGTCAGGAAACAACAGGTGCTGGAGAGGATGTGGAGAAATAGGAACACTTTTACACTGTTGGTGGGACTGTAAACTAGTTCAACCCTTGTGGAAGTCACTGTGGCGATTCCTCAGGGATCTAGAACTAGAAATTCCATTTGACCCAGCCATCCCATTACTGGGTATATACCCAAAGGACTATAAATCATGCTGCTATAAAGACACATGCACACGTATGTTTATTGCGGCATTATACACAATAGCAAAGACTTGGAACCAACCCAAATGTCCAACAATGATAGACTGGATTAAGAAAATGTGGCACATATACACCATGGAATACTAGGCAGCCATAAAAAATGATGAGTTCATATCCTTTGTAGGGACATGGATGAAATTGGAAATCATCGTTCTCAGTAAACTATCGCAAGAACAAAAAACCAAACACCACATATTCTCACTCATAGGTGGGAATTGAACAATGAGAGCACGTGGATACAAGAAGGGGAACATCACACTTCGGGGACTGTTGTGGGGTGGGGGGAGGGGCGAGGGACAGCATTGGGAGATATACCTAATGCTAGATGACGAGTTGGTGGGTGCAGCGCACCAGCATGGCACATGTATACACATGTAGCTTACCTGCACGTTGCGCACATGTACCATAGAGCCTAAAGTATAATAATAATAATAATAATAATAATAATAATAATGATAAAAAGAAAAAAAATTAAAAAAAAAAGAAAGGGATAAATTCCTCGACACATACACTCTCCCATGACTAAACCAGGAAGAAGTTGAATCTCTGAATAGACTAATAACAGGAGCTGAAATTGTGGCAATAATCAATAGCTTACCAACCAAAAAGAGTCCAGGATCAGATGGGTTCACAGCCGAATTCTACCAGAGGTCCAAGGAGGAAGTGGAACCATTACTTCAGAAACTATTCCAATCAATAGAAAAAGAGGGATTCCTTCCTAACTCATTTTATGAGGCCAGCATCATGCTGATACCAAAGCTGGGCAGAGACACAATCAAAAAAGAGAATTTTAGACCAATATCCTTGATGAATATTGATGCAAAAATCCTCAATAAATTACTGGCAAACCGAATCCAGCAGCACATCAGACAGCTTATCCACCATGATCAACTGGGCTTCATCCCTGGGATGCAAGTCTGGTTCAATATACGCAAATCAATAAATGTAATCCAGCATATAAACAGAACCAAAGTCAAAAACCACATGATTATCTCAATACGTGAAGAAAAGGCCTTTGACAAAATTCAACAACCCTTCATGCTAAAAACTCTCAATAAATTGGGTATTGATGGGTCGTATCTCAAAATAATAAGAGCTATTTATGACAAACCCACAGCCAATATCATACTGAATGGGCAAAAACTGGAAGCATTCACTTTGAAAACTGGCACAAGACAGGGATGCCCTCTCTCACCACTTCTATTCAACATAGTGTTGGAAGTTCTGGCCAGGGCAATTAGGCAAGAGAAGGAAATCAAGGGTATTCAATTAGGAAAAAAAGAAGTCAAATTGTCCCTGTTTGCAGATGACGTGATAGTATATCTAGAAAACCCCATTGTCTCAGCCCAAAATCTCCTTAAGCTGATAAGCAACTTCAGCAAAGTCTCAGGATACAAAATCAATGGACAAAAATCACAAGCATTCTTATACATCAATAACAGACAAACAGAGAGCCAAATCATGAGTGAACTCCCATTCACAATTGCTTCAAAGAGAATAAAATACCTAGGAATCCAACTTCCAAGGGATGTGAAGGACCTCTTCAAGGAGAAAACTACAAACCACTGCTCAAGGAAATAAAAGAGGATACAAACAAATGGAAGAACATTCCATGCTCATGGGTAGGAAGAATCAATATCATGAAAATGGCCATCCTTCCCAAGGTAATTTACAGATTCAATGCCATCCCCATCAAGTTACCAATGACTTTCTTCACAGAATTGGAAAAACCTACTTTAAAGTTCATATGGAACCAAAAAAGAGCCCGCATCACCAAGTCAATCCTAAGCCAAAAGAACAAAGCTGGAGGCATCACGCTACCTGACTTCAAACTATACTACAAGGCTACAGTAACCAAAACAGCATGGTACTGGTACCAAACAGAGATCTAGATCAATGGAACAGAACAGAGCCGTCAGAAATAATGCCACATATCTACAAGAATCTGATCTTTGACAAACTTGACAAAAACAAGAAATGGAGAAAGGATTCCCTATTTAATAAATGGTGCTGGGAAAACTGGCTAGCCACATGTAGAAAGCTGAAACTGGATCCCTTCCTTACACCTTATACAAAAATCAACTCAAGATGGATTAAAGACTTAAACGTTAGACCTAAAACCATAAAAACCCTAGAAGAAAACCTAGGCAATACCATTCAGGACATAGGCATGGGCAAGGACTTCATGTCTAAAACACCAAAAGCAATGGCAACAAAAGCCAAAATTGACAAATGGGATCTAATTAAACTAAAGAGCTTCTGCACAGCAAAGGAAACTACCATCAGAGTGAACAGGCAACCTACACAATGGGAGAAAATTTTCGCAACCTACTCATCTGACAAAGGGCTAATATCCAGAATCTACAATGAACTCCAACAAATTTACAAGAAAACACCAAAGAACCCCATCAAAAAGTGGGCGAAGGACATGAACAGACACTCCTCCAAAGAAGACATTTATGCAGCCAAAAAACACATGAAAAAATGCTCACCATCACTGGCCATCAGAGAAATGCAAATCAAAACCACAATGAGATACCATCTCACACCAGTTAGAATGGCAATCATTAAAAAGTCAGGAAACAACAGGTGCTGGAGAGGATGTGGAGAAATAGGAACACTTTTACACTGTTGGTGGGACTGTAAACTAGTTCAACCCTTGTGGAAGTCACTGTGGCGATTCCTCAGGGATCTAGAACTAGAAATTCCATTTGACCCAGCCATCCCATTACTGGGTATATACCCAAAGGACTATAAATCATGCTGCTATAAAGACACATGCACACGTATGTTTATTGCGGCATTATACACAATAGCAAAGACTTGGAACCAACCCAAATGTCCAACAATGATAGACTGGATTAAGAAAATGTGGCACATATACACCATGGAATACTAGGCAGCCATAAAAAATGATGAGTTCATATCCTTTGTAGGGACATGGATGAAATTGGAAATCATCGTTCTCAGTAAGCTATCGCAAGAACAAAAAACCAAACACCACATATTCTCACTCATAGGTGGGAATTGAACGATGAGAACACGTGGATACAAGAAGGGGAACATCACACTTCGGGGACTGTTGTGGGGTGGGGGGAGGGTCGAGGGACAGCATTGGGAGATATACCTAATGCTAGATGACGAGTTGGTGGGTGCAGCGCACCAGCATGGCACATGTATACACATGTAGCTTACCTGCACGTTGCGCACATGTACCATAGAGCCTAAAGTATAATAATAATAATAATAATAATAATAATAATGATAAATAGAAAAAAAATAAAAAAAAAAAGACAGGGATAAATTCCTCGACACATACAGTGTCCCATCACTAAACCAGGAAGAAGTTGAATCTCTGAATAGACTAATAACAGGAGCTGAAATTGTGGCAATAATCAATAGCTTACCAACCAAAAAGAGTCCAGGATCAGATGGGTTCACAGCCGAATTCTACCAGAGGTCCAAGGAGGAACTGGAACCATTACTTCAGAAACTATTCCAATCAATAGAAAAAGAGGGAATCCTTCCTAACTCATTTTATGAGGCCAGCATCATGCTGCTACCAAAGCTGGGCAGAGACACAATCAAAAAAGAGAATTTTAGACCAATATCCTTGATGAATATTGATGCAAAAATCCTCAATAAATTACTGGCAAACCGAATCCAGCAGCACAACAGACAGCTTATCCACCATGATCAAGTGGGCTTCATCCCTGTGATGCAAGTCTGGTTCAATATACGCAAATCAATAAATGTAATCCAGCATATAAACAGAACCAAAGTCAAAAACCACATGATTATCTCAATACGTGAAGAAACGGCCTTTGACAAAATTCAACAACCCTTCATGCTAAAAACTCTCAATAAATTGGGTATTGATGGGTCGTATCTCAAAATAATAAGAGCTATTTATGACAAACCCACAGCCAATATCATACTGAATGGGCAAAAACTGGAAGCATTCACTTTGAAAACTGGCACAAGACAGGGATGCCCTCTCTCACCACTTGTATTCAACATAGTGTTGGAAGTTCTGGCCAGGGCAATTAGGCAAGAGAAGGAAATCAAGGGTATTCAATTAGGAAAAAAAGAAGTCAAATTGTCCCTGTTTGCAGATGACGTGATAGTATATCTAGAAAACCCCATTGTCTCAGCCCAAAATCTCCATAAGCTGATAAGCAACTTCAGCAAAGTCTCAGGATACAAAATCAATGGACAAAAATCACAAGCATTCTTATACATCGATAACAGACAAACAGAGAGCCAAATCATGAGTGAACTCCCATTCACAATTGCTTCAAAGAGAATAAAATACCTAGGAATCCAACTTCCAAGGGATGTGAAGGACCTCTTCAAGGAGAAAACTACAAACCACTGCTCAAGGAAATAAAAGAGGATACAAACAAATGGAAGAACATTCCACGCTCATGGGTAGGAAGAATCAATATCATGAAAATGGCCATCCTTCCCAAGGTAATTTACAGATTCAATGCCATCCCCATCAAGTTACCAATGACTTTCTTCACAGAATTGGAAAAACCTACTTTAAAGTTCATATGGAACCAAAAAAGAGCCCGCATCACCAAGTCAATCCTAAGCCAAAAGAACAAAGCTGGAGGCATCACGCTACCTGACTTCAAACTATACTACAAGGCTACAGTAACCAAAACAGCATGGTACTGGTACCAAACAGAGATATAGATCAATGGAACAGAACAGAGCCGTCAGAAATAATGCCACATATCTACAACAATCTGATCTTTGACAAACTTGACAAAAACAAGAAATGGAGAAAGGATTCCCTATTTAATAAATGGTGCTGGGAAAACTGGCTAGCCACATGTAGAAAGCTGAAACTGGATCCCTTCCTTACACCTTATACAAAAATCAACTCAAGATGGATTAAAGACTTAAACGTTAGACCTAAAACCATAAAAACCCTAGAAGAAAACCTAGGCAATACCATTCAGGACATAGGCATGGGCAAGGACTTCATGTCTAAAACACCAAAAGCAATGGCAACAAAAGCCAAAATTGACAAATGGGATCTAATTAAACTAAAGAGCTTCTGCACAGCAAAGGAAACTACCATCAGAGTGAACAGGCAACCTACACAATGGGAGAAAATTTTCGCAACCTACTCATCTGACAAAGGGCTAATATCCAGAATCTACAATGAACTCCAACAAATTTACAAGAAAACACCAAACAACCCCATCAAAAAGTGGGCGAAGGACATGAACAGACACTCCTCCAAAGAAGACATTTATGCAGCCAAAAAACACATGAAAAAATGCTCACCATCACTGGCCATCAGAGAAATGCAAATCAAAACCACAATGAGATACCATCTCACACCAGTTAGAATGGCAATCATTAAAAAGTCAGGAAACAACAGGTGCTGGAGAGGATGTGGAGAAATAGGAACACTTTTACACTGTTGGTGGGACTGTAAACTAGTTCAACCCTTGTGGAAGTCACTGTGGCGATTCCTCAGGGATCTAGAACTAGAAATTCCATTTGACCCAGCCATCCCATTACTGGGTATATACCCAAAGGACTATAAATCATGCTGCTATAAAGACACATGCACACGTATGTTTATTGCGGCATTATACACAATAGCAAAGACTTGGAACCAACCCAAATGTCCAACAATCATAGACTGGATTAAGAAAATGTGGCACATATACACCATGGAATACTAGGCAGCCATAAAAAATGATGAGTTCATATCCTTTGTAGGGACATGGATGAAATTGGAAATCATCGTTCTCAGTAAACTATCGCAAGAACAAAAAACCAAACACCACATATTCTCACTCATAGCTGGGAATTGAACAATGAGAACACGTGGATACAAGAAGGGGAACATCACACTTCGGGGACTGTTGTGGGGTGGGGGGAGGGGCGAGGGACAGCATTGGGAGATATACCTAATGCTAGATGACGAGTTGGTGGGTGCAGCGCACCAGCATGGCACATGTATACACATGTAGCTTACCTGCACGTTGCGCACATGTACCATAGAGCCTAAAGTATAATAATAATAATAATAATAATAATATTAATAATGATAAAAAGAAAAAAAATTAAAAAAAAAAGAAAGGGATAAATTCCTCGACACATACACTCTCCCATGACTAAACCAGGAAGAAGTTGAATCTCTGAATAGACTAATAACAGGAGCTGAAATTGTGGCAATAATCAATAGCTTACCAACCAAAAAGAGTCCAGGATCAGATGGGTTCACAGCCGAATTCTACCAGAGGTCCAAGGAGGAAGTGGAACCATTACTTCAGAAACTATTCCAATCAATAGAAAAAGAGGGATTCCTTCCTAACTCATTTTATGAGGCCAGCATCATGCTGATACCAAAGCTGGGCAGAGACACAATCAAAAAAGAGAATTTTAGACCAATATCCTTGATGAATATTGATGCAAAAATCCTCAATAAATTACTGGCAAACCGAATCCAGCAGCACATCAGACAGCTTATCCACCTTGATCAAGTGGGCTTCATCCCTGGGATGCAAGTCTGACACAATATACGCAAATCAATAAATGTAATCCAGCATATAAACAGAACCAAAGTCAAAAACCACATGATTATCTCAATACGTGAAGAAAAGGCCTTTGACAAAATTCAACAACCCTTCATGCTAAAAACTCTCAATAAATTGGGTACTGATGGGTCGTATCTCAAAATAATAAGAGCTATTTATGACAAACCCACAGCCAATATCATACTGAATGGGCAAAAACTGGAAGCATTCACTTTGAAAACTGGCACAAGACAGGGATGCCCTCTCTCACCACTTCTATTCAACATAGTGTTGGAAGTTCTGGCCAGGGCAATTAGGCAAGAGAAGGAAATCAAGGGTATTCAATTAGGAAAAAAAGAAGTCAAATTGTCCCTGTTTGCAGATGACGTGATAGTATATCTAGAAAACCCCATTGTCTCAGCCCAAAATCTCCTTAAGCTGATAAGCAACTTCAGCAAAGTCTCAGGATACAAAATCAATGGACAAAAATCACAAGCATTCTTACACATCAATAACAGACAAACAGAGAGCCAAATCATGAGTGAACTCCCATTCACAATTGCTTCAAAGAGAATAAAATACCTAGGAATCCAACTTCCAAGGGATGTGAAGGACTTCTTCAAGGAGAAAACTACAAACCACTGCTCAAGGAAATAAAAGAGGATACAAACAAATGGAAGAACATTCCATGCTCATGCGTAGGAAGAATCAATATCATGAAAATGGCCATCCTTCCCAAGGTAATTTACAGATTCAATGCCATCCCCATCAAGTTACCAATGACTTTCTTCACAGAATTGGAAAAACTACTTTAAAGTTCATATGGAACCAAAAAAGAGCCCGCATCACCAAGTCAATCCTAAGCCAAAAGAACAAAGCTGGAGGCATCACGCTACCAGACTTCAAACTATACTACAAGGCTACAGTAACCAAAACAGCATGGTACTGGTACCAAACAGAGATATAGATCAATGGAACAGAACAGAGCCGTCAGAAATAATGCCACATATCTACAACAATCTGATCTTTGACAAACTTGACAAAAACAAGAAATGGAGAAAGGATTCCCTATTTAATAAATGGTGCTGGGAAAACTGGCTAGCCACATGTAGAAAGCTGAAACTGGATCCCTTCCTTACACCCTATACAAAAATCAACTCAAGATGGATTAAAGACTTAAACGTTAGACCTAAAACCATAAAAACCCTAGAAGAAAACCTAGGCAATACCATTCAGGACATAGGCATGGGCAAGGACTTCATGTCTAAAACACCAAAAGCAATGGCAACAAAAGCCAAAATTGACAAATGGGATCTAATTAAACTAAAGAGCTTCTGCACAGCAAAGGAAACTACCATCAGAGTGAACAGGCAACCTACACAATGGGAGAAAGTTTTCGCAACCTACTCATCTGACAAAGGGCTAATATCCAGAATCTACAATGAACTCCAACAAATTTACAAGAAAACACCAAAGAACCCCATCAAAAAGTGGGCGAAGGACATGAACAGACACTCCTCCAAAGAAGACATTTATGCAGCCAAAAAACACATGAAAAAATGCTCACCATCACTGGCCATCAGAGAAATGCAAATCAAAACCACAATGAGATACCATCTCACACCAGTTAGAATGGCAATCATTAAAAAGTCAGGAAACAACAGGTGCTGGAGAGGATGTGGAGAAATAGGAACACTTTTACACTGTTGGTGGGACTGTAAACTAGTTCAACCCTTGTGGAAGTCACTGTGGCGATTCCTCAGGGATCTAGAACTAGAAATTCCATTTGACCCAGCCATCCCATTACTGGGTATATACCCAAAGGACTATAAATCATGCTGCTATAAAGACACATGCACACGTATGTTTATTGCGGCATTATACACAATAGCAAAGACTTGGAACCAACCCAAATGTCCAACAATGATAGACTGGATTAAGAAAATGTGGCACATATACACCATGGAATACTAGGCAGCCATAAAAAATGATGAGTTCATATCCTTTGTAGGGACATGGATGAAATTGGAAATCATCGTTCTCAGTAAACTATCGCAAGAACAAAAAACCAAACACCACATATTCTCACTCATAGGTGGGAATTGAACAATGAGAACACGTGGACACAAGAAGGGGAACATCACACTTCGGGGACTGTTGTGGGGTGGAGGGAGGGGCGAGGGACAGCATTGGGAGATATACCTAATGCTAGATGACGAGTTGGTGGGTGCAGCGCACCAGCATGGCACATGTATACACATGTAGCTTACCTGCACGTTGCGCACACGTACCATAGAGCCTAAAGTATAATAATAATAATAATAATAATAATAATAATAATAATGATAAAAAGAAAAAAAATTAAAAAAAAAGAAAGGGATAAATTCCTCGACACATACACTCTCCCATGACTAAACCAGGAAGAAGTTGAATCTCTGAATAGACTAATAACAGGAGCTGAAATTGTGGCAATAATCAATAGCTTACCAACCAAAAAGAGTCCAGGATCAGCTGGGTTCACAGCCGAATTCTACGAGAGGTCCAAGGAGGAACTGGAACCATTACTTCAGAAACTATTCCAATCAATAGAAAAAGAGGGATTCCTTCCTAACTCATTTTATGAGGCCAGCATCATGCTGATACCAAAGCTGGGCAGAGACACAATCAAAAAAGAGAATTTTAGACCAATATCCTTGATGAATATTGATGCAAAAATCCTCAATAAATTACTGGCAAACCGAATCCAGCAGCACATCAGACAGCTTATCCACCATGATCAACTGGGCTTCATCCCTGGGATGCAAGTCTGGTTCAATATACGCAAATCAATAAATGTAATCCAGCATATAAACAGAACCAAAGTCAAAAACCACATGATTATCTCAATACGTGAAGAAAAGGCCTTTGACAAAATTCAACAACCCTTCATGCTAAAAACTCTCAATAAATTGGGTATTGATGGGTCGTATCTCAAAATAATAAGAGCTATTTATGACAAACCCACAGCCAATATCATACTGAATGGGCAAAAACTGGAAGCATTCACTTTGAAAACTGGCACAAGACAGGGATGCCCTCTCTCACCACTTGTATTCAACATAGTGTTGGAAGTTCTGGCCAGGGCAATTAGGCAAGAGAAGGAAATCAAGGGTATTCAATTAGGAAAAAAAGAAGTCAAATTGTCCCTGTTTGCAGATGACGTGATAGTATATCTAGAAAACCCCATTGTCTCAGCCCAAAATCTCCTTAAACTGATAAGCAACTTCAGCAAAGTCTCAGGATACAAAATCAATGGACAAAAATCACAAGCATTCTTATACATCAATAACAGACAAATAGAGAGCCAAATCATGAGTGAACTCCCATTCACAATTGCTTCAAAGAGAATAAAATACCTAGGAATCCAACTTCCAAGGGATGTGAAGGACCTCTTCAAGGAGAAAACTACAAACCACTGCTCAAGGAAATAAAAGAGGATACAAACAAATGGAAGAACATTCCATGCTCATGGGTAGGAAGAATCAATATCATGAAAATGGCCATCCTTCCCAAGGTAATTTACAGATTCAATGCCATCCCCATCAAGTTACCAATGACTTTCTTCACAGAATTGGAAAAAACTACTTTAAAGTTCATATGGAACCAAAAAAGAGCCCGCATCACCAAGTCAATCCTAAGCCAAAAGAACAAAGCTGGAGGCATCACGCTACCTGACTTCAAACTATACTACAAGGCTACAGTAACCAAAACAGCATGGTACTGGTACCAAACAGAGATATAGATCAATGGAACAGAACAGAGCCGTCAGAAATAATGCCACATATCTACAACAATCTGATCTTTGACAAACTTGACAAAAACAAGAAATGGAGAAAGGATTCCCTATTTAATAAATGGTGCTGGGAAAACTGGCTAGCCACATGTAGAAAGCTGAAACTGGATCCCTTCCTTACACCTTATACAAAAATCAACTCAAGATGGATTAAAGACTTAAACGTTAGACCTAAAACCATAAAAACCCTAGAAGAAAACCTAGGCAATACCATTCAGGACATAGGCATGGGCAAGGACTTCATGTCTAAAACACCAAAAGCAATGGCCACAAAAGCCAAAATTGACAAATGGGATCTAATTAAACTAAAGAGCTTCTGCACAGCAAAGGAAACTACCATCAGAGTGAACAGGCAACCTACACAATGGGAGAAAATTTTCGCAACCTACTCATCTGACAAAGGGCTAATATCCAGAATCTACAATGAACTCCAACAAATTTACAAGAAAACACCAAACAACCCCATCAAAAAGTGGGCGAAGGACATGAACAGACACTCCTCCAAAGAAGACATTTATGCAGCCAAAAAACACATGAAAAAATGCTCACCATCACTGGCCATCAGAGAAATGCAAATCAAAACCACAATGAGATACCATCTCACCCCAGTTAGAATGGCAATCATTAAAAAGTCAGGAAACAACAGGTGCTGGAGAGGATGTGGAGAAATAGGAACACTTTTACACTGTTGGTGGGACTGTAAACTAGTTCAACCCTTGTGGAAGTCACTGTGGCGATTCCTCAGGGATCTAGAACTAGAAATTCCATTTGACCCAGCCATCCCATTACTGGGTATATACCCAAAGGACTATAAATCATGCTGCTATAAAGACACATGCACACGTATGTTTATTGCGGCATTATACACAATAGCAAAGACTTGGAACCAACCCAAATGTCCAACAATGATAGACTGGATTAAGAAAATGTGGCACATATACACCATGGAATACTAGGCAGCCATAAAAAATGATGAGTTCATATCCTTTGTAGGGACATGGATGAAATTGGAAATCATCGTTCTCAGTAAACTATCGCAAGAACAAAAAACCAAACACCACATCTTCTCACTCATAGGTGGGAATTGAACAATGAGAACACGTGGACACAAGAAGGGGAACATCACACTTCGGGGACTGTTGTGGGGTGGGGGGAGGGGCGAGGGACAGCATTGGGAGATATACCTAATGCTAGATGACGAGTTGGTGGGTGCAGCGCACCAGCATGGCACATGTATACACATGTAGCTTACCTGCACGTTGCGCACATGTACCATAGAGCCTAAAGTATAATAATAATAATAATAATAATAATAATGATAAAAAGAAAAAAAATTAAAAAAAAAAGAAAGGGATAAATTCCTCGACACATACACTCTCCCATGACTAAACCAGGAAGAAGTTGAATCTCTGAAAAGACTAATAACAGGAGCTGAAATTGTGGCAATAATCAATAGCTTACCAACCAAAAAGAGTCCAGGATCAGATGGGTTCACAGCCGAATTCTACCAGAGGTCCAAGGAGGAAGTGGAACCATTACTTCAGAAACTATTCCAATCAATAGAAAAAGAGGGATTCCTTCCTAACTCATTTTATGAGGCCAGCATCATGCTGATACCAAAGCTGGGCAGAGACACAATCAAAAAAGAGAATTTTAGACCAATATCCTTGATGAATATTGATGCAAAAATCCTCAATAAATTACTGGCAAACCGAATCCAGCAGCACATCAGACAGCTTATCCACCATGATCAACTGGGCTTCATCCCTGGGATGCAAGTCTGGTTCAATATACGCAAATCAATAAATGTAATCCAGCATATAAACAGAACCAAAGTCAAAAACCACATGATTATCTCAATACGTGAAGAAAAGGCCTTTGACAAAATTCAACAACCCTTCATGCTAAAAACTCTCAATAAATTGGGTATTGATGGGTCGTATCTCAAAATAATAAGAGCTATTTATGACAAACCCACAGCCAATATCATACTGAATGGGCAAAAACTGGAAGCATTCACTTTGAAAACTGGCACAAGACAGGGATGCCCTCTCTCACCACTTGTATTCAACATAGTGTTGGAAGTTCTGGCCAGGGCAATTAGGCAAGAGAAGGAAATCAAGGGTATTCAATTAGGAAAAAAAGAAGTCAAATTGTCCCTGTTTGCAGATGACGTGATAGTATATCTAGAAAACCCCATTGTCTCAGCCCAAAATCTCCTTAAGCTGATAAGCAACTTCAGCAAAGTCTCAGGATACAAAATCAATGGACAAAAATCACAAGCATTCTTATACATCAATAACAGACAAACAGAGAGCCAAATCATGAGTGAACTCCCATTCACAATTGCTTCAAAGAGAATAAAATACCTAGGAATCCAACTTCCAAGGGATGTGAAGGACCTCTTCAAGGAGAAAACTACAAACCACTGCTCAAGGAAATAAAAGAGGATACAAACAAATGGAAGAACATTCCATGCTCATGGGTAGGAAGAATCAATATCATGAAAATGGCCATCCTTCCCAAGGTAATTTACAGATTCAATGCCATCCCCATCAAGTTACCAATGACTTTCTTCACAGAATTGGAAAAAACTACTTTAAAGTTCATATGGAACCAAAAAAGAGCCCGCATCACCAAGTCAATCCTAAGCCAAAAGAACAAAGCTGGAGGCATCACGCTACCTGACTTCAAACTATACTACAAGGCTACAGTAACCAAAACAGCATGGTACTGGTACCAAACAGAGATATAGATCAATGGAACAGAACAGAGCCGTCAGAAATAATGCCACATATCTACAACAATCTGATCTTTGACAAACTTGACAAAAACAAGAAATGGAGAAAGGATTCCCTATTTAATAAATGGTGCTGGGAAAACTGGCTAGCCACATGTAGAAAGCTGAAACTGGATCCCTTCCTTACACCTTATACAAAAATCAACTCAAGATGGATTAAAGACTTAAACGTTAGACCTAAAACCATAAAAACCCTAGAAGAAAACCTAGGCAATACCATTCAGGACATAGGCATGGGCAAGGACTTCATGTCTAAAACACCAAAAGCAATGGCAACAAAAGCCAAAATTGACAAATGGGATCTAATTAAACTAAAGAGCTTCTGCACAGCAAAGGAAACTACCATCAGAGTGAACAGGCAACCTACACAATGGGAGAAAATTTTCGCAACCTACTCATCTGACAAAGGGCTAATATCCAGAATCTACAATGAACTCCAACAAATTTACAAGAAAACACCAAACAACCCCATCAAAAAGTGGGCGAAGGACATGAACAGACACTCCTCCAAAGAAGACATTTATGCAGCCAAAAAACACATGAAAAAATGCTCACCATCACTGGCCATCAGAGAAATGCAAATCAAAACCACAATGAGATACCATCTCACACCAGTTAGAATGGCAATCATTAAAAAGTCAGGAAACAACAGGTGCTGGAGAGGATGTGGAGAAATAGGAACACTTTTACACTGTTGGTGGGACTGTAAACTAGTTCAACCTTTGTGGAAGTCACTGTGGCGATTCCTCAGGGATCTAGAACTAGAAATTCCATTTGACCCAGCCATCCCATTACTGGGTATATACCCAAAAGACTATAAATCATGCTGCTATAAAGACACATGCACACGTATGTTTATTGCGGCATTATACACAATAGCAAAGACTTGGAACCAACCCAAATGTCCAACAATGATAGACTGGATTAAGAAAATGTGGCACATATACACCATGGAATACTAGGCAGCCATAAAAAATGATGAGTTCATATCCTTTGTAGGGACATGGATGAAATTGGAAATCATCGTTCTCAGTAAACTATCGCAAGAACAAAAAACCAAACACCACATCTTCTCACTCATAGGTGGGAATTGAACAATGAGAACACGTGGACACAAGAAGGGGAACATCACACTTCGGGGACTGTTGTGGGGTGGGGGGAGGGGCGAGGGACAGCATTGGGAGATATACCTAATGCTAGATGACGAGTTGGTGGGTGCAGCGCACCAGCATGGCACATGTATACACATGTAGCTTACCTGCACGTTGCGCACATGTACCATAGAGCCTAAAGTATAATAATAATAATAATAATAATAATAATCACAATGATAAAAAGAAAAAAAATTAAAAAAAAAGAAAGGGATAAATTCCTCGACACATACACTCTCCCATGACTAAACCAGGAAGAAGTTGAATCTCTGAATAGACTAATAACAGGAGCTGAAATTGTGGCAATAATCAATAGCTTACCAACCAAAAAGAGTCCAGGATCAGATGGGTTCACAGCCGAATTCTACCAGAGGTCCAAGGAGGAACTGGAACCATTACTTCAGAAACTATTCCAATCAATAGAAAAAGAGGGATTCCTTCCTAACTCATTTTATGAGGCCAGCATCATGCTGATACCAAAGCTGGGCAGAGACACAATCAAAAAAGAGAATTTTAGACCAATATCCTTGATGAATATTGATGCAAAAATCCTCAATAAATTACTGGCAAACCGAATCCAGCAGCACATCAGACAGCTTATCCACCATGATCAACTGGGCTTCATCCCTGAAATGCAAGTCTGGTTCAATATACGCAAATCAATAAATGTA
The DNA here is from genome assembly GCF_028885655.2 of Pongo abelii. Taxonomy (NCBI): domain Eukaryota; kingdom Metazoa; phylum Chordata; class Mammalia; order Primates; family Hominidae; genus Pongo; species Pongo abelii. The sequence goes on from NC_071997.2 coordinate 5,254,063, forward strand.
ATCCAGCATATAAACAGAACCAAAGTCAAAAACCACATGATTATCTCAATACGTGAAGAAAAGGCCTTTGACAAAATTCAACAACCCTTCATGCTAAAAACTCTCAATAAATTGGGTATTGATGGGTCGTATCTCAAAATAATAAGAGCTATTTATGACAAACCCACAGCCAATATCATACTGAATGGGCAAAAACTGGAAGCATTCACTTTGAAAACTGGCACAAGACAGGGATGCCCTCTCTCACCACTTGTATTCAACATAGTGTTGGAAGTTCTGGCCAGGGCAATTAGGCAAGAGAAGGAAATCAAGTGTATTCAATTAGGAAAAAAAGAAGTCAAATTGTCCCTGTTTGCAGATGACGTGATAGTATATCTAGAAAACCCCATTGTCTCAGCCCAAAATCTCCTTAAGCTGATAAGCAACTTCAGCAAAGTCTCAGGATACAAAATCAATGGACAAAAATCACAAGCATTCTTATACATCAATAACAGACAAACAGAGAGCCAAATCATGAGTGAACTCCCATTCACAATTGCTTCAAAGAGAATAAAATACCTAGGAATCCAACTTCCAAGGGATGTGAAGGACCTCTTCAAGGAGAAAACTACAAACCACTGCTCAAGGAAATAAAAGAGGATACAAACAAATGGAAGAACATTCCATGCTCATGGGTAGGAAGAATCAATATCATGAAAATGGCCATCCTTCCCAAGGTAATTTACAGATTCAATGCCATCCCCATCAAGTTACCAATGACTTTCTTCACAGAATTGGAAAAAACTACTTTAAAGTTCATATGGAACCAAAAAAGAGCCCGCATCACCAAGTCAATCCTAAGCCAAAAGAACAAAGCTGGAGGCATCACGCTACCTGACTTCAAACTATACAACAAGGCTACAGTAACCAAAACAGCATGGTACTGGTACAAACAGAGATATAGATCAATGGAACAGAACAGAGCCGTCAGAAATAATGCCACATATCTACAACAATCTGATCTTTGACAAACTTGACAAAAACAAGAAATGGAGAAAGGATTCCCTATTTAATAAATGGTGCTGGGAAAACTGGCTAGCCACATGTAGAAAGCTGAAACTGGATCCCTTCCTTACACCTTATACAAAAATCAACTCAAGATGGATTAAAGACTTAAACGTTAGACCTAAAACCATAAAAACCCTAGAAGAAAACCTAGGCAATACCATTCAGGACATAGGCATGGGCAAGGACTTCATGTCTAAAACACCAAAAGCAATGGCAACAAAAGCCAAAATTGACAAATGGGATCTAATTAAACTAAAGAGCTTCTGCACAGCAAAGGAAACTACCATCAGAGTGAACAGGCAACCTACACAATGGGAGAAAATTTTCGCAACCTACTCATCTGACAAAGGGCTAATATCCAGAATCTACAATGAACTCCAACAAATTTACAAGAAAACACCAAACAACCCCATCAAAAAGTGGGCGAAGGACATGAACAGACACTCCTCCAAAGAAGACATTTATGCAGCCAAAAAACACATGAAAAAATGCTCACCATCACTGGCCATCAGAGAAATGCAAATCAAAACCACAATGAGATACCATCTCACACCAGTTAGAATGGCAATCATTAAAAAGTCAGGAAACAACAGGTGCTGGAGAGGATGTGGAGAAATAGGAACACTTTTACACTGTTGGTGGGACTGTAAACTAGTTCAACCTTTGTGGAAGTCACTGTGGCGATTCCTCAGGGATCTAGAACTAGAAATTCCATTTGACCCAGCCATCCCATTACTGGGTATATACCCAAAGGACTATAAATCATGCTGCTATAAAGACACATACACACGTATGTTTATTGCGGCATTATACACAATAGCAAAGACTTGGAACCAACCCAAATGTCCAACAATGATAGACTGGATTAAGAAAATGTGGCACATATACACCATGGAATACTAGGCAGCCATAAAAAATGATGAGTTCATATCCTTTGTAGGGACATGGATGAAATTGGAAATCATCGTTCTCAGTAAACTATCGCAAGAACAAAAAACCAAACACCACATCTTCTCACTCATAGGTGGGAATTGAACAATGAGAACACGTGGACACAAGAAGGGGAACATCACACTTCGGGGACTGTTGTGGGGTGGGGGGAGGGGCGAGGGACAGCATTGGGAGATATACCTAATGCTAGATGACGAGTTGGTGGGTGCAGCGCACCAGCATGGCACATGTATACACATGTAGCTTACCTGCACGTTGCGCACATGTACCATAGAGCCTAAAGTATAATAATAATAATAATAATAATAATAATCACAATGATAAAAAGAAAAAAAATTAAAAAAAAAAGAAAGGGATAAATTCCTCGACACATACACTCTCCCATGACTAAACCAGGAAGAAGTTGAATCTCTGAATAGACTAATAACAGGAGCTGAAATTGTGGCAATAATCAATAGCTTACCAACCAAAAAGAGTCCAGGATCAGATGGGTTCACAGCCGAATTCTACCAGAGGTCCAAGGAGGAACTGGAACCATTACTTCAGAAACTATTCCAATCAATAGAAAAAGAGGGATTCCTTCCTAACTCATTTTATGAGGCCAGCATCATGCTGATACCAAAGCTGGGCAGAGACACAATCAAAAAAGAGAATTTTAGACCAATATCCTTGATGAATATTGATGCAAAAATCCTCAATAAATTACTGGCAAACCGAATCCAGCAGCACATCAGACAGCTTATCCACCATGATCAAGTGGGCTTCATCCCTGGGATGCAAGTCTGGTTCAATATACGCAAATCAATAAATGTAATCCAGCATATAAACAGAACCAAAGTCAAAAACCACATGATTATCTCAATACGTGAAGAAAAGGCCTTTGACAAAATTCAACAACCCTTCATGCTAAAAACTCTCAATAAATTGGGTATTGATGGGTCGTATCTCAAAATAATAAGAGCTATTTATGACAAACCCACAGCCAATATCATACTGAATGGGCAAAAACTGGAAGCATTCACTTTGAAAACTGGCACAAGACAGGGATGCCCTCTCTCACCACTTGTATTCAACATAGTGTTGGAAGTTCTGGCCAGGGCAATTAGGCAAGAGAAGGAAATCAAGGGTATTCAATTAGGAAAAAAAGAAGTCAAATTGTCCCTGTTTGCAGATGACGTGATAGTATATCTAGAAAACCCCATTGTCTCAGCCCAAAATCTCCTTAAACTGATAAGCAACTTCAGCAAAGTCTCAGGATACAAAATCAATGGACAAAAATCACAAGCATTCTTATACATCAATAACAGACAAACAGAGAGCCAAATCATGAGTGAACTCCCATTCACAATTGCTTCAAAGAGAATAAAATACCTAGGAATCCAACTTCCAAGGGATGTGAAGGACCTCTTCAAGGAGAAAACTACAAACCACTGCTCAAGGAAATAAAAGAGGATACAAACAAATGGAAGAACATTCCATGCTCATGGGTAGGAAGAATCAATATCATGAAAATGGCCATCCTTCCCAAGGTAATTTACAGATTCAATGCCATCCCCATCAAGTTACCAATGACTTTCTTCACAGAATTGGAAAAAACTACTTTAAAGTTCATATGGAACCAAAAAAGAGCCCGCATCACCAAGTCAATCCTAAGCCAAAAGAACAAAGCTGGAGGCATCACGCTACCTGACTTCAAACTATACTACAAGGCTACAGTAACCAAAACAGCATGGTACTGGTACCAAACAGAGATATAGATCAATGGAACAGAACAGAGCCGTCAGAAATAATGCCACATATCTACAACAATCTGATCTTTGACAAACTTGACAAAAACAAGAAATGGAGAAAGGATTCCCTATTTAATAAATGGTGCTGGGAAAACTGGCTAGCCACATGTAGAAAGCTGAAACTGGATCCCTTCCTTACACCTTATACAAAAATCAACTCAAGATGGATTAAAGACTTAAACGTTAGACCTAAAACCATAAAAACCCTAGAAGAAAACCTAGGCAATACCATTCAGGACATAGGCATGGGCAAGGACTTCATGTCTAAAACACCAAAAGCAATGGCAACAAAAGCCAAAATTGACAAATGGGATCTAATTAAACTAAAGAGCTTCTGCACAGCAAAGGAAACTACCATCAGAGTGAACAGGCAACCTACACAATGGGAGAAAATTTTCGCAACCTACTCATCTGACAAAGGGCTAATATCCAGAATCTACAATGAACTCCAACAAATTTACAAGAAAACACCAAACAACCCCATCAAAAAGTGGGCGAAGGACATGAACAGACACTCCTCCAAAGAAGACATTTATGCAGCCAAAAAACACATGAAAAAATGCTCACCATCACTGGCCATCAGAGAAATGCAAATCAAAACCACAATGAGATACCATCTCACACCAGTTAGAATGGCAATCATTAAAAAGTCAGGAAACAACAGGTGCTGGAGAGGATGTGGAGAAATAGGAACACTTTTACACTGTTGGTGGGACTGTAAACTAGTTCAACCTTTGTGGAAGTCACTGTGGCGATTCCTCAGGGATCTAGAACTAGAAATTCCATTTGACCCAGCCATCCCATTACTGGGTATATACCCAAAGGACTATAAATCATGCTGCTATAAAGACACATGCACACGTATGTTTATTGCGGCATTATACACAATAGCAAAGACTTGGAACCAACCCAAATGTCCAACAATGATAGACTGGATTAAGAAAATGTGGCACATATACACCATGGAATACTAGGCAGCCATAAAAAATGATGAGTTCATATCCTTTGTAGGGACATGGATGAAATTGGAAATCATCGTTCTCAGTAAACTATCGCAAGAACAAAAAACCAAACACCACATCTTCTCACTCATAGGTGGGAATTGAACAATGAGAACACGTGGACACAAGAAGGGGAACATCACACTTCGGGGACTGTTGTGGGGTGGGGGGAGGGGCGAGGGACAGCATTGGGAGATATACCTAATGCTAGATGACGAGTTGGTGGGTGCAGCGCACCAGCATGGCACATGTATACACATGTAGCTTACCTGCACGTTGCGCACATGTACCATAGAGCCTAAAGTATAATAATAATAATAATAATAATAATAATCACAATGATAAAAAGAAAAAAAATTAAAAAAAAAAGAAAGGGATAAATTCCTCGACACATACACTCTCCCATGACTAAACCAGGAAGAAGTTGAATCTCTGAATAGACTAATAACAGGAGCTGAAATTGTGGCAATAATCAATAGCTTACCAACCAAAAAGAGTCCAGGATCAGATGGGTTCACAGCCGAATTCTACCAGAGGTCCAAGGAGGAACTGGAACCATTACTTCAGAAACTATTCCAATCAATAGAAAAAGAGGGATTCCTTCCTAACTCATTTTATGAGGCCAGCATCATGCTGATACCAAAGCTGGGCAGAGACACAATCAAAAAAGAGAATTTTAGACCAATATCCTTGATGAATATTGATGCAAAAATCCTCAATAAATTACTGGCAAACCGAATCCAGCAGCACATCAGACAGCTTATCCACCATGATCAACTGGGCTTCATCCCTGGGATGCAAGTCTGGTTCAATATACGCAAATCAATAAATGTAATCCAGCATATAAACAGAACCAAAGTCAAAAACCACATGATTATCTCAATACGTGAAGAAAAGGCCTTTGACAAAATTCAACAACCCTTCATGCTAAAAACTCTCAATAAATTGGGTATTGATGGGTCGTATCTCAAAATAATAAGAGCTATTTATGACAAACCCACAGCCAATATCATACTGAATGGGCAAAAACTGGAAGCATTCACTTTGAAAACTGGCACAAGACAGGGATGCCCTCTCTCACCACTTGTATTCAACATAGTGTTGGAAGTTCTGGCCAGGGCAATTAGGCAAGAGAAGGAAATCAAGGGTATTCAATTAGGAAAAAAAGAAGTCAAATTGTCCCTGTTTGCAGATGACGTGATAGTATATCTAGAAAACCCCATTGTCTCAGCCCAAAATCTCCTTAAGCTGATAAGCAACTTCAGCAAAGTCTCAGGATACAAAATCAATGGACAAAAATCACAAGCATTCTTATACATCAATAACAGACAAACAGAGAGCCAAATCATGAGTGAACTCCCATTCACAATTGCTTCAAAGAGAATAAAATACCTAGGAATCCAACTTCCAAGGGATGTGAAGGACCTCTTCAAGGAGAAAACTACAAACCACTGCTCAAGGAAATAAAAGAGGATACAAACAAATGGAAGAACATTCCATGCTCATGGGTAGGAAGAATCAATATCATGAAAATGGCCATCCTTCCCAAGGTAATTTACAGATTCAATGCCATCCCCATCAAGTTACCAATGACTTTCTTCACAGAATTGGAAAAAACTACTTTAAAGTTCATATGGAACCAAAAAAGAGCCCGCATCACCAAGTCAATCCTAAGCCAAAAGAACAAAGCTGGAGGCATCACGCTACCTGACTTCAAACTATACAACAAGGCTACAGTAACCAAAACAGCATGGTACTGGTACAAACAGAGATATAGATCAATGGAACAGAACAGAGCCGTCAGAAATAATGCCACATATCTACAACAATCTGATCTTTGACAAACTTGACAAAAACAAGAAATGGAGAAAGGATTCCCTATTTAATAAATGGTGCTGGGAAAACTGGCTAGCCACATGTAGAAAGCTGAAACTGGATCCCTTCCTTACACCTTATACAAAAATCAACTCAAGATGGATTAAAGACTTAAACGTTAGACCTAAAACCATAAAAACCCTAGAAGAAAACCTAGGCAATACCATTCAGGACATAGGCATGGGCAAGGACTTCATGTCTAAAACACCAAAAGCAATGGCAACAAAAGCCAAAATTGACAAATGGGATCTAATTAAACTAAAGAGCTTCTGCACAGCAAAGGAAACTACCATCAGAGTGAACAGGCAACCTACACAATGGGAGAAAATTTTCGCAACCTACTCATCTGACAAAGGGCTAATATCCAGAATCTACAATGAACTCCAACAAATTTACAAGAAAACACCAAACAACCCCATCAAAAAGTGGGCGAAGGACATGAACAGACACTCCTCCAAAGAAGACATTTATGCAGCCAAAAAACACATGAAAAAATGCTCACCATCACTGGCCATCAGAGAAATGCAAATCAAAACCACAATGAGATACCATCTCACACCAGTTAGAATGGCAATCATTAAAAAGTCAGGAAACAACAGGTGCTGGAGAGGATGTGGAGAAATAGGAACACTTTTACACTGTTGGTGGGACTGTAAACTAGTTCAACCTTTGTGGAAGTCACTGTGGCGATTCCTCAGGGATCTAGAACTAGAAATTCCATTTGACCCAGCCATCCCATTACTGGGTATATACCCAAAGGACTATAAATCATGCTGCTATAAAGACACATACACACGTATGTTTATTGCGGCATTATACACAATAGCAAAGACTTGGAACCAACCCAAATGTCCAACAATGATAGACTGGATTAAGAAAATGTGGCACATATACACCATGGAATACTAGGCAGCCATAAAAAATGATGAGTTCATATCCTTTGTAGGGACATGGATGAAATTGGAAATCATCGTTCTCAGTAAACTATCGCAAGAACAAAAAACCAAACACCACATCTTCTCACTCATAGGTGGGAATTGAACAATGAGAACACGTGGACACAAGAAGGGGAACATCACACTTCGGGGACTGTTGTGGGGTGGGGGGAGGGGCGAGGGACAGCATTGGGAGATATACCTAATGCTAGATGACGAGTTGGTGGGTGCAGCGCACCAGCATGGCACATGTATACACATGTAGCTTACCTGCACGTTGCGCACATGTACCATAGAGCCTAAAGTATAATAATAATAATAATAATAATAATAATCACAATGATAAAAAGAAAAAAAATTAAAAAAAAAAGAAAGGGATAAATTCCTCGACACATACACTCTCCCATGACTAAACCAGGAAGAAGTTGAATCTCTGAATAGACTAATAACAGGAGCTGAAATTGTGGCAATAATCAATAGCTTACCAACCAAAAAGAGTCCAGGATCAGATGGGTTCACAGCCGAATTCTACCAGAGGTCCAAGGAGGAACTGGAACCATTACTTCAGAAACTATTCCAATCAATAGAAAAAGAGGGATTCCTTCCTAACTCATTTTATGAGGCCAGCATCATGCTGATACCAAAGCTGGGCAGAGACACAATCAAAAAAGAGAATTTTAGACCAATATCCTTGATGAATATTGATGCAAAAATCCTCAATAAATTACTGGCAAACCGAATCCAGCAGCACATCAGACAGCTTATCCACCATGATCAACTGGGCTTCATCCCTGGGATGCAAGTCTGGTTCAATATACGCAAATCAATAAATGTAATCCAGCATATAAACAGAACCAAAGTCAAAAACCACATGATTATCTCAATACGTGAAGAAAAGGCCTTTGACAAAATTCAACAACCCTTCATGCTAAAAACTCTCAATAAATTGGGTATTGATGGGTCGTATCTCAAAATAATAAGAGCTATTTATGACAAACCCACAGCCAATATCATACTGAATGGGCAAAAACTGGAAGCATTCACTTTGAAAACTGGCACAAGACAGGGATGCCCTCTCTCACCACTTGTATTCAACATAGTGTTGGAAGTTCTGGCCAGGGCAATTAGGCAAGAGAAGGAAATCAAGGGTATTCAATTAGGAAAAAAAGAAGTCAAATTGTCCCTGTTTGCAGATGACGTGATAGTATATCTAGAAAACCCCATTGTCTCAGCCCAAAATCTCCTTAAACTGATAAGCAACTTCAGCAAAGTCTCAGGATACAAAATCAATGGACAAAAATCACAAGCATTCTTATACATCAATAACAGACAAACAGAGAGCCAAATCATGAGTGAACTCCCATTCACAATTGCTTCAAAGAGAATAAAATACCTAGGAATCCAACTTCCAAGGGATGTGAAGGACCTCTTCAAGGAGAAAACTACAAACCACTGCTCAAGGAAATAAAAGAGGATACAAACAAATGGAAGAACATTCCATGCTCATGGGTAGGAAGAATCAATATCATGAAAATGGCCATCCTTCCCAAGGTAATTTACAGATTCAATGCCATCCCCATCAAGTTACCAATGACTTTCTTCACAGAATTGGAAAAAACTACTTTAAAGTTCATATGGAACCAAAAAAGAGCCCGCATCACCAAGTCAATCCTAAGCCAAAAGAACAAAGCTGGAGGCATCACGCTACCTGACTTCAAACTATACTACAAGGCTACAGTAACCAAAACAGCATGGTACTGGTACCAAACAGAGATATAGATCAATGGAACAGAACAGAGCCGTCAGAAATAATGCCACATATCTACAACAATCTGATCTTTGACAAACTTGACAAAAACAAGAAATGGAGAAAGGATTCCCTATTTAATAAATGGTGCTGGGAAAACTGGCTAGCCACATGTAGAAAGCTGAAACTGGATCCCTTCCTTACACCTTATACAAAAATCAACTCAAGATGGATTAAAGACTTAAACGTTAGACCTAAAACCATAAAAACCCTAGAAGAAAACCTAGGCAATACCATTCAGGACATAGGCATGGGCAAGGACTTCATGTCTAAAACACCAAAAGCAATGGCAACAAAAGCCAAAATTGACAAATGGGATCTAATTAAACTAAAGAGCTTCTGCACAGCAAAGGAAACTACCATCAGAGTGAACAGGCAACCTACACAATGGGAGAAAATTTTCGCAACCTACTCATCTGACAAAGGGCTAATATCCAGAATCTACAATGAACTCCAACAAATTTACAAGAAAACACCAAACAACCCCATCAAAAAGTGGGCGAAGGACATGAACAGACACTCCTCCAAAGAAGACATTTATGCAGCCAAAAAACACATGAAAAAATGCTCACCATCACTGGCCATCAGAGAAATGCAAATCAAAACCACAATGAGATACCATCTCACACCAGTTAGAATGGCAATCATTAAAAAGTCAGGAAACAACAGGTGCTGGAGAGGATGTGGAGAAATAGGAACACTTTTACACTGTTGGTGGGACTGTAAACTAGTTCAACCTTTGTGGAAGTCACTGTGGCGATTCCTCAGGGATCTAGAACTAGAAATTCCATTTGACCCAGCCATCCCATTACTGGGTATATACCCAAAGGACTATAAATCATGCTGCTATAAAGACACATGCACACGTATGTTTATTGCGGCATTATACACAATAGCAAAGACTTGGAACCAACCCAAATGTCCAACAATGATAGACTGGATTAAGAAAATGTGGCACATATACACCATGGAATACTAGGCAGCCATAAAAAATGATGAGTTCATATCCTTTGTAGGGACATGGATGAAATTGGAAATCATCGTTCTCAGTAAACTATCGCAAGAACAAAAAACCAAACACCACATCTTCTCACTCATAGGTGGGAATTGAACAATGAGAACACGTGGACACAAGAAGGGGAACATCACACTTCGGGGACTGTTGTGGGGTGGGGGGAGGGGCGAGGGACAGCATTGGGAGATATACCTAATGCTAGATGACGAGTTGGTGGGTGCAGCGCACCAGCATGGCACATGTATACACATGTAGCTTACCTGCACGTTGCGCACATGTACCATAGAGCCTAAAGTATAATAATAATAATAATAATAATAATAATCACAATGATAAAAAGAAAAAAAATTAAAAAAAAAAGAAAGGGATAAATTCCTCGACACATACACTCTCCCATGACTAAACCAGGAAGAAGTTGAATCTCTGAATAGACTAATAACAGGAGCTGAAATTGTGGCAATAATCAATAGCTTACCAACCAAAAAGAGTCCAGGATCAGATGGGTTCACAGCCGAATTCTACCAGAGGTCCAAGGAGGAACTGGAACCATTACTTCAGAAACTATTCCAATCAATAGAAAAAGAGGGATTCCTTCCTAACTCATTTTATGAGGCCAGCATCATGCTGATACCAAAGCTGGGCAGAGACACAATCAAAAAAGAGAATTTTAGACCAATATCCTTGATGAATATTGATGCAAAAATCCTCAATAAATTACTGGCAAACCGAATCCAGCAGCACATCAGACAGCTTATCCACCATGATCAACTGGGCTTCATCCCTGGGATGCAAGTCTGGTTCAATATACGCAAATCAATAAATGTAATCCAGCATATAAACAGAACCAAAGTCAAAAACCACATGATTATCTCAATACGTGAAGAAAAGGCCTTTGACAAAATTCAACAACCCTTCATGCTAAAAACTCTCAATAAATTGGGTATTGATGGGTCGTATCTCAAAATAATAAGAGCTATTTATGACAAACCCACAGCCAATATCATACTGAATGGGCAAAAACTGGAAGCATTCACTTTGAAAACTGGCACAAGACAGGGATGCCCTCTCTCACCACTTGTATTCAACATAGTGTTGGAAGTTCTGGCCAGGGCAATTAGGCAAGAGAAGGAAATCAAGGGTATTCAATTAGGAAAAAAAGAAGTCAAATTGTCCCTGTTTGCAGATGACGTGATAGTATATCTAGAAAACCCCATTGTCTCAGCCCAAAATCTCCTTAAGCTGATAAGCAACTTCAGCAAAGTCTCAGGATACAAAATCAATGGACAAAAATCACAAGCATTCTTATACATCAATAACAGACAAACAGAGAGCCAAATCATGAGTGAACTCCCATTCACAATTGCTTCAAAGAGAATAAAATACCTAGGAATCCAACTTCCAAGGGATGTGAAGGACCTCTTCAAGGAGAAAACTACAAACCACTGCTCAAGGAAATAAAAGAGGATACAAACAAATGGAAGAACATTCCATGCTCATGGGTAGGAAGAATCAATATCATGAAAATGGCCATCCTTCCCAAGGTAATTTACAGATTCAATGCCATCCCCATCAAGTTACCAATGACTTTCTTCACAGAATTGGAAAAAACTACTTTAAAGTTCATATGGAACCAAAAAAGAGCCCGCATCACCAAGTCAATCCTAAGCCAAAAGAACAAAGCTGGAGGCATCACGCTACCTGACTTCAAACTATACTACAAGGCTACAGTAACCAAAACAGCATGGTACTGGTACAAACAGAGATATAGATCAATGGAACAGAACAGAGCCGTCAGAAATAATGCCACATATCTACAACAATCTGATCTTTGACAAACTTGACAAAAACAAGAAATGGAGAAAGGATTCCCTATTTAATAAATGGTGCTGGGAAAACTGGCTAGCCACATGTAGAAAGCTGAAACTGGATCCCTTCCTTACACCTTATACAAAAATCAACTCAAGATGGATTAAAGACTTAAACGTTAGACCTAAAACCATAAAAACCCTAGAAGAAAACCTAGGCAATACCATTCAGGACATAGGCATGGGCAAGGACTTCATGTCTAAAACACCAAAAGCAATGGCAACAAAAGCCAAAATTGACAAATGGGATCTAATTAAACTAAAGAGCTTCTGCACAGCAAAGGAAACTACCATCAGAGTGAACAGGCAACCTACACAATGGGAGAAAATTTTCGCAACCTACTCATCTGACAAAGGGCTAATATCCAGAATCTACAATGAACTCCAACAAATTTACAAGAAAACACCAAACAACCCCATCAAAAAGTGGGCGAAGGACATGAACAGACACTCCTCCAAAGAAGACATTTATGCAGCCAAAAAACACATGAAAAAATGCTCACCATCACTGGCCATCAGAGAAATGCAAATCAAAACCACAATGAGATACCATCTCACACCAGTTAGAATGGCAATCATTAAAAAGTCAGGAAACAACAGGTGCTGGAGAGGATGTGGAGAAATAGGAACACTTTTACACTGTTGGTGGGACTGTAAACTAGTTCAACCTTTGTGGAAGTCACTGTGGCGATTCCTCAGGGATCTAGAACTAGAAATTCCATTTGACCCAGCCATCCCATTACTGGGTATATACACAAAGGACTATAAATCATGCTGCTATAAAGACACATGCACACGTATGTTTATTGCGGCATTATACACAATAGCAAAGACTTGGAACCAACCCAAATGTCCAACAATGATAGACTGGATTAAGAAAATGTGGCACATATACACCATGGAATACTAGGCAGCCATAAAAAATGATGAGTTCATATCCTTTGTAGGGACATGGATGAAATTGGAAATCATCGTTCTCAGTAAACTATCGCAAGAACAAAAAACCAAACACCACATCTTCTCACTCATAGGTGGGAATTGAACAATGAGAACACGTGGACACAAGAAGGGGAACATCACACTTCGGGGACTGTTGTGGGGTGGGGGGAGGGGCGAGGGACAGCATTGGGAGATATACCTAATGCTAGATGACGAGTTGGTGGGTGCAGCGCACCAGCATGGCACATGTATACACATGTAGCTTACCTGCACGTTGCGCACATGTACCATAGAGCCTAAAGTATAATAATAATAATAATAATAATAATAATCATAATGATAAAAAGAAAAAAAATTAAAAAAAAAAGAAAGGGATAAATTCCTCGACACATACACTCTCCCATGACTAAACCAGGAAGAAGTTGAATCTCTGAATAGACTAATAACAGGAGCTGAAATTGTGGCAATAATCAATAGCTTACCAACCAAAAAGAGTCCAGGATCAGATGGGTTCACAGCCGAATTCTACCAGAGGTCCAAGGAGGAACTGGAACCATTACTTCAGAAACTATTCCAATCAATAGAAAAAGAGGGATTCCTTCCTAACTCATTTTATGAGGCCAGCATCATGCTGATACCAAAGCTGGGCAGAGACACAATCAAAAAAGAGAATTTTAGACCAATATCCTTGATGAATATTGATGCAAAAATCCTCAATAAATTACTGGCAAACCGAATCCAGCAGCACATCAGACAGCTTATCCACCATGATCAACTGGGCTTCATCCCTGGGATGCAAGTCTGGTTCAATATACGCAAATCAATAAATGTAATCCAGCATATAAACAGAACCAAAGTCAAAAACCACATGATTATCTCAATACGTGAAGAAAAGGCCTTTGACAAAATTCAACAACCCTTCATGCTAAAAACTCTCAATAAATTGGGTATTGATGGGTCGTATCTCAAAATAATAAGAGCTATTTATGACAAACCCACAGCCAATATCATACTGAATGGGCAAAAACTGGAAGCATTCACTTTGAAAACTGGCACAAGACAGGGATGCCCTCTCTCACCACTTGTATTCAACATAGTGTTGGAAGTTCTGGCCAGGGCAATTAGGCAAGAGAAGGAAATCAAGGGTATTCAATTAGGAAAAAAAGAAGTCAAATTGTCCCTGTTTGCAGATGACGTGATAGTATATCTAGAAAACCCCATTGTCTCAGCCCAAAATCTCCTTAAGCTGATAAGCAACTTCAGCAAAGTCTCAGGATACAAAATCAATGGACAAAAATCACAAGCATTCTTATACATCGATAACAGACAAACAGAGAGCCAAATCATGAGTGAACTCCCATTCACAATTGCTTCAAAGAGAATAAAATACCTAGGAATCCAACTTCCAAGGGATGTGAAGGACCTCTTCAAGGAGAAAACTACAAACCACTGCTCAAGGAAATAAAAGAGGATACAAACAAATGGAAGAACATTCCACGCTCATGGGTAGGAAGAATCAATATCATGAAAATGGCCATCCTTCCCAAGGTAATTTACAGATTCAATGCCATCCCCATCAAGTTACCAATGACTTTCTTCACAGAATTGGAAAAACCTACTTTAAAGTTCATATGGAACCAAAAAAGAGCCCGCGTCACCAAGTCAGTCCTAAGCCAAAAGAACAAAGCTGGAGGCATCACGCTACCTGACTTCAAACTATACTACAAGGCTACAGTAACCAAAACAGCATGGTACTGGTACCAAACAGAGATATAGATCAATGGAACAGAACAGAGCCGTCAGAAATAATGCCACATATCTACAACAATCTGATCTTTGACAAACTTGACAAAAACAAGAAATGGAGAAAGGATTCCCTATTTAATAAATGGTGCTGGGAAAACTGGCTAGCCACATGTAGAAAGCTGAAACTGGATCCCTTCCTTACACCTTATACAAAAATCAACTCAAGATGGATTAAAGACTTAAACGTTAGACCTAAAACCATAAAAACCCTAGAAGAAAACCTAGGCAATACCATTCAGGACATAGGCATGGGCAAGGACTTCATGTCTAAAACACCAAAAGCAATGGCAACAAAAGCCAAAATTGACAAATGGGATCTAATTAAACTAAAGAGCTTCTGCACAGCAAAGGAAACTACCATCAGAGTGAACAGGCAACCTACACAATGGGAGAAAATTTTCGCAACCTACTCATCTGACAAAGGGCTAATATCCAGAATCTACAATGAACTCCAACAAATTTACAAGAAAACACCAAACAACCCCATCAAAAAGTGGGCGAAGGACATGAACAGACACTCCTCCAAAGAAGACATTTATGCAGCCAAAAAACACATGAAAAAATGCTCACCATCACTGGCCATCAGAGAAATGCAAATCAAAACCACAATGAGATACCATCTCACACCAGTTAGAATGGCAATCATTAAAAAGTCAGGAAACAACAGGTGCTGGAGAGGATGTGGAGAAATAGGAACACTTTTACACTGTTGGTGGGACTGTAAACTAGTTCAACCTTTGTGGAAGTCACTGTGGCGATTCCTCAGGGATCTAGAACTAGAAATTCCATTTGACCCAGCCATCCCATTACTGGGTATATACCCAAAGGACTATAAATCATGCTGCTATAAAGACACATGCACACGTATGTTTATTGCGGCATTATACACAATAGCAAAGACTTGGAACCAACCCAAATGTCCAACAATGATAGGCTGGATTAAGAAAATGTGGCACATATACACCATGGAATACTAGGCAGCCATAAAAAATGATGAGTTCATATCCTTTGTAGGGACATGGATGAAATTGGAAATCATCGTTCTCAGTAAACTATCGCAAGAACAAAAAACCAAACACCACATCTTCTCACTCATAGGTGGGAATTGAACAATGAGAACACGTGGACACAAGAAGGGGAACATCACACTTCGGGGACTGTTGTGGGGTGGGGGGAGGGGCGAGGGACAGCATTGGGAGATATACCTAATGCTAGATGACGAGTTAGTGGGTGCAGCGCACCAGCATGGCACATGTATACACATGTAGCTTACCTGCACGTTGCGCACATGTACCATAGAGCCTAAAGTATAATAATAATAATAATAATAATAATAATAATGATAAATAGAAAAAAAATAAAAAAAAAAGAAAGGGATAAATTCCTCGACAAATACAGTGTCCCATGACTAAACCAGGAAGAAGTTGAATCTCTGAATAGACTAATAACAGGAGCTGAAATTGTGGCAATAATCAATAGCTTACCAACCAAAAAGAGTCCAGGATCAGATGGGTTCACAGCCGAATTCTACCAGAGGTCCAAGGAGGAACTGGAACCATTACTTCAGAAACTATTCCAATCAATAGAAAAAGAGGGAATCCTTCCTAACTCATTTTATGAGGCCAGCATCATGCTGCTACCAAAGCTGGGCAGAGACACAATCAATAAAGAGAATTTTAGACCAATATCCTTGATGAATATTGATGCAAAAATCCTCAATAAATTACTGGCAAACCGAATCCAGCAGCAAAACAGACAGCTTATCCACCATGATCAAGTGGGCTTCATCCCTGGGATGCAAGTCTGGTTCAATATACGCAAATCAATAAATGTAATCCAGCATATAAACAGAACCAAAGTCAAAAACCACATGATTATCTCAATACGTGAAGAAACGGCCTTTGACAAAATTCAACAACCCTTCATGCTAAAATCTCTCCATAAATTGGGTATTGATGGGTCGTATCTCAAAATAATAAGAGCTATTTATGACAAACCCACAGCCAATATCATACTGAATGGGCAAAAACTGGAAGCATTCACTTTGAAAACTGGCACAAGACAGGGATGCCCTCTCTCACCACTTGTATTCAACATAGTGTTGGAAGTTCTGGCCAGGGCAATTAGGCAAGAGAAGGAAATCAAGGGTATTCAATTAGGAAAAAAAGAAGTCAAATTGTCCCTGTTTGCAGATGACGTGATAGTATATCTAGAAAACCCCATTGTCTCAGCCCAAAATCTCCTTAAGCTGATAAGCAACTTCAGCAAAGTCTCAGGATACAAAATCAATGGACAAAAATCACAAGCATTCTTATACATCGATAACAGACAAACAGAGAGCCAAATCATGAGTGAACTCCCATTCACAATTGCTTCAAAGAGAATAAAATACCTAGGAATCCAACTTCCAAGGGATGTGAAGGACCTCTTCAAGGAGAAAACTACAAACCACTGCTCAAGGAAATAAAAGAGGATACAAACAAATGGAAGAACATTCCACGCTCATGGGTAGGAAGAATCAATATCATGAAAATGGCCATCCTTCCCAAGGTAATTTACAGATTCAATGCCATCCCCATCAAGTTACCAATGACTTTCTTCACAGAATTGGAAAAACCTACTTTAAAGTTCATATGGAACCAAAAAAGAGCCCGCATCACCAAGTCAGTCCTAAGCCAAAAGAACAAAGCTGGAGGCATCACGCTACCTGACTTCAAACTATACTACAAGGCTACAGTAACCAAAACAGCATGGTACTGGTACCAAACAGAGATATAGATCAATGGAACAGAACAGAGCCGTCAGAAATAATGCCACATATCTACAACAATCTGATCTTTGACAAACTTGACAAAAACAAGAAATGGAGAAAGGATTCCCTATTTAATAAATGGTGCTGGGAAAACTGGCTAGCCACATGTAGAAAGCTGAAACTGGATCCCTTCCTTACACCTTATACAAAAATCAACTCAAGATGGATTAAAGACTTAAACGTTAGACCTAAAACCATAAAAACCCTAGAAGAAAACCTAGGCAATACCATTCAGGACATAGGCATGGGCAAGGACTTCATGTCTAAAACACCAAAAGCAATGGCAACAAAAGCCAAAATTGACAAATGGGATCTAATTAAACTAAAGAGCTTCTGCACAGCAAAGGAAACTACCATCAGAGTGAACAGGCAACCTACACAATGGGAGAAAATTTTCGCAACCTACTCATCTGACAAAGGGCTAATATCCAGAATCTACAATGAACTCCAACAAATTTACAAGAAAACACCAAACAACCCCATCAAAAAGTGGGCGAAGGACATGAACAGACACTCCTCCAAAGAAGACATTTATGCAGCCAAAAAACACATGAAAAAATGCTCACCATCACTGGCCATCAGAGAAATGCAAATCAAAACCACAATGAGATACCATCTCACACCAGTTAGAATGGCAATCATTAAAAAGTCAGGAAACAACAGGTGCTGGAGAGGATGTGGAGAAATAGGAACACTTTTACACTGTTGGTGGGACTGTAAACTAGTTCAACCTTTGTGGAAGTCACTGTGGCGATTCCTCAGGGATCTAGAACTAGAAATTCCATTTGACCCAGCCATCCCATTACTGGGTATATACCCAAAAGACTATAAATCATGCTGCTATAAAGACACATGCACACGTATGTTTATTGCGGCATTATACACAATAGCAAAGACTTGGAACCAACCCAAATGTCCAACAATGATAGACTGGATTAAGAAAATGTGGCACATATACACCATGGAATACTAGGCAGCCATAAAAAATGATGAGTTCATATCCTTTGTAGGGACATGGATGAAATTGGAAATCATCGTTCTCAGTAAACTATCGCAAGAACAAAAAACCAAACACCACATCTTCTCACTCATAGGTGGGAATTGAACAATGAGAACACGTGGACACAAGAAGGGGAACATCACACTTCGGGGACTGTTGTGGGGTGGGGGGAGGGGCGAGGGACAGCATTGGGAGATATACCTAATGCTAGATGACGAGTTGGTGGGTGCAGCGCACCAGCATGGCACATGTATACACATGTAGCTTACCTGCACGTTGCACACATGTACCATAGAGCCTAAAGTATAATAATAATAATAATAATAATAATAATCATAATGATAAAAAGAAAAAAAATTAAAAAAAAAGAAAGGGATAAATTCCTCGACACATACACTCTCCCATGACTAAACCAGGAAGAAGTTGAATCTCTGAATAGACTAATAACAGGAGCTGAAATTGTGGCAATAATCAATAGCTTACCAACCAAAAAGAGTCCAGGATCAGATGGGTTCACAGCCGAATTCTACCAGAGGTCCAAGGAGGAACTGGAACCATTACTTCAGAAACTATTCCAATCAATAGAAAAAGAGGGATTCCTTCCTAACTCATTTTATGAGGCCAGCATCATGCTGATACCAAAGCTGGGCAGAGACACAATCAAAAAAGAGAATTTTAGACCAATATCCTTGATGAATATTGATGCAAAAATCCTCAATAAATTACTGGCAAACCGAATCCAGCAGCACATCAGACAGCTTATCCACCATGATCAACTGGGCTTCATCCCTGGGATGCAAGTCTGGTTCAATATACGCAAATCAATAAATGTAATCCAGCATATAAACAGAACCAAAGTCAAAAACCACATGATTATCTCAATACGTGAAGAAAAGGCCTTTGACAAAATTCAACAACCCTTCATGCTAAAAACTCTCAATAAATTGGGTATTGATGGGTCGTATCTCAAAATAATAAGAGCTATTTATGACAAACCCACAGCCAATATCATACTGAATGGGCAAAAACTGGAAGCATTCACTTTGGAAACTGGCACAAGACAGGGATGCCCTCTCTCACCACTTGTATTCAACATAGTGTTGGAAGTTCTGGCCAGGGCAATTAGGCAAGAGAAGGAAATCAAGGGTATTCAATTAGGAAAAAAAGAAGTCAAATTGTCCCTGTTTGCAGATGACGTGATAGTATATCTAGAAAACCCCATTGTCTCAGCCCAAAATCTCCTTAAGCTGATAAGCAACTTCAGCAAAGTCTCAGGATACAAAATCAATGGACAAAAATCACAAGCATTCTTATACATCGATAACAGACAAACAGAGAGCCAAATCATGAGTGAACTCCCATTCACAATTGCTTCAAAGAGAATAAAATACCTAGGAATCCAACTTCCAAGGGATGTGAAGGACCTCTTCAAGGAGAAAACTACAAACCACTGCTCAAGGAAATAAAAGAGGATACAAACAAATGGAAGAACATTCCACGCTCATGGGTAGGAAGAATCAATATCATGAAAATGGCCATCCTTCCCAAGGTAATTTACAGATTCAATGCCATCCCCATCAAGTTACCAATGACTTTCTTCACAGAATTGGAAAAACCTACTTTAAAGTTCATATGGAACCAAAAAAGAGCCCGCATCACCAAGTCAGTCCTAAGCCAAAAGAACAAAGCTGGAGGCATCACGCTACCTGACTTCAAACTATACTACAAGGCTACAGTAACCAAAACAGCATGGTACTGGTACCAAACAGAGATATAGATCAATGGAACAGAACAGAGCCGTCAGAAATAATGCCACATATCTACAACAATCTGATCTTTGACAAACTTGACAAAAACAAGAAATGGAGAAAGGATTCCCTATTTAATAAATGGTGCTGGGAAAACTGGCTAGCCACATGTAGAAAGCTGAAACTGGATCCCTTCCTTACACCTTATACAAAAATCAACTCAAGATGGATTAAAGACTTAAACGTTAGACCTAAAACCATAAAAACCCTAGAAGAAAACCTAGGCAATACCATTCAGGACATAGGCATGGGCAAGGACTTCATGTCTAAAACACCAAAAGCAATGGCAACAAAAGCCAAAATTGACAAATGGGATCTAATTAAACTAAAGAGCTTCTGCACAGCAAAGGAAACTACCATCAGAGTGAACAGGCAACCTACACAATGGGAGAAAATTTTCGCAACCTACTCATCTGACAAAGGGCTAATATCCAGAATCTACAATGAACTCCAACAAATTTACAAGAAAACACCAAACAACCCCATCAAAAAGTGGGCGAAGGACATGAACAGACACTCCTCCAAAGAAGACATTTATGCAGCCAAAAAACACATGAAAAAATGCTCACCATCACTGGCCATCAGAGAAATGCAAATCAAAACCACAATGAGATACCATCTCACACCAGTTAGAATGGCAATCATTAAAAAGTCAGGAAACAACAGGTGCTGGAGAGGATGTGGAGAAATAGGAACACTTTTACACTGTTGGTGGGACTGTAAACTAGTTCAACCTTTGTGGAAGTCACTGTGGCGATTCCTCAGGGATCTAGAACTAGAAATTCCATTTGACCCAGCCATCCCATTACTGGGTATATACACAAAGGACTATAAATCATGCTGCTATAAAGACACATGCACACGTATGTTTATTGCGGCATTATACACAATAGCAAAGACTTGGAACCAACCCAAATGTCCAACAATGATAGACTGGATTAAGAAAATGTGGCACATATACACCATGGAATACTAGGCAGCCATAAAAAATGATGAGTTCATATCCTTTGTAGGGACATGGATGAAATTGGAAATCATCGTTCTCAGTAAACTATCGCAAGAACAAAAAACCAAACACCACATCTTCTCACTCATAGGTGGGAATTGAACAATGAGAACACGTGGACACAAGAAGGGGAACATCACACTTCGGGGACTGTTGTGGGGTGGGGGGAGGGGCGAGGGACAGCATTGGGAGATATACCTAATGCTAGATGACGAGTTGGTGGGTGCAGCGCACCAGCATGGCACATGTATACACATGTAGCTTACCTGCACGTTGCGCACATGTACCATAGAGCCTAAAGTATAATAATAATAATAATAATAATAATAATCATAATGATAAAAAGAAAAAAAATTAAAAAAAAAAGAAAGGGATAAATTCCTCGACACATACACTCTCCCATGACTAAACCAGGAAGAAGTTGAATCTCTGAATAGACTAATAACAGGAGCTGAAATTGTGGCAATAATCAATAGCTTACCAACCAAAAAGAGTCCAGGATCAGATGGGTTCACAGCCGAATTCTACCAGAGGTCCAAGGAGGAACTGGAACCATTACTTCAGAAACTATTCCAATCAATAGAAAAAGAGGGATTCCTTCCTAACTCATTTTATGAGGCCAGCATCATGCTGATACCAAAGCTGGGCAGAGACACAATCAAAAAAGAGAATTTTAGACCAATATCCTTGATGAATATTGATGCAAAAATCCTCAATAAATTACTGGCAAACCGAATCCAGCAGCACATCAGACAGCTTATCCACCATGATCAACTGGGCTTCATCCCTGGGATGCAAGTCTGGTTCAATATACGCAAATCAATAAATGTAATCCAGCATATAAACAGAACCAAAGTCAAAAACCACATGATTATCTCAATACGTGAAGAAAAGGCCTTTGACAAAATTCAACAACCCTTCATGCTAAAAACTCTCAATAAATTGGGTATTGATGGGTCGTATCTCAAAATAATAAGAGCTATTTATGACAAACCCACAGCCAATATCATACTGAATGGGCAAAAACTGGAAGCATTCACTTTGAAAACTGGCACAAGACAGGGATGCCCTCTCTCACCACTTGTATTCAACATAGTGTTGGAAGTTCTGGCCAGGGCAATTAGGCAAGAGAAGGAAATCAAGGGTATTCAATTAGGAAAAAAAGAAGTCAAATTGTCCCTGTTTGCAGATGACGTGATAGTATATCTAGAAAACCCCATTGTCTCAGCCCAAAATCTCCTTAAGCTGATAAGCAACTTCAGCAAAGTCTCAGGATACAAAATCAATGGACAAAAATCACAAGCATTCTTATACATCGATAACAGACAAACAGAGAGCCAAATCATGAGTGAACTCCCATTCACAATTGCTTCAAAGAGAATAAAATACCTAGGAATCCAACTTCCAAGGGATGTGAAGGACCTCTTCAAGGAGAAAACTACAAACCACTGCTCAAGGAAATAAAAGAGGATACAAACAAATGGAAGAACATTCCACGCTCATGGGTAGGAAGAATCAATATCATGAAAATGGCCATCCTTCCCAAGGTAATTTACAGATTCAATGCCATCCCCATCAAGTTACCAATGACTTTCTTCACAGAATTGGAAAAACCTACTTTAAAGTTCATATGGAACCAAAAAAGAGCCCGCGTCACCAAGTCAGTCCTAAGCCAAAAGAACAAAGCTGGAGGCATCACGCTACCTGACTTCAAACTATACTACAAGGCTACAGTAACCAAAACAGCATGGTACTGGTACCAAACAGAGATATAGATCAATGGAACAGAACAGAGCCGTCAGAAATAATGCCACATATCTACAACAATCTGATCTTTGACAAACTTGACAAAAACAAGAAATGGAGAAAGGATTCCCTATTTAATAAATGGTGCTGGGAAAACTGGCTAGCCACATGTAGAAAGCTGAAACTGGATCCCTTCCTTACACCTTATACAAAAATCAACTCAAGATGGATTAAAGACTTAAACGTTAGACCTAAAACCATAAAAACCCTAGAAGAAAACCTAGGCAATACCATTCAGGACATAGGCATGGGCAAGGACTTCATGTCTAAAACACCAAAAGCAATGGCAACAAAAGCCAAAATTGACAAATGGGATCTAATTAAACTAAAGAGCTTCTGCACAGCAAAGGAAACTACCATCAGAGTGAACAGGCAACCTACACAATGGGAGAAAATTTTCGCAACCTACTCATCTGACAAAGGGCTAATATCCAGAATCTACAATGAACTCCAACAAATTTACAAGAAAACACCAAACAACCCCATCAAAAAGTGGGCGAAGGACATGAACAGACACTCCTCCAAAGAAGACATTTATGCAGCCAAAAAACACATGAAAAAATGCTCACCATCACTGGCCATCAGAGAAATGCAAATCAAAACCACAATGAGATACCATCTCACACCAGTTAGAATGGCAATCATTAAAAAGTCAGGAAACAACAGGTGCTGGAGAGGATGTGGAGAAATAGGAACACTTTTACACTGTTGGTGGGACTGTAAACTAGTTCAACCTTTGTGGAAGTCACTGTGGCGATTCCTCAGGGATCTAGAACTAGAAATTCCATTTGACCCAGCCATCCCATTACTGGGTATATACCCAAAAGACTATAAATCATGCTGCTATAAAGACACATGCACACGTATGTTTATTGCGGCATTATACACAATAGCAAAGACTTGGAACCAACCCAAATGTCCAACAATGATAGACTGGATTAAGAAAATGTGGCACATATACACCATGGAATACTAGGCAGCCATAAAAAATGATGAGTTCATATCCTTTGTAGGGACATGGATGAAATTGGAAATCATCGTTCTCAGTAAACTATCGCAAGAACAAAAAACCAAACACCACATCTTCTCACTCATAGGTGGGAATTGAACAATGAGAACACGTGGACACAAGAAGGGGAACATCACACTTCGGGGACTGTTGTGGGGTGGGGGGAGGGGCGAGGGACAGCATTGGGAGATATACCTATTGCTAGATGACGAGTTGGTGGGTGCAGCGCACCAGCATGGCACATGTATACACATGTAGCTTACCTGCACGTTGCGCACATGTACCATAGAGCCTAAAGTATAATAATAATAATAATAATAATAATAATCACAATGATAAAAAGAAAAAAAATTAAAAAAAAAAGAAAGGGATAAATTCCTCGACACATACACTCTCCCATGACTAAACCAGGAAGAAGTTGAATCTCTGAATAGACTAATAACAGGAGCTGAAATTGTGGCAATAATCAATAGCTTACCAACCAAAAAGAGTCCAGGATCAGATGGGTTCACAGCCGAATTCTACCAGAGGTCCAAGGAGGAACTGGAACCATTACTTCAGAAACTATTCCAATCAATAGAAAAAGAGGGATTCCTTCCTAACTCATTTTATGAGGCCAGCATCATGCTGATACCAAAGCTGGGCAGAGACACAATCAAAAAAGAGAATTTTAGACCAATATCCTTGATGAATATTGATGCAAAAATCCTCAATAAATTACTGGCAAACCGAATCCAGCAGCACATCAGACAGCTTATCCACCATGATCAACTGGGCTTCATCCCTGGGATGCAAGTCTGGTTCAATATACGCAAATCAATAAATGTAATCCAGCATATAAACAGAACCAAAGTCAAAAACCACATGATTATCTCAATACGTGAAGAAAAGGCCTTTGACAAAATTCAACAACCCTTCATGCTAAAAACTCTCAATAAATTGGGTATTGATGGGTCGTATCTCAAAATAATAAGAGCTATTTATGACAAACCCACAGCCAATATCATACTGAATGGGCAAAAACTGGAAGCATTCACTTTGAAAACTGGCACAAGACAGGGATGCCCTCTCTCACCACTTGTATTCAACATAGTGTTGGAAGTTCTGGCCAGGGCAATTAGGCAAGAGAAGGAAATCAAGGGTATTCAATTAGGAAAAAAAGAAGTCAAATTGTCCCTGTTTGCAGATGACGTGATAGTATATCTAGAAAACCCCATTGTCTCAGCCCAAAATCTCCTTAAACTGATAAGCAACTTCAGCAAAGTCTCAGGATACAAAATCAATGGACAAAAATCACAAGCATTCTTATACATCAATAACAGACAAACAGAGAGCCAAATCATGAGTGAACTCCCATTCACAATTGCTTCAAAGAGAATAAAATACCTAGGAATCCAACTTCCAAGGGATGTGAAGGACCTCTTCAAGGAGAAAACTACAAACCACTGCTCAAGGAAATAAAAGAGGATACAAACAAATGGAAGAACATTCCATGCTCATGGGTAGGAAGAATCAATATCATGAAAATGGCCATCCTTCCCAAGGTAATTTACAGATTCAATGCCATCCCCATCAAGTTACCAATGACTTTCTTCACAGAATTGGAAAAAACTACTTTAAAGTTCATATGGAACCAAAAAAGAGCCCGCATCACCAAGTCAATCCTAAGCCAAAAGAACAAAGCTGGAGGCATCACGCTACCTGACTTCAAACTATACTACAAGGCTACAGTAACCAAAACAGCATGGTACTGGTACCAAACAGAGATATAGATCAATGGAACAGAACAGAGCCGTCAGAAATAATGCCACATATCTACAACAATCTGATCTTTGACAAACTTGACAAAAACAAGAAATGGAGAAAGGATTCCCTATTTAATAAATGGTGCTGGGAAAACTGGCTAGCCACATGTAGAAAGCTGAAACTGGATCCCTTCCTTACACCTTATACAAAAATCAACTCAAGATGGATTAAAGACTTAAACGTTAGACCTAAAACCATAAAAACCCTAGAAGAAAACCTAGGCAATACCATTCAGGACATAGGCATGGGCAAGGACTTCATGTCTAAAACACCAAAAGCAATGGCAACAAAAGCCAAAATTGACAAATGGGATCTAATTAAACTAAAGAGCTTCTGCACAGCAAAGGAAACTACCATCAGAGTGAACAGGCAACCTACACAATGGGAGAAAATTTTCGCAACCTACTCATCTGACAAAGGGCTAATATCCAGAATCTACAATGAACTCCAACAAATTTACAAGAAAACACCAAACAACCCCATCAAAAAGTGGGCGAAGGACATGAACAGACACTCCTCCAAAGAAGACATTTATGCAGCCAAAAAACACATGAAAAAATGCTCACCATCACTGGCCATCAGAGAAATGCAAATCAAAACCACAATGAGATACCATCTCACACCAGTTAGAATGGCAATCATTAAAAAGTCAGGAAACAACAGGTGCTGGAGAGGATGTGGAGAAATAGGAACACTTTTACACTGTTGGTGGGACTGTAAACTAGTTCAACCTTTGTGGAAGTCACTGTGGCGATTCCTCAGGGATCTAGAACTAGAAATTCCATTTGACCCAGCCATCCCATTACTGGGTATATACCCAAAGGACTATAAATCATGCTGCTATAAAGACACATGCACACGTATGTTTATTGCGGCATTATACACAATAGCAAAGACTTGGAACCAACCCAAATGTCCAACAATGATAGGCTGGATTAAGAAAATGTGGCACATATACACCATGGAATACTAGGCAGCCATAAAAAATGATGAGTTCATATCCTTTGTAGGGACATGGATGAAATTGGAAATCATCGTTCTCAGTAAACTATCGCAAGAACAAAAAACCAAACACCACATCTTCTCACTCATAGGTGGGAATTGAACAATGAGAACACGTGGACACAAGAAGGGGAACATCACACTTCGGGGACTGTTGTGGGGTGGGGGGAGGGGCGAGGGACAGCATTGGGAGATATACCTAATGCTAGATGACGAGTTAGTGGGTGCAGCGCACCAGCATGGCACATGTATACACATGTAGCTTACCTGCACGTTGCGCACATGTACCATAGAGCCTAAAGTATAATAATAATAATAATAATAATAATAATAATGATAAATAGAAAAAAAATAAAAAAAAAAGAAAGGGATAAATTCCTCGACAAATACAGTGTCCCATGACTAAACCAGGAAGAAGTTGAATCTCTGAATAGACTAATAACAGGAGCTGAAATTGTGGCAATAATCAATAGCTTACCAACCAAAAAGAGTCCAGGATCAGATGGGTTCACAGCCGAATTCTACCAGAGGTCCAAGGAGGAACTGGAACCATTACTTCAGAAACTATTCCAATCAATAGAAAAAGAGGGAATCCTTCCTAACTCATTTTATGAGGCCAGCATCATGCTGCTACCAAAGCTGGGCAGAGACACAATCAATAAAGAGAATTTTAGACCAATATCCTTGATGAATATTGATGCAAAAATCCTCAATAAATTACTGGCAAACCGAATCCAGCAGCAAAACAGACAGCTTATCCACCATGATCAAGTGGGCTTCATCCCTG
Source organism: Pongo abelii (assembly GCF_028885655.2). NCBI lineage: Eukaryota > Metazoa > Chordata > Mammalia > Primates > Hominidae > Pongo > Pongo abelii. The sequence continues at coordinate 5,282,130 of NC_071997.2, forward strand.
GGATGCAAGTCTGGTTCAATATACGCAAATCAATAAATGTAATCCAGCATATAAACAGAACCAAAGTCAAAAACCACATGATTATCTCAATACGTGAAGAAACGGCCTTTGACAAAATTCAACAACCCTTCATGCTAAAATCTCTCCATAAATTGGGTATTGATGGGTCGTATCTCAAAATAATAAGAGCTATTTATGACAAACCCACAGCCAATATCATACTGAATGGGCAAAAACTGGAAGCATTCACTTTGAAAACTGGCACAAGACAGGGATGCCCTCTCTCACCACTTGTATTCAACATAGTGTTGGAAGTTCTGGCCAGGGCAATTAGGCAAGAGAAGGAAATCAAGGGTATTCAATTAGGAAAAAAAGAAGTCAAATTGTCCCTGTTTGCAGATGACGTGATAGTATATCTAGAAAACCCCATTGTCTCAGCCCAAAATCTCCTTAAGCTGATAAGCAACTTCAGCAAAGTCTCAGGATACAAAATCAATGGACAAAAATCACAAGCATTCTTATACATCGATAACAGACAAACAGAGAGCCAAATCATGAGTGAACTCCCATTCACAATTGCTTCAAAGAGAATAAAATACCTAGGAATCCAACTTCCAAGGGATGTGAAGGACCTCTTCAAGGAGAAAACTACAAACCACTGCTCAAGGAAATAAAAGAGGATACAAACAAATGGAAGAACATTCCACGCTCATGGGTAGGAAGAATCAATATCATGAAAATGGCCATCCTTCCCAAGGTAATTTACAGATTCAATGCCATCCCCATCAAGTTACCAATGACTTTCTTCACAGAATTGGAAAAACCTACTTTAAAGTTCATATGGAACCAAAAAAGAGCCCGCATCACCAAGTCAGTCCTAAGCCAAAAGAACAAAGCTGGAGGCATCACGCTACCTGACTTCAAACTATACTACAAGGCTACAGTAACCAAAACAGCATGGTACTGGTACCAAACAGAGATATAGATCAATGGAACAGAACAGAGCCGTCAGAAATAATGCCACATATCTACAACAATCTGATCTTTGACAAACTTGACAAAAACAAGAAATGGAGAAAGGATTCCCTATTTAATAAATGGTGCTGGGAAAACTGGCTAGCCACATGTAGAAAGCTGAAACTGGATCCCTTCCTTACACCTTATACAAAAATCAACTCAAGATGGATTAAAGACTTAAACGTTAGACCTAAAACCATAAAAACCCTAGAAGAAAACCTAGGCAATACCATTCAGGACATAGGCATGGGCAAGGACTTCATGTCTAAAACACCAAAAGCAATGGCAACAAAAGCCAAAATTGACAAATGGGATCTAATTAAACTAAAGAGCTTCTGCACAGCAAAGGAAACTACCATCAGAGTGAACAGGCAACCTACACAATGGGAGAAAATTTTCGCAACCTACTCATCTGACAAAGGGCTAATATCCAGAATCTACAATGAACTCCAACAAATTTACAAGAAAACACCAAACAACCCCATCAAAAAGTGGGCGAAGGACATGAACAGACACTCCTCCAAAGAAGACATTTATGCAGCCAAAAAACACATGAAAAAATGCTCACCATCACTGGCCATCAGAGAAATGCAAATCAAAACCACAATGAGATACCATCTCACACCAGTTAGAATGGCAATCATTAAAAAGTCAGGAAACAACAGGTGCTGGAGAGGATGTGGAGAAATAGGAACACTTTTACACTGTTGGTGGGACTGTAAACTAGTTCAACCTTTGTGGAAGTCACTGTGGCGATTCCTCAGGGATCTAGAACTAGAAATTCCATTTGACCCAGCCATCCCATTACTGGGTATATACCCAAAAGACTATAAATCATGCTGCTATAAAGACACATGCACACGTATGTTTATTGCGGCATTATACACAATAGCAAAGACTTGGAACCAACCCAAATGTCCAACAATGATAGACTGGATTAAGAAAATGTGGCACATATACACCATGGAATACTAGGCAGCCATAAAAAATGATGAGTTCATATCCTTTGTAGGGACATGGATGAAATTGGAAATCATCGTTCTCAGTAAACTATCGCAAGAACAAAAAACCAAACACCACATCTTCTCACTCATAGGTGGGAATTGAACAATGAGAACACGTGGACACAAGAAGGGGAACATCACACTTCGGGGACTGTTGTGGGGTGGGGGGAGGGGCGAGGGACAGCATTGGGAGATATACCTAATGCTAGATGACGAGTTGGTGGGTGCAGCGCACCAGCATGGCACATGTATACACATGTAGCTTACCTGCACGTTGCACACATGTACCATAGAGCCTAAAGTATAATAATAATAATAATAATAATAATAATCATAATGATAAAAAGAAAAAAAATTAAAAAAAAAGAAAGGGATAAATTCCTCGACACATACACTCTCCCATGACTAAACCAGGAAGAAGTTGAATCTCTGAATAGACTAATAACAGGAGCTGAAATTGTGGCAATAATCAATAGCTTACCAACCAAAAAGAGTCCAGGATCAGATGGGTTCACAGCCGAATTCTACCAGAGGTCCAAGGAGGAACTGGAACCATTACTTCAGAAACTATTCCAATCAATAGAAAAAGAGGGATTCCTTCCTAACTCATTTTATGAGGCCAGCATCATGCTGATACCAAAGCTGGGCAGAGACACAATCAAAAAAGAGAATTTTAGACCAATATCCTTGATGAATATTGATGCAAAAATCCTCAATAAATTACTGGCAAACCGAATCCAGCAGCACATCAGACAGCTTATCCACCATGATCAACTGGGCTTCATCCCTGGGATGCAAGTCTGGTTCAATATACGCAAATCAATAAATGTAATCCAGCATATAAACAGAACCAAAGTCAAAAACCACATGATTATCTCAATACGTGAAGAAAAGGCCTTTGACAAAATTCAACAACCCTTCATGCTAAAAACTCTCAATAAATTGGGTATTGATGGGTCGTATCTCAAAATAATAAGAGCTATTTATGACAAACCCACAGCCAATATCATACTGAATGGGCAAAAACTGGAAGCATTCACTTTGGAAACTGGCACAAGACAGGGATGCCCTCTCTCACCACTTGTATTCAACATAGTGTTGGAAGTTCTGGCCAGGGCAATTAGGCAAGAGAAGGAAATCAAGGGTATTCAATTAGGAAAAAAAGAAGTCAAATTGTCCCTGTTTGCAGATGACGTGATAGTATATCTAGAAAACCCCATTGTCTCAGCCCAAAATCTCCTTAAGCTGATAAGCAACTTCAGCAAAGTCTCAGGATACAAAATCAATGGACAAAAATCACAAGCATTCTTATACATCGATAACAGACAAACAGAGAGCCAAATCATGAGTGAACTCCCATTCACAATTGCTTCAAAGAGAATAAAATACCTAGGAATCCAACTTCCAAGGGATGTGAAGGACCTCTTCAAGGAGAAAACTACAAACCACTGCTCAAGGAAATAAAAGAGGATACAAACAAATGGAAGAACATTCCACGCTCATGGGTAGGAAGAATCAATATCATGAAAATGGCCATCCTTCCCAAGGTAATTTACAGATTCAATGCCATCCCCATCAAGTTACCAATGACTTTCTTCACAGAATTGGAAAAACCTACTTTAAAGTTCATATGGAACCAAAAAAGAGCCCGCATCACCAAGTCAGTCCTAAGCCAAAAGAACAAAGCTGGAGGCATCACGCTACCTGACTTCAAACTATACTACAAGGCTACAGTAACCAAAACAGCATGGTACTGGTACCAAACAGAGATATAGATCAATGGAACAGAACAGAGCCGTCAGAAATAATGCCACATATCTACAACAATCTGATCTTTGACAAACTTGACAAAAACAAGAAATGGAGAAAGGATTCCCTATTTAATAAATGGTGCTGGGAAAACTGGCTAGCCACATGTAGAAAGCTGAAACTGGATCCCTTCCTTACACCTTATACAAAAATCAACTCAAGATGGATTAAAGACTTAAACGTTAGACCTAAAACCATAAAAACCCTAGAAGAAAACCTAGGCAATACCATTCAGGACATAGGCATGGGCAAGGACTTCATGTCTAAAACACCAAAAGCAATGGCAACAAAAGCCAAAATTGACAAATGGGATCTAATTAAACTAAAGAGCTTCTGCACAGCAAAGGAAACTACCATCAGAGTGAACAGGCAACCTACACAATGGGAGAAAATTTTCGCAACCTACTCATCTGACAAAGGGCTAATATCCAGAATCTACAATGAACTCCAACAAATTTACAAGAAAACACCAAACAACCCCATCAAAAAGTGGGCGAAGGACATGAACAGACACTCCTCCAAAGAAGACATTTATGCAGCCAAAAAACACATGAAAAAATGCTCACCATCACTGGCCATCAGAGAAATGCAAATCAAAACCACAATGAGATACCATCTCACACCAGTTAGAATGGCAATCATTGAAAAGTCAGGAAACAACAGGTGCTGGAGAGGATGTGGAGAAATAGGAACACTTTTACACTGTTGGTGGGACTGTAAACTAGTTCAACCTTTGTGGAAGTCACTGTGGCGATTCCTCAGGGATCTAGAACTAGAAATTCCATTTGACCCAGCCATCCCATTACTGGGTATATACCCAAAAGACTATAAATCATGCTGCTATAAAGACACATGCACACGTATGTTTATTGCGGCATTATACACAATAGCAAAGACTTGGAACCAACCCAAATGTCCAACAATGATAGACTGGATTAAGAAAATGTGGCACATATACACCATGGAATACTAGGCAGCCATAAAAAATGATGAGTTCATATCCTTTGTAGGGACATGGATGAAATTGGAAATCATCGTTCTCAGTAAACTATCGCAAGAACAAAAAACCAAACACCACATCTTCTCACTCATAGGTGGGAATTGAACAATGAGAACACGTGGACACAAGAAGGGGAACATCACACTTCGGGGACTGTTGTGGGGTGGGGGGAGGGGCGAGGGACAGCATTGGGAGATATAGCTATTGCTAGATGACGAGTTGGTGGGTGCAGCGCACCAGCATGGCACATGTATACACATGTAGCTTACCTGCACGTTGCGCACATGTACCATAGAGCCTAAAGTATAATAATAATAATAATAATAATAATAATCACAATGATAAAAAGAAAAAAAATTAAAAAAAAAAGAAAGGGATAAATTCCTCGACACATACACTCTCCCATGACTAAACCAGGAAGAAGTTGAATCTCTGAATAGACTAATAACAGGAGCTGAAATTGTGGCAATAATCAATAGCTTACCAACCAAAAAGAGTCCAGGATCAGATGGGTTCACAGCCGAATTCTACCAGAGGTCCAAGGAGGAACTGGAACCATTACTTCAGAAACTATTCCAATCAATAGAAAAAGAGGGATTCCTTCCTAACTCATTTTATGAGGCCAGCATCATGCTGATACCAAAGCTGGGCAGAGACACAATCAAAAAAGAGAATTTTAGACCAATATCCTTGATGAATATTGATGCAAAAATCCTCAATAAATTACTGGCAAACCGAATCCAGCAGCACATCAGACAGCTTATCCACCATGATCAACTGGGCTTCATCCCTGGGATGCAAGTCTGGTTCAATATACGCAAATCAATAAATGTAATCCAGCATATAAACAGAACCAAAGTCAAAAACCACATGATTATCTCAATACGTGAAGAAAAGGCCTTTGACAAAATTCAACAACCCTTCATGCTAAAAACTCTCAATAAATTGGGTATTGATGGGTCGTATCTCAAAATAATAAGAGCTATTTATGACAAACCCACAGCCAATATCATACTGAATGGGCAAAAACTGGAAGCATTCACTTTGAAAACTGGCACAAGACAGGGATGCCCTCTCTCACCACTTGTATTCAACATAGTGTTGGAAGTTCTGGCCAGGGCAATTAGGCAAGAGAAGGAAATCAAGGGTATTCAATTAGGAAAAAAAGAAGTCAAATTGTCCCTGTTTGCAGATGACGTGATAGTATATCTAGAAAACCCCATTGTCTCAGCCCAAAATCTCCTTAAACTGATAAGCAACTTCAGCAAAGTCTCAGGATACAAAATCAATGGACAAAAATCACAAGCATTCTTATACATCAATAACAGACAAACAGAGAGCCAAATCATGAGTGAACTCCCATTCACAATTGCTTCAAAGAGAATAAAATACCTAGGAATCCAACTTCCAAGGGATGTGAAGGACCTCTTCAAGGAGAAAACTACAAACCACTGCTCAAGGAAATAAAAGAGGATACAAACAAATGGAAGAACATTCCATGCTCATGGGTAGGAAGAATCAATATCATGAAAATGGCCATCCTTCCCAAGGTAATTTACAGATTCAATGCCATCCCCATCAAGTTACCAATGACTTTCTTCACAGAATTGGAAAAAACTACTTTAAAGTTCATATGGAACCAAAAAAGAGCCCGCATCACCAAGTCAATCCTAAGCCAAAAGAACAAAGCTGGAGGCATCACGCTACCTGACTTCAAACTATACTACAAGGCTACAGTAACCAAAACAGCATGGTACTGGTACCAAACAGAGATATAGATCAATGGAACAGAACAGAGCCGTCAGAAATAATGCCACATATCTACAACAATCTGATCTTTGACAAACTTGACAAAAACAAGAAATGGAGAAAGGATTCCCTATTTAATAAATGGTGCTGGGAAAACTGGCTAGCCACATGTAGAAAGCTGAAACTGGATCCCTTCCTTACACCTTATACAAAAATCAACTCAAGATGGATTAAAGACTTAAACGTTAGACCTAAAACCATAAAAACCCTAGAAGAAAACCTAGGCAATACCATTCAGGACATAGGCATGGGCAAGGACTTCATGTCTAAAACACCAAAAGCAATGGCAACAAAAGCCAAAATTGACAAATGGGATCTAATTAAACTAAAGAGCTTCTGCACAGCAAAGGAAACTACCATCAGAGTGAACAGGCAACCTACACAATGGGAGAAAATTTTCGCAACCTACTCATCTGACAAAGGGCTAATATCCAGAATCTACAATGAACTCCAACAAATTTACAAGAAAACACCAAACAACCCCATCAAAAAGTGGGCGAAGGACATGAACAGACACTCCTCCAAAGAAGACATTTATGCAGCCAAAAAACACATGAAAAAATGCTCACCATCACTGGCCATCAGAGAAATGCAAATCAAAACCACAATGAGATACCATCTCACACCAGTTAGAATGGCAATCATTAAAAAGTCAGGAAACAACAGGTGCTGGAGAGGATGTGGAGAAATAGGAACACTTTTACACTGTTGGTGGGACTGTAAACTAGTTCAACCTTTGTGGAAGTCACTGTGGCGATTCCTCAGGGATCTAGAACTAGAAATTCCATTTGACCCAGCCATCCCATTACTGGGTATATACCCAAAGGACTATAAATCATGCTGCTATAAAGACACATGCACACGTATGTTTATTGCGGCATTATACACAATAGCAAAGACTTGGAACCAACCCAAATGTCCAACAATGATAGGCTGGATTAAGAAAATGTGGCACATATACACCATGGAATACTAGGCAGCCATAAAAAATGATGAGTTCATATCCTTTGTAGGGACATGGATGAAATTGGAAATCATCGTTCTCAGTAAACTATCGCAAGAACAAAAAACCAAACACCACATCTTCTCACTCATAGGTGGGAATTGAACAATGAGAACACGTGGACACAAGAAGGGGAACATCACACTTCGGGGACTGTTGTGGGGTGGGGGGAGGGGCGAGGGACAGCATTGGGAGATATACCTAATGCTAGATGACGAGTTGGTGGGTGCAGCGCACCAGCATGGCACATGTATACACATGTAGCTTACCTGCACGTTGCGCACATGTACCATAGAGCCTAAAGTATAATAATAATAATAATAATCACAATGATAAAAAGAAAAAAAATTAAAAAAAAAAGAAAGGGATAAATTCCTCGACACATACACTCTCCCATGACTAAACCAGGAAGAAGTTGAATCTCTGAATAGACTAATAACAGGAGCTGAAATTGTGGCAATAATCAATAGCTTACCAACCAAAAAGAGTCCAGGATCAGATGGGTTCACAGCCGAATTCTACCAGAGGTCCAAGGAGGAACTGGAACCATTACTTCAGAAACTATTCCAATCAATAGAAAAAGAGGGATTCCTTCCTAACTCATTTTATGAGGCCAGCATCATGCTGATACCAAAGCTGGGCAGAGACACAATCAAAAAAGAGAATTTTAGACCAATATCCTTGATGAATATTGATGCAAAAATCCTCAATAAATTACTGGCAAACCGAATCCAGCAGCACATCAGACAGCTTATCCACCATGATCAACTGGGCTTCATCCCTGGGATGCAAGTCTGGTTCAATATACGCAAATCAATAAATGTAATCCAGCATATAAACAGAACCAAAGTCAAAAACCACATGATTATCTCAATACGTGAAGAAAAGGCCTTTGACAAAATTCAACAACCCTTCATGCTAAAAACTCTCAATAAATTGGGTATTGATGGGTCGTATCTCAAAATAATAAGAGCTATTTATGACAAACCCACAGCCAATATCATACTGAATGGGCAAAAACTGGAAGCATTCACTTTGAAAACTGGCACAAGACAGGGATGCCCTCTCTCACCACTTGTATTCAACATAGTGTTGGAAGTTCTGGCCAGGGCAATTAGGCAAGAGAAGGAAATCAAGGGTATTCAATTAGGAAAAAAAGAAGTCAAATTGTCCCTGTTTGCAGATGACGTGATAGTATATCTAGAAAACCCCATTGTCTCAGCCCAAAATCTCCTTAAGCTGATAAGCAACTTCAGCAAAGTCTCAGGATACAAAATCAATGGACAAAAATCACAAGCATTCTTATACATCAATAACAGACAAACAGAGAGCCAAATCATGAGTGAACTCCCATTCACAATTGCTTCAAAGAGAATAAAATACCTAGGAATCCAACTTCCAAGGGATGTGAAGGACCTCTTCAAGGAGAAAACTACAAACCACTGCTCAAGGAAATAAAAGAGGATACAAACAAATGGAAGAACATTCCATGCTCATGGGTAGGAAGAATCAATATCATGAAAATGGCCATCCTTCCCAAGGTAATTTACAGATTCAATGCCATCCCCATCAAGTTACCAATGACTTTCTTCACAGAATTGGAAAAAACTACTTTAAAGTTCATATGGAACCAAAAAAGAGCCCGCATCACCAAGTCAATCCTAAGCCAAAAGAACAAAGCTGGAGGCATCACGCTACCTGACTTCAAACTATACTACAAGGCTACAGTAACCAAAACAGCATGGTACTGGTACAAACAGAGATATAGATCAATGGAACAGAACAGAGCCGTCAGAAATAATGCCACATATCTACAACAATCTGATCTTTGACAAACTTGACAAAAACAAGAAATGGAGAAAGGATTCCCTATTTAATAAATGGTGCTGGGAAAACTGGCTAGCCACATGTAGAAAGCTGAAACTGGATCCCTTCCTTACACCTTATACAAAAATCAACTCAAGATGGATTAAAGACTTAAACGTTAGACCTAAAACCATAAAAACCCTAGAAGAAAACCTAGGCAATACCATTCAGGACATAGGCATGGGCAAGGACTTCATGTCTAAAACACCAAAAGCAATGGCAACAAAAGCCAAAATTGACAAATGGGATCTAATTAAACTAAAGAGCTTCTGCACAGCAAAGGAAACTACCATCAGAGTGAACAGGCAACCTACACAATGGGAGAAAATTTTCGCAACCTACTCATCTGACAAAGGGCTAATATCCAGAATCTACAATGAACTCCAACAAATTTACAAGAAAACACCAAACAACCCCATCAAAAAGTGGGCGAAGGACATGAACAGACACTCCTCCAAAGAAGACATTTATGCAGCCAAAAAACACATGAAAAAATGCTCACCATCACTGGCCATCAGAGAAATGCAAATCAAAACCACAATGAGATACCATCTCACACCAGTTAGAATGGCAATCATTAAAAAGTCAGGAAACAACAGGTGCTGGAGAGGATGTGGAGAAATAGGAACACTTTTACACTGTTGGTGGGACTGTAAACTAGTTCAACCTTTGTGGAAGTCACTGTGGCGATTCCTCAGGGATCTAGAACTAGAAATTCCATTTGACCCAGCCATCCCATTACTGGGTATATACCCAAAGGACTATAAATCATGCTGCTATAAAGACACATGCACACGTATGTTTATTGCGGCATTATACACAATAGCAAAGACTTGGAACCAACCCAAATGTCCAACAATGATAGACTGGATTAAGAAAATGTGGCACATATACACCATGGAATACTAGGCAGCCATAAAAAATGATGAGTTCATATCCTTTGTAGGGACATGGATGAAATTGGAAATCATCGTTCTCAGTAAACTATCGCAAGAACAAAAAACCAAACACCACATCTTCTCACTCATAGGTGGGAATTGAACAATGAGAACACGTGGACACAAGAAGGGGAACATCACACTTCGGGGACTGTTGTGGGGTGGGGGGAGGGGCGAGGGACAGCATTGGGAGATATACCTAATGCTAGATGACGAGTTGGTGGGTGCAGCGCACCAGCATGGCACATGTATACACATGTAGCTTACCTGCACGTTGCGCACATGTACCATAGAGCCTAAAGTATAATAATAATAATAATAATAATAATAATCACAATGATAAAAAGAAAAAAAATTAAAAAAAAAAGAAAGGGATAAATTCCTCGACACATACACTCTCCCATGACTAAACCAGGAAGAAGTTGAATCTCTGAATAGACTAATAACAGGAGCTGAAATTGTGGCAATAATCAATAGCTTACCAACCAAAAAGAGTCCAGGATCAGATGGGTTCACAGCCGAATTCTACCAGAGGTCCAAGGAGGAACTGGAACCATTACTTCAGAAACTATTCCAATCAATAGAAAAAGAGGGATTCCTTCCTAACTCATTTTATGAGGCCAGCATCATGCTGATACCAAAGCTGGGCAGAGACACAATCAAAAAAGAGAATTTTAGACCAATATCCTTGATGAATATTGATGCAAAAATCCTCAATAAATTACTGGCAAACCGAATCCAGCAGCACATCAGACAGCTTATCCACCATGATCAACTGGGCTTCATCCCTGGGATGCAAGTCTGGTTCAATATACGCAAATCAATAAATGTAATCCAGCATATAAACAGAACCAAAGTCAAAAACCACATGATTATCTCAATACGTGAAGAAAAGGCCTTTGACAAAATTCAACAACCCTTCATGCTAAAAACTCTCAATAAATTGGGTATTGATGGGTCGTATCTCAAAATAATAAGAGCTATTTATGACAAACCCACAGCCAATATCATACTGAATGGGCAAAAACTGGAAGCATTCACTTTGAAAACTGGCACAAGACAGGGATGCCCTCTCTCACCACTTGTATTCAACATAGTGTTGGAAGTTCTGGCCAGGGCAATTAGGCAAGAGAAGGAAATCAAGGGTATTCAATTAGGAAAAAAAGAAGTCAAATTGTCCCTGTTTGCAGATGACGTGATAGTATATCTAGAAAACCCCATTGTCTCAGCCCAAAATCTCCTTAAGCTGATAAGCAACTTCAGCAAAGTCTCAGGATACAAAATCAATGGACAAAAATCACAAGCATTCTTATACATCCATAACAGACAAACAGAGAGCCAAATCATGAGTGAACTCACATTCACAATTGCTTCAAAGAGAATAAAATACCTAGGAATCCAACTTCCAAGGGATGTGAAGGACCTCTTCAAGGAGAAAACTACAAACCACTGCTCAAGGAAATAAAAGAGGATACAAACAAATGGAAGTACATTCCACGCTCATGGGTAGGAAGAATCAATATCATGAAAATGGCCATCCTTCCCAAGGTAATTTACAGATTCAATGCCATCCCCATCAAGTTACCAATGACTTTCTTCACAGAATTGGAAAAACCTACTTTAAAGTTCATATGGAACCAAAAAAGAGCCCGCATCACCAAGTCAATCCTAAGCCAAAAGAACAAAGCTGGAGGCATCACGCTACCTGACTTCAAACTATACTACAAGGCTGCAGTAACCAAAACAGCATGGTACCGGTACCAAACAGAGATCTAGATCAATGGAACAGAACAGAGCCGTCAGAAATAATGCCACATATCTACAACAATCTGATCTTTGACAAACTTGACAAAAACAAGAAATGGAGAAAGGATTCCCTATTTAATAAATGGTGCTGGGAAAACTGGCTAGCCACATGTAGAAAGCTGAAACTGGATCCCTTCCTTACACCTTATACAAAAATCAACTCAAGATGGATTAAAGACTTAAACGTTAGACCTAAAACCATAAAAACCCTAGAAGAAAACCTAGGCAATACCATTCAGGACATAGGCATGGGCAAGGACTTCATGTCTAAAACACCAAAAGCAATGGCAACAAAAGCCAAAATTGACAAATGGGATCTAATTAAACTAAAGAGCTTCTGCACAGCAAAGGAAACTACCATCAGAGTGAACAGGCAACCTACACAATGGGAGAAAATTTTCGCAACCTACTCATCTGACAAAGGGCTAATATCCAGAATCTACAATGAACTCCAACAAATTTACAAGAAAACACCAAACAACCCCATCAAAAAGTGGGCGAAGGACATGAACAGACACTCCTCCAAAGAAGACATTTATGCAGCCAAAAAACACATGAAAAAATGCTCACCATCACTGGCCATCAGAGAAATGCAAATCAAAACCACAATGAGATACCATCTCACACCAGTTAGAATGGCAATCATTAAAAAGTCAGGAAACAACAGGTGCTGGAGAGGATGTGGAGAAATAGGAACACTTTTACACTGTTGGTGGGACTGTAAACTAGTTCAACCTTTGTGGAAGTCACTGTGGCGATTCCTCAGGGATCTAGAACTAGAAATTCCATTTGACCCAGCCATCCCATTACTGGGTATATACCCAAAGGACTATAAATCATGCTGCTATAAAGACACATGCACACGTATGTTTATTGCGGCATTATACACAATAGCAAAGACTTGGAACCAACCCAAATGTCCAACAATGATAGACTGGATTAAGAAAATGTGGCACATATACACCATGGAATACTAGGCAGCCATAAAAAATGATGAGTTCATATCCTTTGTAGGGACATGGATGAAATTGGAAATCATCGTTCTCAGTAAACTATCGCAAGAACAAAAAACCAAACACCACATCTTCTCACTCATAGGTGGGAATTGAACAATGAGAACACGTGGACACAAGAAGGGGAACATCACACTTCGGGGACTGTTGTGGGGTGGGGGGAGGGGCGAGGGACAGCATTGGGAGATATACCTAATGCTAGATGACGAGTTGGTGGGTGCAGCGCACCAGCATGGCACATGTATACACATGTAGCTTACCTGCACGTTGCGCACATGTACCATAGAGCCTAAAGTATAATAATAATAATAATAATAATAATAATCATAATGATAAAAAGAAAAAAAATTAAAAAATAAGAAAGGGATAAATTCCTCGACACATACACTCTCCCATGACTAAACCAGGAAGAAGTTGAATCTCTGAATAGACTAATAACAGGAGCTGAAATTGTGGCAATAATCAATAGCTTACCAACCAAAAAGAGTCCAGGATCAGATGGGTTCACAGCCGAATTCTACCAGAGGTCCAAGGAGGAACTGGAACCATTACTTCAGAAACTATTCCAATCAATAGAAAAAGAGGGATTCCTTCCTAACTCATTTTATGAGGCCAGCATCATGCTGATACCAAAGCTGGGCAGAGACACAATCAAAAAAGAGAATTTTAGACCAATATCCTTGATGAATATTGATGCAAAAATCCTCAATAAATTACTGGCAAACCGAATCCAGCAGCACATCAGACAGCTTATCCACCATGATCAACTGGGCTTCATCCCTGGGATGCAAGTCTGGTTCAATATACGCAAATCAATAAATGTAATCCAGCATATAAACAGAACCAAAGTCAAAAACCACATGATTATCTCAATACGTGAAGAAAAGGCCTTTGACAAAATTCAACAACCCTTCATGCTAAAAACTCTCAATAAATTGGGTATTGATGGGTCGTATCTCAAAATAATAAGAGCTATTTATGACAAACCCACAGCCAATATCATACTGAATGGGCAAAAACTGGAAGCATTCACTTTGAAAACTGGCACAAGACAGGGATGCCCTCTCTCACCACTTGTATTCAACATAGTGTTGGAAGTTCTGGCCAGGGCAATTAGGCAAGAGAAGGAAATCAAGGGTATTCAATTAGGAAAAAAAGAAGTCAAATTGTCCCTGTTTGCAGATGACGTGATAGTATATCTAGAAAACCCCATTGTCTCAGCCCAAAATCTCCTTAAGCTGATAAGCAACTTCAGCAAAGTCTCAGGATACAAAATCAATGGACAAAAATCACAAGCATTCTTATACATCAATAACAGACAAACAGAGAGCCAAATCATGAGTGAACTCACATTCACAATTGCTTCAAAGAGAATAAAATACCTAGGAATCCAACTTCCAAGGGATGTGAAGGACCTCTTCAAGGAGAAAACTACAAACCACTGCTCAAGGAAATAAAAGAGGATACAAACAAATGGAAGAACATTCCATGCTCATGGGTAGGAAGAATCAATATCATGAAAATGGCCATCCTTCCCAAGGTAATTTACAGATTCAATGCCATCCCCATCAAGTTACCAATGACTTTCTTCACAGAATTGGAAAAAACTACTTTAAAGTTCATATGGAACCAAAAAAGAGCCCGCATCACCAAGTCAATCCTAAGCCAAAAGAACAAAGCTGGAGGCATCACGCTACCTGACTTCAAACTATACTACAAGGCTGCAGTAACCAAAACAGCATGGTACTGGTACCAAACAGAGATATAGATCAATGGAACAGAACAGAGCCGTCAGAAATAATGCCACATATCTACAACAATCTGATCTTTGACAAACTTGACAAAAACAAGAAATGGAGAAAGGATTCCCTATTTAATAAATGGTGCTGGGAAAACTGGCTAGCCACATGTAGAAAGCTGAAACTGGATCCCTTCCTTACACCTTATACAAAAATCAACTCAAGATGGATTAAAGACTTAAACGTTAGACCTAAAACCATAAAAACCCTAGAAGAAAACCTAGGCAATACCATTCAGGACATAGGCATGGGCAAGGACTTCATGTCTAAAACACCAAAAGCAATGGCAACAAAAGCCAAAATTGACAAATGGGATCTAATTAAACTAAAGAGCTTCTGCACAGCAAAGGAAACTACCATCAGAGTGAACAGGCAACCTACACAATGGGAGAAAATTTTCGCAACCTACTCATCTGACAAAGGGCTAATATCCAGAATCTACAATGAACTCCAACAAATTTACAAGAAAACACCAAACAACCCCATCAAAAAGTGGGCGAAGGACATGAACAGACACTCCTCCAAAGAAGACATTTATGCAGCCAAAAAACACATGAAAAAATGCTCACCATCACTGGCCATCAGAGAAATGCAAATCAAAACCACAATGAGATACCATCTCACACCAGTTAGAATGGCAATCATTAAAAAGTCAGGAAACAACAGGTGCTGGAGAGGATGTGGAGAAATAGGAACACTTTTACACTGTTGGTGGGACTGTAAACTAGTTCAACCTTTGTGGAAGTCACTGTGGCGATTCCTCAGGGATCTAGAACAAGAAATTCCATTTGACCCAGCCATCCCATTACTGGGTATATACCCAAAGGACTATGAATCATGCTGCTATAAAGACATATGCACACGTATGTTTATTGCGGCATTATACACAATAGCAGAGACTTGGAACCAACCCAAATGTCCAACAATGATAGACTGGATTAAGAAAATGTGGCACATATACACCATGGAATACTAGGCAGCCATAAAAAATGATGAGTTCATATCCTTTGTAGGGACATGGATGAAATTGGAAATCATCGTTCTCAGTAAACTATCGCAAGAACAAAAAACCAAACACCACATCTTCTCACTCATAGGTGGGAATTGAACAATGAGAACACGTGGACACAAGAAGGGGAACATCACACTTCGGGGACTGTTGTGGGGTGGGGGGAGGGGCGAGGGACAGCATTGGGAGATATACCTAATGCTAGATGACGAGTTGGTGGGTGCAGCGCACCAGCATGGCACATGTATACACATGTAGCTTACCTGCACGTTGCGCACATGTACCATAGAGCCTAAAGTATAATAATAATAATAATAATAATCATAATCATAATGATAAAAAGAAAAAAAATTAAAAAAAAAAGAAAGGGATAAATTCCTCGACACATACACTCTCCCATGACTAAACCAGGAAGAAGTTGAATCTCTGAATAGACTAATAACAGGAGCTGAAATTGTGGCAATAATCAATAGCTTACCAACCAAAAAGAGTCCAGGATCAGATGGGTTCACAGCCGAATTCTACCAGAGGTCCAAGGAGGAACTGGAACCATTACTTCAGAAACTATTCCAATCAATAGAAAAAGAGGGATTCCTTCCTAACTCATTTTATGAGGCCAGCATCATGCTGATACCAAAGCTGGGCAGAGACACAATCAAAAAAGAGAATTTTAGACCAATATCCTTGATGAATATTGATGCAAAAATCCTCAATAAATTATTGGCAAACCGAATCCAGCAGCACATCAGACAGCTTATCCACCATGATCAACTGGGCTTCATCCCTGGGATGCAAGTCTGGTTCAATATACGCAAATCAATAAATGTAATCCAGCATATAAACAGAACCAAAGTCAAAAACCACATGATTATCTCAATACGTGAAGAAAAGGCCTTTGACAAAATTCAACAACCCTTCATGCTAAAAACTCTCAATAAATTGGGTATTGATGGGTCGTATCTCAAAATAATAAGAGCTATTTATGACAAACCCACAGCCAATATCATACTGAATGGGCAAAAACTGGAAGCATTCACTTTGTAAACTGGCACAAGACAGGGATGCCCTCTCTCACCACTTGTATTCAACATAGTGTTGGAAGTTCTGGCCAGGGCAATTAGGCAAGAGAAGGAAATCAAGGGTATTCAATTAGGAAAAAAAGAAGTCAAATTGTCCCTGTTTGCAGATGACGTGATAGTATATCTAGAAAACCCCATTGTCTCAGCCCAAAATCTCCTTAAGCTGATAAGCAACTTCAGCAAAGTCTCAGGATACAAAATCAATGGACAAAAATCACAAGCATTCTTATACATCAATAACAGACAAACAGAGAGCCAAATCATGAGTGAACTCACATTCACAATTGCTTCAAAGAGAATAAAATACCTAGGAATCCAACTTCCAAGGGATGTGAAGGACCTCTTCAAGGAGAAAACTACAAACCACTGCTCAAGGAAATAAAAGAGGATACAAACAAATGGAAGAACATTCCATGCTCATGGGTAGGAAGAATCAATATCATGAAAATGGCCATCCTTCCCAAGGTAATTTACAGATTCAATGCCATCCCCATCAAGTTACCAATGACTTTCTTCACAGAATTGGAAAAAACTACTTTAAAGTTCATATGGAACCAAAAAAGAGCCCGCATCACCAAGTCAATCCTAAGCCAAAAGAACAAAGCTGGAGGCATCACGCTACCTGACTTCAAACTATACTACAAGGCTGCAGTAACCAAAACAGCATGGTACTGGTACCAAACAGAGATATAGATCAATGGAACAGAACAGAGCCGTCAGAAATAATGCCACATATCTACAACAATCTGATCTTTGACAAACTTGACAAAAACAAGAAATGGAGAAAGGATTCCCTATTTAATAAATGGTGCTGGGAAAACTGGCTAGCCACATGTAGAAAGCTGAAACTGGATCCCTTCCTTACACCTTATACAAAAATCAACTCAAGATGGATTAAAGACTTAAACGTTAGACCTAAAACCATAAAAACCCTAGAAGAAAACCTAGGCAATACCATTCAGGACATAGGCATGGGCAAGGACTTCATGTCTAAAACACCAAAAGCAATGGCAACAAAAGCCAAAATTGACAAATGGGATCTAATTAAACTAAAGAGCTTCTGCACAGCAAAGGAAACTACCATCAGAGTGAACAGGCAACCTACACAATGGGAGAAAATTTTCGCAACCTACTCATCTGACAAAGGGCTAACATCCAGAATCTACAATGAACTCCAACAAATTTACAAGAAAACACCAAACAACCCCATCAAAAAGTGGGCGAAGGACATGAACAGACACTCCTCCAAAGAAGACATTTATGCAGCCAAAAAACACATGAAAAAATGCTCACCATCACTGGCCATCAGAGAAATGCAAATCAAAACCACAATGAGATACCATCTCACACCAGTTAGAATGGCAATCATTAAAAAGTCAGGAAACAACAGGTGCTGGAGAGGATGTGGAGAAATAGGAACACTTTTACACTGTTGGTGGGACTGTAAACTAGTTCAACCTTTGTGGAAGTCACTGTGGCGATTCCTCAGGGATCTAGAACTAGAAATTCCATTTGACCCAGCCATCCCATTACTGGGTATATACCCAAAGGACTATAAATCATGCTGCTATAAAGACACATGCACACGTATGTTTATTGCGGCATTATACACAATAGCAAAGACTTGGAACCAACCCAAATGTCCAACAATGATAGACTGGATTAAGAAAATGTGGCACATATACACCATGGAATACTAGGCAGCCATAAAAAATGATGAGTTCATATCCTTTGTAGGGACATGGATGAAATTGGAAATCATCGTTCTCAGTAAACTATCGCAAGAACAAAAAACCAAACACCACATCTTCTCACTCATAGGTGGGAATTGAACAATGAGAACACGTGGACACAAGAAGGGGAACATCACACTTCGGGGACTGTTGTGGGGTGGGGGGAGGGGCGAGGGACAGCATTGGGAGATATACCTAATGCTAGATGACGAGTTGGTGGGTGCAGCGCACCAGCATGGCACATGTATACACATGTAGCTTACCTGTACGTTGCGCACATGTACCATAGAGCCTAAAGTATAATAATAATAATAATAATAATAATAATAATAATAATAATAATCATAATGATAAAAAGAAAAAAAATTAAAAAAAAAAGAAAGGGATAAATTCCTCGACACATACACTCTCCCATGACTAAACCAGGAAGAAGTTGAATCTCTGAATAGACTAATAACAGGAGCTGAAATTGTGGCAATAATCAATAGCTTACCAACCAAAAAGAGTCCAGGATCAGATGGGTTCACAGCCGAATTCTACCAGAGGTCCAAGGAGGAAGTGGAACCATTACTTCAGAAACTATTCCAATCAATAGAAAAAGAGGGATTCCTTCCTAACTCATTTTATGAGGCCAGCATCATGCTGATACCAAAGCTGGGCAGAGACACAATCAAAAAAGAGAATTTTAGACCAATATCCTTGATGAATATTGATGCAAAAATCCTCAATAAATTACTGGCAAACCGAATGCAGCAGCACATCAGACAGCTTATCCACCATGATCAACTGGGCTTCATCCCTGGGATGCAAGTCTGGTTCAATATACGCAAATCAATAAATGTAATCCAGCATATAAACAGAACCAAAGACAAAAACCACATGATTATCTCAATACGTGAAGAAAAGGCCTTTGACAAAATTCAACAACCCTTCATGCTAAAAACTCTCAATAAATTGGGTATTGATGGGTCGTATCTCAAAATAATAAGAGCTATTTATGACAAACCCACAGCCAATATCATACTGAATGGGCAAAAACTGGAAGCATTCACTTTGAAAACTGGCACAAGACAGGGATGCCCTCTCTCACCACTTGTATTCAACATAGTGTTGGAAGTTCTGGCCAGGGCAATTAGGCAAGAGAAGGAAATCAAGGGTATTCAATTAGGAAAAAAAGAAGTCAAATTGTCCCTGTTTGCAGATGACGTGATAGTATATCTAGAAAACCCCATTGTCTCAGCCCAAAATCTCCTTAAGCTGATAAGCAACTTCAGCAAAGTCTCAGGATACAAAATCAATGGACAAAAATCACAAGCATTCTTATACATCAATAACAGACAAACAGAGAGCCAAATCATGAGTGAACTCCCATTCACAATTGCTTCAAAGAGAATAAAATACCTAGGAATCCAACTTCCAAGGGATGTGAAGGACCTCTTCAAGGAGAAAACTACAAACCACTGCTCAAGGAAATAAAAGAGGATACAAACAAATGGAAGAACATTCCATGCTCATGGGTAGGAAGAATCAATATCATGAAAATGGCCATCCTTCCCAAGGTAATTTACAGATTCAATGCCATCCCCATCAAGTTACCAATGACTTTCTTCACAGAATTGGAAAAACCTACTTTAAAGTTCATATGGAACCAAAAAAGAGCCCGCATCACCAAGTCAATCCTAAGCCAAAAGAACAAAGCTGGAGGCATCACGCTACCTGACTTCAAACTATACTACAAGGCTACAGTAACCAAAACAGCATGGTACTGGTACCAAACAGAGATATAGATCAATGGAACAGAACAGAGCCGTCAGAAATAATGCCACATATCTACAACAATCTGATCTTTGACAAACTTGACAAAAACAAGAAATGGAGAAAGGATTCCCTATTTAATAAATGGTGCTGGGAAAACTGGCTAGCCACATGTAGAAAGCTGAAACTGGATCCCTTCCTTACACCTTATACAAAAATCAACTCAAGATGGATTAAAGACTTAAACGTTAGACCTAAAACCATAAAAACCCTAGAAGAAAACCTAGGCAATACCATTCAGGACATAGGCATGGGCAAGGACTTCATGTCTAAAACACCAAAAGCAATGGCAACAAAAGCCAAAATTGACAAATGGGATCTAATTAAACTAAAGAGCTTCTGCACAGCAAAGGAAACTACCATCAGAGTGAACAGGCAACCTACACAATGGGAGAAAATTTTCGCAACCTACTCATCTGACAAAGGGCTAATATCCAGAATCTACAATGAACTCCAACAAATTTACAAGAAAACACCAAACAACCCCATCAAAAAGTGGGCGAAGGACATGAACAGACACTCCTCCAAAGAAGACATTTATGCAGCCAATAAACACATGAAAAAATGCTCACCATCACTGGCCATCAGAGAAATGCAAATCAAAACCACAATGAGATACCATCTCACACCAGTTAGAATGGCAATCATTAAAAAGTCAGGAAACAACAGGTGATGGAGAGGATGTGGAGAAATAGGAACACTTTTACACTGTTGGTGGGACTGTAAACTAGTTCAACCTTTGTGGAAGTCACTGTGGCGATTCCTCAGGGATCTAGAACTAGAAATTCCATTTGACCCAGCCATCCCATTACTGGGTATATACCCAAAGGACTATAAATCATGCTGCTATAAAGACACATGCACACGTATGTTTATTGCGGCATTATACACAATAGCAAAGACTTGGAACCAACCCAAATGTCAAACAATGATAGACTGGATTAAGAAAATGTGGCACATATACACCATGGAATACTAGGCAGCCATAAAAAATGATGAGTTCATATCCTTTGTAGGGACATGGATGAAATTGGAAATCATCGTTCTCAGTAAACTATCGCAAGAACAAAAAACCAAACACCACATCTTCTCACTCATAGGTGGGAATTGAGCAATGAGAACACGTGGACACAAGAAGGGGAACATCACACTTCGGGGACTGTTGTGGGGTGGTGGGAGGGGCGAGGGACAGCATTGGGAGATATACCTAATGCTAGATGACGAGTTGGTGGGTGCAGCGCACCAGCATGGCACATGTATACACATGTAGCTTACCTGCACGTTGCGCACATGTACCATAGAGCCTAACGTATAATAATAATAATAATAATAATAATAATAATAATGATAAAAAGAAAAAAAATTAAAAAAAAAAGAAAGGGATAAATTCCTCGACACATACACTCTCCCATGACTAAACCAGGAAGAAGTTGAATCTCTGAATAGACTAATAACAGGAGCTGAAGTTGTGGCAATAATCAATAGCTTACCAACCAAAAAGAGTCCAGGATCAGATGGGTTCACAGCCGAATTCTACCAGAGGTCCAAGGAGGAACTGGAACCATTACTTCAGAAACTATTCCAATCAATAGAAAAAGAGGGATTCCTTCCTAACTCATTTTATGAGGCCAGCATCATGCTGATACCAAAGCTGGGCAGAGACACAATCAAAAAAGAGAATTTTAGACCAATATCCTTGATGAATATTGATGCAAAAATCCTCAATAAATTACTGGCAAACCGAATCCAGCAGCACATCAGACAGCTTATCCACCATGATCAACTGGGCTTCATCCCTGGGATGCAAGTCTGGTTCAATATACACAAATCAATAAATGTAATCCAGCATATAAACAGAACCAAAGTCAAAAACCACATGATTATCTCAATACGTGAAGAAAAGGCCTTTGACAAAATTCAACAACCCTTCATGCTAAAAACTCTCAATAAATTGGGTATTGATGGGTCGTATCTCAAAATAATAAGAGCTATTTATGACAAACCCACAGCCAATATCATACTGAATGGGCAAAAACTGGAAGCATTCACTTTGAAAACTGGCACAAGACAGGGATGCCCTCTCTCACCACTTGTATTCAACATAGTGTTGGAAGTTCTGGCCAGGGCAATTAGGCAAGAGAAGGAAATCAAGGGTATTCAATTAGGAAAAAAAGAAGTCAAATTGTCCCTGTTTGCAGATGACGTGATAGTATATCTAGAAAACCCCATTGTCTCAGCCCAAAATCTCCTTAAGCTGATAAGCAACTTCAGCAAAGTCTCAGGATACAAAATCAATGGACAAAAATCACAAGCATTCTTATACATCAATAACAGACAAACAGAGAGCCAAATCATGAGTGAACTCCCATTCACAATTGCTTCAAAGAGAATAAAATACCTAGGAATCCAACTTCCAAGGGATGTGAAGGACCTCTTCAAGGAGAAAACTACAAACCACTGCTCAAGGAAATAAAAGAGGATACAAACAAATGGAAGAACATTCCATGCTCATGGGTAGGAAGAATCAATATCATGGAAATGGCCATCCTTCCCAAGGTAATTTACAGATTCAATGCCATCCCCATCAAGTTACCAATGACTTTCTTCACAGAATTGGAAAAAACTACTTTAAAGTTCATATGGAACCAAAAAAGAGCCCGCATCACCAAGTCAATCCTAAGCCAAAAGAACAAAGCTGGAGGCATCACGCTACCTGACTTCAAACTATACTACAAGGCTACAGTAACCAAAACAGCATGGTACTGGTACCAAACAGAGATATAGATCAATGGAACAGAACAGAGCCGTCAGAAATAATGCCACATATCTACAACAATCTGATCTTTGACAAACTTGACAAAAACAAGAAATGGAGAAAGGATTCCCTATTTAATAAATGGTGCTGGGAAAACTGGCTAGCCACATGTAGAAAGCTGAAACTGGATCCCTTCCTTACACCTTATACAAAAATCAACTCAAGATGGATTAAAGACTTAAACGTTAGACCTAAAACCATAAAAACCCTAGAAGAAAACCTAGGCAATACCATTCAGGACATAGGCATGGGCAAGGACTTCATGTCTAAAACACCAAAAGCAATGGCAACAAAAGCCAAAATTGACAAATGCGATCTAATTAAACTAAAGAGCTTCTGCACAGCAAAGGAAACTACCATCAGAGTGAACAGGCAACCTACACAATGGCAGAAAATTTTCGCAACCTACTCATCTGACAAAGGGCTAATATCCAGAATCTACAATGAACTCCAACAAATTTACAAGAAAACACCAAACAACCCCATCAAAAAGTGGGCGAAGAACATGAACAGACACTCCTCCAAAGAAGACATTTATGCAGCCAAAAAACACATGAAAAAATGCTCACCATCACTGGCCATCAGAGAAATGCAAATCAAAACCACAATGAGATACCATCTCACACCAGTTAGAATGGCAATCATTAAAAAGTCAGGAAACAACAGGTGCTGGAGAGGATGTGGAGAAATAGGAACACTTTTACACTGTTGGTGGGACTGTAAACTAGTTCAACCTTTGTGGAAGTCACTGTGGCGATTCCTCAGGGATCTAGAACTAGAAATTCCATTTGACCCAGCCATCCCATTACTGGGTATATACCCAAAGGACTATAAATCATGCTGCTATAAAGACACATGCACACGTATGTTTATTGCGGCATTATACACAATAGCAAAGACTTAGAACCAACCCAAATGTCCAACAATGATAGACTGGATTAAGAAAATGTGGCACATATACACCATGGAATACTAGGCAGCCATAAAAAATGATGAGTTCATATAATTTGTAGGGACATGGATGAAATTGGAAATCATCGTTCTCAGTAAACTATCGCAAGAACAAAAAACCAAACACCACATCTTCTCACTCATAGGTGGGAATTGAACAATGAGAACACGTGGACACAAGAAGGGGAACATCACACTTCGGGGACTGTTGTGGGGTGGGGGGAGGGCGAGGGACAGCATTGGGAGATATACCTAATTCTAGATGACGAGTTGGTGGGTGCAGCGCACCAGCATGGCACATGTATACACATGTAGCTTACCTGCACGTTGTGCACATGTACCATAGAGCCTAAAGTATAATAATAATAATAATAATAATAATAATAATAATAATGATAAAAAGAAAAAAAATTAAAAAAAAAAAGAAAGGGATAAATTCCTCGACACATACACTCTCCCATGACTAAACCAGGAAGAAGTTGAATCTCTGAATAGACTAATAACAGGAGCTGAAATTGTGGCAATAATCAATAGCTTACCAACCAAAAAGAGTCCAGGATCAGATGGGTTCACAGCCGAATTCTACCAGAGGTCCAAGGAGGAACTGGAACCATTACTTCAGAAACTATTCCAATCAATAGAAAAAGAGGGAATCCTTCCTAACTCATTTTATGAGGCCAGCATCATGCTGATACCAAAGCTGGGCAGAGACACAATCAAAAAAGAGAATTTTAGACCAATATCCTTGATGAATATTGATGCAAAAATCCTCAATGAATTACTGGCAAACCGAATCCAGCAGCACATCAGACAGCTTATCCACCATGATCAAGTGGGCTTCATCCCTGGGATGCAAGTCTGGTTCAATATACGCAAATCAATAAATGTAATCCAGCATATAAACAGAACCAAAGTCAAAAACCACATGATTATCTCAATACGTGAAGAAAAGGCCTTTGACAAAATTCAACAACCCTTCATGCTAAAATCTCTCAATAAATTGGGTATTGATGGGTCGTATCTCAAAATAATAAGAGCTATTTATGACAAACCCACAGCCAATATCATACTGAATGGGCAAAAACTGGAAGCATTCACTTTGAAAACTGGCACAAGACAGGGATGCCCTCTCTCACCACTTGTATTCAACATAGTGTTGGAAGTTCTGGCCAGGGCAATTAGGCAAGAGAAGGAAATCAAGGGTATTCAATTAGGAAAAAAGAAGTCAAATTGTCCCTGTTTGCAGATGACGTGATAGTATATATAGAAAACCCCATTGTCTCAGCCCAAAATCTCCTTAAGATGATAAGCAACTTCAGCAAAGTCCCAGGATACAAAATCAATGGACAAAAATCACAAGCACTCTTACACATCAATAACAGACAAACAGAGAGCCAAATCATGAGTGAACTCCCATTCACAATTGCTTCAAAGAGAATAAAATACCTAGGAATCCAACTTCCAAGGGATGTGAAGGACCTCTTCAAGGAGAAAACTACAAACCACTGCTCAAGGAAATAAAAGAGGATACAAACAAATGGAAGAACATTCCATGCTCATGGGTAGGAAGAATCAATATCATGAAAATGGCCATCCTTCCCAAGGTAATTTACAGATTCAATGCCATCCCCATCAAGTTACCAATGACTTTCTTCACAGAATTGGAAAAAACTACTTTAAAGTTCATATGGAACCAAAAAAGAGCCCGCATCAAAAAGTCAATCCTAAGCCAAAAGAACAAAGCTGGAGGCATCACGCTACCTGACTTCAAACTATACTACAAGGCTACAGTAACCAAAACAGCATGGTACTGGTACCAAACAGAGATATAGATCAATGGAACAGAACAGAGCCGTCAGAAATAATGCCACATATCTACAACAATCTGATCTTTGACAAACTTGACAAAAACAAGAAATGGAGAATGGATTCCCTATTTAATAAATGGTGCTGGGAAAACTGGCTAGCCACATGTAGAAAGCTGAAACTGGATCCCTTCCTTACACCTTATACAAAAATCAACTCAAGATGGATTAAAGACTTAAACGTTAGACCTAAAACCATAAAAACCCTAGAAGAAAACCTAGGCAATACCATTCAGGACATAGGCATGGGCAAGGACTTCATGTCTAAAACACCAAAAGCAATGGCAACAAAAGCCAAAATTGACAAATGGGATCTAATTAAACTAAAGAGCTTCTGCACAGCAAAGGAAACTACCATCAGAGTGAACAGGCAACCTACACAATGGGAGAAAATTTTCGCAACCTACTCATCTGACAAAGGGCTAATATCCAGAATCTACAATGAACTCCAACAAATTTACAAGAAAACACCAAACAACCCCATCAAAAAGTGGGCGAAGGACATGAACAGACACTCCTCCAAAGAAGACATTTATGCAGCCAAAAAACACATGAAAAAATGCTCACCATCACTGGCCATCAGAGAAATGCAAATCAAAACCACAATGAGATACCATCTCACACCAGTTAGAATGGCAATCATTAAAAAGTCAGGAAACAACAGGTGCTGGAGAGGTTGTGGAGAAATAGGAACACTTTTACACTGTTGGTGGGACTGTAAACTAGTTCAACCCTTGTGGAAGTCACTGTGGCGATTCCTCAGGGATCTAGAACTAGAAATTCCATTTGACCCAGCCATCCCATTACTGGGTATATACCCAAAGTACTATAAATCATGCTGCTATAAAGACACATGCACACGTATGTTTATTGCGGCATTATACACAATAGCAAAGACTTGGAACCAACCAAAATGTCCAACAATGATAGACTGGATTAAGAAAATGTGGCACATATACACCATGGAATACTAGGCAGCCATAAAAAATGATGAGTTCATATCCTTTGTAGGGACATGGATGAAATTGGAAATCATCGTTCTCAGTAAACTATCGCAAGAACAAAAAACCAAACACCACATCTTCTCACTCATAGGTGGGAATTGAACAATGAGAACACGTGGACACAAGAAGGGGAACATCACACTTCGGGGACTGTTGTGGGGTGGGGGGAGGGGCGAGGGACAGCATTGGGAGATATACCTAATGCTAGATGACGAGTTGGTGGGTGCAGCGCACCAGCATGGCACATGTATACACATGTAGCTTACCTGCACGTTGCACACATGTACCATAGAGCCTAAAGTATAATAATAATAATAATAATAATAATAATGATGAAAAGAAAAAAAATTAAAAAAAAAAGAAAGGGATAAATTCCTCGACACATACACTCTCCCATGACTAAACCAGGAAGAAGTTGAATCTCTGAATGGACTAATAACGGGAGCTGAAATTGTGGCAATAATCAATAGCTTACCAACCAAAAAGAGTCCAGGATCAGATGGGTTCACAGCCGAATTCTACCAGAGGTCCAAGGAGGAACTGGAACCATTACTTCAGAAACTATTCCAATCAATAGAAAAAGAGGGAATCCTTCCTAACTCATTTTATGAGGCCAGCATCATGCTGATACCAAAGCTGGGCAGAGACACAATCAAAAAAGAGAATTTTAGACCAATATCCTTGATGAATATTGATGCAAAAATCCTCAATGAATTACTGGCAAACCGAATCCAGCAGCACATCAGACAGCTTATCCACCATGATCAAGTGGGCTTCAACCCTGGGATGCAAGTCTGGTTCAATATACGCAAATCAATAAATGTAATCCAGCATATAAACAGAACCAAAGTCAAAAACCACATGATTATCTCAATACGTGAAGAAAAGGCCTTTGACAAAATTCAACAACCCTTCATGCTAAAATCTCTCAATAAATTGGGTATTGATGGGTCGTATCTCAAAATAATAAGAGCTATTTATGACAAACCCACAGCCAATATCATACTGAATGGGCAAAAACTGGAAGCATTCACTTTGAAAACTGGCACAAGTCAGGGGTGCCCTCTCTCAACACTTCTGTTCAACATAGTGTTGGAAGTTCTGGCCAGGGCAATTAGGCAAGAGAAGGAAATCAAGGGTATTCAATTAGGAAAAAAAGAAGTCAAATTGTCCCTGTTTGCAGATGACGTGATAGTATATCTAGAAAACCCCATTGTCTCAGCCCAAAATCTCCTTAAGATGATAAGCAACTTCAGCAAAGTCTCAGGATACAAAATCAATGGACAAAAATCACAAGCATTCTTATACATCAATAACAGACAAACAGAGAGCCAAATCATGAGTGAACTCCCATTCACAATTGCTTCAAAGAGAATAAAATACCTAGGAATCCAACTTCCAAGGGATGTGAAGGACCTCTTCAAGGAGAAAACAACAAACCACTGCTCAAGGAAATAAAAGAGGATACAAACAAATGGAAGAACATTCCATGCTCATGGGTAGGAAGAATCAATATCATGAAAATGGCCATCCTTCCCAAGGTAATTTACAGATTCAATGCCCTCCCCATCAAGTTACCAATGACTTTCTGCACAGAATTGGAAAAAACTACTTTAAAGTTCATATGGAACCAAAAAAGAGCCCGCATCAAAAAGTCAATCCTAAGCCAAAAGAACAAAGCTGGAGGCATCACGCTACCTGACTTCAAACTATACTACAAGGCTACAGTAACCAGAACAGCATGGTACTGGTACCAAAACAGAGATCTAGATCAATGGAACAGAACAGAGCTGTCAGAAATAATGCCACATATCTACAACTATCTGATCTTTGACAAACCTGACAAAAACAAGAAATGGAGAAAGGATTCCCTATTTAATAAATGGTGCTGGGAAAACTGGCTAGCCACATGTAGAAAGCTGAAACTGGATCCCTTCCTTGCACCTTATACAAAAATCAACTCAAGATGGATTAAAGACTTAAACGTTAGATCTAAAACCATAAAAACCCTAGAAGAAAACCTAGGCAATACCATTCAGGACATAGGCATGGGCAAGGACTTCATGTCTAAAACACCAAAAGCAATGGCAACAAAAGCCAAAATTGACAAATGGGATCTAATTAAACTAAAGAGCTTCTGCACAGCAAAGGAAACTACCATCAGAGTGAACAGGCAACCTACAAAATGGGAGAAAATTTTCGCAACCTACTCATCTGACAAAGGGCTAATATCCAGAATCTACAATGAACTCCAACAAATTTACAAGAAAACACCAAACAACCCCATCAAAAAGTGGGCGAAGGACATGAACAGACACTCCTCCATAGAAGACATTTATGCAGCCAAAAAACACATGAAAAAATGCTCACCATCACTGGCCATCAGAGAAATGCAAATCAAAACCACAATGAGATACCATCTCACACCAGTTAGAATGGCAATCATTAAAAAGTCAGGAAACAACAGGTGCTGGAGAGGTTGTGGAGAAATAGGAACACTTTTACACTGTTGGTGGGACTGTAAACTAGTTCAACCCTTGTGGAAGTCACTGTGGCGATTCCTCAGGGATCTAGAACTAGAAATTCCATTTGACCCAGCCATCCCATTACTGGGTATATACCCAAAGTACTATAAATCATGCTGCTATAAAGACACATGCACACGTATGTTTATTGCGGCATTATACACAATAGCAAAGACTTGGAACCAACCCAAATGTCCAACAATGATAGACTGGATTAAGAAAATGTGGCACATATACACCATGGAATACTAGGCAGCCATAAAAAATGATGAGTTCATATCTTTTTTAGGGACATGGATGAAATTGGAAATCATCGTTCTCAGTAAACTATCGCAAGAACAAAAAACCAAACACCACATCTTCTCACTCATAGGTGGGAATTGAACAATGAGAACACGTGGACACAAGAAGGGGAACATCACACTTCGGGGACTGTTGTGGGGTGGGGGGAGGGGCGAGGGACAGCATTGGGAGATATACCTAATGCTAGATGACGAGTTGGTGGGTGCAGCGCACCAGCATGGCACATGTATACACATGTAGCTTACCTGCACGTTGCGCACATGTACCATAGAGCCTAAAGTATAATAATAATAATAATAATAATAATAATAATCACAATGATAAAAAGAAAAAAAATTAAAATAAAAAGAAAGGGATAAATTCCTCGACACATACACTCTCCCATGACTAAACCAGGGAGAAGTTGAATCTCTGAATAGACTAATAACGGGAGCTGAAATTGTGGCAATAATCAATAGCTTACCAACCAAAAAGAGTCCAGGATCAGATGGGTTCACAGCCGAATTCTACCAGAGGTCCAAGGAGGAACTGGAACCTTTACTTCAGAAACTATTCCAATCAATAGAAAAAGAGGGAATCCTTCCTAACTCATTTTATGAGGCCAGCATCATGCTGATACCAAAGCTGGGCAGAGACACAATCAAAAAAGAGAATTTTAGACCAATATCCTTGATGAATATTGATGCAAAAATCCTCAATGAATTACTGGCAAACCGAATCCAGCAGCACATCAGACAGCTTATCCACCATGATCAAGTGGGCTTCATCCCTGGGATGCAAGTCTGGTTCAATATACGCAAATCAATAAATGTAATCCAGCATATAAACAGAACCAAAGTCAAAAACCACATGATTATCTCAATACGTGAAGAAAAGGCCTTTGACAAAATTCAACAACCCTTCATGCTAAAATCTCTCAATAAATTGGGTATTGATGGGTCGTATCTCAAAATAATAAGAGCTATTTATGACAAACCCACAGCCAATATCATACTGAATGGGCAAAAACTGGAAGCATTCACTTTGAAAACTGGCACAAGACAGGGGTGCCTTTCTCAACACTTCTTTTCAACATAGTGTTGGAAGTTCTGGCCAGGGCAATTAGGCAAGAGAAGGAAATCAAGGGTATTCAATTAGGAAAAAAAGAAGTCAAATTGTCCCTGTTTGCAGATGACGTGATAGTATATCTAGAAAACCCCATTGTCTCAGCCCAAAATCTCCTTAAGATGATAAGCAACTTCAGCAAAGTCTCAGGATACAAAATCAATGGACAAAAATCACAAGCATTCTTATACATCAATAACAGACAAACAGAGAGCCAAATCATGAGTGAACTCCCATTCACAATTGCTTCAAAGAGAATAAAATACCTAGGAATCCAAATTCCAAGGGATGTGAAGGACCTCTTCAAGGAGAAAACTACAAACCACTGCTCAAGGAAATAAAAGAGGATACAAACAAATGGAAGAACATTCCATGCTCATGGGTAGGAAGAATCAATATCATGAAAATGGCCATCCTTCCCAAGGTAATTTACAGATTCAATGCCCTCCCCATCAAGTTACCAATGACTTTCTTCACAGAATTGGAAAAAACTACTTTAAATTCATATGGAACCAAAAAGAGCCCGCATCAAAAAGTCAATCCTAAGCCAAAAGAACAAAGCTGGAGGCATCACGCTACCTGACTTCAAACTATACTACAAGGCTACAGTAACCACAACAGCATGGTACTGGTACCAAAACAGAGATCTAGATCAATGGAAGAGAACAGAGCCGTCAGAAATAATGCCACATATCTACAACTATCTGATCTTTGACAAACCTGACAAAAACAAGAAATGGAGAAAGGATTCCCTATTTAATAAATGGTGCTGGGAAAACTGGCTAGCCACATGTAGAAAGCTGAAACTGGATCCCTTCCTTGCACCTTA
The DNA here is from genome assembly GCF_028885655.2 of Pongo abelii. Taxonomy (NCBI): domain Eukaryota; kingdom Metazoa; phylum Chordata; class Mammalia; order Primates; family Hominidae; genus Pongo; species Pongo abelii. The sequence goes on from NC_071997.2 coordinate 5,314,226, forward strand.
TACAAAAATCAACTCAAGATGGATTAAAGACTTAAACGTTAGACCTAAAACCATAAAAACCCTAGAAGAAAACCTAGGCAATACCATTCAGTACATAGGCATGGGCAAGGACTTCATGTCTAAAACACCAAAAGCAATGGCAACAAAAGCCAAAATTGACAAATGGGATCTAATTAAACTAAAGAGCTTCTGCACAGCAAAGGAAACTACCATCAGAGTGAACAGGCAACCTACAAAATGGGAGAAAATTTTCGCAACCTACTCATCTGACAAAGGGCTAATATCCAGAATCTACAATGAACTCCAACAAATTTACAAGAAAACACCAAACAACCCCATCAAAAAGTGGGCGAAGGACATGAACAGACACTCCTCCATAGAAGACATTTATGCAGCCAAAAAACACATGAAAAAATGCTCACCATCACTGGCCATCAGAGAAATGCAAATCAAAACCACAATGAGATACCATCTCACACCAGTTAGAATGGCAATCATTAAAAAGTCAGGAAACAACAGGTGCTGGAGAGGTTGTGGAGAAATAGGAACACTTTTACACTGTTGGTGGGACTGTAAACTAGTTCAACCCTTGTGGAAGTCACTGTGGCGATTCCTCAGGGATCTAGAACTAGAAATTCCATTTGACCCAGCCATCCCATTACTGGGTATATACCCAAAGGACTATAAATCATGCTGCTATAAAGACACATGCACACGTATGTTTATTGCGGCATTATACACAATAGCAAAGACTTGGAACCAACCCAAATGTCCAACAATGATAGACTGGATTAAGAAAATGTGGCACATATACACCATGGAATACTAGGCAGCCATAAAAAATGATGAGTTCATATCCTTTGTAGGGACATGGATGAAATTGGAAATCATCGTTCTCAGTAAGCTATCGCAAGAACAAAAAACCAAACACCACATATTCTCACTCATAGGTGGGAATTGAACAATGAGAACACGTGGACACAAGAAGGGGAACATCACACTTCGGGGACTGTTGTGGGGTGGGGGGAGGTGCGAGGGACAGCATTGGGAGATATACCTAATGTTAGATGACGAATTTTTGGGTGCAGCGCACCAGCATGGCACATGTATACACATGTAGCTTACCTGCACGTTGCGCACATGTACCATAGAGCCTAAAGTATAATAATAATAATTATAATAATAATAATAATGATAAAAAGAAAAAAAATTAAAAAACAAAGAAAGGGATAAATTCCTCGACACATACACTCTCCCATGACTAAACCAGGAAGAAGTTGAATCTCTGAATAGACTAATAACAGGAGCTGAAATTGTGGCAATAATCAATAGCTTACCAACCAAAAAGAGTCCAGGATCAGATGGGTTCACAGCCGAATTCCACCAGAGGTCCAAGGAGGAACTGGAACCATTACTTCAGAAACTATTCCATTCAATAGAAAAAGAGGGAATCCTTCCTAACTCATTTTATGAGGCCAGCATCAGGCTGATACCAAAGCTGGGCAGAGACACAATCAAAAAAGAGAATTTTAGACCAATATCCTTGATGAATATTGATGCAAAAATCCTCAATGAATTACTGGCAAACCGAATCCAGCAGCACATCAGACAGCTTATCCACCATGATCAAGTGGGCTTCATCCCTGGGATGCAAGTCTGGTTCAATATACGCAAATCAATAAATGTAATCCAGCATATAAACAGAACAAAAGTCAAAAACCACATGATTATCTCAATACGTGAAGAAAAGGCCTTTGACAAAATTCAACAACCCTTCATGCTAAAATCTCTCAATAAATTGGGTATTGATGGGTCGTATCTCAAAATAATAAGAGCTATTTATGACAAACCCACAGCCAATATCATACTGAATGGGCAAAAACTGGAAGCATTCACTTTGAAAACTGGCACAAGACAGGGATGCCCTCTCTCACCACTTCTATTCAACATAGTGTTGGAAGTTCTGGCCAGGGCAATTAGGCAAGAGAAGGAAATCAAGGGTATTCAATTAGGAAAAAAGGAAGTCAAATTGTCCCTGTTTGCAGATGACGTGATAGTATATATAGAAAACCCCATTGTCTCAGCAAAAAATCTCCTTAAGCTGATAAGCAAATTCAGCAAAGTCTCAGGATACAAAATCAATGGACAAAAATCACAAGCATTCTTATACATCAATAACAGACAAACAGAGAGCCAAATCATGAGTGAACTCCCATTCACAATTGCTTCAAAGAGAATAAAATACCTAGGAATCCAACTTACAAGGGATGTGAAGGACCTCTTCAAGGAGAAAACTACAAACCACTGCTCAAGGAAATAAAAGAGGATACAAACAAATGGAAGAACATTCCATGCTCATGGGTAGGAAGAGTCAATATCATGAAAATGGCCATCCTTCCCAAGGTAATTTACAGATTCAATGCCATCCCCATCAAGTTACCAATGACTTTCTTCACAGAATTGGAAAAAACTACTTTAAAGTTCATATGGAATCAAAAAAGAGCCCGCATCACCAAGTCAATCCTAAGCCAAAAGAACAAAGCTGGAGGCACCACGCTACCTGACTTCAAACTATACTACAAGGCTACAGTAACCAAAACAGCATGGTACTGGTACCAAACAGAGATATAGATCAATGGAACAGAACAGAGCCGTCAGAAATAATGCCACATATCTACAACAATCTGATCTTTGACAAACTTGACAAAAACAAGAAATGGAGAAAGGATTCCCTATTTAATAAATGGTGCTGGGAAAACTGGCTAGCCACATGTAGAAAGCTGAAACTGGATCCCTTCCTTACACCTTATACAAAAATCAACTCAAGATGGATTAAAGACTTAAACGTTAGACCTAAAACCATAAAAACCCTAGAAGAAAACCTAGGCAATACCATTCAGGATATAGGCATGGGCAAGGACTTCATGTCTAAAACACCAAAAGCAATGGCCACAAAAGCCAAAATTGACAAATGGGATCTAATTCAACTAAAGAGCTTCTGCACAGCAAAGGAAACTACCATCAGAGTGAACAGGCAACCTACAAAATGGGAGAAAATTTTCGCAACCTACTCATCTGACAAAGGGCTAATATCCAGAATCTACAATGAACTCCAACAAATTTACAAGAAAACACCAAACAACCCCATCAAAAAGTGGGCGAAGGACATGAACAGACACTCCTCCAAAGAAGACATTTATGCAGCCAAAAAACACATGAAAAAATGCTCACCATCACTGGCCATCAGAGAAATGCAAATCAAAACCACAATGAGATACCATCTCACCCCAGTTAGAATGGCAATCATTAAAAAGTCAGGAAACAACAGGTGCTGGAGAGGATGTGGAGAAATAGGAACACTTTTACACTGTTGGTGGGACTGTAAACTAGTTCAACCCTTGTGGAAGTCACTGTGGCGATTCCTCAGGGATCTAGAACTAGAAATTCCATTTGACCCAGCCATCCCATTACTGGGTATATACCCAAAGGACTATAAATCATGCTGCTATAAAGACACATGCACACGTATGTTTATTGCGGCATTATACACAATAGCAAAGACTTGGAACCAACCCAAATGTCCAACAATGATAGACTGGATTAAGAAAATGTGGCACATATACACCATGGAATACTAGGCAGCCATAAAAAATGATGAGTTCATATCCTTTGTAGGGACATGGATGAAATTGGAAATGATCGTTCTCAGTAAACTATCGCAAGAACAAAAAACCAAACACCAAATCTTCTCACTCATAGGTGGGAATTGAACAATGAGAACACGTGGACACAAGAAGGGGAACATCACACTTCGGGGACTGTTGTGGGGTGGGGGGAGGGGCGAGGGACGGCATTGGGAGATATACCTAATGCTAGATGACGAGTTGGTGGGTGCAGCGCACCAGCATGGCACATGTATACACATGTAGCTTACCTGCACTTTGCGCACATGTACCATAGAGCCTAAAGTATAATAATAATAATAATAATAATAATAATGATAAAAAGAAAAAAAATTAAAAAAAAAGAAAGGGATAAATTCCTCGACACATACACTCTCCCATGACTAAACCAGGAAGAAGTTGAATCTCTGAATAGACTAATAACAGGAGCTGAAATTGTGGCAATAATCAATAGCTTACCAACCAAAAAGAGTCCAGGATCAGATGGGTTCACAGCCGAATTCTACCAGAGGTCCAAGGAGGAACTGGAACCATTACTTCAGAAACTATTCCAATCAATAGAAAAAGAGGGATTCCTTCCTAACTCATTTTATGAGGCCAGCATCATGCTGATACCAAAGCTGGGCAGAGACACAATCAAAAAAGAGAATTTTAGACCAATATCCTTGATGAATATTGATGCAAAAATCCTCAATAAATTACTGGCAAACAGAATCCAGCAGCACATCAGAGAGCTTATCCACCATGATCAAGTGGGCTTCATCCCTGGGATGCAAGTCTGGTTCAATATACGCAAATCAATAAATGTAATCCAGCATATAAACAGAACCAAAGTCAAAAACCACATGATTATCTCAATACGTGAAGAAAAGGCCTTTGACAAAATTCAACAACCCTTCATCCTAAAAACTCTCAATAAATTGGGTATTGATGGGTCGTATCTCAAAATAATAAGAGCTATTTATGACAAACCCACAGCCAATATCATACTGAATGGGCAAAAACTGGAAGCATTCACTTTGAAAACTGGCACAAGACAGGGATGCCCTCTCTCACCACTTCTATTCAACATAGTGTTGGAAGTTCTGGCCAGGGCAATTAGGAAAGAGAAGGAAATCAAGGGTATTCAATTAGGAAAAAAGGAAGTCAAATTGTCCCTGTTTGCAGATGACGTGATAGTATATATAGAGAACCCCATTGTCTCAGCCCAAAATCTCCTTAAGCTGATAAGCAACTTCAGCAAAGTCTCAGGATACAAAATCAATGGACAAAAATCACAAGCATTCTTATACATCAATAACAGACAAACAGAGAGCCAAATCATGAGTGAACTCCCATTCACAATTGCTTCAAAGAGAATAAAATACCTAGGAATCCAACTTCCAAGGGATGTGAAGGACCTCTTCAAGGAGAAAACTACAAACCACTGCTCAAGGAAATAAAAGAGGATACAAACAAATGGAAGAACATTCCATGCTCATGGGTAGGAAGAATCAATATCATGAAAATGGCCATCCTTCCCAAGGTAATTTACAGATTCAATGCCCTCCCCATCAAGTTACCAATGACTTTCTTCACAGAATTGGAAAAAACTACTTTAAAGTTCATATGGAACCAAAAAAGAGCCCGCATCAAAAAGTCAATCCTAAGCCAAAAGAACAAAGCTGGAGGCATCACGCTACCTGACTTCAAACTATACTACAAGGCTACAGTAACCAAAACAGCATGGTACTGGTACCAAAACAGAGATCTAGATCAATGGAACAGAACAGAGCCGTCAGAAATAATGCCACATATCTACAACTATCTGATCTTTGACAAACCTGACAAAAACAAGAAATGGAGAAAGGATTCCCTATTTAATAAATGGTGCTGGGAAAACTGGCTAGCCACATGTAGAAAGCTGAAACTGGATCCCTTCCTTGCACCTTATACAAAAATCAACTCAAGATGGATTAAAGACTTAAACGTTAGACCTAAAACCATAAAAACCCTAGAAGAAAACCTAGGCAATACCATTCAGGACATAGGCATGGGCAAGGACTTCATGTCTAAAACACCAAAAGCAATGGCAACAAAAGCCAAAATTGACAAATGGGATCTAATTAAACTAAAGAGCTTCTGCACAGCAAAGGAAACTACCATCAGAGTGAACAGGCAACCTACAAAATGGGAGAAAATTTTCGCAACCTACTCATCTGACAAAGGGCTAATATCCAGAATCTACAATGAACTCCAACAAATTTACAAGAAAACACCAAACAACCCCATCAAAAAGTGGGCGAAGGACATGAACAGACACTCCTCCATAGAAGACATTTATGCAGCCAAAAAACACATGAAAAAATGCTCACCATCACTGGCCATCAGAGAAATGCAAATCAAAACCACAATGAGATACCATCTCACACCAGTTAGAATGGCAATCATTAAAAAGTCAGGAAACAACAGGTGCTGCAGAGGTTGTGGAGAAATAGGAACACTTTTACACTGTTGGTGGGACTGTAAACTAGTTCAACCCTTGTGGAAGTCACTGTGGCGATTCCTCAGGGATCTAGAACTAGAAATTCCATTTGACCCAGCCATCCCATTACTGGGTATATACCCAAAGGACTATAAATCATGCTGCTATAAAGACACATGCACACGTATGTTTATTGCGGCATTATACACAATAGCAAAGACTTGGAACCAACCCAAATGTCCAACAATGATAGACTGGATTAAGGAAATGTGGCACATATACACCATGGAATACTAGGCAGCCATAAAAAATGATGAGTTCATATCTTTTTTAGGGACATGGATGAAATTGGAAATCATCGTTCTCAGTAAACTATCGCAAGAACAAAAAACCAAACACCACATCTTCTCACTCATAGGTGGGAATTGAACAATGAGAACACGTGGACACAAGAAGGGGAACATCACACTTCGGGGACTGTTGTGGGGTGGGGGGAGGGGCGAGGGACAGCATTGGGAGATATACCTAATGCTAGATGACGAGTTGGTGGGTGCAGCGCACCAGCATGGCACATGTATACACATGTAGCTTACCTGCACGTTGCGCACATGTACCATAGAGCCTAAAGTATAATAATAATAATAATAATAATAATAATGATGAAAAGAAAAAAAATTAAAAAAAAAAGAAAGGGATAAATTCCTCGACACATACACTCTCCCATGACTAAACCAGGGAGAAGTTGAATCTCTGAATAGACTAATAACGGGAGCTGAAATTGTGGCAATAATCAATAGCTTACCAACCAAAAAGAGTCCAGGATCAGATGGGTTCACAGCCGAATTCTACCAGAGGTCCAAGGAGGAACTGGAACCATTACTTCAGAAACTATTCCAATCAATAGAAAAAGAGGGAATCCTTCCTAACTCATTTTATGAGGCCAGCATCATGCTGATACCAAAGCTGGGCAGAGACACAATCAAAAAAGAGAATTTTAGACCAATATCCTTGATGAATATTGATGCAAAAATCCTCAATGAATTACTGGCAAACCGAATCCAGCAGCACATCAGACAGCTTATCCACCATGATCAAGTGGGCTTCATCCCTGGGATGCAAGTCTGGTTCAATATACGCAAATCAATAAATGTAATCCAGCATATAAACAGAACCAAAGTCAAAAACCACATGATTATCTCAATACGTGAAGAAAAGGCCTTTGACAAAATTCAACAACCCTTCATGCTAAAATCTCTCAATAAATTGGGTATTGATGGGTCGTATCTCAAAATAATAAGAGCTATTTATGACAAACCCACAGCCAATATCATACTGAATGGGCAAAAACTGGAAGCATTCACTTTGAAAACTGGCACAAGACAGGGGTGCCTTTCTCAACACTTCTTTTCAACATAGTGTTGGAAGTTCTGGCCAGGGCAATTAGGCAAGAGAAGGAAATCAAGGGTATTCAATTAGGAAAAAAAGAAGTCAAATTGTCCCTGTTTGCAGATGACGTGATAGTATATCTAGAAAACCCCATTGTCTCAGCCCAAAATCTCCTTAAGATGATAAGCAACTTCAGCAAAGTCTCAGGATACAAAATCAATGGACAAAAATCACAAGCATTCTTATACATCAATAACAGACAAACAGAGAGCCAAATCATGAGTGAACTCCCATTCACAATTGCTTCAAAGAGAATAAAATACCTAGGAATCCAAATTCCAAGGGATGTGAAGGACCTCTTGAAGGAGAAAACTACAAACCACTGCTCAAGGAAATAAAAGAGGATACAAACAAATGGAAGAACATTCCATGCTCATGGGTAGGAAGAATCAATATCATGAAAATGGCCATCCTTCCCAAGGTAATTTACAGATTCAATGCCCTCCCCATCAAGTTACCAATGACTTTCTTCACAGAATGGGAAAAAACTACTTTAAAGTTCATATGGAACCAAAAAGAGCCCGCATCAAAAAGTCAATCCTAAGCCAAAAGAACAAAGCTGGAGGCATCACGCTACCTGACTTCAAACTATACTACAAGGCTACAGTAACCAAAACAGCATGGTACTGGTACCAAAACAGAGATCTAGATCAATGGAAGAGAACAGAGCCGTCAGAAATAATGCCACATATCTACAACTATCTGATCTTTGACAAACCTGACAAAAACAAGAAATGGAGAAAGGATTCCCTATTTAATAAATGGTGCTGGGAAAACTGGCTAGCCACATGTAGAAAGCTGAAACTGGATCCCTTCCTTGCACCTTATACAAAAATCAACTCAAGATGGATTAAAGACTTAAACGTTAGACCTAAAACCATAAAAACCCTAGAAGAAAACCTAGGCAATACCATTCAGGACATAGGCATGGGCAAGGACTTCATGTCTAAAACACCAAAAGCAATGGCAACAAAAGCCAAAATTGACAAATGGGATCTAATTAAACTAAAGAGCTTCTGCACAGCAAAGGAAACTACCATCAGAGTGAACAGGCAACCTACAAAATGGGAGAAAATTTTCGCAACCTACTCATCTGACAAAGGGCTAATATCCAGAATCTACAATGAACTCCAACAAATTTACAAGAAAACACCAAACAACCCCATCAAAAAGTGGGCGAAGGACATGAACAGACACTCATCCATAGAAGACATTTATGCAGCCAAAAAACACATGAAAAAATGCTCACCATCACTGGCCATCAGAGAAATGCAAATCAAAACCACAATGAGATACCATCTCACACCAGTTAGAATGGCAATCATTAAAAAGTCAGGAAACAACAGGTGCTGGAGAGGTTGTGGAGAAATAGGAACACTTTTACACTGTTGGTGGGACTGTAAACTAGTTCAACCCTTGTGGAAGTCACTGTGGCGATTCCTCAGGGATCTAGAACTAGAAATTCCATTTGACCCAGCCATCCCATTACTGGGTATATACCCAAAGGACTATAAATCATGCTGCTATAAAGACACATGCACACGTATGTTTATTGCGGCATTATACACAATAGCAAAGACTTGGAACCAACCCAAATGTCCAACAATGATAGACTGGATTAAGAAAATGTGGCACATATACACCATGGAATACTAGGCAGCCATAAAAAATGATGAGTTCATATCCTTTGTAGGGACATGGATGAAATTGGAAATCATCGTTCTCAGTAAGCTATCGCAAGAACAAAAAACCAAACACCACATATTCTCACTCATAGGTGGGAATTGAACAATGAGAACACGTGGACACAAGAAGGGGAACATCACACTTCGGGGACTGTTGTAGGGTGGGGGGAGGTGCGAGGGACAGCATTGGGAGATATACCTAATGTTAGATGACGAATTTTTGGGTGCAGCGCACCAGCATGGCACATGTATACACATGTAGCTTACCTGCACGTTGCGCACATGTACCATAGAGCCTAAAGTATAATAATAATAATTATAATAATAATAATAATGATAAAAAGAAAAAAAATTAAAAAACAAAGAAAGGGATAAATTCCTCGACACATACACTCTCCCATGACTAAACCAGGAAGAAGTTGAATCTCTGAATAGACTAACAACAGGAGCTGAAATTGTGGCAATAATCAATAGCTTACCAACCAAAAAGAGTCCAGGATCAGATGGGTTCACAGCCGAATTCTACCAGAGGTCCAAGGAGGAACTGGAACCATTACTTCAGAAACTATTCCATTCAATAGAAAAAGAGGGAATCCTTCCTAACTCATTTTATGAGGCCAGCATCATGCTGATACCAAAGCTGGGCAGAGACACAATCAAAAAAGAGAATTTTAGACCAATATCCTTGATGAATATTGATGCAAAAATCCTCAATGAATTACTGGCAAACCGAATCCAGCAGCACATCAGACAGCTTATCCACCATGATCAAGTGGGCTTCATCCCTGGGATGCAAGTCTGGTTCAATATACGCAAATCAATAAATGTAATCCAGCATATAAACAGAACCAAAGTCAAAAACCACATGATTATCTCAATACGTGAAGAAAAGGCCTTTGACAAAATTCAACAACCCTTCATGCTAAAATCTCTCAATAAATTGGGTATTGATGGGTCGTATCTCAAAATAATAAGAGCTATTTATGACAAACCCACAGCCAATATCATACTGAATGGGCAAAAACTGGAAGCATTCACTTTGAAAACTGGCACAAGACAGGGATGCCCTCTCTCACCACTTCTATTCAACATAGTGTTGGAAGTTCTGGCCAGGGCAATTAGGCAAGAGAAGGAAATCAAGGGTATTCAATTAGGAAAAAAAGAAGTCAAATTGTCCCTGTTTGCAGATGACGTGATAGTATATATAGAAAACCCCATTGTCTCAGCAAAAAATCTCCTTAAGCTGATAAGCAAATTCAGCAAAGTCTCAGGATACAAAATCAATGGACAAAAATCACAAGCATTCTTATACATCAATAACAGACAAACAGAGAGCCAAATCATGAGTGAACTCCCATTCACAATTGCTTCAAAGAGAATAAAATACCTAGGAATCCAACTTACAAGGGATGTGAAGGACCTCTTCAAGGAGAAAACTACAAACCACTGCTCAAGGAAATAAAAGAGGATACAAACAAATGGAAGAACATTCCATGCTCATGGGTAGGAAGAGTCAATATCATGAAAATGGCCATCCTTCCCAAGGTAATTTACAGATTCAATGCCATCCCCATCAAGTTACCAATGACTTTCTTCACAGAATTGGAAAAAACTACTTTAAAGTTCATATGGAATCAAAAAAGAGCCCGCATCACCAAGTCAATCCTAAGCCAAAAGAACAAAGCTGGAGGCACCACGCTACCTGACTTCAAACTATACTACAAGGCTACAGAAACCAAAACAGCATGGTACTGGTACCAAACAGAGATATAGATCAATGGAACAGAACAGAGCCGTCAGAAATAATGCCACATATCTACAACAATCTGATCTTTGACAAACTTGACAAAAACAAGAAATGGAGAAAGGATTCCCTATTTAATAAATGGTGCTGGGAAAACTGGCTAGCCACATGTAGAAAGCTGAAACTGGATCCCTTCCTTACACCTTATACAAAAATCAACTCAAGATGGATTAAAGACTTAAACGTTAGACCTAAAACCATAAAAACCCTAGAAGAAAACCTAGGCAATACCATTCAGGACATAGGCATGGGCAAGGACTTCATGTCTAAAACACCAAAAGCAATGGCCACAAAAGCCAAAATTGACAAATGGGATCTAATTAAACTAAAGAGCTTCTGCACAGCAAAGGAAACTACCATCAGAGTGAACAGGCAACCTACAAAATGGGAGAAAATTTTCGCAACCTACTCATCTGACAAAGGGCTAATATCCAGAATCTACAATGAACTCCAACAAATTTACAAGAAAACACCAAACAACCCCATCAAAAAGTGGGCGAAGGACATGAACAGACACTCCTCCAAAGAAGACATTTATGCAGCCAAAAAACACATGAAAAAATGCTCACCATCACTGGCCATCAGAGAAATGCAAATCAAAACCACAATGAGATACCATCTCACCCCAGTTAGAATGGCAATCATTAAAAAGTCAGGAAACAACAGGTGCTGGAGAGGATGTGGAGAAATAGGAACACTTTTACACTGTTGGTGGGACTGTAAACTAGTTCAACCCTTGTGGAAGTCACTGTGGCGATTCCTCAGGGATCTAGAACTAGAAATTCCATTTGACCCAGCCATCCCATTACTGGGTATATACCCAAAGGACTATAAATCATGCTGCTATAAAGACACATGCACACGTATGTTTATTGCGGCATTATACACAATAGCAAAGACTTGGAACCAACCCAAATGTCCAACAATGATAGACTGGATTAAGAAAATGTGGCACATATACACCATGGAATACTAGGCAGCCATAAAAAATGATGAGTTCATATCCTTTGTAGGGACATGGATGAAATTGGAAATCATCGTTCTCAGTAAACTATCGCAAGAACAAAAAACCAAACACCAAATCTTCCCACTCATAGGTGGGAATTGAACAATGAGAACACGTGGACACAAGAAGGGGAACATCACACTTCGGGGACTGTTGTGGGGTGGGGGGAGGGGCGAGGGACGGCATTGGGAGATATACCTAATGCTAGATGACGAGTTGGTGGGTGCAGCGCACCAGCATGGCACATGTATACACATGTAGCTTACCTGCACTTTGCGCACATGTACCATAGAGCCTAAAGTATAATAATAATAATAATAATAATAATAATGATAAAAAGAAAAAAAATTAAAAAAAAAGAAAGGGATAAATTCCTCGACACATACACTCTCCCATGACTAAACCAGGAAGAAGTTGAATCTCTGAATAGACTAATAACAGGAGCTGAAATTGTGGCAATAATCAATAGCTTACCAACCAAAAAGAGTCCAGGATCAGATGGGTTCACAGCCGAATTCTACCAGAGGTCCAAGGAGGAACTGGAACCATTACTTCAGAAACTATTCCAATCAATAGAAAAAGAGGGATTCCTTCCTAACTCATTTTATGAGGCCAGCATCATGCTGATACCAAAGCTGGGCAGAGACACAATCAAAAAAGAGAATTTTAGACCAATATCCTTGATGAATATTGATGCAAAAATCCTCAATAAATTACTGGCAAACAAAATCCAGCAGCACATCAGAGAGCTTATCCACCATGATCAAGTGGGCTTCATCCCTGGGATGCAAGTCTGGTTCAATATACGCAAATCAATAAATGTAATCCAGCATATAAACAGAACCAAAGTCAAAAACCACATGATTATCTCAATACGTGAAGAAAAGGCCTTTGACAAAATTCAACAACCCTTCATGCTAAAAACTCTCAATAAATTGGGTATTGATGGGTCGTATCTCAAAATAATAAGAGCTATTTATGACAAACCCACAGCCAATATCATACTGAATGGGCAAAAACTGGAAGCATTCACTTTGAAAACTGGCACAAGACAGGGATGCCCTCTCTCACCACTTCTATTCAACATAGTGTTGGAAGTTCTGGCCAGGGCAATTAGGAAAGAGAAGGAAATCAAGGGTATTCAATTAGGAAAAAAGGAAGTCAAATTGTCCCTGTTTGCAGATGACGTGATAGTATATATAGAGAACCCCATTGTCTCAGCCCAAAATCTCCTTAAGCTGATAAGCAACTTCAGCAAAGTCTCAGGATACAAAATCAATGGACAAAAATCACAAGCATTCTTATACATCAATAACAGACAAACAGAGAGCCAAATCATGAGTGAACTCCCATTCACAATTGCTTCAAAGAGAATAAAATACCTAGGAATCCAACTTCCAAGGGATGTGAAGGACCTCTTCAAGGAGAAAACTACAAACCACTGCTCAAGGAAATAAAAGAGGATACAAACAAATGGAAGAACATTCCATGCTCATGGGTAGGAAGAATCAATATCATGAAAATGGCCATCCTTCCCAAGGTAATTTACAGATTCAATGCCCTCCCCATCAAGTTACCAATGACTTTCTTCACAGAATTGGAAAAAACTACTTTAAAGTTCATATGGAACCAAAAAAGAGCCCGCATCAAAAAGTCAATCCTAAGCCAAAAGAACAAAGCTGGAGGCATCACGCTACCTGACTTCAAACTATACTACAAGGCTACAGTAACCAAAACAGCATGGTACTGGTACCAAAACAGAGATCTAGATCAATGGAACAGAACAGAGCCGTCAGAAATAATGCCACATATCTACAACTATCTGATCTTTGACAAACCTGACAAAAACAAGAAATGGAGAAAGGATTCCCTATTTAATAAATGGTGCTGGGAAAACTGGCTAGCCACATGTAGAAAGCTGAAACTGGATCCCTTCCTTGCACCTTATACAAAAATCAACTCAAGATGGATTAAAGACTTAAACGTTAGACCTAAAACCATAAAAACCCTAGAAGAAAACCTAGGCAATACCATTCAGGACATAGGCATGGGCAAGGACTTCATGTCTAAAACACCAAAAGCAATGGCAACAAAAGCCAAAATTGACAAATGGGATCTAATTAAACTAAAGAGCTTCTGCACAGCAAAGGAAACTACCATCAGAGTGAACAGGCAACCTACAAAATGGGAGAAAATTTTCGCAACCTACTCATCTGACAAAGGGCTAATATCCAGAATCTACAATGAACTCCAACAAATTTACAAGAAAACACCAAACAACCCCATCAAAAAGTGGGCGAAGGACATGAACAGACACTCCTCCATAGAAGACATTTATGCAGCCAAAAAACACATGAAAAAATGCTCACCATCACTGGCCATCAGAGAAATGCAAATCAAAACCACAATGAGATACCATCTCACACCAGTTAGAATGGCAATCATTAAAAAGTCAGGAAACAACAGGTGCTGGAGAGGTTGTGGAGAAATAGGAACACTTTTACACTGTTGGTGGGACTGTAAACTAGTTCAACCCTTGTGGAAGTCACTGTGGCGATTCCTCAGGGATCTAGAACTAGAAATTCCATTTGACCCAGCCATCCCATTACTGGGTATATACCCAAAGGACTATAAATCATGCTGCTATAAAGACACATGCACACGTATGTTTATTGCGGCATTATACACAATAGCAAAGACTTGGAACCAACCCAAATGTCCAACAATGATAGACTGGATTAAGAAAATGTGGCACATATACACCATGGAATACTAGGCAGCCATAAAAAATGATGAGTTCATATCCTTTGTAGGGACATGGATGAAATTGGAAATCATCGTTCTCAGTAAGCTATCGCAAGAACAAAAAACCAAACACCACATATTCTCACTCATAGGTGGGAATTGAACAATGAGAACACGTGGACACAAGAAGGGGAACATCACACTTCGGGGACTGTTGTGGGGTGGGGGGAGGTGCGAGGGACAGCATTGGGAGATATACCTAATGTTAGATGACGAATTTTTGGGTGCAGCGCACCAGCATGGCACATGTATACACATGTAGCTTACCTGCACGTTGCGCACATGTACCATAGAGCCTAAAGTATAATAATAATAATTATAATAATAATAATAATGATAAAAAGAAAAAAAATTAAAAAACAAAGAAAGGGATAAATTCCTCGACACATACACTCTCCCATGACTAAACCAGGAAGAAGTTGAATCTCTGAATAGACTAACAACAGGAGCTGAAATTGTGGCAATAATCAATAGCTTACCAACCAAAAAGAGTCCAGGATCAGATGGGTTCACAGCCGAATTCTACCAGAGGTCCAAGGAGGAACTGGAACCATTACTTCAGAAACTATTCCAATCAATAGAAAAAGAGGGATTCCTTCCTAACTCATTTTATGAGGCCAGCATCATGCTGATACCAAAGCTGGGCAGAGACACAATCAAAAAAGAGAATTTTAGACCAATATCCTTGATGAATATTGATGCAAAAATCCTCAATAAATTACTGGCAAACCGAATCCAGCAGCACATCAGACAGCTTATCCACCATGATCAACTGGGCATCATCCCTGGGATGCAAGTCTGGATCAATATACGCAAATCAATAAATGTAATCCAGCATATAAACAGAACCAAAGTCAAAAACCACATGATTATCTCAATACGTGAAGAAAAGGCCTTTGACAAAATTCAACAACCCTTCATGCTAAAAACTCTCAATAAATTGGGTATTGATGGGTCGTATCTCAAAATAATAAGAGCTATTTATGACAAACTCACAGCCAATATCATACTGAATGGGCAAAAACTGGAAGCATTCACTTTGAAAACTGGCACAAGACAGGGATGCCCTCTCTCACCACTTCTATTCAACATAGTGTTGGAAGTTCTGGCCAGGGCAATTAGGCAAGAGAAGGAAATCAAGGGTATTCAATTAGGAAAAAAAGAAGTCAAATTGTCCCTGTTTGCAGATGACGTGATAGTATATCTAGAAAACCCCATTGTCTCAGCCCAAAATCTCCTTAAGCTGATAAGCAACTTCAGCAAAGTCTCAGGATACAAAATCAGTGGACAAAAATCACAAGCATTCTTATACATCAATAACAGACAAACAGAGAGCCAAATCATGAGTGAACTCCCATTCACAATTGCTTCAAAGAGAATAAAATACCTAGGAATCCAACTTCCAAGGGATGTGAAGGACCTCTTCAAGGAGAAAACTACAAGCCACTGCTAAAGGAAATAAAAGAGGATACAAACAAATGGAAGAACTTTCCATGCTCATGGGTAGGAAGAATCAATATCATGAAAATGGCCATCCTTCCCAAGGTAATTTACAGATTCAATGCCATCCCCATCAAGTTACCAATGACTTTCTTCACAGAATTGGAAAAAACTACTTTAAAGTTCATATGGAACCAAAAAAGAGCCCGCATCACCAAGTCAATCCTAAGCCAAAAGAACAAAGCTGGAGGCATCACGCTACCTGACTTCAAACTATACTACAAGGCTACAGTAACCAAAACAGCATGGTACTGGTACCAAACAGAGATATAGATCAATGGAACAGAACAGAGCCGTCAGAAATAATGCCACATATCTACAACAATCTGATCTTTGACAAACTTGACAAAAACAAGAAATGGAGAAAGGATTCCCTATTTAATAAATGGTGCTGGGAAAACTGGCTAGCCACATGTAGAAAGCTGAAACTGGATCCCTTCCTTACACCTTATACAAAAATCAACTCAAGATGGATTAAAGACTTAAACGTTAGACCTAAAACCATAAAAACCCTAGAAGAAAACCTAGGCAATACCATTCAGGACATAGGCATGGGCAAGGACTTCATGTCTAAAACACCAAAAGCAATGGCCACAAAAGCCAAAATTGACAAATGGGATCTAATTAAACTAAAGAGCTTCTGCACAGCAAAGGAAACTACCATCAGAGTGAACAGGCAACCTACACAATGGGAGAAAATTTTCGCAACCTACTCATCTGACAAAGGGCTAATATCCAGAATCTACAATGAACTCCAACAAATTTACAAGAAAACACCAAACAACCCCATCAAAAAGTGGGCGAAGGACATGAACAGACACTCCTCCAAAGAAGACATTTATGCAGCCAAAAAACACATGAAAAAATGCTCACCATCACTGGCCATCAGAGAAATGCAAATCAAAACCACAATGAGATACCATCTCACACCAGTTAGAATGGCAATCATTAAAACGTCAGGAAACAACAGGTGCTGGAGAGGATGTGGAGAAATAGGAACACTTTTACACTGTTGGTGGGACTGTAAACTAGTTCAACCCTTGTGGAAGTCACTGTGGCGATTCCTCAGGGATCTAGAACTAGAAATTCCATTTGACCCAGCCATCCCATTACTGGGTATATACCCAAAGGACTATAAATCATGCTGCTATAAAGACACATGCACACGTATGTTTATTGCGGCATTATACACAATAGCAAAGACTTGGAACCAACCCAAATGTCCAACAATGATAGACTGGATTAAGAAAATGTGGCACATATACACCATGGAATACTAGGCAGCCATAAAAAATGATGAGTTCATATCCTTTGTAGGGACATGGATGAAATTGGAAATCATCGTTCTCAGTAAACTATCGCAAGAACAAAAAACCAAACACCACATCTTCTCACTCATAGGTGGGAATTGAACAATGAGAACACGTGGACACAAGAAGGGGAACATCACACTTCGGGGACTGTTGTGGGGTGGGGGGAGGGGCGAGGGACAGCATTGGGAGATATACCTAATGCTAGATGACGAGTTGGTGGGTGCAGCGCACCAGCATGGCACATGTATACACATGTAGCTTACCTGCACGTTGCGCACATGTACCATAGAGCCTAAAGTATAATAATAATAATAATAATTATAATAATAATAATAATGATAAAAAGAAAAAAAATTAAAAAAAAAAGAAAGGGATAAATTCCTCGACACATACACTCTCCCATGACTAAACCAGGAAGAAGTTGAATCTCTGAATAGACTAATAACAGGAGCTGAAATTGTGGCAATAATCAATAGCTTACCAACCAAAAAGAGTCCAGGATCAGATGGGTTCACAGCCGAATTCTACCAGAGGTCCAAGGAGGAACTGGAACCATTACTTCAGAAACTATTCCAATCAATAAAAAAGAGGGATTCCTTCCTAACTCATTTTATGAGGCCAGCATCATGCTGATACCAAAGCTGGGCAGAGACACAATCAAAAAAGAGAATTTTAGACCAATATCCTTGATGAATATTGATGCAAAATTCCTCAATAAATTACTGGCAAACCGAATCCAGCAGCACATCAGACAGCTTATCCACCATGATCAAGTGGGCTTCATCCCTGGGATGCAAGTCTGGTTCAATATACGCAAATCAATAAATGTAATGCAGCATATAAACAGAACCAAAGTCAAAAACCACATGATTATCTCAATACGTGAAGAAAAGGCCTTTGACAAAATTCAACAACCCTTCATGCTAAAAACTCTCAATAAATTGGGTATTGATGGGTCGTATCTCAAAATAATAAGAGCTATTTATGACAAACCCACAGCCAATATCATACTGAATGGGCAAAAACTGGAAGCATTCACTTTGAAAACTGGCACAAGACAGGGATGCCCTCTCTCACCACTTCTATTCAACATAGTGTTGGAAGTTCTGGCCAGGGCAATTAGGCAAGAGAAGGAAATCAAGGGTATTCAATTAGGAAAAAAAGAAGTCAAATTGTCCCTGTTTGCAGATGACGTGATAGTATATCTAGAAAACCCCATTGTCTCAGCCCAAAATCTCCTTAAGCTGATAAGCAACTTCAGCAAAGTCTCAGGATACAAAATCAGTGGACAAAAATCACAAGCATTCTTATACATCAATAACAGACAAACAGAGAGCCAAATCATGAGTGAACTCCCATTCACAATTGCTTCAAAGAGAATAAAATACCTAGGAATCCAACTTCCAAGGGATGTGAAGGACCTCTTCAAGGAGAAAACTACAAGCCACTGCTAAAGGAAATAAAAGAGGATACAAACAAATGGAAGAACATTCCATGCTCATGGGTAGGAAGAATCAATATCATGAAAATGGCCATCCTTCCCAAGGTAATTTACAGATTCAATGCCATCCCCATCAAGTTACCAATGACTTTCTTCACAGAATTGGAAAAAACTACTTTAAAGTTCATATGGAACCAAAAAAGAGCCCGCATCACCAAGTCAATCCTAAGCCAAAAGAACAAAGCTGGAGGCATCACGCTACCTGACTTCAAACTATACTACAAGGCTACAGTAACCAAAACAGCATGGTACTGGTACCAAACAGAGATATAGATCAATGGAACAGAACAGAGCCGTCAGAAATAATGCCACATATCTACAACAATCTGATCTTTGACAAACTTGACAAAAACAAGAAATGGAGAAAGGATTCCCTATTTAATAAATGGTGCTGGGAAAACTGGCTAGCCACATGTAGAAAGCTGAAACTGGATCCCTTCCTTACACCTTATACAAAAATCAACTCAAGATGGATTAAAGACTTAAACGTTAGACCTAAAACCATAAAAACCCTAGAAGAAAACCTAGGCAATACCATTCAGGACATAGGCATGGGCAAGGACTTCATGTCTAAAACACCAAAAGCAATGGCCACAAAAGCCAAAATTGACAAATGGGATCTAATTAAACTAAAGAGCTTCTGCACAGCAAAGGAAACTACCATCAGAGTGAACAGGCAACCTACACAATGGGAGAAAATTTTCGCAACCTACTCATCTGACAAAGGGCTAATATCCAGAATCTACAATGAACTCCAACAAATTTACAAGAAAACACCAAACAACCCCATCAAAAAGTGGGCGAAGGACATGAACAGACACTCCTCCAAAGAAGACATTTATGCAGCCAAAAAACACATGAAAAAATGCTCACCATCACTGGCCATCAGAGAAATGCAAATCAAAACCACAATGAGATACCATCTCACACCAGTTAGAATGGCAATCATTAAAAAGTCAGGAAACAACAGGTGCTGGAGAGGATGTGGAGAAATAGGAACACTTTTACACTGTTGGTGGGACTGTAAACTAGTTCAACCCTTGTGGAAGTCACTGTGGCGATTCCTCAGGGATCTAGAACTAGAAATTCCATTTGACCCAGCCATCCCATTACTGGGTATATACCCAAAGGACTATAAATCATGCTGCTATAAAGACACATGCACACGTATGTTTATTGCGGCATTATACACAATAGCAAAGACTTGGAACCAACCCAAATGTCCAACAATGATAGACTGGATTAAGAAAATGTGGCACATATACACCATGGAATACTAGGCAGCCATAAAAAATGATGAGTTCATATCCTTTGTAGGGACATGGATGAAATTGGAAATCATCGTTCTCAGTAAACTATCGCAAGAACAAAAAACCAAACACCACATCTTCTCACTCATAGGTGGGAATTGAACAATGAGAACACGTGGACACAAGAAGGGGAACATCACACTTCGGGGACTGTTGTGGGGTGGGGGGAGGGGCGAGGGACAGCATTGGGAGATATACCTAATGCTAGATGACGAGTTGGTGGGTGCAGCGCACCAGCATGGCACATGTATACACATGTAGCTTACCTGCACGTTGCGCACATGTACCATAGAGCCTAAAGTATAATAATAATAATAATAATAATAATAATGATTAAAAGAAAAAAAATTAAAAAAAAAAGAAAGGGATAAATTCCTCGACACATACACTCTCCCATGACTAAATCAGGAAGAAGTTGAATCTCTGAATAGACTAATAACAGGAGCTGAAATTGTGGCAATAATCAATAGCTTACCAACCAAAAAGAGTCCAGGATCAGATGGGTTCACAGCCGAATTCTACCAGAGGTCCAAGGAGGAACTGGAACCATTACTTCAGAAACTATTCCAATCAATAGAAAAAGAGGGATTAATTCCTAACTCATTTTATGAGGCAAGCATCATGCTGATACCAAAGCTGGGCAGAGACACAATCAAAAAAGAGAATTTTAGACCAATATCCTTGATGAATATTGATGCAAAAATCCTCACTAAATTACTGGCAAACCGAATCCAGCAGCACATCAGACAGCTTATCCACCATGATCAACTGGGCTTCATCCCTGGGATGCAAGTCTGGTTCAATATACGCAAATCAATAAATGTAATCCAGCATATAAACAGAACCAAAGTCAAAAACCACATGATTATCTCAATACGTGAAGAAACGGCCTTTGACAAAATTCAACAACCCTTCATGCTGAAAACTCTCAATAAATTGGGTATTGATGGGTCGTATCTCAAAATAATAAGAGCTATTTATGACAAACCCACAGCCAATATCATACTGAATGGGCAAAAACTGGAAGCATTCACTTTGAAAACTGGCACAAGACAGGGATGCCCTCTCTCACCACTTGTATTCAACATAGTGTTGGAAGTTCTGGCCAGGGCAATTAGGCAAGAGAAGGAAATCAAGGGTATTCAATTAGGAAAAAAAGAAGTCAAATTGTCCCTGTTTGCAGATGACGTGATAGTATATCTAGAAAACCCCATTGTCTCAGCCCAAAATCTCCTTAAGCTGATAAGCAACTTCAGCAAAGTCTCAGGATACAAAATCAATGGACAAAAATCACAAGCATTCTTATACATCAATAACAGACAAACAGAGAGCCAAATCATGAGTGAACTCCCATTCACAATTGCTTCAAAGAGAATAAAATACCTAGGAATCCAACTTCCAAGGGATGTGAAGGACCTCTTCAAGGAGAAAACTACAAACCACTGCTCAAGGAAATAAAAGAGGATACAAACAAATGGAAGAACATTCCATGCTCATGGGTAGGAAGAATCAATATCATGAAAATGGCCATCCTTCCCAAGGTAATTTACAGATTCAATGCCATCCCCATCAAGTTACCAATGACTTTCTTCACAGAATTGGAAAAAACTACTTTAAAGTTCATATGGAACCAAAAAAGAGCCCGCATCACCAAGTCTATCCTAAGCCAAAAGAACAAAGCTGGAGGCATCACGCTACCTGACTTCAAACTATACTACAAGGCTACAGTAACCAAAACAGCATGGTACTGGTACCAAACAGAGATATAGATCAATGGAACAGAACAGAGCCGTCAGAAATAATGCCACATATCTACAACAATCTGATCTTTGACAAACTTGACAAAAACAAGAAATGGAGAAAGGATTCCCTATTTAATAAATGGTGCTGGGAAAACTGGCTAGCCACATGTAGAAAGCTGAAACTGGATCCCTTCCTTACACCTTATACAAAAATCAACTCAAGATGGATTAAAGACTTAAACGTTAGACCTAAAACCATAAAAACCCTAGAAGAAAACCTAGGCAATACCATTCAGGACATAGGCATGGGCAAGGACTTCATGTCTAAAACACCAAAAGCAATGGCCACAAAAGCCAAAATTGACAAATGGGATCTAATTAAACTAAAGAGCTTCTGCACAGCAAAGGAAACTACCATCAGAGTGAACAGGCAACCTACACAATGGGAGAAAATTTTCGCAACCTACTCATCTGACAAAGGGCTAATATCCAGAATCTACAATGAACTCCAACAAATTTACAAGAAAACACCAAACAACCCCATCAAAAAGTGGGCGAAGGACATGAACAGACACTCCTCCAAAGAAGACATTTATGCAGCCAAAAAACACATGAAAAAATGCTCACCATCACTGGCCATCAGAGAAATGCAAATCAAAACCACAATGAGATACCATCTCACACCAGTTAGAATGGCAATCATTAAAAAGTCAGGAAACAACAGGTGCTGGAGAGGATGTGGAGAAATAGGAACACTTTTACACTGTTGGTGGGACTGTAAACTAGTTCAACCCTTGTGGAAGTCACTGTGGCGATTCCTCAGGGATCTAGAACTAGAAATTCCATTTGACCCAGCCATCCCATTACTGGGTATATACCCAAAGGACTATAAATCATGCTGCTATAAAGACACATGCACACGTATGTTTATTGCGGCATTATACACAATAGCAAAGACTTGGAACCAACCCAAATGTCCAACAATGATAGACTGGATTAAGAAAATGTGGCACATATACACCATGGAATACTAGGCAGCCATAAAAAATGATGAGTTCATATCCTTTGTAGGGACATGGATGAAATTGGAAATCATCGTTCTCAGTAAACTATCGCAAGAACAAAAAACCAAACACCACATCTTCTCACTCATAGGTGGGAATTGAACAATGAGAACACGTGGACACAAGAAGGGGAACATCACACTTCGGGGACTGTTGTGGGGTGGGGGGAGGGGCGAGGGACAGCATTGGGAGATATACCTAATGCTAGATGACGAGTTGGTGGGTGCAGCGCACCAGCATGGCACATGTATACACATGTAGCTTACCTGCACGTTGCGCACATGTACCATAGAGCCTAAAGTATAATAATAATAATAATAATTATAATAATAATAATAATGATAAAAAGAAAAAAAATTAAAAAAAAAAGAAAGGGATAAATTCCTCGACACATACACTCTCCCATGACTAAACCAGGAAGAAGTTGAATCTCTGAATAGACTAATAACAGGAGCTGAAATTGTGGCAATAATCAATAGCTTACCAACCAAAAAGAGTCCAGGATCAGATGGGTTCACAGCCGAATTCTACCAGAGGTCCAAGGAGGAACTGGAACCATTACTTCAGAAACTATTCCAATCAATAAAAAAGAGGGATTCCTTCCTAACTCATTTTATGAGGCCAGCATCATGCTGATACCAAAGCTGGGCAGAGACACAATCAAAAAAGAGAATTTTAGACCAATATCCTTGATGAATATTGATGCAAAAATCCTCAATAAATTACTGGCAAACCGAATCCAGCAGCACATCAGACAGCTTATCCACCATGATCAAGTGGGCTTCATCCCTGGGATGCAAGTCTGGTTCAATATACGCAAATCAATAAATGTAATGCAGCATATAAACAGAACCAAAGTCAAAAACCACATGATTATCTCAATACGTGAAGAAAAGGCCTTTGACAAAATTCAACAACCCTTCATGCTAAAAACTCTCAATAAATTGGGTATTGATGGGTCGTATCTCAAAATAATAAGAGCTATTTATGACAAACCCACAGCCAATATCATACTGAATGGGCAAAAACTGGAAGCATTCACTTTGAAAACTGGCACAAGACAGGGATGCCCTCTCTCACCACTTCTATTCAACATAGTGTTGGAAGTTCTGGCCAGGGCAATTAGGCAAGAGAAGGAAATCAAGGGTATTCAATTAGGAAAAAAAGAAGTCAAATTGTCCCTGTTTGCAGATGACGTGATAGTATATCTAGAAAACCCCATTGTCTCAGCCCAAAATCTCCTTAAGCTGATAAGCAACTTCAGCAAAGTCTCAGGATACAAAATCAGTGGACAAAAATCACAAGCATTCTTATACATCAATAACAGACAAACAGAGAGCCAAATCATGAGTGAACTCCCATTCACAATTGCTTCAAAGAGAATAAAATACCTAGGAATCCAACTTCCAAGGGATGTGAAGGACCTCTTCAAGGAGAAAACTACAAGCCACTGCTAAAGGAAATAAAAGAGGATACAAACAAATGGAAGATCATTCCATGCTCATGGGTAGGAAGAATCAATATCATGAAAATGGCCATCCTTCCCAAGGTAATTTACAGATTCAATGCCATCCCCATCAAGTTACCAATGACTTTCTTCACAGAATTGGAAAAAACTACTTTAAAGTTCATATGGAACCAAAAAAGAGCCCGCATCACCAAGTCAATCCTAAGCCAAAAGAACAAAGCTGGAGGCATCACGCTACCTGACTTCAAACTATACTACAAGGCTACAGTAACCAAAACAGCATGGTACTGGTACCAAACAGAGATATAGATCAATGGAACAGAACAGAGCCGTCAGAAATAATGCCACATATCTACAACAATCTGATCTTTGACAAACTTGACAAAAACAAGAAATGGAGAAAGGATTCCCTATTTAATAAATGGTGCTGGGAAAACTGGCTAGCCACATGTAGAAAGCTGAAACTGGATCCCTTCCTTACACCTTATACAAAAATCAACTCAAGATGGATTAAAGACTTAAACGTTAGACCTAAAACCATAAAAACCCTAGAAGAAAACCTAGGCAATACCATTCAGGACATAGGCATGGGCAAGGACTTCATGTCTAAAACACCAAAAGCAATGGCCACAAAAGCCAAAATTGACAAATGGGATCTAATTAAACTAAAGAGCTTCTGCACAGCAAAGAAAACTACCATCAGAGTGAACAGGCAACCTACACAATGGGAGAAAATTTTCGCAACCTACTCATCTGACAAAGGGCTAATATCCAGAATCTACAATGAACTCCAACAAATTTACAAGAAAACACCAAACAACCCCATCAAAAAGTGGGCGAAGGACATGAACAGACACTCCTCCAAAGAAGACATTTATGCAGCCAAAAAACACATGAAAAAATGCTCACCATCACTGGCCATCAGAGAAATGCAAATCAAAACCACAATGAGATACCATCTCACACCAGTTAGAATGGCAATCATTAAAAAGTCAGGAAACAACAGGTGCTGGAGAGGATGTGGAGAAATAGGAACACTTTTACACTGTTGGTGGGACTGTAAACTAGTTCAACCCTTGTGGAAGTCACTGTGGCGATTCCTCAGGGATCTAGAACTAGAAATTCCATTTGACCCAGCCATCCCATTACTGGGTATATACCCAAAGGACTATAAATCATGCTGCTATAAAGACACATGCACACGTATGTTTATTGCGGCATTATACACAATAGCAAAGACTTGGAACCAACCCAAATGTCCAACAATGATAGACTGGATTAAGAAAATGTGGCACATATACACCATGGAATACTAGGCAGCCATAAAAAATGATGAGTTCATATCCTTTGTAGGGACATGGATGAAATTGGAAATCATCGTTCTCAGTAAACTATCGCAAGAACAAAAAACCAAACACCACATCTTCTCACTCATAGGTGGGAATTGAACAATGAGAACACGTGGACACAAGAAGGGGAACATCACACTTCGGGGACTGTTGTGGGGTGGGGGGAGGGGCGAGGGACAGCATTGGGAGATATACCTAATGCTAGATGACGAGTTGGTGGGTGCAGCGCACCAGCATGGCACATGTATACACATGTAGCTTACCTGCACGTTGCGCACATGTACCATAGAGCCTAAAGTATAATAATAATAATAATAATAATAATAATGATTAAAAGAAAAAAAATTAAAAAAAAAAGAAAGGGATAAATTCCTCGACACATACACTCTCCCATGACTAAATCAGGAAGAAGTTGAATCTCTGAATAGACTAATAACAGGAGCTGAAATTGTGGCAATAATCAATAGCTTACCAACCAAAAAGAGTCCAGGATCAGATGGGTTCACAGCCGAATTCTACCAGAGGTCCAAGGAGGAACTGGAACCATTACTTCAGAAACTATTCCAATCAATAGAAAAAGAGGGATTAATTCCTAACTCATTTTATGAGGCAAGCATCATGCTGATACCAAAGCTGGGCAGAGACACAATCAAAAAAGAGAATTTTAGACCAATATCCTTGATGAATATTGATGCAAAAATCCTCACTAAATTACTGGCAAACCGAATCCAGCAGCACATCAGACAGCTTATCCACCATGATCAACTGGGCTTCATCCCTGGGATGCAAGTCTGGTTCAATATACGCAAATCAATAAATGTAATGCAGCATATAAACAGAACCAAAGTCAAAAACCACATGATTATCTCAATACGTGAAGAAACGGCCTTTGACAAAATTCAACAACCCTTCATGCTGAAAACTCTCAATAAATTGGGTATTGATGGGTCGTATCTCAAAATAATAAGAGCTATTTATGACAAACCCACAGCCAATATCATACTGAATGGGCAAAAACTGGAAGCATTCACTTTGAAAACTGGCACAAGACAGGGATGCCCTCTCTCACCACTTGTATTCAACATAGTGTTGGAAGTTCTGGCCAGGGCAATTAGGCAAGAGAAGGAAATCAAGGGTATTCAATTAGGAAAAAAAGAAGTCAAATTGTCCCTGTTTGCAGATGACGTGATAGTATATCTAGAAAACCCCATTGTCTCAGCCCAAAATCTCCTTAAGCTGATAAGCAACTTCAGCAAAGTCTCAGGATACAAAATCAATGGACAAAAATCACAAGCATTCTTATACATCAATAACAGACAAACAGAGAGCCAAATCATGAGTGAACTCCCATTCACAATTGCTTCAAAGAGAATAAAATACCTAGGAATCCAACTTCCAAGGGATGTGAAGGACCTCTTCAAGGAGAAAACTACAAACCACTGCTCAAGGAAATAAAAGAGGATACAAACAAATGGAAGAACATTCCATGCTCATGGGTAGGAAGAATCAATATCATGAAAATGGCCATCCTTCCCAAGGTAATTTACAGATTCAATGCCATCCCCATCAAGTTACCAATGACTTTCTTCACAGAATTGGAAAAAACTACTTTAAAGTTCATATGGAACCAAAAAAGAGCCCGCATCACCAAGTCAATCCTAAGCCAAAAGAACAAAGCTGGAGGCATCACGCTACCTGACTTCAAACTATACTACAAGGCTACAGTAACCAAAACAGCATGGTACTGGTACCAAACAGAGATATAGATCAATGGAACAGAACAGAGCCGTCAGAAATAATGCCACATATCTACAACAATCTGATCTTTGACAAACTTGACAAAAACAAGAAATGGAGAAAGGATTCCCTATTTAATAAATGGTGCTGGGAAAACTGGCTAGCCACATGTAGAAAGCTGAAACTGGATCCCTTCCTTACACCTTATACAAAAATCAACTCAAGATGGATTAAAGACTTAAACGTTAGACCTAAAACCATAAAAACCCTAGAAGAAAACCTAGGCAATACCATTCAGGACATAGGCATGGGCAAGGACTTCATGTCTAAAACACCAAAAGCAATGGCCACAAAAGCCAAAATTGACAAATGGGATCTAATTAAACTAAAGAGCTTCTGCACAGCAAAGGAAACTACCATCAGAGTGAACAGGCAACCTACACAATGGGAGAAAATTTTCGCAACCTACTCATCTGACAAAGGGCTAATATCCAGAATCTACAATGAACTCCAACAAATTTACAAGAAAACACCAAACAACCCCATCAAAAAGTGGGCGAAGGACATGAACAGACACTCCTCCAAAGAAGACATTTATGCAGCCAAAAAACACATGAAAAAATGCTCACCATCACTGGCCATCAGAGAAATGCAAATCAAAACCACAATGAGATACCATCTCACACCAGTTAGAATGGCAATCATTAAAAAGTCAGGAAACAACAGGTGCTGGAGAGGATGTGGAGAAATAGGAACACTTTTACACTGTTGGTGGGACTGTAAACTAGTTCAACCCTTGTGGAAGTCACTGTGGCGATTCCTCAGGGATCTAGAACTAGAAATTCCATTTGACCCAGCCATCCCATTACTGGGTATATACCCAAAGGACTATAAATCATGCTGCTATAAAGACACATGCACACGTATGTTTATTGCGGCATTATACACAATAGCAAAGACTTGGAACCAACCCAAATGTCCAACAATGATAGACTGGATTAAGAAAATGTGGCACATATACACCATGGAATACTAGGCAGCCATAAAAAATGATGAGTTCATATCCTTTGTAGGGACATGGATGAAATTGGAAATCATCGTTCTCAGTAAACTATCGCAAGAACAAAAAACCAAACACCACATCTTCTCACTCATAGGTGGGAATTGAACAATGAGAACACGTGGACACAAGAAGGGGAACATCACACTTCGGGGACTGTTGTGGGGTGGGGGGAGGGGCGAGGGACAGCATTGGGAGATATACCTAATGCTAGATGACGAGTTGGTGGGTGCAGCGCACCAGCATGGCACATGTATACACATGTAGCTTACCTGCACGTTGCGCACATGTACCATAGAGCCTAAAGTATAATAATAATAATAATAATAATAATAATGATTAAAAGAAAAAAAATTAAAAAAAAAAGAAAGGGATAAATTCCTCGACACATACACTCTCCCATGACTAAACCAGGAAGAAGTTGAATCTCTGAATAGACTAATAACAGGAGCTGAAATTGTGGCAATAATCAATAGCTTACCAACCAAAAAGAGTCCAGGATCAGATGGGTTCACAGCCGAATTCTACCAGAGGTCCAAGGAGGAACTGGAACCATTACTTCAGAAACTATTCCAATCAATAGAAAAAGAGGGATTAATTCCTAACTCATTTTATGAGGCAAGCATCATGCTGATACCAAAGCTGGGCAGAGACACAATCAAAAAAGAGAATTTTAGACCAATATCCTTGATGAATATTGATGCAAAAATCCTCAATAAATTACTGGCAAACCGAATCCAGCAGCACATCAGACAGCTTATCCACCATGATCAAGTGGGCTTCATCCCTGGGATGCAAGTCTGGTTCAATATACGCAAATCAATAAATGTAATGCAGCATATAAACAGAACCAAAGTCAAAAACCACATGATTATCTCAATACGTGAAGAAAAGGCCTTTGACAAAATTCAACAACCCTTCATGCTAAAAACTCTCAATAAATTGGGTATTGATGGGTCGTATCTCAAAATAATAAGAGCTATTTATGACAAACCCACAGCCAATATCATACTGAATGGGCAAAAACTGGAAGCATTCACTTTGAAAACTGGCACAAGACAGGGATGCCCTCTCTCACCACTTCTATTCAACATAGTGTTGGAAGTTCTGGCCAGGGCAATTAGGCAAGAGAAGGAAATCAAGGGTATTCAATTAGGAAAAAAAGAAGTCAAATTGTCCCTGTTTGCAGATGACGTGATAGTATATCTAGAAAACCCCATTGTCTCAGCCCAAAATCTCCTTAAGCTGATAAGCAACTTCAGCAAAGTCTCAGGATACAAAATCAGTGGACAAAAATCACAAGCATTCTTATACATCAATAACAGACAAACAGAGAGCCAAATCATGAGTGAACTCCCATTCACAATTGCTTCAAAGAGAATAAAATACCTAGGAATCCAACTTCCAAGGGATGTGAAGGACCTCTTCAAGGAGAAAACTACAAGCCACTGCTAAAGGAAATAAAAGAGGATACAAACAAATGGAAGAACATTCCATGCTCATGGGTAGGAAGAATCAATATCATGAAAATGGCCATCCTTCCCAAGGTAATTTACAGATTCAATGCCATCCCCATCAAGTTACCAATGACTTTCTTCACAGAATTGGAAAAAACTACTTTAAAGTTCATATGGAACCAAAAAAGAGCCCGCATCACCAAGTCAATCCTAAGCCAAAAGAACAAAGCTGGAGGCATCACGCTACCTGACTTCAAACTATACTACAAGGCTACAGTAACCAAAACAGCATGGTACTGGTACCAAACAGAGATATAGATCAATGGAACAGAACAGAGCCGTCAGAAATAATGCCACATATCTACAACAATCTGATCTTTGACAAACTTGACAAAAACAAGAAATGGAGAAAGGATTCCCTATTTAATAAATGGTGCTGGGAAAACTGGCTAGCCACATGTAGAAAGCTGAAACTGGATCCCTTCCTTACACCTTATACAAAAATCAACTCAAGATGGATTAAAGACTTAAACGTTAGACCTAAAACCATAAAAACCCTAGAAGAAAACCTAGGCAATACCATTCAGGACATAGGCATGGGCAAGGACTTCATGTCTAAAACACCAAAAGCAATGGCCACAAAAGCCAAAATTGACAAATGGGATCTAATTAAACTAAAGAGCTTCTGCACAGCAAAGGAAACTACCATCAGAGTGAACAGGCAACCTACACAATGGGAGAAAATTTTCGCAACCTACTCATCTGACAAAGGGCTAATATCCAGAATCTACAATGAACTCCAACAAATTTACAAGAAAACACCAAACAACCCCATCAAAAAGTGGGCGAAGGACATGAACAGACACTCCTCCAAAGAAGACATTTATGCAGCCAAAAAACACATGAAAAAATGCTCACCATCACTGGCCATCAGAGAAATGCAAATCAAAACCACAATGAGATACCATCTCACACCAGTTAGAATGGCAATCATTAAAAAGTCAGGAAACAACAGGTGCTGGAGAGGATGTGGAGAAATAGGAACACTTTTACACTGTTGGTGGGACTGTAAACTAGTTCAACCCTTGTGGAAGTCACTGTGGCGATTCCTCAGGGATCTAGAACTAGAAATTCCATTTGACCCAGCCATCCCATTACTGGGTATATACCCAAAGGACTATAAATCATGCTGCTATAAAGACACATGCACACGTATGTTTATTGCGGCATTATACACAATAGCAAAGACTTGGAACCAACCCAAATGTCCAACAATGATAGACTGGATTAAGAAAATGTGGCACATATACACCATGGAATACTAGGCAGCCATAAAAAATGATGAGTTCATATCCTTTGTAGGGACATGGATGAAATTGGAAATCATCGTTCTCAGTAAACTATCGCAAGAACAAAAAACCAAACACCACATCTTCTCACTCATAGGTGGGAATTGAACAATGAGAACACGTGGACACAAGAAGGGGAACATCACACTTCGGGGACTGTTGTGGGGTGGGGGGAGGGGCGAGGGACAGCATTGGGAGATATACCTAATGCTAGATGACGAGTTGGTGGGTGCAGCGCACCAGCATGGCACATGTATACACATGTAGCTTACCTGCACGTTGCGCACATGTACCATAGAGCCTAAAGTATAATAATAATAATAATAATTATAATAATAATAATAATGATAAAAAGAAAAAAAATTAAAAAAAAAAGAAAGGGATAAATTCCTCGACACATACACTCTCCCATGACTAAACCAGGAAGAAGTTGAATCTCTGAATAGACTAATAACAGGAGCTGAAATTGTGGCAATAATCAATAGCTTACCAACCAAAAAGAGTCCAGGATCAGATGGGTTCACAGCCGAATTCTACCAGAGGTCCAAGGAGGAACTGGAACCATTACTTCAGAAACTATTCCAATCAATAAAAAAGAGGGATTCCTTCCTAACTCATTTTATGAGGCCAGCATCATGCTGATACCAAAGCTGGGCAGAGACACAATCAAAAAAGAGAATTTTAGACCAATATCCTTGATGAATATTGATGCAAAAATCCTCAATAAATTACTGGCAAACCGAATCCAGCAGCACATCAGACAGCTTATCCACCATGATCAAGTGGGCTTCATCCCTGGGATGCAAGTCTGGTTCAATATACGCAAATCAATAAATGTAATGCAGCATATAAACAGAACCAAAGTCAAAAACCACATGATTATCTCAATACGTGAAGAAAAGGCCTTTGACAAAATTCAACAACCCTTCATGCTAAAAACTCTCAATAAATTGGGTATTGATGGGTCGTATCTCAAAATAATAAGAGCTATTTATGACAAACCCACAGCCAATATCATACTGAATGGGCAAAAACTGGAAGCATTCACTTTGAAAACTGGCACAAGACAGGGATGCCCTCTCTCACCACTTCTATTCAACATAGTGTTGGAAGTTCTGGCCAGGGCAATTAGGCAAGAGAAGGAAATCAAGGGTATTCAATTAGGAAAAAAAGAAGTCAAATTGTCCCTGTTTGCAGATGACGTGATAGTATATCTAGAAAACCCCATTGTCTCAGCCCAAAATCTCCTTAAGCTGATAAGCAACTTCAGCAAAGTCTCAGGATACAAAATCAGTGGACAAAAATCACAAGCATTCTTATACATCAATAACAGACAAACAGAGAGCCAAATCATGAGTGAACTCCCATTCACAATTGCTTCAAAGAGAATAAAATACCTAGGAATCCAACTTCCAAGGGATGTGAAGGACCTCTTCAAGGAGAAAACTACAAGCCACTGCTAAAGGAAATAAAAGAGGATACAAACAAATGGAAGAACATTCCATGCTCATGGGTAGGAAGAATCAATATCATGAAAATGGCCATCCTTCCCAAGGTAATTTACAGATTCAATGCCATCCCCATCAAGTTACCAATGACTTTCTTCACAGAATTGGAAAAAACTACTTTAAAGTTCATATGGAACCAAAAAAGAGCCCGCATCACCAAGTCAATCCTAAGCCAAAAGAACAAAGCTGGAGGCATCACGCTACCTGACTTCAAACTATACTACAAGGCTACAGTAACCAAAACAGCATGGTACTGGTACCAAACAGAGATATAGATCAATGGAACAGAACAGAGCCGTCAGAAATAATGCCACATATCTACAACAATCTGATCTTTGACAAACTTGACAAAAACAAGAAATGGAGAAAGGATTCCCTATTTAATAAATGGTGCTGGGAAAACTGGCTAGCCACATGTAGAAAGCTGAAACTGGATCCCTTCCTTACACCTTATACAAAAATCAACTCAAGATGGATTAAAGACTTAAACGTTAGACCTAAAACCATAAAAACCCTAGAAGAAAACCTAGGCAATACCATTCAGGACATAGGCATGGGCAAGGACTTCATGTCTAAAACACCAAAAGCAATGGCCACAAAAGCCAAAATTGACAAATGGGATCTAATTAAACTAAAGAGCTTCTGCACAGCAAAGAAAACTACCATCAGAGTGAACAGGCAACCTACACAATGGGAGAAAATTTTCGCAACCTACTCATCTGACAAAGGGCTAATATCCAGAATCTACAATGAACTCCAACAAATTTACAAGAAAACACCAAACAACCCCATCAAAAAGTGGGTGAAGGACATGAACAGACACTCCTCCAAAGAAGACATTTATGCAGCCAAAAAACACATGAAAAAATGCTCACCATCACTGGCCATCAGAGAAATGCAAATCAAAACCACAATGAGATACCATCTCACACCAGTTAGAATGGCAATCATTAAAAAGTCAGGAAACAACAGGTGCTGGAGAGGATGTGGAGAAATAGGAACACTTTTACACTGTTGGTGGGACTGTAAACTAGTTCAACCCTTGTGGAAGTCACTGTGGCGATTCCTCAGGGATCTAGAACTAGAAATTCCATTTGACCCAGCCATCCCATTACTGGGTATATACCCAAAGGACTATAAATCATGCTGCTATAAAGACACATGCACACGTATGTTTATTGCGGCATTATACACAATAGCAAAGACTTGGAACCAACCCAAATGTCCAACAATGATAGACTGGATTAAGAAAATGTGGCACATATACACCATGGAATACTAGGCAGCCATAAAAAATGATGAGTTCATATCCTTTGTAGGGACATGGATGAAATTGGAAATCATCGTTCTCAGTAAACTATCGCAAGAACAAAAAACCAAACACCACATCTTCTCACTCATAGGTGGGAATTGAACAATGAGAACACGTGGACACAAGAAGGGGA
The DNA here is from genome assembly GCF_028885655.2 of Pongo abelii. Lineage (NCBI taxonomy): Eukaryota > Metazoa > Chordata > Mammalia > Primates > Hominidae > Pongo > Pongo abelii. The sequence continues at coordinate 5,348,922 of NC_071997.2, forward strand.
ACATCACACTTCGGGGACTGTTGTGGGGTGGGGGGAGGGGCGAGGGACAGCATTGGGAGATATACCTAATGCTAGATGACGAGTTGGTGGGTGCAGCGCACCAGCATGGCACATGTATACACATGTAGCTTACCTGCACGTTGCGCACATGTACCATAGAGCCTAAAGTATAATAATAATAATAATAATAATAATAATGATTAAAAGAAAAAAAATTAAAAAAAAAAGAAAGGGATAAATTCCTCGACACATACACTCTCCCATGACTAAATCAGGAAGAAGTTGAATCTCTGAATAGACTAATAACAGGAGCTGAAATTGTGGCAATAATCAATAGCTTACCAACCAAAAAGAGTCCAGGATCAGATGGGTTCACAGCCGAATTCTACCAGAGGTCCAAGGAGGAACTGGAACCATTACTTCAGAAACTATTCCAATCAATAGAAAAAGAGGGATTAATTCCTAACTCATTTTATGAGGCAAGCATCATGCTGATACCAAAGCTGGGCAGAGACACAATCAAAAAAGAGAATTTTAGACCAATATCCTTGATGAATATTGATGCAAAAATCCTCACTAAATTACTGGCAAACCGAATCCAGCAGCACATCAGACAGCTTATCCACCATGATCAACTGGGCTTCATCCCTGGGATGCAAGTCTGGTTCAATATACGCAAATCAATAAATGTAATGCAGCATATAAACAGAACCAAAGTCAAAAACCACATGATTATCTCAATACGTGAAGAAACGGCCTTTGACAAAATTCAACAACCCTTCATGCTGAAAACTCTCAATAAATTGGGTATTGATGGGTCGTATCTCAAAATAATAAGAGCTATTTATGACAAACCCACAGCCAATATCATACTGAATGGGCAAAAACTGGAAGCATTCACTTTGAAAACTGGCACAAGACAGGGATGCCCTCTCTCACCACTTGTATTCAACATAGTGTTGGAAGTTCTGGCCAGGGCAATTAGGCAAGAGAAGGAAATCAAGGGTATTCAATTAGGAAAAAAAGAAGTCAAATTGTCCCTGTTTGCAGATGACGTGATAGTATATCTAGAAAACCCCATTGTCTCAGCCCAAAATCTCCTTAAGCTGATAAGCAACTTCAGCAAAGTCTCAGGATACAAAATCAATGGACAAAAATCACAAGCATTCTTATACATCAATAACAGACAAACAGAGAGCCAAATCATGAGTGAACTCCCATTCACAATTGCTTCAAAGAGAATAAAATACCTAGGAATCCAACTTCCAAGGGATGTGAAGGACCTCTTCAAGGAGAAAACTACAAACCACTGCTCAAGGAAATAAAAGAGGATACAAACAAATGGAAGAACATTCCATGCTCATGGGTAGGAAGAATCAATATCATGAAAATGGCCATCCTTCCCAAGGTAATTTACAGATTCAATGCCATCCCCATCAAGTTACCAATGACTTTCTTCACAGAATTGGAAAAAACTACTTTAAAGTTCATATGGAACCAAAAAAGAGCCCGCATCACCAAGTCAATCCTAAGCCAAAAGAACAAAGCTGGAGGCATCACGCTACCTGACTTCAAACTATACTACAAGGCTACAGTAACCAAAACAGCATGGTACTGGTACCAAACAGAGATATAGATCAATGGAACAGAACAGAGCCGTCAGAAATAATGCCACATATCTACAACAATCTGATCTTTGACAAACTTGACAAAAACAAGAAATGGAGAAAGGATTCCCTATTTAATAAATGGTGCTGGGAAAACTGGCTAGCCACATGTAGAAAGCTGAAACTGGATCCCTTCCTTACACCTTATACAAAAATCAACTCAAGATGGATTAAAGACTTAAACGTTAGACCTAAAACCATAAAAACCCTAGAAGAAAACCTAGGCAATACCATTCAGGACATAGGCATGGGCAAGGACTTCATGTCTAAAACACCAAAAGCAATGGCCACAAAAGCCAAAATTGACAAATGGGATCTAATTAAACTAAAGAGCTTCTGCACAGCAAAGGAAACTACCATCAGAGTGAACAGGCAACCTACACAATGGGAGAAAATTTTCGCAACCTACTCATCTGACAAAGGGCTAATATCCAGAATCTACAATGAACTCCAACAAATTTACAAGAAAACACCAAACAACCCCATCAAAAAGTGGGCGAAGGACATGAACAGACACTCCTCCAAAGAAGACATTTATGCAGCCAAAAAACACATGAAAAAATGCTCACCATCACTGGCCATCAGAGAAATGCAAATCAAAACCACAATGAGATACCATCTCACACCAGTTAGAATGGCAATCATTAAAAAGTCAGGAAACAACAGGTGCTGGAGAGGATGTGGAGAAATAGGAACACTTTTACACTGTTGGTGGGACTGTAAACTAGTTCAACCCTTGTGGAAGTCACTGTGGCGATTCCTCAGGGATCTAGAACTAGAAATTCCATTTGACCCAGCCATCCCATTACTGGGTATATACCCAAAGGACTATAAATCATGCTGCTATAAAGACACATGCACACGTATGTTTATTGCGGCATTATACACAATAGCAAAGACTTGGAACCAACCCAAATGTCCAACAATGATAGACTGGATTAAGAAAATGTGGCACATATACACCATGGAATACTAGGCAGCCATAAAAAATGATGAGTTCATATCCTTTGTAGGGACATGGATGAAATTGGAAATCATCGTTCTCAGTAAACTATCGCAAGAACAAAAAACCAAACACCACATCTTCTCACTCATAGGTGGGAATTGAACAATGAGAACACGTGGACACAAGAAGGGGAACATCACACTTCGGGGACTGTTGTGGGGTGGGGGGAGGGGCGAGGGACAGCATTGGGAGATATACCTAATGCTAGATGACGAGTTGTTGGGTGCAGCGCACCAGCATGGCACATGTATACACATGTAGCTTACCTGCACGTTGCGCACATGTACCATAGAGCCTAAAGTATAATAATAATAATAATAATAATAATAATGATTAAAAGAAAAAAAATTAAAAAAAAAAGAAAGGGATAAATTCCTCGACACATACACTCTCCCATGACTAAACCAGGAAGAAGTTGAATCTCTGAATAGACTAATAACAGGAGCTGAAATTGTGGCAATAATCAATAGCTTACCAACCAAAAAGAGTCCAGGATCAGATGGGTTCACAGCCGAATTCTACCAGAGGTCCAAGGAGGAACTGGAACCATTACTTCAGAAACTATTCCAATCAATAGAAAAAGAGGGATTAATTCCTAACTCATTTTATGAGGCAAGCATCATGCTGATACCAAAGCTGGGCAGAGACACAATCAAAAAAGAGAATTTTAGACCAATATCCTTGATGAATATTGATGCAAAAATCCTCAATAAATTACTGGCAAACCGAATCCAGCAGCACATCAGACAGCTTATCCACCATGATCAAGTGGGCTTCATCCCTGGGATGCAAGTCTGGTTCAATATACGCAAATCAATAAATGTAATGCAGCATATAAACAGAACCAAAGTCAAAAACCACATGATTATCTCAATACGTGAAGAAAAGGCCTTTGACAAAATTCAACAACCCTTCATGCTAAAAACTCTCAATAAATTGGGTATTGATGGGTCGTATCTCAAAATAATAAGAGCTATTTATGACAAACCCACAGCCAATATCATACTGAATGGGCAAAAACTGGAAGCATTCACTTTGAAAACTGGCACAAGACAGGGATGCCCTCTCTCACCACTTCTATTCAACATAGTGTTGGAAGTTCTGGCCAGGGCAATTAGGCAAGAGAAGGAAATCAAGGGTATTCAATTAGGAAAAAAAGAAGTCAAATTGTCCCTGTTTGCAGATGACGTGATAGTATATCTAGAAAACCCCATTGTCTCAGCCCAAAATCTCCTTAAGCTGATAAGCAACTTCAGCAAAGTCTCAGGATACAAAATCAGTGGACAAAAATCACAAGCATTCTTATACATCAATAACAGACAAACAGAGAGCCAAATCATGAGTGAACTCCCATTCACAATTGCTTCAAAGAGAATAAAATACCTAGGAATCCAACTTCCAAGGGATGTGAAGGACCTCTTCAAGGAGAAAACTACAAGCCACTGCTCAAGGAAATAAAAGAGGATACAAACAAATGGAAGAACATTCCATGCTCATGGGTAGGAAGAATCAATATCATGAAAATGGCCATCCTTCCCAAGGTAATTTACAGATTCAATGCCATCCCCATCAAGTTACCAATGACTTTCTTCACAGAATTGGAAAAAACTACTTTAAAGTTCATATGGAACCAAAAAAGAGCCCGCATCACCAAGTCAATCCTAAGCCAAAAGAACAAAGCTGGAGGCATCACGCTACCTGACTTCAAACTATACTACAAGGCTACAGTAACCAAAACAGCATGGTACTGGTACCAAACAGAGATATAGATCAATGGAACAGAACAGAGCCGTCAGAAATAATGCCACATATCTACAACAATCTGATCTTTGACAAACTTGACAAAAACAAGAAATGGAGAAAGGATTCCCTATTTAATAAATGGTGCTGGGAAAACTGGCTAGCCACATGTAGAAAGCTGAAACTGGATCCCTTCCTTACACCTTATACAAAAATCAACTCAAGATGGATTAAAGACTTAAACGTTAGACCTAAAACCATAAAAACCCTAGAAGAAAACCTAGGCAATACCATTCAGGACATAGGCATGGGCAAGGACTTCATGTCTAAAACACCAAAAGCAATGGCCACAAAAGCCAAAATTGACAAATGGGATCTAATTAAACTAAAGAGCTTCTGCACAGCAAAGGAAACTACCATCAGAGTGAACAGGCAACCTACACAATGGGAGAAAATTTTCGCAACCTACTCATCTGACAAAGGGCTAATATCCAGAATCTACAATGAACTCCAACAAATTTACAAGAAAACACCAAACAACCCCATCAAAAAGTGGGCGAAGGACATGAACAGACACTCCTCCAAAGAAGACATTTATGCAGCCAAAAAACACATGAAAAAATGCTCACCATCACTGGCCATCAGAGAAATGCAAATCAAAACCACAATGAGATACCATCTCACACCAGTTAGAATGGCAATCATTAAAAAGTCAGGAAACAACAGGTGCTGGAGAGGATGTGGAGAAATAGGAACACTTTTACACTGTTGGTGGGACTGTAAACTAGTTCAACCCTTGTGGAAGTCACTGTGGCGATTCCTCAGGGATCTAGAACTAGAAATTCCATTTGACCCAGCCATCCCATTACTGGGTATATACCCAAAGGACTATAAATCATGCTGCTATAAAGACACATGCACACGTATGTTTATTGCGGCATTATACACAATAGCAAAGACTTGGAACCAACCCAAATGTCCAACAATGATAGACTGGATTAAGAAAATGTGGCACATATACACCATGGAATACTAGGCAGCCATAAAAAATGATGAGTTCATATCCTTTGTAGGGACATGGATGAAATTGGAAATCATCGTTCTCAGTAAACTATCGCAAGAACAAAAAACCAAACACCACATCTTCTCACTCATAGGTGGGAATTGAACAATGAGAACACGTGGACACAAGAAGGGGAACATCACACTTCGGGGACTGTTGTGGGGTGGGGGGAGGGGCGAGGGACAGCATTGGGAGATATACCTAATGCTAGATGACGAGTTGGTGGGTGCAGCGCACCAGCATGGCACATGTATACACATGTAGCTTACCTGCACGTTGCGCACATGTACCATAGAGCCTAAAGTATAATAATAATAATAATAATAATAATAATGATTAAAAGAAAAAAAATTAAAAAAAAAAGAAAGGGATAAATTCCTCGACACATACACTCTCCCATGACTAAATCAGGAAGAAGTTGAATCTCTGAATAGACTAATAACAGGAGCTGAAATTGTGGCAATAATCAATAGCTTACCAACCAAAAAGTGTCCAGGATCAGATGGGTTCACAGCCGAATTCTACCAGAGGTCCAAGGAGGAACTGGAACCATTACTTCAGAAACTATTCCAATCAATAGAAAAAGAGGGATTAATTCCTAACTCATTTTATGAGGCAAGCATCATGCTGATACCAAAGCTGGGCAGAGACACAATCAAAAAAGAGAATTTTAGACCAATATCCTTGATGAATATTGATGCAAAAATCCTCACTAAATTACTGGCAAACCGAATCCAGCAGCACATCAGACAGCTTATCCACCATGATCAACTGGGCTTCATCCCTGGGATGCAAGTCTGGTTCAATATACGCAAATCAATAAATGTAATCCAGCATATAAACAGAACCAAAGTCAAAAACCACATGATTATCTCAATACGTGAAGAAACGGCCTTTGACAAAATTCAACAACCCTTCATGCTGAAAACTCTCAATAAATTGGGTATTGATGGGTCGTATCTCAAAATAATAAGAGCTATTTATGACAAACCCACAGCCAATATCATACTGAATGGGCAAAAACTGGAAGCATTCACTTTGAAAACTGGCACAAGACAGGGATGCCCTCTCTCACCACTTGTATTCAACATAGTGTTGGAAGTTCTGGCCAGGGCAATTAGGCAAGAGAAGGAAATCAAGGGTATTCAATTAGGAAAAAAAGAAGTCAAATTGTCCCTGTTTGCAGATGACGTGATAGTATATCTAGAAAACCCCATTGTCTCAGCCCAAAATCTCCTTAAGCTGATAAGCAACTTCAGCAAAGTCTCAGGATACAAAATCAATGGACAAAAATCACAAGCATTCTTATACATCAATAACAGACAAACAGAGAGCCAAATCATGAGTGAACTCCCATTCACAATTGCTTCAAAGAGAATAAAATACCTAGGAATCCAACTTCCAAGGGATGTGAAGGACCTCTTCAAGGAGAAAACTACAAACCACTGCTCAAGGAAATAAAAGAGGATACAAACAAATGGAAGAACATTCCATGCTCATGGGTAGGAAGAATCAATATCATGAAAATGGCCATCCTTCCCAAGGTAATTTACAGATTCAATGCCATCCCCATCAAGTTACCAATGACTTTCTTCACAGAATTGGAAAAAACTACTTTAAAGTTCATATGGAACCAAAAAAGAGCCCGCATCACCAAGTCAATCCTAAGCCAAAAGAACAAAGCTGGAGGCATCACGCTACCTGACTTCAAACTATACTACAAGGCTACAGTAACCAAAACAGCATGGTACTGGTACCAAACAGAGATATAGATCAATGGAACAGAACAGAGCCGTCAGAAATAATGCCACATATCTACAACAATCTGATCTTTGACAAACTTGACAAAAACAAGAAATGGAGAAAGGATTCCCTATTTAATAAATGGTGCTGGGAAAACTGGCTAGCCACATGTAGAAAGCTGAAACTGGATCCCTTCCTTACACCTTATACAAAAATCAACTCAAGATGGATTAAAGACTTAAACGTTAGACCTAAAACCATAAAAACCCTAGAAGAAAACCTAGGCAATACCATTCAGGACATAGGCATGGGCAAGGACTTCATGTCTAAAACACCAAAAGCAATGGCCACAAAAGCCAAAATTGACAAATGGGATCTAATTAAACTAAAGAGCTTCTGCACAGCAAAGGAAACTACCATCAGAGTGAACAGGCAACCTACACAATGGGAGAAAATTTTCGCAACCTACTCATCTGACAAAGGGCTAATATCCAGAATCTACAATGAACTCCAACAAATTTACAAGAAAACACCAAACAACCCCATCAAAAAGTGGGCGAAGGACATGAACAGACACTCCTCCAAAGAAGACATTTATGCAGCCAAAAAACACATGAAAAAATGCTCACCATCACTGGCCATCAGAGAAATGCAAATCAAAACCACAATGAGATACCATCTCACACCAGTTAGAATGGCAATCATTAAAAAGTCAGGAAACAACAGGTGCTGGAGAGGATGTGGAGAAATAGGAACACTTTTACACTGTTGGTGGGACTGTAAACTAGTTCAACCCTTGTGGAAGTCACTGTGGCGATTCCTCAGGGATCTAGAACTAGAAATTCCATTTGACCCAGCCATCCCATTACTGGGTATATACCCAAAGGACTATAAATCATGCTGCTATAAAGACACATGCACACGTATGTTTATTGCGGCATTATACACAATAGCAAAGACTTGGAACCAACCCAAATGTCCAACAATGATAGACTGGATTAAGAAAATGTGGCACATATACACCATGGAATACTAGGCAGCCATAAAAAATGATGAGTTCATATCCTTTGTAGGGACATGGATGAAATTGGAAATCATCGTTCTCAGTAAACTATCGCAAGAACAAAAAACCAAACACCACATCTTCTCACTCATAGGTGGGAATTGAACAATGAGAACACGTGGACACAAGAAGGGGAACATCACACTTCGGGGACTGTTGTGGGGTGGGGGGAGGGGCGAGGGACAGCATTGGGAGATATACCTAATGCTAGATGACGAGTTGTTGGGTGCAGCGCACCAGCATGGCACATGTATACACATGTAGCTTACCTGCACGTTGCGCACATGTACCATAGAGCCTAAAGTATAATAATAATAATAATAATAATAATAATGATTAAAAGAAAAAAAATTAAAAAAAAAGGAAAGGGATAAATTCCTCGACACATACACTCTCCCATGACTAAACCAGGAAGAAGTTGAATCTCTGAATAGACTAATAACAGGAGCTGAAATTGTGGCAATAATCAATAGCTTACCAACCAAAAAGAGTCCAGGATCAGATGGGTTCACAGCCGAATTCTACCAGAGGTCCAAGGAGGAACTGGAACCATTACTTCAGAAACTATTCCAATCAATAGAAAAAGAGGGATTAATTCCTAACTCATTTTATGAGGCAAGCATCATGCTGATACCAAAGCTGGGCAGAGACACAATCAAAAAAGAGAATTTTAGACCAATATCCTTGATGAATATTGATGCAAAAATCCTCACTAAATTACTGGCAAACCGAATCCAGCAGCACATCAGACAGCTTATCCACCATGATCAACTGGGCTTCATCCCTGGGATGCAAGTCTTGTTCAATATACGCAAATCAATAAATGTAATCCAGCATATAAACAGAACCAAAGTCAAAAACCACATGATTATCTCAATACGTGAAGAAACGGCCTTTGACAAAATTCAACAACCCTTCATGCTGAAAACTCTCAATAAATTGGGTATTGATGGGTCGTATCTCAAAATAATAAGAGCTATTTATGACAAACCCACAGCCAATATCATACTGAATGGGCAAAAACTGGAAGCATTCACTTTGAAAACTGGCACAAGACAGGGATGCCCTCTCTCACCACTTGTATTCAACATAGTGTTGGAAGTTCTGGCCAGGGCAATTAGGCAAGAGAAGGAAATCAAGGGTATTCAATTAGGAAAAAAAGAAGTCAAATTGTCCCTGTTTGCAGATGACGTGATAGTATATCTAGAAAACCCCATTGTCTCAGCCCAAAATCTCCTTAAGCTGATAAGCAACTTCAGCAAAGTCTCAGGATACAAAATCAATGGACAAAAATCACAAGCATTCTTATACATCAATAACAGACAAACAGAGAGCCAAATCATGAGTAAACTCCCATTCACAATTGCTTCAAAGAGAATAAAATACCTAGGAATCCAACTTCCAAGGGATGTGAAGGACCTCTTCAAGGAGAAAACTACAAACCACTGCTCAAGGAAATAAAAGAGGATACAAACAAATGGAAGAACATTCCATGCTCATGGGTAGGAAGAATCAATATCATGAAAATGGCCATCCTTCCCAAGGTAATTTACAGATTCAATGCCATCCCCATCAAGTTACCAATGACTTTCTTCACAGAATTGGAAAAAACTACTTTAAAGTTCATATGGAACCAAAAAAGAGCCCGCATCACCAAGTCAATCCTAAGCCAAAAGAACAAAGCTGGAGGCATCACGCTACCTGACTTCAAACTATACTACAAGGCTGCAGTAACCAAAACAGCATGGTACTGGTACCAAACAGAGATATAGATCAATGGAACAGAACAGAGCCGTCAGAAATAATGCCACATATCTACAACAATCTGATCTTTGACAAACTTGACCAAAACAAGAAATGGAGAAAGGATTCCCTATTTAATAAATGGTGCTGGGAAAACTGGCTAGCCACATGTAGAAAGCTTAAACTGGATCCCTTCCTTACACCTTATACAAAAATCAACTCAAGATGGATTAAAGACTTAAACGTTAGACCTAAAACCATAAAAACCCTAGAAGAAAACCTAGGCAATACCATTCAGGACATAGGCATGGGCAAGGACTTCATGTCTAAAACACCAAAAGCAATGGCCACAAAAGCCAAAATTGACAAATGGGATCTAATTAAACTAAAGAGCTTCTGCACAGCAAAGGAAACTACCATCAGAGTGAACAGGCAACCTACACAATGGGAGAAAATTTTCGCAACCTACTCATCTGACAAAGGGCTAATATCCAGAATCTACAATGAACTCCAACAAATTTACAAGAAAACAGCAAACAACCCCATCAAAAAGTGGGCGAAGGACATGAACAGACACTCCTCCAAAGAAGACATTTATGCAGCCAAAAAACACATGAAAAAATGCTCACCATCACTGGCCATCAGAGAAATGCAAATCAAAACCACAATGAGATACCATCTCACACCAGTTAGAATGGCAATCATTAAAAAGTCAGGAAACAACAGGTGCTGGAGAGGATGTGGAGAAATAGGAACACTTTTACACTGTTGGTGGGACTGTAAACTAGTTCAACCCTTGTGGAAGTCACTGTGGCGATTCCTCAGGGATCTAGAACTAGAAATTCCATTTGACCCAGCCATCCCATTACTGGGTATATACCCAAAGGACTATAAATCATGCTGCTATAAAGACACATGCACACGTATGTTTATTGCGGCATTATACACAATAGCAAAGACTTGGAACCAACCCAAATGTCCAACAATGATAGACTGGATTAAGAAAATGTGGCACATATACACCATGGAATACTAGGCAGCCATAAAAAATGATGAGTTCATATCCTTTGTAGGGACATGGATGAAATTGGAAATCATCGTTCTCAGTAAACTATCGCAAGAACAAAAAACCAAACACCACATCTTCTCACTCATAGGTGGGAATTGAACAATGAGAACACGTGGACACAAGAAGGGGAACATCACACTTCGGGGACTGTTGTGGGGTGGGGGGAGGGGCGAGGGACAGCATTGGGAGATATACCTAATGCTAGATGACGAGTTGGTGGGTGCAGCGCACCAGCATGGCACATGTATACACATGTAGCTTACCTGCACGTTGCGCACATGTACCATAGAGCCTAAAGTATAATAATAATAATAATAATTATAATAATAATAATAATGATAAAAAGAAAAAAAATTAAAAAAAAAAGAAAGGGATAAATTCCTCGACACATACACTCTCCCATGACTAAACCAGGAAGAAGTTGAATCTCTGAATAGACTAATAACAGGAGCTGAAATTGTGGCAATAATCAATAGCTTACCAACCAAAAAGAGTCCAGGATCAGATGGGTTCACAGCCGAATTCTACCAGAGGTCCAAGGAGGAACTGGAACCATTACTTCAGAAACTATTCCAATCAATAAAAAAGAGGGATTCCTTCCTAACTCATTTTATGAGGCCAGCATCATGCTGATACCAAAGCTGGGCAGAGACACAATCAAAAAAGAGAATTTTAGACCAATATCCTTGATGAATATTGATGCAAAAATCCTCAATAAATTACTGGCAAACCGAATCCAGCAGCACAGCAGACAGCTTATCCACCATGATCAAGTGGGCTTCATCCCTGGGATGCAAGTCTGGTTCAATATACGCAAATCAATAAATGTAATGCAGCATATAAACAGAACCAAAGTCAAAAACCACATGATTATCTCAATACGTGAAGAAACGGCCTTTGACAAAATTCAACAACCCTTCATGCTAAAAACTCTCAATAAATTGGGTATTGATGGGTCGTATCTCAAAATAATAAGAGCTATTTATGACAAACCCACAGCCAATATCATACTGAATGGGCAAAAACTGGAAGCATTCACTTTGAAAACTGGCACAAGACAGGGATGCCCTCTCTCACCACTTCTATTCAACATAGTGTTGGAAGTTCTGGCCAGGGCAATTAGGCAAGAGAAGGAAATCAAGGGTATTCAATTAGGAAAAAAAGAAGTCAAATTGTCCCTGTTTGCAGATGACGTGATAGTATATCTAGAAAACCCCATTGTCTCAGCCCAAAATCTCCTTAAGATGATAAGCAACTTCAGCAAAGTCTCAGGATACAAAATCAATGGACAAAAATCACAAGCATTCTTATACATCAATAACAGACAAACAGAGAGCCAAATCACGAGTGAACTCCCATTCACAATTGCTTCAAAGAGAATAAAATACCTAGGAATCCAACTTCCAAGGGATGTGAAGGACCTCTTCAAGGAGAAAACTACAAACCACTGCTCAAGGAAATAAAAGAGGATAGAAACAAATGGAAGAACATTCCATGCTCATGGGTAGGAAGAATCAATATCATGAAAATGGCCATCCTTCCCAAGGTAATTTACAGATTCAATGCCATCCCCATCAAGTTACCAATGACTTTCTTCACAGAATTGGAAAAAACTACTTTAAAGTTCATATGGAACCAAAAAAGAGCCCGCATCACCAAGTCAATCCTAAGCCAAAAGAACAAAGCTGGAGGCATCACGCTACCTGACTTCAAACTATACTACAAGCCTACAGTAACCAAAACAGCATGGTACTGGTACCAAACAGAGATATAGATCAATGGAACAGAACAGAGCCGTCAGAAATAATGCCACATATCTACAACAATCTGATCTTTGACAAACTTGACCAAAACAAGAAATGGAGAAAGGATTCCCTATTTAATAAATGGTGCTGGGAAAACTGGCTAGCCACATGTAGAAAGCTGAAACTGGATCCCTTCCTTACACCTTATACAAAAATCAACTCAAGATGGATTAAAGACTTAAACGTTAGACCTAAAACCATAAAAACCCTAGAAGAAAACCTAGGCAATACCATTCAGGACATAGGCATGGGCAAGGACTTCATGTCTAAAACACCAAAAGCAATGGCCACAAAAGCAAAAATTGACAAATGGGATCTAATTAAACTAAAGAGCTTCTGCACAGCAAAGGAAACTACCATCAGAGTGAACAGGCAACCTACACAATGGGAGAAAGTTTTCGAAACCTACTCATCTGACAAAGGGCTAATATCCAGAATCTACAATGAACTCCAACAAATTTACAAGAAAACAGCAAACAACCCCATCAAAAAGTGGGCGAAGGACATGAACAGACACTCCTCCAAAGAAGACATTTATGCAGCCAAAAAACACATGAAAAAATGCTCACCATCACTGGCCATCAGAGAAATGCAAATCAAAACCACAATGAGATACCATCTCACACCAGTTAGAATGGCAATCATTAAAAAGTCAGGAAACAACAGGTGCTGGAGAGGATGTGGAGAAATAGGAACACTTTTACACTGTTGGTGGGACTGTAAACTAGTTCAACCTTTGTGGAAGTCACTGTGGCGATTCCTCAGGGATATAGAACTAGAAATTCCATTTGACCCAGCCATCCCATTACTGGGTATATACCCAAAGGACTATAAATCATGCTGCTATAAAGTCACATGCACACGTATGTTTATTGCGGCATTATACACAATAGCAAAGACTTGGAACCTAACCAAATGTCCAACAATGATAGACTGGATTAAGAAAATGTGGCACACATACACCATGGAATACTAGGCAGCCATAAAAAATGATGAGTTCATATCATTTGTAGGGACATGGATGAAATTGGAAATCATCATTCTCAGTAAACTATCGCAAGAACAAAAAACCAAACACCACATCTTCTCACTCATAGGTGGGAATTGAACAATGAGAACACGTGGACACAAGAAGGGGAACATCACACTTCGGGGACTGTTGTGGGGTGGGGGGAGGGGCGAGGGACAGCATTGGGAGATATACCTAATGCTAGATGACGAGTTGGTGGGTGCAGCGCACCAGCATGGCACATGTATACACATGTAGCTTACCTGCACGTTGCGCACATGTACCATAGAGCCTAAAGTATAATAATAATAATAATAATAATAATAATAATAATGATAAAAAGAAAAAAAATTAAAAAAAAAAGAAAGGGATAAATTCCTCGACACATACACTCTCCCATGACTAAACCAGGAAGAAGTTGAATCTCTGAATAGACTAATAACAGGAGCTGAAATTGTGGCAATAATCAATAGCTTACCAACCAAAAAGAGTCCAGGATCAGATGGGTTCACAGCCGAATTCTACCAGAGGTCCAAGGAGGAACTGGAACCATTACTTCAGAAACTATTCCAATCAATAAAAAAGAGGGATTCCTTCCTAACTCATTTTATGAGGCCAGCATCATGCTGATACCAAAGCTGGGCAGAGACACAATCAAAAAAGAGAATTTTAGACCAATATCCTTGATGAATATTGATGCAAAAATCCTCAATAAATTACTGGCAAACCGAATCCAGCAGCACATCAGACAGCTTATCCACCATGATCAAGTGGGCTTCATCCCTGGGATGCAAGTCTGGTTCAATATACGCAAATCAATAAATGTAATGCAGCATATAAACAGAACCAAAGTCAAAAACCACATGATTATCTCAATACGTGAAGAAACGGCCTTTGACAAAATTCAACAACCCTTCATGCTAAAAACTCTCAATAAATTGGGTATTGATGGGTCGTATCTCAAAATAATAAGAGCTATTTATGACAAACCCACAGCCAATATCATACTGAATGGGCAAAAACTGGAAGCATTCACTTTGAAAACTGGCACAAGACAGGGATGCCCTCTCTCACCACTTCTATTCAACATAGTGTTGGAAGTTCTGGCCAGGGCAATTAGGCAAGAGAAGGAAATCAAGGGTATTCAATTAGGAAAAAAAGAAGTCAAATTGTCCCTGTTTGCAGATGACGTGATAGTATATCTAGAAAACCCCATTGTCTCAGCCCAAAATCTCCTTAAGATGATAAGCAACTTCAGCAAAGTCTCAGGATACAAAATCAATGGACAAAAATCACAAGCATTCTTATACATCAATAACAGACAAACAGAGAGCCAAAGCATGAGTGAACTCCCATTCACAATTGCTTCAAAGAGAATAAAATACCTAGGAATCCAACTTCCAAGGGATGTGAAGGACCTCTTCAAGGAGAAAACTACAAACCACTGCTCAAGGAAATAAAAGAGGATACAAACAAATGGAAGAACATTCCATGCTCATGGGTAGGAAGAATCAATATCATGAAAATGGCCATCCTTCCCAAGGTAATTTACAGATTCAATGCCATCCCCATCAAGTTACCAATGACTTTCTTCACAGAATTGGAAAAAACTACTTTAAAGTTCATATGGAACCAAAAAAGAGCCCGCATCACCAAGTCAATCCTAAGCCAAAAGAACAAAGCTGGAGGCATCACGCTACCTGACTTCAAACTATACTACAAGGCTACAGTAACCAAAACAGCATGGTACTGGTACCAAACAGAGATATAGATCAATGGAACAGAACAGAGCCGTCAGAAATAATGCCACATATCTACAACAATCTGATCTTTGACAAACTTGACCAAAACAAGAAATGGAGAAAGGATTCCCTATTTAATAAATGGTGCTGGGAAAACTGGCTAGCCACATGTAGAAAGCTGAAACTGGATCCCTTCCTTACACCTTATACAAAAATCAACTCAAGATGGATTAAAGACTTAAACGTTAGACCTAAAACCATAAAAACCCTAGAAGAAAACCTAGGCAATACCATTCAGGACATAGGCATGGGCAAGGACTTCATGTCTAAAACACCAAAAGCAATGGCCACAAAAGCAAAAATTGACAAATGGGATCTAATTAAACTAAAGAGCTTCTGCACAGCAAAGGAAACTACCATCAGAGTGAACAGGCAACCTACACAATGGGAGAAAATTTTCGAAACCTACTCATCTGACAAAGGGCTAATATCCAGAATCTACAATGAACTCCAACAAATTTACAAGAAAACAGCAAACAACCCCATCAAAAAGTGGGCGAAGGACATGAACAGACACTCCTCCAAAGAAGACATTTATGCAGCCAAAAAACACATGAAAAAATGCTCACCATCACTGGCCATCAGAGAAATGCAAATCAAAACCACAATGAGATACCATCTCACACCAGTTAGAATGGCAATCATTAAAAAGTCAGGAAACAACAGGTGCTGGAGAGGATGTGGAGAAATAGGAACACTTTTACACTGTTGGTGGGACTGTAAACTAGTTCAACCTTTGTGGAAGTCACTGTGGCGATTCCTCAGGGATCTAGAACTAGAAATTCCATTTGACCCAGCCATCCCATTACTGGGTATATACCCAAAGGACTATAAATCATGCTGCTATAAAGACACATGCACACGTATGTTTATTGCGGCATTATACACAATAGCAAAGACTTGGAACCTAACCAAATGTCCAACAATGATAGACTGGATTAAGAAAATGTGGCACACATACACCATGGAATACTAGGCAGCCATAAAAAATGATGAGTTCATATCCTTTGTAGGGACATGGATGAAATTGGAAATCATCGTTCTCAGTAAACTATCGCAAGAACAAAAAACCAAACACCACATCTTCTCACTCATAGGTGGGAATTGAACAATGAGAACACGTGGACACAAGAAGGGGAACATCACACTTCGGGGACTGTTGTGGGGTGGGGGGAGGGGCGAGGGACAGCATTGGGAGATATACCTAATGCTAGATGACGAGTTGGTGGGTGCAGCGCACCAGCATGGCACATGTATACACATGTAGCTTACCTGCACGTTGCGCACATGTACCATAGAGCCTAAAGTATAATAATAATAATAATAATAATAATAATGATAAAAAGAAAAAAAATTAAAAAAAAAAGAAAGGGATAAATTCCTCGACACATACACTCTCCCATGACTAAACCAGGAAGAAGTTGAATCTCTGAATAGACTAATAACAGGAGCTGAAATTGTGGCAATAATCAATAGCTTACCAACCAAAAAGAGTCCAGGATCAGATGGGTTCACAGCCGAATTCTACCAGAGGTCCAAGGAGGAACTGGAACCATTACTTCAGAAACTATTCCATTCAATAGAAAAAGAGGGAATCCTTCCTAACTCATTTTATGAGGCCAGCATCAGGCTGATACCAAAGCTGGGCAGAGACACAATCAAAAAAGAGAATTTTAGACCAATATCCTTGATGAATATTGATGCAAAAATCCTCAATGAATTACTGGCAAACCGAATCCAGCAGCACATCAGACAGCTTATCCACCATGATCAAGTGGGCTTCATCCCTGGGATGCAAGTCTGGTTCAATATACGCAAATCAATAAATGTAATCCAGCATATAAACAGAACAAAAGTCAAAAACCACATGATTATCTCAATACGTGAAGAAAAGGCCTTTGACAAAATTCAACAACCCTTCATGCTAAAATCTCTCAATAAATTGGGTATTGATGGGTCGTATCTCAAAATAATAAGAGCTATTTATGACAAACCCACAGCCAATATCATACTGAATGGGCAAAAACTGGAAGCATTCACTTTGAAAACTGGCACAAGACAGGGATGCCCTCTCTCACCACTTCTATTCAACATAGTGTTGGAAGTTCTGGCCAGGGCAATTAGGCAAGAGAAGGAAATCAAGGGTATTCAATTAGGAAAAAAGGAAGTCAAATTGTCCCTGTTTGCAGATGACGTGATAGTATATATAGAGAACCCCATTGTCTCAGCCCAAAATCTCCTTAAGCTGATAAGCAACTTCAGCAAAGTCTCAGGATACAAAATCAATGGACAAAAATCACAAGCATTCTTATACATCAATAACAGACAAACAGAGAGCCAAATCATGAGTGAACTCCCATTCACAATTGCTTCAAAGAGAATAAAATACCTAGGAATCCAACTTCCAAGGGATGTGAAGGACCTCTTCAAGGAGAAAACTACAAACCACTGCTCAAGGAAATAAAAGAGGATACAAACAAATGGAAGAACATTCCATGCTCATGGGTAGGAAGAATCAATATCATGAAAATGGCCATCCTTCCCAAGGTAATTTACAGATTCAATGCCCTCCCCATCAAGTTACCAATGACTTTCTTCACAGAATTGGAAAAAACTACTTTAAAGTTCATATGGAACCAAAAAAGAGCCCGCATCAAAAAGTCAATCCTAAGCCAAAAGAACAAAGCTGGAGGCATCACGCTACCTGACTTCAAACTATACTACAAGGCTACAGTAACCAAAACAGCATGGTACTGGTACCAAAACAGAGATCTAGATCAATGGAACAGAACAGAGCCGTCAGAAATAATGCCACATATCTACAACTATCTGATCTTTGACAAACCTGACAAAAACAAGAAATGGAGAAAGGATTCCCTATTTAATAAATGGTGCTGGGAAAACTGGCTAGCCACATGTAGAAAGCTTAAACTGGATCCCTTCCTTACACCTTATACAAAAATCAACTCAAGATGGATTAAAGACTTAAACGTTAGACCTAAAACCATAAAAACCCTAGAAGAAAACCTAGGCAATACCATTCAGGACATAGGCATGGGCAAGGACTTCATGTCTAAAACACCAAAAGCAATGGCAACAAAAGCCAAAATTGACAAATGGGATCTAATTAAACTAAAGAGCTTCTGCACAGCAAAGGAAACTACCATCAGAGTGAACAGGCAACCTACAAAATGGGAGAAAATTTTCGCAACCTACTCATCTGACAAAGGGCTAATATCCAGAATCTACAATGAACTCCAACAAATTTACAAGAAAACACCAAACAACCCCATCAAAAAGTGGGCGAAGGACATGAACAGACACTCCTCCATAGAAGACATTTATGCAGCCAAAAAACACATGAAAAAATGCTCACCATCACTGGCCATCAGAGAAATGCAAATCAAAACCACAATGAGATACCATCTCACACCAGTTAGAATGGCAATCATTAAAAAGTCAGGAAACAACAGGTGCTGCAGAGGTTGTGGAGAAATAGGAACACTTTTACACTGTTGGTGGGACTGTAAACTAGTTCAACCCTTGTGGAAGTCACTGTGGCGATTCCTCAGGGATCTAGAACTAGAAATTCCATTTGACCCAGCCATCCCATTACTGGGTATATACCCAAAGGACTATAAATCATGCTGCTATAAAGACACATGCACACGTATGTTTATTGCGGCATTATACACAATAGCAAAGACTTGGAACCAACCCAAATGTCCAACAATGATAGACTGGATTAAGAAAATGTGGCACATATACACCATGGAATACTAGGCAGCCATAAAAAATGATGAGTTCATATCCTTTGTAGGGACATGGGTGAAATTGGAAATCATCGTTCTCAGTAAGCTATCGCAAGAACAAAAAACCAAACACCACATATTCTCACTCATAGGTGGGAATTGAACAATGAGAACACGTGGACACAAGAAGGGGAACATCACACTTCGGGGACTGTTGTGGGGTGGGGGGAGGTGCGAGGGACAGCATTGGGAGATATACCTAATGTTAGATGACGAATTTTTGGGTGCAGCGCACCAGCATGGCACATGTATACACATGTAGCTTACCTGCACGTTGCGCACATGTACCATAGAGCCTAAAGCATAATAATAATAATTATAATAATAATAATAATGATAAAAAGAAAAAAAACTTAAAAAACAAAGAAAGGGATAAATTCCTCGACACATACACTCTCCCATGACTAAACCAGGAAGAAGTTGAATCTCTGAATAGACTAATAACAGGAGCTGAAATTGTGCCAATAATCAATAGCTTACCAACCAAAAAGAGTCCAGGATCAGATGGGTTCACAGCCGAATTCTACCAGAGGTCCAAGGAGGAACTGGAACCATTACTTCAGAAACTATTGCATTCAATAGAAAAAGAGGGAATCCTTCCTAACTCATTTTATGAGGCCAGCATCATGCTGATACCAAAGCTGGGCAGAGACACAATCAAAAAAGAGAATTTTAGACCAATATCCTTGATGAATATTGATGCAAAAATCCTCAATGAATTACTGGCAAACCGAATCCAGCAGCACATCAGACAGCTTATCCACCATGATCAAGTGGGCTTCATCCCTGGGATGCAAGTCTGGTTCAATATACGCAAATCAATAAATGTAATCCAGCATATAAACAGAACCAAAGTCAAAAACCACATGATTATCTCAATACGTGAAGAAAAGGCCTTTGACAAAATCCAACAACCCTTCATGCTAAAATCTCTCAATAAATTGGGTATTGATGGGTCGTATCTCAAAATAATAAGAGCTATTTATGACAAACCCACAGCCAATATCATACTGAATGGGCAAAAACTGGAAGCATTCACTTTGAAAACTGGCACAAGACAGGGATGCCCTCTCTCACCACTTCTATTCAACATAGTGTTGGAAGTTCTGGCCAGGGCAATTAGGCAAGAGAAGGAAATCAAGGGTATTCAATTAGGAAAAAAGGAAGTCAAATTGTCCCTGTTTGCAGATGACGTGATAGTATATATAGAAAACCCCATTGTCTCAGCAAAAAATCTCCTTAAGCTGATAAGCAAATTCAGCAAAGTCTCAGGATACAAAATCAATGGACAAAAATCACAAGCATTCTTATACATCAATAACAGACAAACAGAGAGCCAAATCATGAGTGAACTCCCATTCACAATTGCTTCAAAGAGAATAAAATACCTAGGAATCCAACTTACAAGGGATGTGAAGGACCTCTTCAAGGAGAAAACTACAAACCACTGCTCAAGGAAATAAAAGAGGATACAAACAAATGGAAGAACATTCCATGCTCATGGGTAGGAAGAGTCAATATCATGAAAATGGCCATCCTTCCCAAGGTAATTTACAGATTCAATGGCATCCCCATCAAGTTACCAATGACTTTCTTCACAGAATTGGAAAAAACTACTTTAAAGTTCATATGGAATCAAAAAAGAGCCCGCATCACCAAGTCAATCCTAAGCCAAAAGAACAAAGCTGGAGGCATCACGCTACCTGACTTCAAACTATACTACAAGGCTACAGTAACCAAAACAGCATGGTACTGGTACCAAACAGAGATCTAGATCAATGGAACAGAACAGAGCCGTCAGAAATAATGCCACATATCTACAACAATCTGATCTTTGACAAACTTGACAAAAACAAGAAATGGAGAAAGGATTCCCTATTTAATAAATGGTGCTGGGAAAACTGGCTAGCCACATGTAGAAAGCTGAAACTGGATCCCTTCCTTACACCTTATACAAAAATCAACTCAAGATGGATTAAAGACTTAAACGTTAGACCTAAAACCATAAAAACCCTAGAAGAAAACCTAGGCAATACCATTCAGGACATAGGCATGGGCAAGGACTTCATGTCTAAAACACCAAAAGCAATGGCCACAAAAGCCAAAATTGACAAATGGGATCTAATTAAACTAAAGAGCTTCTGCACAGCAAAGGAAACTACCATCAGAGTGAACAGGCAACCTACAAAATGGGAGAAAATTTTCGCAACCTACTCATCTGACAAAGGGCTAATATCCAGAATCTACAATGAACTCCAACAAATTTACAAGAAAACACCAAACAACCCCATCAAAAAGTGGGCGAAGAACATGAACAGACACTCCTCCAAAGAAGACATTTATGCAGCCAAAAAACACATGAAAAAATGCTCACCATCACTGGCCATCAGAGAAATGCAAATCAAAACCACAATGAGATAACATCTCACCCCAGTTAGAATGGCAATCATTAAAAAGTCAGGAAACAACAGGTGCTGGAGAGGATGTGGAGAAATAGGAACACTTTTACACTGTTGGTGGGACTGTAAACTAGTTCAACCCTTGTGGAAGTCACTGTGGCGATTCCTCAGGGATCTAGAACTAGAAATTCCATTTGACCCAGCCATCCCATTACTGGGTATATACCCAAAGTACTATAAATCATGCTGCTATAAAGACACATGCACACGTATGTTTATTGCGGCATTATACACAATAGCAAAGACTTGGAACCAACCCAAATGTCCAACAATGATAGACTGGATTAAGGAAATGTGGCACATATACACCATGGAATACTAGGCAGCCATAAAAAATGATGAGTTCATATCTTTTTTAGGGACATGGATGAAATTGGAAATCATCGTTCTCAGTAAACTATCGCAAGAACAAAAAACCAAACACCACATCTTCTCACTCATAGGTGGGAATTGAACAATGAGAACACGTGGACACAAGAAGGGGAACATCACACTTCGGGGACTGTTGTGGGGTGGGGGGAGGGGCGAGGGACAGCATTGGGAGATATACCTAATGCTAGATGACGAGTTGGTGGGTGCAGCGCACCAGCATGGCACATGTATACACATGTAGCTTACCTGCACGTTGCGCACATGTACCATAGAGCCTAAAGTATAATAATAATAATAATAATAATAACAATAATAATGATGAAAAGAAAAAAAATTAAAAAAAAAAGAAAGGGATAAATTCCTCGACACATACACTCTCCCATGACTAAACCAGGGAGAAGTTGAATCTCTGAATAGACTAATAACGGGAGCTGAAATTGTGGCAATAATCAATAGCTTACCAACCAAAAAGAGTCCAGGATCAGATGGGTTCACAGCCGAATTCTACCAGAGGTCCAAGGAGGAACTGGAACCATTACTTCAGAAACTATTCCAATCAATAGAAAAAGAGGGAATCCTTCCTAACTCATTTTATGAGGCCAGCATCATGCTGATACCAAAGCTGGGCAGAGACACAATCAAAAAAGAGAATTTTAGACCAATATCCTTGATGAATATTGATGCAAAAATCCTCAATGAATTACTGGCAAACCGAATCCAGCAGCACATCAGACAGCTTATCCACCATGATCAAGTGGGCTTCATCCCTGGGATGCAAGTCTGGTTCAATATACGCAAATCAATAAATGTAATCCAGCATATAAACAGAACCAAAGTCAAAAACCACATGATTATCTCAATACGTGAAGAAAAGGCCTTTGACAAAATTCAACAACCCTTCATGCTAAAATCTCTCAATAAATTGGGTATTGATGGGTCGTATCTCAAAATAATAAGAGCTATTTATGACAAACCCACAGCCAATATCATACTGAATGGGCAAAAACTGGAAGCATTCACTTTGAAAACTGGCACAATACAGGGGTGCCTTTCTCAACACTTCTTTTCAACATAGTGTTGGAAGTTCTGGCCAGGGCAATTAGGCAAGAGAAGGAAATCAAGGGTATTCAATTAGGAAAAAAAGAAGTCAAATTGTCCCTGTTTGCAGATGACGTGATAGTATATCTAGAAAACCCCATTGTCTCAGCCCAAAATCTCCTTAAGATGATAAGCAACTTGAGCAAAGTCTCAGGATACAAAATCAATGGACAAAAATCACAAGCATTCTTATACATCAATAACAGACAAACAGAGAGCCAAATCACGAGTGAACTCCCATTCACAATTGCTTCAAAGAGAATAAAATACCTAGGAATCCAACTTCCAAGGGATGTGAAGGACCTCTTCAAGGAGAAAACTACAAACCACTGCTCAAGGAAATAAAAGAGGATACAAACAAATGGAAGAACATTCCATGCTCATGGGTAGGAAGAATCAATATCATGAAAATGGCCATCCTTCCCAAGGTAATTTACAGATTCAATGCCCTCCCCATCAAGTTACCAATGACTTTCTTCACAGAATTGGAAAAAACTACTTTAAAGTTCATATGGAACCAAAAAGAGCCCGCATCAAAAAGTCAATCCTAAGCCAAAAGAACAAAGCTGGAGGCATCACGCTACCTGACTTCAAACTATACTACAAGGCTACAGTAACCAAAACAGCATGGTACTGGTACCAAAACAGAGATCTAGATCAATGGAACAGAACAGAGCCGTCAGAAATAATGCCACATATCTACAACTATCTGATCTTTGACAAACCTGACAAAAACAAGAAATGGAGAAAGGATTCCCTATTTAATAAATGGTGCTGGGAAAACTGGCTAGCCACATGTAGAAAGCTGAAACTGGATCCCTTCCTTGCACCTTATACAAAAATCAACTCAAGATGGATTAAAGACTTAAACGTTAGACCTAAAACCATAAAAACCCTAGAAGAAAACCTAGGCAATACCATTCAGGACATAGGCATGGGCAAGGACTTCATGTCTAAAACACCAAAAGCAATGGCAACAAAAGCCAAAATTGACAAATGGGATCTAATTAAACTAAAGAGCTTCTGCACAGCAAAGGAAACTACCATCAGAGTGAACAGGCAACCTACAAAATGGGAGAAAATTTTCGCAACCTACTCATCTGACAAAGGGCTAATATCCAGAATCTACAATGAACTCCAACAAATTTACAAGAAAACACCAAACAACCCCATCAAAAAGTGGGCGAAGGACATGAACAGACACTCCTCCATAGAAGACATTTATGCAGCCAAAAAACACATGAAAAAATGCTCACCATCACTGGCCATCAGAGAAATGCAAATCAAAACCACAATGAGATACCATCTCACACCAGTTAGAATGGCAATCATTAAAAAGTCAGGAAACAACAGGTGCTGGAGAGGTTGTGGAGAAATAGGAACACTTTTACACTGTTGGTGGGACTGTAAACTAGTTCAACCCTTGTGGAAGTCACTGTGGCGATTCCTCAGGGATCTAGAACTAGAAATTCCATTTGACCCAGCCATCCCATTACTTGGTATATACCCAAAGGACTATAAATCATGCTGCTATAAAGACACATGCACACGTATGTTTATTGCGGCATTATACACAATAGCAAAGACTTGGAACCAACCCAAATGTCCAACAATGATAGACTGGATTAAGAAAATGTGGCACATATACACCATGGAATACTAGGCAGCCATAAAAAATGATGAGTTCATATCCTTTGTAGGGACATGGATGAAATTGGAAATCATCGTTCTCAGTAAGCTATCGCAAGAACAAAAAACCAAACACCACATATTCTCACTCATAGGTGGGAATTGAACAATGAGAACACGTGGACACAAGAAGGGGAACATCACACTTCGGGGACTGTTGTGGGGTGGGGGGAGGTGCGAGGGACAGCATTAGGAGATATACCTAATGTTAGATGACGAATTTTTGGGTGCAGCGCACCAGCATGGCACATGTATACACATGTAGCTTACCTGCACGTTGCGCACATGTACCATAGAGCCTAAAGTATAATAATAATAATTATAATAATAATAATAATGATAAAAAGAAAAAAATTAAAAAACAAAGAAAGGGATAAATTCCTCGACACATACACTCTCCCATGACTAAACCAGGAAGAAGTTGAATCTCTGAATAGACTAATAACAGGAGCTGAAATTGTGGCAATAATCAATAGCTTACCAACCAAAAAGTGTCCAGGATCAGATGGGTTCACAGCCGAATTCTACCAGAGGTCCAAGGAGGAACTGGAACCATTACTTCAGAAACTATTCCATTCAATAGAAAAAGAGGGAATCCTTCCTAACTCATTTTATGAGGCCAGCATCATGCTGATACCAAAGCTGGGCAGAGACACAATCAAAAAAGAGAATTTTAGACCAATATCCTTGATGAATATTGATGCAAAAATCCTCAATGAATTACTGGCAAACCGAATCCAGCAGCACATCAGACAGCTTATCCACCATGATCAAGTGGGCTTCATCCCTGGGATGCAAGTCTGGTTCAATATACGCAAATCAATAAATGTAATCCAGCATATAAACAGAACCAAAGTCAAAAACCACATGATTATCTCAATACGTGAAGAAAAGGCCTTTGACAAAATTCAACAACCCTTCATGCTAAAATCTCTCAATAAATTGGGTATTGATGGGTCGTATCTCAAAATAATAAGAGCTATTTATGACAAACCCACAGCCAATATCATACTGAATGGGCAAAAACTGGAAGCATTCACTTTGAAAACTGGCACAAGACAGGGATGCCCTCTCTCACCACTTCTATTCAACATAGTGTTGGAAGTTCTGGCCAGGGCAATTAGGCAAGAGAAGGAAATCAAGGGTATTCAATTAGGAAAAAAGGAAGTCAAAATGTCCCTGTTTGCAGATGACGTGATAGTATATATAGAAAACCCCATTGTCTCAGCAAAAAATCTCCTTAAGCTGATAAGCAAATTCAGCAAAGTCTCAGGATACAAAATCAATGGACAAAAATCACAAGCATTCTTATACATCAATAACAGACAAACAGAGAGCCAAATCATGAGTGAACTCCCATTCACAATTGCTTCAAAGAGAATAAAATACCTAAGAATCCAACTTACAAGGGATGTGAAGGACCTCTTCAAGGAGAAAACTACAAACCACTGCTCAAGGAAATAAAAGAGGATACAAACAAATGGAAGAACATTCCATGCTCATGGGTAGGAAGAGTCAATATCATGAAAATGGCCATCCTTCCCAAGGTAATTTACAGATTCAATGCCATCCCCATCAAGTTACCAATGACTTTCTTCACAGAATTGGAAAAAACTACTTTAAAGTTCATATGGAATCAAAAAAGAGCCCGCATCACCAAGTCAATCCTAAGCCAAAAGAACAAAGCTGGAGGCATCACGCTACCTGACTTCAAACTATACTACAAGGCTACAGTAACCAAAACAGCATGGTACTGGTACCAAACAGAGATATAGATCAATGGAACAGAACAGAGCCGTCAGAAATAATGCCACATATCTACAACAATCTGATCTTTGACAAACTTGACAAAAACAAGAAATGGAGAAAGGATTCCCTATTTAATAAATGGTGCTGGGAAAACTGGCTAGCCACATGTAGAAAGCTGAAACTGGATCCCTTCCTTACACCTTATACAAAAATCAACTCAAGATGGATTAAAGACTTAAACGTTAGACCTAAAACCATAAAAACCCTAGAAGAAAACCTAGGCAATACCATTCAGGACATAGGCATGGGCAAGGACTTCATGTCTAAAACACCAAAAGCAATGGCCACAAAAGCCAAAATTGACAAATGGGATCTAATTAAACTAAAGAGCTTCTGCACAGCAAAGGAAACTACCATCAGAGTGAACAGGCAACCTACAAAATGGGAGAAAATTTTCGCAACCTACTCATCTGACAAAGGGCTAATATCCAGAATCTACAATGAACTCCAACAAATTTACAAGAAAACACCAAACAACCCCATCAAAAAGTGGGCGAAGGACATGAACAGACACTCCTCCAAAGAAGACATTTATGCAGCCAAAAAACACATGAAAAAATGCTCACCATCACTGGCCATCAGAGAAATGCAAATCAAAACCACAATGAGATACCATCTCACCCCAGTTAGAATGGCAATCATTAAAAAGTCAGGAAACAACAGGTGCTGGAGAGGATGTGGAGAAATAGGAACACTTTTACACTGTTGGTGGGACTGTAAACTAGTTCAACCCTTGTGGAAGTCACTGTGGCGATTCCTCAGGGATCTAGAACTAGAAATTCCATTTGACCCAGCCATCCCATTACTGGGTATATACCCAAAGGACTATAAATCATGCTGCTATAAAGACACATGCACACGTATGTTTATTGCGGCATTATACACAATAGCAAAGACTTGGAACCAACCCAAATGTCCAACAATGATAGACTGGATTAAGAAAATGTGGCACATATACACCATGGAATACTAGGCAGCCATAAAAAATGATGAGTTCATATCCTTTGTAGGGACATGGATGAAATTGGAAATCATCGTTCTCAGTAAACTATCGCAAGAACAAAAAACCAAACACCAAATCTTCTCACTCATAGGTGGGAATTGAACAATGAGAACACGTGGACACAAGAAGGGGAACATCACACTTCGGGGACTGTTGTGGGGTGGGGGGAGGGGCGAGGGACGGCATTGGGAGATATACCTAATGCTAGATGACGAGTTGGTGGGTGCAGCGCACCAGCATGGCACATGTATACACATGTAGCTTACCTGCACTTTGCGCACATGTACCATAGAGCCTAAAGTATAATAATAATAATAATAATAATAATAATAATGATAAAAAGAAAAAAAATTAAAAAAAAAGAAAGGGATAAATTCCTCGACACATACACTCTCCATGACTAAACAAGGAAGAAGTTGAATCTCTGAATAGACTAATAACAGGAGCTGAAATTGTGGCAATAATCAATAGCTTACCAACCAAAAAGAGTCCAGGATCAGATGGGTTCACAGCCGAATTCTACCAGAGGTCCAAGGAGGAACTGGAACCATTACTTCAGAAACTATTCCAATCAATAGAAAAAGAGGGATTCCTTCCTAACTCATTTTATGAGGCCAGCATCATGCTGATACCAAAGCTGGGCAGAGACACAATCAAAAAAGAGAATTTTAGACCAATATCCTTGATGAATATTGATGCAAAAATCCTCAATAAATTACTGGCAAACAGAATCCAGCAGCACATCAGAGAGCTTATCCACCATGATCAAGTGGGCTTCATCCCTGGGATGCAAGTCTGGTTCAATATACGCAAATCAATAAATGTAATCCAGCATATAAACAGAACCAAAGTCAAAAACCACATGATTATCTCAATACGTGAAGAAAAGGCCTTTGACAAAATTCAACAACCCTTCATGCTAAAAACTCTCAATAAATTGGGTATTGATGGGTCGTATCTCAAAATAATAAGAGCTATTTATGACAAACCCACAGCCAATATCATACTGAATGGGCAAAAACTGGAAGCATTCACTTTGAAAACTGGCACAAGACAGGGATGCCCTCTCTCACCACTTCTATTCAACATAGTGTTGGAAGTTCTGGCCAGGGCAATTAGGAAAGAGAAGGAAATCAAGGGTATTCAATTAGGAAAAAAGGAAGTCAAATTGTCCCTGTTTGCAGATGACGTGATAGTATATATAGAGAACCCCATTGTCTCAGCCCAAAATCTCCTTAAGCTGATAAGCAACTTCAGCAAAGTCTCAGGATACAAAATCAATGGACAAAAATCACAAGCATTCTTATACATCAATAACAGACAAACAGAGAGCCAAATCATGAGTGAACTCCCATTCACAATTGCTTCAAATAGAATAAAATACCTAGGAATCCAACTTCCAAGGGATGTGAAGGACCTCTTCAAGGAGAAAACTACAAACCACTGCTCAAGGAAATAAAAGAGGATACAAACAAATGGAAGAACATTCCATGCTCATGGGTAGGAAGAATCAATATCATGAAAATGGCCATCCTTCCCAAGGTAATTTACAGATTCAATGCCCTCCCCATCAAGTTACCAATGACTTTCTTCACAGAATTGGAAAAAACTACTTTAAAGTTCATATGGAACCAAAAAAGAGCCCGCATCAAAAAGTCAATCCTAAGCCAAAAGAACAAAGCTGGAGGCATCACGCTACCTGACTTCAAACTATACTACAAGGCTACAGTAACCAAAACAGCATGGTACTGGTACCAAAACAGAGATCTAGATCAATGGAAGAGAACAGAGCCGTCAGAAATAATGCCACATATCTACAACTATCTGATCTTTGACAAACCTGACAAAAACAAGAAATGGAGAAAGGATTCCCTATTTAATAAATGGTGCTGGGAAAACTGGCTAGCCACATGTAGAAAGCTGAAACTGGATCCCTTCCTTGCACCTTATACAAAAATCAACTCAAGATGGATTAAAGACTTAAACGTTAGACCTAAAACCATAAAAACCCTAGAAGAAAACCTAGGCAATACCATTCAGGACATAGGCATGGGCAAGGACTTCATGTCTAAAACACCAAAAGCAATGGCAACAAAAGCCAAAATTGACAAATGGGATCTAATTAAACTAAAGAGCTTCTGCACAGCAAAGGAAACTACCATCAGAGTGAACAGGCAACCTACAAAATGGGAGAAAATTTTCGCAACCTACTCATCTGACAAAGGGCTAATATCCAGAATCTACAATGAACTCCAACAAATTTACAAGAAAACACCAAACAACCCCATCAAAAAGTGGGCGAAGGACATGAACAGACACTCCTCCATAGAAGACATTTATGCAGCCAAAAAACACATGAAAAAATGCTCACCATCACTGGCCATCAGAGAAATGCAAATCAAAACCACAATGAGATACCATCTCACACCAGTTAGAATGGCAATCATTAAAAAGTCAGGAAACAACAGGTGCTGGAGAGGTTGTGGAGAAATAGGAACACTTTTACACTGTTGGTGGGACTGTAAACTAGTTCAACCCTTGTGGAAGTCACTGTGGCGATTCCTCAGGGATCTAGAACTAGAAATTCCATTTGACCCAGCCATCCCATTACTGGGTATATACCCAAAGGACTATAAATCATGCTGCTATAAAGACACATGCACACGTATGTTTATTGCGGCATTATACACAATAGCAAAGACTTGGAACCAACCCAAATGTCCAACAATGATAGACTGGATTAAGAAAATGTGGCACATATACACCATGGAATACTAGGCAGCCATAAAAAATGATGAGTTCATATCCTTTGTAGGGACATGGATGAAATTGGAAATCATCGTTCTCAGTAAGCTATCGCAAGAACAAAAAACCAAACACCACATATTCTCACTCATAGGTGGGAATTGAACAATGAGAACACGTGGACACAAGAAGGGGAACATCACACTTCGGGGACTGTTGTGGGGTGGGGGGAGGTGCGAGGGACAGCATTGGGAGATATACCTAATGTTAGATGACGAATTTTTGGGTGCAGCGCACCAGCATGGCACATGTATACACATGTAGCTTACCTGCACGTTGCGCACATGTACCATAGAGCCTAAAGTATAATAATAATAATTATAATAATAATAATAATGATAAAAAGAAAAAAAATTAAAAAACAAAGAAAGGGATAAATTCCTCGACACATACACTCTCCCATGACTAAACCAGGAAGAAGTTGAATCTCTGAATAGACTAACAACAGGAGCTGAAATTGTGGCAATAATCAATAGCTTACCAACCAAAAAGAGTCCAGGATCAGATGGGTTCACAGCCGAATTCTACCAGAGGTCCAAGGAGGAACTGGAACCATTACTTCAGAAACTATTCCATTCAATAGAAAAAGAGGGAATCCTTCCTAACTCATTTTATGAGGCCAGCATCATGCTGATACCAAAGCTGGGCAGAGACACAATCAAAAAAGAGAATTTTAGACCAATATCCTTGATGAATATTGATGCAAAAATCCTCAATGAATTACTGGCAAACCGAATCCAGCAGCACATCAGACAGCTTATCCACCATGATCAAGTGGGCTTCATCCCTGGGATGCAAGTCTGGTTCAATATACGCAAATCAATAAATGTAATCCAGCATATAAACAGAACCAAAGTCAAAAACCACATGATTATCTCAATACGTGAAGAAAAGGCCTTTGACAAAATTCAACAACCCTTCATGCTAAAATCTCTCAATAAATTGGGTATTGATGGGTCGTATCTCAAAATAATAAGAGCTATTTATGACAAACCCACAGCCAATATCATACTGAATGGGCAAAAACTGGAAGCATTCACTTTGAAAACTGGCACAAGACAGGGATGCCCTCTCTCACCACTTCTATTCAACATAGTGTTGGAAGTTCTGGCCAGGGCAATTAGGCAAGAGAAGGAAATCAAGGGTATTCAATTAGGAAAAAAGGAAGTCAAATTGTCCCTGTTTGCAGATGACGTGATAGTATATATAGAAAACCCCATTGTCTCAGCAAAAAATCTCCTTAAGCTGATAAGCAAATTCAGCAAAGTCTCAGGATACAAAATCAATGGACAAAAATCACAAGCATTCTTATACATCAATAACAGACAAACAGAGAGCCAAATCATGAGTGAACTCCCATTCACAATTGCTTCAAAGAGAATAAAATACCTAGGAATCCAACTTCCAAGGGATGTGAAGGACCTCTTCAAGGAGAAAACTACAAACCACTGCTCAAGGAAATAAAAGAGGATACAAACAAATGGAAGAACATTCCATGCTCATGGGTAGGAAGAGTCAATATCATGAAAATGGCCATCCTTCCCAAGGTAATTTACAGATTCAATGCCATCCCCATCAAGTTACCAATGACTTTCTTCACAGAATTGGAAAAAACTACTTTAAAGTTCATATGGAATCAAAAAAGAGCCCGCATCACCAAGTCAATCCTAAGCCAAAAGAACAAAGCTGGAGGCACCACGCTACCTGACTTCAAACTATACTACAAGGCTACAGTAACCAAAACAGCATGGTACTGGTACCAAACAGAGATATAGATCAATGGAACAGAACAGAGCCGTCAGAAATAATGCCACATATCTACAACAATCTGATCTTTGACAAACTTGACAAAAACAAGAAATGGAGAAAGGATTCCCTATTTAATAAATGGTGCTGGGAAAACTGGCTAGCCACATGTAGAAAGCTGAAACTGGATCCCTTCCTTACACCTTATACAAAAATCAACTCAAGATGGATTAAAGACTTAAACGTTAGACCTAAAACCATAAAAACCCTAGAAGAAAACCTAGGCAATACCATTCAGGACATAGGCATGGGCAAGGACTTCATGTCTAAAACACCAAAAGCAATGGCCACAAAAGCCAAAATTGACAAATGGGATCTAATTAAACTAAAGAGCTTCTGCACAGCAAAGGAAACTACCATCAGAGTGAACAGGCAACCTACAAAATGGGAGAAAATTTTCGCAACCTACTCATCTGACAAAGGGCTAATATCCAGAATCTACAATGAACTCCAACAAATTTACAAGAAAACACCAAACAACCCCATCAAAAAGTGGGCGAAGGACATGAACAGACACTCCTCCAAAGAAGACATTTATGCAGCCAAAAAACACATGAAAAAATGCTCACCATCACTGGCCATCAGAGAAATGCAAATCAAAACCACAATGAGATACCATCTCACCCCAGTTAGAATGGCAATCATTAAAAAGTCAGGAAACAACAGGTGCTGGAGAGGATGTGGAGAAATAGGAACACTTTTACACTGTTGGTGGGACTGTAAACTAGTTCAACCCTTGTGGAAGTCACTGTGGCGATTCCTCAGGGATCTAGAACTAGAAATTCCATTTGACCCAGCCATCCCATTACTGGGTATATACCCAAAGGACTATAAATCATGCTGCTATAAAGACACATGCACACGTATGTTTATTGCGGCATTATACACAATAGCAAAGACTTGGAACCAACCCAAATGTCCAACAATGATAGACTGGATTAAGAAAATGTGGCACATATACACCATGGAATACTAGGCAGCCATAAAAAATGATGAGTTCATATCCTTTGTAGGGACATGGATGAAATTGGAAATCATCGTTCTCAGTAAACTATCGCAAGAACAAAAAACCAAACACCAAATCTTCTCACTCATAGGTGGGAATTGAACAATGAGAACACGTGGACACAAGAAGGGGAACATCACACTTCGGGGACTGTTGTGGGGTGGGGGGAGGGGCGAGGGACGGCATTGGGAGATATACCTAATGCTAGATGACGAGTTGGTGGGTGCAGCGCACCAGCATGGCACATGTATACACATGTAGCTTACCTGCACTTTGCGCACATGTACCATAGAGCCTAAAGTATAATAATAATAATAATAATAATAATAATGATAAAAAGAAAAAAAATTAAAAAAAAAGAAAGGGATAAATTCCTCGACACATACACTCTCCCATGACTAAACCAGGAAGAAGTTGAATCTCTGAATAGACTAATAACAGGAGCTGAAATTGTGGCAATAATCAATAGCTTACCAACCAAAAAGAGTCCAGGATCAGATGGGTTCACAGCCGAATTCTACCAGAGGTCCAAGGAGGAACTGGAACCATTACTTCAGAAACTATTCCAATCAATACAAAAAGAGGGATTCCTTCCTAACTCATTTTATGAGGCCAGCATCATGCTGATACCAAAGCTGGGCAGAGACACAATCAAAAAAGAGAATTTTAGACCAATATCCTTGATGAATATTGATGCAAAAATCCTCAATAAATTACTGGCAAACAAAATCCAGCAGCACATCAGAGAGCTTATCCACCATGATCAAGTGGGCTTCATCCCTGGGATGCAAGTCTGGTTCAATATACGCAAATCAATAAATGTAATCCAGCATATAAACAGAACCAAAGTCAAAAACCACATGATTATCTCAATACGTGAAGAAAAGGCCTTTGACAAAATTCAACAACCCTTCATGCTAAAAACTCTCAATAAATTGGGTATTGATGGGTCGTATCTCAAAATAATAAGAGCTATTTATGACAAACCCACAGCCAATATCATACTGAATGGGCAAAAACTGGAAGCATTCACTTTGAAAACTGGCACAAGACAGGGATGCCCTCTCTCACCACTTCTATTCAACATAGTGTTGGAAGTTCTGGCCAGGGCAATTAGGAAAGAGAAGGAAATCAAGGGTATTCAATTAGGAAAAAAGGAAGTCAAATTGTCCCTGTTTGCAGATGACGTGATAGTATATATAGAGAACCCCATTGTCTCAGCCCAAAATCTCCTTAAGCTGATAAGCAACTTCAGCAAAGTCTCAGGATACAAAATCAATGGACAAAAATCACAAGCATTCTTATACATCAATAACAGACAAACAGAGAGCCAAATCATGAGTGAACTCCCATTCACAATTGCTTCAAAGAGAATAAAATACCTAGGAATCCAACTTCCAAGGGATGTGAAGGACCTCTTCAAGGAGAAAACTACAAACCACTGCTCAAGGAAATAAAAGAGGATACAAACAAATGGAAGAACATTCCATGCTCATGGGTAGGAAGAATCAATATCATGAAAATGGCCATCCTTCCCAAGGTAATTTACAGATTCAATGCCCTCCCCATCAAGTTACCAATGACTTTCTTCACAGAATTGGAAAAAACTACTTTAAAGTTCATATGGAACCAAAAAAGAGCCCGCATCAAAAAGTCAATCCTAAGCCAAAAGAACAAAGCTGGAGGCATCACGCTACCTGACTTCAAACTATACTACAAGGCTACAGTAACCAAAACAGCATGGTACTGGTACCAAAACAGAGATCTAGATCAATGGAACAGAACAGAGCCGTCAGAAATAATGCCACATATCTACAACTATCTGATCTTTGACAAACCTGACAAAAACAAGAAATGGAGAAAGGATTCCCTATTTAATAAATGGTGCTGGGAAAACTGGCTAGCCACATGTAGAAAGCTGAAACTGGATCCCTTCCTTGCACCTTATACAAAAATCAACTCAAGATGGATTAAAGACTTAAACGTTAGACCTAAAACCATAAAAACCCTAGAAGAAAACCTAGGCAATACCATTCAGGACATAGGCATGGGCAAGGACGTCATGTCTAAAACACCAAAAGCAATGGCAACAAAAGCCAAAATTGACAAATGGGATCTAATTAAACTAAAGAGCTTCTGCACAGCAAAGGAAACTACCATCAGAGTGAACAGGCAACCTACAAAATGGGAGAAAATTTTCGCAACCTACTCATCTGACAAAGGGCTAATATCCAGAATCTACAATGAACTCCAACAAATTTACAAGAAAACACCAAACAACCCCATCAAAAAGTGGGCGAAGGACATGAACAGACACTCCTCCATAGAAGACATTTATGCAGCCAAAAAACACATGAAAAAATGCTCACCATCACTGGCCATCAGAGAAATGCAAATCAAAACCACAATGAGATACCATCTCACACCAGTTAGAATGGCAATCATTAAAAAGTCAGGAAACAACAGGTGCTGGAGAGGTTGTGGAGAAATAGGAACACTTTTACACTGTTGGTGGGACTGTAAACTAGTTCAACCCTTGTGGAAGTCACTGTGGCGATTCCTCAGGGATCTAGAACTAGAAATTCCATTTGACCCAGCCATCCCATTACTGGGTATATACCCAAAGGACTATAAATCATGCTGCTATAAAGACACATGCACACGTATGTTTATTGCGGCATTATACACAATAGCAAAGACTTGGAACCAACCCAAATGTCCAACAATGATAGACTGGATTAAGAAAATGTGGCACATATACACCATGGAATACTAGGCAGCCATAAAAAATGATGAGTTCATATCATTTGTAGGGACATGGATGAAATTGGAAATCATCGTTCTCAGTAAGCTATCGCAAGAACAAAAAACCAAACACCACATATTCTCACTCATAGGTGGGAATTGAACAATGAGAACACGTGGACACAAGAAGGGGAACATCACACTTCGGGGACTGTTGTGGGGTGGGGGGAGGTGCGAGGGACAGCATTGGGAGATATACCTAATGTTAGATGACGAATTTTTGGGTGCAGCGCACCAGCATGGCACATGTATACACATGTAGCTTACCTGCACGTTGCGCACATGTACCATAGAGCCTAAAGTATAATAATAATAATTATAATAATAATAATAATGATAAAAAGAAAAAAAATTAAAAAACAAAGAAAGGGATAAATTCCTCGACACATACACTCTCCCATGACTAAACCAGGAAGAAGTTGAATCTCTGAATAGACTAACAACAGGAGCTGAAATTGTGGCAATAATCAATAGCTTACCAACCAAAAAGAGTCCAGGATCAGATGGGTTCACAGCCGAATTCTACCAGAGGTCCAAGGAGGAACTGGAACCATTACTTCAGAAACTATTCCATTCAATAGAAAAAGAGGGAATCCTTCCTAACTCATTTTATGAGGCCAGCATCATGCTGATACCAAAGCTGGGCAGAGACACAATCAAAAAAGAGAATTTTAGACCAATATCCTTGATGAATATTGATGCAAAAATCCTCAATGAATTACTGGCAAACCGAATCCAGCAGCACATCAGACAGCTTATCCACCATGATCAAGTGGGCTTCATCCCTGGGATGCAAGTCTGGTTCAATATACGCAAATCAATAAATGTAATCCAGCATATAAACAGAACCAAAGTCAAAAACCACATGATTATCTCAATACGTGAAGAAAAGGCCTTTGACAAAATTCAACAACCCTTCATGCTAAAATCTCTCAATAAATTGGGTATTGATGGGTCGTATCTCAAAATAATAAGAGCTATTTATGACAAACCCACAGCCAATATCATACTGAATGGGCAAAAACTGGAAGCATTCACTTTGAAAACTGGCACAAGACAGGGATGCCCTCTCTCACCACTTCTATTCAACATAGTGTTGGAAGTTCTGGCCAGGGCAATTAGGCAAGAGAAGGAAATCAAGGGTATTCAATTAGGAAAAAAGGAAGTCAAATTGTCCCTGTTTGCAGATGACGTGATAGTATATATAGAAAACCCCATTGTCTCAGCAAAAAATCTCCTTAAGCTGATAAGCAAATTCAGCAAAGTCTCAGGATACAAAATCAATGGACAAAAATCACAAGCATTCTTATACATCAATAACAGACAAACAGAGAGCCAAATCATGAGTGAACTCCCATTCACAATTGCTTCAAAGAGAATAAAATACCTAGGAATCCAACTTACAAGGGATGTGAAGGACCTCTTCAAGGAGAAAACTACAAACCACTGCTCAAGGAAATAAAAGAGGATACAAACAAATGGAAGAACATTCCATGCTCATGGGTAGGAAGAGTCAATATCATGAAAATGGCCATCCTTCCCAAGGTAATTTACAGATTCAATGCCATCCCCATCAAGTTACCAATGACTTTCTTCACAGAATTGGAAAAAACTACTTTAAAGTTCATATGGAATCAAAAAAGAGCCCGCATCACCAAGTCAATCCTAAGCCAAAAGAACAAAGCTGGAGGCACCACGCTACCTGACTTCAAACTATACTACAAGGCTACAGTAACCAAAACAGCATGGTACTGGTACCAAACAGAGATATAGATCAATGGAACAGAACAGAGCCGTCAGAAATAATGCCACATATCTACAACAATCTGATCTTTGACAAACTTGACAAAAACAAGAAATGGAGAAAGGATTCCCTATTTAATAAATGGTGCTGGGAAAACTGGCTAGCCACATGTAGAAAGCTGAAACTGGATCCCTTCCTTACACCTTATACAAAAATCAACTCAAGATGGATTAAAGACTTAAACGTTAGACCTAAAACCATAAAAACCCTAGAAGAAAACCTAGGCAATACCATTCAGGACATAGGCATGGGCAAGGACTTCATGTCTAAAACACCAAAAGCAATGGCCACAAAAGCCAAAATTGACAAATGGGATCTAATTAAACTAAAGAGCTTCTGCACAGCAAAGGAAACTACCATCAGAGTGAACAGGCAACCTACAAAATGGGAGAAAATTTTCGCAACCTACTCATCTGACAAAGGGCTAATATCCAGAATCTACAATGAACTCCAACAAATTTA
This sequence comes from Pongo abelii, assembly GCF_028885655.2. Classification (NCBI taxonomy): domain Eukaryota; kingdom Metazoa; phylum Chordata; class Mammalia; order Primates; family Hominidae; genus Pongo; species Pongo abelii. The sequence goes on from NC_071997.2 coordinate 5,387,562, forward strand.
CAAGAAAACACCAAACAACCCCATCAAAAAGTGGGCGAAGGACATGAACAGACACTCCTCCAAAGAAGACATTTATGCAGCCAAAAAACACATGAAAAAATGCTCACCATCACTGGCCATCAGAGAAATGCAAATCAAAACCACAATGAGATACCATCTCACCCCAGTTAGAATGGCAATCATTAAAAAGTCAGGAAACAACAGGTGCTGGAGAGGATGTGGAGAAATAGGAACACTTTTACACTGTTGGTGGGACTGTAAACTAGTTCAACCCTTGTGGAAGTCACTGTGGCGATTCCTCAGGGATCTAGAACTAGAAATTCCATTTGACCCAGCCATCCCATTACTGGGTATATACCCAAAGGACTATAAATCATGCTGCTATAAAGACACATGCACACGTATGTTTATTGCGGCATTATACACAATAGCAAAGACTTGGAACCAACCCAAATGTCCAACAATGATAGACTGGATTAAGAAAATGTGGCACATATACACCATGGAATACTAGGCAGCCATAAAAAATGATGAGTTCATATCCTTTGTAGGGACATGGATGAAATTGGAAATCATCGTTCTCAGTAAACTATCGCAAGAACAAAAAACCAAACACCAAATCTTCTCACTCATAGGTGGGAATTGAACAATGAGAACACGTGGACACAAGAAGGGGAACATCACACTTCGGGGACTGTTGTGGGGTGGGGGGAGGGGCGAGGGACGGCATTGGGAGATATACCTAATGCTAGATGACGAGTTGGTGGGTGCAGCGCACCAGCATGGCACATGTATACACATGTAGCTTACCTGCACTTTGCGCACATGTACCATAGAGCCTAAAGTATAATAATAATAATAATAATAATAATAATGATAAAAAGAAAAAAAATTAAAAAAAAAGAAAGGGATAAATTCCTCGACACATACACTCTCCCATGACTAAACCAGGAAGAAGTTGAATCTCTGAATAGACTAATAACAGGAGCTGAAATTGTGGCAATAATCAATAGCTTACCAACCAAAAAGAGTCCAGGATCAGATGGGTTCACAGCCGAATTCTACCAGAGGTCCAAGGAGGAACTGGAACCATTACTTCAGAAACTATTCCAATCAATAGAAAAAGAGGGATTCCTTCCTAACTCATTTTATGAGGCCAGCATCATGCTGATACCAAAGCTGGGCAGAGACACAATCAAAAAAGAGAATTTTAGACCAATATCCTTGATGAATATTGATGCAAAAATCCTCAATAAATTACTGGCAAACAAAATCCAGCAGCACATCAGAGAGCTTATCCACCATGATCAAGTGGGCTTCATCCCTGGGATGCAAGTCTGGTTCAATATACGCAAATCAATAAATGTAATCCAGCATATAAACAGAACCAAAGTCAAAAACCACATGATTATCTCAATACGTGAAGAAAAGGCCTTTGACAAAATTCAACAACCCTTCATGCTAAAAACTCTCAATAAATTGGGTATTGATGGGTCGTATCTCAAAATAATAAGAGCTATTTATGACAAACCCACAGCCAATATCATACTGAATGGGCAAAAACTGGAAGCATTCACTTTGAAAACTGGCACAAGACAGGGATGCCCTCTCTCACCACTTCTATTCAACATAGTGTTGGAAGTTCTGGCCAGGGCAATTAGGAAAGAGAAGGAAATCAAGGGTATTCAATTAGGAAAAAAGGAAGTCAAATTGTCCCTGTTTGCAGATGACGTGATAGTATATATAGAGAACCCCATTGTCTCAGCCCAAAATCTCCTTAAGCTGATAAGCAACTTCAGCAAAGTCTCAGGATACAAAATCAATGGACAAAAATCACAAGCATTCTTATACATCAATAACAGACAAACAGAGAGCCAAATCATGAGTGAACTCCCATTCACAATTGCTTCAAAGAGAATAAAATACCTAGGAATCCAACTTCCAAGGGATGTGAAGGACCTCTTCAAGGAGAAAACTACAAACCACTGCTCAAGGAAATAAAAGAGGATACAAACAAATGGAAGAACATTCCATGCTCATGGGTAGGAAGAATCAATATCATGAAAATGGCCATCCTTCCCAAGGTAATTTACAGATTCAATGCCCTCCCCATCAAGTTACCAATGACTTTCTTCACAGAATTGGAAAAAACTACTTTAAAGTTCATATGGAACCAAAAAAGAGCCCGCATCAAAAAGTCAATCCTAAGCCAAAAGAACAAAGCTGGAGGCATCACGCTACCTGACTTCAAACTATACTACAAGGCTACAGTAACCAAAACAGCATGGTACTGGTACCAAAAACAGAGATCTAGATCAATGGAACAGAACAGAGCCGTCAGAAATAATGCCACATATCTACAACTATCTGATCTTTGACAAACCTGACAAAAACAAGAAATGGAGAAAGGATTCCCTATTTAATAAATGGTGCTGGGAAAACTGGCTAGCCACATGTAGAAAGCTGAAACTGGATCCCTTCCTTGCACCTTATACAAAAATCAACTCAAGATGGATTAAAGACTTAAACGTTAGACCTAAAACCATAAAAACCCTAGAAGAAAACCTAGGCAATACCATTCAGGACATAGGCATGGGCAAGGACTTCATGTCTAAAACACCAAAAGCAATGGCAACAAAAGCCAAAATTGACAAATGGGATCTAATTAAACTAAAGAGCTTCTGCACAGCAAAGGAAACTACCATCAGAGTGAACAGGCAACCTACAAAATGGGAGAAAATTTTCGCAACCTACTCATCTGACAAAGGGCTAATATCCAGAATCTACAATGAACTCCAACAAATTTACAAGAAAACACCAAACAACCCCATCAAAAAGTGGGCGAAGGACATGAACAGACACTCCTCCATAGAAGACATTTATGCAGCCAAAAAACACATGAAAAAATGCTCACCATCACTGGCCATCAGAGAAATGCAAATCAAAACCACAATGAGATACCATCTCACACCAGTTAGAATGGCAATCATTAAAAAGTCAGGAAACAACAGGTGCTGCAGAGGTTGTGGAGAAATAGGAACACTTTTACACTGTTGGTGGGACTGTAAACTAGTTCAACCCTTGTGGAAGTCACTGTGGCGATTCCTCAGGGATCTAGAACTAGAAATTCCATTTGACCCAGCCATCCCATTACTGGGTATATACCCAAAGGACTATAAATCATGCTGCTATAAAGACACATGCACACGTATGTTTATTGCGGCATTATACACAATAGCAAAGACTTGGAACCAACCCAAATGTCCAACAATGATAGACTGGATTAAGAAAATGTGGCACATATACACCATGGAATACTAGGCAGCCATAAAAAATGATGAGTTCATATCCTTTGTAGGGACATGGGTGAAATTGGAAATCATCATTCTCAGTAAGCTATCGCAAGAACAAAAAACCAAACACCACATATTCTCACTCATAGGTGGGAATTGAACAATGAGAACACGTGGACACAAGAAGGGGAACATCACACTTCGGGGACTGTTGTGGGGTGGGGGGAGGTGCGAGGGACAGCATTGGGAGATATACCTAATGTTAGATGACGAATTTTTGGGTGCAGCGCACCAGCATGGCACATGTATACACATGTAGCTTACCTGCACGTTGCGCACATGTACCATAGAGCCTAAAGCATAATAATAATAATTATAATAATAATAATAATGATAAAAAGAAAAAAAACTTAAAAAACAAAGAAAGGGATAAATTCCTCGACACATACACTCTCCCATGACTAAACCAGGAAGAAGTTGAATCTCTGAATAGACTAATAACAGGAGCTGAAATTGTGCCAATAATCAATAGCTTACCAACCAAAAAGAGTCCAGGATCAGATGGGTTCACAGCCGAATTCTACCAGAGGTCCAAGGAGGAACTGGAACCATTACTTCAGAAACTATGGCATTCAATAGAAAAAGAGGGAATCCTTCCTAACTCATTTTATGAGGCCAGCATCATGCTGATACCAAAGCTGGGCAGAGACACAATCAAAAAAGAGAATTTTAGACCAATATCCTTGATGAATATTGATGCAAAAATCCTCAATGAATTACTGGCAAACCGAATCCAGCAGCACATCAGACAGCTTATCCACCATGATCAAGTGGGCTTCATCCCTGGGATGCAAGTCTGGTTCAATATACGCAAATCAATAAATGTAATCCAGCATATAAACAGAACCAAAGTCAAAAACCACATGATTATCTCAATACGTGAAGAAAAGGCCTTTGACAAAATCCAACAACCCTTCATGCTAAAATCTCTCAATAAATTGGGTATTGATGGGTCGTATCTCAAAATAATAAGAGCTATTTATGACAAACCCACAGCCAATATCATACTGAATGGGCAAAAACTGGAAGCATTCACTTTGAAAACTGGCACAAGACAGGGATGCCCTCTCTCACCACTTCTATTCAACATAGTGTTGGAAGTTCTGGCCAGGGCAATTAGGCAAGAGAAGGAAATCAAGGGTATTCAATTAGGAAAAAAGGAAGTCAAATTGTCCCTGTTTGCAGATGACGTGATAGTATATATAGAAAACCCCATTGTCTCAGCAAAAAATCTCCTTAAGCTGATAAGCAAATTCAGCAAAGTCTCAGGATACAAAATCAATGGACAAAAATCACAAGCATTCTTATACATCAATAACAGACAAACAGAGAGCCAAATCATGAGTGAACTCCCATTCACAATTGCTTCAAAGAGAATTAAATACCTAGGAATCCAACTTCCAAGGGATGTGAAGGACCTCTTCAAGTAGAAAACTACAAACCACTGCTCAAGGAAATAAAAGAGGATACAAACAAATGGAAGAACATTCCATGCTCATGGGTAGGAAGAATCAATATCATGAAAATGGCCATCCTTCCCAAGGTAATTTACAGATTCAATGCCATCCCCATCAAGTTACCAATGACTTTCTTCACAGAATTGGAAAAAACTACTTTAAAGTTCATATGGAACCAAAAAAGAGCCCGCATCACCAAGTCAATCCTAAGCCAAAAGAACAAAGCTGCAGGCATCACGCTACCTGACTTCAAACTATACTACAAGGCTACAGTAACCAAAACAGCATGGTACTGTTACCAAACAGAGATCTAGATCAATGGAACAGAACAGAGCCGTCAGAAATAATGCCACATATCTACAACAATCTGATCTTTGACAAACTTGACAAAAACAAGAAATGGAGAAAGGATTCCCTATTTAATAAATGGTGCTGGGAAAACTGGCTAGCCACATGTAGAAAGCTGAAACTGGATCCCTTCCTTACACCTTATACAGAAATCAACTCAAGATGGATTAAAGACTTAAACGTTAGACCTAAAACCATAAAAACCCTAGAAGAAAACCTAGGCAATACCATTCAGGACATAGGCATGGGCAAGGACTTCATGTCTAAAACACCAAAAGCAATGGCAACAAAAGCCAAAATTGACAAATGGGATCTAATTAAACTAAAGAGCTTCTGCACAGCAAAGGAAACTACCATCAGAGTGAACAGGCAACCTACACAATGGGAGAAAATTTTCGCAACCTACTCATCTGACAAAGGGCTAATATCCAGAATCTACAATGAACTCCAACAAATTTACAAGAAAACACCAAACAACCCCATCAAAAAGTGGGCGGAGGACATGAACACACACTCCTCCAAAGAAGACATTTATGCAGCCAAAAAACACATGAAAAAATGCTCACCATCACTGGCCATCAGAGAAATGCAAATCAAAACCACAATGAGATACCATCTCACCCCAGTTAGAATGGCAATCATTAAAAAGTCAGGAAACAACAGGTGCTGGAGAGGATGTGGAGAAATAGGAACACTTTTACACTGTTGGTGGGACTGTAAACTAGTTCAACCCTTGTGGAAGTCACTGTGGCGATTCCTCAGGGATCTAGAACTAGAAATTCCATTTGACCCAGCCATCCCATTACTGGGTATATACCCAAAGGACTATAAATCATGCTGCTATAAAGACACATGCACACGTATGTTTATTGCGGCATTATACACAATAGCAAAGACTTGGAACCAACCCAAATGTCCAACAATGATAGACTGGATTAAGAAAATGTGGCACATATACACCATGGAATACTAGGCAGCCATAAAAAATGATGAGTTCATATCCTTTGTAGGGACATGGATGAAATTGGAAATCATCGTTCTCAGTAAACTATCGCAAGAACAAAAAACCAAACACCACATCTTCTCACTCATAGGTGGGAATTGAACAATGAGAACACGTGGACACAAGAAGGGGAACATCACACTTCGGGGACTGTTGTGGGGTGGGGGGAGGGGCGAGGGACAGCATTGGGAGATATACCTAATGCTAGATGACGAGTTGGTGGGTGCAGCGCACCAGCATGGCACATGTATACACATGTAGCTTACCTGCACGTTGCGCACATGTACCATAGAGCCTAAAGTCTAATAATTATAATAATAATAATAATGATAAAAAGAAAAAAAATTAAAAAAAAAAGAAAGGGATAAATTCCTCGACACATACACTCTCCCATGACTAAACCAGGAAGAAGTTGAATCTCTGAATAGACTAATAACAGGAGCTGAAATTGTGGCAATAATCAATAGCTTACCAACCAAAAAGAGTCCAGGATCAGATGGGTTCACAGCCGAATTCTACCAGAGGTCCAAGGAGGAACTGGAACCATTACTTCAGAAACTATTCCAATCAATAGAAAAAGAGGGATTCCTTCCTAACTCATTTTATGAGGCCAGCATCATGCTGATACCAAAGCTGGGCAGAGACACAATCAAAAAAGAGAATTTTAGACCAATATCCTTGATGAATATTGATGCAAAAATCCTCAATAAATTACTGGCAAACCGAATCCAGCAGCACATCAGACAGCTTATCCACCATGATCAACTGGGCATCATCCCTGGGATGCAAGTCTGGATCAATATACGCAAATCAATAAATGTAATCCAGCATATAAACAGAACCAAAGTCAAAAACCACATGATTATCTCAATACGTGAAGAAAAGGCCTTTGACAAAATTCAACAACCCTTCATGCTAAAAACTCTCAATAAATTGGGTATTGATGGGTCGTATCTCAAAATAATAAGAGCTATTTATGACAAACCCACAGCCAATATCATACTGAATGGGCAAAAACTGGAAGCATTCACTTTGAAAACTGGCACAAGACAGGGATGCCCTCTCTCACCACTTCTATTCAACATAGTGTTGGAAGTTCTGGCCAGGGCAATTAGGCAAGAGAAGGAAATCAAGGGTATTCAATTAGGAAAAAAAGAAGTCAAATTGTCCCTGTTTGCAGATGACGTGATAGTATATCTAGAAAACCCCATTGTCTCAGCCCAAAATCTCCTTAAGCTGATAAGCAACTTCAGCAAAGTCTCAGGATACAAAATCAGTGGACAAAAATCACAAGCATTCTTATACATCAATAACAGACAAACAGAGAGCCAAATCATGAGTGAACTCCCATTCACAATTGCTTCAAAGAGAATAAAATACCTAGGAATCCAACTTCCAAGGGATGTGAAGGACCTCTTCAAGGAGAAAACTACAAGCCACTGCTCAAGGAAATAAAAGAGGATACAAACAAATGGAAGAACATTCCATGCTCATGGGTAGGAAGAATCAATATCATGAAAATGGCCATCCTTCCCAAGGTAATTTACAGATTCAATGCCATCCCCATCAAGTTACCAATGACTTTCTTCACAGAATTGGAAAAAACTACTTTAAAGTTCATATGGAACCAAAAAAGAGCCCGCATCACCAAGTCAATCCTAAGCCAAAAGAACAAAGCTGCAGGCATCACGCTACCTGACTTCAAACTATACTACAAGGCTACAGTAACCAAAACAGCATGGTACTGGTACCAAACAGAGATCTAGATCAATGGAACAGAACAGAGCCGTCAGAAATAATGCCACATATCTACAACAATCTGATCTTTGACAAACTTGACAAAAACAAGAAATGGAGAAAGGATTCCCTATTTAATAAATGGTGCTGGGAAAACTGGCTAGCCACATGTAGAAAGCTGAAACTGGATCCCTTCCTTACACCTTATACAGAAATGAACTCAAGATGGATTAAAGACTTAAACGTTAGACCTAAAACCATAAAAACCCTAGAAGAAAACCTAGGCAATACCATTCAGGACATAGGCATGGGCAAGGACTTCATGTCTAAAACACCAAAAGCAATGGCCACAAAAGCCAAAATTGACAAATGGGATCTAATTAAACTAAAGAGCTTCTGCACAGCAAAGGAAACTACCATCAGAGTGAACAGGCAACCTACACAATGGGAGAAAATTTTCGCAACCTACTCATCTGACAAAGGGCTAATATCCAGAATCTACAATGAACTCCAACAAATTTACAAGAAAACACCAAACAACCCCATCAAAAAGTGGGCGGAGGACATGAACACACACTCCTCCAAAGAAGACATTTATGCAGCCAAAAAACACATGAAAAAATGCTCACCATCACTGGCCATCAGAGAAATGCAAATCAAAACCACAATGAGATACCATCTCACCCCAGTTAGAATGGCAATCATTAAAAAGTCAGGAAACAACAGGTGCTGGAGAGGATGTGGAGAAATAGGAACACTTTTACACTGTTGGTGGGACTGTAAACTAGTTCAACCCTTGTGGAAGTCACTGTGGCGATTCCTCAGGGATCTAGAACTAGAAATTCCATTTGACCCAGCCATCCCATTACTGGGTATATACCCAAAGGACTATAAATCATGCTGCTATAAAGACACATGCACACGTATGTTTATTGCGGCATTATACACAATAGCAAAGACTTGGAACCAACCCAAATGTCCAACAATGATAGACTGGATTAAGAAAATGTGGCACATATACACCATGGAATACTAGGCAGCCATAAAAAATGATGAGTTCATATCCTTTGTAGGGACATGGATGAAATTGGAAATCATCGTTCTCAGTAAACTATCGCAAGAACAAAAAACCAAACACCACATCTTCTCACTCATAGGTGGGAATTGAACAATGAGAACACGTGGACACAAGAAGGGGAACATCACACTTCGGGGACTGTTGTGGGGTGGGGGGAGGGGCGAGGGACAGCATTGGGAGATATACCTAATGCTAGATGACGAGTTGGTGGGTGCAGCGCACCAGCATGGCACATGTATACACATGTAGCTTACCTGCACGTTGCGCACATGTACCATAGAGCCTAAAGTCTAATAATAATAATAATACTAATAATGATAAAAAGAAAAAAAATTAAAAAAAAAAGAAAGGGATAAATTCCTCGACACATACACTCTCCCATGACTAAACCAGGAAGAAGTTGAATCTCTGAATAGACTAATAACAGGAGCTGAAATTGTGGCAATAATCAATAGCTTACCAACCAAAAAGAGTCCAGGATCAGATGGGTTCACAGCCGAATTCTACCAGAGGTCCAAGGAGGAACTGGAACCATTACTTCAGAAACTATTCCAATCAATAGAAAAAGAGGGATTCCTTCCTAACTCATTTTATGAGGCCAGCATCATGCTGATACCAAAGCTGGGCAGAGACACAATCAAAAAAGAGAATTTTAGACCAATATCCTTGATGAATATTGATGCAAAAATCCTCAATAAATTACTGGCAAACCGAATCCAGCAGCACATCAGACAGCTTATCCACCATGATCAACTGGGCATCATCCCTGGGATGCAAGTCTGGATCAATATACGCAAATCAATAAATGTAATCCAGCATATAAACAGAACCAAAGTCAAAAACCACATGATTATCTCAATACGTGAAGAAAAGGCCTTTGACAAAATTCAACAACCCATCATGCTAAAAACTCTCAATAAATTGGGTATTGATGGGTCGTATCTCAAAATAATAAGAGCTATTTATGACAAACCCACAGCCAATATCATACTGAATGGGCAAAAACTGGAAGCATTCACTTTGAAAACTGGCACAAGACAGGGATGCCCTCTCTCACCACTTCTATTCAACATAGTGTTGGAAGTTCTGGCCAGGGCAATTAGGCAAGAGAAGGAAATCAAGGGTATTCAATTAGGAAAAAAAGAAGTCAAATTGTCCCTGTTTGCAGATGACGTGATAGTATATCTAGAAAACCCCATTGTCTCAGCCCAAAATCTCCTTAAGCTGATAAGCAACTTCAGCAAAGTCTCAGGATACAAAATCAGTGGACAAAAATCACAAGCATTCTTATACATCAATAACAGACAAACAGAGAGCCAAATCATGAGTGAACTCCCATTCACAATTGCTTCAAAGAGAATAAAATACCTAGGAATCCAACTTCCAAGGGATGTGAAGGACCTCTTCAAGGAGAAAACTACAAGCCACTGCTAAAGGAAATAAAAGAGGATACAAACAAATGGAAGAACTTTCCATGCTCATGGGTAGGAAGAATCAATATCATGAAAATGGCCATCCTTCCCAAGGTAATTTACAGATTCAATGCCATCCCCATCAAGTTACCAATGACTTTCTTCACAGAATTGGAAAAAACTACTTTAAAGTTCATATGGAACCAAAAAAGAGCCCGCATCACCAAGTCAATCCTAAGCCAAAAGAACAAAGCTGGAGGCATCACGCTACCTGACTTCAAACTATACTACAAGGCTACAGTAACCAAAACAGCATGGTACTGGTACCAAACAGAGATATAGATCAATGGAACAGAACAGAGCCGTCAGAAATAATGCCACATATCTACAACAATCTGATCTTTGACAAACTTGACAAAAACAAGAAATGGAGAAAGGATTCCCTATTTAATAAATGGTGCTGGGAAAACTGGCTAGCCACATGTAGAAAGCTGAAACTGGATCCCTTCCTTACACCTTATACAAAAATCAACTCAAGATGGATTAAAGACTTAAACGTTAGACCTAAAACCATAAAAACCCTAGAAGAAAACCTAGGCAATACCATTCAGGACATAGGCATGGGCAAGGACTTCATGTCTAAAACACCAAAAGCAATGGCCACAAAAGCCAAAATTGACAAATGGGATCTAATTAAACTAAAGAGCTTCTGCACAGCAAAGGAAACTACCATCAGAGTGAACAGGCAACCTACACAATGGGAGAAAATTTTCGCAACCTACTCATCTGACAAAGGGCTAATATCCAGAATCTACAATGAACTCCAACAAATTTACAAGAAAACACCAAACAACCCCATCAAAAAGTGGGCGAAGGACATGAACAGACACTCCTCCAAAGAAGACATTTATGCAGCCAAAAAACACATGAAAAAATGCTCACCATCACTGGCCATCAGAGAAATGCAAATCAAAACCACAATGAGATACCATCTCACACCAGTTAGAATGGCAATCATTAAAAAGTCAGGAAACAACAGGTGCTGGAGAGGATGTGGAGAAATAGGAACACTTTTACACTGTTGGTGGGACTGTAAACTAGTTCAACCCTTGTGGAAGTCACTGTGGCGATTCCTCAGGGATCTAGAACTAGAAATTCCATTTGACCCAGCCATCCCATTACTGGGTATATACCCAAAGGACTATAAATCATGCTGCTATAAAGACACATGCACACGTATGTTTATTGCGGCATTATACACAATAGCAAAGACTTGGAACCAACCCAAATGTCCAACAATGATAGACTGGATTAAGAAAATGTGGCACATATACACCATGGAATACTAGGCAGCCATAAAAAATGATGAGTTCATATCCTTTGTAGGGACATGGATGAAATTGGAAATCATCGTTCTCAGTAAACTATCGCAAGAACAAAAAACCAAACACCACATCTTCTCACTCATAGGTGGGAATTGAACAATGAGAACACGTGGACACAAGAAGGGGAACATCACACTTCGGGGACTGTTGTGGGGTGGGGGGAGGGGCGAGGGACAGCATTGGGAGATATACCTAATGCTAGATGACGAGTTGGTGGGTGCAGCGCACCAGCATGGCACATGTATACACATGTAGCTTACCTGCACGTTGCGCACATGTACCATAGAGCCTAAAGTATAATAATAATAATAATAATAATAATAATGATTAAAAGAAAAAAAATTAAAAAAAAAAGAAAGGGATAAATTCCTCGACACATACACTCTCCCATGACTAAACCAGGAAGAAGTTGAATCTCTGAATAGACTAATAACAGGAGCTGAAATTGTGGCAATAATCAATAGCTTACCAACCAAAAAGAGTCCAGGATCAGATGGGTTCACAGCCGAATTCTACCAGAGGTCCAAGGAGGAACTGGAACCATTACTTCAGAAACTATTCCAATCAATAGAAAAAGAGGGATTAATTCCTAACTCATTTTATGAGGCAAGCATCATGCTGATACCAAAGCTGGGCAGAGACACAATCAAAAAAGAGAATTTTAGACCAATATCCTTGATGAATATTGATGCAAAAATCCTCAATAAATTACTGGCAAACCGAATCCAGCAGCACATCAGACAGCTTATCCACCATGATCAACTGGGCTTCATCCCTGGGATGCAAGTCTTGTTCAATATACGCAAATCAATAAATGTAATCCAGCATATAAACAGAACCAAAGTCAAAAACCACATGATTATCTCAATACGTGAAGAAACGGCCTTTGACAAAATTCAACAACCCTTCATGCTGAAAACTCTCAATAAATTGGGTATTGATGGGTCGTATCTCAAAATAATAAGAGCTATTTATGACAAACCCACAGCCAATATCATACTGAATGGGCAAAAACTGGAAGCATTCACTTTGAAAACTGGCACAAGACAGGGATGACCTCTCTCACCACTTGTATTCAACATAGTGTTGGAAGTTCTGGCCAGGGCAATTAGGCAAGAGAAGGAAATCAAGGGTATTCAATTAGGAAAAAAAGAAGTCAAATTGTCCCTGTTTGCAGATGACGTGATAGTATATCTAGAAAACCCCATTGTCTCAGCCCAAAATCTCCTTAAGCTGATAAGCAACTTCAGCAAAGTCTCAGGATACAAAATCAATGGACAAAAATCACAAGCATTCTTATACATCAATAACAGACAAACAGAGAGCCAAATCATGAGTGAACTCCCATTCACAATTGCTTCAAAGAGAATAAAATACCTAGGAATCCAACTTCCAAGGGATGTGAAGGACCTCTTCAAGGAGAAAACTACAAACCACTGCTCAAGGAAATAAAAGAGGATACAAACAAATGGAAGAACATTCCATGCTCATGGGTAGGAAGAATCAATATCATGAAAATGGCCATCCTTCCCAAGGTAATTTACAGATTCAATGCCATCCCCATCAAGTTACCAATGACTTTCTTCACAGAATTGGAAAAAACTTCTTTAAAGTTCATATGGAACCAAAAAAGAGCCCGCATCACCAAGTCAATCCTAAGCCAAAAGAACAAAGCTGGAGGCATCACGCTACCTGACTTCAAACTATACTACAAGGCTACAGTAACCAAAACAGCATGGTACTGGTACCAAACAGAGATATAGATCAATGGAACAGAACAGAGCCGTCAGAAATAATGCCACATATCTACAACAATCTGATCTTTGACAAACTTGACAAAAACAAGAAATGGAGAAAGGATTCCCTATTTAATAAATGGTGCTGGGAAAACTGGCTAGCCACATGTAGAAAGCTGAAACTGGATCCCTTCCTTACACCTTATACAAAAATCAACTCAAGATGGATTAAAGACTTAAACGTTAGACCTAAAACCATAAAAACCCTAGAAGAAAACCTAGGCAATACCATTCAGGACATAGGCATGGGCAAGGACTTCATGTCTAAAACACCAAAAGCAATGGCCACAAAAGCCAAAATTGACAAATGGGATCTAATTAAACTAAAGAGCTTCTGCACAGCAAAGGAAACTACCATCAGAGTGAACAGGCAACCTACACAATGGGAGAAAATTTTCGCAACCTACTCATCTGACAAAGGGCTAATATCCAGAATCTACAATGAACTCCAACAAATTTACAAGAAAACACCAAACAACCCCATCAAAAAGTGGGCGAAGGACATGAACAGACACTCCTCCAAAGAAGACATTTATGCAGCCAAAAAACACATGAAAAAATGCTCACCATCACTGGCCATCAGAGAAATGCAAATCAAAACCACAATGAGATACCATCTCACACCAGTTAGAATGGCAATCATTAAAAAGTCAGGAAACAACAGGTGCTGGAGAGGATGTGGAGAAATAGGAACACTTTTACACTGTTGGTGGGACTGTAAACTAGTTCAACCCTTGTGGAAGTCACTGTGGCGATTCCTCAGGGATCTAGAACTAGAAATTCCATTTGACCCAGCCATCCCATTACTGGGTATATACCCAAAGGACTATAAATCATGCTGCTATAAAGACACATGCACACGTATGTTTATTGCGGCATTATACACAATAGCAAAGACTTGGAACCAACCCAAATGTCCAACAATGATAGACTGGATTAAGAAAATGTGGCACATATACACCATGGAATACTAGGCAGCCATAAAAAATGATGAGTTCATATCCTTTGTAGGGACATGGATGAAATTGGAAATCATCGTTCTCAGTAAACTATCGCAAGAACAAAAAACCAAACACCACATCTTCTCACTCATAGGTGGGAATTGAACAATGAGAACACGTGGACACAAGAAGGGGAACATCACACTTCGGGGACTGTTGTGGGGTGGGGGGAGGGGCGAGGGACAGCATTGGGAGATATACCTAATGCTAGATGACGAGTTGGTGGGTGCAGCGCACCAGCATGGCACATGTATACACATGTAGCTTACCTGCACTTTGCGCACATGTACCATAGAGCCTAAAGTATAATAATAATAATAATAATTATAATAATAATAATAATGATAAAAAGAAAAAAAATTAAAAAAAAAGAAAGGGATAAATTCCTCGACACATACACTCTCCCATGACTAAACCAGGAAGAAGTTGAATCTCTGAATAGACTAATAACAGGAGCTGAAATTGTGGCAATAATCAATAGCTTACCAACCAAAAAGAGTCCAGGATCAGATGGGTTCACAGCCGAATTCTACCAGAGGTCCAAGGAGGAACTGGAACCATTACTTCAGAAACTATTCCAATCAATAAAAAAGAGGGATTCCTTCCTAACTCATTTTATGAGGCCAGCATCATGCTGATACCAAAGCTGGGCAGAGACACAATCAAAAAAGAGAATTTTAGACCAATATCCTTGATGAATATTGATGCAAAAATCCTCAATAAATTACTGGCAAACCGAATCCAGCAGCACATCAGACAGCTTATCCACCATGATCAAGTGGGCTTCATCCCTGGGATGCAAGTCTGGTTCAATATACGCAAATCAATAAATGTAATGCAGCATATAAACAGAACCAAAGTCAAAAACCACATGATTATCTCAATACGTGAAGAAAAGGCCTTTGACAAAATTCAACAACCCTTCATGCTAAAAACTCTCAATAAATTGGGTATTGATGGGTCGTATCTCAAAATAATAAGAGCTATTTATGACAAACCCACAGCCAATATCATACTGAATGGGCAAAAACTGGAAGCATTCACTTTGAAAACTGGCAAAAGACAGGGATGCCCTCTCTCACCACTTCTATTCAACATAGTGTTGGAAGTTCTGGCCAGGGCAATTAGGCAAGAGAAGGAAATCAAGGGTATTCAATTAGGAAAAAAAGAAGTCAAATTGTCCCTGTTTGCAGATGACGTGATAGTATATCTAGAAAACCCCATTGTCTCAGCCCAAAATCTCCTTAAGCTGATAAGCAACTTCAGCAAAGTCTCAGGATACAAAATCAGTGGACAAAAATCACAAGCATTCTTATAAATCAATAACAGACAAACAGAGAGCCAAATCATGAGTGAACTCCCATTCACAATTGCTTCAAAGAGAATAAAATACCTAGGAATCCAACTTCCAAGGGATGTGAAGGACCTCTTCAAGGAGAAAACTACAAGCCACTGCTAAAGGAAATAAAAGAGGATACAAACAAATGGAAGAACATTCCATGCTCATGGGTAGGAAGAATCAATATCATGAAAATGGCCATCCTTCCCAAGGTAATTTACAGATTCAATGCCATCCCCATCAAGTTACCAATGACTTTCTTCACAGAATTGGAAAAAACTACTTTAAAGTTCATATGGAACCAAAAAAGAGCCCGCATCACCAAGTCAATCCTAAGCCAAAAGAACAAAGCTGGAGGCATCACGCTACCTGACTTCAAACTATACTACAAGGCTACAGTAACCAAAACAGCATGGTACTGGTACCAAACAGAGATATAGATCAATGGAACAGAACAGAGCCGTCAGAAATAATGCCACATATCTACAACAATCTGATCTTTGACAAACTTGACAAAAACAAGAAATGGAGAAAGGATTCCCTATTTAATAAATGGTGCTGGGAAAACTGGCTAGCCACATGTAGAAAGCTGAAACTGGATCCCTTCCTTACACCTTATACAAAAATCAACTCAAGATGGATTAAAGACTTAAACGTTAGACCTAAAACCATAAAAACCCTAGAAGAAAACCTAGGCAATACCATTCAGGACATAGGCATGGGCAAGGACTTCATGTCTAAAACACCAAAAGCAATGGCCACAAAAGCCAAAATTGACAAATGGGATCTAATTAAACTAAAGAGCTTCTGCACAGCAAAGGAAACTACCATCAGAGTGAACAGGCAACCTACACAATGGGAGAAAATTTTCGCAACCTACTCATCTGACAAAGGGCTAATATCCAGAATCTACAATGAACTCCAACAAATTTACAAGAAAACACCAAACAACCCCATCAAAAAGTGGGCGAAGGACATGAACAGACACTCCTCCAAAGAAGACATTTATGCAGCCAAAAAACACATGAAAAAATGCTCACCATCACTGGCCATCAGAGAAATGCAAATCAAAACCACAATGAGATACCATCTCACACCAGTTAGAATGGCAATCATTAAAAAGTCAGGAAACAACAGGTGCTGGAGAGGATGTGGAGAAATAGGAACACTTTTACACTGTTGGTGGGACTGTAAACTAGTTCAACCCTTGTGGAAGTCACTGTGGCGATTCCTCAGGGATCTAGAACTAGAAATTCCATTTGACCCAGCCATCCCATTACTGGGTATATACCCAAAGGACTATAAATCATGCTGCTATAAAGACACATGCACACGTATGTTTATTGCGGCATTATACACAATAGCAAAGACTTGGAACCAACCCAAATGTCCAACAATGATAGACTGGATTAAGAAAATGTGGCACATATACACCATGGAATACTAGGCAGCCATAAAAAATGATGAGTTCATATCCTTTGTAGGGACATGGATGAAATTGGAAATCATCGTTCTCAGTAAACTATCGCAAGAACAAAAAACCAAACACCACATCTTCTCACTCATAGGTGGGAATTGAACAATGAGAACACGTGGACACAAGAAGGGGAACATCACACTTCGGGGACTGTTGTGGGGTGGGGGGAGGGGCGAGGGACAGCATTGGGAGATATACCTAATGCTAGATGACGAGTTGGTGGGTGCAGCGCACCAGCATGGCACATGTATACACATGTAGCTTACCTGCACGTTGCGCACATGTACCATAGAGCCTAAAGTATAATAATAATAATAATAATTATAATAATAATAATAATGATAAAAAGAAAAAAAATTAAAAAAAAAAGAAAGGGATAAATTCCTCGACACATACACTCTCCCATGACTAAACCAGGAAGAAGTTGAATCTCTGAATAGACTAATAACAGGAGCTGAAATTGTGGCAATAATCAATAGCTTACCAACCAAAAAGAGTCCAGGATCAGATGGGTTCACAGCCGAATTCTACCAGAGGTCCAAGGAGGAACTGGAACCATTACTTCAGAAACTATTCCAATCAATAAAAAAGAGGGATTCCTTCCTAACTCATTTTATGAGGCCAGCATCATGCTGATACCAAAGCTGGGCAGAGACACAATCAAAAAAGAGAATTTTAGACCAATATCCTTGATGAATATTGATGCAAAAATCCTCAATAAATTACTGGCAAACCGAATCCAGCAGCACATCAGACAGCTTATCCACCATGATCAAGTGGGCTTCATCCCTGGGATGCAAGTCTGGTTCAATATACGCAAATCAATAAATGTAATGCAGCATATAAACAGAACCAAAGTCAAAAACCACATGATTATCTCAATACGTGAAGAAAAGGCCTTTGACAAAATTCAACAACCCTTCATGCTAAAAACTCTCAATAAATTGGGTATTGATGGGTCGTATCTCAAAATAATAAGAGCTATTTATGACAAACCCACAGCCAATATCATACTGAATGGGCAAAAACTGGAAGCATTCACTTTGAAAACTGGCACAAGACAGGGATGCCCTCTCTCACCACTTCTATTCAACATAGTGTTGGAAGTTCTGGCCAGGGCAATTAGGCAAGAGAAGGAAATCAAGGGTATTCAATTAGGAAAAAAAGAAGTCAAATTGTCCCTGTTTGCAGATGACGTGATAGTATATCTAGAAAACCCCATTGTCTCAGCCCAAAATCTCCTTAAGCTGATAAGCAACTTCAGCAAAGTCTCAGGATACAAAATCAGTGGACAAAAATCACAAGCATTCTTATACATCAATAACAGACAAACAGAGAGCCAAATCATGAGTGAACTCCCATTCACAATTGCTTCAAAGAGAATAAAATACCTAGGAATCCAACTTCCAAGGGATGTGAAGGACCTCTTCAAGGAGAAAACTACAAGCCACTGCTAAAGGAAATAAAAGAGGATACAAACAAATGGAAGAACATTCCATGCTCATGGGTAGGAAGAATCAATATCATGAAAATGGCCATCCTTCCCAAGGTAATTTACAGATTCAATGCCATCCCCATCAAGTTACCAATGACTTTCTTCACAGAATTGGAAAAAACTACTTTAAAGTTCATATGGAACCAAAAAAGAGCCCGCATCACCAAGTCAATCCTAAGCCAAAAGAACAAAGCTGGAGGCATCACGCTACCTGACTTCAAACTATACTACAAGGCTACAGTAACCAAAACAGCATGGTACTGGTACCAAACAGAGATATAGATCAATGGAACAGAACAGAGCCGTCAGAAATAATGCCACATATCTACAACAATCTGATCTTTGACAAACTTGACAAAAACAAGAAATGGAGAAAGGATTCCCTATTTAATAAATGGTGCTGGGAAAACTGGCTAGCCACATGTAGAAAGCTGAAACTGGATCCCTTCCTTACACCTTATACAAAAATCAACTCAAGATGGATTAAAGACTTAAACGTTAGACCTAAAACCATAAAAACCCTAGAAGAAAACCTAGGCAATACCATTCAGGACATAGGCATGGGCAAGGACTTCATGTCTAAAACACCAAAAGCAATGGCCACAAAAGCCAAAATTGACAAATGGGATCTAATTAAACTAAAGAGCTTCTGCACAGCAAAGGAAACTACCATCAGAGTGAACAGGCAACCTACACAATGGGAGAAAATTTTCGCAACCTACTCATCTGACAAAGGGCTAATATCCAGAATCTACAATGAACTCCAACAAATTTACAAGAAAACACCAAACAACCCCATCAAAAAGTGGGCGAAGGACATGAACAGACACTCCTCCAAAGAAGACATTTATGCAGCCAAAAAACACATGAAAAAATGCTCACCATCACTGGCCATCAGAGAAATGCAAATCAAAACCACAATGAGATACCATCTCACACCAGTTAGAATGGCAATCATTAAAAAGTCAGGAAACAACAGGTGCTGGAGAGGATGTGGAGAAATAGGAACACTTTTACACTGTTGGTGGGACTGTAAACTAGTTCAACCCTTGTGGAAGTCACTGTGGCGATTCCTCAGGGATCTAGAACTAGAAATTCCATTTGACCCAGCCATCCCATTACTGGGTATATACCCAAAGGACTATAAATCATGCTGCTATAAAGACACATGCACACGTATGTTTATTGCGGCATTATACACAATAGCAAAGACTTGGAACCAACCCAAATGTCCAACAATGATAGACTGGATTAAGAAAATGTGGCACATATACACCATGGAATACTAGGCAGCCATAAAAAATGATGAGTTCATATCCTTTGTAGGGACATGGATGAAATTGGAAATCATCGTTCTCAGTAAACTATCGCAAGAACAAAAAACCAAACACCACATCTTCTCACTCATAGGTGGGAATTGAACAATGAGAACACGTGGACACAAGAAGGGGAACATCACACTTCGGGGACTGTTGTGGGGTGGGGGGAGGGGCGAGGGACAGCATTGGGAGATATACCTAATGCTAGATGACGAGTTGGTGGGTGCAGCGCACCAGCATGGCACATGTATACACATGTAGCTTACCTGCACGTTGCGCACATGTACCATAGAGCCTAAAGTATAATAATAATAATAATAATTATAATAATAATAATAATGATAAAAAGAAAAAAAATTAAAAAAAAAAGAAAGGGATAAATTCCTCGACACATACACTCTCCCATGACTAAACCAGGAAGAAGTTGAATCTCTGAATAGACTAATAACAGGAGCTGAAATTGTGGCAATAATCAATAGCTTACCAACCAAAAAGAGTCCAGGATCAGATGGGTTCACAGCCGAATTCTACCAGAGGTCCAAGGAGGAACTGGAACCATTACTTCAGAAACTATTCCAATCAATAAAAAAGAGGGATTCCTTCCTAACTCATTTTATGAGGCCAGCATCATGCTGATACCAAAGCTGGGCAGAGACACAATCAAAAAAGAGAATTTTAGACCAATATCCTTGATGAATATTGATGCAAAAATCCTCAATAAATTACTGGCAAACCGAATCCAGCAGCACATCAGACAGCTTATCCACCATGATCAAGTGGGCTTCATCCCTGGGATGCAAGTCTGGTTCAATATACGCAAATCAATAAATGTAATGCAGCATATAAACAGAACCAAAGTCAAAAACCACATGATTATCTCAATACGTGAAGAAAAGGCCTTTGACAAAATTCAACAACCCTTCATGCTAAAAACTCTCAATAAATTGGGTATTGATGGGTCGTATCTCAAAATAATAAGAGCTATTTATGACAAACCCACAGCCAATATCATACTGAATGGGCAAAAACTGGAAGCATTCACTTTGAAAACTGGCACAAGACAGGGATGCCCTCTCTCACCACTTCTATTCAACATAGTGTTGGAAGTTCTGGCCAGGGCAATTAGGCAAGAGAAGGAAATCAAGGGTATTCAATTAGGAAAAAAAGAAGTCAAATTGTCCCTGTTTGCAGATGACGTGATAGTATATCTAGAAAACCCCATTGTCTCAGCCCAAAATCTCCTTAAGCTGATAAGCAACTTCAGCAAAGTCTCAGGATACAAAATCAGTGGACAAAAATCACAAGCATTCTTATACATCAATAACAGACAAACAGAGAGCCAAATCATGAGTGAACTCCCATTCACAATTGCTTCAAAGAGAATAAAATACCTAGGAATCCAACTTCCAAGGGATGTGAAGGACCTCTTCAAGGAGAAAACTACAAGCCACTGCTAAAGGAAATAAAAGAGGATACAAACAAATGGAAGAACATTCCATGCTCATGGGTAGGAAGAATCAATATCATGAAAATGGCCATCCTTCCCAAGGTAATTTACAGATTCAATGCCATCCCCATCAAGTTACCAATGACTTTCTTCACAGAATTGGAAAAAACTACTTTAAAGTTCATATGGAACCAAAAAAGAGCCCGCATCACCAAGTCAATCCTAAGCCAAAAGAACAAAGCTGGAGGCATCACGCTACCTGACTTCAAACTATACTACAAGGCTACAGTAACCAAAACAGCATGGTACTGGTACCAAACAGAGATATAGATCAATGGAACAGAACAGAGCCGTCAGAAATAATGCCACATATCTACAACAATCTGATCTTTGACAAACTTGACAAAAACAAGAAATGGAGAAAGGATTCCCTATTTAATAAATGGTGCTGGGAAAACTGGCTAGCCACATGTAGAAAGCTGAAACTGGATCCCTTCCTTACACCTTATACAAAAATCAACTCAAGATGGATTAAAGACTTAAACGTTAGACCTAAAACCATAAAAACCCTAGAAGAAAACCTAGGCAATACCATTCAGGACATAGGCATGGGCAAGGACTTCATGTCTAAAACACCAAAAGCAATGGCCACAAAAGCCAAAATTGACAAATGGGATCTAATTAAACTAAAGAGCTTCTGCACAGCAAAGGAAACTACCATCAGAGTGAACAGGCAACCTACACAATGGGAGAAAATTTTCGCAACCTACTCATCTGACAAAGGGCTAATATCCAGAATCTACAATGAACTCCAACAAATTTACAAGAAAACACCAAACAACCCCATCAAAAAGTGGGCGAAGGACATGAACAGACACTCCTCCAAAGAAGACATTTATGCAGCCAAAAAACACATGAAAAAATGCTCACCATCACTGGCCATCAGAGAAATGCAAATCAAAACCACAATGAGATACCATCTCACACCAGTTAGAATGGCAATCATTAAAAAGTCAGGAAACAACAGGTGCTGGAGAGGATGTGGAGAAATAGGAACACTTTTACACTGTTGGTGGGACTGTAAACTAGTTCAACCCTTGTGGAAGTCACTGTGGCGATTCCTCAGGGATCTAGAACTAGAAATTCCATTTGACCCAGCCATCCCATTACTGGGTATATACCCAAAGGACTATAAATCATGCTGCTATAAAGACACATGCACACGTATGTTTATTGCGGCATTATACACAATAGCAAAGACTTGGAACCAACCCAAATGTCCAACAATGATAGACTGGATTAAGAAAATGTGGCACATATACACCATGGAATACTAGGCAGCCATAAAAAATGATGAGTTCATATCCTTTGTAGGGACATGGATGAAATTGGAAATCATCGTTCTCAGTAAACTATCGCAAGAACAAAAAACCAAACACCACATCTTCTCACTCATAGGTGGGAATTGAACAATGAGAACACGTGGACACAAGAAGGGGAACATCACACTTCGGGGACTGTTGTGGGGTGGGGGGAGGGGCGAGGGACAGCATTGGGAGATATACCTAATGCTAGATGACGAGTTGGTGGGTGCAGCGCACCAGCATGGCACATGTATACACATGTAGCTTACCTGCACGTTGCGCACATGTACCATAGAGCCTAAAGTATAATAATAATAATAATAATAATAATAATGATTAAAAGAAAAAAAATTAAAAAAAAAAGAAAGGGATAAATTCCTCGACACATACACTCTCCCATGACTAAATCAGGAAGAAGTTGAATCTCTGAATAGACTAATAACAGGAGCTGAAATTGTGGCAATAATCAATAGCTTACCAACCAAAAAGAGTCCAGGATCAGATGGGTTCACAGCCGAATTCTACCAGAGGTCCAAGGAGGAACTGGAACCATTACTTCAGAAACTATTCCAATCAATAGAAAAAGAGGGATTAATTCCTAACTCATTTTATGAGGCAAGCATCATGCTGATACCAAAGCTGGGCAGAGACACAATCAAAAAAGAGAATTTTAGACCAATATCCTTGATGAATATTGATGCAAAAATCCTCACTAAATTACTGGCAAACCGAATCCAGCAGCACATCAGACAGCTTATCCACCATGATCAACTGGGCTTCATCCCTGGGATGCAAGTCTGGTTCAATATACGCAAATCAATAAATGTAATCCAGCATATAAACAGAACCAAAGTCAAAAACCACATGATTATCTCAATACGTGAAGAAACGGCCTTTGACAAAATTCAACAACCCTTCATGCTGAAAACTCTCAATAAATTGGGTATTGATGGGTCGTATCTCAAAATAATAAGAGCTATTTATGACAAACCCACAGCCAATATCATACTGAATGGGCAAAAACTGGAAGCATTCACTTTGAAAACTGGCACAAGACAGGGATGCCCTCTCTCACCACTTCTATTCAACATAGTGTTGGAAGTTCTGGCCAGGGCAATTAGGCAAGAGAAGGAAATCAAGGGTATTCAATTAGGAAAAAAAGAAGTCAAATTGTCCCTGTTTGCAGATGACGTGATAGTATATCTAGAAAACCCCATTGTCTCAGCCCAAAATCTCCTTAAGCTGATAAGCAACTTCAGCAAAGTCTCAGGATACAAAATCAATGGACAAAAATCACAAGCATTCTTATACATCAATAACAGACAAACAGAGAGCCAAATCATGAGTGAACTCCCATTCACAATTGCTTCAAAGAGAATAAAATACCTAGGAATCCAACTTCCAAGGGATGTGAAGGACCTCTTCAAGGAGAAAACTACAAACCACTGCTCAAGGAAATAAAAGAGGATACAAACAAATGGAAGAACATTCCATGCTCATGGGTAGGAAGAATCAATATCATGAAAATGGCCATCCTTCCCAAGGTAATTTACAGATTCAATGCCATCCCCATCAAGTTACCAATGACTTTCTTCACAGAATTGGAAAAAACTACTTTAAAGTTCATATGGAACCAAAAAAGAGCCCGCATCACCAAGTCAATCCTAAGCCAAAAGAACAAAGCTGGAGGCATCACGCTACCTGACTTCAAACTATACTACAAGGCTACAGTAACCAAAACAGCATGGTACTGGTACCAAACAGAGATATAGATCAATGGAACAGAACAGAGCCGTCAGAAATAATGCCACATATCTACAACAATCTGATCTTTGACAAACTTGACAAAAACAAGAAATGGAGAAAGGATTCCCTATTTAATAAATGGTGCTGGGAAAACTGGCTAGCCACATGTAGAAAGCTGAAACTGGATCCCTTCCTTACACCTTATACAAAAATCAACTCAAGATGGATTAAAGACTTAAACGTTAGACCTAAAACCATAAAAACCCTAGAAGAAAACCTAGGCAATACCATTCAGGACATAGGCATGGGCAAGGACTTCATGTCTAAAACACCAAAAGCAATGGCCACAAAAGCCAAAATTGACAAATGGGATCTAATTAAACTAAAGAGCTTCTGCACAGCAAAGGAAACTACCATCAGAGTGAACAGGCAACCTACACAATGGGAGAAAATTTTCGCAACCTACTCATCTGACAAAGGGCTAATATCCAGAATCTACAATGAACTCCAACAAATTTACAAGAAAACACCAAACAACCCCATCAAAAAGTGGGCGAAGGACATGAACAGACACTCCTCCAAAGAAGACATTTATGCAGCCAAAAAACACATGAAAAAATGCTCACCATCACTGGCCATCAGAGAAATGCAAATCAAAACCACAATGAGATACCATCTCACACCAGTTAGAATGGCAATCATTAAAAAGTCAGGAAACAACAGGTGCTGGAGAGGATGTGGAGAAATAGGAACACTTTTACACTGTTGGTGGGACTGTAAACTAGTTCAACCCTTGTGGAAGTCACTGTGGCGATTCCTCAGGGATCTAGAACTAGAAATTCCATTTGACCCAGCCATCCCATTACTGGGTATATACCCAAAGGACTATAAATCATGCTGCTATAAAGACACATGCACACGTATGTTTATTGCGGCATTATACACAATAGCAAAGACTTGGAACCAACCCAAATGTCCAACAATGATAGACTGGATTAAGAAAATGTGGCACATATACACCATGGAATACTAGGCAGCCATAAAAAATGATGAGTTCATATCCTTTGTAGGGACATGGATGAAATTGGAAATCATCGTTCTCAGTAAACTATCGCAAGAACAAAAAACCAAACACCACATCTTCTCACTCATAGGTGGGAATTGAACAATGAGAACACGTGGACACAAGAAGGGGAACATCACACTTCGGGGACTGTTGTGGGGTGGGGGGAGGGGCGAGGGACAGCATTGGGAGATATACCTAATGCTAGATGACGAGTTGGTGGGTGCAGCGCACCAGCATGGCACATGTATACACATGTAGCTTACCTGCACGTTGCGCACATGTACCATAGAGCCTAAAGTATAATAATAATAATAATAATTATAATAATAATAATAATGATAAAAAGAAAAAAAATTAAAAAAAAAAGAAAGGGATAAATTCCTCGACACATACACTCTCCCATGACTAAACCAGGAAGAAGTTGAATCTCTGAATAGACTAATAACAGGAGCTGAAATTGTGGCAATAATCAATAGCTTACCAACCAAAAAGAGTCCAGGATCAGATGGGTTCACAGCCGAATTCTACCAGAGGTCCAAGGAGGAACTGGAACCATTACTTCAGAAACTATTCCAATCAATAAAAAAGAGGGATTCCTTCCTAACTCATTTTATGAGGCCAGCATCATGCTGATACCAAAGCTGGGCAGAGACACAATCAAAAAAGAGAATTTTAGACCAATATCCTTGATGAATATTGATGCAAAAATCCTCAATAAATTACTGGCAAACCGAATCCAGCAGCACATCAGACAGCTTATCCACCATGATCAAGTGGGCTTCATCCCTGGGATGCAAGTCTGGTTCAATATACGCAAATCAATAAATGTAATGCAGCATATAAACAGAACCAAAGTCAAAAACCACATGATTATCTCAATACGTGAAGAAAAGGCCTTTGACAAAATTCAACAACCCTTCATGCTAAAAACTCTCAATAAATTGGGTATTGATGGGTCGTATCTCAAAATAATAAGAGCTATTTATGACAAACCCACAGCCAATATCATACTGAATGGGCAAAAACTGGAAGCATTCACTTTGAAAACTGGCACAAGACAGGGATGCCCTCTCTCACCACTTCTATTCAACATAGTGTTGGAAGTTCTGGCCAGGGCAATTAGGCAAGAGAAGGAAATCAAGGGTATTCAATTAGGAAAAAAAGAAGTCAAATTGTCCCTGTTTGCAGATGACGTGATAGTATATCTAGAAAACCCCATTGTCTCAGCCCAAAATCTCCTTAAGCTGATAAGCAACTTCAGCAAAGTCTCAGGATACAAAATCAGTGGACAAAAATCACAAGCATTCTTATACATCAATAACAGACAAACAGAGAGCCAAATCATGAGTGAACTCCCATTCACAATTGCTTCAAAGAGAATAAAATACCTAGGAATCCAACTTCCAAGGGATGTGAAGGACCTCTTCAAGGAGAAAACTACAAGCCACTGCTAAAGGAAATAAAAGAGGATACAAACAAATGGAAGAACATTCCATGCTCATGGGTAGGAAGAATCAATATCATGAAAATGGCCATCCTTCCCAAGGTAATTTACAGATTCAATGCCATCCCCATCAAGTTACCAATGACTTTCTTCACAGAATTGGAAAAAACTACTTTAAAGTTCATATGGAACCAAAAAAGAGCCCGCATCACCAAGTCAATCCTAAGCCAAAAGAACAAAGCTGGAGGCATCACGCTACCTGACTTCAAACTATACTACAAGGCTACAGTAACCAAAACAGCATGGTACTGGTACCAAACAGAGATATAGATCAATGGAACAGAACAGAGCCGTCAGAAATAATGCCACATATCTACAACAATCTGATCTTTGACAAACTTGACAAAAACAAGAAATGGAGAAAGGATTCCCTATTTAATAAATGGTGCTGGGAAAACTGGCTAGCCACATGTAGAAAGCTGAAACTGGATCCCTTCCTTACACCTTATACAAAAATCAACTCAAGATGGATTAAAGACTTAAACGTTAGACCTAAAACCATAAAAACCCTAGAAGAAAACCTAGGCAATACCATTCAGGACATAGGCATGGGCAAGGACTTCATGTCTAAAACACCAAAAGCAATGGCCACAAAAGCCAAAATTGACAAATGGGATCTAATTAAACTAAAGAGCTTCTGCACAGCAAAGGAAACTACCATCAGAGTGAACAGGCAACCTACACAATGGGAGAAAATTTTCGCAACCTACTCATCTGACAAAGGGCTAATATCCAGAATCTACAATGAACTCCAACAAATTTACAAGAAAACACCAAACAACCCCATCAAAAAGTGGGCGAAGGACATGAACAGACACTCCTCCAAAGAAGACATTTATGCAGCCAAAAAACACATGAAAAAATGCTCACCATCACTGGCCATCAGAGAAATGCAAATCAAAACCACAATGAGATACCATCTCACACCAGTTAGAATGGCAATCATTAAAAAGTCAGGAAACAACAGGTGCTGGAGAGGATGTGGAGAAATAGGAACACTTTTACACTGTTGGTGGGACTGTAAACTAGTTCAACCCTTGTGGAAGTCACTGTGGCGATTCCTCAGGGATCTAGAACTAGAAATTCCATTTGACCCAGCCATCCCATTACTGGGTATATACCCAAAGGACTATAAATCATGCTGCTATAAAGACACATGCACACGTATGTTTATTGCGGCATTATACACAATAGCAAAGACTTGGAACCAACCCAAATGTCCAACAATGATAGACTGGATTAAGAAAATGTGGCACATATACACCATGGAATACTAGGCAGCCATAAAAAATGATGAGTTCATATCCTTTGTAGGGACATGGATGAAATTGGAAATCATCGTTCTCAGTAAACTATCGCAAGAACAAAAAACCAAACACCACATCTTCTCACTCATAGGTGGGAATTGAACAATGAGAACACGTGGACACAAGAAGGGGAACATCACACTTCGGGGACTGTTGTGGGGTGGGGGGAGGGGCGAGGGACAGCATTGGGAGATATACCTAATGCTAGATGACGAGTTGGTGGGTGCAGCGCACCAGCATGGCACATGTATACACATGTAGCTTACCTGCACGTTGCGCACATGTACCATAGAGCCTAAAGTATAATAATAATAATAATAATAATAATAATGATTAAAAGAAAAAAAATTAAAAAAAAAAGAAAGGGATAAATTCCTCGACACATACACTCTCCCATGACTAAATCAGGAAGAAGTTGAATCTCTGAATAGACTAATAACAGGAGCTGAAATTGTGGCAATAATCAATAGCTTACCAACCAAAAAGAGTCCAGGATCAGATGGGTTCACAGCCGAATTCTACCAGAGGTCCAAGGAGGAACTGGAACCATTACTTCAGAAACTATTCCAATCAATAGAAAAAGAGGGATTAATTCCTAACTCATTTTATGAGGCAAGCATCATGCTGATACCAAAGCTGGGCAGAGACACAATCAAAAAAGAGAATTTTAGACCAATATCCTTGATGAATATTGATGCAAAAATCCTCACTAAATTACTGGCAAACCGAATCCAGCAGCACATCAGACAGCTTATCCACCATGATCAACTGGGCTTCATCCCTGGGATGCAAGTCTGGTTCAATATACGCAAATCAATAAATGTAATCCAGCATATAAACAGAACCAAAGTCAAAAACCACATGATTATCTCAATACGTGAAGAAACGGCCTTTGACAAAATTCAACAACCCTTCATGCTGAAAACTCTCAATAAATTGGGTATTGATGGGTCGTATCTCAAAATAATAAGAGCTATTTATGACAAACCCACAGCCAATATCATACTGAATGGGCAAAAACTGGAAGCATTCACTTTGAAAACTGGCACAAGACAGGGATGCCCTCTCTCACCACTTGTATTCAACATAGTGTTGGAAGTTCTGGCCAGGGCAATTAGGCAAGAGAAGGAAATCAAGGGTATTCAATTAGGAAAAAAAGAAGTCAAATTGTCCCTGTTTGCAGATGACGTGATAGTATATCTAGAAAACCCCATTGTCTCAGCCCAAAATCTCCTTAAGCTGATAAGCAACTTCAGCAAAGTCTCAGGATACAAAATCAATGGACAAAAATCACAAGCATTCTTATACATCAATAACAGACAAACAGAGAGCCAAATCATGAGTGAACTCCCATTCACAATTGCTTCAAAGAGAATAAAATACCTAGGAATCCAACTTCCAAGGGATGTGAAGGACCTCTTCAAGGAGAAAACTACAAACCACTGCTCAAGGAAATAAAAGAGGATACAAACAAATGGAAGAACATTCCATGCTCATGGGTAGGAAGAATCAATATCATGAAAATGGCCATCCTTCCCAAGGTAATTTACAGATTCAATGCCATCCCCATCAAGTTACCAATGACTTTCTTCACAGAATTGGAAAAAACTACTTTAAAGTTCATATGGAACCAAAAAAGAGCCCGCATCACCAAGTCAATCCTAAGCCAAAAGAACAAAGCTGGAGGCATCACGCTACCTGACTTCAAACTATACTACAAGGCTACAGTAACCAAAACAGCATGGTACTGGTACCAAACAGAGATATAGATCAATGGAACAGAACAGAGCCGTCAGAAATAATGCCACATATCTACAACAATCTGATCTTTGACAAACTTGACAAAAACAAGAAATGGAGAAAGGATTCCCTATTTAATAAATGGTGCTGGGAAAACTGGCTAGCCACATGTAGAAAGCTGAAACTGGATCCCTTCCTTACACCTTATACAAAAATCAACTCAAGATGGATTAAAGACTTAAACGTTAGACCTAAAACCATAAAAACCCTAGAAGAAAACCTAGGCAATACCATTCAGGACATAGGCATGGGCAAGGACTTCATGTCTAAAACACCAAAAGCAATGGCCACAAAAGCCAAAATTGACAAATGGGATCTAATTAAACTAAAGAGCTTCTGCACAGCAAAGGAAACTACCATCAGAGTGAACAGGCAACCTACACAATGGGAGAAAATTTTCGCAACCTACTCATCTGACAAAGGGCTAATATCCAGAATCTACAATGAACTCCAACAAATTTACAAGAAAACACCAAACAACCCCATCAAAAAGTGGGCGAAGGACATGAACAGACACTCCTCCAAAGAAGACATTTATGCAGCCAAAAAACACATGAAAAAATGCTCACCATCACTGGCCATCAGAGAAATGCAAATCAAAACCACAATGAGATACCATCTCACACCAGTTAGAATGGCAATCATTAAAAAGTCAGGAAACAACAGGTGCTGGAGAGGATGTGGAGAAATAGGAACACTTTTACACTGTTGGTGGGACTGTAAACTAGTTCAACCCTTGTGGAAGTCACTGTGGCGATTCCTCAGGGATCTAGAACTAGAAATTCCATTTGACCCAGCCATCCCATTACTGGGTATATACCCAAAGGACTATAAATCATGCTGCTATAAAGACACATGCACACGTATGTTTATTGCGGCATTATACACAATAGCAAAGACTTGGAACCAACCCAAATGTCCAACAATGATAGACTGGATTAAGAAAATGTGGCACATATACACCATGGAATACTAGGCAGCCATAAAAAATGATGAGTTCATATCCTTTGTAGGGACATGGATGAAATTGGAAATCATCGTTCTCAGTAAACTATCGCAAGAACAAAAAACCAAACACCACATCTTCTCACTCATAGGTGGGAATTGAACAATGAGAACACGTGGACACAAGAAGGGGAACATCACACTTCGGGGACTGTTGTGGGGTGGGGGGAGGGGCGAGGGACAGCATTGGGAGATATACCTAATGCTAGATGACGAGTTGTTGGGTGCAGCGCACCAGCATGGCACATGTATACACATGTAGCTTACCTGCACGTTGCGCACATGTACCATAGAGCCTAAAGTATAATAATAATAATAATAATAATAATAATGATTAAAAGAAAAAAAATTAAAAAAAAAAGAAAGGGATAAATTCCTCGACACATACACTCTCCCATGACTAAACCAGGAAGAAGTTGAATCTCTGAATAGACTAATAACAGGAGCTGAAATTGTGGCAATAATCAATAGCTTACCAACCAAAAAGAGTCCAGGATCAGATGGGTTCACAGCCGAATTCTACCAGAGGTCCAAGGAGGAACTGGAACCATTACTTCAGAAACTATTCCAATCAATAGAAAAAGAGGGATTAATTCCTAACTCATTTTATGAGGCAAGCATCATGCTGATACCAAAGCTGGGCAGAGACACAATCAAAAAAGAGAATTTTAGACCAATATCCTTGATGAATATTGATGCAAAAATCCTCACTAAATTACTGGCAAACCGAATCCAGCAGCACATCAGACAGCTTATCCACCATGATCAACTGGGCTTCATCCCTGGGATGCAAGTCTTGTTCAATATACGCAAATCAATAAATGTAATCCAGCATATAAACAGAACCAAAGTCAAAAACCACATGATTATCTCAATACGTGAAGAAACGGCCTTTGACAAAATTCAACAACCCTTCATGCTGAAAACTCTCAATAAATTGGGTATTGATGGGTCGTATCTCAAAATAATAAGAGCTATTTATGACAAACCCACAGCCAATATCATACTGAATGGGCAAAAACTGGAAGCATTCACTTTGAAAACTGGCGCAAGACAGGGATGCCCTCTCTCACCACTTGTATTCAACATAGTGTTGGAAGTTCTGGCCAGGGCAATTAGGCAAGAGAAGGAAATCAAGGGTATTCAATTAGGAAAAAAAGAAGTCAAATTGTCCCTGTTTGCAGATGACGTGATAGTATATCTAGAAAACCCCATTGTCTCAGCCCAAAATCTCCTTAAGCTGATAAGCAACTTCAGCAAAGTCTCAGGATACAAAATCAATGGACAAAAATCACAAGCATTCTTATACATCAATAACAGACAAACAGAGAGCCAAATCATGAGTAAACTCCCATTCACAATTGCTTCAAAGAGAATAAAATACCTAGGAATCCAACTTCCAAGGGATGTGAAGGACCTCTTCAAGGAGAAAACTACAAACCACTGCTCAAGGAAATAAAAGAGGATACAAACAAATGGAAGAACATTCCATGCTCATGGGTAGGAAGAATCAATATCATGAAAATGGCCATCCTTCCCAAGGTAATTTACAGATTCAATGCCATCCCCATCAAGTTACCAATGACTTTCTTCACAGAATTGGAAAAAACTACTTTAAAGTTCATATGGAACCAAAAAAGAGCCCGCATCACCAAGTCAATCCTAAGCCAAAAGAACAAAGCTGGAGGCATCACGCTACCTGACTTCAAACTATACTACAAGGCTGCAGTAACCAAAACAGCATGGTACTGGTACCAAACAGAGATATAGATCAATGGAACAGAACAGAGCCGTCAGAAATAATGCCACATATCTACAACAATCTGATCTTTGACAAACTTGACAAAAACAAGAAATGGAGAAAGGATTCCCTATTTAATAAATGGTGCTGGGAAAACTGGCTAGCCACATGTAGAAAGCTTAAACTGGATCCCTTCCTTACACCTTATACAAAAATCAACTCAAGATGGATTAAAGACTTAAACGTTAGACCTAAAACCATAAAAACCCTAGAAGAAAACCTAGGCAATACCATTCAGGACATAGGCATGGGCAAGGACTTCATGTCTAAAACACCAAAAGCAATGGCCACAAAAGCCAAAATTGACAAATGGGATCTAATTAAACTAAAGAGCTTCTGCACAGCAAAGGAAACTACCATCAGAGTGAACAGGCAACCTACACAATGGGAGAAAATTTTCGCAACCTACTCATCTGACAAAGGGCTAATATCCAGAATCTACAATGAACTCCAACAAATTTACAAGAAAACACCAAACAACCCCATCAAAAAGTGGGCGAAGGACATGAACAGACACTCCTCCAAAGAAGACATTTATGCAGCCAAAAAACACATGAAAAAATGCTCACCATCACTGGCCATCAGAGAAATGCAAATCAAAACCACAATGAGATACCATCTCACACCAGTTAGAATGGCAATCATTAAAAAGTCAGGAAACAACAGGTGCTGGAGAGGATGTGGAGAAATAGGAACACTTTTACACTGTTGGTGGGACTGTAAACTAGTTCAACCCTTGTGGAAGTCACTGTGGCGATTCCTCAGGGATCTAGAACTAGAAATTCCATTTGACCCAGCCATCCCATTACTGGGTATATACCCAAAGGACTATAAATCATGCTGCTATAAAGACACATGCACACGTATGTTTATTGCGGCATTATACACAATAGCAAAGACTTGGAACCAACCCAAATGTCCAACAATGATAGACTGGATTAAGAAAATGTGGCACATATACACCATGGAATACTAGGCAGCCATAAAAAATGATGAGTTCATATCCTTTGTAGGGACATGGATGAAATTGGAAATCATCGTTCTCAGTAAACTATCGCAAGAACAAAAAACCAAACACCACATCTTCTCACTCATAGGTGGGAATTGAACAATGAGAACACGTGGACACAAGAAGGGGAACATCACACTTCGGGGACTGTTGTGGGGTGGGGGGAGGGGCGAGGGACAGCATTGGGAGATATACCTAATGCTAGATGACGAGTTGGTGGGTGCAGCGCACCAGCATGGCACATGTATACACATGTAGCTTACCTGCACGTTGCGCACATGTACCATAGAGCCTAAAGTATAATAATAATAATAATAATTATAATAATAATAATAATGATAAAAAGAAAAAAAATTAAAAAAAAAAGAAAGGGATAAATTCCTCGACACATACACTCTCCCATGACTAAACCAGGAAGAAGTTGAATCTCTGAATAGACTAATAACAGGAGCTGAAATTGTGGCAATAATCAATAGCTTACCAACCAAAAAGAGTCCAGGATCAGATGGGTTCACAGCCGAATTCTACCAGAGGTCCAAGGAGGAACTGGAACCATTACTTCAGAAACTATTCCAATCAATAAAAAAGAGGGATTCCTTCCTAACTCATTTTATGAGGCCAGCATCATGCTGATACCAAAGCTGGGCAGAGACACAATCAAAAAAGAGAATTTTAGACCAATATCCTTGATGAATATTGATGCAAAAATCCTCAATAAATTACTGGCAAACCGAATCCAGCAGCACAGCAGACAGCTTATCCACCATGATCAAGTGGGCTTCATCCCTGGGATGCAAGTCTGGTTCAATATACGCAAATCAATAAATGTAATGCAGCATATAAACAGAACCAAAGTCAAAAACCACATGATTATCTCAATACGTGAAGAAAAGGCCTTTGACAAAATTCAACAACCCTTCATGCTAAAAACTCTCAATAAATTGGGTATTGATGGGTCGTATCTCAAAATAATAAGAGCTATTTATGACAAACCCACAGCCAATATCATACTGAATGGGCAAAAACTGGAAGCATTCACTTTGAAAACTGGCACAAGACAGGGATGCCCTCTCTCACCACTTCTATTCAACATAGTGTTGGAAGTTCTGGCCAGGGCAATTAGGCAAGAGAAGGAAATCAAGGGTATTCAATTAGGAAAAAAAGAAGTCAAATTGTCCCTGTTTGCAGATGACGTGATAGTATATCTAGAAAACCCCATTGTCTCAGCCCAAAATCTCCTTAAGCTGATAAGCAACTTCAGCAAAGTCTCAGGATACAAAATCAGTGGACAAAAATCACAAGCATTCTTATACATCAATAACAGACAAACAGAGAGCCAAATCATGAGTGAACTCCCATTCACAATTGCTTCAAAGAGAATAAAATACCTAGGAATCCAACTTCCAAGGGATGTGAAGGACCTCTTCAAGGAGAAAACTACAAGCCACTGCTAAAGGAAATAAAAGAGGATACAAACAAATGGAAGAACATTCCATGCTCATGGGTAGGAAGAATCAATATCATGAAAATGGCCATCCTTCCCAAGGTAATTTACAGATTCAATGCCATCCCCATCAAGTTACCAATGACTTTCTTCACAGAATTGGAAAAAACTACTTTAAAGTTCATATGGAACCAAAAAAGAGCCCGCATCACCAAGTCAATCCTAAGCCAAAAGAACAAAGCTGGAGGCATCACGCTACCTGACTTCAAACTATACTACAAGGCTACAGTAACCAAAACAGCATGGTACTGGTACCAAACAGAGATATAGATCAATGGAACAGAACAGAGCCGTCAGAAATAATGCCACATATCTACAACAATCTGATCTTTGACAAACTTGACAAAAACAAGAAATGGAGAAAGGATTCCCTATTTAATAAATGGTGCTGGGAAAACTGGCTAGCCACATGTAGAAAGCTGAAACTGGATCCCTTCCTTACACCTTATACAAAAATCAACTCAAGATGGATTAAAGACTTAAACGTTAGACCTAAAACCATAAAAACCCTAGAAGAAAACCTAGGCAATACCATTCAGGACATAGGCATGGGCAAGGACTTCATGTCTAAAACACCAAAAGCAATGGCCACAAAAGCCAAAATTGACAAATGGGATCTAATTAAACTAAAGAGCTTCTGCACAGCAAAGGAAACTACCATCAGAGTGAACAGGCAACCTACACAATGGGAGAAAATTTTCGCAACCTACTCATCTGACAAAGGGCTAATATCCAGAATCTACAATGAACTCCAACAAATTTACAAGAAAACACCAAACAACCCCATCAAAAAGTGGGCGAAGGACATGAACAGACACTCCTCCAAAGAAGACATTTATGCAGCCAAAAAACACATGAAAAAATGCTCACCATCACTGGCCATCAGAGAAATGCAAATCAAAACCACAATGAGATACCATCTCACACCAGTTAGAATGGCAATCATTAAAAAGTCAGGAAACAACAGGTGCTGGAGAGGATGTGGAGAAATAGGAACACTTTTACACTGTTGGTGGGACTGTAAACTAGTTCAACCCTTGTGGAAGTCACTGTGGCGATTCCTCAGGGATCTAGAACTAGAAATTCCATTTGACCCAGCCATCCCATTACTGGGTATATACCCAAAGGACTATAAATCATGCTGCTATAAAGACACATGCACACGTATGTTTATTGCGGCATTATACACAATAGCAAAGACTTGGAACCAACCCAAATGTCCAACAATGATAGACTGGATTAAGAAAATGTGGCACATATACACCATGGAATACTAGGCAGCCATAAAAAATGATGAGTTCATATCCTTTGTAGGGACATGGATGAAATTGGAAATCATCGTTCTCAGTAAACTATCGCAAGAACAAAAAACCAAACACCACATCTTCTCACTCATAGGTGGGAATTGAACAATGAGAACACGTGGACACAAGAAGGGGAACATCACACTTCGGGGACTGTTGTGGGGTGGGGGGAGGGGCGAGGGACAGCATTGGGAGATATACCTAATGCTAGATGACGAGTTGGTGGGTGCAGCGCACCAGCATGGCACATGTATACACATGTAGCTTACCTGCACGTTGCGCACATGTACCATAGAGCCTAAAGTATAATAATAATAATAATAATAATAATAATGATTAAAAGAAAAAAAATTAAAAAAAAAAGAAAGGGATAAATTCCTCGACACATACACTCTCCCATGACTAAATCAGGAAGAAGTTGAATCTCTGAATAGACTAATAACAGGAGCTGAAATTGTGGCAATAATCAATAGCTTACCAACCAAAAAGAGTCCAGGATCAGATGGGTTCACAGCCGAATTCTACCAGAGGTCCAAGGAGGAACTGGAACCATTACTTCAGAAACTATTCCAATCAATAGAAAAAGAGGGATTAATTCCTAACTCATTTTATGAGGCAAGCATCATGCTGATACCAAAGCTGGGCAGAGACACAATCAAAAAAGAGAATTTTAGACCAATATCCTTGATGAATATTGATGCAAAAATCCTCACTAAATTACTGGCAAACCGAATCCAGCAGCACATCAGACAGCTTATCCACCATGATCAACTGGGCTTCATCCCTGGGATGCAAGTCTGGTTCAATATACGCAAATCAATAAATGTAATCCAGCATATAAACAGAACCAAAGTCAAAAACCACATGATTATCTCAATACGTGAAGAAACGGCCTTTGACAAAATTCAACAACCCTTCATGCTGAAAACTCTCAATAAATTGGGTATTGATGGGTCGTATCTCAAAATAATAAGAGCTATTTATGACAAACCCACAGCCAATATCATACTGAATGGGCAAAAACTGGAAGCATTCACTTTGAAAACTGGCACAAGACAGGGATGCCCTCTCTCACCACTTGTATTCAACATAGTGTTGGAAGTTCTGGCCAGGGCAATTAGGCAAGAGAAGGAAATCAAGGGTA
Source organism: Pongo abelii (assembly GCF_028885655.2). Taxonomy (NCBI): domain Eukaryota; kingdom Metazoa; phylum Chordata; class Mammalia; order Primates; family Hominidae; genus Pongo; species Pongo abelii. Next base: position 5,425,763 of record NC_071997.2, read on the forward strand.
TTCAATTAGGAAAAAAAGAAGTCAAATTGTCCCTGTTTGCAGATGACGTGATAGTATATCTAGAAAACCCCATTGTCTCAGCCCAAAATCTCCTTAAGCTGATAAGCAACTTCAGCAAAGTCTCAGGATACAAAATCAATGGACAAAAATCACAAGCATTCTTATACATCAATAACAGACAAACAGAGAGCCAAATCATGAGTGAACTCCCATTCACAATTGCTTCAAAGAGAATAAAATACCTAGGAATCCAACTTCCAAGGGATGTGAAGGACCTCTTCAAGGAGAAAACTACAAACCACTGCTCAAGGAAATAAAAGAGGATACAAACAAATGGAAGAACATTCCATGCTCATGGGTAGGAAGAATCAATATCATGAAAATGGCCATCCTTCCCAAGGTAATTTACAGATTCAATGCCATCCCCATCAAGTTACCAATGACTTTCTTCACAGAATTGGAAAAAACTACTTTAAAGTTCATATGGAACCAAAAAAGAGCCCGCATCACCAAGTCAATCCTAAGCCAAAAGAACAAAGCTGGAGGCATCACGCTACCTGACTTCAAACTATACTACAAGGCTACAGTAACCAAAACAGCATGGTACTGGTACCAAACAGAGATATAGATCAATGGAACAGAACAGAGCCGTCAGAAATAATGCCACATATCTACAACAATCTGATCTTTGACAAACTTGACAAAAACAAGAAATGGAGAAAGGATTCCCTATTTAATAAATGGTGCTGGGAAAACTGGCTAGCCACATGTAGAAAGCTGAAACTGGATCCCTTCCTTACACCTTATACAAAAATCAACTCAAGATGGATTAAAGACTTAAACGTTAGACCTAAAACCATAAAAACCCTAGAAGAAAACCTAGGCAATACCATTCAGGACATAGGCATGGGCAAGGACTTCATGTCTAAAACACCAAAAGCAATGGCCACAAAAGCCAAAATTGACAAATGGGATCTAATTAAACTAAAGAGCTTCTGCACAGCAAAGGAAACTACCATCAGAGTGAACAGGCAACCTACACAATGGGAGAAAATTTTCGCAACCTACTCATCTGACAAAGGGCTAATATCCAGAATCTACAATGAACTCCAACAAATTTACAAGAAAACACCAAACAACCCCATCAAAAAGTGGGCGAAGGACATGAACAGACACTCCTCCAAAGAAGACATTTATGCAGCCAAAAAACACATGAAAAAATGCTCACCATCACTGGCCATCAGAGAAATGCAAATCAAAACCACAATGAGATACCATCTCACACCAGTTAGAATGGCAATCATTAAAAAGTCAGGAAACAACAGGTGCTGGAGAGGATGTGGAGAAATAGGAACACTTTTACACTGTTGGTGGGACTGTAAACTAGTTCAACCCTTGTGGAAGTCACTGTGGCGATTCCTCAGGGATCTAGAACTAGAAATTCCATTTGACCCAGCCATCCCATTACTGGGTATATACCCAAAGGACTATAAATCATGCTGCTATAAAGACACATGCACACGTATGTTTATTGCGGCATTATACACAATAGCAAAGACTTGGAACCAACCCAAATGTCCAACAATGATAGACTGGATTAAGAAAATGTGGCACATATACACCATGGAATACTAGGCAGCCATAAAAAATGATGAGTTCATATCCTTTGTAGGGACATGGATGAAATTGGAAATCATCGTTCTCAGTAAACTATCGCAAGAACAAAAAACCAAACACCACATCTTCTCACTCATAGGTGGGAATTGAACAATGAGAACACGTGGACACAAGAAGGGGAACATCACACTTCGGGGACTGTTGTGGGGTGGGGGGAGGGGCGAGGGACAGCATTGGGAGATATACCTAATGCTAGATGACGAGTTGTTGGGTGCAGCGCACCAGCATGGCACATGTATACACATGTAGCTTACCTGCACGTTGCGCACATGTACCATAGAGCCTAAAGTATAATAATAATAATAATAATAATAATAATGATTAAAAGAAAAAAAATTAAAAAAAAAAGAAAGGGATAAATTCCTCGACACATACACTCTCCCATGACTAAACCAGGAAGAAGTTGAATCTCTGAATAGACTAATAACAGGAGCTGAAATTGTGGCAATAATCAATAGCTTACCAACCAAAAAGAGTCCAGGATCAGATGGGTTCACAGCCGAATTCTACCAGAGGTCCAAGGAGGAACTGGAACCATTACTTCAGAAACTATTCCAATCAATAGAAAAAGAGGGATTAATTCCTAACTCATTTTATGAGGCAAGCATCATGCTGATACCAAAGCTGGGCAGAGACACAATCAAAAAAGAGAATTTTAGACCAATATCCTTGATGAATATTGATGCAAAAATCCTCACTAAATTACTGGCAAACCGAATCCAGCAGCACATCAGACAGCTTATCCACCATGATCAACTGGGCTTCATCCCTGGGATGCAAGTCTTGTTCAATATACGCAAATCAATAAATGTAATCCAGCATATAAACAGAACCAAAGTCAAAAACCACATGATTATCTCAATACGTGAAGAAACGGCCTTTGACAAAATTCAACAACCCTTCATGCTGAAAACTCTCAATAAATTGGGTATTGATGGGTCGTATCTCAAAATAATAAGAGCTATTTATGACAAACCCACAGCCAATATCATACTGAATGGGCAAAAACTGGAAGCATTCACTTTGAAAACTGGCGCAAGACAGGGATGCCCTCTCTCACCACTTGTATTCAACATAGTGTTGGAAGTTCTGGCCAGGGCAATTAGGCAAGAGAAGGAAATCAAGGGTATTCAATTAGGAAAAAAAGAAGTCAAATAGTCCCTGTTTGCAGATGACGTGATAGTATATCTAGAAAACCCCATTGTCTCAGCCCAAAATCTCCTTAAGCTGATAAGCAACTTCAGCAAAGTCTCAGGATACAAAATCAATGGACAAAAATCACAAGCATTCTTATACATCAATAACAGACAAACAGAGAGCCAAATCATGAGTAAACTCCCATTCACAATTGCTTCAAAGAGAATAAAATACCTAGGAATCCAACTTCCAAGGGATGTGAAGGACCTCTTCAAGGAGAAAACTACAAACCACTGCTCAAGGAAATAAAAGAGGATACAAACAAATGGAAGAACATTCCATGCTCATGGGTAGGAAGAATCAATATCATGAAAATGGCCATCCTTCCCAAGGTAATTTACAGATTCAATGCCATCCCCATCAAGTTACCAATGACTTTCTTCACAGAATTGGAAAAAACTACTTTAAAGTTCATATGGAACCAAAAAAGAGCCCGCATCACCAAGTCAATCCTAAGCCAAAAGAACAAAGCTGGAGGCATCACGCTACCTGACTTCAAACTATACTACAAGGCTGCAGTAACCAAAACAGCATGGTACTGGTACCAAACAGAGATATAGATCAATGGAACAGAACAGAGCCGTCAGAAATAATGCCACATATCTACAACAATCTGATCTTTGACAAACTTGACCAAAACAAGAAATGGAGAAAGGATTCCCTATTTAATAAATGGTGCTGGGAAAACTGGCTAGCCACATGTAGAAAGCTTAAACTGGATCCCTTCCTTACACCTTATACAAAAATCAACTCAAGATGGATTAAAGACTTAAACGTTAGACCTAAAACCATAAAAACCCTAGAAGAAAACCTAGGCAATACCATTCAGGACATAGGCATGGGCAAGGACTTCATGTCTAAAACACCAAAAGCAATGGCCACAAAAGCCAAAATTGACAAATGGGATCTAATTAAACTAAAGAGCTTCTGCACAGCAAAGGAAACTACCATCAGAGTGAACAGGCAACCTACACAATGGGAGAAAATTTTCGCAACCTACTCATCTGACAAAGGGCTAATATCCAGAATCTACAATGAACTCCAACAAATTTACAAGAAAACACCAAACAACCCCATCAAAAAGTGGGCGAAGGACATGAACAGACACTCCTCCAAAGAAGACATTTATGCAGCCAAAAAACACATGAAAAAATGCTCACCATCACTGGCCATCAGAGAAATGCAAATCAAAACCACAATGAGATACCATCTCACACCAGTTAGAATGGCAATCATTAAAAAGTCAGGAAACAACAGGTGCTGGAGAGGATGTGGAGAAATAGGAACACTTTTACACTGTTGGTGGGACTGTAAACTAGTTCAACCCTTGTGGAAGTCACTGTGGCGATTCCTCAGGGATCTAGAACTAGAAATTCCATTTGACCCAGCCATCCCATTACTGGGTATATACCCAAAGGACTATAAATCATGCTGCTATAAAGACACATGCACACGTATGTTTATTGCGGCATTATACACAATAGCAAAGACTTGGAACCAACCCAAATGTCCAACAATGATAGACTGGATTAAGAAAATGTGGCACATATACACCATGGAATACTAGGCAGCCATAAAAAATGATGAGTTCATATCCTTTGTAGGGACATGGATGAAATTGGAAATCATCGTTCTCAGTAAACTATCGCAAGAACAAAAAACCAAACACCACATCTTCTCACTCATAGGTGGGAATTGAACAATGAGAACACGTGGACACAAGAAGGGGAACATCACACTTCGGGGACTGTTGTGGGGTGGGGGGAGGGGCGAGGGACAGCATTGGGAGATATACCTAATGCTAGATGACGAGTTGGTGGGTGCAGCGCACCAGCATGGCACATGTATACACATGTAGCTTACCTGCACGTTGCGCACATGTACCATAGAGCCTAAAGTATAATAATAATAATAATAATTATAATAATAATAATAATGATAAAAAGAAAAAAAATTAAAAAAAAAGAAAGGGATAAATTCCTCGACACATACACTCTCCCATGACTAAACCAGGAAGAAGTTGAATCTCTGAATAGACTAATAACAGGAGCTGAAATTGTGGCAATAATCAATAGCTTACCAACCAAAAAGAGTCCAGGATCAGATGGGTTCACAGCCGAATTCTACCAGAGGTCCAAGGAGGAACTGGAACCATTACTTCAGAAACTATTCCAATCAATAAAAAAGAGGGATTCCTTCCTAACTCATTTTATGAGGCCAGCATCATGCTGATACCAAAGCTGGGCAGAGACACAATCAAAAAAGAGAATTTTAGACCAATATCCTTGATGAATATTGATGCAAAAATCCTCAATAAATTACTGGCAAACCGAATCCAGCAGCACAGCAGACAGCTTATCCACCATGATCAAGTGGGCTTCATCCCTGGGATGCAAGTCTGGTTCAATATACGCAAATCAATAAATGTAATGCAGCATATAAACAGAACCAAAGTCAAAAACCACATGATTATCTCAATACGTGAAGAAAAGGCCTTTGACAAAATTCAACAACCCTTCATGCTAAAAACTCTCAATAAATTGGGTATTGATGGGTCGTATCTCAAAATAATAAGAGCTATTTATGACAAACCCACAGCCAATATCATACTGAATGGGCAAAAACTGGAAGCATTCACTTTGAAAACTGGCACAAGACAGGGATGCCCTCTCTCACCACTTCTATTCAACATAGTGTTGGAAGTTCTGGCCAGGGCAATTAGGCAAGAGAAGGAAATCAAGGGTATTCAATTAGGAAAAAAAGAAGTCAAATTGTCCCTGTTTGCAGATGACGTGATAGTATATCTAGAAAACCCCATTGTCTCAGCCCAAAATCTCCTTAAGATGATAAGCAACTTCAGCAAAGTCTCAGGATACAAAATCAATGGACAAAAATCACAAGCATTCTTATACATCAATAACAGACAAACAGAGAGCCAAATCACGAGTGAACTCCCATTCACAATTGCTTCAAAGAGAATAAAATACCTAGGAATCCAACTTCCAAGGGATGTGAAGGACCTCTTCAAGGAGAAAACTACAAACCACTGCTCAAGGAAATAAAAGAGGATACAAACAAATGGAAGAACATTCCATGCTCATGGGTAGGAAGAATCAATATCATGAAAATGGCCATCCTTCCCAAGGTAATTTACAGATTCAATGCCATCCCCATCAAGTTACCAATGACTTTCTTCACAGAATTGGAAAAAACTACTTTAAAGTTCATATGGAACCAAAAAAGAGCCCGCATCACCAAGTCAATCCTAAGCCAAAAGAACAAAGCTGGAGGCATCACGCTACCTGACTTCAAACTATACTACAAGGCTACAGTAACCAAAACAGCATGGTACTGGTACCAAACAGAGATATAGATCAATGGAACAGAACAGAGCCGTCAGAAATAATGCCACATATCTACAACAATCTGATCTTTGACAAACTTGACAAAAACAAGAAATGGAGAAAGGATTCCCTATTTAATAAATGGTGCTGGGAAAACTGGCTAGCCACATGTAGAAAGCTGAAACTGGATCCCTTCCTTACACCTTATACAAAAATCAACTCAAGATGGATTAAAGACTTAAACGTTAGACCTAAAACCATAAAAACCCTAGAAGAAAACCTAGGCAATACCATTCAGGACATAGGCATGGGCAAGGACTTCATGTCTAAAACACCAAAAGCAATGGCCACAAAAGCAAAAATTGACAAATGGGATCTAATTAAACTAAAGAGCTTCTGCACAGCAAAGGAAACTACCATCAGAGTGAACAGGCAACCTACACAATGGGAGAAAGTTTTCGAAACCTACTCATCTGACAAAGGGCTAATATCCAGAATCTACAATGAACTCCAACAAATTTACAAGAAAACAGCAAACAACCCCATCAAAAAGTGGGCGAAGGACATGAACAGACACTCCTCCAAAGAAGACATTTATGCAGCCAAAAAACACATGAAAAAATGCTCACCATCACTGGCCATCAGAGAAATGCAAATCAAAACCACAATGAGATACCATCTCACACCAGTTAGAATGGCAATCATTAAAAAGTCAGGAAACAACAGGTGCTGGAGAGGATGTGGAGAAATAGGAACACTTTTACACTGTTGGTGGGACTGTAAACTAGTTCAACCTTTGTGGAAGTCACTGTGGCGATTCCTCAGGGATCTAGAACTAGAAATTCCATTTGACCCAGCCATCCCATTACTGGGTATATACCCAAAGGACTATAAATCATGCTGCTATAAAGTCACATGCACACGTATGTTTATTGCGGCATTATACACAATAGCAAAGACTTGGAACCTAACCAAATGTCCAACAATGATAGACTGGATTAAGAAAATGTGGCACACATACACCATGGAATACTAGGCAGCCATAAAAAATGATGAGTTCATATCATTTGTAGGGACATGGATGAAATTGGAAATCATCATTCTCAGTAAACTATCGCAAGAACAAAAAACCAAACACCACATCTTCTCACTCATAGGTGGGAATTGAACAATGAGAACACGTGGACACAAGAAGGGGAACATCACACTTCGGGGACTGTTGTGGGGTGGGGGGAGGGGCGAGGGACAGCATTGGGAGATATACCTAATGCTAGATGACGAGTTGGTGGGTGCAGCGCACCAGCATGGCACATGTATACACATGTAGCTTACCTGCACGTTGCGCACATGTACCATAGAGCCTAAAGTATAATAATAATAATAATAATAATAATAATAATAATGATAAAAAGAAAAAAAATTAAAAAAAAAAGAAAGGGATAAATTCCTCGACACATACACTCTCCCATGACTAAACCAGGAAGAAGTTGAATCTCTGAATAGACTAATAACAGGAGCTGAAATTGTGGCAATAATCAATAGCTTACCAACCAAAAAGAGTCCAGGATCAGATGGGTTCACAGCCGAATTCTACCAGAGGTCCAAGGAGGAACTGGAACCATTACTTCAGAAACTATTCCAATCAATAAAAAAGAGGGATTCCTTCCTAACTCATTTTATGAGGCCAGCATCATGCTGATACCAAAGCTGGGCAGAGACACAATCAAAAAAGAGAATTTTAGACCAATATCCTTGATGAATATTGATGCAAAAATCCTCACTAAATTACTGGCAAACCGAATCCAGCAGCACATCAGACAGCTTATCCACCATGATCAACTGGGCTTCATCCCTGGGATGCAAGTCTGGTTCAATATACGCAAATCAATAAATGTAATGCAGCATATAAACAGAACCAAAGTCAAAAACCACATGATTATCTCAATACGTGAAGAAACGGCCTTTGACAAAATTCAACAACCCTTCATGCTGAAAACTCTCAATAAATTGGGTATTGATGGGTCGTATCTCAAAATAATAAGAGCTATTTATGACAAACCCACAGCCAATATCATACTGAATGGGCAAAAACTGGAAGCATTCACTTTGAAAACTGGCACAAGACAGGGATGCCCTCTCTCACCACTTGTATTCAACATAGTGTTGGAAGTTCTGGCCAGGGCAATTAGGCAAGAGAAGGAAATCAAGGGTATTCAATTAGGAAAAAAAGAAGTCAAATTGTCCCTGTTTGCAGATGACGTGATAGTATATCTAGAAAACCCCATTGTCTCAGCCCAAAATCTCCTTAAGCTGATAAGCAACTTCAGCAAAGTCTCAGGATACAAAATCAATGGACAAAAATCACAAGCATTCTTATACATCAATAACAGACAAACAGAGAGCCAAATCATGAGTGAACTCCCATTCACAATTGCTTCAAAGAGAATAAAATACCTAGGAATCCAACTTCCAAGGGATGTGAAGGACCTCTTCAAGGAGAAAACTACAAACCACTGCTCAAGGAAATAAAAGAGGATACAAACAAATGGAAGAACATTCCATGCTCATGGGTAGGAAGAATCAATATCATGAAAATGGCCATCCTTCCCAAGGTAATTTACAGATTCAATGCCATCCCCATCAAGTTAACAATGACTTTCTTCACAGAATTGGAAAAAACTACTTTAAAGTTCATATGGAACCAAAAAAGAGCCCGCATCACCAAGTCAATCCTAAGCCAAAAGAACAAAGCTGGAGGCATCACGCTACCTGACTTCAAACTATACTACAAGGCTACAGTAACCAAAACAGCATGGTACTGGTACCAAACAGAGATATAGATCAATGGAACAGAACAGAGCCGTCAGAAATAATGCCACATATCTACAACAATCTGATCTTTGACAAACTTGACAAAAACAAGAAATGGAGAAAGGATTCCCTATTTAATAAATGGTGCTGGGAAAACTGGCTAGCCACATGTAGAAAGCTGAAACTGGATCCCTTCCTTACACCTTATACAAAAATCAACTCAAGATGGATTAAAGACTTAAACGTTAGACCTAAAACCATAAAAACCCTAGAAGAAAACCTAGGCAATACCATTCAGGACATAGGCATGGGCAAGGACTTCATGTCTAAAACACCAAAAGCAATGGCCACAAAAGCCAAAATTGACAAATGGGATCTAATTAAACTAAAGAGCTTCTGCACAGCAAAGGAAACTACCATCAGAGTGAACAGGCAACCTACACAATGGGAGAAAATTTTCGCAACCTACTCATCTGACAAAGGGCTAATATCCAGAATCTACAATGAACTCCAACAAATTTACAAGAAAACAGCAAACAACCCCATCAAAAAGTGGGCGAAGGACATGAACAGACACTCCTCCAAAGAAGACATTTATGCAGCCAAAAAACACATGAAAAAATGCTCACCATCACTGGCCATCAGAGAAATGCAAATCAAAACCACAATGAGATACCATCTCACACCAGTTAGAATGGCAATCATTAAAAAGTCAGGAAACAACAGGTGCTGGAGAGGATGTGGAGAAATAGGAACACTTTTACACTGTTGGTGGGACTGTAAACTAGTTCAACCCTTGTGGAAGTCACTGTGGCGATTCCTCAGGGATCTAGAACTAGAAATTCCATTTGACCCAGCCATCCCATTACTGGGTATATACCCAAAGGACTATAAATCATGCTGCTATAAAGACACATGCACACGTATGTTTATTGCGGCATTATACACAATAGCAAAGACTTGGAACCTAACCAAATGTCCAACAATGATAGACTGGATTAAGAAAATGTGGCACACATACACCATGGAATACTAGGCAGCCATAAAAAATGATGAGTTCATATCCTTTGTAGGGACATGGATGAAATTGGAAATCATCGTTCTCAGTAAACTATCGCAAGAACAAAAAACCAAACACCACATCTTCTCACTCATAGGTGGGAATTGAACAATGAGAACACGTGGACACAAGAAGGGGAACATCACACTTCGGGGACTGTTGTGGGGTGGGGGGAGGGGCGATGGACAGCATTGGGAGATATACCTAATGCTAGATGACGAGTTGTTGGGTGCAGCGCACCAGCATGGCACATGTATACACATGTAGCTTACCTGCACGTTGCGCACATGTACCATAGAGCCTAAAGTATAATAATAATAATAATAATAATAATAATGATTAAAAGAAAAAAAATTAAAAAAAAAAGAAAGGGATAAATTCCTCGACACATACACTCTCCCATGACTAAACCAGGAAGAAGTTGAATCTCTGAATAGACTAATAACAGGAGCTGAAATTGTGGCAATAATCAATAGCTTACCAACCAAAAAGAGTCCAGGATCAGATGGGTTCACAGCCGAATTCTACCAGAGGTCCAAGGAGGAACTGGAACCATTACTTCAGAAACTATTCCAATCAATAGAAAAAGAGGGATTAATTCCTAACTCATTTTATGAGGCAAGCATCATGCTGATACCAAAGCTGGGCAGAGACACAATCAAAAAAGAGAATTTTAGACCAATATCCTTGATGAATATTGATGCAAAAATCCTCACTAAATTACTGGCAAACCGAATCCAGCAGCACATCAGACAGCTTATCCACCATGATCAAGTGGGCTTCATCCCTGGGATGCAAGTCTTGTTCAATATACGCAAATCAATAAATGTAATCCAGCATATAAACAGAACCAAAGTCAAAAACCACATGATTATCTCAATACGTGAAGAAACGGCCTTTGACAAAATTCAACAACCCTTCATGCTGAAAACTCTCAATAAATTGGGTATTGATGGGTCGTATCTCAAAATAATAAGAGCTATTTATGACAAACCCACAGCCAATATCATACTGAATGGGCAAAAACTGGAAGCATTCACTTTGAAAACTGGCACAAGACAGGGATGCCCTCTCTCACCACTTGTATTCAACATAGTGTTGGAAGTTCTGGCCAGGGCAATTAGGCAAGAGAAGGAAATCAAGGGTATTCAATTAGGAAAAAAAGAAGTCAAATTGTCCCTGTTTGCAGATGACGTGATAGTATATCTAGAAAACCCCATTGTCTCAGCCCAAAATCTCCTTAAGCTGATAAGCAACTTCAGCAAAGTCTCAGGATACAAAATCAATGGACAAAAATCACAAGCATTCTTATACATCAATAACAGACAAACAGAGAGCCAAATCATGAGTGAACTCCCATTCACAATTGCTTCAAAGAGAATAAAATACCTAGGAATCCAACTTCCAAGGGATGTGAAGGACCTCTTCAAGGAGAAAACTACAAACCACTGCTCAAGGAAATAAAAGAGGATACAAACAAATGGAAGAACATTCCATGCTCATGGGTAGGAAGAATCAATATCATGAAAATGGCCATCCTTCCCAAGGTAATTTACAGATTCAATGCCATCCCCATCAAGTTACCAATGACTTTCTTCACAGAATTGGAAAAAACTACTTTAAAGTTCATATGGAACCAAAAAAGAGCCCGCATCACCAAGTCAATCCTAAGCCAAAAGAACAAAGCTGGAGGCATCACGCTACCTGACTTCAAACTATACTACAAGGCTGCAGTAACCAAAACAGCATGGTACTGGTACCAAACAGAGATATAGATCAATGGAACAGAACAGAGCCGTCAGAAATAATGCCACATATCTACAACAATCTGATCTTTGACAAACTTGACCAAAACAAGAAATGGAGAAAGGATTCCCTATTTAATAAATGGTGCTGGGAAAACTGGCTAGCCACATGTAGAAAGCTGAAACTGGATCCCTTCCTTACACCTTATACAAAAATCAACTCAAGATGGATTAAAGACTTAAACGTTAGACCTAAAACCATAAAAACCCTAGAAGAAAACCTAGGCAATACCATTCAGGACATAGGCATGGGCAAGGACTTCATGTCTAAAACACCAAAAGCAATGGCCACAAAAGCCAAAATTGACAAATGGGATCTAATTAAACTAAAGAGCTTCTGCACAGCAAAGGAAACTACCATCAGAGTGAACAGGCAACCTACACAATGGGAGAAAATTTTCGCAACCTACTCATCTGACAAAGGGCTAATATCCAGAATCTACAATGAACTCCAACAAATTTACAAGAAAACACCAAACAACCCCATCAAAAAGTGGGCGAAGGACATGAACAGACACTCCTCCAAAGAAGACATTTATGCAGCCAAAAAACACATGAAAAAATGCTCACCATCACTGGCCATCAGAGAAATGCAAATCAAAACCACAATGAGATACCATCTCACACCAGTTAGAATGGCAATCATTAAAAAGTCAGGAAACAACAGGTGCTGGAGAGGATGTGGAGAAATAGGAACACTTTTACACTGTTGGTGGGACTGTAAACTAGTTCAACCCTTGTGGAAGTCACTGTGGCGATTCCTCAGGGATCTAGAACTAGAAATTCCATTTGACCCAGCCATCCCATTACTGGGTATATACCCAAAGGACTATAAATCATGCTGCTATAAAGACACATGCACACGTATGTTTATTGCGGCATTATACACAATAGCAAAGACTTGGAACCAACCCAAATGTCCAACAATGATAGACTGGATTAAGAAAATGTGGCACATATACACCATGGAATACTAGGCAGCCATAAAAAATGATGAGTTCATATCCTTTGTAGGGACATGGATGAAATTGGAAATCATCGTTCTCAGTAAACTATCGCAAGAACAAAAAACCAAACACCACATCTTCTCACTCATAGGTGGGAATTGAACAATGAGAACACGTGGACACAAGAAGGGGAACATCACACTTCGGGGACTGTTGTGGGGTGGGGGGAGGGGCGAGGGACAGCATTGGGAGATATACCTAATGCTAGATGACGAGTTGGTGGGTGCAGCGCACCAGCATGGCACATGTATACACATGTAGCTTACCTGCACGTTGCGCACATGTACCATAGAGCCTAAAGTATAATAATAATAATAATAATTATAATAATAATAATAATGATAAAAAGAAAAAAAATTAAAAAAAAAAGAAAGGGATAAATTCCTCGACACATACACTCTCCCATGACTAAACCAGGAAGAAGTTGAATCTCTGAATAGACTAATAACAGGAGCTGAAATTGTGGCAATAATCAATAGCTTACCAACCAAAAAGAGTCCAGGATCAGATGGGTTCACAGCCGAATTCTACCAGAGGTCCAAGGAGGAACTGGAACCATTACTTCAGAAACTATTCCAATCAATAAAAAAGAGGGATTCCTTCCTAACTCATTTTATGAGGCCAGCATCATGCTGATACCAAAGCTGGGCAGAGACACAATCAAAAAAGAGAATTTTAGACCAATATCCTTGATGAATATTGATGCAAAAATCCTCAATAAATTACTGGCAAACCGAATCCAGCAGCACAGCAGACAGCTTATCCACCATGATCAAGTGGGCTTCATCCCTGGGATGCAAGTCTGGTTCAATATACGCAAATCAATAAATGTAATGCAGCATATAAACAGAACCAAAGTCAAAAACCACATGATTATCTCAATACGTGAAGAAAAGGCCTTTGACAAAATTCAACAACCCTTCATGCTAAAAACTCTCAATAAATTGGGTATTGATGGGTCGTATCTCAAAATAATAAGAGCTATTTATGACAAACCCACAGCCAATATCATACTGAATGGGCAAAAACTGGAAGCATTCACTTTGAAAACTGGCACAAGACAGGGATGCCCTCTCTCACCACTTCTATTCAACATAGTGTTGGAAGTTCTGGCCAGGGCAATTAGGCAAGAGAAGGAAATCAAGGGTATTCAATTAGGAAAAAAAGAAGTCAAATTGTCCCTGTTTGCAGATGACGTGATAGTATATCTAGAAAACCCCATTGTCTCAGCCCAAAATCTCCTTAAGATGATAAGCAACTTCAGCAAAGTCTCAGGATACAAAATCAATGGACAAAAATCACAAGCATTCTTATACATCAATAACAGACAAACAGAGAGCCAAATCACGAGTGAACTCCCATTCACAATTGCTTCAAAGAGAATAAAATACCTAGGAATCCAACTTCCAAGGGATGTGAAGGACCTCTTCAAGGAGAAAACTACAAACCACTGCTCAAGGAAATAAAAGAGGATACAAACAAATGGAAGAACATTCCATGCTCATGGGTAGGAAGAATCAATATCATGAAAATGGCCATCCTTCCCAAGGTAATTTACAGATTCAATGCCATCCCCATCAAGTTACCAATGACTTTCTTCACAGAATTGGAAAAAACTACTTTAAAGTTCATATGGAACCAAAAAAGAGCCCGCATCACCAAGTCAATCCTAAGCCAAAAGAACAAAGCTGGAGGCATCACGCTACCTGACTTCAAACTATACTACAAGGCTACAGTAACCAAAACAGCATGGTACTGGTACCAAACAGAGATATAGATCAATGGAACAGAACAGAGCCGTCAGAAATAATGCCACATATCTACAACAATCTGATCTTTGACAAACTTGACAAAAACAAGAAATGGAGAAAGGATTCCCTATTTAATAAATGGTGCTGGGAAAACTGGCTAGCCACATGTAGAAAGCTGAAACTGGATCCCTTCCTTACACCTTATACAAAAATCAACTCAAGATGGATTAAAGACTTAAACGTTAGACCTAAAACCATAAAAACCCTAGAAGAAAACCTAGGCAATACCATTCAGGACATAGGCATGGGCAAGGACTTCATGTCTAAAACACCAAAAGCAATGGCCACAAAAGCAAAAATTGACAAATGGGATCTAATTAAACTAAAGAGCTTCTGCACAGCAAAGGAAACTACCATCAGAGTGAACAGGCAACCTACACAATGGGAGAAAGTTTTCGAAACCTACTCATCTGACAAAGGGCTAATATCCAGAATCTACAATGAACTCCAACAAATTTACAAGAAAACAGCAAACAACCCCATCAAAAAGTGGGCGAAGGACATGAACAGACACTCCTCCAAAGAAGACATTTATGCAGCCAAAAAACACATGAAAAAATGCTCACCATCACTGGCCATCAGAGAAATGCAAATCAAAACCACAATGAGATACCATCTCACACCAGTTAGAATGGCAATCATTAAAAAGTCAGGAAACAACAGGTGCTGGAGAGGATGTGGAGAAATAGGAACACTTTTACACTGTTGGTGGGACTGTAAACTAGTTCAACCTTTGTGGAAGTCACTGTGGCGATTCCTCAGGGATCTAGAACTAGAAATTCCATTTGACCCAGCCATCCCATTACTGGGTATATACCCAAAGGACTATAAATCATGCTGCTATAAAGTCACATGCACACGTATGTTTATTGCGGCATTATACACAATAGCAAAGACTTGGAACCTAACCAAATGTCCAACAATGATAGACTGGATTAAGAAAATGTGGCACACATACACCATGGAATACTAGGCAGCCATAAAAAATGATGAGTTCATATCATTTGTAGGGACATGGATGAAATTGGAAATCATCATTCTCAGTAAACTATCGCAAGAACAAAAAACCAAACACCACATCTTCTCACTCATAGGTGGGAATTGAACAATGAGAACACGTGGACACAAGAAGGGGAACATCACACTTCGGGGACTGTTGTGGGGTGGGGGGAGGGGCGAGGGACAGCATTGGGAGATATACCTAATGCTAGATGACGAGTTGGTGGGTGCAGCGCACCAGCATGGCACATGTATACACATGTAGCTTACCTGCACGTTGCGCACATGTACCATAGAGCCTAAAGTATAATAATAATAATAATAATAATAATAATAATAATGATAAAAAGAAAAAAAATTAAAAAAAAAAGAAAGGGATAAATTCCTCGACACATACACTCTCCCATGACTAAACCAGGAAGAAGTTGAATCTCTGAATAGACTAATAACAGGAGCTGAAATTGTGGCAATAATCAATAGCTTACCAACCAAAAAGAGTCCAGGATCAGATGGGTTCACAGCCGAATTCTACCAGAGGTCCAAGGAGGAACTGGAACCATTACTTCAGAAACTATTCCAATCAATAAAAAAGAGGGATTCCTTCCTAACTCATTTTATGAGGCCAGCATCATGCTGATACCAAAGCTGGGCAGAGACACAATCAAAAAAGAGAATTTTAGACCAATATCCTTGATGAATATTGATGCAAAAATCCTCACTAAATTACTGGCAAACCGAATCCAGCAGCACATCAGACAGCTTATCCACCATGATCAACTGGGCTTCATCCCTGGGATGCAAGTCTGGTTCAATATACGCAAATCAATAAATGTAATGCAGCATATAAACAGAACCAAAGTCAAAAACCACATGATTATCTCAATACGTGAAGAAACGGCCTTTGACAAAATTCAACAACCCTTCATGCTGAAAACTCTCAATAAATTGGGTATTGATGGGTCGTATCTCAAAATAATAAGAGCTATTTATGACAAACCCACAGCCAATATCATACTGAATGGGCAAAAACTGGAAGCATTCACTTTGAAAACTGGCACAAGACAGGGATGCCCTCTCTCACCACTTCTATTCAACATAGTGTTGGAAGTTCTGGCCAGGGCAATTAGGCAAGAGAAGGAAATCAAGGGTATTCAATTAGGAAAAAAAGAAGTCAAATTGTCCCTGTTTGCAGATGACGTGATAGTATATCTAGAAAACCCCATTGTCTCAGCCCAAAATCTCCTTAAGCTGATAAGCAACTTCAGCAAAGTCTCAGGATACAAAATCAATGGACAAAAATCACAAGCATTCTTATACATCAATAACAGACAAACAGAGAGCCAAATCATGAGTGAACTCCCATTCACAATTGCTTCAAAGAGAATAAAATACCTAGGAATCCAACTTCCAAGGGATGTGAAGGACCTCTTCAAGGAGAAAACTACAAACCACTGCTCAAGGAAATAAAAGAGGATACAAACAAATGGAAGAACATTCCATGCTCATGGGTAGGAAGAATCAATATCATGAAAATGGCCATCCTTCCCAAGGTAATTTACAGATTCAATGCCATCCCCATCAAGTTACCAATGACTTTCTTCACAGAATTGGAAAAAACTACTTTAAAGTTCATATGGAACCAAAAAAGAGCCCGCATCACCAAGTCAATCCTAAGCCAAAAGAACAAAGCTGGAGGCATCACGCTACCTGACTTCAAACTATACTACAAGGCTACAGTAACCAAAACAGCATGGTACTGGTACCAAACAGAGATATAGATCAATGGAACAGAACAGAGCCGTCAGAAATAATGCCACATATCTACAACAATCTGATCTTTGACAAACTTGACAAAAACAAGAAATGGAGAAAGGATTCCCTATTTAATAAATGGTGCTGGGAAAACTGGCTAGCCACATGTAGAAAGCTGAAACTGGATCCCTTCCTTACACCTTATACAAAAATCAACTCAAGATGGATTAAAGACTTAAACGTTAGACCTAAAACCATAAAAACCCTAGAAGAAAACCTAGGCAATACCATTCAGGACATAGGCATGGGCAAGGACTTCATGTCTAAAACACCAAAAGCAATGGCCACAAAAGCAAAAATTGACAAATGGGATCTAATTAAACTAAAGAGCTTCTGCACAGCAAAGGAAACTACCATCAGAGTGAACAGGCAACCTACACAATGGGAGAAAATTTTCGCAACCTACTCATCTGACAAAGGGCTAATATCCAGAATCTACAATGAACTCCAACAAATTTACAAGAAAACACCAAACAACCCCATCAAAAAGTGGGCGAAGGACATGAACAGACACTCCTCCAAAGAAGACATTTATGCAGCCAAAAAACACATGAAAAAATGCTCACCATCACTGGCCATCAGAGAAATGCAAATCAAAACCACAATGAGATACCATCTCACACCAGTTAGAATGGCAATCATTAAAAAGTCAGGAAACAACAGGTGCTGGAGAGGATGTGGAGAAATAGGAACACTTTTACACTGTTGGTGGGACTGTAAACTAGTTCAACCCTTGTGGAAGTCACTGTGGCGATTCCTCAGGGATCTAGAACTAGAAATTCCATTTGACCCAGCCATCCCATTACTGGGTATATACCCAAAGGACTATAAATCATGCTGCTATAAAGACACATGCACACGTATGTTTATTGCGGCATTATACACAATAGCAAAGACTTGGAACCAACCCAAATGTCCAACAATGATAGACTGGATTAAGAAAATGTGGCACATATACACCATGGAATACTAGGCAGCCATAAAAAATGATGAGTTCATATCCTTTGTAGGGACATGGATGAAATTGGAAATCATCGTTCTCAGTAAACTATCGCAAGAACAAAAAACCAAACACCACATCTTCTCACTCATAGGTGGGAATTGAACAATGAGAACACGTGGACACAAGAAGGGGAACATCACACTTCGGGGACTGTTGTGGGGTGGGGGGAGGGGCGAGGGACAGCATTGGGAGATATACCTAATGCTAGATGACGAGTTGGTGGGTGCAGCGCACCAGCATGGCACATGTATACACATGTAGCTTACCTGCACGTTGCGCACATGTACCATAGAGCCTAAAGTATAATAATAATAATAATAATTATAATAATAATAATAATGATAAAAAGAAAAAAAATTAAAAAAAAAAGAAAGGGATAAATTCCTCGACACATACACTCTCCCATGACTAAACCAGGAAGAAGTTGAATCTCTGAATAGACTAATAACAGGAGCTGAAATTGTGGCAATAATCAATAGCTTACCAACCAAAAAGAGTCCAGGATCAGATGGGTTCACAGCCGAATTCTACCAGAGGTCCAAGGAGGAACTGGAACCATTACTTCAGAAACTATTCCAATCAATAAAAAAGAGGGATTCCTTCCTAACTCATTTTATGAGGCCAGCATCATGCTGATACCAAAGCTGGGCAGAGACACAATCAAAAAAGAGAATTTTAGACCAATATCCTTGATGAATATTGATGCAAAAATCCTCAATAAATTACTGGCAAACCGAATCCAGCAGCACAGCAGACAGCTTATCCACCATGATCAAGTGGGCTTCATCCCTGGGATGCAAGTCTGGTTCAATATACGCAAATCAATAAATGTAATGCAGCATATAAACAGAACCAAAGTCAAAAACCACATGATTATCTCAATACGTGAAGAAAAGGCCTTTGACAAAATTCAACAACCCTTCATGCTAAAAACTCTCAATAAATTGGGTATTGATGGGTCGTATCTCAAAATAATAAGAGCTATTTATGACAAACCCACAGCCAATATCATACTGAATGGGCAAAAACTGGAAGCATTCACTTTGAAAACTGGCACAAGACAGGGATGCCCTCTCTCACCACTTCTATTCAACATAGTGTTGGAAGTTCTGGCCAGGGCAATTAGGCAAGAGAAGGAAATCAAGGGTATTCAATTAGGAAAAAAAGAAGTCAAATTGTCCCTGTTTGCAGATGACGTGATAGTATATCTAGAAAACCCCATTGTCTCAGCCCAAAATCTCCTTAAGATGATAAGCAACTTCAGCAAAGTCTCAGGATACAAAATCAATGGACAAAAATCACAAGCATTCTTATACATCAATAACAGACAAACAGAGAGCCAAATCACGAGTGAACTCCCATTCACAATTGCTTCAAAGAGAATAAAATACCTAGGAATCCAACTTCCAAGGGATGTGAAGGACCTCTTCAAGGAGAAAACTACAAACCACTGCTCAAGGAAATAAAAGAGGATACAAACAAATGGAAGAACATTCCATGCTCATGGGTAGGAAGAATCAATATCATGAAAATGGCCATCCTTCCCAAGGTAATTTACAGATTCAATGCCATCCCCATCAAGTTACCAATGACTTTCTTCACAGAATTGGAAAAAACTACTTTAAAGTTCATATGGAACCAAAAAAGAGCCCGCATCACCAAGTCAATCCTAAGCCAAAAGAACAAAGCTGGAGGCATCACGCTACCTGACTTCAAACTATACTACAAGGCTACAGTAACCAAAACAGCATGGTACTGGTACCAAACAGAGATATAGATCAATGGAACAGAACAGAGCCGTCAGAAATAATGCCACATATCTACAACAATCTGATCTTTGACAAACTTGACAAAAACAAGAAATGGAGAAAGGATTCCCTATTTAATAAATGGTGCTGGGAAAACTGGCTAGCCACATGTAGAAAGCTGAAACTGGATCCCTTCCTTACACCTTATACAAAAATCAACTCAAGATGGATTAAAGACTTAAACGTTAGACCTAAAACCATAAAAACCCTAGAAGAAAACCTAGGCAATACCATTCAGGACATAGGCATGGGCAAGGACTTCATGTCTAAAACACCAAAAGCAATGGCCACAAAAGCAAAAATTGACAAATGGGATCTAATTAAACTAAAGAGCTTCTGCACAGCAAAGGAAACTACCATCAGAGTGAACAGGCAACCTACACAATGGGAGAAAGTTTTCGAAACCTACTCATCTGACAAAGGGCTAATATCCAGAATCTACAATGAACTCCAACAAATTTACAAGAAAACAGCAAACAACCCCATCAAAAAGTGGGCGAAGGACATGAACAGACACTCCTCCAAAGAAGACATTTATGCAGCCAAAAAACACATGAAAAAATGCTCACCATCACTGGCCATCAGAGAAATGCAAATCAAAACCACAATGAGATACCATCTCACACCAGTTAGAATGGCAATCATTAAAAAGTCAGGAAACAACAGGTGCTGGAGAGGATGTGGAGAAATAGGAACACTTTTACACTGTTGGTGGGACTGTAAACTAGTTCAACCTTTGTGGAAGTCACTGTGGCGATTCCTCAGGGATCTAGAACTAGAAATTCCATTTGACCCAGCCATCCCATTACTGGGTATATACCCAAAGGACTATAAATCATGCTGCTATAAAGTCACATGCACACGTATGTTTATTGCGGCATTATACACAATAGCAAAGACTTGGAACCTAACCAAATGTCCAACAATGATAGACTGGATTAAGAAAATGTGGCACACATACACCATGGAATACTAGGCAGCCATAAAAAATGATGAGTTCATATCATTTGTAGGGACATGGATGAAATTGGAAATCATCATTCTCAGTAAACTATCGCAAGAACAAAAAACCAAACACCACATCTTCTCACTCATAGGTGGGAATTGAACAATGAGAACACGTGGACACAAGAAGGGGAACATCACACTTCGGGGACTGTTGTGGGGTGGGGGGAGGGGCGAGGGACAGCATTGGGAGATATACCTAATGCTAGATGACGAGTTGGTGGGTGCAGCGCACCAGCATGGCACATGTATACACATGTAGCTTACCTGCACGTTGCGCACATGTACCATAGAGCCTAAAGTATAATAATAATAATAATAATAATAATAATAATAATGATAAAAAGAAAAAAAATTAAAAAAAAAAGAAAGGGATAAATTCCTCGACACATACACTCTCCCATGACTAAACCAGGAAGAAGTTGAATCTCTGAATAGACTAATAACAGGAGCTGAAATTGTGGCAATAATCAATAGCTTACCAACCAAAAAGAGTCCAGGATCAGATGGGTTCACAGCCGAATTCTACCAGAGGTCCAAGGAGGAACTGGAACCATTACTTCAGAAACTATTCCAATCAATAAAAAAGAGGGATTCCTTCCTAACTCATTTTATGAGGCCAGCATCATGCTGATACCAAAGCTGGGCAGAGACACAATCAAAAAAGAGAATTTTAGACCAATATCCTTGATGAATATTGATGCAAAAATCCTCACTAAATTACTGGCAAACCGAATCCAGCAGCACATCAGACAGCTTATCCACCATGATCAACTGGGCTTCATCCCTGGGATGCAAGTCTGGTTCAATATACGCAAATCAATAAATGTAATGCAGCATATAAACAGAACCAAAGTCAAAAACCACATGATTATCTCAATACGTGAAGAAAAGGCCTTTGACAAAATTCAACAACCCTTCATGCTGAAAACTCTCAATAAATTGGGTATTGATGGGTCGTATCTCAAAATAATAAGAGCTATTTATGACAAACCCACAGCCAATATCATACTGAATGGGCAAAAACTGGAAGCATTCACTTTGAAAACTGGCACAAGACAGGGATGCCCTCTCTCACCACTTCTATTCAACATAGTGTTGGAAGTTCTGGCCAGGGCAATTAGGCAAGAGAAGGAAATCAAGGGTATTCAATTAGGAAAAAAAGAAGTCAAATTGTCCCTGTTTGCAGATGACGTGATAGTATATCTAGAAAACCCCATTGTCTCAGCCCAAAATCTCCTTAAGCTGATAAGCAACTTCAGCAAAGTCTCAGGATACAAAATCAATGGACAAAAATCACAAGCATTCTTATACATCAATAACAGACAAACAGAGAGCCAAATCATGAGTGAACTCCCATTCACAATTGCTTCAAAGAGAATAAAATACCTAGGAATCCAACTTCCAAGGGATGTGAAGGACCTCTTCAAGGAGAAAACTACAAACCACTGCTCAAGGAAATAAAAGAGGATACAAACAAATGGAAGAACATTCCATGCTCATGGGTAGGAAGAATCAATATCATGAAAATGGCCATCCTTCCCAAGGTAATTTACAGATTCAATGCCATCCCCATCAAGTTACCAATGACTTTCTTCACAGAATTGGAAAAAACTACTTTAAAGTTCATATGGAACCAAAAAAGAGCCCGCATCACCAAGTCAATCCTAAGCCAAAAGAACAAAGCTGGAGGCATCACGCTACCTGACTTCAAACTATACTACAAGGCTACAGTAACCAAAACAGCATGGTACTGGTACCAAACAGAGATATAGATCAATGGAACAGAACAGAGCCGTCAGAAATAATGCCACATATCTACAACAATCTGATCTTTGACAAACTTGACAAAAACAAGAAATGGAGAAAGGATTCCCTATTTAATAAATGGTGCTGGGAAAACTGGCTAGCCACATGTAGAAAGCTGAAACTGGATCCCTTCCTTACACCTTATACAAAAATCAACTCAAGATGGATTAAAGACTTAAACGTTAGACCTAAAACCATAAAAACCCTAGAAGAAAACCTAGGCAATACCATTCAGGACATAGGCATGGGCAAGGACTTCATGTCTAAAACACCAAAAGCAATGGCCACAAAAGCAAAAATTGACAAATGGGATCTAATTAAACTAAAGAGCTTCTGCACAGCAAAGGAAACTACCATCAGAGTGAACAGGCAACCTACACAATGGGAGAAAATTTTCGCAACCTACTCATCTGACAAAGGGCTAATATCCAGAATCTACAATGAACTCCAACAAATTTACAAGAAAACACCAAACAACCCCATCAAAAAGTGGGCGAAGGACATGAACAGACACTCCTCCAAAGAAGACATTTATGCAGCCAAAAAACACATGAAAAAATGCTCACCATCACTGGCCATCAGAGAAATGCAAATCAAAACCACAATGAGATACCATCTCACACCAGTTAGAATGGCAATCATTAAAAAGTCAGGAAACAACAGGTGCTGGAGAGGATGTGGAGAAATAGGAACACTTTTACACTGTTGGTGGGACTGTAAACTAGTTCAACCCTTGTGGAAGTCACTGTGGCGATTCCTCAGGGATCTAGAACTAGAAATTCCATTTGACCCAGCCATCCCATTACTGGGTATATACCCAAAGGACTATAAATCATGCTGCTATAAAGACACATGCACACGTATGTTTATTGCGGCATTATACACAATAGCAAAGACTTGGAACCAACCCAAATGTCCAACAATGATAGACTGGATTAAGAAAATGTGGCACATATACACCATGGAATACTAGGCAGCCATAAAAAATGATGAGTTCATATCCTTTGTAGGGACATGGATGAAATTGGAAATCATCGTTCTCAGTAAACTATCGCAAGAACAAAAAACCAAACACCACATCTTCTCACTCATAGGTGGGAATTGAACAATGAGAACACGTGGACACAAGAAGGGGAACATCACACTTCGGGGACTGTTGTGGGGTGGGGGGAGGGGCGAGGGACAGCATTGGGAGATATACCTAATGCTAGATGACGAGTTGGTGGGTGCAGCGCACCAGCATGGCACATGTATACACATGTAGCTTACCTGCACGTTGCGCACATGTACCATAGAGCCTAAAGTATAATAATAATAATAATAATTATAATAATAATAATAATGATAAAAAGAAAAAAAATTAAAAAAAAAAGAAAGGGATAAATTCCTCGACACATACACTCTCCCATGACTAAACCAGGAAGAAGTTGAATCTCTGAATAGACTAATAACAGGAGCTGAAATTGTGGCAATAATCAATAGCTTACCAACCAAAAAGAGTCCAGGATCAGATGGGTTCACAGCCGAATTCTACCAGAGGTCCAAGGAGGAACTGGAACCATTACTTCAGAAACTATTCCAATCAATAAAAAAGAGGGATTCCTTCCTAACTCATTTTATGAGGCCAGCATCATGCTGATACCAAAGCTGGGCAGAGACACAATCAAAAAAGAGAATTTTAGACCAATATCCTTGATGAATATTGATGCAAAAATCCTCAATAAATTACTGGCAAACCGAATCCAGCAGCACAGCAGACAGCTTATCCACCATGATCAAGTGGGCTTCATCCCTGGGATGCAAGTCTGGTTCAATATACGCAAATCAATAAATGTAATGCAGCATATAAACAGA
The DNA here is from genome assembly GCF_028885655.2 of Pongo abelii. Lineage (NCBI taxonomy): Eukaryota > Metazoa > Chordata > Mammalia > Primates > Hominidae > Pongo > Pongo abelii. The sequence continues at coordinate 5,450,765 of NC_071997.2, forward strand.
ACCAAAGTCAAAAACCACATGATTATCTCAATACGTGAAGAAAAGGCCTTTGACAAAATTCAACAACCCTTCATGCTAAAAACTCTCAATAAATTGGGTATTGATGGGTCGTATCTCAAAATAATAAGAGCTATTTATGACAAACCCACAGCCAATATCATACTGAATGGGCAAAAACTGGAAGCATTCACTTTGAAAACTGGCACAAGACAGGGATGCCCTCTCTCACCACTTCTATTCAACATAGTGTTGGAAGTTCTGGCCAGGGCAATTAGGCAAGAGAAGGAAATCAAGGGTATTCAATTAGGAAAAAAAGAAGTCAAATTGTCCCTGTTTGCAGATGACGTGATAGTATATCTAGAAAACCCCATTGTCTCAGCCCAAAATCTCCTTAAGATGATAAGCAACTTCAGCAAAGTCTCAGGATACAAAATCAATGGACAAAAATCACAAGCATTCTTATACATCAATAACAGACAAACAGAGAGCCAAATCACGAGTGAACTCCCATTCACAATTGCTTCAAAGAGAATAAAATACCTAGGAATCCAACTTCCAAGGGATGTGAAGGACCTCTTCAAGGAGAAAACTACAAACCACTGCTCAAGGAAATAAAAGAGGATACAAACAAATGGAAGAACATTCCATGCTCATGGGTAGGAAGAATCAATATCATGAAAATGGCCATCCTTCCCAAGGTAATTTACAGATTCAATGCCATCCCCATCAAGTTACCAATGACTTTCTTCACAGAATTGGAAAAAACTACTTTAAAGTTCATATGGAACCAAAAAAGAGCCCGCATCACCAAGTCAATCCTAAGCCAAAAGAACAAAGCTGGAGGCATCACGCTACCTGACTTCAAACTATACTACAAGGCTACAGTAACCAAAACAGCATGGTACTGGTACCAAACAGAGATATAGATCAATGGAACAGAACAGAGCCGTCAGAAATAATGCCACATATCTACAACAATCTGATCTTTGACAAACTTGACAAAAACAAGAAATGGAGAAAGGATTCCCTATTTAATAAATGGTGCTGGGAAAACTGGCTAGCCACATGTAGAAAGCTGAAACTGGATCCCTTCCTTACACCTTATACAAAAATCAACTCAAGATGGATTAAAGACTTAAACGTTAGACCTAAAACCATAAAAACCCTAGAAGAAAACCTAGGCAATACCATTCAGGACATAGGCATGGGCAAGGACTTCATGTCTAAAACACCAAAAGCAATGGCCACAAAAGCAAAAATTGACAAATGGGATCTAATTAAACTAAAGAGCTTCTGCACAGCAAAGGAAACTACCATCAGAGTGAACAGGCAACCTACACAATGGGAGAAAGTTTTCGAAACCTACTCATCTGACAAAGGGCTAATATCCAGAATCTACAATGAACTCCAACAAATTTACAAGAAAACAGCAAACAACCCCATCAAAAAGTGGGCGAAGGACATGAACAGACACTCCTCCAAAGAAGACATTTATGCAGCCAAAAAACACATGAAAAAATGCTCACCATCACTGGCCATCAGAGAAATGCAAATCAAAACCACAATGAGATACCATCTCACACCAGTTAGAATGGCAATCATTAAAAAGTCAGGAAACAACAGGTGCTGGAGAGGATGTGGAGAAATAGGAACACTTTTACACTGTTGGTGGGACTGTAAACTAGTTCAACCTTTGTGGAAGTCACTGTGGCGATTCCTCAGGGATCTAGAACTAGAAATTCCATTTGACCCAGCCATCCCATTACTGGGTATATACCCAAAGGACTATAAATCATGCTGCTATAAAGTCACATGCACACGTATGTTTATTGCGGCATTATACACAATAGCAAAGACTTGGAACCTAACCAAATGTCCAACAATGATAGACTGGATTAAGAAAATGTGGCACACATACACCATGGAATACTAGGCAGCCATAAAAAATGATGAGTTCATATCATTTGTAGGGACATGGATGAAATTGGAAATCATCATTCTCAGTAAACTATCGCAAGAACAAAAAACCAAACACCACATCTTCTCACTCATAGGTGGGAATTGAACAATGAGAACACGTGGACACAAGAAGGGGAACATCACACTTCGGGGACTGTTGTGGGGTGGGGGGAGGGGCGAGGGACAGCATTGGGAGATATACCTAATGCTAGATGACGAGTTGGTGGGTGCAGCGCACCAGCATGGCACATGTATACACATGTAGCTTACCTGCACGTTGCGCACATGTACCATAGAGCCTAAAGTATAATAATAATAATAATAATAATAATAATAATGATAAAAAGAAAAAAAATTAAAAAAAAAAGAAAGGGATAAATTCCTCGACACATACACTCTCCCATGACTAAACCAGGAAGAAGTTGAATCTCTGAATAGACTAATAACAGGAGCTGAAATTGTGGCAATAATCAATAGCTTACCAACCAAAAAGAGTCCAGGATCAGATGGGTTCACAGCCGAATTCTACCAGAGGTCCAAGGAGGAACTGGAACCATTACTTCAGAAACTATTCCAATCAATAAAAAAGAGGGATTCCTTCCTAACTCATTTTATGAGGCCAGCATCATGCTGATACCAAAGCTGGGCAGAGACACAATCAAAAAAGAGAATTTTAGACCAATATCCTTGATGAATATTGATGCAAAAATCCTCAATAAATTACTGGCAAACCGAATCCAGCAGCACATCAGACAGCTTATCCACCATGATCAAGTGGGCTTCATCCCTGGGATGCAAGTCTGGTTCAATATACGCAAATCAATAAATGTAATGCAGCATATAAACAGAACCAAAGTCAAAAACCACATGATTATCTCAATACGTGAAGAAACGGCCTTTGACAAAATTCAACAACCCTTCATGCTAAAAACTCTCAATAAATTGGGTATTGATGGGTCGTATCTCAAAATAATAAGAGCTATTTATGACAAACCCACAGCCAATATCATACTGAATGGGCAAAAACTGGAAGCATTCACTTTGAAAACTGGCACAAGACAGGGATGCCCTCTCTCACCACTTCTATTCAACATAGTGTTGGAAGTTCTGGCCAGGGCAATTAGGCAAGAGAAGGAAATCAAGGGTATTCAATTAGGAAAAAAAGAAGTCAAATTGTCCCTGTTTGCAGATGACGTGATAGTATATCTAGAAAACCCCATTGTCTCAGCCCAAAATCTCCTTAAGATGATAAGCAACTTCAGCAAAGTCTCAGGATACAAAATCAATGGACAAAAATCACAAGCATTCTTATACATCAATAACAGACAAACAGAGAGCCAAAGCATGAGTGAACTCCCATTCACAATTGCTTCAAAGAGAATAAAATACCTAGGAATCCAACTTCCAAGGGATGTGAAGGACCTCTTCAAGGAGAAAACTACAAACCACTGCTCAAGGAAATAAAAGAGGATACAAACAAATGGAAGAACATTCCATGCTCATGGGTAGGAAGAATCAATATCATGAAAATGGCCATCCTTCCCAAGGTAATTTACAGATTCAATGCCATCCCCATCAAGTTACCAATGACTTTCTTCACAGAATTGGAAAAAACTACTTTAAAGTTCATATGGAACCAAAAAAGAGCCCGCATCACCAAGTCAATCCTAAGCCAAAAGAACAAAGCTGGAGGCATCACGCTACCTGACTTCAAACTATACTACAAGGCTACAGTAACCAAAACAGCATGGTACTGGTACCAAACAGAGATATAGATCAATGGAACAGAACAGAGCCGTCAGAAATAATGCCACATATCTACAACAATCTGATCTTTGACAAACTTGACAAAAACAAGAAATGGAGAAAGGATTCCCTATTTAATAAATGGTGCTGGGAAAACTGGCTAGCCACATGTAGAAAGCTTAAACTGGATCCCTTCCTTACACCTTATACAAAAATCAACTCAAGATGGATTAAAGACTTAAACGTTAGACCTAAAACCATAAAAACCCTAGAAGAAAACCTAGGCAATACCATTCAGGACATAGGCATGGGCAAGGACTTCATGTCTAAAACACCAAAAGCAATGGCCACAAAAGCAAAAATTGACAAATGGGATCTAATTAAACTAAAGAGCTTCTGCACAGCAAAGGAAACTACCATCAGAGTGAACAGGCAACCTACACAATGGGAGAAAATTTTCGAAACCTACTCATCTGACAAAGGGCTAATATCCAGAATCTACAATGAACTCCAACAAATTTACAAGAAAACAGCAAACAACCCCATCAAAAAGTGGGCGAAGGACATGAACAGACACTCCTCCAAAGAAGACATTTATGCAGCCAAAAAACACATGAAAAAATGCTCACCATCACTGGCCATCAGAGAAATGCAAATCAAAACCACAATGAGATACCATCTCACACCAGTTAGAATGGCAATCATTAAAAAGTCAGGAAACAACAGGTGCTGGAGAGGATGTGGAGAAATAGGAACACTTTTACACTGTTGGTGGGACTGTAAACTAGTTCAACCTTTGTGGAAGTCACTGTGGCGATTCCTCAGGGATCTAGAACTAGAAATTCCATTTGACCCAGCCATCCCATTACTGGGTATATACCCAAAGGACTATAAATCATGCTGCTATAAAGACACATGCACACGTATGTTTATTGCGGCATTATACACAATAGCAAAGACTTGGAACCTAACCAAATGTCCAACAATGATAGACTGGATTAAGAAAATGTGGCACACATACACCATGGAATACTAGGCAGCCATAAAAAATGATGAGTTCATATCCTTTGTAGGGACATGGATGAAATTGGAAATCATCGTTCTCAGTAAACTATCGCAAGAACAAAAAACCAAACACCACATCTTCTCACTCATAGGTGGGAATTGAACAATGAGAACACGTGGACACAAGAAGGGGAACATCACACTTCGGGGACTGTTGTGGGGTGGGGGGAGGGGCGAGGGACAGCATTGGGAGATATACCTAATGCTAGATGACGAGTTGGTGGGTGCAGCGCACCAGCATGGCACATGTATACACATGTAGCTTACCTGCACGTTGCGCACATGTACCATAGAGCCTAAAGTATAATAATAATAATAATAATAATAATAATGATAAAAAGAAAAAAAATTAAAAAAAAAAGAAAGGGATAAATTCCTCGACACATACACTCTCCCATGACTAAACCAGGAAGAAGTTGAATCTCTGAATAGACTAATAACAGGAGCTGAAATTGTGGCAATAATCAATAGCTTACCAACCAAAAAGAGTCCAGGATCAGATGGGTTCACAGCCGAATTCTACCAGAGGTCCAAGGAGGAACTGGAACCATTTCTTCAGAAACTATTCCAATCAATAGAAAAAGAGGGATTAATTCCTAACTCATTTTATGAGGCCGGCATCATGCTGCTACCAAAGCTGGGCAGAGACACAATCAAAAAAGAGAATTTTAGACCAATATCCTTGATGAATATTGATGCAAAAATCCTCAATAAATTACTGGCAAACCGAATCCAGCAGCACATCAGACAGCTTATCCACCATGATCAAGTGGGCTTCATCCCTGGGATGCAAGGCTGGTTCAATATACGCAAATCAATAAATGTAATCCAGCATATAAACAGAACCAAAGTCAAAAACCACATGATTATCTCAATACGTGAAGAAAAGGCCTTTGACAAAATTCAACAACCCTTCATGCTAAAAACTCTCAATAAATTGGGTATTGATGGGTCGTATCTCAAAATAATAAGAGATATTTATGACAAACCCACAGCCAATATCATACTGAATGGGCAAAAACTGGAAGCATTCACTTTGAAAACTGGCACAAGACAGGGATGCCCTCTCTCACCACTTGTATTCAACATAGTGTTGGAAGTTCTGGCCAGGGCAATTAGGCAAGAGAAGGAAATCAAGGGTATTCAATTAGGAAAAAAAGAAGTCAAATTGTCCCTGTTTGCAGATGACGTGATAGTATATCTAGAAAACCCCATTGTCTCAGCCCAAAATCTCCTTAAGCTGATAAGCAACTTCAGCAAAGTCTCAGGATACAAAATCAATGGACAAAAATCACAAGCATTCTTATACATCAATAACAGACAAACAGAGAGCCAAATCATGAGTGAACTCCCATTCACAATTGCTTCAAAGAGAATAAAATACCTAGGAATCCAACTTCCAAGGGATGTGAAGGACCTCTTCAAGGAGAAAACTACAAACCACTGCTCAAGGAAATAAAAGAGGATACAAACAAATGGAAGAACATTCCATGCTCATGGGTAGGAAGAATCAATATCATGAAAATGGCCATCCTTCCCAAGGTAATTTACAGATTCAATGCCATCCCCATCAAGTTACCAATGACTTTCTTCACAGAATTGGAAAAAACTACTTTAAAGTTCATATGGAACCAAAAAAGAGCCCGCATCACCAAGTCAATCCTAAGCCAAAAGAACAAAGCTGGAGGCATCACGCTACCTGACTTCAAACTATACTACAAGGCTACAGTAACCAAAACAGCATGGTACTGGTACCAAACAGAGATATAGATCAATGGAACAGAACAGAGCCGTCAGAAATAATGCCACATATCTACAACAATCTGATCTTTGACAAACTTGACAAAAACAAGAAATGGAGAAAGGATTCCCTATTTAATAAATGGTGCTGGGAAAACTGGCTAGCCACATGTAGAAAGCTGAAACTGGATCCCTTCCTTACACCTTATACAAAAATCAACTCAAGATGGATTAAAGACTTAAACGTTAGACCTAAAACCATAAAAACCCTAGAAGAAAACCTAGGCAATACCATTCAGGACATAGGCATGGGCAAGGACTTCATGTCTAAAACACCAAAAGCAATGGCCACAAAAGCCAAAATTGACAAATGGGATCTAATTAAACTAAAGAGCTTCTGCACAGCAAAGGAAACTACCATCAGAGTGAACAGGCAACCTACACAATGGGAGAAAATTTTCGCAACCTACTCATCTGACAAAGGGCTAATATCCAGAATCTACAATGAACTCCAACAAATTTACAAGAAAACACCAAACAACCCCATCAAAAAGTGGGCGAAGGACATGAACAGACACTCCTCCAAAGAAGACATTTATGCAGCCAAAAAACACATGAAAAAATGCTCACCATCACTGGCCATCAGAGAAATGCAAATCAAAACCACAATGAGATACCATCTCACACCAGTTAGAATGGCAATCATTAAAAAGTCAGGAAACAACAGGTGCTGGAGAGGATGTGGAGAAATAGGAACACTTTTACACTGTTGGTGGGACTGTAAACTAGTTCAACCCTTGTGGAAGTCACTGTGGCGATTCCTCAGGGATCTAGAACTAGAAATTCCATTTGACCCAGCCATCCCATTACTGGGTATATACCCAAAGGACTATAAATCATGCTGCTATAAAGACACATGCACACGTATGTTTATTGCGGCATTATACACAATAGCAAAGACTTGGAACCAACCCAAATGTCCAACAATGATAGACTGGATTAAGAAAATGTGGCACATATACACCATGGAATACTAGGCAGCCATAAAAAATGATGAGTTCATATCCTTTGTAGGGACATGGATGAAATTGGAAATCATCGTTCTCAGTAAACTATCGCAAGAACAAAAAACCAAACACCACATCTTCTCACTCATAGGTGGGAATTGAACAATGAGAACACGTGGACACAAGAAGGGGAACATCACACTTCGGGGACTGTTGTGGGGTGGGGGGAGGGGCGAGGGACAGCATTGGGAGATATACCTAATGCTAGATGACGAGTTGTTGGGTGCAGCGCACCAGCATGGCACATGAATACACATGTAGCTTACCTGCACGTTGCGCACATGTACCATAGAGCCTAAAGTATAATAATAATAATAATAATTATAATAATAATAATAATGATAAAAAGAAAAAAAATTAAAAAAAAAAGAAAGGGATAAATTCCTCGACGCATACACTCTCCCATGACTAAACCAGGAAGAAGTTGAATCTCTGAATAGACTAATAACAGGAGCTGAAATTGTGGCAATAATCAATAGCTTACCAACCAAAAAGAGTCCAGGATCAGATGGGTTCACAGCCGAATTCTACCAGAGGTCCAAGGAGGAACTGGAACCATTACTTCAGAAACTATTCCAATCAATAGAAAAAGAGGGATTAATTCCTAACTCATTTTATGAGGCCAGCATCATGCTGATACCAAAGCTGGGCAGAGACACAATCAAAAAAGAGAATTTTAGACCAATATCCTTGATGAATATTGATGCAAAAATCCTCAATAAATTACTGGCAAACCGAATCCAGCAGCACATCAGACAGCTTATCCACCATGATCAACTGGGCTTCATCCCTGGGATGCAAGTCTTGTTCAATATACGCAAATCAATAAATGTAATGCAGCATATAAACAGAACCAAAGTCAAAAACCACATGATTATCTCAATACGTGAAGAAACGGCCTTTGACAAAATTCAACAACCCTTCATGCTAAAAACTCTCAATAAATTGGGTATTGATGGGTCGTATCTCAAAATAATAAGAGCTATTTATGACAAACCCACAGCCAATATCATACTGAATGGGCAAAAACTGGAAGCATTCACTTTGAAAACTGGCACAAGACAGGGATGACCTCTCTCACCACTTGTATTCAACATAGTGTTGGAAGTTCTGGCCAGGGCAATTAGGCAAGAGAAGGAAATCAAGGGTATTCAATTAGGAAAAAAAGAAGTCAAATTGTCCCTGTTTGCAGATGACGTGATAGTATATCTAGAAAACCCCATTGTCTCAGCCCAAAATCTCCTTAAGCTGATAAGCAACTTCAGCAAAGTCTCAGGATACAAAATCAATGGACAAAAATCACAAGCATTCTTATACATCAATAACAGACAAACAGAGAGCCAAATCATGAGTGAACTCCCATTCACAATTGCTTCAAAGAGAATAAAATACCTAGGAATCCAACTTCCAAGGGATGTGAAGGACCTCTTCAAGGAGAAAACTACAAACCACTGCTCAAGGAAATAAAAGAGGATACAAACAAATGGAAGAACATTCCATGCTCATGGGTAGGAAGAATCAATATCATGAAAATGGCCATCCTTCCCAAGGTAATTTACAGATTCAATGCCATCCCCATCAAGTTACCAATGACTTTCTTCACAGAATTGGAAAAAACTACTTTAAAGTTCATATGGAACCAAAAAAGAGCCCGCATCACCAAGTCAATCCTAAGCCAAAAGAACAAAGCTGGAGGCATCACGCTACCTGACTTCAAACTATACTACAAGGCTACAGTAACCAAAACAGCATGGTACTGGTACCAAACAGAGATATAGATCAATGGAACAGAACAGAGCCGTCAGAAATAATGCCACATATCTACAACAATCTGATCTTTGACAAACTTGACAAAAACAAGAAATGGAGAAAGGATTCCCTATTTAATAAATGGTGCTGGGAAAACTGGCTAGCCACATGTAGAAAGCTTAAACTGGATCCCTTCCTTACACCTTATACAAAAATCAACTCAAGATGGATTAAAGACTTAAACGTTAGACCTAAAACCATAAAAACCCTAGAAGAAAACCTAGGCAATACCATTCAGGACATAGGCATGGGCAAGGACTTCATGTCTAAAACACCAAAAGCAATGGCCACAAAAGCCAAAATTGACAAATGGGATCTAATTAAACTAAAGAGCTTCTGCACAGCAAAGGAAACTACCATCAGAGTGAACAGGCAACCTACACAATGGGAGAAAATTTTCGCAACCTACTCATCTGACAAAGGGCTAATATCCAGAATCTACAATGAACTCCAACAAATTTACAAGAAAACACCAAACAACCCCATCAAAAAGTGGGCGAAGGACATGAACAGACACTCCTCCAAAGAAGACATTTATGCAGCCAAAAAACACATGAAAAAATGCTCACCATCACTGGCCATCAGAGAAATGCAAATCAAAACCACAATGAGATACCATCTCACACCAGTTAGAATGGCAATCATTAAAAAGTCAGGAAACAACAGGTGCTGGAGAGGATGTGGAGAAATAGGAACACTTTTACACTGTTGGTGGGACTGTAAACTAGTTCAACCCTTGTGGAAGTCACTGTGGCGATTCCTCAGGGATCTAGAACTAGAAATTCCATTTGACCCAGCCATCCCATTACTGGGTATATACCCAAAGGACTATAAATCATGCTGCTATAAAGACACATGCACACGTATGTTTATTGCGGCATTATACACAATAGCAAAGACTTGGAACCAACCCAAATGTCCAACAATGATAGACTGGATTAAGAAAATGTGGCACATATACACCATGGAATACTAGGCAGCCATAAAAAATGATGAGTTCATATCCTTTGTAGGGACATGGATGAAATTGGAAATCATCGTTCTCAGTAAACTATCGCAAGAACAAAAAACCAAACACCACATCTTCTCACTCATAGGTGGGAATTGAACAATGAGAACACGTGGACACAAGAAGGGGAACATCACACTTCGGGGACTGTTGTGGGGTGGGGGGAGGGGCGAGGGACAGCATTGGGAGATGTACCTAATGCTAGATGACGAGTTGGTGGGTGCAGCGCACCAGCATGGCACATGTATACACATGTAGCTTACATGCACGTTGCGCACATGTACCATAGAGCCTAAAGTATAATAATAATAATAATAATTATAATAATAATAATAATGATAAAAAGAAAAAAAATTAAAAAAAAAAGAAAGGGATAAATTCCTCGACGCATACACTCTCCCATGACTAAACCAGGAAGAAGTTGAATCTCTGAATAGACTAATAACAGGAGCTGAAATTGTGGCAATAATCAATAGCTTACCAACCAAAAAGAGTCCAGGATCAGATGGGTTCACAGCCGAATTCTACCAGAGGTCCAAGGAGGAACTGGAACCATTACTTCAGAAACTATTCCAATCAATAGAAAAAGAGGGATTAATTCCTAACTCATTTTATGAGGCCAGCATCATGCTGATACCAAAGCTGGGCAGAGACACAATCAAAAAAGAGAATTTTAGACCAATATCCTTGATGAATATTGATGCAAAAATCCTCAATAAATTACTGGCAAACCGAATCCAGCAGCACATCAGACAGCTTATCCACCATGATCAACTGGGCTTCATCCCTGGGATGCAAGTCTTGTTCAATATACGCAAATCAATAAGTGTAATGCAGCATATAAACAGAACCAAAGTCAAAAACCACATGATTATCTCAATACGTGAAGAAACGGCCTTTGACAAAATTCAACAACCCTTCATGCTAAAAACTCTCAATAAATTGGGTATTGATGGGTCGTATCTCAAAATAATAAGAGCTATTTATGACAAACCCACAGCCAATATCATACTGAATGGGCAAAAACTGGAAGCATTCACTTTGAAAACTGGCACAAGACAGGGATGACCTCTCTCACCACTTGTATTCAACATAGTGTTGGAAGTTCTGGCCAGGGCAATTAGGCAAGAGAAGGAAATCAAGGGTATTCAATTAGGAAAAAAAGAAGTCAAATTGTCCCTGTTTGCAGATGACGTGATAGTATATCTAGAAAACCCCATTGTCTCAGCCCAAAATCTCCTTAAGCTGATAAGCAACTTCAGCAAAGTCTCAGGATACAAAATCAATGGACAAAAATCACAAGCATTCTTATACATCAATAACAGACAAACAGAGAGCCAAATCATGAGTGAACTCCCATTCACAATTGCTTCAAAGAGAATAAAATACCTAGGAATCCAACTTCCAAGGGATGTGAAGGACCTCTTCAAGGAGAAAACTACAAACCACTGCTCAAGGAAATAAAAGAGGATACAAACAAATGGAAGAACATTCCATGCTCATGGGTAGGAAGAATCAATATCATGAAAATGGCCATCCTTCCCAAGGTAATTTACAGATTCAATGCCATCCCCATCAAGTTACCAATGACTTTCTTCACAGAATTGGAAAAAACTACTTTAAAGTTCATATGGAACCAAAAAAGAGCCCGCATCACCAAGTCAATCCTAAGCCAAAAGAACAAAGCTGGAGGCATCACGCTACCTGACTTCAAACTATACTACAAGGCTACAGTAACCAAAACAGCATGGTACTGGTACCAAACAGAGATATAGATCAATGGAACAGAACAGAGCCGTCAGAAATAATGCCACATATCTACAACAATCTGATCTTTGACAAACTTGACAAAAACAAGAAATGGAGAAAGGATACCCTATTTAATAAATGGTGCTGGGAAAACTGGCTAGCCACATGTAGAAAGCTGAAACTGGATCCCTTCCTTACACCTTATACAAAAATCAACTCAAGATGGATTAAAGACTTAAACGTTAGACCTAAAACCATAAAAACCCTAGAAGAAAACCTAGGCAATACCATTCAGGACATAGGCATGGGCAAGGACTTCATGTCTAAAACACCAAAAGCAATGGCCACAAAAGCCAAAATTGACAAATGGGATCTAATTAAACTAAAGAGCTTCTGCACAGCAAAGGAAACTACCATCAGAGTGAACAGGCAACCTACACAATGGGAGAAAATTTTCGCAACCTACTCATCTGACAAAGGGCTAATATCCAGAATCTACAATGAACTCCAACAAATTTACAAGAAAACACCAAACAACCCCATCAAAAAGTGGGCGAAGGACATGAACAGACACTCCTCCAAAGAAGACATTTATGCAGCCAAAAAACACATGAAAAAATGCTCACCATCACTGGCCATCAGAGAAATGCAAATCAAAACCACAATGAGATACCATCTCACACCAGTTAGAATGGCAATCATTAAAAAGTCAGGAAACAACAGGTGCTGGAGAGGATGTGGAGAAATAGGAACACTTTTACACTGTTGGTGGGACTGTAAACTAGTTCAACCCTTGTGGAAGTCACTGTGGCGATTCCTCAGGGATCTAGAACTAGAAATTCCATTTGACCCAGCCATCCCATTACTGGGTATATACCCAAAGGACTATAAATCATGCTGCTATAAAGACACATGCACACGTATGTTTATTGCGGCATTATACACAATAGCAAAGACTTGGAACCAACCCAAATGTCCAACAATGATAGACTGGATTAAGAAAATGTGGCACATATACACCATGGAATACTAGGCAGCCATAAAAAATGATGAGTTCATATCCTTTGTAGGGACATGGATGAAATTGGAAATCATCGTTCTCAGTAAACTATCGCAAGAACAAAAAACCAAACACCACATCTTCTCACTCATATTTGGGAATTGAACAATGAGAACACGTGGACACAAGAAGGGGAACATCACACTTCGGGGACTGTTGTGGGGTGGGGGGAGGGGCGAGGGACAGCATTGGGAGATATACCTAATGCTAGATGACGAGTTGGTGGGTGCAGCGCACCAGCATGGCACATGTATACACATGTAGCTTACCTGCACGTTGCGCACATGTACCATAGAGCCTAAAGTATAATAATAATAATAATAATTATAATAATAATAATAATGATAAAAAGAAAAAAAATTAAAAAAAAAAGAAAGAGATAAATTCCTCGACACATACACTCTCCCATGACTAAACCAGGAAGAAGTTGAATCTCTGAATAGACTAATAACAGGAGCTGAAATTGTGGCAATAATCAATAGCTTACCAACCAAAAAGAGTCCAGGATCAGATGGGTTCACAGCCGAATTCTACCAGAGGTCCAAGGAGGAACTGGAACCATTACTTCAGAAACTATTCCAATCAATAAAAAAGAGGGATTCCTTCCTAACTCATTTTATGAGGCCAGCATCATGCTGATACCAAAGCTGGGCAGAGACACAATCAAAAAAGAGAATTTTAGACCAATATCCTTGATGAATATTGATGCAAAAATCCTCAATAAATTACTGGCAAACCGAATCCAGCAGCACAGCAGACAGCTTATCCACCATGATCAAGTGGGCTTCATCCCTGGGATGCAAGTCTGGTTCAATATACGCAAATCAATAAATGTAATGCAGCATATAAACAGAACCAAAGTCAAAAACCACATGATTATCTCAATACGTGAAGAAACGGCCTTTGACAAAATTCAACAACCCTTCATGCTAAAAACTCTCAATAAATTGGGTATTGATGGGTCGTATCTCAAAATAATAAGAGCTATTTATGACAAACCCACAGCCAATATCATACTGAATGGGCAAAAACTGGAAGCATTCACTTTGAAAACTGGCACAAGACAGGGATGCCCTCTCTCACCACTTCTATTCAACATAGTGTTGGAAGTTCTGGCCAGGGCAATTAGGCAAGAGAAGGAAATCAAGGGTATTCAATTAGGAAAAAAAGAAGTCAAATTGTCCCTGTTTGCAGATGACGTGATAGTATATCTAGAAAACCCCATTGTCTCAGCCCAAAATCTCCTTAAGATGATAAGCAACTTCAGCAAAGTCTCAGGATACAAAATCAATGGACAAAAATCACAAGCATTCTTATACATCAATAACAGACAAACAGAGAGCCAAATCACGAGTGAACTCCCATTCACAATTGCTTCAAAGAGAATAAAATACCTAGGAATCCAACTTCCAAGGGATGTGAAGGACCTCTTCAAGGAGAAAACTACAAACCACTGCTCAAGGAAATAAAAGAGGATACAAACAAATGGAAGAACATTCCATGCTCATGGGTAGGAAGAATCAATATCATGAAAATGGCCATCCTTCCCAAGGTAATTTACAGATTCAATGCCATCCCCATCAAGTTACCAATGACTTTCTTCACAGAATTGGAAAAAACTACTTTAAAGTTCATATGGAACCAAAAAAGAGCCCGCATCACCAAGTCAATCCTAAGCCAAAAGAACAAAGCTGGAGGCATCACGCTACCTGACTTCAAACTATACTACAAGGCTACAGTAACCAAAACAGCATGGTACTGGTACCAAACAGAGATATAGATCAATGGAACAGAACAGAGCCGTCAGAAATAATGCCACATATCTACAACAATCTGATCTTTGACAAACTTGACCAAAACAAGAAATGGAGAAAGGATTCCCTATTTAATAAATGGTGCTGGGAAAACTGGCTAGCCACATGTAGAAAGCTGAAACTGGATCCCTTCCTTACACCTTATACAAAAATCAACTCAAGATGGATTAAAGACTTAAACGTTAGACCTAAAACCATAAAAACCCTAGAAGAAAACCTAGGCAATACCATTCAGGACATAGGCATGGGCAAGGACTTCATGTCTAAAACACCAAAAGCAATGGCCACAAAAGCAAAAATTGACAAATGGGATCTAATTAAACTAAAGAGCTTCTGCACAGCAAAGGAAACTACCATCAGAGTGAACAGGCAACCTACACAATGGGAGAAAATTTTCGAAACCTACTCATCTGACAAAGGGCTAATATCCAGAATCTACAATGAACTCCAACAAATTTACAAGAAAACAGCAAACAACCCCATCAAAAAGTGGGCGAAGGACATGAACAGACACTCCTCCAAAGAAGATATTTATGCAGCCAAAAAACACATGAAAAAATGCTCACCATCACTGGCCATCAGAGAAATGCAAATCAAAACCACAATGAGATACCATCTCACACCAGTTAGAATGGCAATCATTAAAAAGTCAGGAAACAACAGGTGCTGGAGAGGATGTGGAGAAATAGGAACACTTTTACACTGTTGGTGGGACTGTAAACTAGTTCAACCTTTGTGGAAGTCACTGTGGCGATTCCTCAGGGATCTAGAACTAGAAATTCCATTTGACCCAGCCATCCCATTACTGGGTA
Source organism: Pongo abelii (assembly GCF_028885655.2). Lineage (NCBI taxonomy): Eukaryota > Metazoa > Chordata > Mammalia > Primates > Hominidae > Pongo > Pongo abelii. Next base: position 5,466,595 of record NC_071997.2, read on the forward strand.
TATACCCAAAGGACTATAAATCATGCTGCTATAAAGTCACATGCACACGTATGTTTATTGCGGCATTATACACAATAGCAAAGACTTGGAACCTAACCAAATGTCCAACAATGATAGACTGGATTAAGAAAATGTGGCACACATACACCATGGAATACTAGGCAGCCATAAAAAATGATGAGTTCATATCCTTTGTAGGGACATGGATGAAATTGGAAATCATCGTTCTCAGTAAACTATCGCAAGAACAAAAAACCAAACACCACATCTTCTCACTCATAGGTGGGAATTGAACAATGAGAACACGTGGACACAAGAAGGGGAACATCACACTTCGGGGACTGTTGTGGGGTGGGGGGAGGGGCGAGGGACAGCATTGGGAGATATACCTAATGCTAGATGACGAGTTGGTGGGTGCAGCGCACCAGCATGGCACATGTATACACATGTAGCTTACCTGCACGTTGCGCACATGTACCATAGAGCCTAAAGTATAATAATAATAATAATAATAATAATAATAATAATGATAAAAAGAAAAAAAATTAAAAAAAAAAGAAAGGGATAAATTCCTCGACACATACACTCTCCCATGACTAAACCAGGAAGAAGTTGAATCTCTGAATAGACTAATAACAGGAGCTGAAATTGTGGCAATAATCAATAGCTTACCAACCAAAAAGAGTCCAGGATCAGATGGGTACACAGCCGAATTCTACCAGAGGTCCAAGGAGGAACTGGAACCATTACTTCAGAAACTATTCCAATCAATAGAAAAAGAGGGATTAATTCCTAACTCATTTTATGAGGCCAGCATCATGCTGATACCAAAGCTGGGCAGAGACACAATCAAAAAAGAGAATTTTAGACCAATATCCTTGATGAATATTGATGCAAAAATCCTCAATAAATTACTGGCAAACCGAATCCAGCAGCACATCAGACAGCTTATCCACCATGATCAAGTGGGCTTCATCCCTGGGATGCAAGTCTGGTTCAATATACGCAAATCAATAAATGTAATCCAGCATATAAACAGAACCAAAGTCAAAAACCACATGATTATCTCAATACGTGAAGAAAAGGCCTTTGACAAAATTCAACAACCCTTCATGCTAAAAACTCTCAATAAATTGGGTATTGATGGGTCGTATCTCAAAATAATAAGAGATATTTATGACAAACCCACAGCCAATATCATACTGAATGGGCAAAAACTGGAAGCATTCACTTTGAAAACTGGCACAAGACAGGGATGCCCTCTCTCACCACTTGTATTCAACATAGTGTTGGAAGTTCTGGCCAGGGCAATTAGGCAAGAGAAGGAAATCAAGGGTATTCAATTAGGAAAAAAAGAAGTCAAATTGTCCCTGTTTGCAGATGACGTGATAGTATATCTAGAAAACCCCATTGTCTCAGCCCAAAATCTCCTTAAGCTGATAAGCAACTTCAGCAAAGTCTCAGGATACAAAATCAATGGACAAAAATCACAAGCATTCTTATACATCAATAACAGACAAACAGAGAGCCAAATCATGAGTGAACTCCCATTCACAATTGCTTCAAAGAGAATAAAATACCTAGGAATCCAACTTCCAAGGGATGTGAAGGACCTCTTCAAGGAGAAAACTACAAACCACTGCTCAAGGAAATAAAAGAGGATACAAACAAATGGAAGAACATTCCATGCTCATGGGTAGGAAGAATCAATATCATGAAAATGGCCATCCTTCCCAAGGTAATTTACAGATTCAATGCCATCCCCATCAAGTTACCAATGACTTTCTTCACAGAATTGGAAAAAACTACTTTAAAGTTCATATGGAACCAAAAAAGAGCCCGCATCACCAAGTCAATCCTAAGCCAAAAGAACAAAGCTGGAGGCATCACGCTACCTGACTTCAAACTATACTACAAGGCTACAGTAACCAAAACAGCATGGTACTGGTACCAAACAGAGATATAGATCAATGGAACAGAACAGAGCCGTCAGAAATAATGCCACATATCTACAACAATCTGATCTTTGACAAACTTGACAAAAACAAGAAATGGAGAAAGGATTCCCTATTTAATAAATGGTGCTGGGAAAACTGGCTAGCCACATGTAGAAAGCTGAAACTGGATCCCTTCCTTACACCTTATACAAAAATCAACTCAAGATGGATTAAAGACTTAAACGTTAGACCTAAAACCATAAAAACCCTAGAAGAAAACCTAGGCAATACCATTCAGGACATAGGCATGGGCAAGGACTTCATGTCTAAAACACCAAAAGCAATGGCCACAAAAGCCAAAATTGACAAATGGGATCTAATTAAACTAAAGAGCTTCTGCACAGCAAAGGAAACTACCATCAGAGTGAACAGGCAACCTACACAATGGGAGAAAATTTTCGCAACCTACTCATCTGACAAAGGGCTAATATCCAGAATCTACAATGAACTCCAACAAATTTACAAGAAAACACCAAACAACCCCATCAAAAAGTGGGCGAAGGACATGAACAGACACTCCTCCAAAGAAGACATTTATGCAGCCAAAAAACACATGAAAAAATGCTCACCATCACTGGCCATCAGAGAAATGCAAATCAAAACCACAATGAGATACCATCTCACACCAGTTAGAATGGCAATCATTAAAAAGTCAGGAAACAACAGGTGCTGGAGAGGATGTGGAGAAATAGGAACACTTTTACACTGTTGGTGGGACTGTAAACTAGTTCAACCTTTGTGGAAGTCACTGTGGCGATTCCTCAGGGATCTAGAACTAGAAATTCCATTTGACCCAGCCATCCCATTACTGGGTATATACCCAAAGGACTATAAATCATGCTGCTATAAAGACACATGCACACGTATGTTTATTGCGGCATTATACACAATAGCAAAGACTTGGAACCAACCCAAATGTCCAACAATGATAGACTGGATTAAGAAAATGTGGCACATATACACCATGGAATACTAGGCAGCCATAAAAAATGATGAGTTCATATCCTTAGTAGGGACATGGATGAAATTGGAAATCATCGTTCTCAGTAAACTATCGCAAGAACAAAAAACCAAACACCACATCTTCTCACTCATAGGTGGGAATTGAACAATGAGAACACGTGGACACAAGAAGGGGAACATCACACTTCGGGGACTGTTGTGGGGTGGGGGGAGGGGCGAGGGACAGCATTGGGAGATATACCTAATGCTAGATGACGAGTTGGTGGGTGCAGCGCACCAGCATGGCACATGTATACACATGTAGCTTACCTGCACGTTGCGCACATGTACCATAGAGCCTAAAGTATAATAATAATAATAATAATAATGATAAAAAGAAAAAAAATTAAAAAAAAAAGAAAGGGATAAATTCCTCGACACATACACTCTCCCATGACTAAACCAGGAAGAAGTTGAATCTCTGAATAGACTAATAACAGGAGCTGAAATTGTGGCAATAATCAATAGCTTACCAACCAAAAAGAGTCCAGGATCAGATGGGTTCACAGCCGAATTCTACCAGAGGTCCAAGGAGGAACTGGAACCATTACTTCAGAAACTATTCCAATCAATAAAAAAGAGGGATTCCTTCCTAACTCATTTTATGAGGCCAGCATCATGCTGATACCAAAGCTGGGCAGAGACACAATCAAAAAAGAGAATTTTAGACCAATATCCTTGATGAATATTGATGCAAAAATCCTCAATAAATTACTGGCAAACCGAATCCAGCAGCACATCAGACAGCTTATCCACCATGATCAAGTGGGCTTCATCCCTGGGATGCAAGTCTGGTTCAATATAGGCAAATCAATAAATGTAATGCAGCATATAAACAGAACCAAAGTCAAAACCCACATGATTATCTCAATACGTGAAGAAACGGCCTTTGACAAAATTCAACAACCCTTCATGCTAAAAACTCTCAATAAATTGGGTATTGATGGGTCGTATCTCAAAATAATAAGAGCTATTTATGACAAACCCACAGCCAATATCATACTGAATGGGCAAAAACTGGAAGCATTCACTTTGAAAACTGGCACAAGACAGGGATGCCCTCTCTCACCACTTCTATTCAACATAGTGTTGGAAGTTCTGGCCAGGGCAATTAGGCAAGAGAAGGAAATCAAGGGTATTCAATTAGGAAAAAAAGAAGTCAAATTGTCCCTGTTTGCAGATGACGTGATAGTATATCTAGAAAACCCCATTGTCTCAGCCCAAAATCTCCTTAAGATGATAAGCAACTTCAGCAAAGTCTCAGGATACAAAATCAATGGACAAAAATCACAAGCATTCTTATACATCAATAACAGACAAACAGAGAGCCAAATCATGAGTGAACTCCCATTCACAATTGCTTCAAAGAGAATAAAATACCTAGGAATCCAACTTCCAAGGGATGTGAAGGACCTCTTCAAGGAGAAAACTACAAACCACTGCTCAAGGAAATAAAAGAGGATACAAACAAATGGAAGAACATTCCATGCTCATGGGTAGGAAGAATCAATATCATGAAAATGGCCATCCTTCCCAAGGTAATTTACAGATTCAATGCCATCCCCATCAAGTTACCAATGACTTTCTTCACAGAATTGGAAAAAACTACTTTAAAGTTCATATGGAACCAAAAAAGAGCCCGCATCACCAAGCCAATACTAAGCCAAAAGAACAAAGCTGGAGGCATCACGCTACCTGACTTCAAACTATACTACAAGGCTACAGTAACCAAAACAGCATGGTACTGGTACCAAACAGAGATATAGATCAATGGAACAGAACAGAGCCGTCAGAAATAATGCCACATATCTACAACAATCTGATCTTTGACAAACTTGACAAAAACAAGAAATGGAGAAAGGATTCCCTATTTAATAAATGGTGCTGGGAAAACTGGCTAGCCACATGTAGAAAGCTGAAACTGGATCCCTTCCTTACACCTTATACAAAAATCAACTCAAGATGGATTAAAGACTTAAACGTTAGACCTAAAACCATAAAAACCCTAGAAGAAAACCTAGGCAATACCATTCAGGACATAGGCATGGGCAAGGACTTCATGTCTAAAACACCAAAAGCAATGGCCACAAAAGCCAAAATTGACAAATGGGATCTAATTAAACTAAAGAGCTTCTGCACAGCAAAGGAAACTACCATCAGAGTGAACAGGCAACCTACACAATGGGAGAAAATTTTCGCAACCTACTCATCTGACAAAGGGCTAATATCCAGAATCTACAATGAACTCCAACAAATTTACAAGAAAACACCAAACAACCCCATCAAAAAGTGGGCGAAGGACATGAACAGACACTCCTCCAAAGAAGACATTTATGCAGCCAAAAAACACATGAAAAAATGCTCACCATCACTGGCCATCAGAGAAATGCAAATCAAAACCACAATGAGATACCATCTCACACCAGTTAGAATGGCAATCATTAAAAAGTCAGGAAACAACAGGTGCTGGAGAGGATGTGGAGAAATAGGAACACTTTTACACTGTTGGTGGGACTGTAAACTAGTTCAACCCTTGTGGAAGTCACTGTGGCGATTCCTCAGGGATCTAGAACTAGAAATTCCATTTGACCCAGCCATCCCATTACTGGGTATATACCCAAAGGACTATAAATCATGCTGCTATAAAGACACATGCACACGTATGTTTATTGCGGCATTATACACAATAGCAAAGACTTGGAACCAACCCAAATGTCCAACAATGATAGACTGGATTAAGAAAATGTGGCACATATACACCATGGAATACTAGGCAGCCATAAAAAATGATGAGTTCATATCCTTTGTAGGGACATGGATGAAATTGGAAATCATCGTTCTCAGTAAACTATCGCAAGAACAAAAAACCAAACACCACATCTTCTCACTCATAGGTGGGAATTGAACAATGAGAACACGTGGACACAAGAAGGGGAACATCACACTTCGGGGACTGTTGTGGGGTGGGGGGAGGGGCGAGGGACAGCATTGGGAGATATACCTAATGCTAGATGACGAGTTGGTGGGTGCAGCGCACCAGCATGGCACATGTATACACATGTAGCTTACCTGCACGTTGCGCACATGTACCATAGAGCCTAAAGTATAATAATAATAATAATAATAATGATAAAAAGAAAAAAAATTAAAAAAAAAAGAAAGGGATAAATTCCTCGACACATACACTCTCCCATGACTAAACCAGGAAGAAGTTGAATCTCTGAATAGACTAATAACAGGAGCTGAAATTGTGGCAATAATCAATAGCTTACCAACCAAAAAGAGTCCAGGATCAGATGGGTTCACAGCCGAATTCTACCAGAGGTCCAAGGAGGAACTGGAACCATTACTTCAGAAACTATTCCAATCAATAAAAAAGAGGGATTCCTTCCTAACTCATTTTATGAGGCCAGCATCATGCTGATACCAAAGCTGGGCAGAGACACAATCAAAAAAGAGAATTTTAGACCAATATCCTTGATGAATATTGATGCAAAAATCCTCAATAAATTACTGGCAAACCGAATCCAGCAGCACATCAGACAGCTTATCCACCATGATCAAGTGGGCTTCATCCCTGGGATGCAAGTCTGGTTCAATATACGCAAATCAATAAATGTAATGCAGCATATAAACAGAACCAAAGTCAAAAACCACATGATTATCTCAATACGTGAAGAAACGGCCTTTGACAAAATTCAACAACCCTTCATGCTAAAAACTCTCAATAAATTGGGTATTGATGGGTCGTATCTCAAAATAATAAGAGCTATTTATGACAAACCCACAGCCAATATCATACTGAATGGGCAAAAACTGGAAGCATTCACTTTGAAAACTGGCACAAGACAGGGATGCCCTCTCTCACCACTTCTATTCAACATAGTGTTGGAAGTTCTGGCCAGGGCAATTAGGCAAGAGAAGGAAATCAAGGGTATTCAATTAGGAAAAAAAGAAGTCAAATTGTCCCTGTTTGCAGATGACGTGATAGTATATCTAGAAAACCCCATTGTCTCAGCCCAAAATCTCCTTAAGATGATAAGCAACTTCAGCAAAGTCTCAGGATACAAAATCAATGGACAAAAATCACAAGCATTCTTATACATCAATAACAGACAAACAGAGAGCCAAATCATGAGTGAACTCCCATTCACAATTGCTTCAAAGAGAATAAAATACCTAGGAATCCAACTTCCAAGGGATGTGAAGGACCTCTTCAAGGAGAAAACTACAAACCACTGCTCAAGGAAATAAAAGAGGATACAAACAAATGGAAGAACATTCCATGCTCATGGGTAGGAAGAATCAATATCATGAAAATGGCCATCCTTCCCAAGGTAAATTACAGATTCAATGCCATCCCCATCAAGTTACCAATGACTTTCTTCACAGAATTGGAAAAAACTACTTTAAAGTTCATATGGAACCAAAAAAGAGCCCGCATCACCAAGTCAATCCTAAGCCAAAAGAACAAAGCTGGAGGCATCACGCTACCTGACTTCAAACTATACTACAAGGCTACAGTAACCAAAACAGCATGGTACTGGTACCAAACAGAGATATAGATCAATGGAACAGAACAGAGCCGTCAGAAATAATGCCACATATCTACAACAATCTGATCTTTGACAAACTTGACAAAAACAAGAAATGGAGAAAGGATTCCCTATTTAATAAATGGTGCTGGGAAAACTGGCTAGCCACATGTAGAAAGCTGAAACTGGATCCCTTCCTTACACCTTATACAAAAATCAACTCAAGATGGATTAAAGACTTAAACGTTAGACCTAAAACCATAAAAACCCTAGAAGAAAACCTAGGCAATACCATTCAGGACATAGGCATGGGCAAGGACTTCATGTCTAAAACACCAAAAGCAATGGCCACAAAAGCCAAAATTGACAAATGGGATCTAATTAAACTAAAGAGCTTCTGCACAGCAAAGGAAACTACCATCAGAGTGAACAGGCAACCTACACAATGGGAGAAAATTTTCGCAACCTACTCATCTGACAAAGGGCTAATATCCAGAATCTACAATGAACTCCAACAAATTTACAAGAAAACACCAAACAACCCCATCAAAAAGTGGGCGAAGGACATGAACAGACACTCCTCCAAAGAAGACATTTATGCAGCCAAAAAACACATGAAAAAATGCTCACCATCACTGGCCATCAGAGAAATGCAAATCAAAACCACAATGAGATACCATCTCACACCAGTTAGAATGGCAATCATTAAAAAGTCAGGAAACAACAGGTGCTGGAGAGGATGTGGAGAAATAGGAACACTTTTACACTGTTGGTGGGACTGTAAACTAGTTCAACCCTTGTGGAAGTCACTGTGGCGATTCCTCAGGGATCTAGAACTAGAAATTCCATTTGACCCAGCCATCCCATTACTGGGTATATACCCAAAGGACTATAAATCATGCTGCTATAAAGACACATGCACACGTATGTTTATTGCGGCATTATACACAATAGCAAAGACTTGGAACCAACCCAAATGTCCAACAATGATAGACTGGATTAAGAAAATGTGGCACATATACACCATGGAATACTAGGCAGCCATAAAAAATGATGAGTTCATATCCTTTGTAGGGACATGGATGAAATTGGAAATCATCGTTCTCAGTAAACTATCGCAAGAACAAAAAACCAAACACCACATCTTCTCACTCATAGGTGGGAATTGAACAATGAGAACACGTGGACACAAGAAGGGGAACATCACACTTCGGGGACTGTTGTGGGGTGGGGGGAGGGGCGAGGGACAGCATTGGGAGATATACCTAATGCTAGATGACGAGTTGGTGGGTGCAGCGCACCAGCATGGCACATGTATACACATGTAGCTTACCTGCACGTTGCGCACATGTACCATAGAGCCTAAAGTATAATAATAATAATAATAATTATAATAATAATAATAATGATAAAAAGAAAAAAAATTAAAAAAAAAAGAAAGGGATAAATTCCTCGACACATAAACTCTCCCATGACTAAACCAGGAAGAAGTTGAATCTCTGAATAGACTAATAACAGGAGCTGAAATTGTGGCAATAATCAATAGCTTACCAACCAAAAAGAGGCCAGGATCAGATGGGTTCACAGCCGAATTCTACCAGAGGTCCAAGGAGGAACTGGAACCATTACTTCAGAAACTATTCCAATCAATAAAAAAGAGGGATTCCTTCCTAACTCATTTTATGAGGCCAGCATCATGCTGATACCAAAGCTGGGCAGAGACACAATCAAAAAAGAGAATTTTAGACCAATATCCTTGATGAATATTGATGCAAAAATCCTCAATAAATTACTGGCAAACCGAATCCAGCAGCACAGCAGACAGCTTATCCACCATGATCAAGTGGGCTTCATCCCTGGGATGCAAGTCTGGTTCAATATACGCAAATCAATAAATGTAATCCAGCATATAAACAGAACCAAAGTCAAAAACCACATGATTATCTCAATACGTGAAGAAACGGCCTTTGACAAAATTCAACAACCCTTCATGCTAAAAACTCTCAATAAATTGGGTATTGATGGGTCGTATCTCAAAATAATAAGAGCTATTTATGACAAACCCACAGCCAATATCATACTGAATGGGCAAAAACTGGAAGCATTCACTTTGAAAACTGGCACAAGACAGGGATGCCCTCTCTCACCACTTCTATTCAACATAGTATTGGAAGTTCTGGCCAGGGCAATTAGGCAAGAGAAGGAAATCAAGGGTATTCAATTAGGAAAAAAAGAAGTCAAATTGTCCCTGTTTGCAGATGACGTGATAGTATATCTAGAAAACCCCATTGTCTCAGCCCAAAATCTCCTTAAGATGATAAGCAACTTCAGCAAAGTCTCAGGATACAAAATCAATGGACAAAAATCACAAGCATTCTTATACATCAATAACAGACAAACAGAGAGCCAAATCACGAGTGAACTCCCATTCACAATTGCTTCAAAGAGAATAAAATACCTAGGAATCCAACTTCCAAGGGATGTGAAGGACCTCTTCAAGGAGAAAACTACAAACCACTGCTCAAGGAAATAAAAGAGGATAGAAACAAATGGAAGAACATTCCATGCTCATGGGTAGGAAGAATCAATATCATGAAAATGGCCATCCTTCCCAAGGTAATTTACAGATTCAATGCCATCCCCATCAAGTTACCAATGACTTTCTTCACAGAATTGGAAAAAACTACTTTAAAGTTCATATGGAACCAAAAAAGAGCCCGCATCACCAAGTCAATCCTAAGCCAAAAGAACAAAGCTGGAGGCATCACGCTACCTGACTTCAAACTATACTACAAGGCTACAGTAACCAAAACAGCATGGTACTGGTACCAAACAGAGATATAGATCAATGGAACAGAACAGAGCCGTCAGAAATAATGCCACATATCTACAACTATCTGATCTTTGACAAACTTGACAAAAACAAGAAATGGAGAAAGGATTCCCTATTTAATAAATGGTGCTGGGAAAACTGGCTAGCCACATGTAGAAAGCTGAAACTGGATCCCTTCCTTACACCTTATACAAAAATCAACTCAAGATGGATTAAAGACTTAAACGTTAGACCTAAAACCATAAAAACCCTAGAAGAAAACCTAGGCAATACCATTCAGGACATAGGCATGGGCAAGGACTTCATGTCTAAAACACCAAAAGCAATGGCCACAAAAGCCAAAATTGACAAATGGGATCTAATTAAACTAAAGAGCTTCTGCACAGCAAAGGAAACTACCATCAGAGTGAACAGGCAACCTACACAATGGGAGAAAATTTTCGCAACCTACTCATCTGACAAAGGGCTAATATCCAGAATCTACAATGAACTCCAACAAATTTACAAGAAAACACCAAACAACCCCATCAAAAAGTGGGCGAAGGACATGAACAGACACTCCTCCAAAGAAGACATTTATGCAGCCAAAAAACACATGAAAAAATGCTCACCATCACTGGCCATCAGAGAAATGCAAATCAAAACCTCAATGAGATACCATCTCACACCAGTTAGAATGGCAATCATTAAAAAGTCAGGAAACAACAGGTGCTGGAGAGGATGTGGAGAAATAGGAACACTTTTACACTGTTGGTGGGACTGTAAACTAGTTCAACCCTTGTGGAAGTCACTGTGGCGATTCCTCAGGGATCTAGAACTAGAAATTCCATTTGACCCAGCCATTGCATTACTGGGTATATACCCAAAGGACTATAAATCATGCTGCTATAAAGACACATGCACACGTATGTTTATTGCGGCATTATACACAATAGCAAAGACTTGGAACCAACCCAAATGTCCAACAATGATAGACTGGATTAAGAAAATGTGGCACACATACACCATGGAATACTAGGCAGCCATAAAAAATGATGAGTTCATATCCTTTGTAGGGACATGGATGAAATTGGAAATCATCGTTCTCAGTAAACTATCGCAAGAACAAAAAACCAAACACCACATCTTCTCACTCATAGGTGGGAATTGAACAATGAGAACACGTGGACACAAGAAGGGGAACATCACACTTCGGGGACTGTTGTGGGGTGGGGGGAGGGGCGAGGGACAGCATTGGGAGATATACCTAATGCTAGATGACGAGTTGGTGGGTGCAGCGCACCAGCATGGCACATGTATACACATGTAGCTTACCTGCACGTTGCGCACATGTACCATAGAGCCTAAAGTATAATAATAATAATAATAATAATAATAATAATAATAATGATAAAAAGAAAAAAAATTAAAAAAAAAAGAAAGGGATAAATTCCTCGACACATACACTCTCCCATGACTAAACCAGGAAGAAGTTGAATCTCTGAATAGACTAATAACAGGAGCTGAAATTGTGGCAATAATCAATAGCTTACCAACCAAAAAGAGTCCAGGATCAGATGGGTTCACAGCCGAATTCTACCAGAGGTCCAAGGAGGAACTGGAACCATTACTTCAGAAACTATTCCAATCAATAAAAAAGAGGGATTCCTTCCTAACTCATTTTATGAGGCCAGCATCATGCTGATACCAAAGCTGGGCAGAGACACAATCAAAAAAGAGAATTTTAGACCAATATCCTTGATGAATATTGATGCAAAAATCCTCAACAAATTACTGGCAAACCGAATCCAGCAGCACATCAGACAGCTTATCCACCATGATCAAGTGGGCTTCATCCCTGGGATGCAAGTCTGGTTCAATATACGCAAATCAATAAATGTAATGCAGCATATAAACAGAACCAAAGTCAAAAACCACATGATTATCTCAATACGTGAAGAAACGGCCTTTGACAAAATTCAACAACCCTTCATGCTAAAAACTCTCAATAAATTGGGTATTGATGGGTCGTATCTCAAAATAATAAGAGCTATTTATGACAAACCCACAGCCAATATCATACTGAATGGGCAAAAACTGGAAGCATTCACTTTGAAAACTGGCACAAGACAGGGATGACCTCTCTCACCACTTCTATTCAACATAGTGTTGGAAGTTCTGGCCAGGGCAATTAGGCAAGAGAAGGAAATCAAGGGTATTCAATTAGGAAAAAAAGAAGTCAAATTGTCCCTGTTTGCAGATGACGTGATAGTATATCTAGAAAACCCCATTGTCTCAGCCCAAAATCTGCTTAAGCTGATAAGCAACTTCAGCAAAGTCTCAGGATACAAAATCAATGGACAAAAATCACAAGCATTCTTATACATCAATAACAGACAAACAGAGAGCCAAATCATGAGTGAACTCCCATTCACAATTGCTTCAAAGAGAATAAAATACCTAGGAATCCAACTTCCAAGGGATGTGAAGGACCTCTTCAAGGAGAAAACTACAAACCACTGCTCAAGGAAATAAAAGAGGATACAAACAAATGGAAGAACATTCCATGCTCATGGGTAGGAAGAATCAATATCATGAAAATGGCCATCCTTCCCAAGGTAATTTACAGATTCAATGCCATCCCCATCAAGTTACCAATGACTTTCTTCACAGAATTGGAAAAAACTACTTTAAAGTTCATATGGAACCAAAAAAGAGCCCGCATCACCAAGTCAATCCTAAGCCAAAAGAACAAAGCTGGAGGCATCACGCTACCTGACTTCAAACTATACTACAAGGCTACAGTAACCAAAACAGCATGGTACTGGTACCAAACAGAGATATAGATCAATGGAACAGAACAGAGCCGTCAGAAATAATGCCACATATCTACAACAATCTGATCTTTGACAAACTTGACAAAAACAAGAAATGGAGAAAGGATTCCCTATTTAATAAATGGTGCTGGGAAAACTGGCTAGCCACATGTAGAAAGCTGAAACTGGATCCCTTCCTTACACCTTATACAAAAATCAACTCAAGATGGATTAAAGACTTAAACGTTAGACCTAAAACCATAAAAACCCTAGAAGAAAACCTAGGCAATACCATTCAGGACATAGGCATGGGCAAGGACTTCATGTCTAAAACACCAAAAGCAATGGCCACAAAAGCCAAAATTGACAAATGGGATCTAATTAAACTAAAGAGCTTCTGCACAGCAAAGGAAACTACCATCAGAGTGAACAGGCAACCTACACAATGGGAGAAAATTTTCGCAACCTACTCATCTGACAAAGGGCTAATATCCAGAATCTACAATGAACTCCAACAAATTTACAAGAAAACACCAAACAACCCCATCAAAAAGTGGGCGAAGGACATGAACAGACACTCCTCCAAAGAAGACATTTATGCAGCCAAAAAACACATGAAAAAATGCTCACCATCACTGGCCATCAGAGAAATGCAAATCAAAACCACAATGAGATACCATCTCACACCAGTTAGAATGGCAATCATTAAAAAGTCAGGAAACAACAGGTGCTGGAGAGGATGTGGAGAAATAGGAACACTTTTACACTGTTGGTGGGACTGTAAACTAGTTCAACCCTTGTGGAAGTCACTGTGGCGATTCCTCAGGGATCTAGAACTAGAAATTCCATTTGACCCAGCCATCCCATTACTGGGTATATACCCAAAGGACTATAAATCATGCTGCTATAAAGACACATGCACACGTATGTTTATTGCGGCATTATACACAATAGCAAAGACTTGGAACCAACCCAAATGTCCAACAATGATAGACTGGATTAAGAAAATGTGGCACATATACACCATGGAATACTAGGCAGCCATAAAAAATGATGAGTTCATATCCTTAGTAGGGACATGGATGAAATTGGAAATCATCGTTCTCAGTAAACTATCGCAAGAACAAAAAACCAAACACCACATCTTCTCACTCATAGGTGGGAATTGAACAATGAGAACACGTGGACACAAGAAGGGGAACATCACACTTCGGGGACTGTTGTGGGGTGGGGGGAGGGGCGAGGGACAGCATTGGGAGATATACCTAATGCTAGATGACGAGTTGGTGGGTGCAGCGCACCAGCATGGCACATGTATACACATGTAGCTTACCTGCACGTTGCGCACATGTACCATAGAGCCTAAAGTATAATAATAATAATAATCATAATAATAATAATAATAATAATGATAAAAAGAAAAAAAATTAAAAAAAAGAAAGGGATAAATTCCTCGACACATACACTCTCCCATGACTAAACCAGGAAGAAGTTGAATCTCTGAATAGACTAATAACAGGAGCTGAAATTGTGGCAATAATCAATAGCTTACCAACCAAAAAGAGTCCAGGATCAGATGGGTTCACAGCCGAATTCTACCAGAGGTCCAAGGAGGAACTGGAACCATTACTTCAGAAACTATTCCAATCAATAGAAAAAGAGGGATTAATTCCTAACTCATTTTATGAGGCCAGCATCATGCTGATACCAAAGCTGGGCAGAGACACAATCAAAAGAGAGAATTTTAGACCAATATCCTTGATGAATATTGATGCAAAAATCCTCAATAAATTACTGGCAAACCGAATCCAGCAGCACATCAGACAGCTTATCCACCATGATCAAGTGGGCTTCATCCCTGGCATGCAAGTCTGGTTCAATATACGCAAATCAATAAATGTAATCCAGCATATAAACAGAACCAAAGTCAAAAACCACATGATTATCTCAATACGTGAAGAAAAGGCCTTTGACAAAATTCAACAACCCTTCATGCTAAAAACTCTCAATAAATTGGGTATTGATGGGTCGTATCTCAAAATAATAAGAGCTATTTATGACAAACCCACAGCCAATATCATACTGAATGGGCAAAAACTGGAAGCATTCACTTTGAAAACTGGCACAAGACAGGGATGCCCTCTCTCACCACTTCTATTCAACATAGTGTTGGAAGTTCTGGCCAGGGCAATTAGGCAAGAGAAGGAAATCAAGGGTATTCAATTAGGAAAAAAAGAAGTCAAATTGTCCCTGTTTGCAGATGACGTGATAGTATATCTAGAAAACCCCATTGTCTCAGCCCAAAATCTCCTTAAGATGATAAGCAACTTCAGCAAAGTCTCAGGATACAAAATCAATGGACAAAAATCACAAGCATTCTTATACATCAATAACAGACAAACAGAGAGCCAAATCACGAGTGAACTCCCATTCACAATTGCTTCAAAGAGAATAAAATACCTAGGAATCCAACTTCCAAGGGATGTGAAGGACCTCTTCAAGGAGAAAACTACAAACCACTGCTCAAGGAAATAAAAGAGGATACAAACAAATGGAAGAACATTCCATGCTCATGGGTAGGAAGAATCAATATCATGAAAATGGCCATCCTTCCCAAGGTAATTTACAGATTCAATGCCATCCCCATCAAGTTACCAATGACTTTCTTCACAGAATTGGAAAAAACTACTTTAAAGTTCATATGGAACCAAAAAAGAGCCCGCATCACCAAGTCAATCCTAAGCCAAAAGAACAAAGCTGGAGGCATCACGCTACCTGACTTCAAACTATACTACAAGGCTACAGTAACCAAAACAGCATGGTACTGGTACCAAACAGAGATATAGATCAATGGAACAGAACAGAGCCGTCAGAAATAATGCCACATATCTACAACAATCTGATCTTTGACAAACTTGACCAAAACAAGAAATGGAGAAAGGATTCCCTATTTAATAAATGGTGCTGGGAAAACTGGCTAGCCACATGTAGAAAGCTGAAACTGGATCCCTTCCTTACACCTTATACAAAAATCAACTCAAGATGGATTAAAGACTTAAACGTTAGACCTAAAACCATAAAAACCCTAGAAGAAAACCTAGGCAATACCATTCAGGATATAGGCATGGGCAAGGACTTCATGTCTAAAACACCAAAAGCAATGGCCACAAAAGCCAAAATTGACAAATGCGATCTAATTAAACTAAAGAGCTTCTGCACAGCAAAGGAAACTACCATCAGAGTGAACAGGCAACCTACACAATGGGAGAAAATTTTCGCAACCTACTCATCTGACAAAGGGCTAATATCCAGAATCTACAATGAACTCCAACAAATTTACAAGAAAACACCAAACAACCCCATCAAAAAGTGGGCGAAGGACATGAACAGACACTCCTCCAAAGAAGACATTTATGCAGCCAAAAAACACATGAAAAAATGCTCACCATCACTGGCCATCAGAGAAATGCAAATCAAAACCACAATGAGATACCATCTCACACCAGTTAGAATGGCAATCATTAAAAAGTCAGGAAACAACAGGTGCTGGAGAGGATGTGGAGAAATAGGAACACTTTTACACTGTTGGTGGGACTGTAAACTAGTTCAACCCTTGTGGAAGTCACTGTGGCGATTCCTCAGGGATCTAGAACTAGAAATTCCATTTGACCCAGCCATCCCATTACTGGGTATATACCCAAAGGACTATAAATCATGCTGCTATAAAGACACATGCACACGTATGTTTATTGCGGCATTATACACAATAGCAAAGACTTGGAACCAACCCAAATGTCCAACAATGATAGACTGGATTAAGAAAATGTGGCACATATACACCATGGAATACTAGGCAGCCATAAAAAATGATGAGTTCATATCCTTAGTAGGGACATGGATGAAATTGGAAATCATCGTTCTCAGTAAACTATCGCAAGAACAAAAAACCAAACACCACATCTTCTCACTCATAGGTGGGAATTGAACAATGAGAACACGTGGACACAAGAAGGGGAACATCACACTTCGGGGACTGTTGTGGGGTGGGGGGAGGGGCGAGGGACAGCATTGGGAGATATACCTAATGCTAGATGACGAGTTGGTGGGTGCAGCGCACCAGCATGGCACATGTATACACATGTAGCTTACCTGCACGTTGCGCACATGTACCGTAGAGCCTAAAGTATAATAATAATAATAATAATAATAATAATGATAAAAAGAAAAAAAATTAAAAAAAAAAGAAAGGGATAAATTCCTCGACACATACACTCTCCCATGACTAAACCAGGAAGAAGTTGAATCTCTGAATAGACTAATAACAGGAGCTGAAATTGTGGCAATAATCAATAGCTTACCAACCAAAAAGAGTCCAGGATCAGATGGGTTCACAGCCGAATTCTACCAGAGGTCCAAGGAGGAACTGGAACCATTACTTCAGAAACTATTCCAATCAATAGAAAAAGAGGGATTAATTCCTAACTCATTTTATGAGGCCAGCATCATGCTGATACCAAAGCTGGGCAGAGACACAATCAAAAAAGAGAATTTTAGACCAATATCCTTGATGAATATTGATGCAAAAATCCTCAATAAATTACTGGCAAACCGAATCCAGCAGCACATCAGACAGCTTATCCACCATGATCAAGTGGGCTTCATCCCTGGGATGCAAGTCTGGTTCAATATACGCAAATCAATAAATGTAATCCAGCATATAAACAGAACCAAAGTCAAAAACCACATGATTATCTCAATACGTGAAGAAAAGGCCTTTGACAAAATTCAACAACCCTTCATGCTAAAAACTCTCAATAAATTGGGTATTGATGGGTCGTATCTCAAAATAATAAGAGCTATTTATGACAAACCCACAGCCAATATCATACTGAATGGGCAAAAACTGGAAGCATTCACTTTGAAAACTGGCACAAGACAGGGATGCCCTCTCTCACCACTTGTATTCAACATAGTGTTGGAAGTTCTGGCCAGGGCAATTAGGCAAGAGAAGGAAATCAAGGGTATTCAATTAGGAAAAAAAGAAGTCAAATTGTCCCTGTTTGCAGATGACGTGATAGTATATCTAGAAAACCCCATTGTCTCAGCCCAAAATCTCCTTAAGCTGATAAGCAACTTCAGCAAAGTCTCAGGATACAAAATCAATGGACAAAAATCACAAGCATTCTTATACATCAATAACAGACAAACAGAGAGCCAAATCATGAGTGAACTCCCATTCACAATTGCTTCAAAGAGAATAAAATACCTAGGAATCCAACTTCCAAGGGATGTGAAGGACCTCTTCAAGGAGAAAACTACAAACCACTGCTCAAGGAAATAAAAGAGGATACAAACAAATGGAAGAACATTCCATGCTCATGGGTAGGAAGAATCAATATCATCAAAATGGCCATCCTTCCCAAGGTAATTTACAGATTCAATGCCATCCCCATCAAGTTACCAATGACTTTCTTCACAGAATTGGAAAAAACTACTTTAAAGTTCATATGGAACCAAAAAAGAGCCCGCATCACCAAGTCAATCCTAAGCCAAAAGAACAAAGCTGGAGGCATCACGCTACCTGACTTCAAACTATACTACAAGGCTACAGTAACCAAAACAGCATGGTACTGGTACCAAACAGAGATATAGATCAATGGAACAGTACAGAGCCGTCAGAAATAATGCCACATATCTACAACAATCTGATCTTTGACAAACTTGACAAAAACAAGAAATGGAGAAAGGATTCCCTATTTAATAAATGGTGCTGGGAAAACTGGCTAGCCACATGTAGAAAGCTGAAACTGGATCCCTTCCTTACACCTTATACAAAAATCAACTCAAGATGGATTAAAGACTTAAACGTTAGACCTAAAACCATAAAAACCCTAGAAGAAAACCTAGGCAATACCATTCAGGACATAGGCATGGGCAAGGACTTCATGTCTAAAACACCAAAAGCAATGGCCACAAAAGCCAAAATTGACAAATGGGATCTAATTAAACTAAAGAGCTTCTGCACAGCAAAGGAAACTACCATCAGAGTGAACAGGCAACCTACACAATGGGAGAAAATTTTCGCAACCTACTCATCTGACAAAGGGCTAATATCCAGAATCTACAATGAACTCCAACAAATTTACAAGAAAACACCAAACAACCCCATCAAAAAGTGGGCGAAGGACATGAACAGACACTCCTCCAAAGAAGACATTTATGCAGCCAAAAAACACATGAAAAAATGCTCACCATCACTGGCCATCAGAGAAATGCAAATCAAAACCACAATGAGATACCATCTCACACCAGTTAGAATGGCAATCATTAAAAAGTCAGGAAACAACAGGTGCTGGAGAGGATGTGGAGAAATAGGAACACTTTTACACTGTTGGTGGGACTGTAAACTAGTTCAACCTTTGTGGAAGTCACTGTGGCGATTCCTCAGGGATCTAGAACTAGAAATTCCATTTGACCCAGCCATCCCATTACTGGGTATATACCCAAAGGACTATAAATCATGCTGCTATAAAGACACATGCACACGTATGTTTATTGCGGCATTATACACAATAGCAAAGACTTGGAACCTAACCAAATGTCCAACAATGATAGACTGGATTAAGAAAATGTGGCACACATACACCATGGAATACTAGGCAGCCATAAAAAATGATGAGTTCATATCCTTTGTAGGGACATGGATGAAATTGGAAATCATCGTTCTCAGAAAACTATCGCAAGAACAAAAAACCAAACACCACATCTTCTCACTCATAGGTGGGAATTGAACAATGAGAACACGTGGACACAAGAAGGGGAACATCACACTTCGGGGACTGTTGTGGGGTGGGGGGAGGGGCGAGGGACAGCATTGGGAGATATACCTAATGCTAGATGACGAGTTGGTGGGTGCAGCGCACCAGCATGGCACATGTATACACATGTAGCTTACCTGCACGTTGCGCACATGTACCGTAGAGCCTAAAGTATAATAATAATAATAATAATAATAATAATGATAAAAAGAAAAAAAATTAAAAAAAAAGAAAGGGATAAATTCCTCGACACATACACTCTCCCATGACTAAACCAGGAAGAAGTTGAATCTCTGAATAGACTAATAACAGGAGCTGAAATTGTGGCAATAATCAATAGCTTACCAACCAAAAAGAGTCCAGGATCAGATGGGTTCACAGCCGAATTCTACCAGAGGTCCAAGGAGGAACTGGAACCATTACTTCAGAAACTATTCCAATCAATGGAAAAAGAGGGATTAATTCCTAACTCATTTTATGAGGCCAGCATCATGCTGATACCAAAGCTGGGCAGAGACACAATCAAAAAAGAGAATTTTAGACCAATATCCTTGATGAATATTGATGCAAAAATCCTCAATAAATTACTGGCAAACCGAATCCAGCAGCACATCAGACAGCTTATCCACCATGATCAAGTGGGCTTCATCCCTGGGATGCAAGTCTGGTTCAATATACGCAAATCAATAAATGTAATCCAGCATATAAACAGAACCAAAGTCAAAAACCACATGATTATCTCAATACGTGAAGAAAAGGCCTTTGACAAAATTCAACAACCCTTCATGCTAAAAACTCTCAATAAATTGGGTATTGATGGGTCGTATCTCAAAATAATAAGAGCTATTTATGACAAACCCACAGCCAATATCATACTGAATGGGCAAGAACTGGAAGCATTCACTTTGAAAACTGGCACAAGACAGGGATGCCCTCTCTCACCACTTGTATTCAACATAGTGTTGGAAGTTCTGGCCAGGGCAATTAGGCAAGAGAAGGAAATCAAGGGTATTCAATTAGGAAAAAAAGAAGTCAAATTGTCCCTGTTTGCAGATGACGTGATAGTATATCTAGAAAACCCCATTGTCTCAGCCCAAAATCTCCTTAAGCTGATAAGCAACTTCAGCAAAGTCTCAGGATACAAAATCAATGGACAAAAATCACAAGCATTCTTATACATCAATAACAGACAAACAGAGAGCCAAATCATGAGTGAACTCCCATTCACAATTGCTTCAAAGAGAATGAAATACCTAGGAATCCAACTTCCAAGGGATGTGAAGGACCTCTTCAAGGAGAAAACTACAAACCACTGCTCAAGGAAATAAAAGAGGATACAAACAAATGGAAGAACATTCCATGCTCATGGGTAGGAAGAATCAATATCATGAAAATGGCCATCCTTCCCAAGGTAATTTACAGATTCAATGCCATCCCCATCAAGTTACCAATGACTTTCTTCACAGAATTGGAAAAAACTACTTTAAAGTTCATATGGAACCAAAAAAGAGCCCGCATCACCAAGTCAATCCTAAGCCAAAAGAACAAAGCTGGAGGCATCACGCTACCTGACTTCAAACTATACTACAAGGCTACAGTAACCAAAACAGCATGGTACTGGTACCAAACAGAGATATAGATCAATGGAACAGAACAGAGCCGTCAGAAATAATGCCACATATCTACAACAATCTGATCTTTGACAAACTTGACAAAAACAAGAAATGGAGAAAGGATTCCCTATTTAATAAATGGTGCTGGGAAAACTGGCTAGCCACATGTAGAAAGCTGAAACTGGATCCCTTCCTTACACCTTATACAAAAATCAACTCAAGATGGATTAAAGACTTAAACGTTAGACCTAAAACCATAAAACCCCTAGAAGAAAACCTAGGCAATACCATTCAGGACATAGGCATGGGCAAGGACTTCATGTCTAAAACACCAAAAGCAATGGCCACAAAAGCCAAAATTGACAAATGGGATCTAATTAAACTAAAGAGCTTCTGCACAGCAAAGGAAACTACCATCAGAGTGAACAGGCAACCTACACAATGGGAGAAAATTTTCGCAACCTACTCATCTGACAAAGGGCTAATATCCAGAATCTACAATGAACTCCAACAAATTTACAAGAAAACACCAAACAACCCCATCAAAAAGTGGGCGAAGGACATGAACAGACACTCCTCCAAAGAAGACATTTATGCAGCCAAAAAACACATGAAAAAATGCTCACCATCACTGGCCATCAGAGAAATGCAAATCAAAACCACAATGAGATACCATCTCACACCAGTTAGAATGGCAATCATTAAAAAGTCAGGAAACAACAGGTGCTGGAGAGGATGTGGAGAAATAGGAACACTTTTACACTGTTGGTGGGACTGTAAACTAGTTCAACCCTTGTGGAAGTCACTGTGGCGATTCCTCAGGGATCTAGAACTAGAAATTCCATTTGACCCAGCCATCCCATTACTGGGTATATACCCAAAGGACTATAAATCATGCTGCTATAAAGACACATGCACACGTATGTTTATTGCGGCATTATACACAATAGCAAAGACTTGGAACCAACCCAAATGTCCAACAATGATAGACTGGATTAAGAAAATGTGGCACATATACACCATGGAATACTAGGCAGCCATAAAAAATGATGAGTTCATATCCTTAGTAGGGACATGGATGAAATTGGAAATCATCGTTCTCAGTAAACTATCGCAAGAACAAAAAACCAAACACCACATCTTCTCACTCATAGGTGGGAATTGAACAATGAGAACACGTGGACACAAGAAGGGGAACATCACACTTCGGGGACTGTTGTGGGGTGGGGGGAGGGGCGAGGGACAGCATTGGGAGATATACCTAATGCTAGATGACGAGTTGGTGGGTGCAGCGCACCAGCATGGCACATGTATACACATGTAGCTTACCTGCACGTTGCGCACATGTACCATAGAGCCTAAAGTATAATAATAATAATAATAATAATAATAATAATAATGATAAAAAGAAAAAAAATTTAAAAAAAAAGAAAGGGATAAATTCCTCGACACATACACTCTCCCATGACTAAACCAGGAAGAAGTTGAATGTCTGAATAGACTAATAACGGGAGCTGAAATTGTGGCAATAATCAATAGCTTACCAACGAAAAAGAGTCCAGGATCAGATGGGTTCACAGCCGAATTCTACCAGAGGTCCAAGGAGGAACTGGAACCATTACTTCAGAAACTATTCCTATCAATAGAAAAAGAGGGATTAATTCCTAACTCATTTTATGAGGCCAGCATCATGCTGATACCAAAGCTGGGCAGAGACACAATCAAAAAAGAGAATTTTAGACCAATATCCTTGATGAATATTGATGCAAAAATCCTCAATAAATTACTGGCAAACCGAATCCAGCAGCACATCAGACAGCTTATTCACCATGATCAAGTGGGCTTCATCCCTGGGATGCAAGTCTGGTTCAATATACGCAAATCAATAAATGTAATCCAGCTTATAAACAGAACCAAAGTCAAAAACCACATGATTATCTCAATACGTGAAGAAAAGGCCTTTGACAAAATTCAACAACCCTTCATGCTAAAAACTCTCAATAAATTGGGTATTGATGGGTCGTATCTCAAAATAATAAGAGCTATTTATGACAAACCCACAGCCAATATCATACTGAATGGGCAAAAACTGGAAGCATTCACTTTGAAAACTGGCACAAGACAGGGATGCCCTCTCTCACCACTTGTATTCAACATAGTGTTGGAAGTTCTGTCCAGGGCAATTAGGCAAGAGAAGGAAATCAAGGGTATTCAATTAGGAAAAAAAGAAGTCAAATTGTCCCTGTTTGCAGATGACGTGATAGTATATCTAGAAAACCCCATTGTCTCAGCCCAAAATCTCCTTAAGCTGATAAGCAACTTCAGCAAAGTCTCAGGATACAAAATCAATGGACAAAAATCACAAGCATTCTTATACATCAATAACAGACAAACAGAGAGCCAAATCATGAGTGAACTCCCATTCACAATTGCTTCAAAGAGAATAAAATACCTAGGAATCCAACTTCCAAGGGATGTGAAGGACCTCTTCAAGGAGAAAACTACAAACCACTGCTCAAAGAAATAAAAGAGGATACAAACAAATGGAAGAACATTCCATGCTCATGGGTAGGAAGAATCAATATCATGAAAATGGCCATCCTTCCCAAGGTAATTTACAGATTCAATGCCATCCCCATCAAGTTACCAATGACTTTCTTCACAGAATTGGAAAAAACTACTTTAAAGTTCATATGGAACCAAAAAAGAGCCCGCATCACCAAGTCAATCCTAAGCCAAAAGAACAAAGCTGGAGGCATCACGCTACCTGACTTCAAACTATACTACAAGGCTACAGTAACCAAAACAGCATGGTACTGGTACCAAACAGAGATATAGATCAATGGAACAGAACAGAGCCGTCAGAAATAATGCCACATATCTACAACAATCTGATCTTTGACAAACTTGACAAAAACAAGAAATGGAGAAAGGATTCCCTATTTAATAAATGGTGCTGGGAAAACTGGCTAGCCACATGTAGAAAGCTGAAACTGGATCCCTTCCTTACACCTTATACAAAAATCAACTCAAGATGGATTAAAGACTTAAACGTTAGACCTAAAACCATAAAAACCCTAGAAGAAAACCTAGGCAATACCATTCAGGACATAGGCATGGGCAAGGACTTCATGTCTAAAACACCAAAAGCAATGGCAACAAAAGCCAAAATTGACAAATGGGATCTAATTAAACTAAAGAGCTTCTGCACAGCAAAGGAAACTACCATCAGAGTGAACAGGCAACCTACACAATGGGAGAAAATTTTCGCAACCTACTCATCTGACAAAGGGCTAATATCCAGAATCTACAATGAACTCCAACAAATTTACAAGAAAACACCAAACAACCCCATCAAAAAGTGGGCGAAGGACATGAACAGACACTCCTCCAAAGAAGACATTTATGCAGCCAAAAAACACATGAAAAAATGCTCACCATCACTGGCCATCAGAGAAATGCAAATCAAAACCACAATGAGATACCATCTCACACCAGTTAGAATGGCAATCATTAAAAAGTCAGGAAACAACAGGTGCTGGAGAGGATGTGGAGAAATAGGAACACTTTTACACTGTTGGTGGGACTGTAAACTAGTTCAACCCTTGTGGAAGTCACTGTGGCGATTCCTCAGGGATCTAGAACTAGAAATTCCATTTGACCCAGCCATCCCATTACTGGGTATATACCCAAAGGACTATAAATCATGCTGCTATAAAGACACATGCACACGTATGTTTATTGCGGCATTATACACAACAGCAAAGACTTGGAACCAACCCAAATGTCCAACAATGATAGACTGGATTAAGAAAATGTGGCACATATACACCATGGAATACTAGGCAGCCATAAAAAATGATGAGTTCATATCCTTAGTAGGGACATGGATGAAATTGGAAATCATCGTTCTCAGTAATCTATCGCAAGAACAAAAAACCAAACACCACATCTTCTCACTCATAGGTGGGAATTGAACAATGAGAACACGTGGACACAAGAAGGGGAACATCACACTTCGGGGACTGTTGTGGGGTGGGGGGAGGGGCGAGGGACAGCATTGGGAGATATACCTAATGCTAGATGACGAGTTGGTGGGTGCAGCGCACCAGCATGGCACATGTATACACATGTAGCTTACCTGCACGTTGCGCACATGTACCATAGAGCCTAAAGTATAATAATAATAATAATAATAATAATAATGATAAAAAGAAAAAAAATTTAAAAAAAAAGAAAGGGATAAATTCCTCGACACATACACTCTCCCATGACTAAACCAGGAAGAAGTTGAATGTCTGAATAGACTAATAACGGGAGCTGAAATTGGGGCAATAATCAATAGCTTACCAACCAAAAAGAGTCCAGGATCAGATGGGTTCACAGCCGAATTCTACCAGAGGTCCAAGGAGGAACTGGAACCATTACTTCAGAAACTATTCCAATCAATAGAAAAAGAGGGATTAATTCCTAACTCATTTTATGAGGCCAGCATCATGCTGATACCAAAGCTGGGCAGAGACACAATCAAAAAAGAGAATTTTAGACCAATATCCTTGATGAATATTGATGCAAAAATCCTCAATAAATTACTGGCAAACCGAATCCAGCAGCACATCAGACAGCTTATTCACCATGATCAAGTGGGCTTCATCCCTGGGATGCAAGTCTGGTTCAATATACGCAAATCAATAAATGTAATCCAGCATATAAACAGAACCAAAGTCAAAAACCACATGATTATCTCAATACGTGAAGAAAAGGCCTTTGACAAAATTCAACAACCCTTCATGCTAAAAACTCTCAATAAATTGGGTATTGATGGGTCGTATCTCAAAATAATAAGAGCTATTTATGACAAACCCACAGCCAATATCATACTGAATGGGCAAAAACTGGAAGCATTCACTTTGAAAACTGGCACAAGACAGGGATGCCCTCTCTCACCACTTGTATTCAACATAGTGTTGGAAGTTCTGGCCAGGGCAATTAGGCAAGAGAAGGAAATCAAGGGTATTCAATTAGGAAAAAAAGAAGTCAAATTGTCCCTGTTTGCAGATGACGTGATAGTATATCTAGAAAACCCCATTGTCTCAGCCCAAAATCTCCTTAAGCTGATAAGCAACTTCAGCAAAGTCTCAGGATACAAAATCAATGGACAAAAATCACAAGCATTCTTATACATCAATAACAGACAAACAGAGAGCCAAATCATGAGTGAACTCCCATTCACAATTGCTTCAAAGAGAATAAAATACCTAGGAATCCAACTTCCAAGGGATGTGAAGGACCTCTTCAAGGAGAAAACTACAAACCACTGCTCAAGGAAATAAAAGAGGATACAAACAAATGGAAGAACATTCCATGCTCATGGGTAGGAAGAATCAATATCATGAAAATGGCCATCCTTCCCAAGGTAATTTACAGATTCAATGCCATCCCCATCAAGTTACCAATGACTTTCTTCACAGAATTGGAAAAAACTACTTTAAAGTTCATATGGAACCAAAAAAGAGCCCGCATCACCAAGTCAATCCTAAGCCAAAAGAACAAAGCTGGAGGCATCACGCTACCTGACTTCAAACTATACTACAAGGCTACAGTAACCAAAACAGCATGGTACTGGTACCAAACAGAGATATAGATCAATGGAACAGAACAGAGCCGTCAGAAATAATGCCACATATCTACAACAATCTGATCTTTGACAAACTTGACAAAAACAAGAAATGGAGAAAGGATTCCCTATTTAATAAATGGTGCTGGGAAAACTGGCTAGCCACATGTAGAAAGCTGAAACTGGATCCCTTCCTTACACCTTATACAAAAATCAACTCAAGATGGATTAAAGACTTAAACGTTAGACCTAAAACCATAAAAACCCTAGAAGAAAACCTAGGCAATACCATTCAGGACATAGGCATGGGCAAGGACTTCATGTCTAAAACACCAAAAGCAATGGCCACAAAAGCCAAAATTGACAAATGCGATCTAATTAAACTAAAGAGCTTCTGCACAGCAAAGGAAACTACCATCAGAGTGAACAGGCAACCTACACAATGGGAGAAAATTTTTGCAACCTACTCATCTGACAAAGGGCTAATATCCAGAATCTACAATGAACTCCAACAAATTTACAAGAAAACACCAAACAACCCCATCAAAAAGTGGGCGAAGGACATGAACAGACACTCCTCCAAAGAAGACATTTATGCAGCCAAAAAACACATGAAAAAATGCTCACCATCACTGGCCATCAGAGAAATGCAAATCAAAACCACAATGAGATACCATCTCACACCAGTTAGAATGGCAATCATTAAAAAGTCAGGAAACAACAGGTGCTGGAGAGGATGTGGAGAAATAGGAACACTTTTACACTGTTGGTGGGACTGTAAACTAGTTCAACCCTTGTGGAAGTCACTGTGGCGATTCCTCAGGGATCTAGAACTAGAAATTCCATTTGACCCAGCCATCCCATTACTGGGTATATACCCAAAGGACTATAAATCATGCTGCTATAAAGACACATGCACACGTATGTTTATTGCGGCATTATACACAATAGCAAAGACTTGGAACCAACCCAAATGTCCAACAATGATAGACTGGATTAAGAAAATGTGGCACATATACACCATGGAATACTAGGCAGCCATAAAAAATGATGAGTTCATATCCTTAGTAGGGACATGGATGAAATTGGAAATCATCGTTCTCAGTAAACTATCGCAAGAACAAAAAACCAAACACCACATCTTCTCACTCATAGGTGGGAATTGAACAATGAGAACACGTGGACACAAGAAGGGGAACATCACACTTCGGGGACTGTTGTGGGGTGGGGGTAGGTGCGAGGGACAGCATTGGGAGATATACCTAATGCTAGATGACGAGTTGGTGGGTGCAGCGCACCAGCATGGCACATGTATACACATGTAGCTTACCTGCACGTTGCGCACATGTACCATAGAGCCTAAAGTATAATAATAATAATAATAATAATAATAATGATAAAAAGAAAAAAAATTAAAAAAAAAAGAAAGGGATAAATTCCTCGACACATACACTCTCCCATGACTAAACCAGGAAGAAGTTGAATCTCTGAATAGACTAATAACAGGAGCTGAAATTGGGGCAATAATCAATAGCTTACCAACCAAAAAGAGTCCAGGATCAGATGGGTTCACAGCCGAATTCTACCAGAGGTCCAAGGAGGAACTGGAACCATTACTTCAGAAACTATTCCAATCAATAGAAAAAGAGGGATTAATTCCTAACTCATTTTATGAGGCCAGCATCATGCTGATACCAAAGCTGGGCAGAGACACAATCAAAAAAGAGAATTTTAGACCAATATCCTTGATGAATATTGATGCAAAAATCCTCAATAAATTACTGGCAAACCGAATCCAGCAGCACATCAGACAGCTTATCCACCATGATCAAGTGGGCTTCATCCCTGGGATGCAAGTCTGGTTCAATATACGCAAATCAATAAATGTAATGCAGCATATAAACAGAACCAAAGTCAAAAACCACATGATTATCTCAATACGTGAAGAAACGGCCTTTGACAAAATTCAACAACCCTTCATGCTAAAAACTCTCAATAAATTGGGTATTGATGGGTCGTATCTCAAAATAATAAGAGCTATTTATGACAAACCCACAGCCAATATCATACTGAATGGGCAAAAACTGGAAGCATTCACTTTGAAAACTGGCACAAGACAGGGATGCCCTCTCTCACCACTTCTATTCAACATAGTGTTGGAAGTTCTGGCCAGGGCAATTAGGCAAGAGAAGGAAATCAAGGGTATTCAATTAGGAAAAAAAGAAGTCAAATTGTCCCTGTTTGCAGATGACGTGATAGTATATCTAGAAAACCCCATTGTCTCAGCCCAAAATCTCCTTAAGCTGATAAGCAACTTCAGCAAAGTCTCAGGATACAAAATCAATGGACAAAAATCACAAGCATTCTTATACATCAATAACAGACAAACAGAGAGCCAAATCATGAGTGAACTCCCATTCACAATTGCTTCAAAGAGAATAAAATACCTAGGAATCCAACTTCCAAGGGATGTGAAGGACCTCTTCAAGGAGAAAACTACAAACCACTGCTCAAGGAAATAAAAGAGGATACAAACAAATGGAAGAACATTCCATGCTCATGGGTAGGAAGAATCAATATCATGAAAATGGCCATCCTTCCCAAGGTAATTTACAGATTCAATGCCATCCCCATCAAGTTACCAATGACTTTCTTCACAGAATTGGAAAAAACTACTTTAAAGTTCATATGGAACCAAAAAAGAGCCCGCATCACCAAGTCAATCCTAAGCCAAAAGAACAAAGCTGGAGGCATCACGCTACCTGACTTCAAACTATACTACAAGGCTACAGTAACCAAAACAGCATGGTACTGGTACCAAACAGAGATATAGATCAATGGAACAGAACAGAGCCGTCAGAAATAATGCCACATATCTACAACAATCTGATCTTTGACAAACTTGACAAAAACAAGAAATGGAGAAAGGATTCCCTATTTAATAAATGGTGCTGGGAAAACTGGCTAGCCACATGTAGAAAGCTGAAACTGGATCCCTTCCTTACACCTTATACAAAAATCAACTCAAGATGGATTAAAGACTTAAACGTTAGACCTAAAACCATAAAAACCCTAGAAGAAAACCTAGGCAATACCATTCAGGACATAGGCATGGGCAAGGACTTCATGTCTAAAACACCAAAAGCAATGGCCACAAAAGCCAAAATTGACAAATGCGATCTAATTAAACTAAAGAGCTTCTGCACAGCAAAGGAAACTACCATCAGAGTGAACAGGCAACCTACACAATGGGAGAAAATTTTTGCAACCTACTCATCTGACAAAGGGCTAATATCCAGAATCTACAATGAACTCCAACAAATTTACAAGAAAACACCAAACAACCCCATCAAAAAGTGGGCGAAGGACATGAACAGACACTCCTCCAAAGAAGACATTTATGCAGCCAAAAAACACATGAAAAAATGCTCACCATCACTGGCCATCAGAGAAATGCAAATCAAAACCACAATGAGATACCATCTCACACCAGTTAGAATGGCAATCATTAAAAAGTCAGGAAACAACAGGTGCTGGAGAGGATGTGGAGAAATAGGAACACTTTTACACTGTTGGTGGGACTGTAAACTAGTTCAACCCTTGTGGAAGTCACTGTGGCGATTCCTCAGGGATCTAGAACTAGAAATTCCATTTGACCCAGCCATCCCATTACTGGGTATATACCCAAAGGACTATAAATCATGCTGCTATAAAGACACATGCACACGTATGTTTATTGCGGCATTATACACAATAGCAAAGACTTGGAACCAACCCAAATGTCCAACAATGATAGACTGGATTAAGAAAATGTGGCACATATACACCATGGAATACTAGGCAGCCATAAAAAATGATGAGTTCATATCCTTAGTAGGGACATGGATGAAATTGGAAATCATCGTTCTCAGTAAACTATCGCAAGAACAAAAAACCAAACACCACATCTTCTCACTCATAGGTGGGAATTGAACAATGAGAACACGTGGACACAAGAAGGGGAACATCACACTTCGGGGACTGTTGTGGGGTGGGGGGAGGGGCGAGGGACAGCATTGGGAGATATACCTAATGCTAGATGACGAGTTGGTGGGTGCAGCGCACCAGCATGGCACATGTATACACATGTAGCTTACCTGCACGTTGCGCACATGTACCATAGAGCCTAAAGTATAATAATAATAATAATAATAATAATAATGATAAAAAGAAAAAAAATTAAAAAAAAAAGAAAGGGATAAATTCCTCGACACATACACTCTCCCATGACTAAACCAGGAAGAAGTTGAATCTCTGAATAGACTAATAACAGGAGCTGAAATTGGGGCAATAATCAATAGCTTACCAACCAAAAAGAGTCCAGGATCAGATGGGTTCACAGCCGAATTCTACCAGAGGTCCAAGGAGGAACTGGAACCATTACTTCAGAAACTATTCCAATCAATAGAAAAAGAGGGATTAATTCCTAACTCATTTTATGAGGCCAGCATCATGCTGATACCAAAGCTGGGCAGAGACACAATCAAAAAAGAGAATTTTAGACCAATATCCTTGATGAATATTGATGCAAAAATCCTCAATAAATTACTGGCAAACCGAATCCAGCAGCACATCAGACAGCTTATCCACCATGATCAAGTGGGCTTCATCCCTG
This sequence comes from Pongo abelii, assembly GCF_028885655.2. NCBI lineage: Eukaryota > Metazoa > Chordata > Mammalia > Primates > Hominidae > Pongo > Pongo abelii. The sequence goes on from NC_071997.2 coordinate 5,498,459, forward strand.
GGATGCAAGTCTGGTTCAATATACGCAAATCAATAAATGTAATGCAGCATATAAACAGAACCAAAGTCAAAAACCACATGATTATCTCAATACGTGAAGAAACGGCCTTTGACAAAATTCAACAACCCTTCATGCTAAAAACTCTCAATAAATTGGGTATTGATGGGTCGTATCTCAAAATAATAAGAGCTATTTATGACAAACCCACAGCCAATATCATACTGAATGGGCAAAAACTGGAAGCATTCACTTTGAAAACTGGCACAAGACAGGGATGCCCTCTCTCACCACTTCTATTCAACATAGTGTTGGAAGTTCTGGCCAGGGCAATTAGGCAAGAGAAGGAAATCAAGGGTATTCAATTAGGAAAAAAAGAAGTCAAATTGTCCCTGTTTGCAGATGACGTGATAGTATATCTAGAAAACCCCATTGTCTCAGCCCAAAATCTCCTTAAGCTGATAAGCAACTTCAGCAAAGTCTCAGGATACAAAATCAATGGACAAAAATCACAAGCATTCTTATACATCAATAACAGACAAACAGAGAGCCAAATCATGAGTGAACTCCCATTCACAATTGCTTCAAAGAGAATAAAATACCTAGGAATCCAACTTCCAAGGGATGTGAAGGACCTCTTCAAGGAGAAAACTACAAACCACTGCTCAAGGAAATAAAAGAGGATACAAACAAATGGAAGAACATTCCATGCTCATGGGTAGGAAGAATCAATATCATGAAAATGGCCATCCTTCCCAAGGTAATTTACAGATTCAATGCCATCCCCATCAAGTTACCAATGACTTTCTTCACAGAATTGGAAAAAACTACTTTAAAGTTCATATGGAACCAAAAAAGAGCCCGCATCACCAAGTCAATCCTAAGCCAAAAGAACAAAGCTGGAGGCATCACGCTACCTGACTTCAAACTATACTACAAGGCTACAGTAACCAAAACAGCATGGTACTGGTACCAAACAGAGATATAGATCAATGGAACAGAACAGAGCCGTCAGAAATAATGCCACATATCTACAACAATCTGATCTTTGACAAACTTGACAAAAACAAGAAATGGAGAAAGGATTCCCTATTTAATAAATGGTGCTGGGAAAACTGGCTAGCCACATGTAGAAAGCTGAAACTGGATCCCTTCCTTACACCTTATACAAAAATCAACTCAAGATGGATTAAAGACTTAAACGTTAGACCTAAAACCATAAAGCCCCTAGAAGAAAACCTAGGCAATACCATTCAGGATATAGGCATGGGCAAGGACTTCATGTCTAAAACACCAAAAGCAATGGCCACAAAAGCCAAAATTGACAAATGCGATCTAATTAAACTAAAGAGCTTCTGCACAGCAAAGGAAACTACCATCAGAGTGAACAGGCAACCTACACAATGGGAGAAAATTTTCGCAACCTACTCATCTGACAAAGGGCTAATATCCAGAATCTACAATGAACTCCAACAAATTTACAAGAAAACACCAAACAACCCCATCAAAAAGTGGGCGAAGGACATGAACAGACACTCCTCCAAAGAAGACATTTATGCAGCCAAAAAACACATGAAAAAATGCTCACCATCACTGGCCATCAGAGAAATGCAAATCAAAACCACAATGAGATACCATCTCACACCAGTTAGAATGGCAATCATTAAAAAGTCAGGAAACAACAGGTGCTGGAGAGGATGTGGAGAAATAGGAACACTTTTACACTGTTGGTGGGACTGTAAACTAGTTCAACCCTTGTGGAAGTCACTGTGGCGATTCCTCAGGGATCTAGAACTAGAAATTCCATTTGACCCAGCCATCCCATTACTGGGTATATACCCAAAGGACTATAAATCATGCTGCTATAAAGACACATGCACACGTATGTTTATTGCGGCATTATACACAATAGCAAAGACTTGGAACCAACCCAAATGTCCAACAATGATAGACTGGATTAAGAAAATGTGGCACATATACACCATGGAATACTAGGCAGCCATAAAAAATGATGAGTTCATATCCTTAGTAGGGACATGGATGAAATTGGAAATCATCGTTCTCAGTAAACTATCGCAAGAACAAAAAACCAAACACCACATCTTCTCACTCATAGGTGGGAATTGAACAATGAGAACACGTGGACACAAGAAGGGGAACATCACACTTCGGGGACTGTTGTGGGGTGGGGGGAGGGGCGAGGGACAGCATTGGGAGATATACCTAATGCTAGATGACGAGTTGGTGGGTGCAGCGCACCAGCATGGCACATGTATTCACATGTAGCTTACCTGCACGTTGCGCACATGTACCGTAGAGCCTAAAGTATAATAATAATAATAATAATAATAATAATAATGATAAAAAGAAAAAAAATTAAAAAAAAAAGAAAGGGATAAATTCCTCGACACATACACTCTCCCATGACTAAACCAGGAAGAAGTTGAATCTCTGAATAGACTAATAACAGGAGCTGAAATTGTGGCAATAATCAATAGCTTACCAACCAAAAAGAGTCCAGGATCAGATGGGTTCACAGCCGAATTCTACCAGAGGTCCAAGGAGGAACTGGAACCATTACTTCAGAAACTATTCCAATCAATAGAAAAAGAGGGATTAATTCCTAACTCATTTTATGAGGCCAGCATCATGCTGATACCAAAGCTGGGCAGAGACACAATCAAAAAAGAGAATTTTAGACCAATATCCTTGATGAATATTGATGCAAAAATCCTCAATAAATTACTGGCAAACCGAATCCAGCAGCACATCAGACAGCTTATCCACCATGATCAAGTGGGCTTCATCCCTGGGATGCAAGTCTGGTTCAATATACGCAAATCAATAAATGTAATCCAGCATATAAACAGAACCAAAGTCAAAAACCACATGATTATCTCAATACGTGAAGAAAAGGCCTTTGACAAAATTCAACAACCCTTCATGCTAAAAACTCTCAATAAATTGGGTATTGATGGGTCGTATCTCAAAATAATAAGAGCTATTTATGACAAACCCACAGCCAATATCATACTGAATGGGCAAAAACTGGAAGCATTCACTTTGAAAACTGGCACAAGACAGGGATGCCCTCTCTCACCACTTGTATTCAACATAGTGTTGGAAGTTCTGGCCAGGGCAATTAGGCAAGAGAAGGAAATCAAGGGTATTCAATTAGGAAAAAAAGAAGTCAAATTGTCCCTGTTTGCAGATGACGTGATAGTATATCTAGAAAACCCCATTGTCTCAGCCCAAAATCTCCTTAAGCTGATAAGCAACTTCAGCAAAGTCTCAGGATACAAAATCAATGGACAAAAATCACAAGCATTCTTATACATCAATAACAGACAAACAGAGAGCCAAATCATGAGTGAACTCCCATTCACAATTGCTTCAAAGAGAATAAAATACCTAGGAATCCAACTTCCAAGGGATGTGAAGGACCTCTTCAAGGAGAAAACTACAAACCACTGCTCAAGGAAATAAAAGAGGATACAAACAAATGGAAGAACATTCCATGCTCATGGGTAGGAAGAATCAATATCATGAAAATGGCCATCCTTCCCAAGGTAATTTACAGATTCAATGCCATCCCCATCAAGTTACCAATGACTTTCTTCACAGAATTGGAAAAAACTACTTTAAAGTTCATATGGAACCAAAAAAGAGCCCGCATCACCAAGTCAATCCTAAGCCAAAAGAACAAAGCTGGAGGCATCACGCTACCTGACTTCAAACTATACTACAAGGCTACAGTAACCAAAACAGCATGGTACTGGTACCAAACAGAGATATAGATCAATGGAACAGTACAGAGCCGTCAGAAATAATGCCACATATCTACAACAATCTGATCTTTGACAAACTTGACAAAAACAAGAAATGGAGAAAGGATTCCCTATTTAATAAATGGTGCTGGGAAAACTGGCTAGCCACATGTAGAAAGCTGAAACTGGATCCCTTCCTTACACCTTATACAAAAATCAACTCAAGATGGATTAAAGACTTAAACGTTAGACCTAAAACCATAAAAACCCTAGAAGAAAACCTAGGCAATACCATTCAGGACATAGGCATGGGCAAGGACTTCATGTCTAAAACACCAAAAGCAATGGCCACAAAAGCCAAAATTGACAAATGGGATCTAATTAAACTAAAGAGCTTCTGCACAGCAAAGGAAACTACCATCAGAGTGAACAGGCAACCTACACAATGGGAGAAAATTTTCGCAACCTACTCATCTGACAAAGGGCTAATATCCAGAATCTACAATGAACTCCAACAAATTTACAAGAAAACACCAAACAACCCCATCAAAAAGTGGGCGAAGGACATGAACAGACACTCCTCCAAAGAAGACATTTATGCAGCCAAAAAACACATGAAAAAATGCTCACCATCACTGGCCATCAGAGAAATGCAAATCAAAACCACAATGAGATACCATCTCACACCAGTTAGAATGGCAATCATTAAAAAGTCAGGAAACAACAGGTGCTGGAGAGGATGTGGAGAAATAGGAACACTTTTACACTGTTGGTGGGACTGTAAACTAGTTCAACCTTTGTGGAAGTCACTGTGGCGATTCCTCAGGGATCTAGAACTAGAAATTCCATTTGACCCAGCCATCCCATTACTGGGTATATACCCAAAGGACTATAAATCATGCTGCTATAAAGACACATGCACACGTATGTTTATTGCGGCATTATACACAATAGCAAAGACTTGGAACCTAACCAAATGTCCAACAATGATAGACTGGATTAAGAAAATGTGGCACACATACACCATGGAATACTAGGCAGCCATAAAAAATGATGAGTTCATATCCTTTGTAGGGACATGGATGAAATTGGAAATCATCGTTCTCAGAAAACTATCGCAAGAACAAAAAACCAAACACCACATCTTCTCACTCATAGGTGGGAATTGAACAATGAGAACACGTGGACACAAGAAGGGGAACATCACACTTCGGGGACTGTTGTGGGGTGGGGGGAGGGGCGAGGGACAGCATTGGGAGATATACCTAATGCTAGATGACGAGTTGGTGGGTGCAGCGCACCAGCATGGCACATGTATACACATGTAGCTTACCTGCACGTTGCGCACATGTACCGTAGAGCCTAAAGTATAATAATAATAATAATAATAATAATAATGATAAAAAGAAAAAAAATTAAAAAAAAAAGAAAGGGATAAATTCCTCGACACATACACTCTCCCATGACTAAACCAGGAAGAAGTTGAATCTCTGAATAGACTAATAACAGGAGCTGAAATTGTGGCAATAATCAATAGCTTACCAACCAAAAAGAGTCCAGGATCAGATGGGTTCACAGCCGAATTCTACCAGAGGTCCAAGGAGGAACTGGAACCATTACTTCAGAAACTATTCCAATCAATGGAAAAAGAGGGATTAATTCCTAACTCATTTTATGAGGCCAGCATCATGCTGATACCAAAGCTGGGCAGAGACACAATCAAAAAAGAGAATTTTAGACCAATATCCTTGATGAATATTGATGCAAAAATCCTCAATAAATTACTGGCAAACCGAATCCAGCAGCACATCAGACAGCTTATCCACCATGATCAAGTGGGCTTCATCCCTGGGATGCAAGTCTGGTTCAATATACGCAAATCAATAAATGTAATCCAGCATATAAACAGAACCAAAGTCAAAAACCACATGATTATCTCAATACGTGAAGAAAAGGCCTTTGACAAAATTCAACAACCCTTCATGCTAAAAACTCTCAATAAATTGGGTATTGATGGGTCGTATCTCAAAATAATAAGAGCTATTTATGACAAACCCACAGCCAATATCATACTGAATGGGCAAGAACTGGAAGCATTCACTTTGAAAACTGGCACAAGACAGGGATGCCCTCTCTCACCACTTGTATTCAACATAGTGTTGGAAGTTCTGGCCAGGGCAATTAGGCAAGAGAAGGAAATCAAGGGTATTCAATTAGGAAAAAAAGAAGTCAAATTGTCCCTGTTTGCAGATGACGTGATAGTATATCTAGAAAACCCCATTGTCTCAGCCCAAAATCTCCTTAAGCTGATAAGCAACTTCAGCAAAGTCTCAGGATACAAAATCAATGGACAAAAATCACAAGCATTCTTATACATCAATAACAGACAAACAGAGAGCCAAATCATGAGTGAACTCCCATTCACAATTGCTTCAAAGAGAATAAAATACCTAGGAATCCAACTTCCAAGGGATGTGAAGGACCTCTTCAAGGAGAAAACTACAAACCACTGCTCAAGGAAATAAAAGAGGATACAAACAAATGGAAGAACATTCCATGCTCATGGGTAGGAAGAATCAATATCATCAAAATGGCCATCCTTCCCAAGGTAATTTACAGATTCAATGCCATCCCCATCAAGTTACCAATGACTTTCTTCACAGAATTGGAAAAAACTACTTTAAAGTTCATATGGAACCAAAAAAGAGCCCGCATCACCAAGTCAATCCTAAGCCAAAAGAACAAAGCTGGAGGCATCACGCTACCTGACTTCAAACTATACTACAAGGCTACAGTAACCAAAACAGCATGGTACTGGTACCAAACAGAGATATAGATCAATGGAACAGAACAGAGCCGTCAGAAATAATGCCACATATCTACAACAATCTGATCTTTGACAAACTTGACAAAAACAAGAAATGGAGAAAGGATTCCCTATTTAATAAATGGTGCTGGGAAAACTGGCTAGCCACATGTAGAAAGCTGAAACTGGATCCCTTCCTTACACCTTATACAAAAATCAACTCAAGATGGATTAAAGACTTAAACGTTAGACCTAAAACCATAAAAACCCTAGAAGAAAACCTAGGCAATACCATTCAGGACATAGGCATGGGCAAGGACTTCATGTCTAAAACACCAAAAGCAATGGCCACAAAAGCCAAAATTGACAAATGCGATCTAATTAAACTAAAGAGCTTCTGCACAGCAAAGGAAACTACCATCAGAGTGAACAGGCAACCTACACAATGGGAGAAAATTTTTGCAACCTACTCATCTGACAAAGGGCTAATATCCAGAATCTACAATGAACTCCAACAAATTTACAAGAAAACACCAAACAACCCCATCAAAAAGTGGGCGAAGGACATGAACAGACACTCCTCCAAAGAAGACATTTATGCAGCCAAAAAACACATGAAAAAATGCTCACCATCACTGGCCATCAGAGAAATGCAAATCAAAACCACAATGAGATACCATCTCACACCAGTTAGAATGGCAATCATTAAAAAGTCAGGAAACAACAGGTGCTGGAGAGGATGTGGAGAAATAGGAACACTTTTACACTGTTGGTGGGACTGTAAACTAGTTCAACCCTTGTGGAAGTCACTGTGGCGATTCCTCAGGGATCTAGAACTAGAAATTCCATTTGACCCAGCCATCCCATTACTGGGTATATACCCAAAGGACTATAAATCATGCTGCTATAAAGACACATGCACACGTATGTTTATTGCGGCATTATACACAATAGCAAAGACTTGGAACCAACCCAAATGTCCAACAATGATAGACTGGATTAAGAAAATGTGGCACATATACACCATGGAATACTAGGCAGCCATAAAAAATGATGAGTTCATATCCTTAGTAGGGACATGGATGAAATTGGAAATCATCGTTCTCAGTAAACTATCGCAAGAACAAAAAACCAAACACCACATCTTCTCACTCATAGGTGGGAATTGAACAATGAGAACACGTGGACACAAGAAGGGGAACATCACACTTCGGGGACTGTTGTGGGGTGGGGGTAGGGGCGAGGGACAGCATTGGGAGATATACCTAATGCTAGATGACGAGTTGGTGGGTGCAGCGCACCAGCATGGCACATGTATACACATGTAGCTTACCTGCACGTTGCGCACATGTACCATAGAGCCTAAAGTATAATAATAATAATAATAATAATAATAATGATAAAAAGAAAAAAAATTAAAAAAAAAAGAAAGGGATAAATTCCTCGACACATACACTCTCCCATGACTAAACCAGGAAGAAGTTGAATCTCTGAATAGACTAATAACAGGAGCTGAAATTGGGGCAATAATCAATAGCTTACCAACCAAAAAGAGTCCAGGATCAGATGGGTTCACAGCCGAATTCTACCAGAGGTCCAAGGAGGAACTGGAACCATTACTTCAGAAACTATTCCAATCAATAGAAAAAGAGGGATTAATTCCTAACTCATTTTATGAGGCCAGCATCATGCTGATACCAAAGCTGGGCAGAGACACAATCAAAAAAGAGAATTTTAGACCAATATCCTTGATGAATATTGATGCAAAAATCCTCAATAAATTACTGGCAAACCGAATCCAGCAGCACATCAGACAGCTTATCCACCATGATCAAGTGGGCTTCATCCCTGGGATGCAAGTCTGGTTCAATATACGCAAATCAATAAATGTAATCCAGCATATAAACAGAACCAAAGTCAAAAACCACATGATTATCTCAATACGTGAAGAAAAGGCCTTTGACAAAATTCAACAACCCTTCATGCTAAAAACTCTCAATAAATTGGGTATTGATGGGTCGTATCTCAAAATAATAAGAGCTATTTATGACAAACCCACAGCCAATATCATACTGAATGGGCAAAAACTGGAAGCATTCACTTTGAAAACTGGCACAAGACAGGGATGCCCTCTCTCACCACTTGTATTCAACATAGTGTTGGAAGTTCTGGCCAGGGCAATTAGGCAAGAGAAGGAAATCAAGGGTATTCAATTAGGAAAAAAAGAAGTCAAATTGTCCCTGTTTGCAGATGACGTGATAGTATATCTAGAAAACCCCATTGTCTCAGCCCAAAATCTCCTTAAGCTGATAAGCAACTTCAGCAAAGTCTCAGGATACAAAATCAATGGACAAAAATCACAAGCATTCTTATACATCAATAACAGACAAACAGAGAGCCAAATCATGAGTGAACTCCCATTCACAATTGCTTCAAAGAGAATAAAATACCTAGGAATCCAACTTCCAAGGGATGTGAAGGACCTCTTCAAGGAGAAAACTACAAACCACTGCTCAAGGAAATAAAAGAGGATACAAACAAATGGAAGAACATTCCATGCTCATGGGTAGGAAGAATCAATATCATGAAAATGGCCATCCTTCCCAAGGTAATTTACAGATTCAATGCCATCCCCATCAAGTTACCAATGACTTTCTTCACAGAATTGGAAAAAACTACTTTAAAGTTCATATGGAACCAAAAAAGAGCCCGCATCACCAAGTCAATCCTAAGCCAAAAGAACAAAGCTGGAGGCATCACGCTACCTGACTTCAAACTATACTACAAGGCTACAGTAACCAAAACAGCATGGTACTGGTACCAAACAGAGATATAGATCAATGGAACAGAACAGAGCCGTCAGAAATAATGCCACATATCTACAACAATCTGATCTTTGACAAACTTGACAAAAACAAGAAATGGAGAAAGGATTCCCTATTTAATAAATGGTGCTGGGAAAACTGGCTAGCCACATGTAGAAAGCTGAAACTGGATCCCTTCCTTACACCTTATACAAAAATCAACTCAAGATGGATTAAAGACTTAAACGTTAGACCTAAAACCATAAAAACCCTAGAAGAAAACCTAGGCAATACCATTCAGGACATAGGCATGGGCAAGGACTTCATGTCTAAAACACCAAAAGCAATGGCCACAAAAGCCAAAATTGACAAATGCGATCTAATTAAACTAAAGAGCTTCTGCACAGCAAAGGAAACTACCATCAGAGTGAACAGGCAACCTACACAATGGGAGAAAATTTTTGCAACCTACTCATCTGACAAAGGGCTAATATCCAGAATCTACAATGAACTCCAACAAATTTACAAGAAAACACCAAACAACCCCATCAAAAAGTGGGCGAAGGACATGAACAGACACTCCTCCAAAGAAGACATTTATGCAGCCAAAAAACACATGAAAAAATGCTCACCATCACTGGCCATCAGAGAAATGCAAATCAAAACCACAATGAGATACCATCTCACACCAGTTAGAATGGCAATCATTAAAAAGTCAGGAAACAACAGGTGCTGGAGAGGATGTGGAGAAATAGGAACACTTTTACACTGTTGGTGGGACTGTAAACTAGTTCAACCCTTGTGGAAGTCACTGTGGCGATTCCTCAGGGATCTAGAACTAGAAATTCCATTTGACCCAGCCATCCCATTACTGGGTATATACCCAAAGGACTATAAATCATGCTGCTATAAAGACACATGCACACGTATGTTTATTGCGGCATTATACACAATAGCAAAGACTTGGAACCAACCCAAATGTCCAACAATGATAGACTGGATTAAGAAAATGTGGCACATATACACCATGGAATACTAGGCAGCCATAAAAAATGATGAGTTCATATCCTTAGTAGGGACATGGATGAAATTGGAAATCATCGTTCTCAGTAAACTATCGCAAGAACAAAAAACCAAACACCACATCTTCTCACTCATAGGTGGGAATTGAACAATGAGAACACGTGGACACAAGAAGGGGAACATCACACTTCGGGGACTGTTGTGGGGTGGGGGTAGGTGCGAGGGACAGCATTGGGAGATATACCTAATGCTAGATGACGAGTTGGTGGGTGCAGCGCACCAGCATGGCACATGTATACACATGTAGCTTACCTGCACGTTGCGCACATGTACCATAGAGCCTAAAGTATAATAATAATAATAATAATAATAATAATGATAAAAAGAAAAAAAATTAAAAAAAAAAGAAAGGGATAAATTCCTCGACACATACACTCTCCCATGACTAAACCAGGAAGAAGTTGAATCTCTGAATAGACTAATAACAGGAGCTGAAATTGGGGCAATAATCAATAGCTTACCAACCAAAAAGAGTCCAGGATCAGATGGGTTCACAGCCGAATTCTACCAGAGGTCCAAGGAGGAACTGGAACCATTACTTCAGAAACTATTCCAATCAATAGAAAAAGAGGGATTAATTCCTAACTCATTTTATGAGGCCAGCATCATGCTGATACCAAAGCTGGGCAGAGACACAATCAAAAAAGAGAATTTTAGACCAATATCCTTGATGAATATTGATGCAAAAATCCTCAATAAATTACTGGCAAACCGAATCCAGCAGCACATCAGACAGCTTATCCACCATGATCAAGTGGGCTTCATCCCTGGGATGCAAGTCTGGTTCAATATACGCAAATCAATAAATGTAATCCAGCATATAAACAGAACCAAAGTCAAAAACCACATGATTATCTCAATACGTGAAGAAAAGGCCTTTGACAAAATTCAACAACCCTTCATGCTAAAAACTCTCAATAAATTGGGTATTGATGGGTCGTATCTCAAAATAATAAGAGCTATTTATGACAAACCCACAGCCAATATCATACTGAATGGGCAAAAACTGGAAGCATTCACTTTGAAAACTGGCACAAGACAGGGATGCCCTCTCTCACCACTTGTATTCAACATAGTGTTGGAAGTTCTGGCCAGGGCAATTAGGCAAGAGAAGGAAATCAAGGGTATTCAATTAGGAAAAAAAGAAGTCAAATTGTCCCTGTTTGCAGATGACGTGATAGTATATCTAGAAAACCCCATTGTCTCAGCCCAAAATCTCCTTAAGCTGATAAGCAACTTCAGCAAAGTCTCAGGATACAAAATCAATGGACAAAAATCACAAGCATTCTTATACATCAATAACAGACAAACAGAGAGCCAAATCATGAGTGAACTCCCATTCACAATTGCTTCAAAGAGAATAAAATACCTAGGAATCCAACTTCCAAGGGATGTGAAGGACCTCTTCAAGGAGAAAACTACAAACCACTGCTCAAGGAAATAAAAGAGGATACAAACAAATGGAAGAACATTCCATGCTCATGGGTAGGAAGAATCAATATCATGAAAATGGCCATCCTTCCCAAGGTAATTTACAGATTCAATGCCATCCCCATCAAGTTACCAATGACTTTCTTCACAGAATTGGAAAAAACTACTTTAAAGTTCATATGGAACCAAAAAAGAGCCCGCATCACCAAGTCAATCCTAAGCCAAAAGAACAAAGCTGGAGGCATCACGCTACCTGACTTCAAACTATACTACAAGGCTACAGTAACCAAAACAGCATGGTACTGGTACCAAACAGAGATATAGATCAATGGAACAGAACAGAGCCGTCAGAAATAATGCCACATATCTACAACAATCTGATCTTTGACAAACTTGACAAAAACAAGAAATGGAGAAAGGATTCCCTATTTAATAAATGGTGCTGGGAAAACTGGCTAGCCACATGTAGAAAGCTGAAACTGGATCCCTTCCTTACACCTTATACAAAAATCAACTCAAGATGGATTAAAGACTTAAACGATAGACCTAAAACCATAAAAACCCTAGAAGAAAACCTAGGCAATACCATTCAGGACATAGGCATGGGCAAGGACTTCATGTCTAAAACACCAAAAGCAATGGCCACAAAAGCCAAAATTGACAAATGCGATCTAATTAAACTAAAGAGCTTCTGCACAGCAAAGGAAACTACCATCAGAGTGAACAGGCAACCTACACAATGGGAGAAAATTTTTGCAACCTACTCATCTGACAAAGGGCTAATATCCAGAATCTACAATGAACTCCAACAAATTTACAAGAAAACACCAAACAACCCCATCAAAAAGTGGGCGAAGGACATGAACAGACACTCCTCCAAAGAAGACATTTATGCAGCCAAAAAACACATGAAAAAATGCTCACCATCACTGGCCATCAGAGAAATGCAAATCAAAACCACAATGAGATACCATCTCACACCAGTTAGAATGGCAATCATTAAAAAGTCAGGAAACAACAGGTGCTGGAGAGGATGTGGAGAAATAGGAACACTTTTACACTGTTGGTGGGACTGTAAACTAGTTCAACCCTTGTGGAAGTCACTGTGGCGATTCCTCAGGGATCTAGAACTAGAAATTCCATTTGACCCAGCCATCCCATTACTGGGTATATACCCAAAGGACTATAAATCATGCTGCTATAAAGACACATGCACACGTATGTTTATTGCGGCATTATACACAATAGCAAAGACTTGGAACCAACCCAAATGTCCAACAATGATAGACTGGATTAAGAAAATGTGGCACATATACACCATGGAATACTAGGCAGCCATAAAAAATGATGAGTTCATATCCTTAGTAGGGACATGGATGAAATTGGAAATCATCGTTCTCAGTAAACTATCGCAAGAACAAAAAACCAAACACCACATCTTCTCACTCATAGGTGGGAATTGAACAATGAGAACACGTGGACACAAGAAGGGGAACATCACACTTCGGGGACTGTTGTGGGGTGGGGGTAGGGGCGAGGGACAGCATTGGGAGATATACCTAATGCTAGATGACGAGTTGGTGGGTGCAGCGCACCAGCATGGCACATGTATACACATGTAGCTTACCTGCACGTTGCGCACATGTACCATAGAGCCTCAAGTAAAATAATAATAATAATAATAATAATAATGATAAAAAGAAAAAAAATTAAAAAAAAAAGAAAGGGATAAATTCCTCGACACATACACTCTCCCATGACTAAACCAGGAAGAAGTTGAATCTCTGAATAGACTAATAACAGGAGCTGAAATTGTGGCAATAATCAATAGCTTACCAACCAAAAAGAGTCCAGGATCAGATGGGTTCACAGCCGAATTCTACCAGAGGTCCAAGGAGGAACTGGAACCATTACTTCAGAAACTATTCCAATCAATAGAAAAAGAGGGATTAATTCCTAACTCATTTTATGGGGCCAGCATCATGCTGATACCAAAGCTGGGCAGAGACACAATCAAAAAAGAGAATTTTAGACCAATATCCTTGATGAATATTGATGCAAAAATCCTCAATAAATTACTGGCAAACCGAATCCAGCAGCACATCAGACAGCTTATCCACCATGATCAAGTGGGCTTCATCCCTGGGATGCAAGTCTGGTTCAATATACGCAAATCAATAAATGTAATCCAGCATATAAACAGAACCAAAGTCAAAAACCACATGATTATCTCAATACGTGAAGAAAAGGCCTTTGACAAAATTCAACAACCCTTCATGCTAAAAACTCTCAATAAATTGGGTATTGATGGGTCGTATCTCAAAATAATAAGAGCTATTTATGACAAACCCACAGCCAATATCATACTGAATGGGCAAAAACTGGAAGCATTCACTTTGAAAACTGGCACAAGACAGGGATGCCCTCTCTCACCACTTGTATTCAACATAGTGTTGGAAGTTCTGGCCAGGGCAATTAGGCAAGAGAAGGAAATCAAGGGTATTCAATTAGGAAAAAAAGAAGTCAAATTGTCCCTGTTTGCAGATGACGTGATAGTATATCTAGAAAACCCCATTGTCTCAGCCCAAAATCTCCTTAAGCTGATAAGCAACTTCAGCAAAGTCTCAGGATACAAAATCAATGGACAAAAATCACAAGCATTCTTATACATCAATAACAGACAAACAGAGAGCCAAATCATGAGTGAACTCCCATTCACAATTGCTTCAAAGAGAATAAAATACCTAGGAATCCAACTTCCAAGGGATGTGAAGGACCTCTTCAAGGAGAAAACTACAAACCACTGCTCAAGGAAATAAAAGAGGATACAAACAAATGGAAGAACATTCCATGCTCATGGGTAGGAAGAATCAATATCATGAAAATGGCCATCCTTCCCAAGGTAATTTACAGATTCAATGCCATCCCCATCAAGTTACCAATGACTTTCTTCACAGAATTGGAAAAAACTACTTTAAAGTTCATATGGAACCAAAAAAGAGCCCGCATCACCAAGTCAATCCTAAGCCAAAAGAACAAAGCTGGAGGCATCACGCTACCTGACTTCAAACTATACTACAAGGCTACAGTAACCAAAACAGCATGGTACTGGTACCAAACAGAGATATAGATCAATGGAACAGAACAGAGCCGTCAGAAATAATGCCACATATCTACAACAATCTGATCTTTGACAAACTTGACAAAAACAAGAAATGGAGAAAGGATTCCCTATTTAATAAATGGTGCTGGGAAAACTGGCTAGCCACATGTAGAAAGCTGAAACTGGATCCCTTCCTTACACCTTATACAAAAATCAACTCAAGATGGATTAAAGACTTAAACGTTAGACCTAAAACCATAAAAACCCTAGAAGAAAACCTAGGCAATACCATTCAGGACATAGGCATGGGCAAGGACTTCATGTCTAAAACACCAAAAGCAATGGCCACAAAAGCCAAAATTGACAAATGCGATCTAATTAAACTAAAGAGCTTCTGCACAGCAAAGGAAACTACCATCAGAGTGAACAGGCAACCTACACAATGGGAGAAAATTTTTGCAACCTACTCATCTGACAAAGGGCTAATATCCAGAATCTACAATGAACTCCAACAAATTTACAAGAAAACACCAAACAACCCCATCAAAAAGTGGGCGAAGGACATGAACAGACACTCCTCCAAAGAAGACATTTATGCAGCCAAAAAACACATGAAAAAATGCTCACCATCACTGGCCATCAGAGAAATGCAAATCAAAACCACAATGAGATACCATCTCACACCAGTTAGAATGGCAATCATTAAAAAGTCAGGAAACAACAGGTGCTGGAGAGGATGTGGAGAAATAGGAACACTTTTACACTGTTGGTGGGACTGTAAACTAGTTCAACCCTTGTGGAAGTCACTGTGGCGATTCCTCAGGGATCTAGAACTAGAAATTCCATTTGACCCAGCCATCCCATTACTGGGTATATACCCAAAGGACTATAAATCATGCTGCTATAAAGACACATGCACACGTATGTTTATTGCGGCATTATACACAATAGCAAAGACTTGGAACCAACCCAAATGTCCAACAATGATAGACTGGATTAAGAAAATGTGGCACATATACACCATGGAATACTAGGCAGCCATAAAAAATGATGAGTTCATATCCTTAGTAGGGACATGGATGAAATTGGAAATCATCGTTCTCAGTAAACTATCGCAAGAACAAAAAACCAAACACCACATCTTCTCACTCATAGGTGGGAATTGAACAATGAGAACACGTGGACACAAGAAGGGGAACATCACACTTCGGGGACTGTTGTGGGGTGGGGGTAGGGGCGAGGGACAGCATTGGGAGATATACCTAATGCTAGATGACGAGTTGGTGGGTGCAGCGCACCAGCATGGCACATGTATACACATGTAGCTTACCTGCACGTTGCGCACATGTACCATAGAGCCTAAAGTATAATAATAATAATAATAATAATAATAATGGTAAAAAGAAAAAAAATTAAAAAAAAAAGAAAGGGATAAATTCCTCGACACATACACTCTCCCATGACTAAACCAGGAAGAAGTTGAATCTCTGAATAGACTAATAACAGGAGCTGAAATTGTGGCAATAATCAATAGCTTACCAACCAAAAAGAGTCCAGGATCAGATGGGTTCACAGCCGAATTCTACCAGAGGTCCAAGGAGGAACTGGAACCATTACTTCAGAAACTATTCCAATCAATAGAAAAAGAGGGATTAATTCCTAACTCATTTTATGAGGCCAGCATCATGCTGATACCAAAGCTGGGCAGAGACACAATCAAAAAAGAGAATTTTAGACCAATATCCTTGATGAATATTGATGCAAAAATCCTCAATAAATTACTGGCAAACCGAATCCAGCAGCACATCAGACAGCTTATCCACCATGATCAAGTGGGCTTCATCCCTGGGATGCAAGTCTGGTTCAATATACGCAAATCAATAAATGTAATCCAGCATATAAACAGAACCAAAGTCAAAAACCACATGATTATCTCAATACGTGAAGAAAAGGCCTTTGACAAAATTCAACAACCCTTCATGCTAAAAACTCTCAATAAATTGGGTATTGATGGGTCGTATCTCAAAATAATAAGAGCTATTTATGACAAACCCACAGCCAATATCATACTGAATGGGCAAAAACTGGAAGCATTCACTTTGAAAACTGGCACAAGACAGGGATGCCCTCTCTCACCACTTGTATTCAACATAGTGTTGGAAGTTCTGTCCAGGGCAATTAGGCAAGAGAAGGAAATCAAGGGTATTCAATTAGGAAAAAAAGAAGTCAAATTGTCCCTGTTTGCAGATGACGTGATAGTATATCTAGAAAACCCCATTGTCTCAGCCCAAAATCTCCTTAAGCTGATAAGCAACTTCAGCAAAGTCTCAGGATACAAAATCAATGGACAAAAATCACAAGCATTCTTATACATCAATAACAGACAAACAGAGAGCCAAATCATGAGTGAACTCCCATTCACAATTGCTTCAAAGAGAATAAAATACCTAGGAATCCAACTTCCAAGGGATGTGAAGGACCTCTTCAAGGAGAAAACTACAAACCACTGCTCAAGGAAATAAAAGAGGATACAAACAAATGGAAGAGCATTCCATGCTCATGGGTAGGAAGAATCAATATCATCAAAATGGCCATCCTTCCCAAGGTAATTTACAGATTCAATGCCATCCCCATCAAGTTACCAATGACTTTCTTCACAGAATTGGAAAAAACTACTTTAAAGTTCATATGGAACCAAAAAAGAGCCCGCATCACCAAGTCAATCCTAAGCCAAAAGAACAAAGCTGGAGGCATCACGCTACCTGACTTCAAACTATACTACAAGGCTACAGTAACCAAAACAGCATGGTACTGGTACCAAACAGAGATATAGATCAATGGAACAGAACAGAGCCGTCAGAAATAATGCCACATATCTACAACAATCTGATCTTTGACAAACTTGACAAAAACAAGAAATGGAGAAAGGATTCCCTATTTAATAAATGGTGCTGGGAAAACTGGCTAGCCACATGTAGAAAGCTGAAACTGGATCCCTTCCTTACACCTTATACAAAAATCAACTCAAGATGGATTAAAGACTTAAACGTTAGACCTAAAACCATAAAAACCCTAGAAGAAAACCTAGGCAATACCATTCAGGACATAGGCATGGGCAAGGACTTCATGTCTAAAACACCAAAAGCAATGGCCACAAAAGCCAAAATTGACAAATGGGATCTAATTAAACTAAAGAGCTTCTGCACAGCAAAGGAAACTACCATCAGAGTGAACAGGCAACCTACACAATGGGAGAAAATTTTCGCAACCTACTCATCTGACAAAGGGCTAATATCCAGAATCTACAATGAACACCAACAAATTTACAAGAAAACACCAAACAACCCCATCAAAAAGTGGGCGAAGGACATGAACAGACACTCCTCCAAAGAAGACATTTATGCAGCCAAAAAACACATGAAAAAATGCTCACCATCACTGGCCATCAGAGAAATGCAAATCAAAACCACAATGAGATACCATCTCACACCAGTTAGAATGGCAATCATTAAAAAGTCAGGAAACAACAGGTGCTGGAGAGGATGTGGAGAAATAGGAACACTTTTACACTGTTGGTGGGACTGTAAACTAGTTCAACCCTTGTGGAAGTCACTGTGTCGATTCCTCAGGGATCTAGAACTAGAAATTCCATTTGACCCAGCCATCCCATTACTGGGTATATAACCAAAGGACTATAAATCATGCTGCTATAAAGACACATGCACACGTATGTTTATTGCGGCATTATACACAATAGCAAAGACTTGGAACCAAACCAAATGTCCAACAATGATAGACTGGATTAAGAAAATGTGGCACATATACACCATGGAATACTAGGCAGCCATAAAAAATGATGAGTTCATATCCTTTGTAGGGACATGGATGAAATTGGAAATCATCGTTCTCAGTAAACTATCGCAAGAACAAAAAACCAAACACCACATATTCTCAGTCATAGGTGGGAATTGAACAATGAGAACACGTGGACACAAGAAGGGGAACATCACACTTCGGGGACTGTTGTGGGGTGTGGGGAGGAGCGAGGGACAGCATTGGGAGATATACCTAATGCTAGATGACGAGTTGGTGGGTGCAGCGCACCAGCATGGCACATGTATACACATGTAGCTTACCTGCGTGTTGCGCACATGTACCATAGAGCCTAAAGTAGAATAATAATAATAATAATAATAATAATAATAATGATAAAAAGAAAAAAAATTAAAAAAAAAGAAAGGGATAAATTCCTCGACACATACACTCTCCCATGACTAAACCAGGAAGAAGTTGAATCTCTGAATAGACTAATAACAGGAGCTGAAATTGTAGCAATAATCAATAGCTTACCAACCAAAAAGAGTCCAGGATCAGATGGGTTCACAGCCGAATTCTACCAGAGGTCCAAGGAGGAACTGGAACCATTACTTCAGAAACTATTCCAATCAATAGAAAAAGAGGGAATCCTTCCTAACTCATTTTATGAGGCCAGCATCATGCTGCTACCAAAGCTGGGCAGAGACACAATCAAAAAAGAGAATTTTAGACCAATATCCTTGATGAATATTGATGCAAAATTCCTCAATAAATTACTGGCAAACCGAATCCAGCAGCACATCAGACAGCTTATCCACCATGATCAAGTGGGCTTCATCCCTGGGATGCAAGTCTGGTTCAATATACGCAAATCAATAAATGTAATCCAGCATATAAACAGAACCAAAGTCAAAAACCACATGATTATCTCAATACGTGAAGAAACGGCCTTTGACAAAATTCAACAACCCTTCATGCTAAAAACTCTCAATAAATTGGGTATTGATGGGTCGTATCTCAAAATAATAAGAGCTATTTATGACAAACCCACAGCCAATATCATACTGAATGGGCAAAAACTGGAAGCATTCACTTTGAAAACTGGCACAAGACAGGGATGCCCTCTCTCACCACTTCTATTCAACATAGTGTTGGAAGTTCTGGCCAGGGCAATTAGGCAAGAGAAGGAAATCAAGGGTATTCAATTAGGAAAAAAAGAAGTCAAATTGTCCCTGTTTGCAGATGACGTGATAGTATATCTAGAAAACCCCATTGTCTCAGCCCAAAATCTCCTTAAGCTGATAAGCAACTTCAGCAAAGTCTCAGGATACAAAATCAATGGACAAAAATCACAAGCATTCTTATACATCAATAACAGACAAACAGAGAGCCAAATCATGAGTGAACTCCCATTCACAATTGCTTCAAAGAGAATAAAATACCTAGGAATCCAACTTCCAAGGGATGTGAAGGACCTCTTCAAGGAGAAAACTACAAACCACTGCTCAAGGAAATAAAAGAGGATACAAACAAATGGAAGAACATTCCATGCTCATGGGTAGGAAGAATCAATATCATGAAAATGGCCATCCTTCCCAAGGTAATTTACAGATTCAATGCCATCCCCATCAAGTTACCAATGACTTTCTTCACAGAATTGGAAAAAACTACTTTAAAGTTCATATGGAACCAAAAAAGAGCCCGCATCACCAAGTCAATCCTAAGCCAAAAGAACAAAGCTGGAGGCATCACGCTACCTGACTTCAAACTATACTACAAGGCTACAGTAACCAAAACAGCATGGTACTGGTACCAAACAGAGATATAGATCAATGGAACAGAACAGAGCCGTCAGAAATAATGCCACATATCTACAACAATCTGATCTTTGACAAACTTGACAAAAACAAGAAATGGAGAAAGGATTCCCTATTTAATAAATGGTGCTGGGAAAACTGGCTAGCCACATGTAGAAAGCTGAAACTGGATCCCTTCCTTACACCTTATACAAAAATCAACTCAAGATGGATTAAAGACTTAAACGTTAGAACTAAAACCATAAAAACCCTAGAAGAAAACCTAGGCAATACCATTCAGGACATAGGCATGGGCAAGGACTTCATGTCTAAAACACCAAAAGCAATGGCCACAAAAGCCAAAATTGACAAATGGGATCTAATTAAACTAAAGAGCTTCTGCACAGCAAAGGAAACTACCATCAGAGTGAACAGGCAACCTACACAATGGGAGAAAATTTTCGCAACCTACTCATCTGACAAAGGGCTAATATCCAGAATCTACAATGAACTCCAACAAATTTACAAGAAAACACCAAACAACCCCATCAAAAAGTGGGCGAAGGACATGAACAGACACTCCTCCAAAGAAGACATTTATGCAGCCAAAAAACACATGAAAAAATGCTCACCATCACTGGCCATCAGAGAAATGCAAATCAAAACCACAATGAGATACCATCTCACACCAGTTAGAATGGCAATCATTAAAAAGTCAGGAAACAACAGGTGCTGGAGAGGATGTGGAGAAATAGGAACACTTTTACACTGTTGGTGGGACTGTAAACTAGTTCAACCTTTGTGGAAGTCACTGTGGCGATTCCTCAGGGATCTAGAACTAGAAATTCCATTTGACCCAGCCATCCCATTACTGGGTATATACCCAAAGGACTATAAATCATGCTGCTATAAAGACACATGCACACGTATGTTTATTGCGGCATTATACACAATAGCAAAGACTTGGAACCTAACCAAATGTCCAACAATGATAGACTGGATTAAGAAAATGTGGCACACATACACCATGGAATACTAGGCAGCCATAAAAAATGATGAGTTCATATCCTTTGTAGGGACATGGATGAAATTGGAAATCATCGTTCTCAGTAAACTATCGCAAGAACAAAAAACCAAACACCACATCTTCTCACTCATAGGTGGGAATTGAACAATGAGAACACGTGGACACAAGAAGGGGAACATCACACTTCGGGGACTGTTGTGGGGTGGGGGGAGGGGCGAGGGACAGCATTGGGAGATATACCTAATGCTAGATGACGAGTTGGTGGGTGCAGAGCACCAGCATGGCACATGTATACACATGTAGCTTACCTGCACGTTGCGCACATGTACCATAGAGCCTAAAGTATAATAATAATAATAATAATAATAATAATAATGATAAAAAGAAAAAAAATTAAAAAAAAAAGAAAGGGATAAATTCCTCGACACATACACTCTCCCATGACTAAACCAGGAAGAAGTTGAATCTCTGAATAGACTAATAACAGGAGCTGAAATTGTGGCAATAATCAATAGCTTACCAACCAAAAAGAGTCCAGGATCAGATGGGTTCACAGCCGAATTCTACCAGAGGTCCAAGGAGGAACTGGAACCATTACTTCAGAAACTATTCCAATCAATAGAAAAAGAGGGATTAATTCCTAACTCATTTTATGAGGCCAGCATCATGCTGATACCAAAGCTGGGCAGAGACACAATCAAAAAAGAGAATTTTAGACCAATATCCTTGATGAATATAGATGCAAAAATCCTCAATAAATTACTGGCAAACCGAATCCAGCAGCACATCAGACAGCTTATCCACCATGATCAAGTGGGCTTCATCCCTGGGATGCAAGTCTGGTTCAATATACGCAAATCAATAAATGTAATCCAGCATATAAACAGAACCAAAGTCAAAAACCACATGATTATCTCAATACGTGAAGAAAAGGCCTTTGACAAAATTCAACAACCCTTCATGCTAAAAACTCTCAATAAATTGGGTATTGATGGGTCGTATCTCAAAATAATAAGAGCTATTTATGACAAACCCACAGCCAATATCATACTGAATGGGCAAAAACTGGAAGCATTCACTTTGAAAACTGGCACAAGACAGGGATGCCCTCTCTCACCACTTGTATTCAACATAGTGTTGGAAGTTCTGTCCAGGGCAATTAGGCAAGAGAAGGAAATCAAGGGTATTCAATTAGGAAAAAAAGAAGTCAAATTGTCCCTGTTTGCAGATGACGTGATAGTATATCTAGAAAACCCCATTGTCTCAGCCCAAAATCTCCTTAAGCTGATAAGCAACTTCAGCAAAGTCTCAGGATACAAAATCAATGGACAAAAATCACAAGCATTCTTATACATCAATAACAGACAAACAGAGAGCCAAATCATGAGTGAACTCCCATTCACAATTGCTTCAAAGAGAATAAAATACCTAGGAATCCAACTTCCAAGGGATGTGAAGGACCTCTTCAAGGAGAAAACTACAAACCACTGCTCAAAGAAATAAAAGAGGATACAAACAAATGGAAGAACATTCCATGCTCATGGGTAGGAAGAATCAATATCATGAAAATGGCCATCCTTCCCAAGGTAATTTACAGATTCAATGCCATCCCCATCAAGTTACCAATGACTTTCTTCACAGAATTGGAAAAAACTACTTTAAAGTTCATATGGAACCAAAAAAGAGCCCGCATCACCAAGTCAATCCTAAGCCAAAAGAACAAAGCTGGAGGCATCACGCTACCTGACTTCAAACTATACTACAAGGCTACAGTAACCAAAACAGCATGGTACTGGTACCAAACAGAGATATAGATCAATGGAACAGAACAGAGCCGTCAGAAATAATGCCACATATCTACAACAATCTGATCTTTGACAAACTTGACAAAAACAAGAAATGGAGAAAGGATTACCTATTTAATAAATGGTGCTGGGAAAACTGGCTAGCCACATGTAGAAAGCTGAAACTGGATCCCTTCCTTACACCTTATACAAAAATCAACTCAAGATGGATTAAAGACTTAAACGTTAGACCTAAAACCATAAAAACCCTAGAAGAAAACCTAGGCAATACCATTCAGGACATAGGCATGGGCAAGGACTTCATGTCTAAAACACCAAAAGCAATGGCCACAAAAGCCAAAATTGACAAATGGGATCTAATTAAACTAAAGAGCTTCTGCACAGCAAAGGAAACTACCATCAGAGTGAACAGGCAACCTACACAATGGGAGAAAATTTTCGCAACCTACTCATCTGACAAAGGGCTAATATCCAGAATCTACAATGAACTCCAACAAATTTACAAGAAAACACCAAACAACCCCATCAAAAAGTGGGCGAAGGACATGAACAGACACTCCTCCAAAGAAGACATTTATGCAGCCAAAAAACACATGAAAAAATGCTCACCATCACTGGCCATCAGAGAAATGCAAATCAAAACCACAATGAGATACCATCTCACACCAGTTAGAATGGCAATCATTAAAAAGTCAGGAAACAACAGGTGCTGGAGAGGATGTGGAGAAATAGGAACACTTTTACACTGTTGGTGGGACTGTAAACTAGTTCAACCCTTGTGGAAGTCACTGTGTCGATTCCTCAGGGATCTAGAACTAGAAATTCCATTTGACCCAGCCATCCCATTACTGGGTATATAACCAAAGGACTATAAATCATGCTGCTATAAAGACACATGCACACGTATGTTTATTGCGGCATTATACACAATAGCAAAGACTTGGAACCAAACCAAATGTCCAACAATGATAGACCGGATTAAGAAAATGTGGCACATATACACCATGGAATACTAGGCAGCCATAAAAAATGATGAGTTCATATCCTTTGTAGGGACATGGATGAAATTGGAAATCATCGTTCTCAGTAAACTATCGCAAGAACAAAAAACCAAACACCACATATTCTCACTCATAGGTGGGAATTGAACAATGAGAACACGTGGACACAAGAAGGGGAACATCACACTTCAGGGACTGTTGTGGGGTGTGGGGAGGAGCGAGGGACAGCATTGGGAGATATACCTAATGCTAGATGACGAGTTGGTGGGTGCAGCGCACCAGCATGGCACATGTATACACATGTAGCTTACCTGCATGTTGCGCACATGTACCATAGAGCCTAAAGTATAATAATAATAATAATAATAATAATAATAATGATAAAAAGAAAAAAAATTAAAAAAAAAGAAAGGGATAAATTCCTCGACACATACACTCTCCCATGACTAAACCAGGAAGAAGTTGAATCTCTGAATAGACTAATAACAGGAGCTGAAATTGTGGCAATAATCAATAGCTTACCAACCAAAAAGAGTCCAGGATCAGATGGGTTCACAGCCGAATTCTACCAGAGGTCCAAGGAGGAACTGGTACCATTACTTCAGAAACTATTCCAATCAATAGAAAAAGAGGGAATCCTTCCTAACTCATTTTATGAGGCCAGCATCATGCTGCTACCAAAGCTGGGCAGAGACACAATCAAATAAGAGAATTTTAGACCAATATCCTTGATGAATATTGATGCAAAATTCCTCAATAAATTACTGGCAAACCGAATCCAGCAGCACATCAGACAGCTTATCCACCATGATCAAGTGGGCTTCATCCCTGGGATGCAAGTCTGGTTCAATATACGCAAATCAATAAATGTAATCCAGCATATAAACAGAACCAAAGTCAAAAACCACATGATTATCTCAATACGTGAAGAAACGGCCTTTGACAAAATTCAACAACCCTTCATGCTAAAAACTCTCAATAAATTGGGTATTGATGGGTCGTATCTCAAAATAATAAGAGCTATTTATGACAAACCCACAGCCAATATCATACTGAATGGGCAAAAACTGGAAGCATTCACTTTGAAAACTGGCACAAGACAGGGATGCCCTCTCTCACCACTTCTATTCAACATAGTGTTGGAAGTTCTGGCCAGGGCAATTAGGCAAGAGAAGGAAATCAAGGGTATTCAATTAGGAAAAAAAGAAGTCAAATTGTCCCTGTTTGCAGATGACGTGATAGTATATCTAGAAAACCCCATTGTCTCAGCCCAAAATCTCCTTAAGCTGATAAGCAACTTCAGCAAAGTCTCAGGATACAAAATCAATGGACAAAAATCACAAGCATTCTTATACATCAATAACAGACAAACAGAGAGCCAAATCATGAGTGAACTCCCATTCACAATTGCTTCAAAGAGAATAAAATACCTAGGAATCCAACTTCCAAGGGATGTGAAGGACCTCTTCAAGGAGAAAACTACAAACCACTGCTCAAGGAAATAAAAGAGGATACAAACAAATGGAAGAACATTCCATGCTCATGGGTAGGAAGAATCAATATCATGAAAATGGCCATCCTTCCCAAGGTAATTTACAGATTCAATGCCATCCCCATCAAGTTACCAATGACTTTCTTCACAGAATTGGAAAAAACTACTTTAAAGTTCATATGGAACCAAAAAAGAGCCCGCATCACCAAGTCAATCCTAAGCCAAAAGAACAAAGCTGGAGGCATCACGCTACCTGACTTCAAACTGTACTACAAGGCTACAGTAACCAAAACAGCATGGTAATGGTACCAAACAGAGATATAGATCAATGGAACAGAACAGAGCCGTCAGAAATAATGCCACATATCTACAACAATCTGATCTTTGACAAACTTGACAAAAACAAGAAATGGAGAAAGGATTCCCTATTTAATAAATGGTGCTGGGAAAACTGGCTAGCCACATGTAGAAAGCTGAAACTGGATCTCTTCCTTACACCTTATACAAAAATCAACTCAAGATGGATTAAAGACTTAAACGTTAGACCTAAAACCATAAAAACCCTAGAAGAAAACCTAGGCAATACCATTCAGGACATAGGCATGGGCAAGGACTTCATGTCTAAAACACCAAAAGCAATGGCCACAAAAGCCAAAATTGACAAATGGGATCTAATTAAACTAAAGAGCTTCTGCACAGCAAAGGAAACTACCATCAGAGTGAACAGGCAACCTACACAATGGGAGAAAATTTTCGCAACCTACTCATCTGACAAAGGGCTAATATCCAGAATCTACAATGAACTCCAACAAATTTACAAGAAAACACCAAACAACCCCATCAAAAAGTGGGCGAAGGACATGAACAGACACTCCTCCAAAGAAGACATTTATGCAGCCAAAAAACACATGAAAAAATGCTCACCATCACTGGCCATCAGAGAAATGCAAATCAAAACCACAATGAGATACCATCTCACACCAGTTAGAATGGCAATCATTAAAAAGTCAGGAAACAACAGGTGCTGGAGAGGATGTGGAGAAATAGGAACACTTTTACACTGTTGGTGGGACTGTAAACTAGTTCAACCCTTGTGGAAGTCACTGTGGCGATTCCTCAGGGATCTAGAACTAGAAATTCCATTTGACCCAGCCATCCCATTACTGGGTATATACCCAAAGGACTATAAATCATGCTGCTATAAAGACACATGCACACGTATGTTTATTGCGGCATTATACACAATAGCAAAGACTTGGAACCAAACCAAATGTCCAACAATGATAGACTGGATTAAGAAAATGTGGCACATATACACCATGGAATACTAGGCAGCCATAAAAATGATGAGTTCATATCCTTTGTAGGGACATGGATGAAATTGGAAATCATCGTTCTCAGTAAACTATCGCAAGAACAAAAAACCAAACACCACATATTCTCACTCATAGGTGGGAATTGAACAATGAGAACACGTGGACACAAGAAGGGGAACATCACACTTCGGGGACTGTTGTGGGGTGGGGGGAGGGGCGAGGGACAGCATTGGGAGATATACCTAATGCTAGATGACGAGTTGGTGGGTGCAGCGCACCAGCATGGCACATGTATACACATGTAGCTTACCTGCGCGTTGCGCACATGTACCATAGAGCCTAAAGTATAATACTAATAATAATAATAATCATAATAATGATAAAAAGAAAAAAAATTAAAAAAAAAAGAAAGGGATAAATTCCTCGACACATACACTCTCCCATGACTAAACCAGGAAGAAGTTGAATCTCTGAATAGACTAATAACAGGAGCTGAAATTGTGGCAATATTCAATAGCTTACCAACCAAAAAGAGTCCAGGATCAGATGGGTTCACACCCGAATTCTACCAGAGGTCCAAGGAGGAACTGGTACCATTACTTCAGAAACTATTCCAATCAATAGAAAAAGAGGGAATCCTTCCTAACTCATTTTATGAGGCCAGCATCATGCTGCTACCAAAGCTGGGCAGAGACACAATCAAAAAAGACAATTTTAGACCAATATCCTTGATGAATATTGATGCAAAATTCCTCAATGAATTACTGGCAAACCGATTCCAGCAGTACATCAGACAGCTTATCCACCATGATCAAGTGGGCTTCATCCCTGGGATGCAAGTCTGGTTCAATATACGCAAATCAATAAATGTAATCCAGCATATAAACAGAACCAAAGTCAAAAACCACATGATTATCTCAATACGTGAAGAAACGGCCTTTGACAAAATTCAACAACCCTTCATGCTAAAAACTCCCAAAAAATTGGGTATTGATGGGTCGTATCTCAAAATAATAAGAGCTATTTATGACAAACCCACAGCCAATATCATACTGAATGTGCAAAAACTGGAAGCATTCACTTTGAAAACTGGCACAAGACAGGGATGCCCTCTCTCACCACTTCTATTCAACATAGTGTTGGAAGTTCTGGCCAGGGCAATTAGGCAAGAGAAGGAAATCAAGGGTATTCAATTAGGAAAAAAAGAAGTCAAATTGTCCCTGTTTGCAGATGACGTGATAGTATATCTAGAAAACCCCATTGTCTCAGCCCAAAATCTCCTTAAGCTGATAAGCAACTTCAGCAAAGTCTCAGGATACAAAATCAATGGACAAAAATCACAAGCATTCTTATACATCAATAACAGACAAACAGAGAGCCAAATCATGAGTGAACTCCCATTCACAATTGCTTCAAAGAGAATAAAATACCTAGGAATCCAACTTCCAAGGGATGTGAAGGACCTCTTCAAGGAGAAAACTACAAACCACTGCTCAAGGAAATAAAAGAGGATACAAACAAATGGAAGAACATTCCATGCTCATGGGTAGGAAGAATCAATATCATGAAAATGGCCATCCTTCCCAAGGTAATTTACAGATTCAATGCCATCCCCATCAAGTTACCAATGACTTTCTTCACAGAATTGGAAAAAACTACTTTAAAGTTCATATGGAACCAAAAAAGAGCCCGCATCACCAAGTCAATCCTAAGCCAAAAGAACAAAGCTGGAGGCATCACGCTACCTGACTTCAAACTGTACTACAAGGCTACAGTAACCAAAACAGCATGGTAATGGTACCAAACAGAGATATAGATCAATGGAACAGAACAGAGCCGTCAGAAATAATGCCACATATCTACAACAATCTGATCTTTGACAAACTTGACAAAAACAAGAAATGGAGAAAGGATTCCCTATTTAATAAATGGTGCTGGGAAAACTGGCTAGCCACATGTAAAAAGCTGAAACTGGATCCCTTCCTTACACCTTATACAAAAATCAACTCAAGATGGATTAAAGACTTAAACGTTAGACCTAAAACCATAAAAACCCTAGAAGAAAACCTAGGCAATACCATTCAGGACATAGGCATGGGCAAGGACTTCATGTCTAAAACACCAAAAGCAATGGCCACAAAAGCCAAAATTGACAAATGGGATCTAATTAAACTAAAGAGCTTCTGCACAGCAAAGGAAACTACCATCAGAGTGAACAGGCAACCTACACAATGGGAGAAAATTTTCGCAACCTACTCATCTGACAAAGGGCTAATATCCAGAATCTACAATGAACTCCAACAAATTTACAAGAAAACACCAAACAACCCCATCAAAAAGTGGGCGAAGGACATGAACAGACACTCCTCCAAAGAAGACATTTATGCAGCCAAAAAACACATGAAAAAATGCTCACCATCACTGGCCATCAGAGAAATGCAAATCAAAACCACAATGAGATACCATCTCACACCAGTTAGAATGGCAATCATTAAAAAGTCAGGAAACAACAGGTGCTGGAGAGGATGTGGAGAAATAGGAACACTTTTACACTGTTGGTGGGACTGTAAACGAGTTCAACCCTTGTGGAAGTCACTGTGTCGATTCCTCAGGGATCTAGAACTAGAAATTCCATTTGACCCAGCCATCCCATTACTGGGTATATAACCAAAGGACTATAAATCATGCTGCTATAAAGACACATGCACACGTATGTTTATTGTGGCATTATACACAATAGCAAAGACTTGGAACCAAACCAAATGTCCAACAATGATAGACTGGATTAAGAAAATGTGGCACATATACACCATGGAATACTAGGCAGCCATAAAAAATGATGAGTTCATATCCTTTGTAGGGACATGGATGAAATTGGAAATCATCGTTCTCAGTAAACTATCGCAAGAACAAAAAACCAAACACCACATATTCTCACTCATAGGTGGGAATTGAACAATGAGAACACGTGGACACAAGAAGGGGAACATCACACTTCGGGGACTGTTGTGGGGTGTGGGGAGGAGCGAGGGACAGCATTGGGAGATATACCTAATGCTAGATGACGAGTTGGTGGGTGCAGCGCACCAGCATGGCACATGTATACACATGTAGCTTACCTGCGTGTTGCGCACATGTACCATAGAGCCTAAAGTATAATAATAATAATAATAATAATAATAATAATGATAAAAAGAAAAAAAATTAAAAAAAAAGAAAGGGATAAATTCCTCGACACATACACTCTCCCATGACTAAACCAGGAAGAAATTGAATCTCTGAATAGACTAATAACAGGAGCTGAAATTGTGGCAATAATCAATAGCTTACCAACCAAAAAGAGTCCAGGATTAGATGGGTTCACAGCCGAATTCTACCAGAGGTCCAAGGAGGAACTGGAACCATTACTTCAGAAACTATTCCAATCAATAGAAAAAGAGGGAATCCTTCCTAACTCATTTTATGAGGCCAGCATCATGCTGCTACCAAAGCTGGGCAGAGACACAATCAAAAAAGAGAATTTTAGACCAATATCCTTGATGAATATTGATGCAAAAATCCTCAATAAATTACTGGCAAACCGAATCCAGCAGCACATCAGACGGCTTATCCACCATGATCAAGTGGGCTTCATCCCTGGGATGCAAGTCTGGTTCAATATACGCAAATCAATAAATGTAATCCAGCATATAAACAGAACCAAAGTCAAAAACCACATGATTATCTCAATACGTGAAGAAACGGCCTTTGACAAAATTCAACAACCCTTCATGCTAAAAACTCTCAATAAATTGGGTATTGATGGGTCGTATCTCAAAATAATAAGAGCTATTTATGACAAACCCACAGCCAATATCAAACTGAATGGGCAAAAACTGGAAGCATTCACTTTGAAAACTGGCACAAGACAGGGATGCCCTCTCTCACCACTTCTATTCAACATAGTGTTGGAAGTTCTGGCCAGGGCAATTAGGCAAGAGAAGGAAATCAAGGGTATTCAATTAGGAAAAAAGTAAGTCATATTCTCCCTGTTTGCAGATGACGTGATAGTATATCTAGAAAACCCCATTGTCTCAGCCCAAAATCTCCTTAAGCTGATAAGCAACTTCAGCCAAGTCTCAGGATACAAAATCAATGCACAAAAATCACAAGCATTCTTATACATCAATAACAGACAAACAGAGAGCCAAATCATGAGTGAACTCCCATTCACAATTGCTTCAAAGAGAATAAAATACCTAGGAATCCAACTTACAAGGGATGTGAAGGACCTCTTCAAGGAGAAAACTACAAACCACTGCTCAAGGAAATAAAAGAGGATACAAACAAATGGAAGAACATTCCATGCTCATGGGTAGGAAGAATCAATATCATGAAAATGGCCATCCTTCCCAAGGTAATTTACAGATTCAATGCCATCCCCATCAAGTTACCAATGACTTTCTTCACAGAATTGGAAAAAACTACTTTAAAGTTCATATGGAACCAAAAAAGAGCCCGCATCACCAAGTCAATCCTAAGCCAAAAGAACAAAGCTGGAGGCATCACGCTACCTGACTTCAAACTATACTACAAGGCTACAGTAACCAAAACAGCATGGTACTGGTACCAAACAGAGATATAGATCAATGGAACAGAACAGAGCCGTCAGAAGTAATGCCACATATCTACAACAATCTGATCTTTGACAAACTTGACAAAAACAAGAAATGGAGAAAGGATTCCCTATTTAATAAATGGTGCTGGGAAAACTGGCTAGCCACATGTAGAAAGCTGAAACTGGATCCCTTCCTTACACCTTATACAAAAATCAACTCAAGATGGATTAAAGACTTAAACGTTAGAACTAAAACCATAAAAACCCTAGAAGAAAACCTAGGCAATACCATTCAGGACATAGGCATGGGCAAGGACTTCATGTCTAAAACACCAAAAGCAATGGCCACAAAAGCCAAAATTGACAAATGGGATCTAATTAAACTAAAGAGCTTCTGCACAGCAAAGGAAACTACCATCAGAGTGAACAGGCAACCTACACAATGGGAGAAAATTTTCGCAACCTACTCATCTGACAAAGGGCTAATATCCAGAATCTACAATGAACTCCAACAAATTTACAAGAAAACACCAAACAACCCCATCAAAAAGTGGGCGAAGGACATGAACAGACACTCCTCCAAAGAAGACATTTATGCAGCCAAAAAACACATGAAAAAATGCTCACCATCACTGGCCATCAGAGAAATGCAAATCAAAACCACAATGAGATACCATCTCACACCAGTTAGAATGGCAATCATTAAAAAGTCAGGAAACAACAGGTGCTGGAGAGGATGTGGAGAAATAGGAACACTTTTACACTGTTGGTGGGACTGTAAACTAGTTCAACCTTTGTGGAAGTCACTGTGGGGATTCCTCAGGGATCTAGAACTAGAAATTCCATTTGACCCAGCCATCCCATTACTGGGTATATACCCAAAGGACTATAAATCATGCTGCTATAAAGACACATGCACACGTATGTTTATTGCGGCATTATACACAATAGCAAAGACTTGGAACCTAACCAAATGTCCAACAATGATAGACTGGATTAAGAAAATGTGGCACACATACACCATGGAATACTAGGCAGCCATAAAAAATGATGAGTTCATATCCTTTGTAGGGACATGGATGAAATTGGAAATCATCGTTCTCAGTAAACTATCGCAAGAACAAAAAACCAAACACCACATCTTCTCACTCATAGGTGGGAATTGAACAATGAGAACACGTGGACACAAGAAGGGGAACATCACACTTCGGGGACTGTTGTGGGGTGGGGGGAGGGGCGAGGGACAGCATTGGGAGATATACCTAATGCTAGATGACGAGTTGGTGGGTGCAGAGCACCAGCATGGCACATGTATACACATGTAGCTTACCTGCACGTTGCGCACATGTACCATAGAGCCTAAAGTATAATAATAATAATAATAATAATAATAATAATGATAAAAAGAAAAAAAATTAAAAAAAAAAGAAAGGGATAAATTCCTCGACACATACACTCTCCCATGACTAAACCAGGAAGAAGTTGAATCTCTGAATAGACTAATAACAGGAGCTGAAATTGTGGCAATAATCAATAGCTTACCAACCAAAAAGAGTCCAGGATCAGATGGGTTCACAGCCG
Source organism: Pongo abelii (assembly GCF_028885655.2). Classification (NCBI taxonomy): domain Eukaryota; kingdom Metazoa; phylum Chordata; class Mammalia; order Primates; family Hominidae; genus Pongo; species Pongo abelii. The sequence goes on from NC_071997.2 coordinate 5,531,881, forward strand.
AATTCTACCAGAGGTCCAAGGAGGAACTGGAACCATTACTTCAGAAACTATTCCAATCAATAGAAAAAGAGGGATTAATTCCTAACTCATTTTATGAGGCCAGCATCATGCTGATACCAAAGCTGGGCAGAGACACAATCAAAAAAGAGAATTTTAGACCAATATCCTTGATGAATATAGATGCAAAAATCCTCAATAAATTACTGGCAAACCGAATCCAGCAGCACATCAGACAGCTTATCCACCATGATCAAGTGGGCTTCATCCCTGGGATGCAAGTCTGGTTCAATATACGCAAATCAATAAATGTAATCCAGCATATAAACAGAACCAAAGTCAAAAACCACATGATTATCTCAATACGTGAAGAAAAGGCCTTTGACAAAATTCAACAACCCTTCATGCTAAAAACTCTCAATAAATTGGGTATTGATGGGTCGTATCTCAAAATAATAAGAGCTATTTATGACAAACCCACAGCCAATATCATACTGAATGGGCAAAAACTGGAAGCATTCACTTTGAAAACTGGCACAAGACAGGGATGCCCTCTCTCACCACTTGTATTCAACATAGTGTTGGAAGTTCTGGCCAGGGCAATTAGGCAAGAGAAGGAAATCAAGGGCATTCAATTAGGAAAAAAAGAAGTCAAATTGTCCCTGTTTGCAGATGACGTGATAGTATATCTAGAAAACCCCATTGTCTCAGCCCAAAATCTCCTTAAGCTGATAAGCAACTTCAGCAAAGTCTCAGGATACAAAATCAATGGACAAAAATCACAAGCATTCTTATACATCAATAACAGACAAACAGAGAGCCAAATCATGAGTGAACTCCCATTCACAATTGCTTCAAAGAGAATAAAATACCTAGGAATCCAACTTCCAAGGGATGTGAAGGACCTCTTCAAGGAGAAAACTACAAACCACTGCTCAAAGAAATAAAAGAGGATACAAACAAATGGAAGAACATTCCATGCTCATGGGTAGGAAGAATCAATATCATGAAAATGGCCATCCTTCCCAAGGTAATTTACAGATTCAATGCCATCCCCATCAAGTTACCAATGACTTTCTTCACAGAATTGGAAAAAACTACTTTAAAGTTCATATGGAACCAAAAAAGAGCCCGCATCACCAAGTCAATCCTAAGCCAAAAGAACAAAGCTGGAGGCATCACGCTACCTGACTTCAAACTATACTACAAGGCTACAGTAACCAAAACAGCATGGTACTGGTACCAAACAGAGATATAGATCAATGGAACAGAACAGAGCCGTCAGAAATAATGCCACATATCTACAACAATCTGATCTTTGACAAACTTGACAAAAACAAGAAATGGAGAAAGGATTACCTATTTAATAAATGGTGCTGGGAAAACTGGCTAGCCACATGTAGAAAGCTGAAACTGGATCCCTTCCTTACACCTTATACAAAAATCAACTCAAGATGGATTAAAGACTTAAACGTTAGACCTAAAACCATAAAAACCCTAGAAGAAAACCTAGGCAATACCATTCAGGACATAGGCATGGGCAAGGACTTCATGTCTAAAACACCAAAAGCAATGGCCACAAAAGCCAAAATTGACAAATGGGATCTAATTAAACTAAAGAGCTTCTGCACAGCAAAGGAAACTACCATCAGAGTGAACAGGCAACCTACACAATGGGAGAAAATTTTCGCAACCTACTCATCTGACAAAGGGCTAATATCCAGAATCTACAATGAACTCCAACAAATTTACAAGAAAACACCAAACAACCCCATCAAAAAGTGGGCGAAGGACATGAACAGACACTCCTCCAAAGAAGACATTTATGCAGCCAAAAAACACATGAAAAAATGCTCACCATCACTGGCCATCAGAGAAATGCAAATCAAAACCACAATGAGATACCATCTCACACCAGTTAGAATGGCAATCATTAAAAAGTCAGGAAACAACAGGTGCTGGAGAGGATGTGGAGAAATAGGAACACTTTTACACTGTTGGTGGGACTGTAAACTAGTTCAACCCTTGTGGAAGTCACTGTGTCGATTCCTCAGGGATCTAGAACTAGAAATTCCATTTGACCCAGCCATCCCATTACTGGGTATATACCCAAAGGACTATAAATCATGCTGCTATAAAGACACATGCACACGTATGTTTATTGCGGCATTATACACAATAGCAAAGACTTGGAACCAAACCAAATGTCCAACAATGATAGACCGGATTAAGAAAATGTGGCACATATACACCATGGAATACTAGGCAGCCATAAAAAATGATGAGTTCATATCCTTTGTAGGGACATGGATGAAATTGGAAATCATCGTTCTCAGTAAACTATCGCAAGAACAAAAAACCAAACACCACATATTCTCACTCATAGGTGGGAATTGAACAATGAGAACACGTGGACACAAGAAGGGGAACATCACACTTCAGGGACTGTTGTGGGGTGTGGGGAGGAGCGAGGGACAGCATTGGGAGATATACCTAATGCTAGATGACGAGTTGGTGGGTGCAGCGCACCAGCATGGCACATGTATACACATGTAGCTTACCTGCATGTTGCGCACATGTACCATAGAGCCTAAAGTATAATAATAATAATAATAATAATAATAATAATGATAAAAAGAAAAAAAATTAAAAAAAAAGAAAGGGATAAATTCCTCGACACATACACTCTCCCATGACTAAACCAGGAAGAAGTTGAATCTCTGAATAGACTAATAACAGGAGCTGAAATTGTGGCAATAATCAATAGCTTACCAACCAAAAAGAGTCCAGGATCAGATGGGTTCACAGCCGAATTCTACCAGAGGTCCAAGGAGGAACTGGTACCATTACTTCAGAAACTATTCCAATCAATAGAAAAAGAGGGAATCCTTCCTAACTCATTTTATGAGGCCAGCATCATGCTGCTACCAAAGCTGGGCAGAGACACAATCAAATAAGAGAATTTTAGACCAATATCCTTGATGAATATTGATGCAAAATTCCTCAATAAATTACTGGCAAACCGAATCCAGCAGCACATCAGACAGCTTATCCACCATGATCAAGTGGGCTTCATCCCTGGGATGCAAGTCTGGTTCAATATACGCAAATCAATAAATGTAATCCAGCATATAAACAGAACCAAAGTCAAAAACCACATGATTATCTCAATACGTGAAGAAACGGCCTTTGACAAAATTCAACAACCCTTCATGCTAAAAACTCTCAATAAATTGGGTATTGATGGGTCGTATCTCAAAATAATAAGAGCTATTTATGACAAACCCACAGCCAATATCATACTGAATGGGCAAAAACTGGAAGCATTCACTTTGAAAACTGGCACAAGACAGGGATGCCCTCTCTCACCACTTCTATTCAACATAGTGTTGGAAGTTCTGGCCAGGGCAATTAGGCAAGAGAAGGAAATCAAGGGTATTCAATTAGGAAAAAAAGAAGTCAAATTGTCCCTGTTTGCAGATGACGTGATAGTATATCTAGAAAACCCCATTGTCTCAGCCCAAAATCTCCTTAAGCTGATAAGCAACTTCAGCAAAGTCTCAGGATACAAAATCAATGGACAAAAATCACAAGCATTCTTATACATCAATAACAGACAAACAGAGAGCCAAATCATGAGTGAACTCCCATTCACAATTGCTTCAAAGAGAATAAAATACCTAGGAATCCAACTTCCAAGGGATGTGAAGGACCTCTTCAAGGAGAAAACTACAAACCACTGCTCAAGGAAATAAAAGAGGATACAAACAAATGGAAGAACATTCCATGCTCATGGGTAGGAAGAATCAATATCATGAAAATGGCCATCCTTCCCAAGGTAATTTACAGATTCAATGCCATCCCCATCAAGTTACCAATGACTTTCTTCACAGAATTGGAAAAAACTACTTTAAAGTTCATATGGAACCAAAAAAGAGCCCGCATCACCAAGTCAATCCTAAGCCAAAAGAACAAAGCTGGAGGCATCACGCTACCTGACTTCAAACTGTACTACAAGGCTACAGTAACCAAAACAGCATGGTAATGGTACCAAACAGAGATATAGATCAATGGAACAGAACAGAGCCGTCAGAAATAATGCCACATATCTACAACAATCTGATCTTTGACAAACTTGACAAAAACAAGAAATGGAGAAAGGATTCCCTATTTAATAAATGGTGCTGGGAAAACTGGCTAGCCACATGTAGAAAGCTGAAACTGGATCTCTTCCTTACACCTTATACAAAAATCAACTCAAGATGGATTAAAGACTTAAACGTTAGACCTAAAACCATAAAAACCCTAGAAGAAAACCTAGGCAATACCATTCAGGACATAGGCATGGGCAAGGACTTCATGTCTAAAACACCAAAAGCAATGGCCACAAAAGCCAAAATTGACAAATGGGATCTAATTAAACTAAAGAGCTTCTGCACAGCAAAGGAAACTACCATCAGAGTGAACAGGCAACCTACACAATGGGAGAAAATTTTCGCAACCTACTCATCTGACAAAGGGCTAATATCCAGAATCTACAATGAACTCCAACAAATTTACAAGAAAACACCAAACAACCCCATCAAAAAGTGGGCGAAGGACATGAACAGACACTCCTCCAAAGAAGACATTTATGCAGCCAAAAAACACATGAAAAAATGCTCACCATCACTGGCCATCAGAGAAATGCAAATCAAAACCACAATGAGATACCATCTCACACCAGTTAGAATGGCAATCATTAAAAAGTCAGGAAACAACAGGTGCTGGAGAGGATGTGGAGAAATAGGAACACTTTTACACTGTTGGTGGGACTGTAAACTAGTTCAACCCTTGTGGAAGTCACTGTGGCGATTCCTCAGGGATCTAGAACTAGAAATTCCATTTGACCCAGCCATCCCATTACTGGGTATATACCCAAAGGACTATAAATCATGCTGCTATAAAGACACATGCACACGTATGTTTATTGCGGCATTATACACAATAGCAAAGACTTGGAACCAAACCAAATGTCCAACAATGATAGACTGGATTAAGAAAATGTGGCACATATACACCATGGAATACTAGGCAGCCATAAAAATGATGAGTTCATATCCTTTGTAGGGACATGGATGAAATTGGAAATCATCGTTCTCAGTAAACTATCGCAAGAACAAAAAACCAAACACCACATATTCTCACTCATAGGTGGGAATTGCACAATGAGAACACGTGGACACAAGAAGGGGAACATCACACTTCGGGGACTGTTGTGGGGTGGGGGGAGGGGCGAGGGACAGCATTGGGAGATATACCTAATGCTAGATGACGAGTTGGTGGGTGCAGCGCACCAGCATGGCACATGTATACACATGTAGCTTACCTGCGCGTTGCGCACATGTACCATAGAGCCTAAAGTATAATACTAATAATAATAATAATCATAATAATGATAAAAAGAAAAAAAATTAAAAAAAAAAGAAAGGGATAAATTCCTCGACACATACACTCTCCCATGACTAAACCAGGAAGAAGTTGAATCTCTGAATAGACTAATAACAGGAGCTGAAATTGTGGCAATATTCAATAGCTTACCAACCAAAAAGAGTCCAGGATCAGATGGGTTCACACCCGAATTCTACCAGAGGTCCAAGGAGGAACTGGTACCATTACTTCAGAAACTATTCCAATCAATAGAAAAAGAGGGAATCCTTCCTAACTCATTTTATGAGGCCAGCTTCATGCTGATACCAAAGCTGGGCAGAGACACAATCAAAAAAGAGAATTTTAGACCAATATCCTTGATGAATATTGATGCAAAAATCCTCCATAAATTACTGGCAAACAGAATCCAGCAGCACATCAGACAGCTTATCCACCATGATCAAGTGAGCTTCATCCCTGGGATGCAAGTCTGGTTCAATATACGCAAATCAATAAATGTAATCCAGCATATAAACAGAACCAAAGTCAAAAACCACATGATTATCTCAATACGTGAAGAAAAGGCCTTTGACAAAATTCAACAACCCTTCATGCTAAAAACTCTCAATAAATTGGGTATTGATGGGTCGTATCTCAAAATAATAAGAGCTATTTATGACAAACCCACAGCCAATCTCATACTGAATGGGCAAAAACTGGAAGCATTCACTTTGAAAACTGGCACAAGACAGGGATGCCCTCTCTCACCACTTGTATTCAACATAGTGTTGGAAGTTCTGGCCAGGGCAATTAGGCAAGAGAAGGAAATCAAGGGTATTCAATTAGGAAAAAAAGAAGTCAAATTGTCCCTGTTTGCAGATGACGTGATAGTATATCTAGAAAACCCCATTGTCTCAGCCCAAAATCTCCTTAAGCTGATAAGCAACTTCAGCAAAGTCTCAGGATACAAAATCAATGGACAAAAATCACAATCATTCTTATACATCAATAACAGACAAACAGAGAGCCAAATCATGAGTGAACTCCCATTCACAATTGCTTCAAAGAGAATAAAATACCTAGGAATCCAACTTCCAAGGGATGTGAAGGACCTCTTCAAGGAGAAAACTACAAACCACTGCTCAAGGAAATAAAAGAGGATACAAACAAATGGAAGAACATTCCATGCTCATGGGTAGGAAGAATCAATATCATGAAAATGGCCATCCTTCCCAAGGTAATTTACAGATTCAATGCCATCCCCATCAAGTTACCAATGACTTTCTTCACAGAATTGGAAAAAACTACTTTAAAGTTCATATGGAACCAAAAAAGAGCCCGCATCACCAAGTCAATCCTAAGCCAAAAGAACAAAGCTGGAGGCATCACGCTACCTGACTTCAAACTATACTACAAGGCTACAGTAACCAAAACAGCATGGTACTGGTACCAAACAGAGATATAGATCAATGGAACAGAACAGAGCCGTCAGAAATAATGCCACATATCTACAACAATCTGATCTTTGACAAACTTGACAAAAACAAGAAATGGAGAAAGGATTCCCTATTTAATAAATGGTGCTGGGAAAACTGGCTAGCCACATGTAGAAAGCTGAAACTGGATCCCTTCCTTACACCTTATACAAAAATCAACTCAAGATGGATTAAAGACTTAAACGTTAGACCTAAAACCATAAAAACCCTAGAAGAAAACCAAGGCAATACCATTCAGGACATAGGCATGGGCAAGGACTTCATGTCTAAAACACCAAAAGCAATGGCCACAAAAGCCAAAATTGACAAATGGGATCTAATTAAACTAAAGAGCTTCTGCACAGCAAAGGAAACTACCATCAGAGTGAACAGGCAACCTACACAATGGGAGAAAATTTTCACAACCTACTCATCTGACAAAGGGCTAATATCCAGAATCTACAATGAACTCCAACAAATTTACAAGAAAACACCAAACAACCCCATCAAAAAGTGGGCGAAGGACATGAACAGACACTCCTCCAAAGAAGACATTTATGCAGCCAAAAAACACATGAAAAAATGCTCACCATCACTGGCCATCAGAGAAATGCAAATCAAAACCACAATGAGATACCATCTCACACCAGTTAGAATGGCAATCATTAAAAAGTCAGGAAACAACAGGTGCTGGAGAGGATGTGGAGAAATAGGAACACTTTTACACTGTTGGTGGGACTGTAAACTAGTTCAACCTTTGTGGAAGTCACTGTGGCGATTCCTCAGGGATCTAGAACTAGAAATTCCATTTGACCCAGCCATCCCATTACTGGGTATATACCCAAAGGACTATAAATCATGCTGCTATAAAGACACATGCACACGTATGTTTATTGCGGCATTATACACAATAGCAAAGACTTGGAACCTAACCAAATGTCCAACAATGATAGACTGGATTAAGAAAATGTGGCACACATACACCATGGAATACTAGGCAGCCATAAAAAATGATGAGTTCATATCCTTTGTAGGGACATGGATGAAATTGGAAATCATCGTTCTCAGAAAACTATCGCAAGAACAAAAAACCAAACACCACATCTTCTCACTCATAGGTGGGAATTGAACAATGAGAACACGTGGACACAAGAAGGGGAACATCACACTTCGGGGACTGTTGTGGGGTGGGGGGAGGGGCGAGGGACAGCATTGGGAGATATACCTAATGCTAGATGACGAGTTGGTGGGTGCAGCGCACCAGCATGGCACATGTATACACATGTAGCTTACCTGCACGTTGCGCACATGTACCATAGAGCCTAAAGTATAATAATAAGAATAATAATAATAATGATAAAAAGAAAAAAAATTAAAAATAAAGAAAGGGATAAATTCCTCGACACATACACTCTCCCATGACTAAACCAGGAAGAAGTTGAATCTCTGAATAGACTAATAACAGGAGCTGAAATTGTGGCAATAATCAATAGCTTACCAACCAAAAAGAGTCCAGGATCAGATGGGTTCACAGCCGAATTCTACCAGAGGTCCAAGGAGGAACTGGAACCATTACTTCAGAAACTATTCCAATCAATAGAAAAAGAGGGATTAATTCCTAACTCATTTTATGAGGCCAGCATCATGCTGATACCAAATCTGGGCAGAGACACAATCAAAAAAGAGAATTTTAGACCAATATCCTTGATGAATATTGATGCAAAAATCCTCAATAAATTAGTGGCAAACCGAATCCAGCAGCACATCAGACAGCTTATCCACCATGATCAAGTGGGCTTCATCCCTGGGATGCAAGTCTGGTTCAATATACGCAAATCAATAAATGTAATCCAGCATATAAACAGAACCAAAGTCAAAAACCACATGATTATCTCAATACGTGAAGAAAAGGCCTTTGACAAAATTCAACAACCCTTCATGCTAAAAACTCTCAATAAATTGGGTATTGATGGGTCGTATCTCAAAATAATAAGAGCTATTTATGACAAACCCACAGCCAATATCATACTGAATGGGCAAAAACTGGAAGCATTCACTTTGAAAACTGGCACAAGACAGGGATGCCCTCTCTCACCACTTGTATTCAACATAGTGTTGGAAGTTCTGGCCAGGGCAATTAGGCAAGAGAAGGAAATCAAGGGTATTCAATTAGGAAAAAAAGAAGTCAAATTGTCCCTGTTTGCAGATGACGTGATAGTATATCTAGAAAACCCCATTGTCTCAGCCCAAAATCTCCTTAAGCTGATAAGCAACTTCAGCAAAGTCTCAGGATACAAAATCAATGGACAAAAATCACAAGCATTCTTATACATCAATAACAGACAAACAGAGAGCCAAATCATGAGTGAACTCCCATTCACAATTGCTTCAAAGAGAATAAAATACCTAGGAATCCAACTTCCAAGGGATGTGAAGGACCTCTTCAAGGAGAAAACTACAAACCACTGCTCAAAGAAATAAAAGAGGATACAAACAAATGGAAGAACATTCCATGCTCATGGGTAGGAAGAATCAATATCATGAAAATGGCCATCCTTCCCAAGGTAATTTACAGATTCAATGCCATCCCCATCAAGTTACCAATGACTTTCTTCACAGAATTGGAAAAAACTACTTTAAAGTTCATATGGAACCAAAAAAGAGCCCGCATCACCAAGTCAATCCTAAGCCAAAAGAACAAAGCTGGAGGCATCACGCTACCTGACTTCAAACTATACTACAAGGCTACAGTAACCAAAACACCATGGTACTGGTACCAAACAGAGATATAGATCAATGGAACAGAACAGAGCCGTCAGAAATAATGCCACATATCTACAACAATCTGATCTTTGACAAACTTGACAAAAACAAGAAATGGAGAAAGGATTACCTATTTAATAAATGGTGCTGGGAAAACTGGCTAGCCACATGTAGAAAGCTGAAACTGGATCCCTTCCTTACACCTTATACAAAAATCAACTCAAGATGGATTAAAGACTTAAACGTTAGACCTAAAACCATGAAAACCCTAGAAGAAAACCTAGGCAATACCATTCAGGACATAGGCATGGGCAAGGACTTCATGTCTAAAACACCAAAAGCAATGGCCACAAAAGCCAAAATTGACAAATGGGATCTAATTAAACTAAAGAGCTTCTGCACAGCAAAGGAAACTACCATCAGAGTGAACAGGCAACCTACACAATGGGAGAAAATTTTCGCAACCTACTCATCTGACAAAGGGCTAATATCCAGAATCTACAATGAACTCCAACAAATTTACAAGAAAACACCAAACAACCCCATCAAAAAGTGGGCGAATTACATGAACAGACACTCCTCCAAAGAAGACATTTATGCAGCCAAAAAACACATGAAAAAATGCTCACCATCACTGGCCATCAGAGAAATGCAAATCAAAACCACAATGAGATACCATCTCACACCAGTTAGAATGGCAATCATTAAAAAGTCAGGAAACAACAGGTGCTGGAGAGGATGTGGAGAAATAGGAACACTTTTACACTGTTGGTGGGACTGTAAACTAGTTCAACCCTTGTGGAAGTCACTGTGTCGATTCCTCAGGGATCTAGAACTAGAAATTCCATTTGACCCAGCCATCCCATTACTGGGTATATAACCAAAGGACTATAAATCATGCTGCTATAAAGACACATGCACACGTATGTTTATTGCGGCATTATACACAATAGCAAAGACTTGGAACCAAACCAAATGTCCAACAATGATAGACCGGATTAAGAAAATGTGGCACATATACACCATGGAATACTAGGCAGCCATAAAAAATGATGAGTTCATATCCTTTGTAGGGACATGGATGAAATTGGAAATCATCGTTCTCAGTAAACTATCGCAAGAACAAAAAACCAAACACCACATATTCTCACTCATAGGTGGGAATTGAACAATGAGACCACGTGGACACAAGAAGGGGAACATCACACTTCAGGGACTGTTGTGGGGTGTGGGGAGGAGCGAGGGACAGCATTGGGAGATATACCTAATGCTACAGGACGAGTTGGTGGGTGCTGCGCACCAGCATGGCACATGTATACACATGTAGCTTACCTGCATGTTGCGCACATGTACCATAGAGCCTAAAGTATAATAATAATAATAATAATAATAATAATGATAAAAAGAAAAAAAATTAAAAAAAAAGAAAGGGATAAATTCCTCGACACATACACTCTCCCATGACTAAACCAGGAAGAAGTTGAATCTCTGAATAGACTAATAACAGGAGCTGAAATTGTGGCAATAATCAATAGCTTACCAACCAAAAAGAGTCCAGGATCAGATGGGTTCACAGCCGAATTCTACCAGAGGTCCAAGGAGGAACTGGTACCATTACTTCAGAAACTATTCCAATCAATAGAAAAAGAGGGAATCCTTCCTAACTCATTTTATGAGGCCAGCATCATGCTGCTACCAAAGCTGGGCAGAGACACAATCAAATAAGAGAATTTTAGACCAATATCCTTGATGAATATTGATGCAAAATTCCTCAATAAATTACTGGCAAACCGAATCCAGCAGCACATCAGACAGCTTATCCACCATGATCAAGTGGGCTTCATCCCTGGGATGCAAGTCTGGTTCAATATACGCAAATCAATAAATGTAATCCAGCATATAAACAGAACCAAAGTCAAAAACCACATGATTATCTCAATACGTGAAGAAACGGCCTTTGACAAAATTCAACAACCCTTCATGCTAAAAACTCTCAATAAATTGGGTATTGATGGGTCGTATCTCAAAATAATAAGAGCTATTTATGACAAACCCACAGCCAATATCATACTGAATGGGCAAAAACTGGAAGCATTCACTTTGAAAACTGGCACAAGACAGGGATGCCCTCTCTCACCACTTCTATTCAACATAGTGTTGGAAGTTCTGGCCAGGGCAATTAGGCAAGAGAAGGAAATCAAGGGTATTCAATTAGGAAAAAAAGAAGTCAAATTGTCCCTGTTTGCAGATGACGTGATAGTATATCTAGAAAACCCCATTGTCTCAGCCCAAAATCTCCTTAAGCTGATAAGCAACTTCAGCCAAGTCTCAGGATACAAAATCAATGCACAAAAATCACAAGCATTCTTATACATCAATAACAGACAAACAGAGAGCCAAATCATGAGTGAACTCCCATTCACAATTGCTTCAAAGAGAATAAAATACCTAGGAATCCAACTTCCAAGGGATGTGAAGGACCTCTTCAAGGAGAAAACTACAAACCACTGCTCAAGGAAATAAAAGAGGATACAAACAAATGGAAGAACATTCCATGCTCATGGGTAGGAAGAATCAATATCATGAAAATGGCCATCCTTCCCAAGGTAATTTACAGATTCAATGCCATCCCCATCAAGTTACCAATGACTTTCTTCACAGAATTGGAAAAAACTACTTTAAAGTTCATATGGAACCAAAAAAGAGCCCGCATCACCAAGTCAATCCTAAGCCAAAAGAACAAAGCTGGAGGCATCACGCTACCTGACTTCAAACTGTACTACAAGGCTACAGTAACCAAAACAGCATGGTAATGGTACCAAACAGAGATATAGATCAATGGAACAGAACAGAGCCGTCAGAAATAATGCCACATATCTACAACAATCTGATCTTTGACAAACTTGACAAAAACAAGAAATGGAGAAAGGATTCCCTATTTAATAAATGGTGCTGGGAAAACTGGCTAGCCACATGTAGAAAGCTGAAACTGGATCTCTTCCTTACACCTTATACAAAAATCAACTCAAGATGGATTAAAGACTTAAACGTTAGACCTAAAACCATAAAAACCCTAGAAGAAAACCTAGGCAATACCATTCAGGACATAGGCATGGGCAAGGACTTCATGTCTAAAACACCAAAAGCAATGGCCACAAAAGCCAAAATTGACAAATGGGATCTAATTAAACTAAAGAGCTTCTGCACAGCAAAGGAAACTACCATCAGAGTGAACAGGCAACCTACACAATGGGAGAAAATTTTCGCAACCTACTCATCTGACAAAGGGCTAATATCCAGAATCTACAATGAACTCCAACAAATTTACAAGAAAACACCAAACAACCCCATCAAAAAGTGGGCGAAGGACATGAACAGACACTCCTCCAAAGAAGACATTTATGCAGCCAAAAAACACATGAAAAAATGCTCACCATCACTGGCCATCAGAGAAATGCAAATCAAAACCACAATGAGATACCATCTCACACCAGTTAGAATGGCAATCATTAAAAAGTCAGGAAACAACAGGTGCTGGAGAGGATGTGGAGAAATAGGAACACTTTTACACTGTTGGTGGGACTGTAAACTAGTTCAACCCTTGTGGAAGTCACTGTGGCGATTCCTCAGGGATCTAGAACTAGAAATTCCATTTGACCCAGCCATCCCATTACTGGGTATATACCCAAAGGACTATAAATCATGCTGCTATAAAGACACATGCACACGTATGTTTATTGCGGCATTATACACAATAGCAAAGACTTGGAACCAAACCAAATGTCCAACAATGATAGACTGGATTAAGAAAATGTGGCACATATACACCATGGAATACTAGGCAGCCATAAAAATGATGAGTTCATATCCTTTGTAGGGACATGGATGAAATTGGAAATCATCGTTCTCAGTAAACTATCGCAAGAACAAAAAACCAAACACCACATATTCTCACTCATAGGTGGGAATTGAACAATGAGAACACGTGGACACAAGAAGGGGAACATCACACTTCGGGGACTGTTGTGGGGTGGGGGGAGGGGCGAGGGACAGCATTGGGAGATATACCTAATGCTAGATGACGAGTTGGTGGGTGCAGCGCACCAGCATGGCACATGTATACACATGTAGCTTACCTGCGCGTTGCGCACATGTACCATAGAGCCTAAAGTATAATACTAATAATAATAATAATCATAATAATGATAAAAAGAAAAAAAATTAAAAAAAAAAGAAAGGGATAAATTCCTCGACACATACACTCTCCCATGACTAAACCAGGAAGAAGTTGAATCTCTGAATTGACTAATAACAGGAGCTGAAATTGTGGCAATATTCAATAGCTTACCAACCAAAAAGAGTCCAGGATCAGATGGGTTCCCACCCGAATTCTACCAGAGGTCCAAGGAGGAACTGGTACCATTACTTCAGAAACTATTCCAATCAATAGAAAAAGAGGGAATCCTTCCTAACTCATTTTATGAGGCCAGCATCATGCTGCTACCAAAGCTGGGCAGAGACACAATCAAAAAAGACAATTTTAGACCAATATCCTTGATGAATATTGATGCAAAATTCCTCAATGAATTACTGGCAAACCGATTCCAGCAGTACATCAGACAGCTTATCCACCATGATCAAGTGGGCTTCATCCCTGGGATGCAAGTCTGGTTCAATATACGCAAATCAATAAATGTAATCCAGCATATAAACAGAACCAAAGTCAAAAACCACATGATAATCTCAATACGTGAAGAAACGGCCTTTGACAAAATTCAACAACCCTTCATGCTAAAAACTCCCAAAAAATTGGGTATTGATGGGTCGTATCTCAAAATAATAAGAGCTATTTATGACAAACCCACAGCCAATATCATACTGAATGTGCAAAAACTGGAAGCATTCACTTTGAAAACTGGCACAAGACAGGGATGCCCTCTCTCACCACTTCTATTCAACATAGTGTTGGAAGTTCTGGCCAGGGCAATTAGGCAAGAGAAGGAAATCAAGGGTATTCAATTAGGAAAAAAAGAAGTCAAATTGTCCCTGTTTGCAGATGACGTGATAGTATATCTAGAAAACGCGATTGTCTCAGCCCAAAATCTCCTTAAGCTGATAAGCAACTTCAGCAAAGTCTCAGGATACAAAATCAATGGACAAAAATCACAAGCATTCTTATACATCAATAACAGACAAACAGAGAGCCAAATCATGAGTGAACTCCCATTCACAATTGCTTCAAAGAGAATAAAATACCTAGGAATCCAACTTCCAAGGGATGTGAAGGACCTCTTCAAGGAGAAAACTACAAACCACTGCTCAAGGAAATAAAAGAGGATACAAACAAATGGAAGAACATTCCATGCTCATGGGTAGGAAGAATCAATATCATGAAAATGGCCATCCTTCCCAAGGTAATTTACAGATTCAATGCCATCCCCATCAAGTTACCAATGACTTTCTTCACAGAATTGGAAAAAACTACTTTAAAGTTCATATGGAACCAAAAAAGAGCCCGCATCACCAAGTCAATCCTAAGCCAAAAGAACAAAGCTGGAGGCATCACGCTACCTGACTTCAAACTATACTACAAGGCTACAGTAACCAAAACAGCATGGTACTGGTACCAAACAGAGATATAGATCAATGGAACAGAACAGAGCCGTCAGAAATAATGCCACATATCTACAACAATCTGATCTTTGACAAACTTGACAAAAACAAGAAATGGAGAAAGGATTCCCTATTTAATAAATGGTGCTGGGAAAACTGGCTAGCCACATGTAGAAAGCTGAAACTGGATCCCTTCCTTACACCTTATAGAAAAATCAACTCAAGATGGATTAAAGACTTAAACGTTAGACCTAAAACCATAAAAACCCTAGAAGAAAACCTAGGCAATACCATTCAGGACATAGGCATGGGCAAGGACTTCATGTCTAAAACACCAAAAGCAATGGCCACAAAAGGCAAAATTGACAAATGGGATCTAATTAAACTAAAGAGCTTCTGCACAGCAAAGGAAACTACCATCAGAGTGAACAGGCAACCTACACAATGGGAGAAAATTTTCGCAACCTACTCATCTGACAAAGGGCTAATATCCAGAATCTACAATGAACTCCAACAAATTTACAAGAAAACACCAAACAACCCCATCAAAAAGTGGGCGAAGGACATGAACAGACACTCCTCCAAAGAAGACATTTATGCAGCCAAAAAACACATGAAAAAATGCTCACCATCACTGGCCATCAGAGAAATGCAAATCAAAACCACAATGAGATACCATCTCACACCAGTTAGAATGGCAATCATTAAAAAGTCAGGAAACAACAGGTGCTGGAGAGGATGTGGAGAAATAGGAACACTTTTACACTGTTGGTGGGACTGTAAACTAGTTCAACCCTTGTGGAAGTCACTGTGGCGATTCCTCAGGGATCTAGAACTAGAAATTCCATTTGACCCAGCCATCCCATTACTGGGTATATACCCAAAGGACTATAAATCATGCTGCTATAAAGACACATGCACACGTATGTTTATTGCGGCATTATACACAATAGCAAAGACTTGGAACCAATCCAAATGTCCAAAAATGATAGACTGGATTAAGAAAATGTGGCACATATACACCATGGAATACTAGGCAGCCATAAAAAATGATGAGTTCATATCTTTTGTAGGGACATGGATGAAATTGGAAATCATTGTTCTCAGTAAACTATCGCAAGAACAAAAAACCAAACACCACATATTCTCACTCATAGGTGGGAATTGAACAACGAGAACACGTGGACACAAGAAGGGGAACATCACACTTCGGGGACTGTTGTGGGGTGGGGGGAGGGGCGAGGGACAGCATTGGAAGATATACCTAATGCTAGATGACGAGTTGGTGGGTGCAGCGCACCAGCATGGCACATGTATACACATGTAGCTTACCTGCACGTTGCGCACATGTACCATAGAGCCTAAAGTATAATAATAATAATAATAATCATAATAATGATAAAAAGAAAAAAAATTAAAAAAAAAAGAAAGGGATAAATTCCTCGACACATACACTCTCCCATGACTAAACCAGGAAGAAGTTGAATCTCTGAATAGACTAATAACAGGAGCTGAAATTGTGGCAATAATCAATAGCTTACCAACCAAAAAGAGTCCTGGATCAGATGGGATCACAGCCGAATTCTACCAGAGGTCCAAGGAGGAACTGGAACCATTACTTCAGAAACTATTCCAATCAATAAAAAAGAGGGATTCCTTCCTAACTCATTTTATGAGGCCAGCATCATGCTGATACCAAAGCTGGGCAGAGACACAATCAAAAAAGAGAATTTTAGACCAAAATCCTTGATGAATATTGATGCAAAAATCCGCAATAAATTACTGGCAAACCGAATCCAGCAGCACATCAGACAGCTTATCCACCATGATCAAGTGGGCTTCATCCCTGGGATGCAAGTCTGGTTCAATATACGCAAATCAATAAATGTAATCCAGCATATAAACAGAACCAATGTCAAAAACCACATGATTATCTCAATACGTGAAGAAAAGTCCTTTGACAAAATTCAACAACCCTTCATGCTAAAAACTCTCAATAAATTGGGTATTGATGGGTCGTATCTCAAAATAATAAGAGCTATTTATGTCAAACCCACAGCCAATATCATACTGAATGGGCAAAAACTGGAAGCATTCACTTTGAAAACTGGCACAAGACAGGGATGCCCTCTCTCACCACTTCTATTCAACATAGTGTTGGAAGTTCTGGCCAGGGCAATTAGGCAAGAGAAGGAAATCAAGGGTATTCAATTAGGAAAAAAGGAAGTCAAATTCTCCCTGTTTGCAGATGACGTGATAGTATACCTAGAAAACCCCATTGTCTCAGCCCAAAATCTCCTTAAGCTGATAAGCAACTTCAGCAAAGTCTCAGGATACAAAATCAATGGACAAAAATCACAAGCATTCTTATACATCAATAACAGACAAACAGAGAGCCAAATCATGAGTGAACCTCCATTCACAATTGCTTCAAAGAGAATAAAATACCTAGGAATCCAACTTCCAAGGGATGTGAAGGACCTCTTCAAGGAGAAAACTACAAACCACTGCTCAAGGAAATAAAAGAGGATACAAACAAATGGAAGAACATTCCATGCTCATGGGTAGGAAGAATCAATATCATGAAAATGGCCATCCTTCCCAAGGTAATTTACAGATTCAATGCCATCCCCATCAAGTTACCAATGACTTTCTTCACAGAATTGGAAAAAACTACTTTAAAGTTCATATGGAACCAAAAAAGAGCCCGCATCACCAAGTCAATCCTAAGCCAAAAGAACAAAGCTGGAGGCATCACGCTACCTGACTTCAAACTATACTACAAGGCTACAGTAACCAAAAGAGCATGGTACTGGTACCAAACAGAGATATAGATCAATGGAACAGAACAGAGCCGTCAGAAATAATGCCACATATCTACAACAATCTGATCTTTGACAAACTTGACAAAAACAAGAAATGGAGAAAGGATTCCCTATTTAATAAATGGTGCTGGGAAAACTGGCTAGCCACATGTAGAAAGCTGAAACTGGATCCCTTCCTTACACCTTATAGAAAAATCAACTCAAGATGGATTAAAGACTTAAACGTTAGACCTAAAACCATAAAAACCCTAGAAGAAAACCTAGGCAATACCATTCAGGACATAGGCATGGGGAAGGACTTCATGTCTAAAACACCAAAAGCAATGGCCACAAAAGCCAAAATTGACAAATGGGATCTAATTAAACTAAAGAGCTTCTGCACAGCAAAGGAAACTACCATCAGAGTGAACAGGCAACCTACACAATGGGAGAAAATTTTCGCAACCTACTCATCTGACAAAGGGCTAATATCCAGAATCTACAATGAACTCCAACAAATTTACAAGAAAACACCAAACAACCCCATCAAAAAGTGGGCGAAGGACATGAACAGACACTCCTCCAAAGAAGACATTTATGCAGCCAAAAAACACATGAAAAAATGCTCACCATCACTGGCCATCAGAGAAATGCAAATCAAAACCTCAATGAGATACCATCTCACACCAGTTAGAATGGCAATCATTAAAAAGTCAGGAAACAACAGGTGCAGGAGAGGATGTGGAGAAATAGGAACACTTTTACACTGTTGGTGGGACTGTAAACTAGTTCAACCCTTGTGGAAGTCACTGTGGCGATTCCTCAGGGATCTAGAACTAGAAATTCCATTTGACCCAGCCATCCCATTACTGGGTATATACCCAAAGGACTATAAATCATGCTGCTATAAAGACACATGCACATGTATGTTTATTGCGGCATTATACACAATAGCAAAGACTTGGAACCAACCCAAATGTCCAACAATGATAGACTGGATTAAGAAAATGTGGCACATATACACCATGGAATACTAGGCAGCCATAAAAAATGATGAGTTCATATCCTTTGTAGGGACATGGATGAAATTGGAAATCATCGTTCTCAGTAAACTATCGCAAGAACAAAAAACCAAACACCACATCTTCTCACTCATAGGTGGGAATTGAACAATGAGAACACGTGGACACAAGAAGGGGAACATCACACTTCGGGGACTGTTGTGGGGTGGGGGGAGGGGCGAGGGACAGCATTGGGAGATATACCTAATGCTAGATGACGAGTTGGTGGGTGCAGCGCACCAGCATGGCACATGTATACACATGTAGCTTACCTGCACGTTGCGCACATGTACCATAGAGCCTAAAGTATAATAATAATAATAATAATAATAATAATAATAATGATAAAAAGAAATAAAATTAAAAAAAAAGAAAGGGATAAATTCCTCGACACATACACTCTCCCATGACTAAACCAGGAAGAAGTTGAATCTCTGAATAGACTAATAACAGGAGCTGAAATTGTGGCAATAATCAATAGCTTACCAACCAAAAAGAGTCCAGGATCAGATGGGTTCACAGCCGAATTCTACCAGAGGTCCAAGGAGGAACTGGAACCATTACTTCAGAAACTATTCCAATCAATAGAAAAAGAGGGTATCCTTCCTAACTCATTTTATGAGGCCAGCATCATGCTGCTACCAAAGCTGGGCAGAGACACAATCAAAAAAGAGAATTTTAGACCAATATCCTTGATGAATATTGATGCAAAAATCCTCAATAAATTACTGGCAAACAGAATCCAGCAGCACATCAGACAGCTTATCCACCATGATCAAGTGAGCTTCATCCCTGGGATGCAAGGCTGGTTCAATATACGCAAATCAATAAATGTAATCCAGCATATAAACAGAACCAAAGTCAAAAACCACATGATTATCTCAATACGTGAAGAAAAGGCCTTTGACAAAATTCAACAACCCTTCATGCTAAAAACTCTCAATAAATTGGGTATTGATGGGTCGTATCTCAAAATAATAAGAGCTATTTATGACAAACCCACAGCCAATATCATACTGAATGGGCAAAAACTGGAAGCATTCACTTTGAAAACTGGCACAAGACAGGGATGCCCTCTCTCACCACTTGTATTCAACATAGTGTTGGAAGTTCTGGCCAGGGCAATTAGGCAAGAGAAGGAAATCAAGGGTATTCAATTAGGAAAAAAAGAAGTCAAATTGTCCCTGTTTGCAGATGACGTGATAGTATATCTAGAAATCCCCATTGTCTCAGCCCAAAATCTCCTTAAGCTGATAAGCAACTTCAGCAAAGTCTCAGGATACAAAATCAATGGACAAAAATCACAAGCATTCTTATACATCAATAACAGACAAACAGAGAGCCAAATCATGAGTGAACTCCCATTCACAATTGCTTCAAAGGGAATAAAATACCTAGGAATCCAACTTCCAAGGGATGTGAAGGACCTCTTCAAGGAGAAAACTACAAACCACTGCTCAAGGAAATAAAAGAGGATACAAACAAATGGAAGAACATTCCATGCTCATGGGTAGGAAGAATCAATATCATGAAAATGGCCATCCTTCCCAAGGTAATTTACAGATTCAATGCCATCCCCATCAAGTTACCAATGACTTTCTTCACAGAATGGGAAAAAACTACTTTAAAGTTCATATGGAACCAAAAAAGAGCCCCCATCACCAAGTCAATCCTAAGAAAAAGAACAAAGCTGGAGGCATCACGCTACCTGACTTCAAACTATACTACAAGGCTACAGTAACCAAAACAGCATGGTACTGGTACCAAACAGAGATATAGATCAATGGAACAGAACAGAGCCGTCAGAAATAATGCCACATATCTACAACAATCTGATCTTTGACAAACTTGACAAAAACAAGAAATAGAGAAAGGATTCCCTATTTAATAAATGGTGCTGGGAAAACTGGCTAGCCACATGTAGAAAGCTGAAACTGGATCCCTTCCTTACACCTTATACAAAAATCAACTCAAGATGGATTAAAGACTTAAACGTTAGACCTAAAACCATAAAAACCCTAGAAGAAAACCTAGGCAATACCATTCAGGACATAGGCATGGGCAAGGACTTCATGTCTAAAACACCAAAAGCAATGGCAACAAAAGCCAAAATTGACAAATGGGATCTAATTGAACTAAAGAGCTTCTGCACAGCAAAGGAAACTACCATCAGAGTGAACAGGCAACCTACAAAATGGGAGAAAATTTTCGCAACCTACTCATCTGACAAAGGGCTAATATCCAGAATCTACAATGAACTCCAACAAATTTACAAGAAAACACCAAACAACCCCCTCAAAAAGTGGGCGAAGGACCTGAACAGACACTCCTCCAAAGAAGACATTTATGCAGCCAAAAAACACATGAAAAAATGCTCACCATCACTGGCCATCAGAGAAATGCAAACCAAAACCACAATGAGATACCATCTCACACCAGTTAGAATGGCAATCATTAAAACGTCAGGAAACAACAGGTGCTGGAGAGGATGTGGAGAATTAGGAACACTTTTACACTGTTGGTGGGACTGTAAACTAGTTCAACCCTTGTGGAAGTCACTGTGGCGATTCCTCAGGGATCTAGAACTAGAAATTCCATTTGACCCAGCCATCCCATTACTGGGTATATACCCAAAGGACTATAAATCATGCTGCTATAAAGACACATGCACACGTATGTTTATTGCGGCATTATACACAATAGCAAAGACTTGGAACCAACCCAAATGTCCAACAATGTTAGTCTGGATTAAGAAAATGTGGCACATATACACCATGGAATACTAGGCAGCCATAAAAAATGATGAGTTCATATCCTTTGTAGGGACATGGATGAAATTGGAAATCATCGTTCTCTGTAAACTATCGCAAGAACAAAAAACCAAACACCACATATTCTCACTCATAGGTGGGAATTGAACAATGAGAACACGTGGACACAAGAAGGGGAACATCACACTTCGGGGACTGTTGTGGGGTGGGGGGAGGGGCGAGGGACAGCATTGGGCGATATACCTAATGCTAGATGACGAGTTGGTGGGTGCAGCGCACCAGCATGGCACATGTATACACATGTAGCTTACCTGCACGTTGTGCACATGTACCATAGAGCCTAAAGTATAATAATAATAATAATAATAATAATAATGATAAAAAGAAAAAAAATTAAAAAAAAAAGAAAGGGATAAATTCCTCGACACATACACTCTCCCATGACTAAACCAGGAAGAAGTTGAATCTCTGAATAGACTAATAACAGGAGCTGAAATTGTGGCAATAATCTATAGCTTACCAACCAAAAAGAGACCAGGATCAGATGGGTTCACAGCCGAAATCTACCAGAGGTCCAAGGAGGAACTGGAACCATTACTTCAGAAACTATTCCAATCAATAGAAAAAGAGGGAATCCTTCCTAACTCATTTTATGAGGCCAGCATCATGCTGATACCAAAGCTGGGCAGAGACACAACCAAAAAAGAGAATTTTAGACCAATATCCTTGATGAATATTGATGCAAAAATCCTCAATAAATTACTGGCAAACCGAATCCAGCAGCACAACAGACAGCTTATCCACCATGATCAAGTGGGCTTCATCCCTGGGATGCAAGGCTGGTTCAATATACACAAATCAATAAATGTAATCCGGCATATAAACAGAACCAAAGTCAAAAACCACATGATTATCTCAATACGTGAAGAAAAGGCCTTTGACAAAATTCAACAACCCTTCATGCTAAAAACTCTCAATAAATTGGGTATTGATGGGTCGTATCTCAAAATAATAAGAGCTATTTATGACAAACCCACAGCCAATATCATACTGAATGGGCAAAAACTGGAAGCATTCACTTTGAAAACTGCCAAAAGACAGGGATGCCCTCTCTCACCACTTCTATTCAACATAGTGTTGGAAGTTCTGGCCAGGGCAATTAGGCAAGAGAAGGAAATCAAGGGTATTCAATTAGGAAAAAAGGAAGTCAAATTGTCCCTGTTTGCAGATGACGTGATAGTATATCTAGAAAACCCCATTGTCTCAGCCCAAAATCTCCTTAAGCTGATAAGCAACTTCAGCAAAGTCTCAGGATACAAAATCAATGGACAAAAATCACAAGCATTCTTATACATCAATAAGAGACAAACAGAGAGCCAAATCATGAGTGAACTCCCATTCACAATTGCTTCAAAGAGAATAAAATACCTAGGAATCCAACTTACAAGGGATGTGAAGGACCTCTTCAAGGAGAAAACTACAAACCACTGCTCAAGGCAATAAAAGAGGAGACAGACAAATGGAAGAACATTCCATGCTCATGGGTAGGAAGAATCAATATCATGAAAATGGCCATCCTTCCCAAGGTAATTTACAGATTCAATGCCATCCCCATCAAGTTACCAATGACTTTCTTCACAGAATTGGAAAAAACTACTTTAAAGTTCATATGGAACCAAAAAGAGCCCACATCACCAAGTCAATCCTAAGCCAAAAGAACAAAGCTGGAGGCATCACGCTACCTGACTTCAAACTATACTACAAGGCTACAGTAACCAAAACAGCATGGTACTGGTACCAAAACAGAGATATAGATCAATGGAACAGAACAGAGCCGTCAGAAATAATGCCACATATCTACAACTATCTGATCTTTGACAAACCTGACAAAAACAAGAAATGGAGAAAGGATTCCCTATTTAATAAATGGTGCTGGGAAAACTGGCTAGCCACATGTAGAAAGCTGAAACTGGATCCCTTCCTTACACCTTATACAAAAATCAACTCAAGATGGATTAAAGACTTAAACGTTAGACCTAAAACCATAAAAACCCTAGAAGAAAACCTAGGCAATACTATTCAGGACATAGGCATGGGCAAGGACTTCATGTCTAAAACACCAAAAGCAATGGCAACAAAAGCCAAAATTGACAAATGGGATCTAATTAAACTAAAGAGCTTCTGCACAGCAAAGGAAACTACCATCAGAGTGAACAGGCAACCTACAAAATGGGAGAAAATTTTCGCAACCTACTCATCTGACAAAGGGCTAATATCCAGAATCTACAATGAACTCCAACAAATTTACAAGAAAACACCAAACAACCCCATCAAAAAGTGGGCGAAGGACATGAACAGACACTCCTCCAAAGAAGACATTTATGCAGCCAAAAAACACATGAAAAAATGCTCACCATCACTGGCCATCAGAGAAATGCAAACCAAAACCACAATGAGATACCATCTCACACCAGTTAGAATGGCAATCATTAAAAAGTCAGGAAACAACAGGTGCTGGAGAGGATGTGGAGAAATAGGAACACTTTTACACTGTTGGTGGGACTGTAAACTAGTTCAACCCTTGTGGAAGTCACTGTGGCGATTCCTCAGGGATCTAGAACTAGAAATTCCATTTGACCCAGCCATCCCATTACTGGGTATATACCCAAAGGACTATAAATCATGCTGCTATAAAGACACATGCACACGTATGTTTATTGCGGCATTATACACAATAGCAAAGACTTGGAACCAACCCAAATGTCCAACAATGATAGACTGGATTAAGAAAATGTGGCACATATACACCATGGAATACTAGGCAGCCATAAAAAATGATGAGTTCATATCCTTTGTAGGGACATGGATGAAATTGGAAATCATCGTTCTCAGTAAACTATCGCAGGAACAAAAAACCAAACACCACATATTCTCACTCATAGGTGGGAATTGAACAATGAGAACACGTGGACACAAGAAGGGGAACATCACACTTCGGGGACTGTGGTGGGGTGGGGGGAGGGGCGAGGGACAGCATTGGGAGATATACCTAATGCTAGATGACGAGTTGGTGGGTGCAGCGCACCAGCATGGCACATGTATACACATGTAGCTTACCTGCACGTTGCGCACATGTACCATAGAGCCTAAAGTATAATAATAATAATAATAATAATAAAAATGATGATAAAAAGAAAAAAAATTAAAAAAAAAGGAAAGGGATAAATTCCTCGACACATACACTCTCCCATGACTAAACCAGGAAGAAGTTGAATCTCTGAATAGACTAATAACAGGAGCTGAAATTGTGGCAATAATCAATAGCTTACCAACCAAAAAGAGTCCAGGATCAGATGGGTTCACAGCCGAATTCTACCAGAGGTCCAAGGAGGAACTGGAACCATTACTTCAGAAACTGTTCCAATCAATAGAAAAAGAGGGAATCCTTCCTAACTCATTTTATGAGGCCAGCATCATGCTGATACCAAAGCTGGGCAGAGACACAATCAAAAAAGAGAATTTTAGACCAATATCCTTGATGAATATTGATGCAAAAATCCTCAATAAATTACTGGCAAACCGAATCCAGCAGCACATCAGACAGCTTATCCACCATGATCAAGTGGGCTTCATCCCTGGGATGCAAGTCTGGTTCAATATACGCAAATCAATAAATGTAATCCAGCATATAAACAGAACCAAAGTCAAAAACCACATGATTATCTCAATACGTGAAGAAACGGCCTTTGACAAAATTCAACAACCCTTCATGCTAAAAACTGTCAATAAATTGGGTATTGATGGGTCGTATATCAAAATAATAAGAGCTATTTATGACAAACCCACAGCCAATATCATACTGAATGGGCAAAAACTGGAAGCATTCACTTTGAAAACTGCCAAAAGACAGGGATGCCCTCTCTCACCACTTCTATTCAACATAGTGTTGGAAGTTCTGGCCAGGGCAATTAGGCAAGAGAAGGAAATCAAGGGTATTCAATTAGGAAAAAAGGAAGTCAAATTGTCCCTGTTTGCAGATGACGTGATAGTATATCTAGAAAACCCCATTGTCTCAGCCCAAAATCTCCTTAAGCTGATAAGCAACTTCAGCAAAGTCTCAGGATACAAAATCAATGGACAAAAATCACAAGCATTCTTATACATCAATAAGAGACAAACAGAGAGCCAAATCATGAGTGAACTCCCATTCACAATTGCTTCAAAGAGAATAAAATACCTAGGAATCCAACTTACAAGGGATGTGAAGGACCTCTTCAAGGAGAAAACTACAAACCACTGCTCAAGGCAATAAAAGAGGAGACAGACAAATGGAAGAACATTCCATGCTCATGGGTAGGAAGAATCAATATCATGAAAATGGCCATCCTTCCCAAGGTAATTTACAGATTCAATGCCATCCCCATCAAGTTACCAATGACTTTCTTCACAGAATTGGAAAAAACTACTTTAAAGTTCATATGGAACCAAAAAGAGCCCACATCACCAAGTCAATCCTAAGCCAAAAGAACAAAGCTGGAGGCATCACGCTACCTGACTTCAAACTATACTACAAGGCTACAGTAACCAAAACAGCATGGTACTGGTACCAAAACAGAGATATAGATCAATGGAACAGAACAGAGCCGTCAGAAATAATGCCACATATCTACAACTATCTGATCTTTGACAAACCTGACAAAAACAAGAAATGGAGAAAGGATTCCCTATTTAATAAATGGTGCTGGGAAAACTGGCTAGCCACATGTAGAAAGCTGAAACTGGATCCCTTCCTTACACCTTATACAAAAATCAACTCAAGATGGATTAAAGACTTAAACGTTAGACCTAAAACCATAAAAACCCTAGAAGAAAACCTAGGCAATACTATTCAGGACATAGGCATGGGCAAGGACTTCATGTCTAAAACACCAAAAGCAATGGCAACAAAAGCCAAAATTGACAAATGGGATCTAATTAAACTAAAGAGCTTCTGCACAGCAAAGGAAACTACCATCAGAGTGAACAGGCAACCTACAAAATGGGAGAAAATTTTCGCAACCTACTCATCTGACAAAGGGCTAATATCCAGAATCTACAATGAACTCCAACAAATTTACAAGAAAACACCAAACAACCCCATCAAAAAGTGGGCGAAGGACATGAACAGACACTCCTCCAAAGAAGACATTTATGCAGCCAAAAAACACATGAAAAAATGCTCACCATCACTGGCCATCAGAGAAATGCAAACCAAAACCACAATGAGATACCATCTCACACCAGTTAGAATGGCAATCATTAAAAAGTCAGGAAACAACAGGTGCTGGAGAGGATGTGGAGAAATAGGAACACTTTTACACTGTTGGTGGGACTGTAAACTAGTTCAACCCTTGTGGAAGTCACTGTGGCGATTCCTCAGGGATCTAGAACTAGAAATTCCATTTGACCCAGCCATCCCATTACTGGGTATATACCCAAAGGACTATAAATCATGCTGCTATAAAGACACATGCACACGTATGTTTATTGCGGCATTATACACAATAGCAAAGACTTGGAACCAACCCAAATGTCCAACAATGATAGACTGGATTAAGAAAATGTGGCACATATACACCATGGAATACTAGGCAGCCATAAAAAATGATGAGTTCATATCCTTTGTAGGGACATGGATGAAATTGGAAATCATCGTTCTCAGTAAACTATCGCAGGAACAAAAAACCAAACACCACATATTCTCACTCATAGGTGGGAATTGAACAATGAGAACACGTGGACACATGAAGGGGAACATCACACTTCGGGGACTGTGGTGGGGTGGGGGGAGGGGCGAGGGACAGCATTGGGAGATATACCTAATGCTAGATGACGAGTTGGTGGGTGCAGCGCACCAGCATGGCACATGTATACACATGTAGCTTACCTGCACGTTGCGCACATGTACCATAGAGCCTAAAGTATAATAATAATAATAATAATAATAAAAATGATGATAAAAAGAAAAAAAATTAAAAAAAAAGGAAAGGGATAAATTCCTCGACACATACACTCTCCCATGACTAAACCAGGAAGAAGTTGAATCTCTGAATAGACTAATAACAGGAGCTGAAATTGTGGCAATAATCAATAGCTTACCAACCAAAAAGAGTCCAGGATCAGATGGGTTCACAGCCGAATTCTACCAGAGGTCCAAGGAGGAACTGGAACCATTACTTCAGAAACTGTTCCAATCAATAGAAAAAGAGGGAATCCTTCCTAACTCATTTTATGAGGCCAGCATCATGCTGATACCAAAGCTGGGCAGAGACACAATCAAAAAAGAGAATTTTAGACCAATATCCTTGATGAATATTGATGCAAAAATCCTCAATAAATTACTGGCAAACCGAATCCAGCAGCACATCAGACAGCTTATCCACCATGATCAAGTGGGCTTCATCCCTGGGATGCAAGTCTGGTTCAATATACGCAAATCAATAAATGTAATCCAGCATATAAACAGAACCAAAGTCAAAAACCACATGATTATCTCAATACGTGAAGAAACGGCCTTTGACAAAATTCAACAACCCTTCATGCTAAAAACTGTCAATAAATTGGGTATTGATGGGTCGTATATCAAAATAATAAGAGCTATTTATGACAAACCCACAGCCAATATCATACTAAATGGGCAAAAACTGGAAGCATTCACTTTGAAAACTGGCACAAGACAGGGATGCCCTCTCTCACCACTTCTATTCAACATAGTGTTGAAAGTTCTGGCCAGGGCAATTAGGCAAGAGAAGGAAATCAAGGGTATTCAATTAGGAAAAAAAGAAGTCAAATTGTCCCTGTTTGCAGATGACGTGATAGTATATCTAGAAAACCCCATTGTCTCAGCGCAAAATCTCCTTAAGCTGATTAGCAACTTCAGCAAAGTCTCAGGATACAAAATCAATGGACAAAAATCACAAGCATTCTTATACATCAATAACAGACAAACAGAGAGCCAAATCATGAGTGAACTCCCATTCACAATTGCTTCAAAGAGAATAAAATACCTAGGAATCCAACTTCCAAGGGATGTGAAGGACCTCTTCAAGGAGAAAACTACAAACCACTGCTCAAGGAAATAAAAGAGGATACAAACAAATGGAAGAACATTCCATGCTCATGGGTAGGAAGAATCAATATCATGAAAATGGCCATCCTTCCCAAGGTAATTTACAGATTCAATGCCATCCCCATCAAGTTACCAATGACTTTCTTCACAGAATTGGAAAAAACTACTTTAAAGTTCATATGGAACCAAAAAAGAGCCCGCATCACCAAGTCAATCCTAAGCCAAAAGAACAAAGCTGGAGGCATCACGCTACCTGACTTCAAACTATACTACAAGGCTACAGTAACCAAAACAGCATGGTACTGGTACCAAACAGAGATATACATCAATGGAACAGAACAGAGCCGTCAGAAATAATGCCACATATCTACAACTATCTGATCTTTGACAAACCTGACAAAAACAAGAAATGGAGAAAGGATTCCCTATTTAATAAATGGTGCTGGGAAAACTGGCTAGCCACATGTAGAAAGCTGAAACTGGATCCCTTCCTTATAGCTTATACAAAAATCAACTCAAGATGGATTAAAGACTTAAACGTTAGACCTAAAACCATAAAAACCCTAGAAGAAAACTTAGACAATACTATTCAGGACATAGGCATGGGCAAGGACTTCATGTCTAAAACACCAAAAGCAATGGCAACAAAAGCCAAAATTGACAAATGGGATCTAATTAAACTAAAGAGCTTCTGCACAGCAAAGGAAACTACCATCAGAGTGAACAGGCAACCTACAAAATGGGAGAAAATTTTCGCAACCTACTCATCTGACAAAGGGCTAATATCCAGAATCTACAATGAACTCCAACAAATTTACAAGAAAACACCAAACAACCCCATCAAAAAGTGGGCGAAGGACATGAACAGACACTCCTCCAAAGAAGACATTTATGCAGCCAAAAAACACATGAAAAAATGCTCACCATCACTGGCCATCAGAGAAATGCAAATCAAAACCACAATGAGATACCATCTCACACCAGTTAGAATGGCAATCATTAAAAAGTCAGGAAACAACAGGTGCTGGAGAGGATGTGGAGAAATACGAACACTTTTACACTGTTGGTGGGACTGTAAACTAGTTCAACCCTTGTGGAAGTCACTGTGGCGATTCCTCAGGAATCTAGAACTAGAAATTCCATTTGACCCAGCCATCCCATTACTGGGTATATACCCAAAGGACTATAAATCATGCTGCTATAAAGACACATGCACACGTATGTTTATTGCGGCATTATACACAATAGCAAAGACTTGGAACCAAACCAAATGTCCAACAATGATAGACTGGATTAAGAAAATGTGGCACATATACACCATGGAATACTAGGCAGCCATAAAAAATGATGAGTTCATATCCTTTGTAGGGACATGGATGAAATTGGAAATCATCGTTCTCAGTAAACTATCGCAAGAACAAAAAACCAAACACCACACATTCTCACTCATAGGTGGGAATTGAACAATGAGAACACGTGGACACGAGAAGGGGAACATCACACTTCGGGGACTGTGGTGGGGCGGGGGGAGGGGCGAGGGAAAGCATTGGGAGATATACCTAATGCTAGATGACGAGTTGGTGGGTGCAGCGCACCAGCATGGCACATGTATACACATGTAGCTTACCTGCACGTTGCGCACATGTACCATAGAGCCTCAAGTATAATAATAATAATAATAATAATGATAAAAAGAAAAAAAAATTAAAAAAAAAGAAAGGGATAAATTCCTCGACACATACACTCTCCCATGACTAAACCAGGAAGAAGTTGAATCTCTGAATAGACTAATAACAGGAGCTGAAATTGTGGCAATAATCAATAGCTTACCAACCAAAAAGAGTCCAGGATCAGATGGGTTCACAGCCGAATTCTACCAGAGGTCCAAGGAGGAACTGGAACCATTACCTCAGAAACTATTCCAATCAATAGAAAAAGAGGGTATCCTTCCTAACTCATTTTATGAGGCCAGCATCATGCTGCTACCAAAGCTGGGCAGAGACACAATCAAAAAAGAGAATTTTAGACCAATATCCTTGATGAATATTGATGCAAAAATCCTCAATAAATTACTGGCAAACAGAATCCAGCAACACATCAGACAGCTTATCCACCATGATCAAGTGAGCTTCATCCCTGGGATGCAAGGCTGGTTCAATATACGCAAATCAATAAATGTAATCCAGCATATAAACAGAACCAAAGTCAAAAACCACATGATTATCTCAATACGTGAAGAAAAGGCCTTTGACAAAATTCAACAACCCTTCATGCTAAAAACTCTCAATAAATTGGGTATTGATGGGTCGTATCTCAAAATAATAAGAGCTATTTATGACAAACCCACAGCCAATATCATACTGAATGGGCAAAAACTGGAAGCATTCACTTTGAAAACTGGCACAAGACAGGGATGCCCTCTCTCACCACTTGTATTCAACATAGTGTTGGAAGTTCTGGCCAGGGCAATTAGGCAAGAGAAGGAAATCAAGGGTATTCAATTAGGAAAAAAAGAAGTCAAATTGTCCCTGTTTGCAGATGACGTGATAGTATATCTAGAAATCCCCATTGTCTCAGCCCAAAATCTCCTTAAGCTGATAAGCAACTTCAGCAAAGTCTCAGGATACAAAATCAATGGACAAAAATCACAAGCATTCTTATACATCAATAACAGACAAACAGAGAGCCAAATCATGAGTGAACTCCCATTCACAATTGCTTCAAAGGGAATAAAATACCTAGGAATCCAACTTCCAAGGGATGTGAAGGACCTCTTCAAGGAGAAAACTACAAACCACTGCTCAAGGAAATAAAAGAGGATACAAACAAATGGAAGAACATTCCATGCTCATGGGTAGGAAGAATCAATATCATGAAAATGGCCATCCTTCCCAAGGTAATTTACAGATTCAATGCCATCCCCATCAAGTTACCAATGACTTTCTTCACAGAATTGGAAAAAACTACTTTAAAGTTCATATGGAACCAAAAAAGAGCCCCCATCACCAAGTCAATCCTAAGAAAAAGAACAAAGCTGGAGGCATCACGCTACCTGACTTCAAACTATACTACAAGGCTACAGTAACCAAAACAGCATGGTACTGGTACCAAACAGAGATATAGATCAATGGAACAGAACAGAGCCGTCAGAAATAATGCCACATATCTACAACAATCTGATCTTTGACAAACTTGACAAAAACAAGAAATAGAGAAAGGATTCCCTATTTAATAAATGGTGCTGGGAAAACTGGCTAGCCACATGTAGAAAGCTGAAACTGGATCCCTTCCTTACACCTTATACAAAAATCAACTCAAGATGGATTAAAGACTTAAACGTTAGACCTAAAACCAT
Source organism: Pongo abelii (assembly GCF_028885655.2). Classification (NCBI taxonomy): domain Eukaryota; kingdom Metazoa; phylum Chordata; class Mammalia; order Primates; family Hominidae; genus Pongo; species Pongo abelii. The sequence continues at coordinate 5,564,237 of NC_071997.2, forward strand.
AAAAACCCTAGAAGAAAACCTAGGCAATACCATTCAGGACATAGGCATGGGCAAGGACTTCATGTCTAAAACACCAAAAGCAATGGCAACAAAAGCCAAAATTGACAAATGGGATCTAATTGAACTAAAGAGCTTCTGCACAGCAAAGGAAACTACCATCAGAGTGAACAGGCAACCTACAAAATGGGAGAAAATTTTCGCAACCTACTCATCTGACAAAGGGCTAATATCCAGAATCTACAATGAACTCCAACAAATTTACAAGAAAACACCAAACAACCCCCTCAAAAAGTGGGCGAAGGACATGAACAGACACTCCTCCAAAGAAGACATTTATGCAGCCAAAAAACACATGAAAAAATGCTCACCATCACTGGCCATCAGAGAAATGCAAACCAAAACCACAATGAGATACCATCTCACACCAGTTAGAATGGCAATCATTAAAACGTCAGGAAACAACAGGTGCTGGAGAGGATGTGGAGAATTAGGAACACTTTTACACTGTTGGTGGGACTGTAAACTAGTTCAACCCTTGTGGAAGTCACTGTGGCGATTCCTCAGGGATCTAGAACTAGAAATTCCATTTGACCCAGCCATCCCATTACTGGGTATATACCCAAAGGACTATAAATCATGCTGCTATAAAGACACATGCACACGTATGTTTATTGCGGCATTATACACAATAGCAAAGACTTGGAACCAACCCAAATGTCCAACAATGTTAGACTGGATTAAGAAAATGTGGCACATATACACCATGGAATACTAGGCAGCCATAAAAAATGATGAGTTCATATCCTTTGTAGGGACATGGATGAAATTGGAAATCATCGTTCTCTGTAAACTATCGCAAGAACAAAAAACCAAACACCACATATTCTCACTCATAGGTGGGAATTGAACAATGAGAACACGTGGACACAAGAAGGGGAACATCACACTTCGGGGACTGTTGTGGGGTGGGGGGAGGGGCGAGGGACAGCATTGGGCGATATACCTAATGCTAGATGACGAGTTGGTGGGTGCAGCGCACCAGCATGGCACATGTATACACATGTAGCTTACCTGCACGTTGTGCACATGTACCATAGAGCCTAAAGTATAATAATAATAATAATAGTAATAATAATGATAAAAAGAAAAAAAATTAAAAAAAAAAGAAAGGGATAAATTCCTCGAGACATACACTCTCCCATGACTAAACCAGGAAGAAGTTGAATCTCTGAATAGACTAATAACAGGAGCTGAAATTGTGGCAATAATCTATAGCTTACCAACCAAAAAGAGACCAGGATCAGATGGGTTCACAGCCGAAATCTACCAGAGGTCCAAGGAGGAACTGGAACCATTACTTCAGAAACTATTCCAATCAATAGAAAAAGAGGGAATCCTTCCTAACTCATTTTATGAGGCCAGCATCATGCTGATACCAAAGCTGGGCAGAGACACAACTAAAAAAGAGAATTTTAGACCAATATCCTTGATGAATATTGATGCAAAAATCCTCAATAAATTACTGGCAAACCGAATCCAGCAGCACAACAGACAGCTTATCCACCATGATCAAGTGGGCTTCATCCCTGGGATGCAAGGCTGGTTCAATATACACAAATCAATAAATGTAATCCGGCATATAAACAGAACCAAAGTCAAAAACCACATGATTATCTCAATACGTGAAGAAAAGGCCTTTGACAAAATTCAACAACCCTTCATGCTAAAAACTCTCAATAAATTGGGTATTGATGGGTCGTATCTCAAAATAATAAGAGCTATTTATGACAAACCCACAGCCAATATCATACTGAATGGGCAAAAACTGGAAGCATTCACTTTGAAAACTGCCAAAAGACAGGGATGCCCTCTCTCACCACTTCTATTCAACATAGTGTTGGAAGTTCTGGCCAGGGCAATTAGGCAAGAGAAGGAAATCAAGGGTATTCAATTAGGAAAAAAGGAAGTCAAATTGTCCCTGTTTGCAGATGACGTGATAGTATATCTAGAAAACCCCATTGTCTCAGCCCAGAATCTCCTTAAGCTGATAAGCAACTTCAGCAAAGTCTCAGGATACAAAATCAATGGACAAAAATCACAAGCATTCTTATACATCAATAAGAGACAAACAGAGAGCCAAATCATGAGTGAACTCCCATTCACAATTGCTTCAAAGAGAATAAAATACCTAGGAATCCAACTTACAAGGGATGTGAAGGACCTCTTCAAGGAGAAAACTACAAACCACTGCTCAAGGCAATAAAAGAGGAGACAGACAAATGGAAGAACATTCCATGCTCATGGGTAGGAAGAATCAATATCATGAAAATGGCCATCCTTCCCAAGGTAATTTACAGATTCAATGCCATCCCCATCAAGTTACCAATGACTTTCTTCACAGAATTGGAAAAAACTACTTTAAAGTTCATATGGAACCAAAAAGAGCCCACATCACCAAGTCAATCCTAAGCCAAAAGAACAAAGCTGGAGGCATCACGCTACCTGACTTCAAACTATACTACAAGGCTACAGTAACCAAAACAGCATGGTACTGGTACCAAAACAGAGATATAGATCAATGGAACAGAACAGAGCCGTCAGAAATAATGCCACATATCTACAACTATCTGATCTTTGACAAACCTGACAAAAACAAGAAATGGAGAAAGGATTCCCTATTTAATAAATGGTGCTGGGAAAACTGGCTAGCCACATGTAGAAAGCTGAAACTGGATCCCTTCCTTACACCTTATACAAAAATCAACTCAAGATGGATTAAAGACTTAAACGTTAGACCTAAAACCATAAAAACCCTAGAAGAAAACCTAGGCAATACTATTCAGGACATAGGCATGGGCAAGGACTTCATGTCTAAAACACCAAAAGCAATGGCAACAAAAGCCAAAATTGACAAATGGGATCTAATTAAACTAAAGAGCTTCTGCACAGCAAAGGAAACTACCATCAGAGTGAACAGGCAACCTACAAAATGGGAGAAAATTTTCGCAACCTACTCATCTGACAAAGGGCTAATATCCAGAATCTACAATGAACTCCAACAAATTTACAAGAAAACACCAAACAACCCCATCAAAAAGTGGGCGAAGGACATGAACAGACACTCCTCCAAAGAAGACATTTATGCAGCCAAAAAACACATGAAAAAATGCTCACCATCACTGGCCATCAGAGAAATGCAAACCAAAACCACAATGAGATACCATCTCACACCAGTTAGAATGGCAATCATTAAAAAGTCAGGAAACAACAGGTGCTGGAGAGGATGTGGAGAAATAGGAACACTTTTACACTGTTGGTGGGACTGTAAACTAGTTCAACCCTTGTGGAAGTCACTGTGGCGATTCCTCAGGGATCTAGAACTAGAAATTCCATTTGACCCAGCCATCCCATTACTGGGTATATACCCAAAGGACTATAAATCATGCTGCTATAAAGACACATGCACACGTATGTTTATTGCGGCATTATACACAATAGCAAAGACTTGGAACCAACCCAAATGTCCAACAATGATAGACTGGATTAAGAAAATGTGGCACATATACACCATGGAATACTAGGCAGCCATAAAAAATGATGAGTTCATATCCTTTGTAGGGACATGGATGAAATTGGAAATCATCGTTCTCAGTAAACTATCGCAGGAACAAAAAACCAAACACCACATATTCTCACTCATAGGTGGGAATTGAACAATGAGAACACGTGGACACAAGAAGGGGAACATCACACTTCGGGGACTGTGGTGGGGTGGGGGGAGGGGCGAGGGACAGCATTGGGAGATATACCTAATGCTAGATGACGAGTTGGTGGGTGCAGCGCACCAGCATGGCACATGTATACACATGTAGCTTACCTGCACGTTGCGCACATGTACCATAGAGCCTAAAGTATAATAATAATAATAATAATAATAAAAATGATGATAAAAAGAAAAAAAATTAAAAAAAAAGGAAAGGGATAAATTCCTCGACACATACACTCTCCCATGACTAAACCAGGAAGAAGTTGAATCTCTGAATAGACTAATAACAGGAGCTGAAATTGTGGCAATAATCAATAGCTTACCAACCAAAAAGAGTCCAGGATCAGATGGGTTCACAGCCGAATTCTACCAGAGGTCCAAGGAGGAACTGGAACCATTACTTCAGAAACTGTTCCAATCAATAGAAAAAGAGGGAATCCTTCCTAACTCATTTTATGAGGCCAGCATCATGCTGATACCAAAGCTGGGCAGAGACACAATCAAAAAAGAGAATTTTAGACCAATATCCTTGATGAATATTGATGCAAAAATCCTCAATAAATTACTGGCAAACCGAATCCAGCAGCACATCAGACAGCTTATCCACCATGATCAAGTGGGCTTCATCCCTGGGATGCAAGTCTGGTTCAATATACGCAAATCAATAAATGTAATCCAGCATATAAACAGAACCAAAGTCAAAAACCACATGATTATCTCAATACGTGAAGAAACGGCCTTTGACAAAATTCAACAACCCTTCATGCTAAAAACTGTCAATAAATTGGGTATTGATGGGTCGTATATCAAAATAATAAGAGCTATTTATGACAAACCCACAGCCAATATCATACTAAATGGGCAAAAACTGGAAGCATTCACTTTGAAAACTGGCACAAGACAGGGATGCCCTCTCTCACCACTTCTATTCAACATAGTGTTGAAAGTTCTGGCCAGGGCAATTAGGCAAGAGAAGGAAATCAAGGGTATTCAATTAGGAAAAAAAGAAGTCAAATTGTCCCTGTTTGCAGATGACGTGATAGTATATCTAGAAAACCCCATTGTCTCAGCCCAAAATCTCCTTAAGCTGATAAGCAACTTCAGCAAAGTCTCAGGATACAAAATCAATGGACAAAAATCACAAGCATTCTTATACATCAATAACAGACAAACAGAGAGCCAAATCATGAGTGAACTCCCATTCACAATTGCTTCAAAGAGAATAAAATACCTAGGAATCCAACTTCCAAGGGATGTGAAGGACCTCTTCAAGGAGAAAACTACAAACCACTGCTCAAGGAAATAAAAGAGGATACAAACAAATGGAAGAACATTCCATGCTCATGGGTAGGAAGAATCAATATCATGAAAATGGCCATCCTTCCCAAGGTAATTTACAGATTCAATGCCATCCCCATCAAGTTACCAATGACTTTCTTCACAGAATTGGAAAAAACTACTTTAAAGTTCATATGGAACCAAAAAAGAGCCCGCATCACCAAGTCAATCCTAAGCCAAAAGAACAAAGCTGGAGGCATCACGCTACCTGACTTCAAACTATACTACAAGGCTACAGTAACCAAAACAGCATGGTACTGGTACCAAACAGAGATATAGATCAATGGAACAGAACAGAGCCGTCAGAAATAATGCCACATATCTACAACAATCTGATCTTTGACAAACTTGACAAAAACAAGAAATGGAGAAAGGATTCCCTATTTAATAAATGGTGCTGGGAAAACTGGCTAGCCACATGTAGAAAGCTGAAACTGGATCCCTTCCTTACACCTTATACAAAAATCAACTCAAGATGGATTAAAGACTTAAACGTTAGACCTAAAACCATAAAAACCCTAGAAGAAAACCTAGGCAATACCATTCAGGACATAGGCATGGGCAAGGACTTCATGTCTAAAACACCAAAAGCAATGGCCACAAAAGCCAAAATTGACAAATGGGATCTAATTAAACTAAAGAGCTTCTGCACAGCAAAGGAAACTACCATCAGAGTGAACAGGCAACCTACACAATGGGAGAAAATTTTCGCAACCTACTCATCTGACAAAGGGCTAATATCCAGAATCTACAATGAACTCCAACAAATTTACAAGAAAACACCAAACAACCCCATCAAAAAGTGGGCGAAGGACATGAACAGACACTCCTCCAAAGAAGACATTTATGCAGCCAAAAAACACATGAAAAAATGCTCACCATCACTGGCCATCAGAGAAATGCAAATCAAAACCTCAATGAGATACCATCTCACACCAGTTAGAATGGCAATCATTAAAAAGTCAGGAAACAACAGGTGCAGGAGAGGATGTGGAGAAATAGGAACACTTTTACACTGTTGGTGGGACTGTAAACTAGTTCAACCCTTGTGGAAGTCACTGTGGCGATTCCTCAGGGATCTAGAACTAGAAATTCCATTTGACCCAGCCATCCCATTACTGGGTATATACCCAAAGGACTATAAATCATGCTGCTATAAAGACACATGCACATGTATGTTTATTGCGGCATTATACACAATAGCAAAGACTTGGAACCAACCCAAATGTCCAACAATGATAGACTGGATTAAGAAAATGTGGCACATATACACCATGGAATACTAGGCAGCCATAAAAAATGATGAGTTCATATCCTTTGTAGGGACATGGATGAAATTGGAAATCATCGTTCTCAGTAAACTATCGCAAGAACAAAAAACCAAACACCACATATTCTCACTCATAGGTGGGAATTGAACAATGAGAACACGTGGACACAAGAAGGGGAACATCACACTTCGGGGACTGTTGTGGGGTGGGGGGAGGGGCGAGGGACAGCATTGGGAGATATACCTAATGCTAGATGACGAGTTGGTGGGTGCAGCGCACCAGCATGGCACATGTATACACATGTAGCTTACCTGCACGTTGCGCACATGTACCATAGAACCTAAAGTATAATAATAATAATAATAATAATAATAATAATAATGATAAAAAGAAATAAAATTAAAAAAAAAGAAAGGGATAAATTCCTCGACACATACACTCTCCCATGACTAAACCAGGAAGAAGTTGAATCTCTGAATAGACTAATAACAGGAGCTGAAATTGTGGCAATAATCAATAGCTTACCAACCAAAAAGAGTCCAGGATCAGATGGGTTCACAGCCGAATTCTACCAGAGGTCCAAGGAGGAACTGGAACCATTACTTCAGAAACTATTCCAATCAATAGAAAAAGAGGGTATCCTTCCTAACTCATTTTATGAGGCCAGCATCATGCTGCTACCAAAGCTGGGCAGAGACACAATCAAAAAAGAGAATTTTAGACCAATATCCTTGATGAATATTGATGCAAAAATCCTCAATAAATTACTGGCAAACAGAATCCAGCAGCACATCAGACAGCTTATCCACCATGATCAAGTGAGCTTCATCCCTGGGATGCAAGGCTGGTTCAATATACGCAAATCAATAAATGTAATCCAGCATATAAACAGAACCAAAGTCAAAAACCACATGATTATCTCAATACGTGAAGAAAAGGCCTTTGACAAAATTCAACAACCCTTCATGCTAAAAACTCTCAATAAATTGGGTATTGATGGGTCGTATCTCAAAATAATAAGAGCTATTTATGACAAACCCACAGCCAATATCATACTGAATGGGCAAAAACTGGAAGCATTCACTTTGAAAACTGGCACAAGACAGGGATGCCCTCTCTCACCACTTGTATTCAACATAGTGTTGGAAGTTCTGGCCAGGGCAATTAGGCAAGAGAAGGAAATCAAGGGTATTCAATTAGGAAAAAAAGAAGTCAAATTGTCCCTGTTTGCAGATGACGTGATAGTATATCTAGAAATCCCCATTGTCTCAGCCCAAAATCTCCTTAAGCTGATAAGCAACTTCAGCAAAGTCTCAGGATACAAAATCAATGGACAAAAATCACAAGCATTCTTATACATCAATAACAGAGAAACAGAGAGCCAAATCATGAGTGAACTCCCATTCACAATTGCTTCAAAGGGAATAAAATACCTAGGAATCCAACTTCCAAGGGATGTGAAGGACCTCTTCAAGGAGAAAACTACAAACCACTGCTCAAGGAAATAAAAGAGGATACAAACAAATGGAAGAACATTCCATGCTCATGGGTAGGAAGAATCAATATCATGAAAATGGCCATCCTTCCCAAGGTAATTTACAGATTCAATGCCATCCCCATCAAGTTACCAATGACTTTCTTCACAGAATTGGAAAAAACTACTTTAAAGTTCATATGGAACCAAAAAAGAGCCCCCATCACCAAGTCAATCCTAAGAAAAAGAACAAAGCTGGAGGCATCACGCTACCTGACTTCAAACTATACTACAAGGCTACAGTAACCAAAACAGCATGGTACTGGTACCAAACAGAGATATAGATCAATGGAACAGAACAGAGCCGTCAGAAATAATGCCACATATCTACAACAATCTGATCTTTGACAAACTTGACAAAAACAAGAAATAGAGAAAGGATTCCGTATTTAATAAATGGTGCTGGGAAAACTGGCTAGCCACATGTAGAAAGCTGAAACTGGATCCCTTCCTTACACCTTATACAAAAATCAACTCAAGATGGATTAAAGACTTAAACGTTAGACCTAAAACCATAAAAACCCTAGAAGAAAACCTAGGCAATACCATTCAGGACATAGGCATGGGCAAGGACTTCATGTCTAAAACGCCAAAAGCAATGGCAACAAAAGCCAAAATTGACAAATGGGATCTAATTGAACTAAAGAGCTTCTGCACAGCAAAGGAAACTACCATCAGAGTGAACAGGCAACCTACAAAATGGGAGAAAATTTTCGCAACCTACTCATCTGACAAAGGGCTAATATCCAGAATCTACAATGAACTCCAACAAATTTACAAGAAAACACCAAACAACCCCCTCAAAATTGGGCGAAGGACATGAACAGACACTCCTCCAAAGAAGACATTTATGCAGCCAAAAAACACATGAAAAAATGCTCACCATCACTGGCCATCAGAGAAATGCAAACCAAAACCACAATGAGATACCATCTCACACCAGTTAGAATGGCAATCATTAAAACGTCAGGAAACAACAGGTGCTGGAGAGGATGTGGAGAATTAGGAACACTTTTACACTGTTGGTGGGACTGTAAACTAGTTCAACCCTTGTGGAAGTCACTGTGGCGATTCCTCAGGGATCTAGAACTAGAAATTCCATTTGACCCAGCCATCCCATTACTGGGTATATACCCAAAGGACTATAAATCATGCTGCTATAAAGACACATGCACACGTATGTTTATTGCGGCATTATACACAATAGCAAAGACTTGGAACCAACCCAAATGTCCAACAATGTTAGACTGGATTAAGAAAATGTGGCACATATACACCATGGAATACTAGGCAGCCATAAAAAATGATGAGTTCATATCCTTTGTAGGGACATGGATGAAATTGGAAATCATCGTTCTCTGTAAACTATCGCAAGAACAAAAAACCAAACACCACATATTCTTACTCATAGGTGGGAATTGAACAATGAGAACACGTGGACACAAGAAGGGGAACATCACACTTCGGGGACAGTTGTGGGGTGGGGGGAGGGGCGAGGGACAGCATTGGGCGATATACCTAATGCTAGATGACGAGTTGGTGGGTGCAGCGCACCAGCATGGCACATGTATACACATGTAGCTTACCTGCACGTTGTGCACATGTACCATAGAGCCTAAAGTATAATAATAATAATAATAATAATAATAATGATAAAAAGAAAAAAAATTAAAAAAAAAAGAAAGGGATAAATTCCTCGACACATACACTCTCCCATGACTAAACCAGGAAGAAGTTGAATCTCTGAATAGACTAATAACAGGAGCTGAAATTGTGGCAATAATCTATAGCTTACCAACCAAAAAGAGACCAGGATCAGATGGGTTCACAGCCGAAATCTACCAGAGGTCCAAGGAGGAACTGGAACCATTACTTCAGAAACTATTCCAATCAATAGAAAAAGAGGGAATCCTTCCTAACTCATTTTATGAGGCCAGCATCATGCTGATACCAAAGCTGGGCAGAGACACAACCAAAAAAGAGAATTTTAGACCAATATCCTTGATGAATATTGATGCAAAAATCCTCAATAAATTACTGGCAAACCGAATCCAGCAGCACAACAGACAGCTTATCCACCATGATCAAGTGGGCTTCATCCCTGGGATGCAAGGCTGGTTCAATATACACAAATCAATAAATGTAATCCGGCATATAAACAGAACCAAAGTCAAAAACCACATGATTATCTCAATACGTGAAGAAAAGGCCTTTGACAAAATTCAACAACCCTTCATGCTAAAAACTCTCAATAAATTGGGTATTGATGGGTCGTATCTCAAAATAATAAGAGCTATTTATGACAAACCCACAGCCAATATCATACTGAATGGGCAAAAACTGGAAGCATTCACTTTGAAAACTGCCAAAAGACAGGGATGCCCTCTCTCACCACTTCTATTCAACATAGTGTTGGAAGTTCTGGCCAGGGCAATTAGGCAAGAGAAGGAAATCAAGGGTATTCAATTAGGAAAAAAGGAAGTCAAATTGTCCCTGTTTGCAGATGACGTGATAGTATATCTAGAAAACCCCATTGTTTCAGCCCAAAATCTCCTTAAGCTGATAAGCAACTTCAGCAAAGTCTCAGGATACAAAATCAATGGACAAAAATCACAAGCATTCTTATACATCAATAAGAGACAAACAGAGAGCCAAATCATGAGTGAACTCCCATTCACAATTGCTTCAAAGAGAATAAAATACCTAGGAATCCAACTTACAAGGGATGTGAAGGACCTCTTCAAGGAGAAAACTACAAACCACTGCTCAAGGCAATAAAAGAGGAGACAGACAAATGGAAGAACATTCCATGCTCATGGGTAGGAAGAATCAATATCATGAAAATGGCCATCCTTCCCAAGGTAATTTACAGATTCAATGCCATCCCCATCAAGTTACCAATGACTTTCTTCACAGAATTGGAAAAAACTACTTTAAAGTTCATATGGAACCAAAAAGAGCCCACATCACCAAGTCAATCCTAAGCCAAAAGAACAAAGCTGGAGGCATCACGCTACCTGACTTCAAACTATACTACAAGGCTACAGTAACCAAAACAGCATGGTACTGGTACCAAAACAGAGATATAGATCAATGGAACAGAACAGAGCCGTCAGAAATAATGCCACATATCTACAACTATCTGATCTTTGACAAACCTGACAAAAACAAGAAATGGAGAAAGGATTCCCTATTTAATAAATGGTGCTGGGAAAACTGGCTAGCCACATGTAGAAAGCTGAAACTGGATCCCTTCCTTACACCTTATACAAAAATCAACTCAAGATGGATTAAAGACTTAAACGTTAGACCTAAAACCATAAAAACCCTAGAAGAAAACCTAGGCAATACTATTCAGGACATAGGCTTGGGCAAGGACTTCATGTCTAAAACACCAAAAGCAATGGCAACAAAAGCCAAAATTGACAAATGGGATCTAATTAAACTAAAGAGCTTCTGCACAGCAAAGGAAACTACCATCAGAGTGAACAGGCAACCTACAAAATGGGAGAAAATTTTCGCAACCTACTCATCTGACAAAGGGCTAATATCCAGAATCTACAATGAACTCCAACAAATTTACAAGAAAACACCAAACAACCCCATCAAAAAGTGGGCGAAGGACATGAACAGACACTCCTCCAAAGAAGACATTTATGCAGCCAAAAAACACATGAAAAAATGCTCACCATCACTGGCCATCAGAGAAATGCAAACCAAAACCACAATGAGATACCATCTCACACCAGTTAGAATGGCAATCATTAAAAAGTCAGGAAACAACAGGTGCTGGAGAGGATGTGGAGAAATAGGAACACTTTTACACTGTTGGTGGGACTGTAAACTAGTTCAACCCTTGTGGAAGTCACTGTGGCGATTCCTCAGGGATCTAGAACTAGAAATTCCATTTGACCCAGCCATCCCATTACTGGGTATATACCCAAAGGACTATAAATCATGCTGCTATAAAGACACATGCACACGTATGTTTATTGCGGCATTATACACAATAGCAAAGACTTGGAACCAACCCAAATGTCCAACAATGATAGACTGGATTAAGAAAATGTGGCACATATACACCATGGAATACTAGGCAGCCATAAAAAATGATGAGTTCATATCCTTTGTAGGGACATGGATGAAATTGGAAATCATCGTTCTCAGTAAACTATCGCAGGAAAAATAAACCAAACACCACATATTCTCACTCATAGGTGGGAATTGAACAATGAGAACACGTGGACACAAGAAGGGGAACATCACACTTCGGGGACTGTGGTGGGGTGGGGGGAGGGGCGAGGGACAGCATTGGGAGATATACCTAATGCTAGATGACGAGTTGGTGGGTGCAGCGCACCAGCATGGCACATGTATACACATGTAGCTTACCTGCACGTTGCGCACATGTACCATAGAGCCTAAAGTATAATAATAATAATAATAATAATAAAAATGATGATAAAAAGAAAAAAAATTAAAAAAAAAGGAAAGGGATAAATTCCTCGACACATACACTCTCCCATGACTAAACCAGGAAGAAGTTGAATCTCTGAATAGACTAATAACAGGAGCTGAAATTGTGGCAATAATCAATAGCTTACCAACCAAAAAGAGTCCAGGATCAGATGGGTTCACAGCCGAATTCTACCAGAGGTCCAAGGAGGAACTGGAACCATTACTTCAGAAACCGTTCCAATCAATAGAAAAAGAGGGAATCCTTCCTAACTCATTTTATGAGGCCAGCATCATGCTGATACCAAAGCTGGGCAGAGACACAATCAAAAAAGAGAATTTTAGACCAATATCCTTGATGAATATTGATGCAAAAATCCTCAATAAATTACTGGCAAACCGAATCCAGCAGCACATCAGACAGCTTATCCACCATGATCAAGTGGGCTTCATCCCTGGGATGCAAGTCTGGTTCAATATACGCAAATCAATAAATGTAATCCAGCATATAAACAGAACCAAAGTCAAAAACCACATGATTATCTCAATACGTGAAGAAACGGCCTTTGACAAAATTCAACAACCCTTCATGCTAAAAACTGTCAATAAATTGGGTATTGATGGGTCGTATATCAAAATAATAAGAGCTATTTATGACAAACCCACAGCCAATATCATACTAAATGGGCAAAAACTGGAAGCATTCACTTTGAAAACTGGCACAAGACAGGGATGCCCTCTCTCACCACTTCTATTCAACATAGTGTTGAAAGTTCTGGCAAGGGCAATTAGGCAAGAGAAGGAAATCAAGGGTATTCAATTAGGAAAAAAAGAAGTCAAATTGTCCCTGTTTGCAGATGACGTGATAGTATATCTAGAAAACCCCATTGTCTCAGCGCAAAATCTCCTTAAGCTGATTAGCAACTTCAGCAAAGTCTCAGGATACAAAATCAATGGACAAAAATCACAAGCATTCTTATACATCAATAACAGACAAACAGAGAGCCAAATCATGAGTGAACTCCCATTCACAATTGCTTCAAAGAGAATAAAATACCTAGGAATCCAACTTCCAAGGGATGTGAAGGACCTCTTCAAGGGGAAAACTACAAACCACTGCTCAAGGAAATAAAAGAGGATACAAACAAATGGAAGAACATTACATGCTCATGGGTAGGAAGAATCAATATCATGAAAATGGCCATCCTTCCCAAGGTAATTTACAGATTCAATGCCATCCCCATCAAGTTACCAATGACTTTCTTCACAGAATTGGAAAAAACTACTTTAAAGTTCATATGGAACCAAAAAAGAGCCCGCATCACCAAGTCAATCCTAAGCCAAAAGAACAAAGCTGGAGGCATCACGCTACCTGACTTCAAACTATACTACAAGGCTACAGTAACCAAAACAGCATGGTACTGGTACCAAACAGAGATATACATCAATGGAACAGAACAGAGCCGTCAGAAATAATGCCACATATCTACAACTATCTGATCTTTGACAAACCTGACAAAAACAAGAAATGGAGAAAGGATTCCCTATTTAATAAATGGTGCTGGGAAAACTGGCTAGCCACATGTAGAAAGCTGAAACTGGATCCCTTCCTTATAGCTTATACAAAAATCAACTCAAGATGGATTAAAGACTTAAACGTTAGACCTAAAACCATAAAAACCCTAGAAGAAAATCTAGACAATACTATTCAGGACATAGGCATGGGCAAGGACTTCATGTCTAAAACACCAAAAGCAATGGCAACAAAAGCCAAAATTGACAAATGGGATCTAATTAAACTAAAGAGCTTCTGCACAGCAAAGGAAACTACCATCAGAGTGAACAGGCAACCTACAAAATGGGAGAAAATTTTCGCAACCTACTCATCTGACAAAGGGCTAATATCCAGAATCTACAATGAACTCCAACAAATTTACAAGAAAACACCAAACAACCCCATCAAAAAGTGGGCGAAGGACATGAACAGACACTCCTCCAAAGAAGACATTTATGCAGCCAAAAAACACATGAAAAAATGCTCACCATCACTGGCCATCAGAGAAATGCAAATCAAAACCACAATGAGATACCATCTCACACCAGTTAGAATGGCAATCATTAAAAAGTCAGGAAACAACAGGTGCTGGAGAGGATGTGGAGAAATACGAACACTTTTACACTGTTGGTGGGACTGTAAACTAGTTCAACCCTTGTGGAAGTCACTGTGGCGATTCCTCAGGAATCTAGAACTAGAAATTCCATTTGACCCAGCCATCCCATTACTGGGTATATACCCAAAGGACTATAAATCATGCTGCTATAAAGACACATGCACACGTATGTTTATTGCGGCATTATACACAATAGCAAAGACTTGGAACCAAACCAAATGTCCAACAATGATAGACTGGATTAAGAAAATGTGGCACATATACACCATGGAATACTAGGCAGCCATAAAAAATGATGAGTTCATATCCTTTGTAGGGACATGGATGAAATTGGAAATCATCGTTCTCAGTAAACTATCGCAAGAACAAAAAACCAAACACCACACATTCTCACTCATAGGTGGGAATTGAACAATGAGAACACGTGGACACGAGAAGGGGAACATCACACTTCGGGGACTGTGGTGGGGCGGGGGGAGGGGCGAGGGAAAGCATTGGGAGATATACCTAATGCTAGATGACGAGTTGGTGGGTGCAGCGCACCAGCATGGCACATGTATACACATGTAGCTTACCTGCACGTTGCGCACATGTACCATAGAGCCTCAAGTATAATAATAATAATAATAATAATGATAAAAAGAAAAAAAAATTAAAAAAAAAGAAAGGGATAAATTCCTCGACACATACACTCTCCCATGACTAAACCAGGAAGAAGTTGAATCTCTGAATAGACTAATAACAGGAGCTGAAATTGTGGCAATAATCAATAGCTTACCAACCAAAAAGAGTCCAGGATCAGATGGGTTCACAGCCGAATTCTACCAGAGGTCCAAGGAGGAACTGGAACCATTACTTCAGAAACTATTCCAATCAATAGAAAAAGAGGGTATCCTTCCTAACTCATTTTATGAGGCCAGCATCATGCTGCTACCAAAGCTGGGCAGAGACACAATCAAAAAAGAGAATTTTAGACCAATATCCTTGATGAATATTGATGCAAAAATCCTCAATAAATTACTGGCAAACAGAATCCAGCAGCACATCAGACAGCTTATCCACCATGATCAAGTGAGCTTCATCCCTGGGATGCAAGGCTGGTTCAATATACGCAAATCAATAAATGTAATCCAGCATATAAACAGAACCAAAGTCAAAAACCACATGATTATCTCAATACGTGAAGAAAAGGCCTTTGACAAAATTCAACAACCCTTCATGCTAAAAACTCTCAATAAATTGGGTATTGATGGGTCGTATCTCAAAATAATAAGAGCTATTTATGACAAACCCACAGCCAATATCATACTGAATGGGCAAAAACTGGAAGCATTCACTTTGAAAACTGGCACAAGACAGGGATGCCCTCTCTCACCACTTGTATTCAACATAGTGTTGGAAGTTCTGGCCAGGGCAATTAGGCAAGAGAAGGAAATCAAGGGTATTCAATTAGGAAAAAAAGAAGTCAAATTGTCCCTGTTTGCAGATGACGTGATAGTATATCTAGAAATCCCCATTGTCTCAGCGCAAAATCTCCTTAAGCTGATTAGCAACTTCAGCAACGTCTCAGGATACAAAATCAATGGACAAAAATCACAAGCATTCTTATACATCAATAACAGACAAACAGAGAGCCAAATCATGAGTGAACTCCCATTCACAATTGCTTCAAAGAGAATAAAATACCTAGGAATCCAACTTCCAAGGGATGTGAAGGACCTCTTCAAGGAGAAAACTACAAACCACTGCTCAAGGAAATAAAAGAGGATACAAACAAATGGAAGAACATTCCATGCTCATGGGTAGGAAGAATCAATATCATGAAAATGGCCATCCTTCCCAAGGTAATTTACAGATTCAATGCCATCCCCATCAAGTTACCAATGACTTTCTTCACAGAATTGGAAAAAACTACTTTAAAGTTCATATGGAACCAAAAAAGAGCCCGCATCACCAAGTCAATCCTAAGCCAAAAGAACAAAGCTGGAGGCATCACGCTACCTGACTTCAAACTATACTACAAGGCTACAGTAACCAAAACAGCATGGTACTGGTACCAAACAGAGATATAGATCAATGGAACAGAACAGAGCCGTCAGAAATAATGCCACATATCTACAACTATCTGATCTTTGACAAACCTGACAAAAACAAGAAATGGAGAAAGGATTCCCTATTTAATAAATGGTGCTGGGAAAACTGGCTAGCCACATGTAGAAAGCTGAAACTGGATCCCTTCCTTATAGCTTATACAAAAATCAACTCAAGATGGATTAAAGACTTAAACGTTAGACCTAAAACCATAAAAACCCTAGAAGAAAACCTAGACAATACTATTCAGGACATAGGCATGGGCAAGGACTTCATGTCTAAAACACCAAAAGCAATGGCAACAAAAGCCAAAATTGACAAATGGGATCTAATTAAACTAAAGAGCTTCTGCACAGCAAAGGAAACTACCATCAGAGTGAACAGGCAACCTACAAAATGGGAGAAAATTTTCGCAACCTACTCATCTGACAAAGGGCTAATATCCAGAATCTACAATGAACTCCAACAAATTTACAAGAAAACACCAAACAACCCCATCAAAAAGTGGGCGAAGGACATGAACAGACACTCCTCCAAAGAAGACATTTATGCAGCCAAAAAACACATGAAAAAATGCTCACCGTCACTGGCCATCAGAGAAATGCAAATCAAAACCACAATGAGATACCATCTCACACCAGTTAGAATGGCAATCATTAAAAAGTCAGGAAACAACAGGTGCTGGAGAGGATGTGGAGAAATACGAACACTTTTACACTGTTGGTGGGACTGTAAACTAGTTCAACCCTTGTGGAAGTCACTGTGGCGATTCCTCAGGAATCTAGAACTAGAAATTCCATTTGACCCAGCCATCCCATTACTGGGTATATACCCAAAGGACTATAAATCATGCTGCTATAAAGACACATGCACACGTATGTTTATTGCGGCATTATACACAATAGCAAAGACTTGGAACCAAACCAAATGTCCAACAATGATAGACTGGATTAAGAAAATGTGGCACATATACACCATGGAATACTAGGCAGCCATAAAAAATGATGAGTTCATATCCTTTGTAGGGACATGGATGAAATTGGAAATCATCGTTCTCTGTAAACTATCGCAAGAACAAAAAACCAAACACCACACATTCTCACTCATAGGTGGGAATTGAACAATGAGAACACGTGGACACGAGAAGGGGAACATCACACTTCGGGGACTGTGGTGGGGCGGGGGGAGGGGCGAGGGAAAGCATTGGGAGATATACCTAATGCTAGATGACGAGTTGGTGGGTGCAGCGCACCAGCATGGCACATGTATACACATGTAGCTTACCTGCACGTTGCGCACATGTACCATAGAGCCTCAAGTATAATAATAATAATAATAATGATAAAAAGAAAAAAAAATTAAAAAAAAAGAAAGGGATAAATTCCTCGACACATACACTCTCCCATGACTAAACCAGGAAGAAGTTGAATCTCTGAATAGACTAATAACAGGAGCTGAAATTGTGGCAATAATCAATAGCTTACCAACCAAAAAGAGTCCAGGATCAGATGGGTTCACAGCCGAATTCTACCAGAGGTCCAAGGAGGAACTGGAACCATTACTTCAGAAACTTTTCCAATCAATAGAAAAAGAGGGAATCCTTCCTAACTCATTTTATGGGGCCAGCATCATGCTGATACCAAAGCTGGGCAGAGACACAATCAAAAAAGAGAATTTTAGACCAATATCCTTGATGAATATTGATGCAAAAATCCTCAATAAATTACTGGCAAACCGAATCCAGCCGCACATCAGACAGCTTATCCACCATGATCAAGTGGGCTTCATCCCTGGGATGCAAGGCTGGTTCAATATACGCAAATCAATAAATGTAATCCAGCATATAAACAGAACCAAAGTCAAAAACCACATGATTATCTCAATACGTGAAGAAAAGGACTTTGACAAAATTCAACAACCCTTCATGCTAAAAACTCTCAATAAATTAGGTATTGATGGGTCGTATCTCAAAATAATAAGAGCTATTTATGACAAACCCACAGCCAATATCATACTGAATGTGCAAAAACTGGAAGCATTCACTTTGAAAACTGGCACAAGACAGGGATGCCCTCTCTCACCACTTCTATTCAACATAGTGTTGGAAGTTCTGGCCAGGGCAATTAGGCAAGAGAAGGAAATCAAGGGTATTCAATTAGGAAAAAAGGAAGTCAAATTCTCCCTGTTTGCAGATGACGTGATAGTATATCTAGAAAACCCCATTGTCTCAGCCCAAAATCTCCTTAAGCTGATAAGCAACTTCAGCCAAGTCTCAGGATACAAAATCAATGCACAAAAATCACAAGCATTCTTATACATCAATAACAGACAAACAGAGAGCCAAATCATGAGTGAACTCCCATTCACAATTGCTTCAAAGAGAATAAAATACCTAGGAATCCAACTTACAAGGGATGTGAAGGACCTCTTCAAGGAGAAAACTACAAACCACTGCTCAAGGAAATAAAAGAGGATACAAACAAATGGAAGAACATTCCATGCTCATGAGTAGGAAGAATCAATATCATGAAAATGGCCATCCTTCCCAAGGTAATTTACAGATTCAATGCCCTCCCCATCAAGTTACCAATGACTTTCTGCACAGAATTGGAAAAAACTACTTTAAAGTTCATATGGACCCAAAAAAGAGCCCGCATCACCAAGTCAATCCTAAGCCAAAAGAACAAAGCTGGAGGCATCACGCTACCTGACTTCAAACTCTACTACAATGCTACAGTAACCAAAACAGCATGGTACTGGTACCAAAACAGAGATCTAGATCAATGGAACAGAACAGAGCCGTCAGAAATAATGCCACATATCTACAACTATCTGATCTTTGACAAACCTGCCAAAAGCAAGAAATGGAGAAAGGATTCCCTATTTAATAAATGGTGCTGGGAAAACTGGCTAGCCACATGTAGAAAGCTGAAACTGGATCCCTTCCTTACACCTTATACAAAAATCAACTCAAGAGGGATTAAAGACTTAAACGTTAGACCTAAAACCATAAAAACCCTAGAAGAAAACCTAGGCAATACCATTCAGGACATAGGCATGGGCAAGGACTTCATGTCTAAAACACCAAAAGCAATGGCAACAAAAGCCAAAATTGACAAATGGGATCTAATTAAACTAAAGAGCTTCTGCACAGCAAAGGAAACTACCATCAGAGTGAACAGGCAACCTACAAAATGGGAGAAAATTTTCGCAACCTACTCATCTGACCAAGGGCTAATATCCAGAATCTACAATGAACTCCAACAAATTTACAAGAAAACACCAAACAACCCCATCAAAAAGTGGGCGAAGGACATGAACAGACACTCCTCCAAAGAAGACATTTATGCAGCCAAAAAACACATGAAAAAATGCTCACCATCACTGGCCATCAGAGAAATGCAAATCAAAACCACAATGAGATACCATCTCACACCAGTTAGAATGGCAATCATTAAAAAGTCAGGAAACAACAGGTGCTGGAGAGGATGTGGAGAAATAGGAACACTTTTACACTGTTGGTGGGACTGTAAACCAGTTCAACCCTTGTGGAAGTCACTGTGGCGATTCCTCAGGGATCTAGAACTAGAAATTCCATTTGACCCAGCCATCCCATTACTGGGTATATACCCAAAGGACTATAAATCATGCTGCTATAAAGACACATGCACACGTATGTTTATTGCGGCATTATACACAATAACAAAGACTTGGAACCAACCCAAATGTCCAACAATGATAGACTGGATTAAGAAAATGTGGCACATATACACCATGGAATACTAGGCAGCCATAAAAAATGATGAGTTCATATCCTTTGTAGGGACATGGATGAAATTGGAAATCATCGTTCTCAGTAAACTATCGCAAGAACAAAAAACCAAACACCACATATTCTCACTCATAGGTGGGAATTGAACAATGAGAACACATGGATACAAGAAGGGGAACATCACACTTCGGGGACTGTTGTGGGGTGGGGGGAGGGGCGAGGGACAGCATTGGGAGATATACCTAATGCTAGATGACGAGTTGGTGGGTGCAGCGCACCAGCATGGCACATGTATACACATGTAGCTTACCTGCACGTTGCGCACATGTACCATAGAGCCTCAAGTATATTAATAATAATAATAATAATAATAATGATGATAAAAAGAAAAAAAATTAAAAAAAAAGAAAGGGATAAATTCCTCGACACATACACTCTCCCATGACTAAACCAGGAAGAAGTTGAATCTCTGAATAGACTAATAACAGGAGCTGAAATTGTGGCAATAATCAATAGCTTACCAACCAAAAAGAGTCCAGGATCAGATGGGTTCACAGCCGAATTCTACCAGAGGTCCAAGGAGGAACTGGAACCATTACTTCAGAAACTATTCCAATCAATAGAAAAAGAGGGAATCCTTCCTAACTCATTTTATGGGGCCAGCATCATGCTGATACCAAAGCTGGGCAGAGACACAATCAAAAAAGAGAATTTTAGACCAATATCCTTGATGAATATTGATGCAAAAATCCTCAATAAATTACTGGCAAACCGAATCCAGCCGCACATCAGACAGCTTATCCACCATGATCAAGTGGGCTTCATCCCTGGGATGCAAGGCTGGTTCAATATATGCAAATCAATAAATGTAATCCAGCATATAAACAGAACCAAAGTCAAAAACCACATGATTATCTCAATACGTGAAGAAAAGGACTTTGACAAAATTCAACAACCCTTCATGCTAAAAACTCTCAATAAATTAGGTATTGATGGGTCGTATCTCAAAATAATAAGAGCTATTTATGACAAACCCACAGCCAATATCATACTGAATGGGCAAAAACTGGAAGCATTCACTTTGAAAACTGGCACAAGACAGGGATGCCCTCTCTCACCACTTCTATTCAACATAGTGTTGGAAGTTCTGGCCAGGGCAATTAGGCAAGAGAAGGAAATCAAGGGTATTCAATTAGGAAAAAAGGAAGTCAAATTCTCCCTGTTTGCAGATGACGTGATAGTATATCTAGAAAACCCCATTGTCTCAGCCCAAAATCTCCTTAAGCTGATAAGCAACTTCAGCCAAGTCTCAGGATACAAAATCAATGCACAAAAATCACAAGCATTCTTATACATCAATAACAGACAAACAGAGAGCCAAATCATGAGTGAACTCCCATTCACAATTGCTTCAAAGAGAATAAAATACCTAGGAATCCAACTTACAAGGGATGTGAAGGACCTCTTCAAGGAGAAAACTACAAACCACTGCTCAAGGAAATAAAAGAGGATACAAACAAATGGAAGAACATTCCATGCTCATGAGTAGGAAGAATCAATATCATGAAAATGGCCATCCTTCCCAAGGTAATTTACAGATTCAATGCCCTCCCCATCAAGTTACCAATGACTTTCTGCACAGAATTGGAAAAAACTACTTTAAAGTTCATATGGAACCAAAAAAGAGCCCGCATCACCAAGTCAATCCTAAGCCAAAAGAACAAAGCTGGAGGCATCACGCTACCTGACTTCAAACTCTACCACAAGGCTACAGTAACCAAAACAGCATGGTACTGGTACCAAAACAGAGATCTAGATCAATGGAACAGAACAGAGCCGTCAGAAATAATGCCACATATCTACAACTATCTGATCTTTGACAAACCTGCCAAAAGCAAGAAATGGAGAAAGGATTCCCTATTTAATAAATGGTGCTGGGAAAACTGGCTAGCCACATGTAGAAAGCTGAAACTGGATCCCTTCCTTACACCTTATACAAAAATCAACTCAAGAGGGATTAAAGACTTAAACGTTAGACCTAAAACCATAAAAACCCTAGAAGAAAACCTAGGCAATACCATTCAGGACATAGGCATGGGCAAGGACTTCATGTCTAAAACACCAAAAGCAATGGCAACAAAAGCCAAAATTGACAAATGGGATCTAATTAAACTAAAGAGCTTCTGCACAGCAAAGGAAACTACCATCAGAGTGAACAGGCAACCTACAAAATGGGAGAAAATTTTCGCAACCTACTCATCTGACAAAGGGCTAATATCCAGAATCTACAATGAACTCCAACAAATTTACAAGAAAACACCAAACAACCCCATCAAAAAGTGGGCGAAGGACATGAACAGACACTCCTCCAAAGAAGACATTTATGCAGCCAAAAAACACATGAAAAAATGCTCACCATCACTGGCCATCAGAGAAATGCAAATCAAAACCACAATGAGATACCATCTCACACCAGTTAGAATGGCAATCATTAAAAAGTCAGGAAACAACAGGTGCTGGAGAGGATGTGGAGAAATAGGAACACTTTTACACTGTTGGTGGGACTGTAAACTAGTTCAACCCTTGTGGAAGTCACTGTGGCGATTCCTCAGGGATCTAGAACTAGAAATTCCATTTGACCCAGCCATCCCATTACTGGGTATATACCCAAAGGACTATAAATCATGCTGCTATAAAGACACATGCACACGTATGTTTATTGCGGCATTATACACAATAACAAAGACTTGGAACCAACCCAAATGTCCAACAATGATAGACTGGATTAAGAAAATGTGGCACATATACACCATGGAATACTAGGCAGCCATAAAAAATGATGAGTTCATATCCTTTGTAGGGACATGGATGAAATTGGAAATCATCGTTCTCAGTAAACTATCGCAAGAACAAAAAACCAAACACCACATATTCTCACTCATAGGTGGGAATTGAACAATGAGAACACATGGATACAAGAAGGGGAACATCACACTTCGGGGACTGTTGTGGGGTGGGGGGAGGGGCGAGGGACAGCATTGGGAGATATACCTAATGCTAGATGACGAGTTGGTGGGTGCAGCGCACCAGCATGGCACATGTATACACATGTAGCTTACCTGCACGTTGCGCACATGTACCATAGAGCCTCAAGTATATTAATAATAATAATAATAATAATAATGATGATAAAAAGAAAAAAAAATTAAAAAAAAGAAAGGGATAAATTCCTCGACACATACACTCTCCCATGACTAAACCAGGAAGAAGTTGAATCTCTGAATAGACTAATAACAGGAGCTGAAATTGTGGCAATAATCAATAGCTTACCAACCAAAAAGAGTCCAGGATCAGATGGGTTCACAGCCGAATTCTACCAGAGGTCCAAGGAGGAACTGGAACCATTACTTCAGAAACTATTCCAATCAATAGAAAAAGAGGGAATCCTTCCTAACTCATTTTATGGGGCCAGCATCATGCTGATACCAAAGCTGGGCAGAGACACAATCAAAAAAGAGAATTTTAGACCAATATCCTTGATGAATATTGATGCAAAAATCCTCAATAAATTACTGGCAAACCGAATCCAGCAGCACATCAGACAGCTTATCCACCATGATCAAGTGGGCTTCATCCCTGGGATGCAAGGCTGGTTCAATATACGCAAATCAATAAATGTAATCCAGCATATAAACAGAACCAAAGTCAAAAACCACATGATTATCTCAATACGTGAAGAAAAGGACTTTGACAAAATTCAACAACCCTTCATGCTAAAAACTCTCAATAAATTAGGTATTGATGGGTCGTATCTCAAAATAATAAGAGCTATTTATGACAAACCCACAGCCAATATCATACTGAATGGGCAAAAACTGGAAGCATTCACTTTGAAAACTGGCAAAAGACAGGGATGCCCTCTCTCACCACTTCTATTCAACATAGTGTTGGAAGTTCTGGCCAGGGCAATTAGGCAAGAGAAGGAAATCAAGGGTATTCAATTAGGAAAAAAGGAAGTCAAATTCTCCCTGTTTGCAGATGACGTGATAGTATATCTAGAAAACCCCATTGTCTCAGCCCAAAATCTCCTTAAGCTGATAAGCAACTTCAGCCAAGTCTCAGGATACAAAATCAATGCACAAAAATCACAAGCATTCTTATACATCAATAACAGACAAACAGAGAGCCAAATCATGAGTGAACTCCCATTCACAATTGCTTCAAAGAGAATAAAATACCTAGGAATCCAACTTACAAGGGATGTGAAGGACCTCTTCAAGGAGAAAACTACAAACCACTGCTCAAGGAAATAAAAGAGGATACAAACAAATGGAAGAACATTCCATGCTCATGAGTAGGAAGAATCAATATCATGAAAATGGCCATCCTTCCCAAGGTAATTTACAGATTCAATGCCCTCCCCATCAAGTTACCAATGACTTTCTGCACAGAATTGGAAAAAACTACTTTAAAGTTCATATGGAACCAAAAAAGAGCCCGCATCACCAAGTCAATCCTAAGCCAAAAGAACAAAGCTGGAGGCATCACGCTACCTGACTTCAAACTCTACCACAAGGCTACAGTAACCAAAACAGCATGGTACTGGTACCAAAACAGAGATCTAGATCAATGGAACAGAACAGAGCCGTCAGAAATAATGCCACATATCTACAACTATCTGATCTTTGACAAACCTGCCAAAAGCAAGAAATGGAGAAAGGATTCCCTATTTAATAAATGGTGCTGGGAAAACTGGCTAGCCACATGTAGAAAGCTGAAACTGGATCCCTTCCTTACACCTTATACAAAAATCAACTCAAGAGGGATTAAAGACTTAAACGTTAGACCTAAAACCATAAAAACCCTAGAACAAAACCTAGGCAATACCATTCAGGACATAGGCATGGGCAAGGACTTCATGTCTAAAACACCAAAAGCAATGGCAACAAAAGCCAAAATTGACAAATGGGATCTAATTAAACTAAAGAGCTTCTGCACAGCAAAGGAAACTACCATCAGAGTGAACAGGCAACCTACAAAATGGGAGAAAATTTTCGCAACCTACTCATCTGACAAAGGGCTAATATCCAGAATCTACAATGAACTCCAACAAATTTACAAGAAAACACCAAACAACCCCATCAAAAAGTGGGCGAAGGACATGAACAGACACTCCTCCAAAGAAGACATTTATGCAGCCAAAAAACACATGAAAAAATGCTCACCATCACTGGCCATCAGAGAAATGCAAATCAAAACCACAATGAGATACCATCTCACACCAGTTAGAATGGCAATCATTAAAAAGTCAGGAAACAACAGGTGCTGGAGAGGATGTGGAGAAATAGGAACACTTTTACACTGTTGGTGGGACTGTAAACTAGTTCAACCCTTGTGGAAGTCACTGTGGCGATTCCTCAGGGATCTAGAACTAGAAATTCCATTTGACCCAGCCATCCCATTACTGGGTATATACCCAAAGGACTATAAATCATGCTGCTATAAAGACACATGCACACGTATGTTTATTGCGGCATTATACACAATAACAAAGACTTGGAACCAACCCAAATGTCCAACAATGATAGACTGGATTAAGAAAATGTGGCACATATACACCATGGAATACTAGGCAGCCATAAAAAATGATGAGTTCATATCCTTTGTAGGGACATGGATGAAATTGGAAATCATCGTTCTCAGTAAACTATCGCAAGAACAAAAAACCAAACACCACATATTCTCACTCATAGGTGGGAATTGAACAATGAGAACACATGGATACAAGAAGGGGAACATCACACTTCGGGGACTGTTGTGGGGTGGGGGGAGGGGCGAGGGACAGCATTGGGAGATATACCTAATGCTAGATGACGAGTTGGTGGGTGCAGCGCACCAGCATGGCACATGTATACACATGTAGCTTACCTGCACGTTGCGCACATGTACCATAGAGCCTCAAGTATATTAATAATAATAATAATAATAATAATGATGATAAAAAGAAAAAAAAATTAAAAAAAAGAAAGGGATAAATTCCTCGACACATACACTCTCCCATGACTAAACCAGGAAGAAGTTGAATCTCTGAATAGACTAATAACAGGAGCTGAAATTGTGGCAATAATCAATAGCTTACCAACCAAAAAGAGTCCAGGATCAGATGGGTTCACAGCCGAATTCTACCAGAGGTCCAAGGAGGAACTGGAACCATTACTTCAGAAACTATTCCAATCAATAGAAAAAGAGGGAATCCTTCCTAACTCATTTTATGGGGCCAGCATCATGCTGATACCAAAGCTGGGCAGAGACACAATCAAAAAAGAGAATTTTAGACCAATATCCTTGATGAATATTGATGCAAAAATCCTCAATAAATTACTGGCAAACCGAATCCAGCAGCACATCAGACAGCTTATCCACCATGATCAAGTGGGCTTCATCCCTGGGATGCAAGGCTGGTTCAATATACGCAAATCAATAAATGTAATCCAGCATATAAACAGAACCAAAGTCAAAAACCACATGATTATCTCAATACGTGAAGAAAAGGACTTTGACAAAATTCAACAACCCTTCATGCTAAAAACTCTCAATAAATTAGGTATTGATGGGTCGTATCTCAAAATAATAAGAGCTATTTATGACAAACCCACAGCCAATATCATACTGAATGGGCAAAAACTGGAAGCATTCACTTTGAAAACTGGCAAAAGACAGGGATGCCCTCTCTCACCACTTCTATTCAACATAGTGTTGGAAGTTCTGGCCAGGGCAATTAGGCAAGAGAAGGAAATCAAGGGTATTCAATTAGGAAAAAAGGAAGTCAAATTCTCCCTGTTTGCAGATGACGTGATAGTATATCTAGAAAACCCCATTGTCTCAGCCCAAAATCTCCTTAAGCTGATAAGCAACTTCAGCCAAGTCTCAGGATACAAAATCAATGCACAAAAATCACAAGCATTCTTATACATCAATAACAGACAAACAGAGAGCCAAATCATGAGTGAACTCCCATTCACAATTGCTTCAAAGAGAATAAAATACCTAGGAATCCAACTTACAAGGGATGTGAAGGACCTCTTCAAGGAGAAAACTACAAACCACTGCTCAAGGAAATAAAAGAGGATACAAACAAATGGAAGAACATTCCATGCTCATGAGTAGGAAGAATCAATATCATGAAAATGGCCATCCTTCCCAAGGTAATTTACAGATTCAATGCCCTCCCCATCAAGTTACCAATGACTTTCTGCACAGAATTGGAAAAAACTACTTTAAAGTTCATATGGAACCAAAAAAGAGCCCGCATCACCAAGTCAATCCTAAGCCAAAAGAACAAAGCTGGAGGCATCACGCTACCTGACTTCAAACTCTACCACAAGGCTACAGTAACCAAAACAGCATGGTACTGGTACCAAAACAGAGATCTAGATCAATGGAACAGAACAGAGCCGTCAGAAATAATGCCACATATCTACAACTATCTGATCTTTGACAAACCTGCCAAAAGCAAGAAATGGAGAAAGGATTCCCTATTTAATAAATGGTGCTGGGAAAACTGGCTAGCCACATGTAGAAAGCTGAAACTGGATCCCTTCCTTACACCTTATACAAAAATCAACTCAAGAGGGATTAAAGACTTAAACGTTAGACCTAAAACCATAAAAACCCTAGAAGAAAACCTAGGCAATACCATTCAGGACATAGGCATGGGCAAGGACTTCATGTCTAAAACACCAAAAGCAATGGCAACAAAAGCCAAAATTGACAAATGGGATCTAATTAAACTAAAGAGCTTCTGCACAGCAAAGGAAACTACCATCAGAGTGAACAGGCAACCTACAAAATGGGAGAAAATTTTCGCAACCTACTCATCTGACAAAGGGCTAATATCCAGAATCTACAATGAACTCCAACAAATTTACAAGAAAACACCAAACAACCCCATCAAAAAGTGGGCGAAGGACATGAACAGACACTCCTCCAAAGAAGACATTTATGCAGCCAAAAAACACATGAAAAAATGCTCACCATCACTGGCCATCAGAGAAATGCAAATCAAAACCACAATGAGATACCATCTCACACCAGTTAGAATGGCAATCATTAAAAAGTCAGGAAACAACAGGTGCTGGAGAGGATGTGGAGAAATAGGAACACTTTTACACTGTTGGTGGGACTGTAAACTAGTTCAACCCTTGTGGAAGTCACTGTGGTGATTCCTCAGGGATCTAGAACTAGAAATTCCATTTGACCCAGCCATCCCATTACTGGGTATATACCCAAAGGACTATAAATCATGCTGCTATAAAGACACATGCACACGTATGTTTATTGCGGCATTATACACAATAACAAAGACTTGGAACCAACCCAAATGTCCAACAATGATAGACTGGATTAAGAAAATGTGGCACATATACACCATGGAATACTAGGCAGCCATAAAAAATGATGAGTTCATATCCTTTGTAGGGACATGGATGAAATTGGAAATCATC
This sequence comes from Pongo abelii, assembly GCF_028885655.2. NCBI lineage: Eukaryota > Metazoa > Chordata > Mammalia > Primates > Hominidae > Pongo > Pongo abelii. The sequence continues at coordinate 5,593,139 of NC_071997.2, forward strand.
GTTCTCAGTAAACTATCGCAAGAACAAAAAACCAAACACCACATATTCTCACTCATAGGTGGGAATTGAACAATGAGAACACATGGATACAAGAAGGGGAACATCACACTTCGGGGACTGTTGTGGGGTGGGGGGAGGGGCGAGGGACAGCATTGGGAGATATACCTAATGCTAGATGACGAGTTGGTGGGTGCAGCGCACCAGCATGGCACATGTATACACATGTAGCTTACCTGCACGTTGCGCACATGTACCATAGAGCCTCAAGTATATTAATAATAATAATAATAATAATAATGATGATAAAAAGAAAAAAAAATTAAAAAAAAAGAAACGGATAAATTCCTCGACACATACACTCTCCCATGACTAAACCAGGAAGAAGTTGAATCTCTGAATAGACTAATAACAGGAGCTGAAATTGTGGCAATAATCAATAGCTTACCAACCAAAAAGAGTCCAGGATCAGATGGGTTCACAGCCGAATTCTACCAGAGGTCCAAGGAGGAACTGGAACCATTACTTCAGAAACTATTCCAATCAATAGAAAAAGAGGGAATCCTTCCTAACTCATTTTATGGGGCCAGCATCATGCTGATACCAAAGCTGGGCAGAGACACAATCAAAAAAGAGAATTTTAGACCAATATCCTTGATGAATATTGATGCAAAAATCCTCAATAAATTACCGGCAAACCGAATCCAGCCGCACATCAGACAGCTTATCCACCATGATCAAGTGGGCTTCATCCCTGGGATGCAAGGCTGGTTCAATATACGCAAATCAATAAATGTAATCCAGCATATAAACAGAACCAAAGTCAAAAACCACATGATTATCTCAATACGTGAAGAAAAGGACTTTGACAAAATTCAACAACCCTTCATGCTAAAAACTCTCAATAAATTAGGTATTGATGGGTCGTATCTCAAAATAATAAGAGCTATTTATGACAAACCCACAGCCAATATCATACTGAATGGGCAAAAACTGGAAGCATTCACTTTGAAAACTGGCAAAAGACAGGGATGCCCTCTCTCACCACTTCTATTCAACATAGTGTTGGAAGTTCTGGCCAGGGCAATTAGGCAAGAGAAGGAAATCAAGGGTATTCAATTAGGAAAAAAGGAAGTCAAATTCTCCCTGTTTGCAGATGACGTGATAGTATATCTAGAAAACCCCATTGTCTCAGCCCAAAATCTCCTTAAGCTGATAAGCAACTTCAGCCAAGTCTCAGGATACAAAATCAATGCACAAAAATCACAAGCATTCTTGTACATCAATAACAGACAAACAGAGAGCCAAATCATGAGTGAACTCCCATTCACAATTGCTTCAAAGAGAATAAAATACCTAGGAATCCAACTTACAAGGGATGTGAAGGACCTCTTCAAGGAGAAAACTACAAACCACTGCTCAAGGAAATAAAAGAGGATACAAACAAATGGAAGAACATTCCATGCTCATGAGTAGGAAGAATCAATATCATGAAAATGGCCATCCTTCCCAAGGTAATTTACAGATTCAATGCCCTCCCCATCAAGTTACCAATGACTTTCTGCACAGAATTGGAAAAAACTACTTTAAAGTTCATATGGAACCAAAAAAGAGCCCGCATCACCAAGTCAATCCTAAGCCAAAAGAACAAAGCTGGAGGCATCACGCTACCTGACTTCAAACTCTACCACAAGGCTACAGTAACCAAAACAGCATGGTACTGGTACCAAAACAGAGATCTAGATCAATGGAACAGAACAGAGCCGTCAGAAATAATGCCACATATCTACAACTATCTGATCTTTGACAAACCTGCCAAAAGCAAGAAATGGAGAAAGGATTCCCTATTTAATAAATGGTGCTGGGAAAACTGGCTAGCCACATGTAGAAAGCTGAAACTGGATCCCTTCCTTACACCTTATACAAAAATCAACTCAAGAGGGATTAAAGACTTAAACGTTAGACCTAAAACCATAAAAACCCTAGAAGAAAACCTAGGCAATACCATTCAGGACATAGGCATGGGCAAGGACTTCATGTCTAAAACACCAAAAGCAATGGCAACAAAAGCCAAAATTGACAAATGGGATCTAATTAAACTAAAGAGCTTCTGCACAGCAAAGGAAACTACCATCAGAGTGAACAGGCAACCTACAAAATGGGAGAAAATTTTCGCAACCTACTCATCTGACAAAGGGCTAATATCCAGAATCTACAATGAACTCCAACAAATTTACAAGAAAACACCAAACAACCCCATCAAAAAGTGGGCGAAGGACATGAACAGACACTCCTCCAAAGAAGACATTTATGCAGCCAAAAAACACATGAAAAAATGCTCACCATCACTGGCCATCAGAGAAATGCAAATCAAAACCACAATGAGATACCATCTCACACCAGTTAGAATGGCAATCATTAAAAAGTCAGGAAACAACAGGTGCTGGAGAGGATGTGGAGAAATAGGAACACTTTTACACTGTTGGTGGGACTGTAAACTAGTTCAACCCTTGTGGAAGTCACTGTGGTGATTCCTCAGGGATCTAGAACTAGAAATTCCATTTGACCCAGCCATCCCATTACTGGGTATATACCCAAAGGACTATAAATCATGCTGCTATAAAGACACATGCACACGTATGTTTATTGCGGCATTATACACAAAAACAAAGACTTGGAACCAACCCAAATGTCCAACAATGATAGACTGGATTAAGAAAATGTGGCACATATACACCATGGAATACTAGGCAGCCATAAAAAATGATGAGTTCATATCCTTTGTAGGGACATGGATGAAATTGGAAATCATCGTTCTCAGTAAACTATCGCAAGAACAAAAAACCAAACACCACATATTCTCACTCATAGGTGGGAATTGAACAATGAGAACACATGGATACAAGAAGGGGAACATCACACTTCGGGGACTGTTGTGGGGTGGGGGGAGGGGCGAGGGACAGCATTGGGAGATATACCTAATTCTAGATGACGAGTTGGTGGGTGCAGCGCACCAGCATGGCACATGTATACACATGTAGCTTACCTGCACGTTGCGCACATGTACCATAGAGCCTCAAGTATATTAATAATAATAATAATAATAATAATGATGATAAAAAGAAAAAAAAATTAAAAAAAAAGAAAGGGATAAATTCCTCGACACATACACTCTCCCATGACTAAACCAGGAAGAAGTTGAATCTCTGAATAGACTAATAACAGGAGCTGAAATTGTGGCAATAATCAATAGCTTACCAACCAAAAAGAGTCCAGGATCAGATGGGTTCACAGCCGAATTCTACCAGAGGTCCAAGGAGGAACTGGAACCATTACTTCAGAAACTATTCCAATCAATAGAAAAAGAGGGAATCCTTCCTAACTCATTTTATGGGGCCAGCATCATGCTGATACCAAAGCTGGGCAGAGACACAATCAAAAAAGAGAATTTTAGACCAATATCCTTGATGAATATTGATGCAAAAATCCTCAATAAATTACTGGCAAACCGAATCCAGCAGCACATCAGACAGCTTATCCACCATGATCAAGTGGGCTTCATCCCTGGGATGCAAGGCTGGTTCAATATACGCAAATCAATAAATGTAATCCAGCATATAAACAGAACCAAAGTCAAAAACCACATGATTATCTCAATACGTGAAGAAAAGGACTTTGACAAAATTCAACAACCCTTCATGCTAAAAACTCTCAATAAATTAGGTATTGATGGGTCGTATCTCAAAATAATAAGAGCTATTTATGACAAACCCACAGCCAATATCATACTGAATGGGCAAAAACTGGAAGCATTCACTTTGAAAACTGGCAAAAGACAGGGATGCCCTCTCTCACCACTTCTATTCAACATAGTGTTGGAAGTTCTGGCCAGGGCAATTAGGCAAGAGAAGGAAATCAAGGGTATTCAATTAGGAAAAAAGGAAGTCAAATTCTCCCTGTTTGCAGATGACGTGATAGTATATCTAGAAAACCCCATTGTCTCAGCCCAAAATCTCCTTAAGCTGATAAGCAACTTCAGCCAAGTCTCAGGATACAAAATCAATGCACAAAAATCACAAGCATTCTTATACATCAATAACAGACAAACAGAGAGCCAAATCATGAGTGAACTCCCATTCACAATTGCTTCAAAGAGAATAAAATACCTAGGAATCCAACTTACAAGGGATGTGAAGGACCTCTTCAAGGAGAAAACTACAAACCACTGCTCAAGGAAATAAAAGAGGATACAAACAAATGGAAGAACATTCCATGCTCATGAGTAGGAAGAATCAATATCATGAAAATGGCCATCCTTCCCAAGGTAATTTACAGATTCAATGCCCTCCCCATCAAGTTACCAACGACTTTCTGCACAGAATTGGAAAAAACTACTTTAAAGTTCATATGGAACCAAAAAAGAGCCCGCATCACCAAGTCAATCCTAAGCCAAAAGAACAAAGCTGGAGGCATCACGCTACCTGACTTCAAACTCTACTACAATGCTACAGTAACCAAAACAGCATGGTACTGGTACCAAAACAGAGATCTAGATCAATGGAACAGAACAGAGCCGTCAGAAATAATGCCACATATCTACAACTATCTGATCTTTGACAAACCTGCCAAAAGCAAGAAATGGAGAAAGGATTCCCTATTTAATAAATGGTGCTGGGAAAACTGGCTAGCCACATGTAGAAAGCTGAAACTGGATCCCGTCCTTACACCTTATACAAAAATCAACTCAAGAGGGATTAAAGACTTAAACGTTAGACCTAAAACCATAAAAACCCTAGAAGAAAACCTAGGCAATACCATTCAGGACATAGGCATGGGCAAGGACTTCATGTCTAAAACACCAAAAGCAATGGCAACAAAAGCCAAAATTGACAAATGGGATCTAATTAAACTAAAGAGCTTCTGCACAGCAAAGGAAACTACCATCAGAGTGAACAGGCAACCTACACAATGGGAGAAAATTTTCGCAACCTACTCATCTGACAAAGGGCTAATATCCAGAATCTACAATGAACTCCAACAAATTTACAAGAAAACACCAAACAACCCCATCAAAAAGTGGGCGAAGGACATGAACAGACACTCCTCCAAAGAAGACATTTATGCAGCCAAAAAACACATGAAAAAATGCTCACCATCACTGGCCATCAGAGAAATGCAAATCAAAACCACAATGAGATACCATCTCACACCAGTTAGAATGGCAATCATTAAAAAGTCAGGAAACAACAGGTGCTGGAGAGGATGTGGAGAAATAGGAACACTTTTACACTGTTGGTGGGACTGTAAACTAGTTCAACCCTTGTGGAAGTCACTGTGGCGATTCCTCAGGGATCTAGAACTAGAAATTCCATTTGACCCAGCCATCCCATTACTGGGTATATACCCAAAGGACTATAAATCATGCTGCTATAAAGACACATGCACACGTATGTTTATTGCGGCATTATACACAATAACAAAGACTTGGAACCAACCCAAATGTCCAACAATGATAGACTGGATTAAGAAAATGTGGCACATATACACCATGGAATACTAGGCAGCCATAAAAAATGATGAGTTCATATCCTTTGCAGGGACATGGATGAAATTGGAAATCATCGTTCTCAGTAAACTATCGCAAGAACAAAAAACCAAACACCACATATTCTCACTCATAGGTGGGAATTGAACAATGAGAACACATGGATACAAGAAGGGGAACATCACACTTCGGGGACTGTTGTGGGGTGGGGGGAGCGGCGAGGGACAGCATTGGGAGATATACCTAATGCTAGATGACGAGTTGGTGGGTGCAGCGCACCAGCATGGCACATGTATACATATGTAGCTTACCTGCACGTTGCGCACATGTACCATAGAGCCTCAAGTATATTAATAATAATAATAATAATAATAATGATGATAAAAAGAAAAAAAAATTAAAAAAAAAGAAAGGGATAAATTCCTCGACACATACACTCTCCCAAGACTAAACCAGGAAGAAGTTGAATCTCTGAATAGACTAATAACAGGAGCTGAAATTGTGGCAATAATCAATAGCTTACCAACCAAAAAGAGTCCAGGATCAGATGGGTTCACAGCCGAATTCTACCAGAGGTCCAAGGAGGAACTGGAACCATTACTTCAGAAACTATTCCAATCAATAGGAAAAGAGGGAATCCTTCCTAACTCATTTTATGGGGCCAGCATCATGCTGACACCAAAGCTGGGCAGAGACACAATCAAAAAAGAGAATTTTAGACCAATATCCTTGATGAATATTGATGCAAAAATCCTCAATAAATTACTGGCAAACCGAATCCAGCCGCACATCAGACAGCTTATCCACCATGATCAAGTGGGCTTCATCCCTGGGATGCAAGGCTGGTTCAATATACGCAAATCAGTAAATGTAATCCAGCATATAAACAGAACCAAAGTCAAAAACCAAATGATTATCTCAATACGTGAAGAAAAGGACTTTGACAAAATTCAACAACCCTTCATGCTAAAAACTCTCAATAAATTAGGTATTGATGGGTCGTATCTCAAAATAATAAGAGCTATTTATGACAAACCCACAGCCAATATCATACTGAATGGGCAAAAACTGGAAGCATTCACTTTGAAAACTGGCACAAGACAGGGATGCCCTCTCTCACCACTTCTATTCAACATAGTGTTGGAAGTTCTGGCCAGGGCAATTAGGCAAGAGAAGGAAATCAAGGGTATTCAATTAGGAAAAAAGTAAGTCATATTCTCCCTGTTTGCAGATGACGTGATAGTATATCTAGAAAACCCCATTGTCTCAGCCCAAAATCTCCTTAAGCTGATAAGCAACTTCAGCCAAGTCTCAGGATACAAAATCAATGCACAAAAATCACAAGCATTCTTATACATCAATAACAGACAAACAGAGAGCCAAATCATGAGTGAACTCCCATTCACAATTGCCTCAAAGAGAATAAAATACCTAGGAATCCAACTTACAAGGGATGTGAAGGACCTCTTCAAGGAGAAAACTACAAACCACTGCTCAAGGAAATAAAAGAGGATACAAACAAATGGAAGAACATTCCATGCTCATGAGTAGGAAGAATCAATATCATGAAAATGGCCATCCTTCCCAAGGTAATTTACAGATTCAATGCCCTCCCCATCAAGTTACCAATGACTTTCTGCACAGAATTGGAAAAAACTACTTTAAAGTTCATATGGAACCAAAAAAGAGCCCGCATCACCAAGTCAATCCTAAGCCAAAAGAACAAAGCTGGAGGCATCACGCTACCTGACTTCAAACTCTACAACAAGGCTACAGTAACCAAAACAGCATGGTACTGGTACCAAAACAGAGATCTAGATCAATGGAACAGAACAGAGCCGTCAGAAATAATGCCACATATCTACAACTATCTGATCTTTGACAAACCTGCCAAAAGCAAGAAATGGAGAAAGGATTCCCTATTTAATAAATGGTGCTGGGAAAACTGGCTAGCCACATGTAGAAAGCTGAAACTGGATCCCGTCCTTACACCTTATACAAAAATCAACTCAAGAGGGATTAAAGACTTAAACGTTAGACCTAAAACCATAAAAACCCTAGAAGAAAACCTAGGCAATACCATTCAGGACATAGGCATGGGCAAGGACTTCATGTCTAAAACACCAAAAGCAATGGCAACAAAAGCCAAAATTGACAAATGGGATCTAATTAAACTAAAGAGCTTCTGCACAGCAAAGGAAACTACCATCAGAGTGAACAGGCAACCTACAAAATGGGAGAAAATTTTCGCAACCTACTCATCTGACAAAGGGCTAATATCCAGAATCTACAATGAACTCCAACAAATTTACAAGAAAACACCAAACAACCCCATCAAAAAGTGGGCGAAGGACATGAACAGACACTCCTCCAAAGAAGACATTTATGCAGCCAAAAAACACATGAAAAAATGCTCACCATCACTGGCCATCAGAGAAATGCAAATCAAAACCACAATGAGATACCATCTCACACCAGTTAGAATGGCAATCATTAAAAAGTCAGGAAACAACAGGTGCTGGAGAGGATGTGGAGAAATAGGAACACTTTTACACTGTTGGTGGGACTGTAAACTAGTTCAACCCTTGTGGAAGTCACTGTGGCGATTCCTCAGGGATCTAGAACTAGAAATTCCATTTGACCCAGCCATCCCATTACTGGGTATATACCCAAAGGACTATAAATCATGCTGCTATAAAGACACATGCACACGTATGTTTATTGCGGCATTATACACAATAACAAAGACTTGGAACCAACCCAAATGTCCAACAATGATAGACTGGATTAAGAAAATGTGGCACATATACACCATGGAATACTAGGCAGCCATAAAAAATGATGAGTTCATATCCTTTGTAGGGACATGGATGAAATTGGAAATCATCGTTCTCAGTAAACTATCGCAAGAACAAAAAACCAAACACCACATATTCTCACTCATAGGTGGGAATTGAACAATGAGAACACATGGATACAAGAAGGGGAACATCACACTTCGGGGACTGTTGTGGGGTGGGGGGAGGGGCGAGGGACAGCATTGGGAGATATACCTAATGCTAGATGACGAGTTGGTGGGTGCAGCGCACCAGCATGGCACATGTATACATATGTAGCTTACCTGCACGTTGCGCACATGTACCATAGAGCCTCAAGTATATTAATAATAATAATAATAATAATAATGATGATAAAAAGAAAAAAAAATTAAAAAAAAAGAAAGGGATAAATTCCTCGACACATACACTCTCCCAAGACTAAACCAGGAAGAAGTTGAATCTCTGAATAGACTAATAACAGGAGCTGAAATTGTGGCAATAATCAATAGCTTACCAACCAAAAAGAGTCCAGGATCAGATGGGTTCACAGCCGAATTCTACCAGAGGTCCAAGGAGGAACTGGAACCATTACTTCAGAAACTATTCCAATCAATAGAAAAAGAGGGAATCCTTCCTAACTCATTTTATGGGGCCAGCATCATGCTGACACCAAAGCTGGGCAGAGACACAATCAAAAAAGAGAATTTTAGACCAATATCCTTGATGAATATTGATGCAAAAATCCTCAATAAATTACTGGCAAACCGAATCCAGCCGCACATCAGACAGCTTATCCACCATGATCAAGTGGGCTTCATCCCTGGGATGCAAGGCTGGTTCAATATACGCAAATCAATAAATGTAATCCAGCATATAAACAGAACCAAAGTCAAAAACCACATGATTATCTCAATACGTGAAGAAAAGGACTTTGACAAAATTCAACAACCCTTCATGCTAAAAACTCTCAATAAATTAGGTATTGATGGGTCGTATCTCAAAATAATAAGAGCTATTTATGACAAACCCACAGCCAATATCATACTGAATGGGCAAAAACTGGAAGCATTCACTTTGAAAACTGGCACAAGACAGGGATGCCCTCTCTCACCACTTCTATTCAACATAGTGTTGGAAGTTCTGGCCAGGGCAATTAGGCAAGAGAAGGAAATCAAGGGTATTCAATTAGGAAAAAAGTAAGTCATATTCTCCCTGTTTGCAGATGACGTGATAGTATATCTAGAAAACCCCATTGTCTCAGCCCAAAATCTCCTTAAGCTGATAAGCAACTTCAGCCAAGTCTCAGGATACAAAATCAATGCACAAAAATCACAAGCATTCTTATACATCAATAACAGACAAACAGAGAGCCAAATCATGAGTGAACTCCCATTCACAATTGCCTCAAAGAGAATAAAATACCTAGGAATCCAACTTACAAGGGATGTGAAGGACCTCTTCAAGGAGAAAACTACAAACCACTGCTCAAGGAAATAAAAGAGGATACAAACAAATGGAAGAACATTCCATGCTCATGAGTAGGAAGAATCAATATCATGAAAATGGCCATCCTTCCCAAGGTAATTTACAGATTCAATGCCCTCCCCATCAAGTTACCAATGACTTTCTGCACAGAATTGGAAAAAACTACTTTAAAGTTCATATGGAACCAAAAAAGAGCCCGCATCACCAAGTCAATCCTAAGCCAAAAGAACAAAGCTGGAGGCATCACGCTACCTGACTTCAAACTCTACAACAAGGCTACAGTAACCAAAACAGCATGGTACTGGTACCAAAACAGAGATCTAGATCAATGGAACAGAACAGAGCCGTCAGAAATAATGCCACATATCTACAACTATCTGATCTTTGACAAACCTGCCAAAAGCAAGAAATGGAGAAAGGATTCCCTATTTAATAAATGGTGCTGGGAAAACTGGCTAGCCACATGTAGAAAGCTGAAACTGGATCCCGTCCTTACACCTTATACAAAAATCAACTCAAGAGGGATTAAAGACTTAAACGTTAGACCTAAAACCATAAAAACCCTAGAAGAAAACCTAGGCAATACCATTCAGGACATAGGCATGGGCAAGGACTTCATGTCTAAAACACCAAAAGCAATGGCAACAAAAGCCAAAATTGACAAATGGGATCTAATTAAACTAAAGAGCTTCTGCACAGCAAAGGAAACTACCATCAGAGTGAACAGGCAACCTACACAATGGGAGAAAATTTTCGCAACCTACTCATCTGACAAAGGGCTAATATCCAGAATCTACAATGAACTCCAACAAATTTACAAGAAAACACCAAACAACCCCATCAAAAAGTGGGCGAAGGACATGAACAGACACTCCTCCAAAGAAGACATTTATGCAGCCAAAAAACACATGAAAAAATGCTCACCATCACTGGCCATCAGAGAAATGCAAATCAAAACCACAATGAGATACCATCTCACACCAGTTAGAATGGCAATCATTAAAAAGTCAGGAAACAACAGGTGCTGGAGAGGATGTGGAGAAATAGGAACACTTTTACACTGTTGGTGGGACTGTAAACTAGTTCAACCCTTGTGGAAGTCACTGTGGCGATTCCTCAGGGATCTAGAACTAGAAATTCCATTTGACCCAGCCATCCCATTACTGGGTATATACCCAAAGGACTATAAATCATGCTGCTATAAAGACACATGCACACGTATGTTTATTGCGGCATTATACACAATAACAAAGACTTGGAACCAACCCAAATGTCCAACAATGATAGACTGGATTAAGAAAATGTGGCACATATACACCATGGAATACTAGGCAGCCATAAAAAATGATGAGTTCATATCCTTTGCAGGGACATGGATGAAATTGGAAATCATCGTTCTCAGTAAACTATCGCAAGAACAAAAAACCAAACACCACATATTCTCACTCATAGGTGGGAATTGAACAATGAGAACACATGGATACAAGAAGGGGAACATCACACTTCGGGGACTGTTGTGGGGTGGGGGGAGCGGCGAGGGACAGCATTGGGAGATATACCTAATGCTAGATGACGAGTTGGTGGGTGCAGCGCACCAGCATGGCACATGTATACATATGTAGCTTACCTGCACGTTGCGCACATGTACCATAGAGCCTCAAGTATATTAATAATAATAATAATAATAATAATGATGATAAAAAGAAAAAAAAATTAAAAAAAAAGAAAGGGATAAATTCCTCGACACATACACTCTCCCAAGACTAAACCAGGAAGAAGTTGAATCTCTGAATAGACTAATAACAGGAGCTGAAATTGTGGCAATAATCAATAGCTTACCAACCAAAAAGAGTCCAGGATCAGATGGGTTCACAGCCGAATTCTACCAGAGGTCCAAGGAGGAACTGGAACCATTACTTCAGAAACTATTCCAATCAATAGGAAAAGAGGGAATCCTTCCTAACTCATTTTATGGGGCCAGCATCATGCTGACACCAAAGCTGGGCAGAGACACAATCAAAAAAGAGAATTTTAGACCAATATCCTTGATGAATATTGATGCAAAAATCCTCAATAAATTACTGGCAAACCGAATCCAGCCGCACATCAGACAGCTTATCCACCATGATCAAGTGGGCTTCATCCCTGGGATGCAAGGCTGGTTCAATATACGCAAATCAGTAAATGTAATCCAGCATATAAACAGAACCAAAGTCAAAAACCACATGATTATCTCAATACGTGAAGAAAAGTACTTTGACAAAATTCAACAACCCTTCATGCTAAAAACTCTCAATAAATTAGGTATTGATGGGTCGTATCTCAAAATAATAAGAGCTATTTATGACAAACCCACAGCCAATATCATACTGAATGGGCAAAAACTGGAAGCATTCACTTTGAAAACTGGCACAAGACAGGGATGCCCTCTCTCACCACTTCTATTCAACATAGTGTTGGAAGTTCTGGCCAGGGCAATTAGGCAAGAGAAGGAAATCAAGGGTATTCAATTAGGAAAAAAGTAAGTCATATTCTCCCTGTTTGCAGATGACGTGATAGTATATCTAGAAAACCCCATTGTCTCAGCCCAAAATCTCCTTAAGCTGATAAGCAACTTCAGCCAAGTCTCAGGATACAAAATCAATGCACAAAAATCACAAGCATTCTTATACATCAATAACAGACAAACAGAGAGCCAAATCATGAGTGAACTCCCATTCACAATTGCCTCAAAGAGAATAAAATACCTAGGAATCCAACTTACAAGGGATGTGAAGGACCTCTTCAAGGAGAAAACTACAAACCACTGCTCAAGGAAATAAAAGAGGATACAAACAAATGGAAGAACATTCCATGCTCATGAGTAGGAAGAATCAATATCATGAAAATGGCCATCCTTCCCAAGGTAATTTACAGATTCAATGCCCTCCCCATCAAGTTACCAATGACTTTCTGCACAGAATTGGAAAAAACTACTTTAAAGTTCATATGGAACCAAAAAAGAGCCCGCATCACCAAGTCAATCCTAAGCCAAAAGAACAAAGCTGGAGGCATCACGCTACCTGACTTCAAACTCTACAACAAGGCTACAGTAACCAAAACAGCATGGTACTGGTACCAAAACAGAGATCTAGATCAATGGAACAGAACAGAGCCGTCAGAAATAATGCCACATATCTACAACTATCTGATCTTTGACAAACCTGCCAAAAGCAAGAAATGGAGAAAGGATTCCCTATTTAATAAATGGTGCTGGGAAAACTGGCTAGCCACATGTAGAAAGCTGAAACTGGATCCCGTCCTTACACCTTATACAAAAATCAACTCAAGAGGGATTAAAGACTTAAACGTTAGACCTAAAACCATAAAAACCCTAGAAGAAAACCTAGGCAATACCATTCAGGACATAGGCATGGGCAAGGACTTCATGTCTAAAACACCAAAAGCAATGGCAACAAAAGCCAAAATTGACAAATGGGATCTAATTAAACTAAAGAGCTTCTGCACAGCAAAGGAAACTACCATCAGAGTGAACAGGCAACCTACAAAATGGGAGAAAATTTTCGCAACCTACTCATCTGACAAAGGGCTAATATCCAGAATCTACAATGAACTCCAACAAATTTACAAGAAAACACCAAACAACCCCATCAAAAAGTGGGCGAAGGACATGAACAGACACTCCTCCAAAGAAGACATTTATGCAGCCAAAAAACACATGAAAAAATGCTCACCATCACTGGCCATCAGAGAAATGCAAATCAAAACCACAATGAGATACCATCTCACACCAGTTAGAATGGCAATCATTAAAAAGTCAGGAAACAACAGGTGCTGGAGAGGATGTGGAGAAATAGGAACACTTTTACACTGTTGGTGGGACTGTAAACTAGTTCAACCCTTGTGGAAGTCACTGTGGCGATTCCTCAGGGATCTAGAACTAGAAATTCCATTTGACCCAGCCATCCCATTACTGGGTATATACCCAAAGGACTATAAATCATGCTGCTATAAAGACACATGCACACGTATGTTTATTGCGGCATTATACACAATAACAAAGACTTGGAACCAACCCAAATGTCCAACAATGATAGACTGGATTAAGAAAATGTGGCACATATACACCATGGAATACTAGGCAGCCATAAAAAATGATGAGTTCATATCCTTTGTAGGGACATGGATGAAATTGGAAATCATCGTTCTCAGTAAACTATCGCAAGAACAAAAAACCAAACACCACATATTCTCACTCATAGGTGGGAATTGAACAATGAGAACACATGGATACAAGAAGGGGAACATCACACTTCGGGGACTGTTGTGGGGTGGGGGGAGGGGCGAGGGACAGCATTGGGAGATATACCTAATGCTAGATGACGAGTTGGTGGGTGCAGCGCACCAGCATGGCACATGTATACATATGTAGCTTACCTGCACGTTGCGCACATGTACCATAGAGCCTCAAGTATATTAATAATAATAATAATAATAATAATGATGATAAAAAGAAAAAAAAATTAAAAAAAAAGAAAGGGATAAATTCCTCGACACATACACTCTCCCAAGACTAAACCAGGAAGAAGTTGAATCTCTGAATAGACTAATAACAGGAGCTGAAATTGTGGCAATAATCAATAGCTTACCAACCAAAAAGAGTCCAGGATCAGATGGGTTCACAGCCGAATTCTACCAGAGGTCCAAGGAGGAACTGGAACCATTACTTCAGAAACTATTCCAATCAATAGAAAAAGAGGGAATCCTTCCTAACTCATTTTATGGGGCCAGCATCATGCTGACACCAAAGCTGGGCAGAGACACAATCAAAAAAGAGAATTTTAGACCAATATCCTTGATGAATATTGATGCAAAAATCCTCAATAAATTACTGGCAAACCGAATCCAGCCGCACATCAGACAGCTTATCCACCATGATCAAGTGGGCTTCATCCCTGGGATGCAAGGCTGGTTCAATATACGCAAATCAATAAATGTAATCCAGCATATAAACAGAACCAAAGTCAAAAACCACATGATTATCTCAATACGTGAAGAAAAGGACTTTGACAAAATTCAACAACCCTTCATGCTAAAAACTCTCAATAAATTAGGTATTGATGGGTCGTATCTCAAAATAATAAGAGCTATTTATGACAAACCCACAGCCAATATCATACTGAATGGGCAAAAACTGGAAGCATTCACTTTGAAAACTGGCACAAGACAGGGATGCCCTCTCTCACCACTTCTATTCAACATAGTGTTGGAAGTTCTGGCCAGGGCAATTAGGCAAGAGAAGGAAATCAAGGGTATTCAATTAGGAAAAAAGTAAGTCATATTCTCCCTGTTTGCAGATGACGTGATAGTATATCTAGAAAACCCCATTGTCTCAGCCCAAAATCTCCTTAAGCTGATAAGCAACTTCAGCCAAGTCTCAGGATACAAAATCAATGCACAAAAATCACAAGCATTCTTATACATCAATAACAGACAAACAGAGAGCCAAATCATGAGTGAACTCCCATTCACAATTGCCTCAAAGAGAATAAAATACCTAGGAATCCAACTTACAAGGGATGTGAAGGACCTCTTCAAGGAGAAAACTACAAACCACTGCTCAAGGAAATAAAAGAGGATACAAACAAATGGAAGAACATTCCATGCTCATGAGTAGGAAGAATCAATATCATGAAAATGGCCATCCTTCCCAAGGTAATTTACAGATTCAATGCCCTCCCCATCAAGTTACCAATGACTTTCTGCACAGAATTGGAAAAAACTACTTTAAAGTTCATATGGAACCAAAAAAGAGCCCGCATCACCAAGTCAATCCTAAGCCAAAAGAACAAAGCTGGAGGCATCACGCTACCTGACTTCAAACTCTACAACAAGGCTACAGTAACCAAAACAGCATGGTACTGGTACCAAAACAGAGATCTAGATCAATGGAACAGAACAGAGCCGTCAGAAATAATGCCACATATCTACAACTATCTGATCTTTGACAAACCTGCCAAAAGCAAGAAATGGAGAAAGGATTCCCTATTTAATAAATGGTGCTGGGAAAACTGGCTAGCCACATGTAGAAAGCTGAAACTGGATCCCGTCCTTACACCTTATACAAAAATCAACTCAAGAGGGATTAAAGACTTAAACGTTAGACCTAAAACAATAAAAACCCTAGAAGAAAACCTAGGCAATACCATTCAGGACATAGGCATGGGCAAGGACTTCATGTCTAAAACACCAAAAGCAATGGCAACAAAAGCCAAAATTGACAAATGGGATCTAATTAAACTAAAGAGCTTCTGCACAGCAAAGGAAACTACCATCAGAGTGAACAGGCAACCTACAAAATGGGAGAAAATTTTCGCAACCTACTCATCTGACCAAGGGCTAATATCCAGAATCTACAATGAACTCCAACAAATTTACAAGAAAACACCAAACAACCCCATCAAAAAGTGGGCGAAGGACATGAACAGACACTCCTCCAAAGAAGACATTTATGCAGCCAAAAAACACATGAAAAAATGCTCACCATCACTGGCCATCAGAGAAATGCAAATCAAAACCACAATGAGATACCATCTCACACCAGTTAGAATGGCAATCATTAAAAAGTCAGGAAACAACAGGTGCTGGAGAGGATGTGGAGAAATAGGAACACTTTTACACTGTTGGTGGGACTGTAAACTAGTTCAACCCTTGTGGAAGTCACTGTGGCGATTCCTCAGGGATCTAGAACTAGAAATTCCATTTGACCCAGCCATCCCATTACTGGGTATATACCCAAAGGACTATAAATCATGCTGCTATAAAGACACATGCACACGTATGTTTATTGCGGCATTATACACAATAACAAAGACTTGGAACCAACCCAAATGTCCAACAATGATAGACTGGATTAAGAAAATGTGGCACATATACACCATGGAATACTAGGCAGCCATAAAAAATGATGAGTTCATATCCTTTGTAGGGACATGGATGAAATTGGAAATCATCGTTCTCAGTAAACTATCGCAAGAACAAAAAACCAAACACCACATATTCTCACTCATAGGTGGGAATTGAACAATGAGAACACATGGATACAAGAAGGGGAACATCACACTTCGGGGACTGTTGTGGGGTGGGGGGAGGGGCGAGGGACAGCATTGGGAGATATACCTAATGCTAGATGACGAGTTGGTGGGTGCAGCGCACCAGCATGGCACATGTATACATATGTAGCTTACCTGCACGTTGCGCACATGTACCATAGAGCCTCAAGTATATTAATAATAATAATAATAATAATAATGATGATAAAAAGAAAAAAAAATTAAAAAAAAAGAAAGGGATAAATTCCTCGACACATACACTCTCCCAAGACTAAACCAGGAAGAAGTTGAATCTCTGAATAGACTAATAACAGGAGCTGAAATTGTGGCAATAATCAATAGCTTACCAACCAAAAAGAGTCCAGGATCAGATGGGTTCACAGCCGAATTCTACCAGAGGTCCAAGGAGGAACTGGAACCATTACTTCAGAAACTATTCCAATCAATAGAAAAAGAGGGAATCCTTCCTAACTCATTTTATGGGGCCAGCATCATGCTGACACCAAAGCTGGGCAGAGACACAATCAAAAAAGAGAATTTTAGACCAATATCCTTGATGAATATTGATGCAAAAATCCTCAATAAATTACTGGCAAACCGAATCCAGCCGCACATCAGACAGCTTATCCACCATGATCAAGTGGGCTTCATCCCTGGGATGCAAGGCTGGTTCAATATACGCAAATCAATAAATGTAATCCAGCATATAAACAGAACCAAAGTCAAAAACCACATGATTATCTCAATACGTGAAGAAAAGGACTTTGACAAAATTCAACAACCCTTCATGCTAAAAACTCTCAATAAATTAGGTATTGATGGGTCGTATCTCAAAATAATAAGAGCTATTTATGACAAACCCACAGCCAATATCATACTGAATGGGCAAAAACTGGAAGCATTCACTTTGAAAACTGGCAAAAGACAGGGATGCCCTCTCTCACCACTTCTATTCAACATAGTGTTGGAAGTTCTGGCCAGGGCAATTAGGCAAGAGAAGGAAATCAAGGGTATTCAATTAGGAAAAAAGGAAGTCAAATTCTCCCTGTTTGCAGATGACGTGATAGTATATCTAGAAAACCCCATTGTCTCAGCCCAAAATCTCCTTAAGCTGATAAGCAACTTCAGCCAAGTCTCAGGATACAAAATCAATGCACAAAAATCACAAGCATTCTTATACATCAATAACAGACAAACAGAGAGCCAAATCATGAGTGAACTCCCATTCACAATTGCTTCAAAGAGAATAAAATACCTAGGAATCCAACTTACAAGGGATGTGAAGGACCTCTTCAAGGAGAAAACTACAAACCACTGCTCAAGGAAATAAAAGAGGATACAAACAAATGGAAGAACATTCCATGCTCATGAGTAGGAAGAATCAATATCATGAAAATGGCCATCCTTCCCAAGGTAATTTACAGATTCAATGCCCTCCCCATCAAGTTACCAATGACTTTCTGCACAGAATTGGAAAAAACTACTTTAAAGTTCATATGGAACCAAAAAAGAGCCCGCATCACCAAGTCAATCCTAAGCCAAAAGAACAAAGCTGGAGGCATCACGCTACCTGACTTCAAACTCTACCACAAGGCTACAGTAACCAAAACAGCATGGTACTGGTACCAAAACAGAGATCTAGATCAATGGAACAGAACAGAGCCGTCAGAAATAATGCCACATATCTACAACTATCTGATCTTTGACAAACCTGCCAAAAGCAAGAAATGGAGAAAGGATTCCCTATTTAATAAATGGTGCTGGGAAAACTGGCTAGCCACATGTAGAAAGCTGAAACTGGATCCCTTCCTTACACCTTATACAAAAATCAACTCAAGAGGGATTAAAGACTTAAACGTTAGACCTAAAACCATAAAAACCCTAGAAGAAAACCTAGGCAATACCATTCAGGACATAGGCATGGGCAAGGACTTCATGTCTAAAACACCAAAAGCAATGGCAACAAAAGCCAAAATTGACAAATGGGATCTAATTAAACTAAAGAGCTTCTGCACAGCAAAGGAAACTACCATCAGAGTGAACAGGCAACCTACAAAATGGGAGAAAATTTTCGCAACCTACTCATCTGACAAAGGGCTAATATCCAGAATCTACAATGAACTCCAACAAATTTACAAGAAAACACCAAACAACCCCATCAAAAAGTGGGCGAAGGACATGAACAGACACTCCTCCAAAGAAGACATTTATGCAGCCAAAAAACACATGAAAAAATGCTCACCATCACTGGCCATCAGAGAAATGCAAATCAAAACCACAATGAGATACCATCTCACACCAGTTAGAATGGCAATCATTAAAAAGTCAGGAAACAACAGGTGCTGGAGAGGATGTGGAGAAATAGGAACACTTTTACACTGTTGGTGGGACTGTAAACTAGTTCAACCCTTGTGGAAGTCACTGTGGTGATTCCTCAGGGATCTAGAACTAGAAATTCCATTTGACCCAGCCATCCCATTACTGGGTATATACCCAAAGGACTATAAATCATGCTGCTATAAAGACACATGCACACGTATGTTTATTGCGGCATTATACACAAAAACAAAGACTTGGAACCAACCCAAATGTCCAACAATGATAGACTGGATTAAGAAAATGTGGCACATATACACCATGGAATACTAGGCAGCCATAAAAAATGATGAGTTCATATCCTTTGTAGGGACATGGATGAAATTGGAAATCATCGTTCTCAGTAAACTATCGCAAGAACAAAAAACCAAACACCACATATTCTCACTCATAGGTGGGAATTGAACAATGAGAACACATGGATACAAGAAGGGGAACATCACACTTCGGGGACTGTTGTGGGGTGGGGGGAGGGGCGAGGGACAGCATTGGGAGATATACCTAATGCTAGATGACGAGTTGGTGGGTGCAGCGCACCAGCATGGCACATGTATACACATGTAGCTTACCTGCACGTTGCGCACATGTACCATAGAGCCTCAAGTATATTAATAATAATAATAATAATAATAATGATGATAAAAAGAAAAAAAAATTAAAAAAAAAGAAAGGGATAAATTCCTCGACACATACACTCTCCCATGACTAAACCAGGAAGAAGTTGAATCTCTGAATAGACTAATAACAGGAGCTGAAATTGTGGCAATAATCAATAGCTTACCAACCAAAAAGAGTCCAGGATCAGATGGGTTCACAGCCGAATTCTACCAGAGGTCCAAGGAGGAACTGGAACCATTACTTCAGAAACTATTCCAATCAATAGAAAAAGAGGGAATCCTTCCTAACTCATTTTATGGGGCCAGCATCATGCTGATACCAAAGCTGGGCAGAGACACAATCAAAAAAGAGAATTTTAGACCAATATCCTTGATGAATATTGATGCAAAAATCCTCAATAAATTACTGGCAAACCGAATCCAGCCGCACATCAGACAGCTTATCCACCATGATCAAGTGGGCTTCATCCCTGGGATGCAAGGCTGGTTCAATATACGCAAATCAATAAATGTAATCCAGCATATAAACAGAACCAAAGTCAAAAACCACATGATTATCTCAATACGTGAAGAAAAGGACTTTGACAAAATTCAACAACCCTTCATGCTAAAAACTCTCAATAAATTAGGTATTGATGGGTCGTATCTCAAAATAATAAGAGCTATTTATGACAAACCCACAGCCAATATCATACTGAATGGGCAAAAACTGGAAGCATTCACTTTGAAAACTGGCAAAAGACAGGGATGCCCTCTCTCACCACTTCTATTCAACATAGTGTTGGAAGTTCTGGCCAGGGCAATTAGGCAAGAGAAGGAAATCAAGGGTATTCAATTAGGAAAAAAGGAAGTCAAATTCTCCCTGTTTGCAGATGACGTGATAGTATATCTAGAAAACCCCATTGTCTCAGCCCAAAATCTCCTTAAGCTGATAAGCAACTTCAGCCAAGTCTCAGGATACAAAATCAATGCACAAAAATCACAAGCATTCTTATACATCAATAACAGACAAACAGAGAGCCAAATCATGAGTGAACTCCCATTCACAATTGCTTCAAAGAGAATAAAATACCTAGGAATCCAACTTACAAGGGATGTGAAGGACCTCTTCAAGGAGAAAACTACAAACCACTGCTCAAGGAAATAAAAGAGGATACAAACAAATGGAAGAACATTCCATGCTCATGAGTAGGAAGAATCAATATCATGAAAATGGCCATCCTTCCCAAGGTAATTTACAGATTCAATGCCCTCCCCATCAAGTTACCAACGACTTTCTGCACAGAATTGGAAAAAACTACTTTAAAGTTCATATGGAACCAAAAAAGAGCCCGCATCACCAAGTCAATCCTAAGCCAAAAGAACAAAGCTGGAGGCATCACGCTACCTGACTTCAAACTCTACTACAATGCTACAGTAACCAAAACAGCATGGTACTGGTACCAAAACAGAGATCTAGATCAATGGAACAGAACAGAGCCGTCAGAAATAATGCCACATATCTACAACTATCTGATCTTTGACAAACCTGCCAAAAGCAAGAAATGGAGAAAGGATTCCCTATTTAATAAATGGTGCTGGGAAAACTGGCTAGCCACATGTAGAAAGCTGAAACTGGATCCCGTCCTTACACCTTATACAAAAATCAACTCAAGAGGGATTAAAGACTTAAACGTTAGACCTAAAACCATAAAAACCCTAGAAGAAAACCTAGGCAATACCATTCAGGACATAGGCATGGGCAAGGACTTCATGTCTAAAACACCAAAAGCAATGGCAACAAAAGCCAAAATTGACAAATGGGATCTAATTAAACTAAAGAGCTTCTGCACAGCAAAGGAAACTACCATCAGAGTGAACAGGCAACCTACAAAATGGGAGAAAATTTTCGCAACCTACTCATCTGACAAAGGGCTAATATCCAGAATCTACAATGAACTCCAACAAATTTACAAGAAAACACCAAACAACCCCATCAAAAAGTGGGCGAAGGACATGAACAGACACTCCTCCAAAGAAGACATTTATGCAGCCAAAAAACACATGAAAAAATGCTCACCATCACTGGCCATCAGAGAAATGCAAATCAAAACCACAATGAGATACCATCTCACACCAGTTAGAATGGCAATCATTAAAAAGTCAGGAAACAACAGGTGCTGGAGAGGATGTGGAGAAATAGGAACACTTTTACACTGTTGGTGGGACTGTAAACTAGTTCAACCCTTGTGGAAGTCACTGTGGCGATTCCTCAGGGATCTAGAACTAGAAATTCCATTTGACCCAGCCATCCCATTACTGGGTATATACCCAAAGGACTATAAATCATGCTGCTATAAAGACACATGCACACGTATGTTTATTGCGGCATTATACACAATAACAAAGACTTGGAACCAACCCAAATGTCCAACAATGATAGACTGGATTAAGAAAATGTGGCACATATACACCATGGAATACTAGGCAGCCATAAAAAATGATGAGTTCATATCCTTTGTAGGGACATGGATGAAATTGGAAATCATCGTTCTCAGTAAACTATCGCAAGAACAAAAAACCAAACACCACATATTCTCACTCATAGGTGGGAATTGAACAATGAGAACACATGGATACAAGAAGGGGAACATCACACTTCGGGGACTGTTGTGGGGTGGGGGGAGCGGCGAGGGACAGCATTGGGAGATATACCTAATGCTAGATGACGAGTTGGTGGGTGCAGCGCACCAGCATGGCACATGTATACATATGTAGCTTACCTGCACGTTGCGCACATGTACCATAGAGCCTCAAGTATATTAATAATAATAATAATAATAATAATGATGATAAAAAGAAAAAAAAATTAAAAAAAAAGAAAGGGATAAATTCCTCGACACATACACTCTCCCAAGACTAAACCAGGAAGAAGTTGAATCTCTGAATAGACTAATAACAGGAGCTGAAATTGTGGCAATAATCAATAGCTTACCAACCAAAAAGAGTCCAGGATCAGATGGGTTCACAGCCGAATTCTACCAGAGGTCCAAGGAGGAACTGGAACCATTACTTCAGAAACTATTCCAATCAATAGAAAAAGAGGGAATCCTTCCTAACTCATTTTATGGGGCCAGCATCATGCTGACACCAAAGCTGGGCAGAGACACAATCAAAAAAGAGAATTTTAGACCAATATCCTTGATGAATATTGATGCAAAAATCCTCAATAAATTACTGGCAAACCGAATCCAGCCGCACATCAGACAGCTTATCCACCATGATCAAGTGGGCTTCATCCCTGGGATGCAAGGCTGGTTCAATATACGCAAATCAGTAAATGTAATCCAGCATATAAACAGAACCAAAGTCAAAAACCACATGATTATCTCAATACGTGAAGAAAAGGACTTTGACAAAATTCAACAACCCTTCATGCTAAAAACTCTCAATAAATTAGGTATTGATGGGTCGTATCTCAAAATAATAAGAGCTATTTATGACAAACCCACAGCCAATATCATACTGAATGGGCAAAAACTGGAAGCATTCACTTTGAAAACTGGCACAAGACAGGGATGCCCTCTCTCACCACTTCTATTCAACATAGTGTTGGAAGTTCTGGCCAGGGCAATTAGGCAAGAGAAGGAAATCAAGGGTATTCAATTAGGAAAAAAGTAAGTCATATTCTCCCTGTTTGCAGATGACGTGATAGTATATCTAGAAAACCCCATTGTCTCAGCCCAAAATCTCCTTAAGCTGATAAGCAACTTCAGCCAAGTCTCAGGATACAAAATCAATGCACAAAAATCACAAGCATTCTTATACATCAATAACAGACAAACAGAGAGCCAAATCATGAGTGAACTCCCATTCACAATTGCCTCAAAGAGAATAAAATACCTAGGAATCCAACTTACAAGGGATGTGAAGGACCTCTTCAAGGAGAAAACTACAAACCACTGCTCAAGGAAATAAAAGAGGATACAAACAAATGGAAGAACATTCCATGCTCATGAGTAGGAAGAATCAATATCATGAAAATGGCCATCCTTCCCAAGGTAATTTACAGATTCAATGCCCTCCCCATCAAGTTACCAATGACTTTCTGCACAGAATTGGAAAAAACTACTTTAAAGTTCATATGGAACCAAAAAAGAGCCCGCATCACCAAGTCAATCCTAAGCCAAAAGAACAAAGCTGGAGGCATCACGCTACCTGACTTCAAACTCTACAACAAGGCTACAGTAACCAAAACAGCATGGTACTGGTACCAAAACAGAGATCTAGATCAATGGAACAGAACAGAGCCTTCAGAAATAATGCCACATATCTACAACTATCTGATCTTTGACAAACCTGCCAAAAGCAAGAAATGGAGAAAGGATTCCCTATTTAATAAATGGTGCTGGGAAAACTGGCTAGCCACATGTAGAAAGCTGAAACTGGATCCCGTCCTTACACCTTATACAAAAATCAACTCAAGAGGGATTAAAGACTTAAACGTTAGACCTAAAACCATAAAAACCCTAGAAGAAAACCTAGGCAATACCATTCAGGACATAGGCATGGGCAAGGACTTCATGTCTAAAACACCAAAAGCAATGGCAACAAAAGCCAAAATTGACAAATGGGATCTAATTAAACTAAAGAGCTTCTGCACAGCAAAGGAAACTACCATCAGAGTGAACAGGCAACCTACAAAATGGGAGAAAATTTTCGCAACCTACTCATCTGACAAAGGGCTAATATCCAGAATCTACAATGAACTCCAACAAATTTACAAGAAAACACCAAACAACCCCATCAAAAAGTGGGCGAAGGACATGAACAGACACTCCTCCAAAGAAGACATTTATGCAGCCAAAAAACACATGAAAAAATGCTCACCATCACTGGCCATCAGAGAAATGCAAATCAAAACCACAATGAGATACCATCTCACACCAGTTAGAATGGCAATCATTAAAAAGTCAGGAAACAACAGGTGCTGGAGAGGATGTGGAGAAATAGGAACACTTTTACACTGTTGGTGGGACTGTAAACTAGTTCAACAATTGTGGAAGTCACTGTGGCGATTCCTCAGGGATCTAGAACTAGAAATTCCATTTGACCCAGCCACCCATTACTGGGTATATACCCAAAGGACTATAAATCATGCTGCTATAAAGACACATGCACACGTATGTTTATTGCGGCATTATACACAATAACAAAGACTTGGAACCAACCCAAATGTCCAACAATGATAGACTGGATTAAGAAAATGTGGCACATATACACCATGGAATACTAGGCAGCCATAAAAAATGATGAGTTCATATCCTTTGTAGGGACATGGATGAAATTGGAAATCATCGTTCTCAGTAAACTATCGCAAGAACAAAAAACCAAACACCACATATTCTCACTCATAGGTGGGAATTGAACAATGAGAACACATGGATACAAGAAGGGGAACATCACACTTCGGGGACTGTTGTGGGGTGGGGGAGGGGCGAGGGACAGCATTGGGAGATATACCTAATGCTAGATGACGAGTTGGTGGGTGCAGCGCACCAGCATGGCACATGTATACATATGTAGCTTACCTGCACGTTGCGCACATGTACCATAGAGCCTCAAGTATATTAATAATAATAATAATAATAATAATGATGATAAAAAGAAAAAAAAATTAAAAAAAAAGAAAGGGATAAATTCCTCGACACATACACTCTCCCAAGACTAAACCAGGAAGAAGTTGAATCTCTGAATAGACTAATAACAGGAGCTGAAATTGTGGCAATAATCAATAGCTTACCAACCAAAAAGAGTCCAGGATCAGATGGGTTCACAGCCGAATTCTACCAGAGGTCCAAGGAGGAACTGGAACCATTACTTCAGAAACTATTCCAATCAATAGAAAAAGAGGGAATCCTTCCTAACTCATTTTATGGGGCCAGCATCATGCTGACACCAAAGCTGGGCAGAGACACAATCAAAAAAGAGAATTTTAGACCAATATCCTTGATGAATATTGATGCAAAAATCCTCAATAAATTACTGGCAAACCGAATCCAGCCGCACATCAGACAGCTTATCCACCATGATCAAGTGGGCTTCATCCCTGGGATGCAAGGCTGGTTCAATATACGCAAATCAATAAATGTAATCCAGCATATAAACAGAACCAAAGTCAAAAACCACATGATTATCTCAATACGTGAAGAAAAGGACTTTGACAAAATTCAACAACCCTTCATGCTAAAAACTCTCAATAAATTAGGTATTGATGGGTCGTATCTCAAAATAATAAGAGCTATTTATGACAAACCCACAGCCAATATCATACTGAATGGGCAAAAACTGGAAGCATTCACTTTGAAAACTGGCACAAGACAGGGATGCCCTCTCTCACCACTTCTATTCAACATAGTGTTGGAAGTTCTGGCCAGGGCAATTAGGCAAGAGAAGGAAATCAAGGGTATTCAATTAGGAAAAAAGTAAGTCATATTCTCCCTGTTTGCAGATGACGTGATAGTATATCTAGAAAACCCCATTGTCTCAGCCCAAAATCTCCTTAAGCTGATAAGCAACTTCAGCCAAGTCTCAGGATACAAAATCAATGCACAAAAATCACAAGCATTCTTATACATCAATAACAGACAAACAGAGAGCCAAATCATGAGTGAACTCCCATTCACAATTGCCTCAAAGAGAATAAAATACCTAGGAATCCAACTTACAAGGGATGTGAAGGACCTCTTCAAGGAGAAAACTACAAACCACTGCTCAAGGAAATAAAAGAGGATACAAACAAATGGAAGAACATTCCATGCTCATGAGTAGGAAGAATCAATATCATGAAAATGGCCATCCTTCCCAAGGTAATTTACAGATTCAATGCCCTCCCCATCAAGTTACCAATGACTTTCTGCACAGAATTGGAAAAAACTACTTTAAAGTTCATATGGAACCAAAAAAGAGCCCGCATCACCAAGTCAATCCTAAGCCAAAATAACAAAGCTGGAGGCATCACGCTACCTGACTTCAAACTCTACAACAAGGCTACAGTAACCAAAACAGCATGGTACTGGTACCAAAACAGAGATCTAGATCAATGGAACAGAACAGAGCCGTCAGAAATAATGCCACATATCTACAACTATCTGATCTTTGACAAACCTGCCAAAAGCAAGAAATGGAGAAAGGATTCCCTATTTAATAAATGGTGCTGGGAAAACTGGCTAGCCACATGTAGAAAGCTGAAACTGGATCCCGTCCTTACACCTTATACAAAAATCAACTCAAGAGGGATTAAAGACTTAAACGTTAGACCTAAAACCATAAAAACCCTAGAAGAAAACCTAGGCAATACCATTCAGGACATAGGCATGGGCAAGGACTTCATGTCTAAAACACCAAAAGCAATGGCAACAAAAGCCAAAATTGACAAATGGGATCTAATTAAACTAAAGAGCTTCTGCACAGCAAAGGAAACTACCATCAGAGTGAACAGGCAACCTACAAAATGGGAGAAAATTTTCGCAACCTACTCATCTGACCAAGGGCTAATATCCAGAATCTACAATGAACTCCAACAAATTTACAAGAAAACACCAAACAACCCCATCAAAAAGTGGGCGAAGGACATGAACAGACACTCCTCCAAAGAAGACATTTATGCAGCCAAAAAACACATGAAAAAATGCTCACCATCACTGGCCATCAGAGAAATGCAAATCAAAACCACAATGAGATACCATCTCACACCAGTTAGAATGGCAATCATTAAAAAGTCAGGAAACAACAGGTGCTGGAGAGGATGTGGAGAAATAGGAACACTTTTACACTGTTGGTGGGACTGTAAACTAGTTCAACCCTTGTGGAAGTCACTGTGGCGATTCCTCAGGGATCTAGAACTAGAAATTCCATTTGACCCAGCCATCCCATTACTGGGTATATACCCAAAGGACTATAAATCATGCTGCTATAAAGACACATGCACACGCATGTTTATTGCGGCATTATACACAATAACAAAGACTTGGAACCAACCCAAATGTCCAACAATGATAGACTGGATTAAGAAAATGTGGCACATATACACCATGGAATACTAGGCAGCCATAAAAAATGATGAGTTCATATCCTTTGTAGGGACATGGATGAAATTGGAAATCATCGTTCTCAGTAAACTATCGCAAGAACAAAAAACCAAACACCACATATTCTCACTCATAGGTGGGAATTGAACAATGAGAACACATGGATACAAGAAGGGGAACATCACACTTCGGGGACTGTTGTGGGGTGGGGGGAGGGGCGAGGGACAGCATTGGGAGATATACCTAATGCTAGATGACGAGTTGGTGGGTGCAGCGCACCAGCATGGCACATGTATACACATGTAGCTTACCTGCACGTTGCGCACATGTACCATAGAGCCTCAAGTATAATAATAATAATAATAATAATAATAATAATAGTGATAAAAAGAAAAAAAAAATTAAAAAAATAGAAAGGGATAAATTCCTCGACACATACACTCTCCCATGACTAAACCAGGAAGAAGTTGAATCTCTGAATAGACTAATAACAGGAGCTGAAATTGTGGCAATAATCAATAGCTTACCAACCAAAAAGAGTCCAGGATCAGATGGGTTCACAGCCGAATTCTACCAGAGGTCCAAGGAGGAACTGGAACCATTACTTCAGAAACTATTCCAATCAATAGAAAAAGAGGGAATCCTTCCTAACTCATTTTATGGGGCCAGCATCATGCTGATACCAAAGCTGGGCAGAGGCACAATCAAAAAAGAGAATTTTAGACCAATATCCTTGATGAATATTGATGCAAAAATCCTCAATAAATTACTGGCAAACCGAATCCAGCCGCACATCAGACAGCTTATCCACCATGATCAAGTGGGCTTCATCCCTGGGATGCAAGGCTGGTTCAATATACGCAAATCAATAAATGTAATCCAGCATATAAACAGAACCAAAGTCAAAAACCACATGATTATCTCAATACGTGAAGAAAAGGACTTTGACAAAATTCAACAACCCTTCATGCTAAAAACTCTCAATAAATTAGGTATTGATGGGTCGTATCTCAAAATAATAAGAGCTATTTATGACAAACCCACAGCCAATATCATACTGAATGGGCAAAAACTGGAAGCATTCACTTTGAAAACTGGCACAAGACAGGGATGCCCTCTCTCACCACTTCTATTCAACATAGTGTTGGAAGTTCTGGCCAGGGCAATTAGGCAAGAGAAGGAAATCAAGGGTATTCAATTAGGAAAAAAGTAAGTCATATTCTCCCTGTTTGCAGATGACGTGATAGTATATCTAGAAAACCCCATTGTCTCAGCCCAAAATCTCCTTAAGCTGATAAGCAACTTCAGCCAAGTCTCAGGATACAAAATCAATGCACAAAAATCACAAGCATTCTTATACATCAATAACAGACAAACAGAGAGCCAAATCATGAGTGAACTCCCATTCACAATTGCTTCAAAGAGAATAAAATACCTAGGAATCCAACTTACAAGGGATGTGAAGGACCTCTTCAAGGAGAAAACTACAAACCACTGCTCAAGGAAATAAAAGAGGATACAAACAAATGGAAGAACATTCCATGCTCATGAGTAGGAAGAATCAATATCATGAAAATGGCCATCCTTCCCAAGGTAATTTACAGATTCAATGCCCTCCCCATCAAGTTACCAATGACTTTCTGCACAGAATTGGAAAAAACTACTTTAAAGTTCATATGGAACCAAAAAAGAGCCCGCATCACCAAGTCAATCCTAAGCCAAAAGAACAAAGCTGGAGGCATCACGCTACCTGACTTCAAACTCTACAACAAGGCTACAGTAACCAAAACAGCATGGTACTGGTACCAAAACAGAGATCTAGATCAATGGAACAGAACAGAGCCGTCAGAAATAATGCCACATATCTACAACTATCTGATCTTTGACAAACCTGCCAAAAGCAAGAAATGGAGAAAGGATTCCCTATTTAATAAATGGTGCTGGGAAAACTGGCTAGCCACATGTAGAAAGCTGAAACTGGATCCCGTCCTTACACCTTATACAAAAATCAACTCAAGAGGGATTAAAGACTTAAACGTTAGACCTAAAACCATAAAAACCCTAGAAGAAAACCTAGGCAATACCATTCAGGACATAGGCATGGGCAAGGACTTCATGTCTAAAACACCAAAAGCAATGGCAACAAAAGCCAAAATTGACAAATGGGATCTAATTAAACTAAAGAGCTTCTGCACAGCAAAGGAAACTACCATCAGAGTGAACAGGCAACCTACAAAATGGGAGAAAATTTTCGCAACCTACTCATCTGACCAAGGGCTAATATCCAGAATCTACAATGAACTCCAACAAATTTACAAGAAAACACCAAACAACCCCATCAAAAAGTGGGCGAAGGACATGAACAGACACTCCTCCAAAGAAGACATTTATGCAGCCAAAAAACACATGAAAAAATGCTCACCATCACTGGCCATCAGAGAAATGCAAATCAAAACCACAATGAGATACCATCTCACACCAGTTAGAATGGCAATCATTAAAAAGTCAGGAAACAACAGGTGCTGGAGAGGATGTGGAGAAATAGGAACACTTTTACACTGTTTGTGGGACTGTAAACTAGTTCAACCCTTGTGGAAGTCACTGTGGCGATTCCTCAGGGATCTAGAACTAGAAATTCCATTTGACCCAGCCATCCCATTACTGGGTATATACCCAAAGGACTATAAATCATGCTGCTATAAAGACACATGCACACGTATGTTTATTGCGGCATTATACACAATAACAAAGACTTGGAACCAACCCAAATGTCCAACAATGATAGACTGGATTAAGAAAATGTGGCACATATACACCATGGAATACTAGGCAGCCATAAAAAATGATGAGTTCATATCCTTTGTAGGGACATGGATGAAATTGGAAATCATCGTTCTCAGTAAACTATCGCAAGAACAAAAAACCAAACACCACATATTCTCACTCATAGGTGGGAATTGAACAATGAGAACACATGGATACAAGAAGGGGAACATCACACTTCGGGGACTGTTGTGGGGTGGGGGGAGGGGCGAGGGACAGCATTGGGAGATATACCTAATGCTAGATGACGAGTTGGTGGGTGCAGCGCACCAGCATGGCACATGTATACACATGTAGCTTACCTGCACGTTGCGCACATGTACCATAGAGCCTCAAGTATAATAATAATAATAATAATAATAATAATAGTGATAAAAAGAAAAAAAAAATTAAAAAAATAGAAAGGGATAAATTCCTCGACACATACACTCTCCCATGACTAAACCAGGAAGAAGTTGAATCTCTGAATAGACTAATAACAGGAGCTGAAATTGTGGCAATAATCAATAGCTTACCAACCAAAAAGAGTCCAGGATCAGATGGGTTCACAGCCGAATTCTACCAGAGGTCCAAGGAGGAACTGGAACCATTACTTCAGAAACTATTCCAATCAATAGAAAAAGAGGGAATCCTTCCTAACTCATTTTATGGGGACAGCATCATGCTGATACCAAAGCTGGGCAGAGGCACAATCAAAAAAGAGAATTTTAGACCAATATCCTTGATGAATATTGATGCAAAAATCCTCAATAAATTACTGGCAAACCGAATCCAGCCGCACATCAGACAGCTTATCCACCATGATCAAGTGGGCTTCATCCCTGGGATGCAAGGCTGGTTCAATATACGCAAATCAATAAATGTAATCCAGCATATAAACAGAACCAAAGTCAAAAACCACATGATTATCTCAATACGTGAAGAAAAGGACTTTGACAAAATTCAACAACCCTTCATGCTAAAAACTCTCAATAAATTAGGTATTGATGGGTCGTATCTCAAAATAATAAGAGCTATTTATGACAAACCCACAGCCAATATCATACTGAATGGGCAAAAACTGGAAGCATTCACTTTGAAAACTGGCACAAGACAGGGATGCCCTCTCTCACCACTTCTATTCAACATAGTGTTGGAAGTTCTGGCCAGGGCAATTAGGCAAGAGAAGGAAATCAAGGGTATTCAATTAGGAAAAAAGTAAGTCATATTCTCCCTGTTTGCAGATGACGTGATAGTATATCTAGAAAACCCCATTGTCTCAGCCCAAAATCTCCTTAAGCTGATAAGCAACTTCAGCCAAGTCTCAGGATACAAAATCAATGCACAAAAATCACAAGCATTCTTATACATCAATAACAGACAAACAGAGAGCCAAATCATGAGTGAACTCCCATTCACAATTGCCTCAAAGAGAATAAAATACCTAGGAATCCAACTTACAAGGGATGTGAAGGACCTCTTCAAGGAGAAAACTACAAACCACTGCTCAAGGAAATAAAAGAGGATACAAACAAATGGAAGAACATTCCATGCTCATGAGTAGGAAGAATCAATATCATGAAAATGGCCATCCTTCCCAAGGTAATTTACAGATTCAATGCCCTCCCCATCAAGTTACCAATGACTTTCTGCACAGAATTGGAAAAAACTACTTTAAAGTTCATATGGAACCAAAAAAGAGCCCGCATCACCAAGTCAATCCTAAGCCAAAAGAACAAAGCTGGAGGCATCACGCTACCTGACTTCAAACTCTACAACAAGGCTACAGTAACCAAAACAGCATGGTACTGGTACCAAAACAGAGATCTAGATCAATGGAACAGAACAGAGCCGTCAGAAATAATGCCACATATCTACAACTATCTGATCTTTGACAAACCTGCCAAAAGCAAGAAATGGAGAAAGGATTCCCTATTTAATAAATGGTGCTGGGAAAACTGGCTAGCCACATGTAGAAAGCTGAAACTGGATCCCTTCCTTACACCTTATACAAAAATCAACTCAAGAGGGATTAAAGACTTAAACGTTAGACCTAAAACCATAAAAACCCTAGAAGAAAACCTAGGCAATACCATTCAGGACATAGGCATGGGCAAGGACTTCATGTCTAAAACACCAAAAGCAATGGCAACAAAAGCCAAAATTGACAAATGGGATCTAATTAAACTAAAGAGCTTCTGCACAGCAAAGGAAACTACCATCAGAGTGAACAGGCAACCTACAAAATGGGAGAAAATTTTCGCAACCTACTCATCTGACCAAGGGCTAATATCCAGAATCTACAATGAACTCCAACAAATTTACAAGAAAACACCAAACAACCCCATCAAAATGTGGGCGAAGGACATGAACAGACACTCCTCCAAAGAAGACATTTATGCAGCCAAAAAACACATGAAAAAATGCTCACCATCACTGGCCATCAGAGAAATGCAAATCAAAACCACAATGAGATACCATCTCACACCAGTTAGAATGGCAATCATTAAAAAGTCAGGAAACAACAGGTGCTGGAGAGGATGTGGAGAAATAGGAACACTTTTACACTGTTGGTGGGACTGTAAACTAGTTCAACCCTTGTGGAAGTCACTGTGGCGATTCCTCAGGGATCTAGAACTAGAAATTCCATTTGACCCAGCCATCCCATTACTGGGTATATACCCAAAGGACTATAAATCATGCTGCTATAAAGACACATGCACACGTATGTTTATTGCGGCATTATACACAATAACAAAGACTTGGAACAAACCCAAATGTCCAACAATGATAGACTGGATTAAGAAAATGTGGCACATATACACCATGGAATACTAGGCAGCCATAAAAAATGATGAGTTCATATCCTTTGTAGGGACATGGATGAAATTGGAAATCATCGTTCTCAGTAAACTATCGCAAGAACAAAAAACCAAACACCACATATTCTCACTCATAGGTGGGAATTGAACAATGAGAACACATGGATACAAGAAGGGGAACATCACACTTCGGGGACTGTTGTGGGGTGGGGGGAGGGGCGAGGGACAGCATTGGGAGATATACCTAATGCTAGATGACGAGTTGGTGGGTGCAGCGCACCAGCATGGCACATGTATACACATGTAGCTTACCTGCACGTTGCGCACATGTACCATAGAGCCTCAAGTATAATAATAATAATAATAATAATAATAATAGTGATAAAAAGAAAAAAAAAATTAAAAAAATAGAAAGGGATAAATTCCTCGACACATACACTCTCCCATGACTAAACCAGGAAGAAGTTGAATCTCTGAATAGACTAATAACAGGAGCTGAAATTGTGGCAATAATCAATAGCTTACCAACCAAAAAGAGTCCAGGATCAGATGGGTTCACAGCCGAATTCTACCAGAGGTCCAAGGAGGAACTGGAACCATTACTTCAGAAACTATTCCAATCAATAGAAAAAGAGGGAATCCTTCCTAACTCATTTTATGGGGCCAGCATCATGCTGATACCAAAGCTGGGCAGAGGCACAATCAAAAAAGAGAATTTTAGACCAATATCCTTGATGAATATTGATGCAAAAATCCTCAATAAATTACTGGCAAACCGAATCCAGCCGCACATCAGACAGCTTATCCACCATGATCAAGTGGGCTTCATCCCTGGGATGCAAGGCTGGTTCAATATACGCAAATCAATAAATGTAATCCAGCATATAAACAGAACCAAAGTCAAAAACCACATGATTATCTCAATACGTGAAGAAAAGGACTTTGACAAAATTCAACAACCCTTCATGCTAAAAACTCTCAATAAATTAGGTATTGATGGGTCGTATCTCAAAATAATAAGAGCTATTTATGACAAACCCACAGCCAATATCATACTGAATGGGCAAAAACTGGAAGCATTCACTTTGAAAACTGGCACAAGACAGGGATGCCCTCTCTCACCACTTCTATTCAACATAGTGTTGGAAGTTCTGGCCAGGGCAATTAGGCAAGAGAAGGAAATCAAGGGTATTCAATTAGGAAAAAAGTAAGTCATATTCTCCCTGTTTGCAGATGACTTGATAGTATATCTAGAAAACCCCATTGTCTCAGCCCAAAATCTCCTTAAGCTGATAAGCAAATTCAGCCAAGTCTCAGGATACAAAATCAATGCACAAAAATCACAAGCATTCTTAAACATCAATAACAGACAAACAGAGAGCCAAATCATGAGTGAACTCCCATTCACAATTGCTTCAAAGAGAATAAAATACCTAGGAATCCAACTTACAAGGGATGTGAAGGACCTCTTCAAGGAGAAAACTACAAACCACTGCTCAAGGAAATAAAAGAGGATACAAACAAATGGAAGAACATTCCATGCTCATGAGTAGGAAGAATCAATATCATGAAAATGGCCATCCTTCCCAAGGTAATTTACAGATTCAATGCCCTCCCCATCAAGTTACCAATGACTTTCTGCACAGAATTGGAAAAAACTACTTTAAAGTTCATATGGAACCAAAAAAGAGCCCGCATCACCAAGTCAATCCTAAGCCAAAAGAACAAAGCTGGAGGCATCACGCTACCTGACTTCAAACTCTACTACAAGGCTACAGTAACCAAAACAGCATGTTACTGGTACCAAAACAGAGATCTAGATCAATGGAACAGAACAGAGCCGTCAGAAGTAATGCCACATATCTACAACTATCTGATCTTTGACAAACCTGCCAAAAGCAAGAAATGGAGAAAGGATTCCCTATTTAATAAATGGTGCTGGGAAAACTGGCTAGCCACATGTAGAAAGCTGAAACTGGATCCCGTCCTTACACCTTATACAAAAATCAACTCAAGAGGGATTAAAGACTTAAACGTTAGACCTAAAACCATAAAAACCCTAGAAGAAAACCTAGGCAATACCATTCAGGACATAGGCATGGGCAAGGACTTCATGTCTAAAACACCAAAAGCAATGGCAACAAAAGCCAAAATTGACAAATGGGATCTAATTAAACTAAAGAGCTTCTGCACAGCAAAGGAAACTACCATCAGAGTGAACAGGCAACCTACAAAATGGGAGAAAATTTTCGCAACCTACTCATCTGACCAAGGGCTAATATCCAGAATCTACAATGAACTCCAACAAATTTACAAGAAAACACCAAACAACCCCATCAAAAAGTGGGCGAAGGACATGAACAGACACTCCTCCAAAGAAGACATTTATGCAGCCAAAAAACACATGAAAAAATGCTCACCATCACTGGCCATCAGAGAAATGCAAATCAAAACCACAATGAGATACCATCTCACACCAGTTAGAATGACAATCATTAAAAAGTCAGGAAACAACAGGTGCTGGAGAGGATGTGGAGAAATAGGAACACTTTTACACTGTTGGTGGGACTGTAAACTAGTTCAACCCTTGTGGAAGTCACTGTGGCGATTCCTCAGGGATCTAGAACTAGAAATTCCATTTGACCCAGCCATCCCATTACTGGGTATATACCCAAAGGACTATAAATCATGCTGCTATAAAGACACATGCACACGTATGTTTATTGCGGCATTATACACAATAACAAAGACTTGGAACCAACCCAAATGTCCAACAATGATAGACTGGATTAAGAAAATGTGGCACATATACACCATGGAATACTAGGCAGCCATAAAAAATGATGAGTTCATATCCTTTGTAGGGACATGGATGAAATTGGAAATCATCGTTCTCAGTAAACTATCGCAAGAACAAAAAACCAAACACCACATATTCTCACTCATAGGTGGGAATTGAACAATGAGAACACATGGATACAAGAAGGGGAACATCACACTTCGGGGACTGTTGTGGGGTGGGGGGAGGGGCGAGGGACAGCATTGGGAGATATACCTAATGCTAGATGACGAGTTGGTGGGTGCAGCGCACCAGCATGGCACATGTATACACATGTAGCTTACCTGCACGTTGCGCACATGTACCATAGAGCCTCAAGTATAATAATAATAATAATAATAATAATAATAATGATGATAAAAAGAAAAAAAAATTAAAAAAATAGAAAGGGATAAATTCCTCGACACATACACTCTCCCAAGACTAAACCAGGAAGAAGTTGAATCTCTGAATAGACTAATAACAGGAGCTGAAATTGTGGCAATAATCAATAGCTTACCAACCAAAAAGAGTCCAGGATCAGATGGGTTCACAGCCGAATTCTACCAG
This sequence comes from Pongo abelii, assembly GCF_028885655.2. Lineage (NCBI taxonomy): Eukaryota > Metazoa > Chordata > Mammalia > Primates > Hominidae > Pongo > Pongo abelii. Next base: position 5,630,171 of record NC_071997.2, read on the forward strand.
AGGTCCAAGGAGGAACTGGAACCATTACTTCAGAAACTATTCCAATCAATAGAAAAAGAGGGAATCCTTCCTAACTCATTTTATGGGGCCAGCATCATGCTGACACCAAAGCTGGGCAGAGACACAATCAAAAAAGAGAATTTTAGACCAATATCCTTGATGAATATTGATGCAAAAATCCTCAATAAATTACTGGCAAACCGAATCCAGCCGCACATCAGACAGCTTATCCACCATGATCAAGTGGGCTTCATCCCTGGGATGCAAGGCTGGTTCAATATACGCAAATCAATAAATGTAATCCAGCATATAAACAGAACCAAAGTCAAAAACCACATGATTATCTCAATACGTGAAGAAAAGGACTTTGACAAAATTCAACAACCCTTCATGCTAAAAACTCTCAATAAATTAGGTATTGATGGGTCGTATCTCAAAATAATAAGAGCTATTTATGACAAACCCACAGCCAATATCATACTGAATGGGCAAAAACTGGAAGCATTCACTTTGAAAACTGGCACAAGACAGGGATGCCCTCTCTCACCACTTCTATTCAACATAGTGTTGGAAGTTCTGGCCAGGGCAATTAGGCAAGAGAAGGAAATCAAGGGTATTCAATTAGGAAAAAAGTAAGTCATATTCTCCCTGTTTGCAGATGACGTGATAGTATATCTAGAAAACCCCATTGTCTCAGCCCAAAATCTCCTTAAGCTGATAAGCAACTTCAGCCAAGTCTCAGGATACAAAATCAATGCACAAAAATCACAAGCATTCTTATACATCAATAACAGACAAACAGAGAGCCAAATCATGAGTGAACTCCCATTCACAATTGCCTCAAAGAGAATAAAATACCTAGGAATCCAACTTACAAGGGATGTGAAGGACCTCTTCAAGGAGAAAACTACAAACCACTGCTCAAGGAAATAAAAGAGGATACAAACAAATGGAAGAACATTCCATGCTCATGAGTAGGAAGAATCAATATCATGAAAATGGCCATCCTTCCCAAGGTAATTTACAGATTCAATGCCCTCCCCATCAAGTTACCAATGACTTTCTGCACAGAATTGGAAAAAACTACTTTAAAGTTCATATGGAACCAAAAAAGAGCCCGCATCACCAAGTCAATCCTAAGCCAAAATAACAAAGCTGGAGGCATCACGCTACCTGACTTCAAACTCTACAACAAGGCTACAGTAACCAAAACAGCATGGTACTGGTACCAAAACAGAGATCTAGATCAATGGAACAGAACAGAGCCGTCAGAAATAATGCCACATATCTACAACTATCTGATCTTTGACAAACCTGCCAAAAGCAAGAAATGGAGAAAGGATTCCCTATTTAATAAATGGTGCTGGGAAAACTGGCTAGCCACATGTAGAAAGCTGAAACTGGATCCCTTCCTTACACCTTATACAAAAATCAACTCAAGAGGGATTAAAGACTTAAACGTTAGACCTAAAACCATAAAAACCCTAGAAGAAAACCTAGGCAATACCATTCATGACATAGGCATGGGCAAGGACTTCATGTCTAAAACACCAAAAGCAATGGCAACAAAAGCCAAAATTGACAAATGGGATCTAATTAAACTAAAGAGCTTCTGCACAGCAAAGGAAACTACCATCAGAGTGAACAGGCAACCTACAAAATGGGAGAAAATTTTCGCAACCTACTCATCTGACCAAGGGCTAATATCCAGAATCTACAATGAACTCCAACAAATTTACAAGAAAACACCAAACAACCCCATCAAAAAGTGGGCGAAGGACATGAACAGACACTCCTCCAAAGAAGACATTTATGCAGCCAAAAAACACATGAAAAAATGCTCACCATCACTGGCCATCAGAGAAATGCAAATCAAAACCACAATGAGATACCATCTCACACCAGTTAGAATGGCAATCATTAAAAAGTCAGGAAACAACAGGTGCTGGAGAGGATGTGGAGAAATAGGAACACTTTTACACTGTTGGTGGGACTGTAAACTAGTTCAACCCTTGTGGAAGTCACTGTGGCGATTCCTCAGGGATCTAGAACTAGAAATTCCATTTGACCCAGCCATCCCATTACTGGGTATATACCCAAAGGACTATAAATCATGCTGCTATAAAGACACATGCACACGTATGTTTATTGCGGCATTATACACAATAACAAAGACTTGGAACCAACCCAAATGTCCAACAATGATAGACTGGATTAAGAAAATGTGGCACATATACACCATGGAATACTAGGCAGCCATAAAAAATGATGAGTTCATATCCTTTGTAGGGACATGGATGAAATTGGAAATCATCGTTCTCAGTAAACTATCGCAAGAACAAAAAACCAAACACCACATATTCTCACTCATAGGTGGGAATTGAACAATGAGAACACATGGATACAAGAAGGGGAACATCACACTTCGGGGACTGTTGTGGGGTGGGGGGAGCGGCGAGGGACAGCATTGGGAGATATACCTAATGCTAGATGACGAGTTGGTGGGTGCAGCGCACCAGCATGGCACATGTATACATATGTAGCTTACCTGCACGTTGCGCACATGTACCATAGAGCCTCAAGTATATTAATAATAATAATAATAATAATGATGATAAAAAGAAAAAAAAATTAAAAAAAAAGAAAGGGATAAATTCCTCGACACATACACTCTCCCAAGACTAAACCAGGAAGAAGTTGAATCTCTGAATAGACTAATAACAGGAGCTGAAATTGTGGCAATAATCAATAGCTTACCAACCAAAAAGAGTCCAGGATCAGATGGGTTCACAGCCGAATTCTACCAGAGGTCCAAGGAGGAACTGGAACCATTACTTCAGAAACTATTCCAATCAATAGAAAAAGAGGGAATCCTTCCTAACTCATTTTATGGGGCCAGCATCATGCTGACACCAAAGCTGGGCAGAGACACAATCAAAAAAGAGAATTTTAGACCAATATCCTTGATGAATATTGATGCAAAAATCCTCAATAAATTACTGGCAAACCGAATCCAGCCGCACATCAGACAGCTTATCCACCATGATCAAGTGGGCTTCATCCCTGGGATGCAAGGCTGGTTCAATATACGCAAATCAGTAAATGTAATCCAGCATATAAACAGAACCAAAGTCAAAAACCACATGATTATCTCAATACGTGAAGAAAAGGACTTTGACAAAATTCAACAACCCTTCATGCTAAAAACTCTCAATAAATTAGGTATTGATGGGTCGTATCTCAAAATAATAAGAGCTATTTATGACAAACCCACAGCCAATATCATACTGAATGGGCAAAAACTGGAAGCATTCACTTTGAAAACTGGCACAAGACAGGGATGCCCTCTCTCACCACTTCTATTCAACATAGTGTTGGAAGTTCTGGCCAGGGCAATTAGGCAAGAGAAGGAAATCAAGGGTATTCAATTAGGAAAAAAGTAAGTCATATTCTCCCTGTTTGCAGATGACGTGATAGTATATCTAGAAAACCCCATTGTCTCAGCCCAAAATCTCCTTAAGCTGATAAGCAACTTCAGCCAAGTCTCGATACAAAATCAATGCACAAAAATCACAAGCATTCTTATACATCAATAACAGACAAACAGAGAGCCAAATCATGAGTGAACTCCCATTCACAATTGCCTCAAAGAGAATAAAATACCTAGGAATCCAACTTACAAGGGATGTGAAGGACCTCTTCAAGGAGAAAACTACAAACCACTGCTCAAGGAAATAAAAGAGGATACAAACAAATGGAAGAACATTCCATGCTCATGAGTAGGAAGAATCAATATCATGAAAATGGCCATCCTTCCCAAGGTAATTTACAGATTCAATGCCCTCCCCATCAAGTTACCAATGACTTTCTGCACAGAATTGGAAAAAACTACTTTAAAGTTCATATGGAACCAAAAAAGAGCCCGCATCACCAAGTCAATCCTAAGCCAAAAGAACAAAGCTGGAGGCATCACGCTACCTGACTTCAAACTCTACAACAAGGCTACAGTAACCAAAACAGCATGGTACTGGTACCAAAACAGAGATCTAGATCAATGGAACAGAACAGAGCCTTCAGAAATAATGCCACATATCTACAACTATCTGATCTTTGACAAACCTGCCAAAAGCAAGAAATGGAGAAAGGATTCCCTATTTAATAAATGGTGCTGGGAAAACTGGCTAGCCACATGTAGAAAGCTGAAACTGGATCCCGTCCTTACACCTTATACAAAAATCAACTCAAGAGGGATTAAAGACTTAAACGTTAGACCTAAAACCATAAAAACCCTAGAAGAAAACCTAGGCAATACCATTCAGGACATAGGCATGGGCAAGGACTTCATGTCTAAAACACCAAAAGCAATGGCAACAAAAGCCAAAATTGACAAATGGGATCTAATTAAACTAAAGAGCTTCTGCACAGCAAAGGAAACTACCATCAGAGTGAACAGGCAACCTACAAAATGGGAGAAAATTTTCGCAACCTACTCATCTGACAAAGGGCTAATATCCAGAATCTACAATGAACTCCAACAAATTTACAAGAAAACACCAAACAACCCCATCAAAAAGTGGGCGAAGGACATGAACAGACACTCCTCCAAAGAAGACATTTATGCAGCCAAAAAACACATGAAAAAATGCTCACCATCACTGGCCATCAGAGAAATGCAAATCAAAACCACAATGAGATACCATCTCACACCAGTTAGAATGGCAATCATTAAAAAGTCAGGAAACAACAGGTGCTGGAGAGGATGTGGAGAAATAGGAACACTTTTACACTGTTGGTGGGACTGTAAACTAGTTCAACAATTGTGGAAGTCACTGTGGCGATTCCTCAGGGATCTAGAACTAGAAATTCCATTTGACCCAGCCATCCAATTACTGGGTATATACCCAAAGGACTATAAATCATGCTGCTATAAAGACACATGCACACGTATGTTTATTGCGGCATTATACACAATAACAAAGACTTGGAACCAACCCAAATGTCCAACAATGATAGACTGGATTAAGAAAATGTGGCACATATACACCATGGAATACTAGGCAGCCATAAAAAATGATGAGTTCACATCCTTTGTAGGGACATGGATGAAATTGGAAATCATCGTTCTCAGTAAACTATCGCAAGAACAAAAAACCAAACACCACATATTCTCACTCATAGGTGGGAATTGAACAATGAGAACACATGGATACAAGAAGGGGAACATCACACTTCGGGGACTGTTGTGGGTTGGGGGGAGGGGCGAGGGACAGCATTGGGAGATATACCTAATGCTAGATGACGAGTTGGTGGGTGCAGCGCACCAGCATGGCACATGTATACATATGTAGCTTACCTGCACGTTGCGCACATGTACCATAGAGCCTCAAGTATATTAATAATAATAATAATAATAATAATGATGATAAAAAGAAAAAAAAATTAAAAAAAAAGAAAGGGATAAATTCCTCGACACATACACTCTCCCAAGACTAAACCAGGAAGAAGTTGAATCTCTGAATAGACTAATAACAGGAGCTGAAATTGTGGCAATAATCAATAGCTTACCAACCAAAAAGAGTCCAGGATCAGATGGGTTCACAGCCGAATTCTACCAGAGGTCCAAGGAGGAACTGGAACCATTACTTCAGAAACTATTCCAATCAATAGAAAAAGAGGGAATCCTTCCTAACTCATTTTATGGGGCCAGCATCATGCTGACACCAAAGCTGGGCAGAGACACAATCAAAAAAGAGAATTTTAGACCAATATCCTTGATGAATATTGATGCAAAAATCCTCAATAAATTACTGGCAAACCGAATCCAGCCGCACATCAGACAGCTTATCCACCATGATCAAGTGGGCTTCATCCCTGGGATGCAAGGCTGGTTCAATATACGCAAATCAATAAATGTAATCCAGCATATAAACAGAACCAAAGTCAAAAACCACATGATTATCTCAATACGTGAAGAAAAGGACTTTGACAAAATTCAACAACCCTTCATGCTAAAAACTCTCAATAAATTAGGTATTGATGGGTCGTATCTCAAAATAATAAGAGCTATTTATGACAAACCCACAGCCAATATCATACTGAATGGGCAAAAACTGGAAGCATTCACTTTGAAAACTGGCACAAGACAGGGATGCCCTCTCTCACCACTTCTATTCAACATAGTGTTGGAAGTTCTGGCCAGGGCAATTAGGCAAGAGAAGGAAATCAAGGGTATTCAATTAGGAAAAAAGTAAGTCATATTCTCCCTGTTTGCAGATGACGTGATAGTATATCTAGAAAACCCCATTGTCTCAGCCCAAAATCTCCTTAAGCTGATAAGCAACTTCAGCCAAGTCTCAGGATACAAAATCAATGCACAAAAATCACAAGCATTCTTATACATCAATAACAGACAAACAGAGAGCCAAATCATGAGTGAACTCCCATTCACAATTGCCTCAAAGAGAATCAAATACCTAGGAATCCAACTTACAAGGGATGTGAAGGACCTCTTCAAGGAGAAAACTACAAACCACTGCTCAAGGAAATAAAAGAGGATACAAACAAATGGAAGAACATTCCATGCTCATGAGTAGGAAGAATCAATATCATGAAAATGGCCATCCTTCCCAAGGTAATTTACAGATTCAATGCCCTCCCCATCAAGTTACCAATGACTTTCTGCACAGAATTGGAAAAAACTACTTTAAAGTTCATATGGAACCAAAAAAGAGCCCGCATCACCAAGTCAATCCTAAGCCAAAATAACAAAGCTGGAGGCATCACGCTACCTGACTTCAAACTCTACAACAAGGCTACAGTAACCAAAACAGCATGGTACTGGTACCAAAACAGAGATCTAGATCAATGGAACAGAACAGAGCCGTCAGAAATAATGCCACATATCTACAACTATCTGATCTTTGACAAACCTGCCAAAAGCAAGAAATGGAGAAAGGATTCCCTATTTAATAAATGGTGCTGGGAAAACTGGCTTGCCACATGTAGAAAGCTGAAACTGGATCCCGTCCTTACACCTTATACAAAAATCAACTCAAGAGGGATTAAAGACTTAAACGTTAGACCTAAAACCATAAAAACCCTAGAAGAAAACCTAGGCAATACCATTCAGGACATAGGCATGGGCAAGGACTTCATGTCTAAAACACCAAAAGCAATGGCAACAAAAGCCAAAATTGACAAATGGGATCTAATTAAACTAAAGAGCTTCTGCACAGCAAAGGAAACTACCATCAGAGTGAACAGGCAACCTACAAAATGGGAGAAAATTTTCGCAACCTACTCATCTGACCAAGGGCTAATATCCAGAATCTACAATGAACTCCAACAAATTTACAAGAAAACACCAAACAACCCCATCAAAAAGTGGGCGAAGGACATGAACAGACACTCCTCCAAAGAAGACATTTATGCAGCCAAAAAACACATGAAAAAATGCTCACCATCACTGGCCATCAGAGAAATGCAAATCAAAACCACAATGAGATACCATCTCACACCAGTTAGAATGGCAATCATTAAAAAGTCAGGAAACAACAGGTGCTGGAGAGGATGTGGAGAAATAGGAACACTTTTACACTGTTGGTGGGACTGTAAACTAGTTCAACCCTTGTGGAAGTCACTGTGGCGATTCCTCAGGGATCTAGAACTAGAAATTCCATTTGACCCAGCCATCCCATTACTGGGTATATACCCAAAGGACTATAAATCATGCTGCTATAAAGACACATGCACACGTATGTTTATTGCGGCATTATACACAATAACAAAGACTTGGAACCAACCCAAATGTCCAACAATGATAGACTGGATTAAGAAAATGTGGCACATATACACCATGGAATACTAGGCAGCCATAAAAAATGATGAGTTCATATCCTTTGTAGGGACATGGATGAAATTGGAAATCATCGTTCTCAGTAAACTATCGCAAGAACAAAAAACCAAACACCACATATTCTCACTCATAGGTGGGAATTGAACAATGAGAACACATGGATACAAGAAGGGGAACATCACACTTCGGGGACTGTTGTGGGGTGGGGGGAGGGGCGAGGGACAGCATTGGGAGATATACCTAATGCTAGATGACGAGTTGGTGGGTGCAGCGCACCAGCATGGCACATGTATACACATGTAGCTTACCTGCACGTTGCGCACATGTACCATAGAGCCTCAAGTATAATAATAATAATAATAATAATAATAATAGTGATAAAAAGAAAAAAAAAATTAAAAAAATAGAAAGGGATAAATTCCTCGACACATACACTCTCCCATGACTAAACCAGGAAGAAGTTGAATCTCTGAATAGACTAATAACAGGAGCTGAAATTGTGGCAATAATCAATAGCTTACCAACCAAAAAGAGTCCAGGATCAGATGGGTTCACAGCCGAATTCTACCAGAGGTCCAAGGAGGAACTGGAACCATTACTTCAGAAACTATTCCAATCAATAGAAAAAGAGGGAATCCTTCCTAACTCATTTTATGGGGCCAGCATCATGCTGATACCAAAGCTGGGCAGAGGCACAATCAAAAAAGAGAATTTTAGACCAATATCCTTGATGAATATTGATGCAAAAATCCTCAATAAATTACTGGCAAACCGAATCCAGCCGCACATCAGACAGCTTATCCACCATGATCAAGTGGGCTTCATCCCTGGGATGCAAGGCTGGTTCAATATACGCAAATCAATAAATGTAATCCAGCATATAAACAGAACCAAAGTCAAAAACCACATGATTATCTCAATACGTGAAGAAAAGGACTTTGACAAAATTCAACAACCCTTCATGCTAAAAACTCTCAATAAATTAGGTATTGATGGGTCGTATCTCAAAATAATAAGAGCTATTTATGACAAACCCACAGCCAATATCATACTGAATGGGCAAAAACTGGAAGCATTCACTTTGAAAACTGGCACAAGACAGGGATGCCCTCTCTCACCACTTCTATTCAACATAGTGTTGGAAGTTCTGGCCAGGGCAATTAGGCAAGAGAAGGAAATCAAGGGTATTCAATTAGGAAAAAAGTAAGTCATATTCTCCCTGTTTGCAGATGACGTGATAGTATATCTAGAAAACCCCATTGTCTCAGCCCAAAATCTCCTTAAGCTGATAAGCAACTTCAGCCAAGTCTCAGGATACAAAATCAATGCACAAAAATCACAAGCATTCTTATACATCAATAACAGACAAACAGAGAGCCAAATCATGAGTGAACTCCCATTCACAATTGCTTCAAAGAGAATAAAATACCTAGGAATCCAACTTACAAGGGATGTGAAGGACCTCTTCAAGGAGAAAACTACAAACCACTGCTCAAGGAAATAAAAGAGGATACAAACAAATGGAAGAACATTCCATGCTCATGAGTAGGAAGAATCAATATCATGAAAATGGCCATCCTTCCCAAGGTAATTTACAGATTCAATGCCCTCCCCATCAAGTTACCAATGACTTTCTGCACAGAATTGGAAAAAACTACTTTAAAGTTCATATGGAACCAAAAAAGAGCCCGCATCACCAAGTCAATCCTAAGCCAAAAGAACAAAGCTGGAGGCATCACGCTACCTGACTTCAAACTCTACAACAAGGCTACAGTAACCAAAACAGCATGGTACTGGTACCAAAACAGAGATCTAGATCAATGGAACAGAACAGAGCCGTCAGAAATAATGCCACATATCTACAACTATCTGATCTTTGACAAACCTGCCAAAAGCAAGAAATGGAGAAAGGATTCCCTATTTAATAAATGGTGCTGGGAAAACTGGCTAGCCACATGTAGAAAGCTGAAACTGGATCCCGTCCTTACACCTTATACAAAAATCAACTCAAGAGGGATTAAAGACTTAAACGTTAGACCTAAAACCATAAAAACCCTAGAAGAAAACCTAGGCAATACCATTCAGGACATAGGCATGGGCAAGGACTTCATGTCTAAAACACCAAAAGCAATGGCAACAAAAGCCAAAATTGACAAATGGGATCTAATTAAACTAAAGAGCTTCTGCACAGCAAAGGAAACTACCATCAGAGTGAACAGGCAACCTACAAAATGGGAGAAAATTTTCGCAACCTACTCATCTGACCAAGGGCTAATATCCAGAATCTACAATGAACTCCAACAAATTTACAAGAAAACACCAAACAACCCCATCAAAAAGTGGGCGAAGGACATGAACAGACACTCCTCCAAAGAAGACATTTATGCAGCCAAAAAACACATGAAAAAATGCTCACCATCACTGGCCATCAGAGAAATGCAAATCAAAACCACAATGAGATACCATCTCACACCAGTTAGAATGGCAATCATTAAAAAGTCAGGAAACAACAGGTGCTGGAGAGGATGTGGAGAAATAGGAACACTTTTACACTGTTTGTGGGACTGTAAACTAGTTCAACCCTTGTGGAAGTCACTGTGGCGATTCCTCAGGGATCTAGAACTAGAAATTCCATTTGACCCAGCCATCCCATTACTGGGTATATACCCAAAGGACTATAAATCATGCTGCTATAAAGACACATGCACACGTATGTTTATTGCGGCATTATACACAATAACAAAGACTTGGAACCAACCCAAATGTCCAACAATGATAGACTGGATTAAGAAAATGTGGCACATATACACCATGGAATACTAGGCAGCCATAAAAAATGATGAGTTCATATCCTTTGTAGGGACATGGATGAAATTGGAAATCATCGTTCTCAGTAAACTATCGCAAGAACAAAAAACCAAACACCACATATTCTCACTCATAGGTGGGAATTGAACAATGAGAACACATGGATACAAGAAGGGGAACATCACACTTCGGGGACTGTTGTGGGGTGGGGGGAGGGGCGAGGGACAGCATTGGGAGATATACCTAATGCTAGATGACGAGTTGGTGGGTGCAGCGCACCAGCATGGCACATGTATACACATGTAGCTTACCTGCACGTTGCGCACATGTACCATAGAGCCTCAAGTATAATAATAATAATAATAATAATAATAATAGTGATAAAAAGAAAAAAAAAATTAAAAAAATAGAAAGGGATAAATTCCTCGACACATACACTCTCCCATGACTAAACCAGGAAGAAGTTGAATCTCTGAATAGACTAATAACAGGAGCTGAAATTGTGGCAATAATCAATAGCTTACCAACCAAAAAGAGTCCAGGATCAGATGGGTTCACAGCCGAATTCTACCAGAGGTCCAAGGAGGAACTGGAACCATTACTTCAGAAACTATTCCAATCAATAGAAAAAGAGGGAATCCTTCCTAACTCATTTTATGGGGACAGCATCATGCTGATACCAAAGCTGGGCAGAGGCACAATCAAAAAAGAGAATTTTAGACCAATATCCTTGATGAATATTGATGCAAAAATCCTCAATAAATTACTGGCAAACCGAATCCAGCCGCACATCAGACAGCTTATCCACCATGATCAAGTGGGCTTCATCCCTGGGATGCAAGGCTGGTTCAATATACGCAAATCAATAAATGTAATCCAGCATATAAACAGAACCAAAGTCAAAAACCACATGATTATCTCAATACGTGAAGAAAAGGACTTTGACAAAATTCAACAACCCTTCATGCTAAAAACTCTCAATAAATTAGGTATTGATGGGTCGTATCTCAAAATAATAAGAGCTATTTATGACAAACCCACAGCCAATATCATACTGAATGGGCAAAAACTGGAAGCATTCACTTTGAAAACTGGCACAAGACAGGGATGCCCTCTCTCACCACTTCTATTCAACATAGTGTTGGAAGTTCTGGCCAGGGCAATTAGGCAAGAGAAGGAAATCAAGGGTATTCAATTAGGAAAAAAGTAAGTCATATTCTCCCTGTTTGCAGATGACGTGATAGTATATCTAGAAAACCCCATTGTCTCAGCCCAAAATCTCCTTAAGCTGATAAGCAACTTCAGCCAAGTCTCAGGATACAAAATCAATGCACAAAAATCACAAGCATTCTTATACATCAATAACAGACAAACAGAGAGCCAAATCATGAGTGAACTCCCATTCACAATTGCCTCAAAGAGAATAAAATACCTAGGAATCCAACTTACAAGGGATGTGAAGGACCTCTTCAAGGAGAAAACTACAAACCACTGCTCAAGGAAATAAAAGAGGATACAAACAAATGGAAGAACATTCCATGCTCATGAGTAGGAAGAATCAATATCATGAAAATGGCCATCCTTCCCAAGGTAATTTACAGATTCAATGCCCTCCCCATCAAGTTACCAATGACTTTCTGCACAGAATTGGAAAAAACTACTTTAAAGTTCATATGGAACCAAAAAAGAGCCCGCATCACCAAGTCAATCCTAAGCCAAAATAACAAAGCTGGAGGCATCACGCTACCTGACTTCAAACTCTACAACAAGGCTACAGTAACCAAAACAGCATGGTACTGGTACCAAAACAGAGATCTAGATCAATGGAACAGAACAGAGCCGTCAGAAATAATGCCACATATCTACAACTATCTGATCTTTGACAAACCTGCCAAAAGCAAGAAATGGAGAAAGGATTCCCTATTTAATAAATGGTGCTGGGAAAACTGGCTAGCCACATGTAGAAAGCTGAAACTGGATCCCTTCCTTACACCTTATACAAAAATCAACTCAAGAGGGATTAAAGACTTAAACGTTAGACCTAAAACCATAAAAACCCTAGAAGAAAACCTAGGCAATACCATTCAGGACATAGGCATGGGCAAGGACTTCATGTCTAAAACACCAAAAGCAATGGCAACAAAAGCCAAAATTGACAAATGGGATCTAATTAAACTAAAGAGCTTCTGCACAGCAAAGGAAACTACCATCAGAGTGAACAGGCAACCTACAAAATGGGAGAAAATTTTCGCAACCTACTCATCTGACCAAGGGCTAATATCCAGAATCTACAATGAACTCCAACAAATTTACAAGAAAACACCAAACAACCCCATCAAAATGTGGGCGAAGGACATGAACAGACACTCCTCCAAAGAAGACATTTATGCAGCCAAAAAACACATGAAAAAATGCTCACCATCACTGGCCATCAGAGAAATGCAAATCAAAACCACAATGAGATACCATCTCACACCAGTTAGAATGGCAATCATTAAAAAGTCAGGAAACAACAGGTGCTGGAGAGGATGTGGAGAAATAGGAACACTTTTACACTGTTGGTGGGACTGTAAACTAGTTCAACCCTTGTGGAAGTCACTGTGGCGATTCCTCAGGGATCTAGAACTAGAAATTCCATTTGACCCAGCCATCCCATTACTGGGTATATACCCAAAGGACTATAAATCATGCTGCTATAAAGACACATGCACACGTATGTTTATTGCGGCATTATACACAATAACAAAGACTTGGAACAAACCCAAATGTCCAACAATGATAGACTGGATTAAGAAAATGTGGCACATATACACCATGGAATACTAGGCAGCCATAAAAAATGATGAGTTCATATCCTTTGTAGGGACATGGATGAAATTGGAAATCATCGTTCTCAGTAAACTATCGCAAGAACAAAAAACCAAACACCACATATTCTCACTCATAGGTGGGAATTGAACAATGAGAACACATGGATACAAGAAGGGGAACATCACACTTCGGGGACTGTTGTGGGGTGGGGGGAGGGGCGAGGGACAGCATTGGGAGATATACCTAATGCTAGATGACGAGTTGGTGGGTGCAGCGCACCAGCATGGCACATGTATACACATGTAGCTTACCTGCACGTTGCGCACATGTACCATAGAGCCTCAAGTATAATAATAATAATAATAATAATAATAATAGTGATAAAAAGAAAAAAAAAATTAAAAAAATAGAAAGGGATAAATTCCTCGACACATACACTCTCACATGACTAAACCAGGAAGAAGTTGAATCTCTGAATAGACTAATAACAGGAGCTGAAATTGTGGCAATAATCAATAGCTTACCAACCAAAAAGAGTCCAGGATCAGATGGGTTCACAGCCGAATTCTACCAGAGGTCCAAGGAGGAACTGGAACCATTACTTCAGAAACTATTCCAATCAATAGAAAAAGAGGGAATCCTTCCTAACTCATTTTATGGGGCCAGCATCATGCTGATACCAAAGCTGGGCAGAGGCACAATCAAAAAAGAGAATTTTAGACCAATATCCTTGATGAATATTGATGCAAAAATCCTCAATAAATTACTGGCAAACCGAATCCAGCCGCACATCAGACAGCTTATCCACCATGATCAAGTGGGCTTCATCCCTGGGATGCAAGGCTGGTTCAATATACGCAAATCAATAAATGTAATCCAGCATATAAACAGAACCAAAGTCAAAAACCACATGATTATCTCAATACGTGAAGAAAAGGACTTTGACAAAATTCAACAACCCTTCATGCTAAAAACTCTCAATAAATTAGGTATTGATGGGTCGTATCTCAAAATAATAAGAGCTATTTATGACAAACCCACAGCCAATATCATACTGAATGGGCAAAAACTGGAAGCATTCACTTTGAAAACTGGCACAAGACAGGGATGCCCTCTCTCACCACTTCTATTCAACATAGTGTTGGAAGTTCTGGCCAGGGCAATTAGGCAAGAGAAGGAAATCAAGGGTATTCAATTAGGAAAAAAGTAAGTCATATTCTCCCTGTTTGCAGATGACTTGATAGTATATCTAGAAAACCCCATTGTCTCAGCCCAAAATCTCCTTAAGCTGATAAGCAACTTCAGCCAAGTCTCAGGATACAAAATCAATGCACAAAAATCACAAGCATTCTTAAACATCAATAACAGACAAACAGAGAGCCAAATCATGAGTGAACTCCCATTCACAATTGCTTCAAAGAGAATAAAATACCTAGGAATCCAACTTACAAGGGATGTGAAGGACCTCTTCAAGGAGAAAACTACAAACCACTGCTCAAGGAAATAAAAGAGGATACAAACAAATGGAAGAACATTCCATGCTCATGAGTAGGAAGAATCAATATCATGAAAATGGCCATCCTTCCCAAGGTAATTTACAGATTCAATGCCCTCCCCATCAAGTTACCAATGACTTTCTGCACAGAATTGGAAAAAACTACTTTAAAGTTCATATGGAACCAAAAAAGAGCCCGCATCACCAAGTCAATCCTAAGCCAAAAGAACAAAGCTGGAGGCATCACGCTACCTGACTTCAAACTCTACTACAAGGCTACAGTAACCAAAACAGCATGTTACTGGTACCAAAACAGAGATCTAGATCAATGGAACAGAACAGAGCCGTCAGAAGTAATGCCACATATCTACAACTATCTGATCTTTGACAAACCTGCCAAAAGCAAGAAATGGAGAAAGGATTCCCTATTTAATAAATGGTGCTGGGAAAACTGGCTAGCCACATGTAGAAAGCTGAAACTGGATCCCGTCCTTACACCTTATACAAAAATCAACTCAAGAGGGATTAAAGACTTAAACGTTAGACCTAAAACCATAAAAACCCTAGAAGAAAACCTAGGCAATACCATTCAGGACATAGGCATGGGCAAGGACTTCATGTCTAAAACACCAAAAGCAATGGCAACAAAAGCCAAAATTGACAAATGGGATCTAATTAAACTAAAGAGCTTCTGCACAGCAAAGGAAACTACCATCAGAGTGAACAGGCAACCTACAAAATGGGAGAAAATTTTCGCAACCTACTCATCTGACCAAGGGCTAATATCCAGAATCTACAATGAACTCCCACAAATTTACAAGAAAACACCAAACAACCCCATCAAAAAGTGGGCGAAGGACATGAACAGACACTCCTCCAAAGAAGACATTTATGCAGCCAAAAAACACATGAAAAAATGCTCACCATCACTGGCCATCAGAGAAATGCAAATCAAAACCACAATGAGATACCATCTCACACCAGTTAGAATGACAATCATTAAAAAGTCAGGAAACAACAGGTGCTGGAGAGGATGTGGAGAAATAGGAACACTTTTACACTGTTGGTGGGACTGTAAACTAGTTCAACCCTTGTGGAAGTCACTGTGGCGATTCCTCAGGGATCTAGAACTAGAAATTCCATTTGACCCAGCCATCCCATTACTGGGTATATACCCAAAGGACTATAAATCATGCTGCTATAAAGACACATGCACACGTATGTTTATTGCGGCATTATACACAATAACAAAGACTTGGAACCAACCCAAATGTCCAACAATGATAGACTGGATTAAGAAAATGTGGCACATATACACCATGGAATACTAGGCAGCCATAAAAAATGATGAGTTCATATCCTTTGTAGGGACATGGATGAAATTGGAAATCATCGTTCTCAGTAAACTATCGCAAGAACAAAAAACCAAACACCACATATTCTCACTCATAGGTGGGAATTGAACAATGAGAACACATGGATACAAGAAGGGGAACATCACACTTCGGGGACTGTTGTGGGGTGGGGGGAGGGGCGAGGGACAGCATTGGGAGATATACCTAATGCTAGATGACGAGTTGGTGGGTGCAGCGCACCAGCATGGCACATGTATACACATGTAGCTTACCTGCACGTTGCGCACATTTACCATAGAGCCTCAAGTATAATAATAATAATAATAATAATAATAATAATGATGATAAAAAGAAAAAAAAATTAAAAAAATAGAAAGGGATAAATTCCTCGACACATACACTCTCCCAAGACTAAACCAGGAAGAAGTTGAATCTCTGAATAGACTAATAACAGGAGCTGAAATTGTGGCAATAATCAATAGCTTACCAACCAAAAAGAGTCCAGGATCAGATGGGTTCACAGCCGAATTCTACCAGAGGTCCAAGGAGGAACTGGAACCATTACTTCAGAAACTATTCCAATCAATAGAAAAAGAGGGAATCCTTCCTAACTCATTTTATGGGGCCAGCATCATGCTGACACCAAAGCTGGGCAGAGACACAATCAAAAAAGAGAATTTTAGACCAATATCCTTGATGAATATTGATGCAAAAATCCTCAATAAATTACTGGCAAACCGAATCCAGCCGCACATCAGACAGCTTATCCACCATGATCAAGTGGGCTTCATCCCTGGGATGCAAGGCTGGTTCAATATACGCAAATCAATAAATGTAATCCAGCATATAAACAGAACCAAAGTCAAAAACCACATGATTATCTCAATACGTGAAGAAAAGGACTTTGACAAAATTCAACAACCCTTCATGCTAAAAACTCTCAATAAATTAGGTATTGATGGGTCGTATCTCAAAATAATAAGAGCTATTTATGACAAACCCACAGCCAATATCATACTGAATGGGCAAAAACTGGAAGCATTCACTTTGAAAACTGGCACAAGACAGGGATGCCCTCTCTCACCACTTCTATTCAACATAGTGTTGGAAGTTCTGGCCAGGGCAATTAGGCAAGAGAAGGAAATCAAGGGTATTCAATTAGGAAAAAAGTAAGTCATATTCTCCCTGTTTGCAGATGACGTGATAGTATATCTAGAAAACCCCATTGTCTCAGCCCAAAATCTCCTTAAGCTGATAAGCAACTTCAGCCAAGTCTCAGGATACAAAATCAATGCACAAAAATCACAAGCATTCTTATACATCAATAACAGACAAACAGAGAGCCAAATCATGAGTGAACTCCCATTCACAATTGCCTCAAAGAGAATAAAATACCTAGGAATCCAACTTACAAGGGATGTGAAGGACCTCTTCAAGGAGAAAACTACAAACCACTGCTCAAGGAAATAAAAGAGGATACAAACAAATGGAAGAACATTCCATGCTCATGAGTAGGAAGAATCAATATCATGAAAATGGCCATCCTTCCCAAGGTAATTTACAGATTCAATGCCCTCCCCATCAAGTTACCAATGACTTTCTGCACAGAATTGGAAAAAACTACTTTAAAGTTCATATGGAACCAAAAAAGAGCCCGCATCACCAAGTCAATCCTAAGCCAAAATAACAAAGCTGGAGGCATCACGCTACCTGACTTCAAACTCTACAACAAGGCTACAGTAACCAAAACAGCATGGTACTGGTACCAAAACAGAGATCTAGATCAATGGAACAGAACAGAGCCGTCAGAAATAATGCCACATATCTACAACTATCTGATCTTTGACAAACCTGCCAAAAGCAAGAAATGGAGAAAGGATTCCCTATTTAATAAATGGTGCTGGGAAAACTGGCTAGCCACATGTAGAAAGCTGAAACTGGATCCCTTCCTTACACCTTATACAAAAATCAACTCAAGAGGGATTAAAGACTTAAACGTTAGACCTAAAACCATAAAAACCCTAGAAGAAAACCTAGGCAATACCATTCATGACATAGGCATGGGCAAGGACTTCATGTCTAAAACACCAAAAGCAATGGCAACAAAAGCCAAAATTGACAAATGGGATCTAATTAAACTAAAGAGCTTCTGCACAGCAAAGGAAACTACCATCAGAGTGAACAGGCAACCTACAAAATGGGAGAAAATTTTCGCAACCTACTCATCTGACCAAGGGCTAATATCCAGAATCTACAATGAACTCCAACAAATTTACAAGAAAACACCAAACAACCCCATCAAAAAGTGGGCGAAGGACATGAACAGACACTCCTCCAAAGAAGACATTTATGCAGCCAAAAAACACATGAAAAAATGCTCACCATCACTGGCCATCAGAGAAATGCAAATCAAAACCACAATGAGATACCATCTCACACCAGTTAGAATGGCAATCATTAAAAAGTCAGGAAACAACAGGTGCTGGAGAGGATGTGGAGAAATAGGAACACTTTTACACTGTTGGTGGGACTGTAAACTAGTTCAACCCTTGTGGAAGTCACTGTGGCGATTCCTCAGGGATCTAGAACTAGAAATTCCATTTGACCCAGCCATCCCATTACTGGGTATATACCCAAAGGACTATAAATCATGCTGCTATAAAGACACATGCACACGTATGTTTATTGCGGCATTATACACAATAACAAAGACTTGGAACCAACCCAAATGTCCAACAATGATAGACTGGATTAAGAAAATGTGGCACATATACACCATGGAATACTAGGCAGCCATAAAAAATGATGAGTTCATATCCTTTGTAGGGACATGGATGAAATTGGAAATCATCGTTCTCAGTAAACTATCGCAAGAACAAAAAACCAAACACCACATATTCTCACTCATAGGTGGGAATTGAACAATGAGAACACATGGATACAAGAAGGGGAACATCACACTTCGGGGACTGTTGTGGGGTGGGGGGAGCGGCGAGGGACAGCATTGGGAGATATACCTAATGCTAGATGACGAGTTGGTGGGTGCAGCGCACCAGCATGGCACATGTATACATATGTAGCTTACCTGCACGTTGCGCACATGTACCATAGAGCCTCAAGTATATTAATAATAATAATAATAATAATAATGATGATAAAAAGAAAAAAAAATTAAAAAAAAAGAAAGGGATAAATTCCTCGACACATACACTCTCCCAAGACTAAACCAGGAAGAAGTTGAATCTCTGAATAGACTAATAACAGGAGCTGAAATTGTGGCAATAATCAATAGCTTACCAACCAAAAAGAGTCCAGGATCAGATGGGTTCACAGCCGAATTCTACCAGAGGTCCAAGGAGGAACTGGAACCATTACTTCAGAAACTATTCCAATCAATAGAAAAAGAGGGAATCCTTCCTAACTCATTTTATGGGGCCAGCATCATGCTGACACCAAAGCTGGGCAGAGACACAATCAAAAAAGAGAATTTTAGACCAATATCCTTGATGAATATTGATGCAAAAATCCTCAATAAATTACTGGCAAACCGAATCCAGCCGCACATCAGACAGCTTATCCACCATGATCAAGTGGGCTTCATCCCTGGGATGCAAGGCTGGTTCAATATACGCAAATCAGTAAATGTAATCCAGCATATAAACAGAACCAAAGTCAAAAACCACGTGATTATCTCAATACGTGAAGAAAAGGACTTTGACAAAATTCAACAACCCTTCATGCTAAAAACTCTCAATAAATTAGGTATTGATGGGTCGTATCTCAAAATAA
Source organism: Pongo abelii (assembly GCF_028885655.2). Taxonomy (NCBI): domain Eukaryota; kingdom Metazoa; phylum Chordata; class Mammalia; order Primates; family Hominidae; genus Pongo; species Pongo abelii. Next base: position 5,650,284 of record NC_071997.2, read on the forward strand.
TAAGAGCTATTTATGACAAACCCACAGCCAATATCATACTGAATGGGCAAAAACTGGAAGCATTCACTTTGAAAACTGGCACAAGACAGGGATGCCCTCTCTCACCACTTCTATTCAACATAGTGTTGGAAGTTCTGGCCAGGGCAATTAGGCAAGAGAAGGAAATCAAGGGTATTCAATTAGGAAAAAAGTAAGTCATATTCTCCCTGTTTGCAGATGACGTGATAGTATATCTAGAAAACCCCATTGTCTCAGCCCAAAATCTCCTTAAGCTGATAAGCAACTTCAGCCAAGTCTCGATACAAAATCAATGCACAAAAATCACAAGCATTCTTATACATCAATAACAGACAAACAGAGAGCCAAATCATGAGTGAACTCCCATTCACAATTGCCTCAAAGAGAATAAAATACCTAGGAATCCAACTTACAAGGGATGTGAAGGACCTCTTCAAGGAGAAAACTACAAACCACTGCTCAAGGAAATAAAAGAGGATACAAACAAATGGAAGAACATTCCATGCTCATGAGTAGGAAGAATCAATATCATGAAAATGGCCATCCTTCCCAAGGTAATTTACAGATTCAATGCCCTCCCCATCAAGTTACCAATGACTTTCTGCACAGAATTGGAAAAAACTACTTTAAAGTTCATATGGAACCAAAAAAGAGCCCGCATCACCAAGTCAATCCTAAGCCAAAAGAACAAAGCTGGAGGCATCACGCTACCTGACTTCAAACTCTACAACAAGGCTACAGTAACCAAAACAGCATGGTACTGGTACCAAAACAGAGATCTAGATCAATGGAACAGAACAGAGCCTTCAGAAATAATGCCACATATCTACAACTATCTGATCTTTGACAAACCTGCCAAAAGCAAGAAATGGAGAAAGGATTCCCTATTTAATAAATGGTGCTGGGAAAACTGGCTAGCCACATGTAGAAAGCTGAAACTGGATCCCGTCCTTACACCTTATACAAAAATCAACTCAAGAGGGATTAAAGACTTAAACGTTAGACCTAAAACCATAAAAACCCTAGAAGAAAACCTAGGCAATACCATTCAGGACATAGGCATGGGCAAGGACTTCATGTCTAAAACACCAAAAGCAATGGCAACAAAAGCCAAAATTGACAAATGGGATCTAATTAAACTAAAGAGCTTCTGCACAGCAAAGGAAACTACCATCAGAGTGAACAGGCAACCTACAAAATGGGAGAAAATTTTCGCAACCTACTCATCTGACAAAGGGCTAATATCCAGAATCTACAATGAACTCCAACAAATTTACAAGAAAACACCAAACAACCCCATCAAAAAGTGGGCGAAGGACATGAACAGACACTCCTCCAAAGAAGACATTTATGCAGCCAAAAAACACATGAAAAAATGCTCACCATCACTGGCCATCAGAGAAATGCAAATCAAAACCACAATGAGATACCATCTCACACCAGTTAGAATGGCAATCATTAAAAAGTCAGGAAACAACAGGTGCTGGAGAGGATGTGGAGAAATAGGAACACTTTTACACTGTTGGTGGGACTGTAAACTAGTTCAACAATTGTGGAAGTCACTGTGGCGATTCCTCAGGGATCTAGAACTAGAAATTCCATTTGACCCAGCCATCCAATTACTGGGTATATACCCAAAGGACTATAAATCATGCTGCTATAAAGACACATGCACACGTATGTTTATTGCGGCATTATACACAATAACAAAGACTTGGAACCAACCCAAATGTCCAACAATGATAGACTGGATTAAGAAAATGTGGCACATATACACCATGGAATACTAGGCAGCCATAAAAAATGATGAGTTCACATCCTTTGTAGGGACATGGATGAAATTGGAAATCATCGTTCTCAGTAAACTATCGCAAGAACAAAAAACCAAACACCACATATTCTCACTCATAGGTGGGAATTGAACAATGAGAACACATGGATACAAGAAGGGGAACATCACACTTCGGGGACTGTTGTGGGGTGGGGGGAGGGGCGAGGGACAGCATTGGGAGATATACCTAATGCTAGATGACGAGTTGGTGGGTGCAGCGCACCAGCATGGCACATGTATACATATGTAGCTTACCTGCACGTTGCGCACATGTACCATAGAGCCTCAAGTATATTAATAATAATAATAATAATAATAATGATGATAAAAAGAAAAAAAAATTAAAAAAAAAGAAAGGGATAAATTCCTCGACACATACACTCTCCCAAGACTAAACCAGGAAGAAGTTGAATCTCTGAATAGACTAATAACAGGAGCTGAAATTGTGGCAATAATCAATAGCTTACCAACCAAAAAGAGTCCAGGATCAGATGGGTTCACAGCCGAATTCTACCAGAGGTCCAAGGAGGAACTGGAACCATTACTTCAGAAACTATTCCAATCAATAGAAAAAGAGGGAATCCTTCCTAACTCATTTTATGGGGCCAGCATCATGCTGACACCAAAGCTGGGCAGAGACACAATCAAAAAAGAGAATTTTAGACCAATATCCTTGATGAATATTGATGCAAAAATCCTCAATAAATTACTGGCAAACCGAATCCAGCCGCACATCAGACAGCTTATCCACCATGATCAAGTGGGCTTCATCCCTGGGATGCAAGGCTGGTTCAATATACGCAAATCAATAAATGTAATCCAGCATATAAACAGAACCAAAGTCAAAAACCACATGATTATCTCAATACGTGAAGAAAAGGACTTTGACAAAATTCAACAACCCTTCATGCTAAAAACTCTCAATAAATTAGGTATTGATGGGTCGTATCTCAAAATAATAAGAGCTATTTATGACAAACCCACAGCCAATATCATACTGAATGGGCAAAAACTGGAAGCATTCACTTTGAAAACTGGCACAAGACAGGGATGCCCTCTCTCACCACTTCTATTCAACATAGTGTTGGAAGTTCTGGCCAGGGCAATTAGGCAAGAGAAGGAAATCAAGGGTATTCAATTAGGAAAAAAGTAAGTCATATTCTCCCTGTTTGCAGATGACGTGATAGTATATCTAGAAAACCCCATTGTCTCAGCCCAAAATCTCCTTAAGCTGATAAGCAACTTCAGCCAAGTCTCAGGATACAAAATCAATGCACAAAAATCACAAGCATTCTTATACATCAATAACAGACAAACAGAGAGCCAAATCATGAGTGAACTCCCATTCACAATTGCCTCAAAGAGAATAAAATACCTAGGAATCCAACTTACAAGGGATGTGAAGGACCTCTTCAAGGAGAAAACTACAAACCACTGCTCAAGGAAATAAAAGAGGATACAAACAAATGGAAGAACATTCCATGCTCATGAGTAGGAAGAATCAATATCATGAAAATGGCCATCCTTCCCAAGGTAATTTACAGATTCAATGCCCTCCCCATCAAGTTACCAATGACTTTCTGCACAGAATTGGAAAAAACTACTTTAAAGTTCATATGGAACCAAAAAAGAGCCCGCATCACCAAGTCAATCCTAAGCCAAAATAACAAAGCTGGAGGCATCACGCTACCTGACTTCAAACTCTACAACAAGGCTACAGTAACCAAAACAGCATGGTACTGGTACCAAAACAGAGATCTAGATCAATGGAACAGAACAGAGCCGTCAGAAATAATGCCACATATCTACAACTATCTGATCTTTGACAAACCTGCCAAAAGCAAGAAATGGAGAAAGGATTCCCTATTTAATAAATGGTGCTGGGAAAACTGGCTAGCCACATGTAGAAAGCTGAAACTGGATCCCGTCCTTACACCTTATACAAAAATCAACTCAAGAGGGATTAAAGACTTAAACGTTAGACCTAAAACCATAAAAACCCTAGAAGAAAACCTAGGCAATACCATTCAGGACATAGGCATGGGCAAGGACTTCATGTCTAAAACACCAAAAGCAATGGCAACAAAAGCCAAAATTGACAAATGGGATCTAATTAAACTAAAGAGCTTCTGCACAGCAAAGGAAACTACCATCAGAGTGAACAGGCAACCTACAAAATGGGAGAAAATTTTCGCAACCTACTCATCTGACCAAGGGCTAATATCCAGAATCTACAATGAACTCCAACAAATTTACAAGAAAACACCAAACAACCCCATCAAAAAGTGGGCGAAGGACATGAACAGACACTCCTCCAAAGAAGACATTTATGCAGCCAAAAAACACATGAAAAAATGCTCACCATCACTGGCCATCAGAGAAATGCAAATCAAAACCACAATGAGATACCATCTCACACCAGTTAGAATGGCAATCATTAAAAAGTCAGGAAACAACAGGTGCTGGAGAGGATGTGGAGAAATAGGAACACTTTTACACTGTTGGTGGGACTGTAAACTAGTTCAACCCTTGTGGAAGTCACTGTGGCGATTCCTCAGGGATCTAGAACTAGAAATTCCATTTGACCCAGCCATCCCATTACTGGGTATATACCCAAAGGACTATAAATCATGCTGCTATAAAGACACATGCACACGCATGTTTATTGCGGCATTATACACAATAACAAAGACTTGGAACCAACCCAAATGTCCAACAATGATAGACTGGATTAAGAAAATGTGGCACATATACACCATGGAATACTAGGCAGCCATAAAAAATGATGAGTTCATATCCTTTGTAGGGACATGGATGAAATTGGAAATCATCGTTCTCAGTAAACTATCGCAAGAACAAAAAACCAAACACCACATATTCTCACTCATAGGTGGGAATTGAACAATGAGAACACATGGATACAAGAAGGGGAACATCACACTTCGGGGACTGTTGTGGGGTGGGGGGAGGGGCGAGGGACAGCATTGGGAGATATACCTAATGCTAGATGACGAGTTGGTGGGTGCAGCGCACCAGCATGGCACATGTATACACATGTAGCTTACCTGCACGTTGCACACATGTACCATAGAGCCTCAAGTATAATAATAATAATAATAATAATAATAATAATAGTGATAAAAAGAAAAAAAAAATTAAAAAAATAGAAAGGGATAAATTCCTCGACACATACACTCTCCCATGACTAAACCAGGAAGAAGTTGAATCTCTGAATAGACTAATAACAGGAGCTGAAATTGTGGCAATAATCAATAGCTTACCAACCAAAAAGAGTCCAGGATCAGATGGGTTCACAGCCGAATTCTACCAGAGGTCCAAGGAGGAACTGGAACCATTACTTCAGAAACTATTCCAATCAATAGAAAAAGAGGGAATCCTTCCTAACTCATTTTATGGGGCCAGCATCATGCTGATACCAAAGCTGGGCAGAGGCACAATCAAAAAAGAGAATTTTAGACCAATATCCTTGATGAATATTGATGCAAAAATCCTCAATAAATTACTGGCAAACCGAATCCAGCCGCACATCAGACAGCTTATCCACCATGATCAAGTGGGCTTCATCCCTGGGATGCAAGGCTGGTTCAATATACGCAAATCAATAAATGTAATCCAGCATATAAACAGAACCAAAGTCAAAAACCACATGATTATCTCAATACGTGAAGAAAAGGACTTTGACAAAATTCAACAACCCTTCATGCTAAAAACTCTCAATAAATTAGGTATTGATGGGTCGTATCTCAAAATAATAAGAGCTATTTATGACAAACCCACAGCCAATATCATACTGAATGGGCAAAAACTGGAAGCATTCACTTTGAAAACTGGCACAAGACAGGGATGCCCTCTCTCACCACTTCTATTCAACATAGTGTTGGAAGTTCTGGCCAGGGCAATTAGGCAAGAGAAGGAAATCAAGGGTATTCAATTAGGAAAAAAGTAAGTCATATTCTCCCTGTTTGCAGATGACGTGATAGTATATCTAGAAAACCCCATTGTCTCAGCCCAAAATCTCCTTAAGCTGATAAGCAACTTCAGCCAAGTCTCAGGATACAAAATCAATGCACAAAAATCACAAGCATTCTTATACATCAATAACAGACAAACAGAGAGCCAAATCATGAGTGAACTCCCATTCACAATTGCTTCAAAGAGAATAAAATACCTAGGAATCCAACTTACAAGGGATGTGAAGGACCTCTTCAAGGAGAAAACTACAAACCACTGCTCAAGGAAATAAAAGAGGATACAAACAAATGGAAGAACATTCCATGCTCATGAGTAGGAAGAATCAATATCATGAAAATGGCCATCCTTCCCAAGGTAATTTACAGATTCAATGCCCTCCCCATCAAGTTACCAATGACTTTCTGCACAGAATTGGAAAAAACTACTTTAAAGTTCATATGGAACCAAAAAAGAGCCCGCATCACCAAGTCAATCCTAAGCCAAAAGAACAAAGCTGGAGGCATCACGCTACCTGACTTCAAACTCTACAACAAGGCTACAGTAACCAAAACAGCATGGTACTGGTACCAAAACAGAGATCTAGATCAATGGAACAGAACAGAGCCGTCAGAAATAATGCCACATATCTACAACTATCTGATCTTTGACAAACCTGCCAAAAGCAAGAAATGGAGAAAGGATTCCCTATTTAATAAATGGTGCTGGGAAAACTGGCTAGCCACATGTAGAAAGCTGAAACTGGATCCCTTCCTTACACCTTATACAAAAATCAACTCAAGAGGGATTAAAGACTTAAACGTTAGACCTAAAACCATAAAAACCCTAGAAGAAAACCTAGGCAATACCATTCAGGACATAGGCATGGGCAAGGACTTCATGTCTAAAACACCAAAAGCAATGGCAACAAAAGCCAAAATTGACAAATGGGATCTAATTAAACTAAAGAGCTTCTGCACAGCAAAGGAAACTACCATCAGAGTGAACAGGCAACCTACAAAATGGGAGAAAATTTTCGCAACCTACTCATCTGACCAAGGGCTAATATCCAGAATCTACAATGAACTCCAACAAATTTACAAGAAAACACCAAACAACCCCATCAAAAAGTGGGCGAAGGACATGAACAGACACTCCTCCAAAGAAGACATTTATGCAGCCAAAAAACACATGAAAAAATGCTCACCATCACTGGCCATCAGAGAAATGCAAATCAAAACCACAATGAGATACCATCTCACACCAGTTAGAATGGCAATCATTAAAAAGTCAGGAAACAACAGGTGCTGGAGAGGATGTGGAGAAATAGGAACACTTTTACACTGTTTGTGGGACTGTAAACTAGTTCAACCCTTGTGGAAGTCACTGTGGCGATTCCTCAGGGATCTAGAACTAGAAATTCCATTTGACCCAGCCATCCCATTACTGGGTATATACCCAAAGGACTATAAATCATGCTGCTATAAAGACACATGCACACGTATGTTTATTGCGGCATTATACACAATAACAAAGACTTGGAACCAACCCAAATGTCCAACAATGATAGACTGGATTAAGAAAATGTGGCACATATACACCATGGAATACTAGGCAGCCATAAAAAATGATGAGTTCATATCCTTTGTAGGGACATGGATGAAATTGGAAATCATCGTTCTCAGTAAACTATCGCAAGAACAAAAAACCAAACACCACATATTCTCACTCATAGGTGGGAATTGAACAATGAGAACACATGGATACAAGAAGGGGAACATCACACTTCGGGGACTGTTGTGGGGTGGGGGGAGGGGCGAGGGACAGCATTGGGAGATATACCTAATGCTAGATGACGAGTTGGTGGGTGCAGCGCACCAGCATGGCACATGTATACACATGTAGCTTACCTGCACGTTGCGCACATGTACCATAGAGCCTCAAGTATAATAATAATAATAATAATAATAATAATAGTGATAAAAAGAAAAAAAAAATTAAAAAAATAGAAAGGGATAAATTCCTCGACACATACACTCTCCCATGACTAAACCAGGAAGAAGTTGAATCTCTGAATAGACTAATAACAGGAGCTGAAATTGTGGCAATAATCAATAGCTTACCAACCAAAAAGAGTCCAGGATCAGATGGGTTCACAGCCGAATTCTACCAGAGGTCCAAGGAGGAACTGGAACCATTACTTCAGAAACTATTCCAATCAATAGAAAAAGAGGGAATCCTTCCTAACTCATTTTATGGGGACAGCATCATGCTGATACCAAAGCTGGGCAGAGGCACAATCAAAAAAGAGAATTTTAGACCAATATCCTTGATGAATATTGATGCAAAAATCCTCAATAAATTACTGGCAAACCGAATCCAGCCGCACATCAGACAGCTTATCCACCATGATCAAGTGGGCTTCATCCCTGGGATGCAAGGCTGGTTCAATATACGCAAATCAATAAATGTAATCCAGCATATAAACAGAACCAAAGTCAAAAACCACATGATTATCTCAATACGTGAAGAAAAGGACTTTGACAAAATTCAACAACCCTTCATGCTAAAAACTCTCAATAAATTAGGTATTGATGGGTCGTATCTCAAAATAATAAGAGCTATTTATGACAAACCCACAGCCAATATCATACTGAATGGGCAAAAACTGGAAGCATTCACTTTGAAAACTGGCACAAGACAGGGATGCCCTCTCTCACCACTTCTATTCAACATAGTGTTGGAAGTTCTGGCCAGGGCAATTAGGCAAGAGAAGGAAATCAAGGGTATTCAATTAGGAAAAAAGTAAGTCATATTCTCCCTGTTTGCAGATGACGTGATAGTATATCTAGAAAACCCCATTGTCTCAGCCCAAAATCTCCTTAAGCTGATAAGCAACTTCAGCCAAGTCTCAGGATACAAAATCAATGCACAAAAATCACAAGCATTCTTATACATCAATAACAGACAAACAGAGAGCCAAATCATGAGTGAACTCCCATTCACAATTGCTTCAAAGAGAATAAAATACCTAGGAATCCAACTTACAAGGGATGTGAAGGACCTCTTCAAGGAGAAAACTACAAACCACTGCTCAAGGAAATAAAAGAGGATACAAACAAATGGAAGAACATTCCATGCTCATGAGTAGGAAGAATCAATATCATGAAAATGGCCATCCTTCCCAAGGTAATTTACAGATTCAATGCCCTCCCCATCAAGTTACCAATGACTTTCTGCACAGAATTGGAAAAAACTACTTTAAAGTTCATATGGAACCAAAAAAGAGCCCGCATCACCAAGTCAATCCTAAGCCAAAAGAACAAAGCTGGAGGCATCACGCTACCTGACTTCAAACTCTACTACAAGGCTACAGTAACCAAAACAGCATGTTACTGGTACCAAAACAGAGATCTAGATCAATGGAACAGAACAGAGCCGTCAGAAGTAATGCCACATATCTACAACTATCTGATCTTTGACAAACCTGCCAAAAGCAAGAAATGGAGAAAGGATTCCCTATTTAATAAATGGTGCTGGGAAAACTGGCTAGCCACATGTAGAAAGCTGAAACTGGATCCCGTCCTTACACCTTATACAAAAATCAACTCAAGAGGGATTAAAGACTTAAACGTTAGACCTAAAACCATAAAAACCCTAGAAGAAAACCTAGGCAATACCATTCAGGACATAGGCATGGGCAAGGACTTCATGTCTAAAACACCAAAAGCAATGGCAACAAAAGCCAAAATTGACAAATGGGATCTAATTAAACTAAAGAGCTTCTGCACAGCAAAGGAAACTACCATCAGAGTGAACAGGCAACCTACAAAATGGGAGAAAATTTTCGCAACCTACTCATCTGACAAAGGGCTAATATCCAGAATCTACAATGAACTCCAACAAATTTACAAGAAAACACCAAACAACCCCATCAAAAAGTGGGCGAAGGACATGAACAGACACTCCTCCAAAGAAGACATTTATGCAGCCAAAAAACACATGAAAAAATGCTCACCATCACTGGCCATCAGAGAAATGCAAATCAAAACCACAATGAGATACCATCTCACACCAGTTAGAATGGCAATCATTAAAAAGTCAGGAAACAACAGGTGCTGGAGAGGATGTGGAGAAATAGGAACACTTTTACACTGTTGGTGGGACTGTAAACTAGTTCAACCCTTGTGGAAGTCACTGTGGCGATTCCTCAGGGATCTAGAACTAGAAATTCCATTTGACCCAGCCATCCCATTACTGGGTATATACCCAAAGGACTATAAATCATGCTGCTATAAAGACACATGCACACGTATGTTTATTGCGGCATTATACACAATAACAAAGACTTGGAACCAACCCAAATGTCCAACAATGATAGACTGGATTAAGAAAATGTGGCACATATACACCATGGAATACTAGGCAGCCATAAAAAATGATGAGTTCATATCCTTTGTAGGGACATGGATGAAATTGGAAATCATCGTTCTCAGTAAACTATCGCAAGAACAAAAAACCAAACACCACATATTCTCACTCATAGGTGGGAATTGAACAATGAGAACACATGGATACAAGAAGGGGAACATCACACTTCGGGGACTGTTGTGGGGTGGGGGGAGGGGCGAGGGACAGCATTGGGAGATATACCTAATGCTAGATGACGAGTTGGTGGGTGCAGCGCACCAGCATGGCACATGTATACATATGTAGCTTACCTGCACGTTGCGCACATGTACCATAGAGCCTCAAGTATATTAATAATAATAATAATAATAATAATGATGATAAAAAGAAAAAAAAATTAAAAAAAAAGAAAGGGATAAATTCCTCGACACATACACTCTCCCAAGACTAAACCAGGAAGAAGTTGAATCTCTGAATAGACTAATAACAGGAGCTGAAATTGTGGCAATAATCAATAGCTTACCAACCAAAAAGAGTCCAGGATCAGATGGGTTCACAGCCGAATTCTACCAGAGGTCCAAGGAGGAACTGGAACCATTACTTCAGAAACTATTCCAATCAATAGTAAAAGAGGGAATCCTTCCTAACTCATTTTATGGGGCCAGCATCATGCTGACACCAAAGCTGGGCAGAGACACAATCAAAAAAGAGAATTTTAGACCAATATCCTTGATGAATATTGATGCAAAAATCCTCAATAAATTACTGGCAAACCGAATCCAGCCGCACATCAGACAGCTTATCCACCATGATCAAGTGGGCTTCATCCCTGGGATGCAAGGCTGGTTCAATATACGCAAATCAATAAATGTAATCCAGCATATAAACAGAACCAAAGTCAAAAACCACATGATTATCTCAATACGTGAAGAAAAGGACTTTGACAAAATTCAACAACCCTTCATGCTAAAAACTCTCAATAAATTAGGTATTGATGGGTCGTATCTCAAAATAATAAGAGCTATTTATGACAAACCCACAGCCAATATCATACTGAATGGGCAAAAACTGGAAGCATTCACTTTGAAAACTGGCACAAGACAGGGATGCCCTCTCTCACCACTTCTATTCAACATAGTTTTGGAAGTTCTGGCCAGGGCAATTAGGCAAGAGAAGGAAATCAAGGGTATTCAATTAGGAAAAAAGTAAGTCATATTCTCCCTGTTTGCAGATGACGTGATAGTATATCTAGAAAACCCCATTGTCTCAGCCCAAAATCTCCTTAAGCTGATAAGCAACTTCAGCCAAGTCTCAGGATACAAAATCAATGCACAAAAATCACAAGCATTCTTATACATCAATAACAGAAAAACAGAGAGCCAAATCATGAGTGAACTCCCATTCACAATTGCCTCAAAGAGAATAAAATACCTAGGAATCCAACTTACAAGGGATGTGAAGGACCTCTTCAAGGAGAAAACTACAAACCACTGCTCAAGGAAATAAAAGAGGATACAAACAAATGGAAGAACATTCCATGCTCATGAGTAGGAAGAATCAATATCATGAAAATGGCCATCCTTCCCAAGGTAATTTACAGATTCAATGCCCTCCCCATCAAGTTACCAATGACTTTCTGCACAGAATTGGAAAAAACTACTTTAAAGTTCATATGGAACCAAAAAAGAGCCCGCATCACCAAGTCAATCCTAAGCCAAAAGAACAAAGCTGGAGGCATCACGCTACCTGACTTCAAACTCTACAACAAGGCTACAGTAACCAAAACAGCATGGTACTGGTACCAAAACAGAGATCTAGATCAATGGAACAGAACAGAGCCGTCAGAAATAATGCCACATATCTACAACTATCTGATCTTTGACAAACCTGCCAAAAGCAAGAAATGGAGAAAGGATTCCCTATTTAATAAATGGTGCTGGGAAAACTGGCTAGCCACATGTAGAAAGCTGAAACTGGATCCCTTCCTTACACCTTATACAAAAATCAACTCAAGAGGGATTAAAGACTTAAACGTTAGACCTAAAACCATAAAAACCCTAGAAGAAAACCTAGGCAATACCATTCAGGACATAGGCATGGGCAAGGACTTCATGTCTAAAACACCAAAAGCAATGGCAACAAAAGCCAAAATTGACAAATGGGATCTAATTAAACTAAAGAGCTTCTGCACAGCAAAGGAAACTACCATCAGAGTGAACAGGCAACCTACAAAATGGGAGAAAATTTTCGCAACCTACTCATCTGACCAAGGGCTAATATCCAGAATCTACAATGAACTCCAACAAATTTACAAGAAAACACCAAACAACCCCATCAAAAAGTGGGCGAAGGACATGAACAGACACTCCTCCAAAGAAGACATTTATGCAGCCAAAAAACACATGAAAAAATGCTCACCATCACTGGCCATCAGAGAAATGCAAATCAAAACCACAATGAGATACCATCTCACACCAGTTAGAATGGCAATCATTAAAAAGTCAGGAAACAACAGGTGCTGGAGAGGATGTGGAGAAATAGGAACACTTTTACACTGTTTGTGGGACTGTAAACTAGTTCAACCCTTGTGGAAGTCACTGTGGCGATTCCTCAGGGATCTAGAACTAGAAATTCCATTTGACCCAGCCATCCCATTACTGGGTATATACCCAAAGGACTATAAATCATGCTGCTATAAAGACACATGCACACGTATGTTTATTGCGGCATTATACACAATAACAAAGACTTGGAACCAACCCAAATGTCCAACAATGATAGACTGGATTAAGAAAATGTGGCACATATACACCATGGAATACTAGGCAGCCATAAAAAATGATGAGTTCATATCCTTTGTAGGGACATGGATGAAATTGGAAATCATCGTTCTCAGTAAACTATCGCAAGAACAAAAAACCAAACACCACATATTCTCACTCATAGGTGGGAATTGAACAATGAGAACACATGGATACAAGAAGGGGAACATCACACTTCGGGGACTGTTGTGGGGTGGGGGGAGGGGCGAGGGACAGCATTGGGAGATATACCTAATGCTAGATGACGAGTTGGTGGGTGCAGCGCACCAGCATGGCACATGTATACACATGTAGCTTACCTGCACGTTGCGCACATGTACCATAGAGCCTCAAGTATAATAATAATAATAATAATAATAATAATAGTGATAAAAAGAAAAAAAAAATTAAAAAAATAGAAAGGGATAAATTCCTCGACACATACACTCTCCCATGACTAAACCAGGAAGAAGTTGAATCTCTGAATAGACTAATAACAGGAGCTGAAATTGTGGCAATAATCAATAGCTTACCAACCAAAAAGAGTCCAGGATCAGATGGGTTCACAGCCGAATTCTACCAGAGGTCCAAGGAGGAACTGGAACCATTACTTCAGAAACTATTCCAATCAATAGAAAAAGAGGGAATCCTTCCTAACTCATTTTATGGGGACAGCATCATGCTGATACCAAAGCTGGGCAGAGGCACAATCAAAAAAGAGAATTTTAGACCAATATCCTTGATGAATATTGATGCAAAAATCCTCAATAAATTACTGGCAAACCGAATCCAGCCGCACATCAGACAGCTTATCCACCATGATCAAGTGGGCTTCATCCCTGGGATGCAAGGCTGGTTCAATATACGCAAATCAATAAATGTAATCCAGCATATAAACAGAACCAAAGTCAAAAACCACATGATTATCTCAATACGTGAAGAAAAGGACTTTGACAAAATTCAACAACCCTTCATGCTAAAAACTCTCAATAAATTAGGTATTGATGGGTCGTATCTCAAAATAATAAGAGCTATTTATGACAAACCCACAGCCAATATCATACTGAATGGGCAAAAACTGGAAGCATTCACTTTGAAAACTGGCACAAGACAGGGATGCCCTCTCTCACCACTTCTATTCAACATAGTGTTGGAAGTTCTGGCCAGGGCAATTAGGCAAGAGAAGGAAATCAAGGGTATTCAATTAGGAAAAAAGTAAGTCATATTCTCCCTGTTTGCAGATGACGTGATAGTATATCTAGAAAACCCCATTGTCTCAGCCCAAAATCTCCTTAAGCTGATAAGCAACTTCAGCCAAGTCTCAGGATACAAAATCAATGCACAAAAATCACAAGCATTCTTATACATCAATAACAGACAAACAGAGAGCCAAATCATGAGTGAACTCCCATTCACAATTGCTTCAAAGAGAATAAAATACCTAGGAATCCAACTTACAAGGGATGTGAAGGACCTCTTCAAGGAGAAAACTACAAACCACTGCTCAAGGAAATAAAAGAGGATACAAACAAATGGAAGAACATTCCATGCTCATGAGTAGGAAGAATCAATATCATGAAAATGGCCATCCTTCCCAAGGTAATTTACAGATTCAATGCCCTCCCCATCAAGTTACCAATGACTTTCTGCACAGAATTGGAAAAAACTACTTTAAAGTTCATATGGAACCAAAAAAGAGCCCGCATCACCAAGTCAATCCTAAGCCAAAAGAACAAAGCTGGAGGCATCACGCTACCTGACTTCAAACTCTACTACAAGGCTACAGTAACCAAAACAGCATGTTACTGGTACCAAAACAGAGATCTAGATCAATGGAACAGAACAGAGCCGTCAGAAGTAATGCCACATATCTACAACTATCTGATCTTTGACAAACCTGCCAAAAGCAAGAAATGGAGAAAGGATTCCCTATTTAATAAATGGTGCTGGGAAAACTGGCTAGCCACATGTAGAAAGCTGAAACTGGATCCCGTCCTTACACCTTATACAAAAATCAACTCAAGAGGGATTAAAGACTTAAACGTTAGACCTAAAACCATAAAAACCCTAGAAGAAAACCTAGGCAATACCATTCAGGACATAGGCATGGGCAAGGACTTCATGTCTAAAACACCAAAAGCAATGGCAACAAAAGCCAAAATTGACAAATGGGATCTAATTAAACTAAAGAGCTTCTGCACAGCAAAGGAAACTACCATCAGAGTGAACAGGCAACCTACAAAATGGGAGAAAATTTTCGCAACCTACTCATCTGACAAAGGGCTAATATCCAGAATCTACAATGAACTCCAACAAATTTACAAGAAAACACCAAACAACCCCATCAAAAAGTGGGCGAAGGACATGAACAGACACTCCTCCAAAGAAGACATTTATGCAGCCAAAAAACACATGAAAAAATGCTCACCATCACTGGCCATCAGAGAAATGCAAATCAAAACCACAATGAGATACCATCTCACACCAGTTAGAATGGCAATCATTAAAAAGTCAGGAAACAACAGGTGCTGGAGAGGATGTGGAGAAATAGGAACACTTTTACACTGTTGGTGGGACTGTAAACTAGTTCAACCCTTGTGGAAGTCACTGTGGCGATTCCTCAGGGATCTAGAACTAGAAATTCCATTTGACCCAGCCATCCCATTACTGGGTATATACCCAAAGGACTATAAATCATGCTGCTATAAAGACACATGCACACGTATGTTTATTGCGGCATTATACACAATAACAAAGACTTGGAACCAACCCAAATGTCCAACAATGATAGACTGGATTAAGAAAATGTGGCACATATACACCATGGAATACTAGGCAGCCATAAAAAATGATGAGTTCATATCCTTTGTAGGGACATGGATGAAATTGGAAATCATCGTTCTCAGTAAACTATCGCAAGAACAAAAAACCAAACACCACATATTCTCACTCATAGGTGGGAATTGAACAATGAGAACACATGGATACAAGAAGGGGAACATCACACTTCGGGGACTGTTGTGGGGTGGGGGGAGGGGCGAGGGACAGCATTGGGAGATATACCTAATGCTAGATGACGAGTTGGTGGGTGCAGCGCACCAGCATGGCACATGTATACATATGTAGCTTACCTGCACGTTGCGCACATGTACCATAGAGCCTCAAGTATATTAATAATAATAATAATAATAATGATGATAAAAAGAAAAAAAAATTAAAAAAAAAGAAAGGGATAAATTCCTCGACACATACACTCTCCCAAGACTAAACCAGGAAGAAGTTGAATCTCTGAATAGACTAATAACAGGAGCTGAAATTGTGGCAATAATCAATAGCTTACCAACCAAAAAGAGTCCAGGATCAGATGGGTTCACAGCCGAATTCTACCAGAGGTCCAAGGAGGAACTGGAACCATTACTTCAGAAACTATTCCAATCAATAGTAAAAGAGGGAATCCTTCCTAACTCATTTTATGGGGCCAGCATCATGCTGACACCAAAGCTGGGCAGAGGCACAATCAAAAAAGAGAATTTTAGACCAATATCCTTGATGAATATTGATGCAAAAATCCTCAATAAATTACTGGCAAACCGAATCCAGCCGCACATCAGACAGCTTATCCACCATGATCAAGTGGGCTTCATCCCTGGGATGCAAGGCTGGTTCAATATACGCAAATCAATAAATGTAATCCAGCATATAAACAGAACCAAAGTCAAAAACCACATGATTATCTCAATACGTGAAGAAAAGGACTTTGACAAAATTCAACAACCCTTCATGCTAAAAACTCTCAATAAATTAGGTATTGATGGGTCGTATCTCAAAATAATAAGAGCTATTTATGACAAACCCACAGCCAATATCATACTGAATGGGCAAAAACTGGAAGCATTCACTTTGAAAACTGGCACAAGACAGGGATGCCCTCTCTCACCACTTCTATTCAACATAGTGTTGGAAGTTCTGGCCAGGGCAATTAGGCAAGAGAAGGAAATCAAGGGTATTCAATTAGGAAAAAAGTAAGTCATATTCTCCCTGTTTGCAGATGACGTGATAGTATATCTAGAAAACCCCATTGTCTCAGCCCAAAATCTCCTTAAGCTGATAAGCAACTTCAGCCAAGTCTCAGGATACAAAATCAATGCACAAAAATCACAAGCATTCTTATACATCAATAACAGACAAACAGAGAGCCAAATCATGAGTGAACTCCCATTCACAATTGCTTCAAAGAGAATAAAATACCTAGGAATCCAACTTACAAGGGATGTGAAGGACCTCTTCAAGGAGAAAACTACAAACCACTGCTCAAGGAAATAAAAGAGGATACAAACAAATGGAAGAACATTCCATGCTCATGAGTAGGAAGAATCAATATCATGAAAATGGCCATCCTTCCCAAGGTAATTTACAGATTCAATGCCCTCCCCATCAAGTTACCAATGACTTTCTGCACAGAATTGGAAAAAACTACTTTAAAGTTCATATGGAACCAAAAAAGAGCCCGCATCACCAAGTCAATCCTAAGCCAAAAGAACAAAGCTGGAGGCATCACGCTACCTGACTTCAAACTCTACTACAAGGCTACAGTAACCAAAACAGCATGTTACTGGTACCAAAACAGAGATCTAGATCAATGGAACAGAACAGAGCCGTCAGAAGTAATGCCACATATCTACAACTATCTGATCTTTGACAAACCTGCCAAAAGCAAGAAATGGAGAAAGGATTCCCTATTTAATAAATGGTGCTGGGAAAACTGGCTAGCCACATGTAGAAAGCTGAAACTGGATCCCGTCCTTACACCTTATACAAAAATCAACTCAAGAGGGATTAAAGACTTAAACGTTAGACCTAAAACCATAAAAACCCTAGAAGAAAACCTAGGCAATACCATTCAGGACATAGGCATGGGCAAGGACTTCATGTCTAAAACACCAAAAGCAATGGC
This sequence comes from Pongo abelii, assembly GCF_028885655.2. Lineage (NCBI taxonomy): Eukaryota > Metazoa > Chordata > Mammalia > Primates > Hominidae > Pongo > Pongo abelii. The sequence goes on from NC_071997.2 coordinate 5,668,267, forward strand.
AACAAAAGCCAAAATTGACAAATGGGATCTAATTAAACTAAAGAGCTTCTGCACAGCAAAGGAAACTACCATCAGAGTGAACAGGCAACCTACAAAATGGGAGAAAATTTTCGCAACCTACTCATCTGACCAAGGGCTAATATCCAGAATCTACAATGAACTCCAACAAATTTACAAGAAAACACCAAACAACCCCATCAAAAAGTGGGCGAAGGACATGAACAGACACTCCTCCAAAGAAGACATTTATGCAGCCAAAAAACACATGAAAAAATGCTCACCATCACTGGCCATCAGAGAAATGCAAATCAAAACCACAATGAGATACCATCTCACACCAGTTAGAATGGCAATCATTAAAAAGTCAGGAAACAACAGGTGCTGGAGAGGATGTGGAGAAATAGGAACACTTTTACACTGTTGGTGGGACTGTAAACTAGTTCAACCCTTGTGGAAGTCACTGTGGCGATTCCTCAGGGATCTAGAACTAGAAATTCCATTTGACCCAGCCATCCCATTACTGGGTATATACCCAAAGGACTATAAATCATGCTGCTATAAAGACACATGCACACGTATGTTTATTGCGGCATTATACACAATAACAAAGACTTGGAACCAACCCAAATGTCCAACAATGATAGACTGGATTAAGAAAATGTGGCACATATACACCATGGAATACTAGGCAGCCATAAAAAATGATGAGTTCATATCCTTTGTAGGGACATGGATGAAATTGGAAATCATCGTTCTCAGTAAACTATCGCAAGAACAAAAAACCAAACACCACATATTCTCACTCATAGGTGGGAATTGAACAATGAGAACACATGGATACAAGAAGGGGAACATCACACTTCGGGGACTGTTGTGGGGTGGGGGGAGGGGCGAGGGACAGCATTGGGAGATATACCTAATGCTAGATGACGAGTTGGTGGGTGCAGCGCACCAGCATGGCACATGTATACACATGTAGCTTACCTGCACGTTGCGCACATGTACCATAGAGCCTCAAGTATAATAATAATAATAATAATAATAATAGTGATAAAAAGAAAAAAAAAATTAAAAAAATAGAAAGGGATAAATTCCTCGACACATACACTCTCCCATGACTAAACCAGGAAGAAGTTGAATCTCTGAATAGACTAATAACAGGAGCTGAAATTGTGGCAATAATCAATAGCTTACCAACCAAAAAGATTCCAGGATCAGATGGGTTCACAGCCGAATTCTACCAGAGGTCCAAGGAGGAACTGGAACCATTACTTCAGAAACTATTCCAATCAATAGAAAAAGAGGGAATCCTTCCTAACTCATTTTATGGGGCCAGCATCATGCTGACACCAAAGCTGGGCAGAGGCACAATCAAAAAAGAGAATTTTAGACCAATATCCTTGATGAATATTGATGCAAAAATCCTCAATAAATTACTGGCAAACCGAATCCAGCCGCACATCAGACAGCTTATCCACCATGATCAAGTGGGCTTCATCCCTGGGATGCAAGGCTGGTTCAATATACGCAAATCAATAAATGTAATCCAGCATATAAACAGAACCAAAGTCAAAAACCACATGATTATCTCAATACGTGAAGAAAAGGACTTTGACAAAATTCAACAACCCTTCATGCTAAAAACTCTCAATAAATTAGGTATTGATGGGTCGTATCTCAAAATAATAAGAGCTATTTATGACAAACCCACAGCCAATATCATACTGAATGGGCAAAAACTGGAAGCATTCACTTTGAAAACTGGCACAAGACAGGGATGCCCTCTCTCACCACTTCTATTCAACATAGTGTTGGAAGTTCTGGCCAGGGCAATTAGGCAAGAGAAGGAAATCAAGGGTATTCAATTAGGAAAAAAGTAAGTCATATTCTCCCTGTTTGCAGATGACGTGATAGTATATCTAGAAAACCCCATTGTCTCAGCCCAAAATCTCCTTAAGCTGATAAGCAACTTCAGCCAAGTCTCAGGATACAAAATCAATGCACAAAAATCACAAGCATTCTTATACATCAATAACAGACAAACAGAGAGCCAAATCATGAGTGAACTCCCATTCACAATTGCTTCAAAGAGAATAAAATACCTAGGAATCCAACTTACAAGGGATGTGAAGGACCTCTTCAAGGAGAAAACTACAAACCACTGCTCAAGGAAATAAAAGAGGATACAAACAAATGGAAGAACATTCCATGCTCATGAGTAGGAAGAATCAATATCATGAAAATGGCCATCCTTCCCAAGGTAATTTACAGATTCAATGCCCTCCCCATCAAGTTACCAATGACTTTCTGCACAGAATTGGAAAAAACTACTTTAAAGTTCATATGGAACCCAAAAAGAGCCCGCATCACCAAGTCAATCCTAAGCCAAAAGAACAAAGCTGGAGGCATCACGCTACCTGACTTCAAACTCTACTACAAGGCTACAGTAACCAAAACAGCATGTTACTGGCACCAAAACAGAGATCTAGATCAATGGAACAGAACAGAGCCGTCAGAAATAATGCCACATATCTACAACTATCTGATCTTTGACAAACCTGCCAAAAGCAAGAAATGGAGAAAGGATTCCCTATTTAATAAATGGTGCTGGGAAAACTGGCTAGCCACATGTAGAAAGCTGAAACTGGATCCCGTCCTTACACCTTATACAAAAATCAACTCAAGAGGGATTAAAGACTTAAACGTTAGACCTAAACCATAAAAACCCTAGAAGAAAACCTAGGCAATACCATTCAGGACATAGGCATGGGCAAGGACTTCATGTCTAAAACACCAAAAGCAATGGCAACAAAAGCCAAAATTGACAAATGGGATCTAATTAAACTAAAGAGCTTCTGCACAGCAAAGGAAACTACCATCAGAGTGAACAGGCAACCTACAAAATGGGAGAAAATTTTCGCAACCTACTCATCTGACCAAGGGCTAATATCCAGAATCTACAATGAACTCCAACAAATTTACAAGAAAACACCAAACAACCCCATCAAAAAGTGGGCGAAGGACATGAACAGACACTCCTCCAAAGAAGACATTTATGCAGCCAAAAAACACATGAAAAAATGCTCACCATCACTGGCCATCAGAGAAATGCAAATCAAAACCACAATGAGATACCATCTCACACCAGTTAGAATGGCAATCATTAAAAAGTCAGGAAACAACAGGTGCTGGAGAGGATGTGGAGAAATAGGAACACTTTTACACTGTTGGTGGGACTGTAAACTAGTTCAACCCTTGTGGAAGTCACTGTGGCGATTCCTCAGGGATCTAGAACTAGAAATTCCATTTGACCCAGCCATCCCATTACTGGGTATATACCCAAAGGACTATAAATCATGCTGCTATAAAGACACATGCACACGTATGTTTATTGCGGCATTATACACAATAACAAAGACTTGGAACCAACCCAAATGTCCAACAATGATAGACTGGATTAAGAAAATGTGGCACATATACACCATGGAATACTAGGCAGCCATAAAAAATGATGAGTTCATATCCTTTGTAGGGACATGGATGAAATTGGAAATCATCGTTCTCAGTAAACTATCGCAAGAACAAAAAACCAAACACCACATATTCTCACTCATAGGTGGGAATTGAACAATGAGAACACATGGATACAAGAAGGGGAACATCACACTTCGGGGACTGTTGTGGGGTGGGGGGAGGGGCGAGGGACAGCATTGGGAGATATACCTAATGCTAGATGACGAGTTGGTGGGTGCAGCGCACCAGCATGGCACATGTATACACATGTAGCTTACCTGCACGTTGCGCACATGTACCATAGAGCCTCAAGTATAATAATAATAATAATAATAATAATAATAATGATGATAAAAAGAAAAAAAAATTAAAAAAATAGAAAGGGATAAATTCCTCGACACATACACTCTCCCAAGACTAAACCAGGAAGAAGTTGAATCTCTGAATAGACTAATAACAGGAGCTGAAATTGTGGCAATAATCAATAGCTTACCAACCAAAAAGATTCCAGGATCAGATGGGTTCACAGCCGAATTCTACCAGAGGTCCAAGGAGGAACTGGAACCATTACTTCAGAAACTATTCCAATCAATAGAAAAAGAGGGAATCCTTCCTAACTCATTTTATGGGGCCAGCATCATGCTGACACCAAAGCTGGGCAGAGACACAATCAAAAAAGAGAATTTTAGACCAATATCCTTGATGAATATTGATGCAAAAATCCTCAATAAATTACTGGCAAACCGAATCCAGCCGCACATCAGACAGCTTATCCACCATGATCAAGTGGGCTTCATCCCTGGGATGCAAGGCTGGTTCAATATACGCAAATCAATAAATGTAATCCAGCATATAAACAGAACCAAAGTCAAAAACCACATGATTATCTCAATACGTGAAGAAAAGGACTTTGACAAAATTCAACAACCCTTCATGCTAAAAACTCTCAATAAATTAGGTATTGATGGGTCGTATCTCAAAATAATAAGAGCTATTTATGACAAACCCACAGCCAATATCATACTGAATGGGCAAAAACTGGAAGCATTCACTTTGAAAACTGGCACAAGACAGGGATGCCCTCTCTCACCACTTCTATTCAACATAGTGTTGGAAGTTCTGGCCAGGGCAATTAGGCAAGAGAAGGAAATCAAGGGTATTCAATTAGGAAAAAAGTAAGTCATATTCTCCCTGTTTGCAGATGACGTGATAGTATATCTAGAAAACCCCATTGTCTCAGCCCAAAATCTCCTTAAGCTGATAAGCAACTTCAGCCAAGTCTCAGGATACAAAATCAATGCACAAAAATCACAAGCATTCTTATACATCAATAACAGACAAACAGAGAGCCAAATCATGAGTGAACTCCCATTCACAATTGCCTCAAAGAGAATAAAATACCTAGGAATCCAACTTACAAGGGATGTGAAGGACCTCTTCAAGGAGAAAACTACAAACCACTGCTCAAGGAAATAAAAGAGGATACAAACAAATGGAAGAACATTCCATGCTCATGAGTAGGAAGAATCAATATCATGAAAATGGCCATCCTTCCCAAGGTAATTTACAGATTCAATGCCCTCCCCATCAAGTTACCAATGACTTTCTGCACAGAATTGGAAAAAACTACTTTAAAGTTCATATGGAACCAAAAAAGAGCCCGCATCACCAAGTCAATCCTAAGCCAAAATAACAAAGCTGGAGGCATCACGCTACCTGACTTCAAACTCTACAACAAGGCTACAGTAACCAAAACAGCATGGTACTGGTACCAAAACAGAGATCTAGATCAATGGAACAGAACAGAGCCGTCAGAAATAATGCCACATATCTACAACTATCTGATCTTTGACAAACCTGCCAAAAGCAAGAAATGGAGAAAGGATTCCCTATTTAATAAATGGTGCTGGGAAAACTGGCTAGCCACATGTAGAAAGCTGAAACTGGATCCCTTCCTTACACCTTATACAAAAATCAACTCAAGAGGGATTAAAGACTTAAACGTTAGACCTAAAACCATAAAAACCCTAGAAGAAAACCTAGGCAATACCATTCATGACATAGGCATGGGCAAGGACTTCATGTCTAAAACACCAAAAGCAATGGCAACAAAAGCCAAAATTGACAAATGGGATCTAATTAAACTAAAGAGCTTCTGCACAGCAAAGGAAACTACCATCAGAGTGAACAGGCAACCTACAAAATGGGAGAAAATTTTCGCAACCTACTCATCTGACCAAGGGCTAATATCCAGAATCTACAATGAACTCCAACAAATTTACAAGAAAACACCAAACAACCCCATCAAAAAGTGGGCGAAGGACATGAACAGACACTCCTCCAAAGAAGACATTTATGCAGCCAAAAAACACATGAAAAAATGCTCACCATCACTGGCCATCAGAGAAATGCAAATCAAAACCACAATGAGATACCATCTCACACCAGTTAGAATGGCAATCATTAAAAAGTCAGGAAACAACAGGTGCTGGAGAGGATGTGGAGAAATAGGAACACTTTTACACTGTTGGTGGGACTGTAAACTAGTTCAACCCTTGTGGAAGTCACTGTGGCGATTCCTCAGGGATCTAGAACTAGAAATTCCATTTGACCCAGCCATCCCATTACTGGGTATATACCCAAAGGACTATAAATCATGCTGCTATAAAGACACATGCACACGTATGTTTATTGCGGCATTATACACAATAACAAAGACTTGGAACCAACCCAAATGTCCAACAATGATAGACTGGATTAAGAAAATGTGGCACATATACACCATGGAATACTAGGCAGCCATAAAAAATGATGAGTTCATATCCTTTGTAGGGACATGGATGAAATTGGAAATCATCGTTCTCAGTAAACTATCGCAAGAACAAAAAACCAAACACCACATATTCTCACTCATAGGTGGGAATTGAACAATGAGAACACATGGATACAAGAAGGGGAACATCACACTTCGGGGACTGTTGTGGGGTGGGGGGAGCGGCGAGGGACAGCATTGGGAGATATACCTAATGCTAGATGACGAGTTGGTGGGTGCAGCGCACCAGCATGGCACATGTATACATATGTAGCTTACCTGCACGTTGCGCACATGTACCATAGAGCCTCAAGTATATTAATAATAATAATAATAATAATAATGATGATAAAAAGAAAAAAAAATTAAAAAAAAAGAAAGGGATAAATTCCTCGACACATACACTCTCCCAAGACTAAACCAGGAAGAAGTTGAATCTCTGAATAGACTAATAACAGGAGCTGAAATTGTGGCAATAATCAATAGCTTACCAACCAAAAAGAGTCCAGGATCAGATGGGTTCACAGCCGAATTCTACCAGAGGTCCAAGGAGGAACTGGAACCATTACTTCAGAAACTATTCCAATCAATAGAAAAAGAGGGAATCCTTCCTAACTCATTTTATGGGGCCAGCATCATGCTGACACCAAAGCTGGGCAGAGACACAATCAAAAAAGAGAATTTTAGACCAATATCCTTGATGAATATTGATGCAAAAATCCTCAATAAATTACTGGCAAACCGAATCCAGCCGCACATCAGACAGCTTATCCACCATGATCAAGTGGGCTTCATCCCTGGGATGCAAGGCTGGTTCAATATACGCAAATCAGTAAATGTAATCCAGCATATAAACAGAACCAAAGTCAAAAACCACATGATTATCTCAATACGTGAAGAAAAGGACTTTGACAAAATTCAACAACCCTTCATGCTAAAAACTCTCAATAAATTAGGTATTGATGGGTCGTATCTCAAAATAATAAGAGCTATTTATGACAAACCCACAGCCAATATCATACTGAATGGGCAAAAACTGGAAGCATTCACTTTGAAAACTGGCACAAGACAGGGATGCCCTCTCTCACCACTTCTATTCAACATAGTGTTGGAAGTTCTGGCCAGGGCAATTAGGCAAGAGAAGGAAATCAAGGGTATTCAATTAGGAAAAAAGTAAGTCATATTCTCCCTGTTTGCAGATGACGTGATAGTATATCTAGAAAACCCCATTGTCTCAGCCCAAAATCTCCTTAAGCTGATAAGCAACTTCAGCCAAGTCTCAGGATACAAAATCAATGCACAAAAATCACAAGCATTCTTATACATCAATAACAGACAAACAGAGAGCCAAATCATGAGTGAACTCCCATTCACAATTGCCTCAAAGAGAATAAAATACCTAGGAATCCAACTTACAAGGGATGTGAAGGACCTCTTCAAGGAGAAAACTACAAACCACTGCTCAAGGAAATAAAAGAGGATACAAACAAATGGAAGAACATTCCATGCTCATGAGTAGGAAGAATCAATATCATGAAAATGGCCATCCTTCCCAAGGTAATTTACAGATTCAATGCCCTCCCCATCAAGTTACCAATGACTTTCTGCACAGAATTGGAAAAAACTACTTTAAAGTTCATATGGAACCAAAAAAGAGCCCGCATCACCAAGTCAATCCTAAGCCAAAAGAACAAAGCTGGAGGCATCACGCTACCTGACTTCAAACTCTACAACAAGGCTACAGTAACCAAAACAGCATGGTACTGGTACCAAAACAGAGATCTAGATCAATGGAACAGAACAGAGCCTTCAGAAATAATGCCACATATCTACAACTATCTGATCTTTGACAAACCTGCCAAAAGCAAGAAATGGAGAAAGGATTCCCTATTTAATAAATGGTGCTGGGAAAACTGGCTAGCCACATGTAGAAAGCTGAAACTGGATCCCGTCCTTACACCTTATACAAAAATCAACTCAAGAGGGATTAAAGACTTAAACGTTAGACCTAAAACCATAAAAACCCTAGAAGAAAACCTAGGCAATACCATTCAGGACATAGGCATGGGCAAGGACTTCATGTCTAAAACACCAAAAGCAATGGCAACAAAAGCCAAAATTGACAAATGGGATCTAATTAAACTAAAGAGCTTCTGCACAGCAAAGGAAACTACCATCAGAGTGAACAGGCAACCTACAAAATGGGAGAAAATTTTCGCAACCTACTCATCTGACAAAGGGCTAATATCCAGAATCTACAATGAACTCCAACAAATTTACAAGAAAACACCAAACAACCCCATCAAAAAGTGGGCGAAGGACATGAACAGACACTCCTCCAAAGAAGACATTTATGCAGCCAAAAAACACATGAAAAAATGCTCACCATCACTGGCCATCAGAGAAATGCAAATCAAAACCACAATGAGATACCATCTCACACCAGTTAGAATGGCAATCATTAAAAAGTCAGGAAACAACAGGTGCTGGAGAGGATGTGGAGAAATAGGAACACTTTTACACTGTTGGTGGGACTGTAAACTAGTTCAACAATTGTGGAAGTCACTGTGGCGATTCCTCAGGGATCTAGAACTAGAAATTCCATTTGACCCAGCCATCCCATTACTGGGTATATACCCAAAGGACTATAAATCATGCTGCTATAAAGACACATGCACACGTATGTTTATTGCGGCATTATACACAATAACAAAGACTTGGAACCAACCCAAATGTCCAACAATGATAGACTGGATTAAGAAAATGTGGCACATATACACCATGGAATACTAGGCAGCCATAAAAAATGATGAGTTCATATCCTTTGTAGGGACATGGATGAAATTGGAAATCATCGTTCTCAGTAAACTATCGCAAGAACAAAAAACCAAACACCACATATTCTCACTCATAGGTGGGAATTGAACAATGAGAACACATGGATACAAGAAGGGGAACATCACACTTCGGGGACTGTTGTGGGGTGGGGGGAGGGGCGAGGGACAGCATTGGGAGATATACCTAATGCTAGATGACGAGTTGGTGGGTGCAGCGCACCAGCATGGCACATGTATACATATGTAGCTTACCTGCACGTTGCGAATATGTACCATAGAGCCTCAAGTATATTAATAATAATAATAATAATAATAATGATGATAAAAAGAAAAAAAAATTAAAAAAAAAGAAAGGGATAAATTCCTCGACACATACACTCTCCCAAGACTAAACCAGGAAGAAGTTGAATCTCTGAATAGACTAATAACAGGAGCTGAAATTGTGGCAATAATCAATAGCTTACCAACCAAAAAGAGTCCAGGATCAGATGGGTTCACAGCCGAATTCTACCAGAGGTCCAAGGAGGAACTGGAACCATTACTTCAGAAACTATTCCAATCAATAGAAAAAGAGGGAATCCTTCCTAACTCATTTTATGGGGCCAGCATCATGCTGACACCAAAGCTGGGCAGAGACACAATCAAAAAAGAGAATTTTAGACCAATATCCTTGATGAATATTGATGCAAAAATCCTCAATAAATTACTGGCAAACCGAATCCAGCCGCACATCAGACAGCTTATCCACCATGATCAAGTGGGCTTCATCCCTGGGATGCAAGGCTGGTTCAATATACGCAAATCAATAAATGTAATCCAGCATATAAACAGAACCAAAGTCAAAAACCACATGATTATCTCAATACGTGAAGAAAAGGACTTTGACAAAATTCAACAACCCTTCATGCTAAAAACTCTCAATAAATTAGGTATTGATGGGTCGTATCTCAAAATAATAAGAGCTATTTATGACAAACCCACAGCCAATATCATACTGAATGGGCAAAAACTGGAAGCATTCACTTTGAAAACTGGCACAAGACAGGGATGCCCTCTCTCACCACTTCTATTCAACATAGTGTTGGAAGTTCTGGCCAGGGCAATTAGGCAAGAGAAGGAAATCAAGGGTATTCAATTAGGAAAAAAGTAAGTCATATTCTCCCTGTTTGCAGATGACGTGATAGTATATCTAGAAAACCCCATTGTCTCAGCCCAAAATCTCCTTAAGCTGATAAGCAACTTCAGCCAAGTCTCAGGATACAAAATCAATGCACAAAAATCACAAGCATTCTTATACATCAATAACAGACAAACAGAGAGCCAAATCATGAGTGAACTCCCATTCACAATTGCCTCAAAGAGAATAAAATACCTAGGAATCCAACTTACAAGGGATGTGAAGGACCTCTTCAAGGAGAAAACTACAAACCACTGCTCAAGGAAATAAAAGAGGATACAAACAAATGGAAGAACATTCCATGCTCATGAGTAGGAAGAATCAATATCATGAAAATGGCCATCCTTCCCAAGGTAATTTACAGATTCAATGCCCTCCCCATCAAGTTACCAATGACTTTCTGCACAGAATTGGAAAAAACTACTTTAAAGTTCATATGGAACCAAAAAAGAGCCCGCATCACCAAGTCAATCCTAAGCCAAAATAACAAAGCTGGAGGCATCACGCTACCTGACTTCAAACTCTACAACAAGGCTACAGTAACCAAAACAGCATGGTACTGGTACCAAAACAGAGATCTAGATCAATGGAACAGAACAGAGCCGTCAGAAATAATGCCACATATCTACAACTATCTGATCTTTGACAAACCTGCCAAAAGCAAGAAATGGAGAAAGGATTCCCTATTTAATAAATGGTGCTGGGAAAACTGGCTAGCCACATGTAGAAAGCTGAAACTGGATCCCGTCCTTACACCTTATACAAAAATCAACTCAAGAGGGATTAAAGACTTAAACGTTAGACCTAAAACCATAAAAACCCTAGAAGAAAACCTAGGCAATACCATTCAGGACATAGGCATGGGCAAGGACTTCATGTCTAAAACACCAAAAGCAATGGCAACAAAAGCCAAAATTGACAAATGGGATCTAATTAAACTAAAGAGCTTCTGCACAGCAAAGGAAACTACCATCAGAGTGAACAGGCAACCTACAAAATGGGAGAAAATTTTCGCAACCTACTCATCTGACCAAGGGCTAATATCCAGAATCTACAATGAACTCCAACAAATTTACAAGAAAACACCAAACAACCCCATCAAAAAGTGGGCGAAGGACATGAACAGACACTCCTCCAAAGAAGACATTTATGCAGCCAAAAAACACATGAAAAAATGCTCACCATCACTGGCCATCAGAGAAATGCAAATCAAAACCACAATGAGATACCATCTCACACCAGTTAGAATGGCAATCATTAAAAAGTCAGGAAACAACAGGTGCTGGAGAGGATGTGGAGAAATAGGAACACTTTTACACTGTTGGTGGGACTGTAAACTAGTTCAACCCTTGTGGAAGTCACTGTGGCGATTCCTCAGGGATCTAGAACTAGAAATTCCATTTGACCCAGCCATCCCATTACTGGGTATATACCCAAAGGACTATAAATCATGCTGCTATAAAGACACATGCACACGCATGTTTATTGCGGCATTATACACAATAACAAAGACTTGGAACCAACCCAAATGTCCAACAATGATAGACTGGATTAAGAAAATGTGGCACATATACACCATGGAATACTAGGCAGCCATAAAAAATGATGAGTTCATATCCTTTGTAGGGACATGGATGAAATTGGAAATCATCGTTCTCAGTAAACTATCGCAAGAACAAAAAACCAAACACCACATATTCTCACTCATAGGTGGGAATTGAACAATGAGAACACATGGATACAAGAAGGGGAACATCACACTTCGGGGACTGTTGTGGGGTGGGGGGAGGGGCGAGGGACAGCATTGGGAGATATACCTAATGCTAGATGACGAGTTGGTGGGTGCAGCGCACCAGCATGGCACATGTATACACATGTAGCTTACCTGCACGTTGCGCACATGTACCATAGAGCCTCAAGTATAATAATAATAATAATAATAATAATAATAATAGTGATAAAAAGAAAAAAAAAATTAAAAAAATAGAAAGGGATAAATTCCTCGACACATACACTCTCCCATGACTAAACCAGGAAGAAGTTGAATCTCTGAATAGACTAATAACAGGAGCTGAAATTGTGGCAATAATCAATAGCTTACCAACCAAAAAGAGTCCAGGATCAGATGGGTTCACAGCCGAATTCTACCAGAGGTCCAAGGAGGAACTGGAACCATTACTTCAGAAACTATTCCAATCAATAGAAAAAGAGGGAATCCTTCCTAACTCATTTTATGGGGCCAGCATCATGCTGATACCAAAGCTGGGCAGAGACACAATCAAAAAAGAGAATTTTAGACCAATATCCTTGATGAATATTGATGCAAAAATCCTCAATAAATTACTGGCAAACCGAATCCAGCCGCACATCAGACAGCTTATCCACCATGATCAAGTGGGCTTCATCCCTGGGATGCAAGGCTGGTTCAATATACGCAAATCAATAAATGTAATCCAGCATATAAACAGAACCAAAGTCAAAAACCACATGATTATCTCAATACGTGAAGAAAAGGACTTTGACAAAATTCAACAACCCTTCATGCTAAAAACTCTCAATAAATTAGGTATTGATGGGTCGTATCTCAAAATAATAAGAGCTATTTATGACAAACCCACAGCCAATATCATACTGAATGGGCAAAAACTGGAAGCATTCACTTTGAAAACTGGCACAAGACAGGGATGCCCTCTCTCACCACTTCTATTCAACATAGTGTTGGAAGTTCTGGCCAGGGCAATTAGGCAAGAGAAGGAAATCAAGGGTATTCAATTAGGAAAAAAGTAAGTCATATTCTCCCTGTTTGCAGATGACGTGATAGTATATCTAGAAAACCCCATTGTCTCAGCCCAAAATCTCCTTAAGCTGATAAGCAACTTCAGCCAAGTCTCAGGATACAAAATCAATGCACAAAAATCACAAGCATTCTTATACATCAATAACAGACAAACAGAGAGCCAAATCATGAGTGAACTCCCATTCACAATTGCTTCAAAGAGAATAAAATACCTAGGAATCCAACTTACAAGGGATGTGAAGGACCTCTTCAAGGAGAAAACTACAAACCACTGCTCAAGGAAATAAAAGAGGATACAAACAAATGGAAGAACATTCCATGCTCATGAGTAGGAAGAATCAATATCATGAAAATGGCCATCCTTCCCAAGGTAATTTACAGATTCAATGCCCTCCCCATCAAGTTACCAATGACTTTCTGCACAGAATTGGAAAAAACTACTTTAAAGTTCATATGGAACCAAAAAAGAGCCCGCATCACCAAGTCAATCCTAAGCCAAAAGAACAAAGCTGGAGGCATCACGCTACCTGACTTCAAACTCTACAACAAGGCTACAGTAACCAAAACAGCATGGTACTGGTACCAAAACAGAGATCTAGATCAATGGAACAGAACAGAGCCGTCAGAAATAATGCCACATATCTACAACTATCTGATCTTTGACAAACCTGCCAAAAGCAAGAAATGGAGAAAGGATTCCCTATTTAATAAATGGTGCTGGGAAAACTGGCTAGCCACATGTAGAAAGCTGAAACTGGATCCCTTCCTTACACCTTATACAAAAATCAACTCAAGAGGGATTAAAGACTTAAACGTTAGACCTAAAACCATAAAAACCCTAGAAGAAAACCTAGGCAATACCATTCAGGACATAGGCATGGGCAAGGACTTCATGTCTAAAACACCAAAAGCAATGGCAACAAAAGCCAAAATTGACAAATGGGATCTAATTAAACTAAAGAGCTTCTGCACAGCAAAGGAAACTACCATCAGAGTGAACAGGCAACCTACAAAATGGGAGAAAATTTTCGCAACCTACTCATCTGACCAAGGGCTAATATCCAGAATCTACAATGAACTCCAACAAATTTACAAGAAAACACCAAACAACCCCATCAAAAAGTGGGCGAAGGACATGAACAGACACTCCTCCAAAGAAGACATTTATGCAGCCAAAAAACACATGAAAAAATGCTCACCATCACTGGCCATCAGAGAAATGCAAATCAAAACCACAATGAGATACCATCTCACACCAGTTAGAATGGCAATCATTAAAAAGTCAGGAAACAACAGGTGCTGGAGAGGATGTGGAGAAATAGGAACACTTTTACACTGTTTGTGGGACTGTAAACTAGTTCAACCCTTGTGGAAGTCACTGTGGCGATTCCTCAGGGATCTAGAACTAGAAATTCCATTTGACCCAGCCATCCCATTACTGGGTATATACCCAAAGGACTATAAATCATGCTGCTATAAAGACACATGCACACGTATGTTTATTGCGGCATTATACACAATAACAAAGACTTGGAACCAACCCAAATGTCCAACAATGATAGACTGGATTAAGAAAATGTGGCACATATACACCATGGAATACTAGGCAGCCATAAAAAATGATGAGTTCATATCCTTTGTAGGGACATGGATGAAATTGGAAATCATCGTTCTCAGTAAACTATCGCAAGAACAAAAAACCAAACACCACATATTCTCACTCATAGGTGGGAATTGAACAATGAGAACACATGGATACAAGAAGGGGAACATCACACTTCGGGGACTGTTGTGGGGTGGGGGGAGGGGCGAGGGACAGCATTGGGAGATATACCTAATGCTAGATGACGAGTTGGTGGGTGCAGCGCACCAGCATGGCACATGTATACACATGTAGCTTACCTGCACGTTGCGCACATGTACCATAGAGCCTCAAGTATAATAATAATAATAATAATAATAATAATAGTGATAAAAAGAAAAAAAAAATTAAAAAAATAGAAAGGGATAAATTCCTCGACACATACACTCTCCCATGACTAAACCAGGAAGAAGTTGAATCTCTGAATAGACTAATAACAGGAGCTGAAATTGTGGCAATAATCAATAGCTTACAAACCAAAAAGAGTCCAGGATCAGATGGGTTCACAGCCGAATTCTACCAGAGGTCCAAGGAGGAACTGGAACCATTACTTCAGAAACTATTCCAATCAATAGAAAAAGAGGGAATCCTTCCTAACTCATTTTATGGGGACAGCATCATGCTGATACCAAAGCTGGGCAGAGGCACAATCAAAAAAGAGAATTTTAGACCAATATCCTTGATGAATATTGATGCAAAAATCCTCAATAAATTACTGGCAAACCGAATCCAGCCGCACATCAGACAGCTTATCCACCATGATCAAGTGGGCTTCATCCCTGGGATGCAAGGCTGGTTCAATATACGCAAATCAATAAATGTAATCCAGCATATAAACAGAACCAAAGTCAAAAACCACATGATTATCTCAATACGTGAAGAAAAGGACTTTGACAAAATTCAACAACCCTTCATGCTAAAAACTCTCAATAAATTAGGTATTGATGGGTCGTATCTCAAAATAATAAGAGCTATTTATGACAAACCCACAGCCAATATCATACTGAATGGGCAAAAACTGGAAGCATTCACTTTGAAAACTGGCACAAGACAGGGATGCCCTCTCTCACCACTTCTATTCAACACAGTGTTGGAAGTTCTGGCCAGGGCAATTAGGCAAGAGAAGGAAATCAAGGGTATTCAATTAGGAAAAAAGTAAGTCATATTCTCCCTGTTTGCAGATGACGTGATAGTATATCTAGAAAACCCCATTGTCTCAGCCCAAAATCTCCTTAAGCTGATAAGCAACTTCAGCCAAGTCTCAGGATACAAAATCAATGCACAAAAATCACAAGCATTCTTATACATCAATAACAGACAAACAGAGAGCCAAATCATGAGTGAACTCCCATTCACAATTGCTTCAAAGAGAATAAAATACCTAGGAATCCAACTTACAAGGGATGTGAAGGACCTCTTCAAGGAGAAAACTACAAACCACTGCTCAAGGAAATAAAAGAGGATACAAACAAATGGAAGAACATTCCATGCTCATGAGTAGGAAGAATCAATATCATGAAAATGGCCATCCTTCCCAAGGTAATTTACAGATTCAATGCCCTCCCCATCAAGTTACCAATGACTTTCTGCACAGAATTGGAAAAAACTACTTTAAAGTTCATATGGAACCAAAAAAGAGCCCGCATCACCAAGTCAATCCTAAGCCAAAATAACAAAGCTGGAGGCATCACGCTACCTGACTTCAAACTCTACAACAAGGCTACAGTAACCAAAACAGCATGGTACTGGTACCAAAACAGAGATCTAGATCAATGGAACAGAACAGAGCCGTCAGAAATAATGCCACATATCTACAACTATCTGATCTTTGACAAACCTGCCAAAAGCAAGAAATGGAGAAAGGATTCCCTATTTAATAAATGGTGCTGGGAAAACTGGCTAGTCACATGTAGAAAGCTGAAACTGGATCCCGTCCTTACACCTTATACAAAAATCAACTCAAGAGGGATTAAAGACTTAAACGTTAGACCTAAAACCATAAAAACCCTAGAAGAAAACCTAGGCAATACCATTCAGGACATAGGCATGGGCAAGGACTTCATGTCTAAAACACCAAAAGCAATGGCAACAAAAGCCAAAATTGACAAATGGGATCTAATTAAACTAAAGAGCTTCTGCACAGCAAAGGAAACTACCATCAGAGTGAACAGGCAACCTACAAAATGGGAGAAAATTTTCGCAACCTACTCATCTGACCAAGGGCTAATATCCAGAATCTACAATGAACTCCAACAAATTTACAAGAAAACACCAAACAACCCCATCAAAAAGTGGGCGAAGGACATGAACAGACACTCCTCCAAAGAAGACATTTATGCAGCCAAAAAACACATGAAAAAATGCTCACCATCACTGGCCATCAGAGAAATGCAAATCAAAACCACAATGAGATACCATCTCACACCAGTTAGAATGGCAATCATTAAAAAGTCAGGAAACAACAGGTGCTGGAGAGGATGTGGAGAAATAGGAACACTTTTACACTGTTGGTGGGACTGTAAACTAGTTCAACCCTTGTGGAAGTCACTGTGGCGATTCCTCAGGGATCTAGAACTAGAAATTCCATTTGACCCAGCCATCCCATTACTGGGTATATACCCAAAGGACTATAAATCATGCTGCTATAAAGACACATGCACACGCATGTTTATTGCGGCATTATACACAATAACAAAGACTTGGAACCAACCCAAATGTCCAACAATGATAGACTGGATTAAGAAAATGTGGCACATATACACCATGGAATACTAGGCAGCCATAAAAAATGATGAGTTCATATCCTTTGTAGGGACATGGATGAAATTGGAAATCATCGTTCTCAGTAAACTATCGCAAGAACAAAAAACCAAACACCACATATTCTCACTCATAGGTGGGAATTGAACAATGAGAACACATGGATACAAGAAGGGGAACATCACACTTCGGGGACTGTTGTGGGGTGGGGGGAGGGGCGAGGGACAGCATTGGGAGATATACCTAATGCTAGATGACGAGTTGGTGGGTGCAGCGCACCAGCATGGCACATGTATACACATGTAGCTTACCTGCACGTTGCGCACATGTACCATAGAGCCTCAAGTATAATAATAATAATAATAATAATAATAATAATAATAGTGATAAAAAGAAAAAAAAAATTAAAAAAATAGAAAGGGATAAATTCCTCGACACATACACTCTCCCATGACTAAACCAGGAAGAAGTTGAATCTCTGAATAGACTAATAACAGGAGCTGAAATTGTGGCAATAATCAATAGCTTACCAACCAAAAAGAGTCCAGGATCAGATGGGTTCACAGCCGAATTCTACCAGAGGTCCAAGGAGGAACTGGAACCATTACTTCAGAAACTATTCCAATCAATAGAAAAAGAGGGAATCCTTCCTAACTCATTTTATGGGGCCAGCATCATGCTGATACCAAAGCTGGGCAGAGGCACAATCAAAAAAGAGAATTTTAGACCAATATCCTTGATGAATATTGATGCAAAAATCCTCAATAAATTACTGGCAAACCGAATCCAGCCGCACATCAGACAGCTTATCCACCATGATCAAGTGGGCTTCATCCCTGGGATGCAAGGCTGGTTCAATATACGCAAATCAATAAATGTAATCCAGCATATAAACAGAACCAAAGTCAAAAACCACATGATTATCTCAATACGTGAAGAAAAGGACTTTGACAAAATTCAACAACCCTTCATGCTAAAAACTCTCAATAAATTAGGTATTGATGGGTCGTATCTCAAAATAATAAGAGCTATTTATGACAAACCCACAGCCAATATCATACTGAATGGGCAAAAACTGGAAGCATTCACTTTGAAAACTGGCACAAGACAGGGATGCCCTCTCTCACCACTTCTATTCAACATAGTGTTGGAAGTTCTGGCCAGGGCAATTAGGCAAGAGAAGGAAATCAAGGGTATTCAATTAGGAAAAAAGTAAGTCATATTCTCCCTGTTTGCAGATGACGTGATAGTATATCTAGAAAACCCCATTGTCTCAGCCCAAAATCTCCTTAAGCTGATAAGCAACTTCAGCCAAGTCTCAGGATACAAAATCAATGCACAAAAATCACAAGCATTCTTATACATCAATAACAGACAAACAGAGAGCCAAATCATGAGTGAACTCCCATTCACAATTGCTTCAAAGAGAATAAAATACCTAGGAATCCAACTTACAAGGGATGTGAAGGACCTCTTCAAGGAGAAAACTACAAACCACTGCTCAAGGAAATAAAAGAGGATACAAACAAATGGAAGAACATTCCATGCTCATGAGTAGGAAGAATCAATATCATGAAAATGGCCATCCTTCCCAAGGTAATTTACAGATTCAATGCCCTCCCCATCAAGTTACCAATGACTTTCTGCACAGAATTGGAAAAAACTACTTTAAAGTTCATATGGAACCAAAAAAGAGCCCGCATCACCAAGTCAATCCTAAGCCAAAAGAACAAAGCTGGAGGCATCACGCTACCTGACTTCAAACTCTACAACAAGGCTACAGTAACCAAAACAGCATGGTACTGGTACCAAAACAGAGATCTAGATCAATGGAACAGAACAGAGCCGTCAGAAATAATGCCACATATCTACAACTATCTGATCTTTGACAAACCTGCCAAAAGCAAGAAATGGAGAAAGGATTCCCTATTTAATAAATGGTGCTGGGAAAACTGGCTAGCCACATGTAGAAAGCTGAAACTGGATCCCTTCCTTACACCTTATACAAAAATCAACTCAAGAGGGATTAAAGACTTAAACGTTAGACCTAAAACCATAAAAACCCTAGAAGAAAACCTAGGCAATACCATTCAGGACATAGGCATGGGCAAGGACTTCATGTCTAAAACACCAAAAGCAATGGCAACAAAAGCCAAAATTGACAAATGGGATCTAATTAAACTAAAGAGCTTCTGCACAGCAAAGGAAACTACCATCAGAGTGAACAGGCAACCTACAAAATGGGAGAAAATTTTCGCAACCTACTCATCTGACCAAGGGCTAATATCCAGAATCTACAATGAACTCCAACAAATTTACAAGAAAACACCAAACAACCCCATCAAAAAGTGGGCGAAGGACATGAACAGACACTCCTCCAAAGAAGACATTTATGCAGCCAAAAAACACATGAAAAAATGCTCACCATCACTGGCCATCAGAGAAATGCAAATCAAAACCACAATGAGATACCATCTCACACCAGTTAGAATGGCAATCATTAAAAAGTCAGGAAACAACAGGTGCTGGAGAGGATGTGGAGAAATAGGAACACTTTTACACTGTTTGTGGGACTGTAAACTAGTTCAACCCTTGTGGAAGTCACTGTGGCGATTCCTCAGGGATCTAGAACTAGAAATTCCATTTGACCCAGCCATCCCATTACTGGGTATATACCCAAAGGACTATAAATCATGCTGCTATAAAGACACATGCACACGTATGTTTATTGCGGCATTATACACAATAACAAAGACTTGGAACCAACCCAAATGTCCAACAATGATAGACTGGATTAAGAAAATGTGGCACATATACACCATGGAATACTAGGCAGCCATAAAAAATGATGAGTTCATATCCTTTGTAGGGACATGGATGAAATTGGAAATCATCGTTCTCAGTAAACTATCGCAAGAACAAAAAACCAAACACCACATATTCTCACTCATAGGTGGGAATTGAACAATGAGAACACATGGATACAAGAAGGGGAACATCACACTTCGGGGACTGTTGTGGGGTCGGGGGAGGGGCGAGGGACAGCATTGGGAGATATACCTAATGCTAGATGACGAGTTGGTGGGTGCAGCGCACCAGCATGGCACATGTGTACACATGTAGCTTACCTGCACGTTGCGCACATGTACCATAGAGCCTCAAGTATAATAATAATAATAATAATAATAATAATAGTGATAAAAAGAAAAAAAAAATTAAAAAAATAGAAAGGGATAAATTCCTCGACACATACACTCTCCCATGACTAAACCAGGAAGAAGTTGAATCTCTGAATAGACTAATAACAGGAGCTGAAATTGTGGCAATAATCAATAGCTTACCAACCAAAAAGAGTCCAGGATCAGATGGGTTCACAGCCGAATTCTACCAGAGGTCCAAGGAGGAACTGGAACCATTACTTCAGAAACTATTCCAATCAATAGAAAAAGAGGGAATCCTTCCTAACTCATTTTATGGGGACAGCATCATGCTGATACCAAAGCTGGGCAGAGGCACAATCAAAAAAGAGAATTTTAGACCAATATCCTTGATGAATATTGATGCAAAAATCCTCAATAAATTACTGGCAAACCGAATCCAGCCGCACATCAGACAGCTTATCCACCATGATCAAGTGGGCTTCATCCCTGGGATGCAAGGCTGGTTCAATATACGCAAATCAATAAATGTAATCCAGCATATAAACAGAACCAAAGTCAAAAACCACATGATTATCTCAATACGTGAAGAAAAGGACTTTGACAAAATTCAACAACCCTTCATGCTAAAAACTCTCAATAAATTAGGTATTGATGGGTCGTATCTCAAAATAATAAGAGCTATTTATGACAAACCCACAGCCAATATCATACTGAATGGGCAAAAACTGGAAGCATTCACTTTGAAAACTGGCACAAGACAGGGATGCCCTCTCTCACCACTTCTATTCAACATAGTGTTGGAAGTTCTGGCCAGGGCAATTAGGCAAGAGAAGGAAATCAAGGGTATTCAATTAGGAAAAAAGTAAGTCATATTCTCCCTGTTTGCAGATGACGTGATAGTATATCTAGAAAACCCCATTGTCTCAGCCCAAAATCTCCTTAAGCTGATAAGCAACTTCAGCCAAGTCTCAGGATACAAAATCAATGCACAAAAATCACAAGCATTCTTATACATCAATAACAGACAAACAGAGAGCCAAATCATGAGTGAACTCCCATTCACAATTGCTTCAAAGAGAATAAAATACCTAGGAATCCAACTTACAAGGGATGTGAAGGACCTCTTCAAGGAGAAAACTACAAACCACTGCTCAAGGAAATAAAAGAGGATACAAACAAATGGAAGAACATTCCATGCTCATGAGTAGGAAGAATCAATATCATGAAAATGGCCATCCTTCCCAAGGTAATTTACAGATTCAATGCCCTCCCCATCAAGTTACCAATGACTTTCTGCACAGAATTGGAAAAAACTACTTTAAAGTTCATATGGAACCAAAAAAGAGCCCGCATCACCAAGTCAATCCTAAGCCAAAATAACAAAGCTGGAGGCATCACGCTACCTGACTTCAAACTCTACTACAAGGCTACAGTAACCAAAACAGCATGTTACTGGTACCAAAACAGAGATCTAGATCAATGGAACAGAACAGAGCCGTCAGAAGTAATGCCACATATCTACAACTATCTGATCTTTGACAAACCTGCCAAAAGCAAGAAATGGAGAAAGGATTCCCTATTTAATAAATGGTGCTGGGAAAACTGGCTAGCCACATGTAGAAAGCTGAAACTGGATCCCGTCCTTACACCTTATACAAAAATCAACTCAAGAGGGATTAAAGACTTAAACGTTAGACCTAAAACCATAAAAACCCTAGAAGAAAACCTAGGCAATACCATTCAGGACATAGGCATGGGCAAGGACTTCATGTCTAAAACACCAAAAGCAATGGCAACAAAAGCCAAAATTGACAAATGGGATCTAATTAAACTAAAGAGCTTCTGCACAGCAAAGGAAACTACCATCAGAGTGAACAGGCAACCTACAAAATGGGAGAAAATTTTCGCAACCTACTCATCTGACAAAGTGCTAATATCCAGAATCTACAATGAACTCCAACAAATTTACAAGAAAACACCAAACAACCCCATCAAAAAGTGGGCGAAGGACATGAACAGACACTCCTCCAAAGAAGACATTTATGCAGCCAAAAAACACATGAAAAAATGCTCACCATCACTGGCCATCAGAGAAATGCAAATCAAAACCACAATGAGATACCATCTCACACCAGTTAGAATGGCAATCATTAAAAAGTCAGGAAACAACAGGTGCTGGAGAGGATGTGGAGAAATAGGAACACTTTTACACTGTTGGTGGGACTGTAAACTAGTTCAACCCTTGTGGAAGTCACTGTGGCGATTCCTCAGGGATCTAGAACTAGAAATTCCATTTGACCCAGCCATCCCATTACTGGGTATATACCCAAAGGACTATAAATCATGCTGCTATAAAGACACATGCACACGTATGTTTATTGCGGCATTATACACAATAACAAAGACTTGGAACCAACCCAAATGTCCAACAATGATAGACTGGATTAAGAAAATGTGGCACATATACACCATGGAATACTAGGCAGCCATAAAAAATGATGAGTTCATATCCTTTGTAGGGACATGGATGAAATTGGAAATCATCGTTCTCAGTAAACTATCGCAAGAACAAAAAACCAAACACCACATATTCTCACTCATAGGTGGGAATTGAACAATGAGAACACATGGATACAAGAAGGGGAACATCACACTTCGGGGACTGTTGTGGGGTGGGGGGAGGGGCGAGGGACAGCATTGGGAGATATACCTAATGCTAGATGACGAGTTGGTGGTTGCAGCGCACCAGCATGGCACATGTATACATATGTAGCTTACCTGCACGTTGCGCACATGTACCATAGAGCCTCAAGTATATTAATAATAATAATAATAATAATAATGATGATAAAAAGAAAAAAAAATTAAAAAAAAAGAAAGGGATAAATTCCTCGACACATACACTCTCCCAAGACTAAACCAGGAAGAAGTTGAATCTCTGAATAGACTAATAACAGGAGCTGAAATTGTGGCAATAATCAATAGCTTACCAACCAAAAAGAGTCCAGGATCAGATGGGTTCACAGCCGAATTCTACCAGAGGTCCAAGGAGGAACTGGAACCATTACTTCAGAAACTATTCCAATCAATAGTAAAAGAGGGAATCCTTCCTAACTCATTTTATGGGGCCAGCATCATGCTGACACCAAAGCTGGGCAGAGACACAATCAAAAAAGAGAATTTTAGACCAATATCCTTGATGAATATTGATGCAAAAATCCTCAATAAATTACTGGCAAACCGAATCCAGCCGCACATCAGACAGCTTATCCACCATGATCAAGTGGGCTTCATCCCTGGGATGCAAGGCTGGTTCAATATACGCAAATCAATAAATGTAATCCAGCATATAAACAGAACCAAAGTCAAAAACCACATGATTATCTCAATACGTGAAGAAAAGGACTTTGACAAAATTCAACAACCCTTCATGCTAAAAACTCTCAATAAATTAGGTATTGATGGGTCGTATCTCAAAATAATAAGAGCTATTTATGACAAACCCACAGCCAATATCATACTGAATGGGCAATAACTGGAAGCATTCACTTTGAAAACTGGCACAAGACAGGGATGCCCTCTCTCACCACTTCTATTCAACATAGTGTTGGAAGTTCTGGCCAGGGCAATTAGGCAAGAGAAGGAAATCAAGGGTATTCAATTAGGAAAAAAGTAAGTCATATTCTCCCTGTTTGCAGATGACGTGATAGTATATCTAGAAAACCCCATTGTCTCAGCCCAAAATCTCCTTAAGCTGATAAGCAACTTCAGCCAAGTCTCAGGATACAAAATCAATGCACAAAAATCACAAGCATTCTTATACATCAATAACAGAAAAACAGAGAGCCAAATCATGAGTGAACTCCCATTCACAATTGCCTCAAAGAGAATAAAATACCTAGGAATCCAACTTACAAGGGATGTGAAGGACCTCTTCAAGGAGAAAACTACAAACCACTGCTCAAGGAAATAAAAGAGGATACAAACAAATGGAAGAACATTCCATGCTCATGAGTAGGAAGAATCAATATCATGAAAATGGCCATCCTTCCCAAGGTAATTTACAGATTCAATGCCCTCCCCATCAAGTTACCAATGACTTTCTGCACAGAATTGGAAAAAACTACTTTAAAGTTCATATGGAACCAAAAAAGAGCCCGCATCACCAAGTCAATCCTAAGCCAAAATAACAAAGCTGGAGGCATCACGCTACCTGACTTCAAACTCTACAACAAGGCTACAGTAACCAAAACAGCATGGTACTGGTACCAAAACAGAGATCTAGATCAATGGAACAGAACAGAGCCGTCAGAAATAATGCCACATATCTACAACTATCTGATCTTTGACAAACCTGCCAAAAGCAAGAAATGGAGAAAGGATTCCCTATTTAATAAATGGTGCTGGGAAAACTGGCTAGCCACATGTAGAAAGCTGAAACTGGATCCCTTCCTTACACCTTATACAAAAATCAACTCAAGAGGGATTAAAGACTTAAACGTTAGACCTAAAACCATAAAAACCCTAGAAGAAAACCTAGGCAATACCATTCAGGACATAGGCATGGGCAAGGACTTCATGTCTAAAACACCAAAAGCAATGGCAACAAAAGCCAAAATTGACAAATGGGATCTAATTAAACTAAAGAGCTTCTGCACAGCAAAGGAAACTACCATCAGAGTGAACAGGCAACCTACAAAATGGGAGAAAATTTTCGCAACCTACTCATCTGACCAAGGGCTAATATCCAGAATCTACAATGAACTCCAACAAATTTACAAGAAAACACCAAACAACCCCATCAAAAAGTGGGCGAAGGACATGAACAGACACTCCTCCAAAGAAGACATTTATGCAGCCAAAAAACACATGAAAAAATGCTCACCATCACTGGCCATCAGAGAAATGCAAATCAAACCACAATGAGATACCATCTCACACCAGTTAGAATGGCAATCATTAAAAAGTCAGGAAACAACAGGTGCTGGAGAGGATGTGGAGAAATAGGAACACTTTTACACTGTTGGTGGGACTGTAAACTAGTTCAACCCTTGTGGAAGTCACTGTGGCGATTCCTCAGGGATCTAGAACTAGAAATTCCATTTGACCCAGCCATCCCATTACTGGGTATATACCCAAAGGACTATAAATCATGCTGCTATAAAGACACATGCACACGTATGTTTATTGCGGCATTATACACAATAACAAAGACTTGGAACCAACCCAAATGTCCAACAATGATAGACTGGATTAAGAAAATGTGGCACATATACACCATGGAATACTAGGCAGCCATAAAAAATGATGAGTTCATATCCTTTGTAGGGACATGGATGAAATTGGAAATCATCGTTCTCAGTAAACTATCGCAAGAACAAAAAACCAAACACCACATATTCTCACTCATAGGTGGGAATTGAACAATGAGAACACATGGATACAAGAAGGGGAACATCACACTTCGGGGACTGTTGTGGGGTGGGGGGAGGGGCGAGGGACAGCATTGGGAGATATACCTAATGCTAGATGACGAGTTGGTGGGTGCAGCGCACCAGCATGGCACATGTATACACATGTAGCTTACCTGCACGTTGCGCACATGTACCATAGAGCCTCAAGTATAATAATAATAATAATAATAATAATAATAGTGATAAAAAGAAAAAAAAAATTAAAAAAATAGAAAGGGATAAATTCCTCGACACATACACTCTCCCATGACTAAACCAGGAAGAAGTTGAATCTCTGAATAGACTAATAACAGGAGCTGAAATTGTGGCAATAATCAATAGCTTACCAACCAAAAAGAGTCCAGGATCAGATGGGTTCACAGCCGAATTCTACCAGAGGTCCAAGGAGGAACTGGAACCATTACTTCAGAAACTATTCCAATCAATAGAAAAAGAGGGAATCCTTCCTAACTCATTTTATGGGGCCAGCATCATGCTGATACCAAAGCTGGGCAGAGGCACAATCAAAAAAGAGAATTTTAGACCAATATCCTTGATGAATATTGATGCAAAAATCCTCAATAAATTACTGGCAAACCGAATCCAGCCGCACATCAGACAGCTTATCCACCATGATCAAGTGGGCTTCATCCCTGGGATGCAAGGCTGGTTCAATATACGCAAATCAATAAATGTAATCCAGCATATAAACAGAACCAAAGTCAAAAACCACATGATTATCTCAATACGTGAAGAAAAGGACTTTGACAAAATTCAACAACCCTTCATGCTAAAAACTCTCAATAAATTAGGTATTGATGGGTCGTATCTCAAAATAATAAGAGCTATTTATGACAAACCCACAGCCAATATCATACTGAATGGGCAAAAACTGGAAGCATTCACTTTGAAAACTGGCACAAGACAGGGATGCCCTCTCTCACCACTTCTATTCAACATAGTGTTGGAAGTTCTGGCCAGGGCAATTAGGCAAGAGAAGGAAATCAAGGGTATTCAATTAGGAAAAAAGTAAGTCATATTCTCCCTGTTTGCAGATGACTTGATAGTATATCTAGAAAACCCCATTGTCTCAGCCCAAAATCTCCTTAAGCTGATAAGCAACTTCAGCCAAGTCTCAGGATACAAAATCAATGCACAAAAATCACAAGCATTCTTATACATCAATAACAGACAAACAGAGAGCCAAATCATGAGTGAACTCCCATTCACAATTGCTTCAAAGAGAATAAAATACCTAGGAATCCAACTTACAAGGGATGTGAAGGACCTCTTCAAGGAGAAAACTACAAACCACTGCTCAAGGAAATAAAAGAGGATACAAACAAATGGAAGAACATTCCATGCTCATGAGTAGGAAGAATCAATATCATGAAAATGGCCATCCTTCCCAAGGTAATTTACAGATTCAATGCCCTCCCCATCAAGTTACCAATGACTTTCTGCACAGAATTGGAAAAAACTACTTTAAAGTTCATATGGAACCAAAAAAGAGCCCGCATCACCAAGTCAATCCTAAGCCAAAAGAACAAAGCTGGAGGCATCACGCTACCTGACTTCAAACTCTACTACAAGGCTACAGTAACCAAAACAGCATGTTACTGGTACCAAAACAGAGATCTAGATCAATGGAACAGAACAGAGCCGTCAGAAGTAATGCCACATATCTACAACTATCTGATCTTTGACAAACCTGCCAAAAGCAAGAAATGGAGAAAGGATTCCCTATTTAATAAATGGTGCTGGGAAAACTGGCTAGCCACATGTAGAAAGCTGAAACTGGATCCCGTCCTTACACCTTATACAAAAATCAACTCAAGAGGGATTAAAGACTTAAACGTTAGACCTAAAACCATAAAAACCCTAGAAGAAAACCTAGGCAATACCATTCAGGACATAGGCATGGGCAAGGACTTCATGTCTAAAACACCAAAAGCAATGGCAACAAAAGCCAAAATTGACAAATGGGATCTAATTAAACTAAAGAGCTTCTGCACAGCAAAGGAAACTACCATCAGAGTGAACAGGCAACCTACAAAATGGGAGAAAATTTTCGCAACCTACTCATCTGACCAAGGGCTAATATCCAGAATCTACAATGAACTCCAACAAATTTACAAGAAAACACCAAACAACCCCATCAAAAAGTGGGCGAAGGACATGAACAGACACTCCTCCAAAGAAGACATTTATGCAGCCAAAAAACACATGAAAAAATGCTCACCATCACTGGCCATCAGAGAAATGCAAATCAAAACCACAATGAGATACCATCTCACACCAGTTAGAATGGCAATCATTAAAAAGTCAGGAAACAACAGGTGCTGGAGAGGATGTGGAGAAATAGGAACACTTTTACACTGTTGGTGGGACTGTAAACTAGTTCAACCCTTGTGGAAGTCACTGTGGCGATTCCTCAGGGATCTAGAACTAGAAATTCCATTTGACCCAGCCATCCCATTACTGGGTATATACCCAAAGGACTATAAATCATGCTGCTATAAAGACACATGCACACGTATGTTTATTGCGGCATTATACACAATAACAAAGACTTGGAACCAACCCAAATGTCCAACAATGATAGACTGGATTAAGAAAATGTGGCACATATACACCATGGAATACTAGGCAGCCATAAAAAATGATGAGTTCATATCCTTTGTAGGGACATGGATGAAATTGGAAATCATCGTTCTCAGTAAACTATCGCAAGAACAAAAAACCAAACACCACATATTCTCACTCATAGGTGGGAATTGAACAATGAGAACACATGGATACAAGAAGGGGAACATCACACTTCGGGGACTGTTGTGGGGTGGGGGGAGGGGCAAGGGACAGCATTGGGAGATATACCTAATGCTAGATGACGAGTTGGTGGTTGCAGCGCACCAGCATGGCACATGTATAAACATGTAGCTTACCTCCACGTTGCGCACATGTACCATAGAGCCTCAAGTATAATAATAATAATAATAATAATAATAATAGTGATAAAAAGAAAAAAAAATTAAAAAAATAGAAAGGGATAAATTCCTCGACACATACACTCTCCCATGACTAAACCAGGAAGAAGTTGAATCTCTGAATAGACTAATAACAGGAGCTGAAATTGTGGCAATAATCAATAGCTTACCAACCAAAAAGAGTCCAGGATCAGATGGGTTCACAGCCGAATTCTACCAGAGGTCCAAGGAGGAACTGGAACCATTACTTCAGAAACTATTCCAATCAATAGAAAAAGAGGGAATCCTTCCTAACTCATTTTATGGGGCCAGCATCATGCTGATACCAAAGCTGGGCAGAGGCACAATCAAAAAAGAGAATTTTAGACCAATATCCTTGATGAATATTGATGCAAAAATCCTCAATAAATTACTGGCAAACCGAATCCAGCCGCACATCAGACAGCTTATCCACCATGATCAAGTGGGCTTCATCCCTGGGATGCAAGGCTGGTTCAATATACGCAAATCAATAAATGTAATCCAGCATATAAACAGAACCAAAGTCAAAAACCACATGATTATCTCAATACGTGAAGAAAAGGACTTTGACAAAATTCAACAACCCTTCATGCTAAAAACTCTCAATAAATTAGGTATTGATGGGTCGTATCTCAAAATAATAAGAGCTATTTATGACAAACCCACAGCCAATATCATACTGAATGGGCAAAAACTGGAAGCATTCACTTTGAAAACTGGCACAAGACAGGGATGCCCTCTCTCACCACTTCTATTCAACATAGTGTTGGAAGTTCTGGCCAGGGCAATTAGGCAAGAGAAGGAAATCAAGGGTATTCAATTAGGAAAAAAGTAAGTCATATTCTCCCTGTTTGCAGATGACTTGATAGTATATCTAGAAAACCCCATTGTCTCAGCCCAAAATCTCCTTAAGCTGATAAGCAACTTCAGCCAAGTCTCAGGATACAAAATCAATGCACAAAAATCACAAGCATTCTTATACATCAATAACAGACAAACAGAGAGCCAAATCATGAGTGAACTCCCATTCACAATTGCTTCAAAGAGAATAAAATACCTAGGAATCCAACTTACAAGGGATGTGAAGGACCTCTTCAAGGAGAAAACTACAAACCACTGCTCAAGGAAATAAAAGAGGATACAAACAAATGGAAGAACATTCCATGCTCATGAGTAGGAAGAATCAATATCATGAAAATGGCCATCCTTCCCAAGGTAATTTACAGATTCAATGCCCTCCCCATCAAGTTACCAATGACTTTCTGCACAGAATTGGAAAAAACTACTTTAAAGTTCATATGGAACCAAAAAAGAGCCCGCATCACCAAGTCAATCCTAAGCCAAAAGAACAAAGCTGGAGGCATCACGCTACCTGACTTCAAACTCTACTACAAGGCTACAGTAACCAAAACAGCATGTTACTGGTACCAAAACAGAGATCTAGATCAATGGAACAGAACAGAGCCGTCAGAAGTAATGCCACATATCTACAACTATCTGATCTTTGACAAACCTGCCAAAAGCAAGAAATGGAGAAAGGATTCCCTATTTAATAAATGGTGCTGGGAAAACTGGCTAGCCACATGTAGAAAGCTGAAACTGGATCCCGTCCTTACACCTTATACAAAAATCAACTCAAGAGGGATTAAAGACTTAAACGTTAGACCTAAAACCATAAAAACCCTAGAAGAAAACCTAGGCAATACCATTCAGGACATAGGCATGGGCAAGGACTTCATGTCTAAAACACCAAAAGCAATGGCAACAAAAGCCAAAATTGACAAATGGGATCTAATTAAACTAAAGAGCTTCTGCACAGCAAAGGAAACTACCATCAGAGTGAACAGGCAACCTACAAAATGGGAGAAAATTTTCGCAACCTACTCATCTGACCAAGGGCTAATATCCAGAATCTACAATGAACTCCAACAAATTTACAAGAAAACACCAAACAACCCCATCAAAAAGTGGGCGAAGGACATGAACAGACACTCCTCCAAAGAAGACATTTATGCAGCCAAAAAACACATGAAAAAATGCTCACCATCACTGGCCATCAGAGAAATGCAAATCAAAACCACAATGAGATACCATCTCACACCAGTTAGAATGGCAATCATTAAAAAGTCAGGAAACAACAGGTGCTGGAGAGGATGTGGAGAAATAGGAACACTTTTACACTGTTGGTGGGACTGTAAACTAGTTCAACCCTTGTGGAAGTCACTGTGGCGATTCCTCAGGGATCTAGAACTAGAAATTCCATTTGACCCAGCCATCCCATTACTGGGTATATACCCAAAGGACTATAAATCATGCTGCTATAAAGACACATGCACACGTATGTTTATTGCGGCATTATACACAATAACAAAGACTTGGAACCAACCCAAATGTCCAACAATGATAGACTGGATTAAGAAAATGTGGCACATATACACCATGGAATACTAGGCAGCCATAAAAAATGATGAGTTCATATCCTTTGTAGGGACATGGATGAAATTGGAAATCATCGTTCTCAGTAAACTATCGCAAGAACAAAAAACCAAACACCACATATTCTCACTCATAGGTGGGAATTGAACAATGAGAACACATGGATACAAGAAGGGGAACATCACACTTCGGGGACTGTTGTGGGGTGGGGGGAGGGGCGAGGGACAGCATTGGGAGATATACCTAATGCTAGATGACGAGTTGGTGGTTGCAGCGCACCAGCATGGCACATGTATAAACATGTAGCTTACCTCCACGTTGCGCACATGTACCATAGAGCCTCAAGTATAATAATAATAATAATAATAATAATAATAGTGATAAAAAGAAAAAAAAATTAAAAAAATAGAAAGGGATAAATTCCTCGACACATACACTCTCCCATGACTAAACCAGGAAGAAGTTGAATCTCTGAATAGACTAATAACAGGAGCTGAAATTGTGGCAATAATCAATAGCTTACCAACCAAAAAGAGTCCAGGATCAGATGGGTTCACAGCCGAATTCTACCAGAGGTCCAAGGAGGAACTGGAACCATTACTTCAGAAACTATTCCAATCAATAGAAAAAGAGGGAATCCTTCCTAACTCATTTTATGGGGCCAGCATCATGCTGATACCAAAGCTGGGCAGAGGCACAATCAAAAAAGAGAATTTTAGACCAATATCCTTGATGAATATTGATGCAAAAATCCTCAATAAATTACTGGCAAACCGAATCCAGCCGCACATCAGACAGCTTATCCACCATGATCAAGTGGGCTTCATCCCTGGGATGCAAGGCTGGTTCAATATACGCAAATCAATAAATGTAATCCAGCATATAAACAGAACCAAAGTCAAAAACCACATGATTATCTCAATACGTGAAGAAAAGGACTTTGACAAAATTCAACAACCCTTCATGCTAAAAACTCTCAATAAATTAGGTATTGATGGGTCGTATCTCAAAATAATAAGAGCTATTTATGACAAACCCACAGCCAATATCATACTGAATGGGCAAAAACTGGAAGCATTCACTTTGAAAACTGGCACAAGACAGGGATGCCCTCTCTCACCACTTCTATTCAACATAGTGTTGGAAGTTCTGGCCAGGGCAATTAGGCAAGAGAAGGAAATCAAGGGTATTCAATTAGGAAAAAAGTAAGTCATATTCTCCCTGTTTGCAGATGACTTGATAGTATATCTAGAAAACCCCATTGTCTCAGCCCAAAATCTCCTTAAGCTGATAAGCAACTTCAGCCAAGTCTCAGGATACAAAATCAATGCACAAAAATCACAAGCATTCTTATACATCAATAACAGACAAACAGAGAGCCAAATCATGAGTGAACTCCCATTCACAATTGCTTCAAAGAGAATAAAATACCTAGGAATCCAACTTACAAGGGATGTGAAGGACCTCTTCAAGGAGAAAACTACAAACCACTGCTCAAGGAAATAAAAGAGGATACAAACAAATGGAAGAACATTCCATGCTCATGAGTAGGAAGAATCAATATCATGAAAATGGCCATCCTTCCCAAGGTAATTTACAGATTCAATGCCCTCCCCATCAAGTTACCAATGACTTTCTGCACAGAATTGGAAAAAACTACTTTAAAGTTCATATGGAACCAAAAAAGAGCCCGCATCACCAAGTCAATCCTAAGCCAAAAGAACAAAGCTGGAGGCATCACGCTACCTGACTTCAAACTCTACTACAAGGCTACAGTAACCAAAACAGCATGTTACTGGTACCAAAACAGAGATCTAGATCAATGGAACAGAACAGAGCCGTCAGAAGTAATGCCACATATCTACAACTATCTGATCTTTGACAAACCTGCCAAAAGCAAGAAATGGAGAAAGGATTCCCTATTTAATAAATGGTGCTGGGAAAACTGGCTAGCCACATGTAGAAAGCTGAAACTGGATCCCGTCCTTACACCTTATACAAAAATCAACTCAAGAGGGATTAAAGACTTAAACGTTAGACCTAAAACCATAAAAACCCTAGAAGAAAACCTAGGCAATACCATTCAGGACATAGGCATGGGCAAGGACTTCATGTCTAAAACACCAAAAGCAATGGCAACAAAAGCCAAAATTGACAAATGGGATCTAATTAAACTAAAGAGCTTCTGCACAGCAAAGGAAACTACCATCAGAGTGAACAGGCAACCTACAAAATGGGAGAAAATTTTCGCAACCTACTCATCTGACCAAGGGCTAATATCCAGAATCTACAATGAACTCCAACAAATTTACAAGAAAACACCAAACAACCCCATCAAAAAGTGGGCGAAGGACATGAACAGACACTCCTCCAAAGAAGACATTTATGCAGCCAAAAAACACATGAAAAAATGCTCACCATCACTGGCCATCAGAGAAATGCAAATCAAAACCACAATGAGATACCATCTCACACCAGTTAGAATGGCAATCATTAAAAAGTCAGGAAACAACAGGTGCTGGAGAGGATGTGGAGAAATAGGAACACTTTTACACTGTTGGTGGGACTGTAAACTAGTTCAACCCTTGTGGAAGTCACTGTGGCGATT
Source organism: Pongo abelii (assembly GCF_028885655.2). NCBI lineage: Eukaryota > Metazoa > Chordata > Mammalia > Primates > Hominidae > Pongo > Pongo abelii. Next base: position 5,702,471 of record NC_071997.2, read on the forward strand.
CCTCAGGGATCTAGAACTAGAAATTCCATTTGACCCAGCCATCCCATTACTGGGTATATACCCAAAGGACTATAAATCATGCTGCTATAAAGACACATGCACACGTATGTTTATTGCGGCATTATACACAATAACAAAGACTTGGAACCAACCCAAATGTCCAACAATGATAGACTGGATTAAGAAAATGTGGCACATATACACCATGGAATACTAGGCAGCCATAAAAAATGATGAGTTCATATCCTTTGTAGGGACATGGATGAAATTGGAAATCATCGTTCTCAGTAAACTATCGCAAGAACAAAAAACCAAACACCACATATTCTCACTCATAGGTGGGAATTGAACAATGAGAACACATGGATACAAGAAGGGGAACATCACACTTCGGGGACTGTTGTGGGGTGGGGGGAGGGGCGAGGGACAGCATTGGGAGATATACCTAATGCTAGATGACGAGTTGGTGGTTGCAGCGCACCAGCATGGCACATGTATACACATGTAGCTTACCTGCACGTTGCGCACATGTACCATAGAGCCTCAAGTATAATAATAATAATAATAATAATAATAATAATAATAATAGTGATAAAAAGAAAAAAAAATTAAAAAAATAGAAAGGGATAAATTCCTCGACACATACACTCTCCCATGACTAAACCAGGAAGAAGTTGAATCTCTGAATAGACTAATAACAGGAGCTGAAATTGTGGCAATAATCAATAGCTTACCAACCAAAAAGAGTCCAGGATCAGATGGGTTCACAGCCGAATTCTACCAGAGGTCCAAGGAGGAACTGGAACCATTACTTCAGAAACTATTCCAATCAATAGAAAAAGAGGGAATCCTTCCTAACTCATTTTATGGGGCCAGCATCATGCTGATACCAAAGCTGGGCAGAGGCACAATCAAAAAAGAGAATTTTAGACCAATATCCTTGATGAATATTGATGCAAAAATCCTCAATAAATTACTGGCAAACCGAATCCAGCCGCACATCAGACAGCTTATCCACCATGATCAAGTGGGCTTCATCCCTGGGATGCAAGGCTGGTTCAATATACGCAAATCAATAAATGTAATCCAGCATATAAACAGAACCAAAGTCAAAAACCACATGATTATCTCAATACGTGAAGAAAAGGACTTTGACAAAATTCAACAACCCTTCATGCTAAAAACTCTCAATAAATTAGGTATTGATGGGTCGTATCTCAAAATAATAAGAGCTATTTATGACAAACCCACAGCCAATATCATACTGAATGGGCAAAAACTGGAAGCATTCACTTTGAAAACTGGCACAAGACAGGGATGCCCTCTCTCACCACTTCTATTCAACATAGTGTTGGAAGTTCTGGCCAGGGCAATTAGGCAAGAGAAGGAAATCAAGGGTATTCAATTAGGAAAAAAGTAAGTCATATTCTCCCTGTTTGCAGATGACTTGATAGTATATCTAGAAAACCCCATTGTCTCAGCCCAAAATCTCCTTAAGCTGATAAGCAACTTCAGCCAAGTCTCAGGATACAAAATCAATGCACAAAAATCACAAGCATTCTTATACATCAATAACAGACAAACAGAGAGCCAAATCATGAGTGAACTCCCATTCACAATTGCTTCAAAGAGAATAAAATACCTAGGAATCCAACTTACAAGGGATGTGAAGGACCTCTTCAAGGAGAAAACTACAAACCACTGCTCAAGGAAATAAAAGAGGATACAAACAAATGGAAGAACATTCCATGCTCATGAGTAGGAAGAATCAATATCATGAAAATGGCCATCCTTCCCAAGGTAATTTACAGATTCAATGCCCTCCCCATCAAGTTACCAATGACTTTCTGCACAGAATTGGAAAAAACTACTTTAAAGTTCATATGGAACCAAAAAAGAGCCCGCATCACCAAGTCAATCCTAAGCCAAAAGAACAAAGCTGGAGGCATCACGCTACCTGACTTCAAACTCTACTACAAGGCTACAGTAACCAAAACAGCATGTTACTGGTACCAAAACAGAGATCTAGATCAATGGAACAGAACAGAGCCGTCAGAAGTAATGCCACATATCTACAACTATCTGATCTTTGACAAACCTGCCAAAAGCAAGAAATGGAGAAAGGATTCCCTATTTAATAAATGGTGCTGGGAAAACTGGCTAGCCACATGTAGAAAGCTGAAACTGGATCCCGTCCTTACACCTTATACAAAAATCAACTCAAGAGGGATTAAAGACTTAAACGTTAGACCTAAAACCATAAAAACCCTAGAAGAAAACCTAGGCAATACCATTCAGGACATAGGCATGGGCAAGGACTTCATGTCTAAAACACCAAAAGCAATGGCAACAAAAGCCAAAATTGACAAATGGGATCTAATTAAACTAAAGAGCTTCTGCACAGCAAAGGAAACTACCATCAGAGTGAACAGGCAACCTACAAAATGGGAGAAAATTTTCGCAACCTACTCATCTGACCAAGGGCTAATATCCAGAATCTACAATGAACTCCAACAAATTTACAAGAAAACACCAAACAACCCCATCAAAAAGTGGGCGAAGGACATGAACAGACACTCCTCCAAAGAAGACATTTATGCAGCCAAAAAACACATGAAAAAATGCTCACCATCACTGGCCATCAGAGAAATGCAAATCAAAACCACAATGAGATACCATCTCACACCAGTTAGAATGGCAATCATTAAAAAGTCAGGAAACAACAGGTGCTGGAGAGGATGTGGAGAAATAGGAACACTTTTACACTGTTGGTGGGACTGTAAACTAGTTCAACCCTTGTGGAAGTCACTGTGGCGATTCCTCAGGGATCTAGAACTAGAAATTCCATTTGACCCAGCCATCCCATTACTGGGTATATACCCAAAGGACTATAAATCATGCTGCTATAAAGACACATGCACACGTATGTTTATTGCGGCATTATACACAATAACAAAGACTTGGAACCAACCCAAATGTCCAACAATGATAGACTGGATTAAGAAAATGTGGCACATATACACCATGGAATACTAGGCAGCCATAAAAAATGATGAGTTCATATCCTTTGTAGGGACATGGATGAAATTGGAAATCATCGTTCTCAGTAAACTATCGCAAGAACAAAAAACCAAACACCACATATTCTCACTCATAGGTGGGAATTGAACAATGAGAACACATGGATACAAGAAGGGGAACATCACACTTCGGGGACTGTTGTGGGGTGGGGGGAGGGGCGAGGGACAGCATTGGGAGATATACCTAATGCTAGATGACGAGTTGGTGGGTGCAGCGCACCAGCATGGCACATGTATACACATGTAGCTTACCTGCACGTTGCGCACATGTACCATAGAGCCTCAAGTATAATAATAATAATAATAATAATAATAATAATGATGATAAAAAGAAAAAAAAATTAAAAAAATAGAAAGGGATAAATTCCTCGACACATACACTCTCCCAAGACTAAACCAGGAAGAAGTTGAATCTCTGAATAGACTAATAACAGGAGCTGAAATTGTGGCAATAATCAATAGCTTACCAACCAAAAAGAGTCCAGGATCAGATGGGTTCACAGCCGAATTCTACCAGAGGTCCAAGGAGGAACTGGAACCATTACTTCAGAAACTATTCCAATCAATAGAAAAAGAGGGAATCCTTCCTAACTCATTTTATGGGGCCAGCATCATGCTGACACCAAAGCTGGGCAGAGACACAATCAAAAAAGAGAATTTTAGACCAATATCCTTGATGAATATTGATGCAAAAATCCTCAATAAATTACTGGCAAACCGAATCCAGCCGCACATCAGACAGCTTATCCACCATGATCAAGTGGGCTTCATCCCTGGGATGCAAGGCTGGTTCAATATACGCAAATCAATAAATGTAATCCAGCATATAAACAGAACCAAAGTCAAAAACCACATGATTATCTCAATACGTGAAGAAAAGGACTTTGACAAAATTCAACAACCCTTCATGCTAAAAACTCTCAATAAATTAGGTATTGATGGGTCGTATCTCAAAATAATAAGAGCTATTTATGACAAACCCACAGCCAATATCATACTGAATGGGCAAAAACTGGAAGCATTCACTTTGAAAACTGGCACAAGACAGGGATGCCCTCTCTCACCACTTCTATTCAACATAGTGTTGGAAGTTCTGGCCAGGGCAATTAGGCAAGAGAAGGAAATCAAGGGTATTCAATTAGGAAAAAAGTAAGTCATATTCTCCCTGTTTGCAGATGACGTGATAGTATATCTAGAAAACCCCATTGTCTCAGCCCAAAATCTCCTTAAGCTGATAAGCAACTTCAGCCAAGTCTCAGGATACAAAATCAATGCACAAAAATCACAAGCATTCTTATACATCAATAACAGACAAACAGAGAGCCAAATCATGAGTGAACTCCCATTCACAATTGCCTCAAAGAGAATAAAATACCTAGGAATCCAACTTACAAGGGATGTGAAGGACCTCTTCAAGGAGAAAACTACAAACCACTGCTCAAGGAAATAAAAGAGGATACAAACAAATGGAAGAACATTCCATGCTCATGAGTAGGAAGAATCAATATCATGAAAATGGCCATCCTTCCCAAGGTAATTTACAGATTCAATGCCCTCCCCATCAAGTTACCAATGACTTTCTGCACAGAATTGGAAAAAACTACTTTAAAGTTCATATGGAACCAAAAAAGAGCCCGCATCACCAAGTCAATCCTAAGCCAAAATAACAAAGCTGGAGGCATCACGCTACCTGACTTCAAACTCTACAACAAGGCTACAGTAACCAAAACAGCATGGTACTGGTACCAAAACAGAGATCTAGATCAATGGAACAGAACAGAGCCGTCAGAAATAATGCCACATATCTACAACTATCTGATCTTTGACAAACCTGCCAAAAGCAAGAAATGGAGAAAGGATTCCCTATTTAATAAATGGTGCTGGGAAAACTGGCTAGCCACATGTAGAAAGCTGAAACTGGATCCCTTCCTTACACCTTATACAAAAATCAACTCAAGAGGGATTAAAGACTTAAACGTTAGACCTAAAACCATAAAAACCCTAGAAGAAAACCTAGGCAATACCATTCATGACATAGGCATGGGCAAGGACTTCATGTCTAAAACACCAAAAGCAATGGCAACAAAAGCCAAAATTGACAAATGGGATCTAATTAAACTAAAGAGCTTCTGCACAGCAAAGGAAACTACCATCAGAGTGAACAGGCAACCTACAAAATGGGAGAAAATTTTCGCAACCTACTCATCTGACCAAGGGCTAATATCCAGAATCTACAATGAACTCCAACAAATTTACAAGAAAACACCAAACAACCCCATCAAAAAGTGGGCGAAGGACATGAACAGACACTCCTCCAAAGAAGACATTTATGCAGCCAAAAAACACATGAAAAAATGCTCACCATCACTGGCCATCAGAGAAATGCAAATCAAAACCACAATGAGATACCATCTCACACCAGTTAGAATGGCAATCATTAAAAAGTCAGGAAACAACAGGTGCTGGAGAGGATGTGGAGAAATAGGAACACTTTTACACTGTTGGTGGGACTGTAAACTAGTTCAACCCTTGTGGAAGTCACTGTGGCGATTCCTCAGGGATCTAGAACTAGAAATTCCATTTGACCCAGCCATCCCATTACTGGGTATATACCCAAAGGACTATAAATCATGCTGCTATAAAGACACATGCACACGTATGTTTATTGCGGCATTATACACAATAACAAAGACTTGGAACCAACCCAAATGTCCAACAATGATAGACTGGATTAAGAAAATGTGGCACATATACACCATGGAATACTAGGCAGCCATAAAAAATGATGAGTTCATATCCTTTGTAGGGACATGGATGAAATTGGAAATCATCGTTCTCAGTAAACTATCGCAAGAACAAAAAACCAAACACCACATATTCTCACTCATAGGTGGGAATTGAACAATGAGAACACATGGATACAAGAAGGGGAACATCACACTTCGGGGACTGTTGTGGGGTGGGGGGAGGGGCGAGGGACAGCATTGGGAGATATACCTAATGCTAGATGACGAGTTGGTGGTTGCAGCGCACCAGCATGGCACATGTATACACATGTAGCTTACCTGCACGTTGCGCACATGTACCATAGAGCCTCAAGTATAATAATAATAATAATAATAATAATAATAGTGATAAAAAGAAAAAAAAATTAAAAAAATAGAAAGGGATAAATTCCTCGACACATACACTCTCCCATGACTAAACCAGGAAGAAGTTGAATCTCTGAATAGACTAATAACAGGAGCTGAAATTGTGGCAATAATCAATAGCTTACCAACCAAAAAGAGTCCAGGATCAGATGGGTTCACAGCCGAATTCTACCAGAGGTCCAAGGAGGAACTGGAACCATTACTTCAGAAACTATTCCAATCAATAGAAAAAGAGTGAATCCTTCCTAACTCATTTTATGGGGCCAGCATCATGCTGATACCAAAGCTGGGCAGAGGCACAATCAAAAAAGAGAATTTTAGACCAATATCCTTGATGAATATTGATGCAAAAATCCTCAATAAATTACTGGCAAACCGAATCCAGCCGCACATCAGACAGCTTATCCACCATGATCAAGTGGGCTTCATCCCTGGGATGCAAGGCTGGTTCAATATACGCAAATCAATAAATGTAATCCAGCATATAAACAGAACCAAAGTCAAAAACCACATGATTATCTCAATACGTGAAGAAAAGGACTTTGACAAAATTCAACAACCCTTCATGCTAAAAACTCTCAATAAATTAGGTATTGATGGGTCGTATCTCAAAATAATAAGAGCTATTTATGACAAACCCACAGCCAATATCATACTGAATGGGCAAAAACTGGAAGCATTCACTTTGAAAACTGGCACAAGACAGGGATGCCCTCTCTCACCACTTCTATTCAACATAGTGTTGGAAGTTCTGGCCAGGGCAATTAGGCAAGAGAAGGAAATCAAGGGTATTCAATTAGGAAAAAAGTAAGTCATATTCTCCCTGTTTGCAGATGACGTGATAGTATATCTAGAAAACCCCATTGTCTCAGCCCAAAATCTCCTTAAGCTGATAAGCAACTTCAGCCAAGTCTCAGGATACAAAATCAATGCACAAAAATCACAAGCATTCTTATACATCAATAACAGACAAACAGAGAGCCAAATCATGAGTGAACTCCCATTCACAATTGCTTCAAAGAGAATAAAATACCTAGGAATCCAACTTACAAGGGATGTGAAGGACCTCTTCAAGGAGAAAACTACAAACCACTGCTCAAGGAAATAAAAGAGGATACAAACAAATGGAAGAACATTCCATGCTCATGAGTAGGAAGAATCAATATCATGAAAATGGCCATCCTTCCCAAGGTAATTTACAGATTCAATGCCCTCCCCATCAAGTTACCAATGACTTTCTGCACAGAATTGGAAAAAACTACTTTAAAGTTCATATGGAACCAAAAAAGAGCCCGCATCACCAAGTCAATCCTAAGCCAAAAGAACAAAGCTGGAGGCATCACGCTACCTGACTTCAAACTCTACTACAAGGCTACAGTAACCAAAACAGCATGTTACTGGTACCAAAACAGAGATCTAGATCAATGGAACAGAACAGAGCCGTCAGAAGTAATGCCACATATCTACAACTATCTGATCTTTGACAAACCTGCCAAAAGCAAGAAATGGAGAAAGGATTCCCTATTTAATAAATGGTGCTGGGAAAACTGGCTAGCCACATGTAGAAAGCTGAAACTGGATCCCGTCCTTACACCTTATACAAAAATCAACTCAAGAGGGATTAAAGACTTAAACGTTAGACCTAAAACCATAAAAACCCTAGAAGAAAACCTAGGCAATACCATTCAGGACATAGGCATGGGCAAGGACTTCATGTCTAAAACACCAAAAGCAATGGCAACAAAAGCCAAAATTGACAAATGGGATCTAATTAAACTAAAGAGCTTCTGCACAGCAAAGGAAACTACCATCAGAGTGAACAGGCAACCTACAAAATGGGAGAAAATTTTCGCAACCTACTCATCTGACAAAGGGCTAATATCCAGAATCTACAATGAACTCCAACAAATTTACAAGAAAACACCAAACAACCCCATCAAAAAGTGGGCGAAGGACATGAACAGACACTCCTCCAAAGAAGACATTTATGCAGCCAAAAAACACATGAAAAAATGCTCACCATCACTGGCCATCAGAGAAATGCAAATCAAAACCACAATGAGATACCATCTCACACCAGTTAGAATGGCAATCATTAAAAAGTCAGGAAACAACAGGTGCTGGAGAGGATGTGGAGAAATAGGAACACTTTTACACTGTTGGTGGGACTGTAAACTAGTTCAACCCTTGTGGAAGTCACTGTGGCGATTCCTCAGGGATCTAGAACTAGAAATTCCATTTGACCCAGCCATCCCATTACTGGGTATATACCCAAAGGACTATAAATCATGCTGCTATAAAGACACATGCACACGTATGTTTATTGCGGCATTATACACAATAACAAAGACTTGGAACCAACCCAAATGTCCAACAATGATAGACTGGATTAAGAAAATGTGGCACATATACACCATGGAATACTAGGCAGCCATAAAAAATGATGAGTTCATATCCTTTGTAGGGACATGGATGAAATTGGAAATCATCGTTCTCAGTAAACTATCGCAAGAACAAAAAACCAAACACCACATATTCTCACTCATAGGTGGGAATTGAACAATGAGAACACATGGATACAAGAAGGGGAACATCACACTTCGGGGACTGTTGTGGGGTGGGGGGAGGGGCGAGGGACAGCATTGGGAGATATACCTAATGCTAGATGACGAGTTGGTGGTTGCAGCGCACCAGCATGGCACATGTATACACATGTAGCTTACCTGCACGTTGCGCACATATACCATAGAGCCTCAAGTATAATAATAATAATAATAATAATAATAATAGTGATAAAAAGAAAAAAAAATTAAAAAAATAGAAAGGGATAAATTCCTCGACACATACACTCTCCCATGACTAAACCAGGAAGAAGTTGAATCTCTGAATAGACTAATAACAGGAGCTGAAATTGTGGCAATAATCAATAGCTTACCAACCAAAAAGAGTCCAGGATCAGATGGGTTCACAGCCGAATTCTACCAGAGGTCCAAGGAGGAACTGGAACCATTACTTCAGAAACTATTCCAATCAATAGAAAAAGAGGGAATCCTTCCTAACTCATTTTATGGGGCCAGCATCATGCTGATACCAAAGCTGGGCAGAGGCACAATCAAAAAAGAGAATTTTAGACCAATATCCTTGATGAATATTGATGCAAAAATCCTCAATAAATTACTGGCAAACCGAATCCAGCCGCACATCAGACAGCTTATCCACCATGATCAAGTGGGCTTCATCCCTGGGATGCAAGGCTGGTTCAATATACGCAAATCAATAAATGTAATCCAGCATATAAACAGAACCAAAGTCAAAAACCACATGATTATCTCAATACGTGAAGAAAAGGACTTTGACAAAATTCAACAACCCTTCATGCTAAAAACTCTCAATAAATTAGGTATTGATGGGTCGTATCTCAAAATAATAAGAGCTATTTATGACAAACCCACAGCCAATATCATACTGAATGGGCAAAAACTGGAAGCATTCACTTTGAAAACTGGCACAAGACAGGGATGCCCTCTCTCACCACTTCTATTCAACATAGTGTTGGAAGTTCTGGCCAGGGCAATTAGGCAAGAGAAGGAAATCAAGGGTATTCAATTAGGAAAAAAGTAAGTCATATTCTCCCTGTTTGCAGATGACGTGATAGTATATCTAGAAAACCCCATTGTCTCAGCCCAAAATCTCCTTAAGCTGATAAGCAACTTCAGCCAAGTCTCAGGATACAAAATCAATGCACAAAAATCACAAGCATTCTTATACATCAATAACAGACAAACAGAGAGCCAAATCATGAGTGAACTCCCATTCACAATTGCTTCAAAGAGAATAAAATACCTAGGAATCCAACTTACAAGGGATGTGAAGGACCTCTTCAAGGAGAAAACTACAAACCACTGCTCAAGGAAATAAAAGAGGATACAAACAAATGGAAGAACATTCCATGCTCATGAGTAGGAAGAATCAATATCATGAAAATGGCCATCCTTCCCAAGGTAATTTACAGATTCAATGCCCTCCCCATCAAGTTACCAATGACTTTCTGCACAGAATTGGAAAAAACTACTTTAAAGTTCATATGGAACCAAAAAAGAGCCCGCATCACCAAGTCAATCCTAAGCCAAAAGAACAAAGCTGGAGGCATCACGCTACCTGACTTCAAACTCTACTACAAGGCTACAGTAACCAAAACAGCATGTTACTGGTACCAAAACAGAGATCTAGATCAATGGAACAGAACAGAGCCGTCAGAAGTAATGCCACATATCTACAACTATCTGATCTTTGACAAACCTGCCAAAAGCAAGAAATGGAGAAAGGATTCCCTATTTAATAAATGGTGCTGGGAAAACTGGCTAGCCACATGTAGAAAGCTGAAACTGGATCCCGTCCTTACACCTTATACAAAAATCAACTCAAGAGGGATTAAAGACTTAAACGTTAGACCTAAAACCATAAAAACCCTAGAAGAAAACCTAGGCAATACCATTCAGGACATAGGCATGGGCAAGGACTTCATGTCTAAAACACCAAAAGCAATGGCAACAAAAGCCAAAATTGACAAATGGGATCTAATTAAACTAAAGAGCTTCTGCACAGCAAAGGAAACTACCATCAGAGTGAACAGGCAACCTACAAAATGGGAGAAAATTTTCGCAACCTACTCATCTGACAAAGGGCTAATATCCAGAATCTACAATGAACTCCAACAAATTTACAAGAAAACACCAAACAACCCCATCAAAAAGTGGGCGAAGGACATGAACAGACACTCCTCCAAAGAAGACATTTATGCAGCCAAAAAACACATGAAAAAATGCTCACCATCACTGGCCATCAGAGAAATGCAAATCAAAACCACAATGAGATACCATCTCACACCAGTTAGAATGGCAATCATTAAAAAGTCAGGAAACAACAGGTGCTGGAGAGGATGTGGAGAAATAGGAACACTTTTACACTGTTGGTGGGACTGTAAACTAGTTCAACCCTTGTGGAAGTCACTGTGGCGATTCCTCAGGGATCTAGAACTAGAAATTCCATTTGACCCAGCCATCCCATTACTGGGTATATACCCAAAGGACTATAAATCATGCTGCTATAAAGACACATGCACACGTATGTTTATTGCGGCATTATACACAATAACAAAGACTTGGAACCAACCCAAATGTCCAACAATGATAGACTGGATTAAGAAAATGTGGCACATATACACCATGGAATACTAGGCAGCCATAAAAAATGATGAGTTCATATCCTTTGTAGGGACATGGATGAAATTGGAAATCATCGTTCTCAGTAAACTATCGCAAGAACAAAAAACCAAACACCACATATTCTCACTCATAGGTGGGAATTGAACAATGAGAACACATGGATACAAGAAGGGGAACATCACACTTCGGGGACTGTTGTGGGGTGGGGGGAGGGGCGAGGGACAGCATTGGGAGATATACCTAATGCTAGATGACGAGTTGGTGGTTGCAGCGCACCAGCATGGCACATGTATACACATGTAGCTTACCTGCACGTTGCGCACATGTACCATAGAGCCTCAAGTATAATAATAATAATAATAATAATAATAATAGTGATAAAAAGAAAAAAAAATTAAAAAAATAGAAAGGGATAAATTCCTCGACACATACACTCTCCCATGACTAAACCAGGAAGAAGTTGAATCTCTGAATAGACTAATAACAGGAGCTGAAATTGTGGCAATAATCAATAGCTTACCAACCAAAAAGAGTCCAGGATCAGATGGGTTCACAGCCGAATTCTACCAGAGGTCCAAGGAGGAACTGGAACCATTACTTCAGAAACTATTCCAATCAATAGAAAAAGAGGGAATCCTTCCTAACTCATTTTATGGGGCCAGCATCATGCTGATACCAAAGCTGGGCAGAGGCACAATCAAAAAAGAGAATTTTAGACCAATATCCTTGATGAATATTGATGCAAAAATCCTCAATAAATTACTGGCAAACCGAATCCAGCCGCACATCAGACAGCTTATCCACCATGATCAAGTGGGCTTCATCCCTGGGATGCAAGGCTGGTTCAATATACGCAAATCAATAAATGTAATCCAGCATATAAACAGAACCAAAGTCAAAAACCACATGATTATCTCAATACGTGAAGAAAAGGACTTTGACAAAATTCAACAACCCTTCATGCTAAAAACTCTCAATAAATTAGGTATTGATGGGTCGTATCTCAAAATAATAAGAGCTATTTATGACAAACCCACAGCCAATATCATACTGAATGGGCAAAAACTGGAAGCATTCACTTTGAAAACTGGCACAAGACAGGGATGCCCTCTCTCACCACTTCTATTCAACATAGTGTTGGAAGTTCTGGCCAGGGCAATTAGGCAAGAGAAGGAAATCAAGGGTATTCAATTAGGAAAAAAGTAAGTCATATTCTCCCTGTTTGCAGATGACTTGATAGTATATCTAGAAAACCCCATTGTCTCAGCCCAAAATCTCCTTAAGCTGATAAGCAACTTCAGCCAAGTCTCAGGATACAAAATCAATGCACAAAAATCACAAGCATTCTTATACATCAATAACAGACAAACAGAGAGCCAAATCATGAGTGAACTCCCATTCACAATTGCTTCAAAGAGAATAAAATACCTAGGAATCCAACTTACAAGGGATGTGAAGGACCTCTTCAAGGAGAAAACTACAAACCACTGCTCAAGGAAATAAAAGAGGATACAAACAAATGGAAGAACATTCCATGCTCATGAGTAGGAAGAATCAATATCATGAAAATGGCCATCCTTCCCAAGGTAATTTACAGATTCAATGCCCTCCCCATCAAGTTACCAATGACTTTCTGCACAGAATTGGAAAAAACTACTTTAAAGTTCATATGGAACCAAAAAAGAGCCCGCATCACCAAGTCAATCCTAAGCCAAAAGAACAAAGCTGGAGGCATCACGCTACCTGACTTCAAACTCTACTACAAGGCTACAGTAACCAAAACAGCATGTTACTGGTACCAAAACAGAGATCTAGATCAATGGAACAGAACAGAGCCGTCAGAAGTAATGCCACATATCTACAACTATCTGATCTTTGACAAACCTGCCAAAAGCAAGAAATGGAGAAAGGATTCCCTATTTAATAAATGGTGCTGGGAAAACTGGCTAGCCACATGTAGAAAGCTGAAACTGGATCCCGTCCTTACACCTTATACAAAAATCAACTCAAGAGGGATTAAAGACTTAAACGTTAGACCTAAAACCATAAAAACCCTAGAAGAAAACCTAGGCAATACCATTCAGGACATAGGCATGGGCAAGGACTTCATGTCTAAAACACCAAAAGCAATGGCAACAAAAGCCAAAATTGACAAATGGGATCTAATTAAACTAAAGAGCTTCTGCACAGCAAAGGAAACTACCATCAGAGTGAACAGGCAACCTACAAAATGGGAGAAAATTTTCGCAACCTACTCATCTGACCAAGGGCTAATATCCAGAATCTACAATGAACTCCAACAAATTTACAAGAAAACACCAAACAACCCCATCAAAAAGTGGGCGAAGGACATGAACAGACACTCCTCCAAAGAAGACATTTATGCAGCCAAAAAACACATGAAAAAATGCTCACCATCACTGGCCATCAGAGAAATGCAAATCAAAACCACAATGAGATACCATCTCACACCAGTTAGAATGGCAATCATTAAAAAGTCAGGAAACAACAGGTGCTGGAGAGGATGTGGAGAAATAGGAACACTTTTACACTGTTGGTGGGACTGTAAACTAGTTCAACCCTTGTGGAAGTCACTGTGGCGATTCCTCAGGGATCTAGAACTAGAAATTCCATTTGACCCAGCCATCCCATTACTGGGTATATACCCAAAGGACTATAAATCATGCTGCTATAAAGACACATGCACACGTATGTTTATTGCGGCATTATACACAATAACAAAGACTTGGAACCAACCCAAATGTCCAACAATGATAGACTGGATTAAGAAAATGTGGCACATATACACCATGGAATACTAGGCAGCCATAAAAAATGATGAGTTCATATCCTTTGTAGGGACATGGATGAAATTGGAAATCATCGTTCTCAGTAAACTATCGCAAGAACAAAAAACCAAACACCACATATTCTCACTCATAGGTGGGAATTGAACAATGAGAACACATGGATACAAGAAGGGGAACATCACACTTCGGGGACTGTTGTGGGGTGGGGGGAGGGGCGAGGGACAGCATTGGGAGATATACCTAATGCTAGATGACGAGTTGGTGGTTGCAGCGCACCAGCATGGCACATGTATACACATGTAGCTTACCTGCACGTTGCGCACATGTACCATAGAGCCTCAAGTATAATAATAATAATAATAATAATAATAATAATAATAGTGATAAAAAGAAAAAAAAATTAAAAAAATAGAAAGGGATAAATTCCTCGACACATACACTCTCCCATGACTAAACCAGGAAGAAGTTGAATCTCTGAATAGACTAATAACAGGAGCTGAAATTGTGGCAATAATCAATAGCTTACCAACCAAAAAGAGTCCAGGATCAGATGGGTTCACAGCCGAATTCTACCAGAGGTCCAAGGAGGAACTGGAACCATTACTTCAGAAACTATTCCAATCAATAGAAAAAGAGGGAATCCTTCCTAACTCATTTTATGGGGCCAGCATCATGCTGATACCAAAGCTGGGCAGAGGCACAATCAAAAAAGAGAATTTTAGACCAATATCCTTGATGAATATTGATGCAAAAATCCTCAATAAATTACTGGCAAACCGAATCCAGCCGCACATCAGACAGCTTATCCACCATGATCAAGTGGGCTTCATCCCTGGGATGCAAGGCTGGTTCAATATACGCAAATCAATAAATGTAATCCAGCATATAAACAGAACCAAAGTCAAAAACCACATGATTATCTCAATACGTGAAGAAAAGGACTTTGACAAAATTCAACAACCCTTCATGCTAAAAACTCTCAATAAATTAGGTATTGATGGGTCGTATCTCAAAATAATAAGAGCTATTTATGACAAACCCACAGCCAATATCATACTGAATGGGCAAAAACTGGAAGCATTCACTTTGAAAACTGGCACAAGACAGGGATGCCCTCTCTCACCACTTCTATTCAACATAGTGTTGGAAGTTCTGGCCAGGGCAATTAGGCAAGAGAAGGAAATCAAGGGTATTCAATTAGGAAAAAAGTAAGTCATATTCTCCCTGTTTGCAGATGACTTGATAGTATATCTAGAAAACCCCATTGTCTCAGCCCAAAATCTCCTTAAGCTGATAAGCAACTTCAGCCAAGTCTCAGGATACAAAATCAATGCACAAAAATCACAAGCATTCTTATACATCAATAACAGACAAACAGAGAGCCAAATCATGAGTGAACTCCCATTCACAATTGCTTCAAAGAGAATAAAATACCTAGGAATCCAACTTACAAGGGATGTGAAGGACCTCTTCAAGGAGAAAACTACAAACCACTGCTCAAGGAAATAAAAGAGGATACAAACAAATGGAAGAACATTCCATGCTCATGAGTAGGAAGAATCAATATCATGAAAATGGCCATCCTTCCCAAGGTAATTTACAGATTCAATGCCCTCCCCATCAAGTTACCAATGACTTTCTGCACAGAATTGGAAAAAACTACTTTAAAGTTCATATGGAACCAAAAAAGAGCCCGCATCACCAAGTCAATCCTAAGCCAAAAGAACAAAGCTGGAGGCATCACGCTACCTGACTTCAAACTCTACTACAAGGCTACAGTAACCAAAACAGCATGTTACTGGTACCAAAACAGAGATCTAGATCAATGGAACAGAACAGAGCCGTCAGAAGTAATGCCACATATCTACAACTATCTGATCTTTGACAAACCTGCCAAAAGCAAGAAATGGAGAAAGGATTCCCTATTTAATAAATGGTGCTGGGAAAACTGGCTAGCCACATGTAGAAAGCTGAAACTGGATCCCGTCCTTACACCTTATACAAAAATCAACTCAAGAGGGATTAAAGACTTAAACGTTAGACCTAAAACCATAAAAACCCTAGAAGAAAACCTAGGCAATACCATTCATGACATAGGCATGGGCAAGGACTTCATGTCTAAAACACCAAAAGCAATGGCAACAAAAGCCAAAATTGACAAATGGGATCTAATTAAACTAAAGAGCTTCTGCACAGCAAAGGAAACTACCATCAGAGTGAACAGGCAACCTACAAAATGGGAGAAAATTTTCGCAACCTACTCATCTGACCAAGGGCTAATATCCAGAATCTACAATGAACTCCAACAAATTTACAAGAAAACACCAAACAACCCCATCAAAAAGTGGGCGAAGGACATGAACAGACACTCCTCCAAAGAAGACATTTATGCAGCCAAAAAACACATGAAAAAATGCTCACCATCACTGGCCATCAGAGAAATGCAAATCAAAACCACAATGAGATACCATCTCACACCAGTTAGAATGGCAATCATTAAAAAGTCAGGAAACAACAGGTGCTGGAGAGGATGTGGAGAAATAGGAACACTTTTACACTGTTGGTGGGACTGTAAACTAGTTCAACCCTTGTGGAAGTCACTGTGGCGATTCCTCAGGGATCTAGAACTAGAAATTCCATTTGACCCAGCCATCCCATTACTGGGTATATACCCAAAGGACTATAAATCATGCTGCTATAAAGACACATGCACACGTATGTTTATTGCGGCATTATACACAATAACAAAGACTTGGAACCAACCCAAATGTCCAACAATGATAGACTGGATTAAGAAAATGTGGCACATATACACCATGGAATACTAGGCAGCCATAAAAAATGATGAGTTCATATCCTTTGTAGGGACATGGATGAAATTGGAAATCATCGTTCTCAGTAAACTATCGCAAGAACAAAAAACCAAACACCACATATTCTCACTCATAGGTGGGAATTGAACAATGAGAACACATGGATACAAGAAGGGGAACATCACACTTCGGGGACTGTTGTGGGGTGGGGGGAGGGGCGAGGGACAGCATTGGGAGATATACCTAATGCTAGATGACGAGTTGGTGGTTGCAGCGCACCAGCATGGCACATGTATACACATGTAGCTTACCTGCACGTTGCGCACATGTACCATAGAGCCTCAAGTATAATAATAATAATAATAATAATAATAATAGTGATAAAAAGAAAAAAAAATTAAAAAAATAGAAAGGGATAAATTCCTCGACACATACACTCTCCCATGACTAAACCAGGAAGAAGTTGAATCTCTGAATAGACTAATAACAGGAGCTGAAATTGTGGCAATAATCAATAGCTTACCAACCAAAAAGAGTCCAGGATCAGATGGGTTCACAGCCGAATTCTACCAGAGGTCCAAGGAGGAACTGGAACCATTACTTCAGAAACTATTCCAATCAATAGAAAAAGAGGGAATCCTTCCTAACTCATTTTATGGGGCCAGCATCATGCTGATACCAAAGCTGGGCAGAGGCACAATCAAAAAAGAGAATTTTAGACCAATATCCTTGATGAATATTGATGCAAAAATCCTCAATAAATTACTGGCAAACCGAATCCAGCCGCACATCAGACAGCTTATCCACCATGATCAAGTGGGCTTCATCCCTGGGATGCAAGGCTGGTTCAATATACGCAAATCAATAAATGTAATCCAGCATATAAACAGAACCAAAGTCAAAAACCACATGATTATCTCAATACGTGAAGAAAAGGACTTTGACAAAATTCAACAACCCTTCATGCTAAAAACTCTCAATAAATTAGGTATTGATGGGTCGTATCTCAAAATAATAAGAGCTATTTATGACAAACCCACAGCCAATATCATACTGAATGGGCAAAAACTGGAAGCATTCACTTTGAAAACTGGCACAAGACAGGGATGCCCTCTCTCACCACTTCTATTCAACATAGTGTTGGAAGTTCTGGCCAGGGCAATTAGGCAAGAGAAGGAAATCAAGGGTATTCAATTAGGAAAAAAGTAAGTCATATTCTCCCTGTTTGCAGATGACGTGATAGTATATCTAGAAAACCCCATTGTCTCAGCCCAAAATCTCCTTAAGCTGATAAGCAACTTCAGCCAAGTCTCAGGATACAAAATCAATGCACAAAAATCACAAGCATTCTTATACATCAATAACAGACAAACAGAGAGCCAAATCATGAGTGAACTCCCATTCACAATTGCTTCAAAGAGAATAAAATACCTAGGAATCCAACTTACAAGGGATGTGAAGGACCTCTTCAAGGAGAAAACTACAAACCACTGCTCAAGGAAATAAAAGAGGATACAAACAAATGGAAGAACATTCCATGCTCATGAGTAGGAAGAATCAATATCATGAAAATGGCCATCCTTCCCAAGGTAATTTACAGATTCAATGCCCTCCCCATCAAGTTACCAATGACTTTCTGCACAGAATTGGAAAAAACTACTTTAAAGTTCATATGGAACCAAAAAAGAGCCCGCATCACCAAGTCAATCCTAAGCCAAAAGAACAAAGCTGGAGGCATCACGCTACCTGACTTCAAACTCTACTACAAGGCTACAGTAACCAAAACAGCATGTTACTGGTACCAAAACAGAGATCTAGATCAATGGAACAGAACAGAGCCGTCAGAAGTAATGCCACATATCTACAACTATCTGATCTTTGACAAACCTGCCAAAAGCAAGAAATGGAGAAAGGATTCCCTATTTAATAAATGGTGCTGGGAAAACTGGCTAGCCACATGTAGAAAGCTGAAACTGGATCCCGTCCTTACACCTTATACAAAAATCAACTCAAGAGGGATTAAAGACTTAAACGTTAGACCTAAAACCATAAAAACCCTAGAAGAAAACCTAGGCAATACCATTCAGGACATAGGCATGGGCAAGGACTTCATGTCTAAAACACCAAAAGCAATGGCAACAAAAGCCAAAATTGACAAATGGGATCTAATTAAACTAAAGAGCTTCTGCACAGCAAAGGAAACTACCATCAGAGTGAACAGGCAACCTACAAAATGGGAGAAAATTTTCGCAACCTACTCATCTGACCAAGGGCTAATATCCAGAATCTACAATGAACTCCAACAAATTTACAAGAAAACACCAAACAACCCCATCAAAAAGTGGGCGAAGGACATGAACAGACACTCCTCCAAAGAAGACATTTATGCAGCCAAAAAACACATGAAAAAATGCTCACCATCACTGGCCATCAGAGAAATGCAAATCAAAACCACAATGAGATACCATCTCACACCAGTTAGAATGGCAATCATTAAAAAGTCAGGAAACAACAGGTGCTGGAGAGGATGTGGAGAAATAGGAACACTTTTACACTGTTGGTGGGACTGTAAACTAGTTCAACCCTTGTGGAAGTCACTGTGGCGATTCCTCAGGGATCTAGAACTAGAAATTCCATTTGACCCAGCCATCCCATTACTGGGTATATACCCAAAGGACTATAAATCATGCTGCTATAAAGACACATGCACACGTATGTTTATTGCGGCATTATACACAATAACAAAGACTTGGAACCAACCCAAATGTCCAACAATGATAGACTGGATTAAGAAAATGTGGCACATATACACCATGGAATACTAGGCAGCCATAAAAAATGATGAGTTCATATCCTTTGTAGGGACATGGATGAAATTGGAAATCATCGTTCTCAGTAAACTATCGCAAGAACAAAAAACCAAACACCACATATTCTCACTCATAGGTGGGAATTGAACAATGAGAAGACATGGATACAAGAAGGGGAACATCACACTTCGGGGACTGTTGTGGGGTGGGGGGAGGGGCGAGGGACAGCATTGGGAGATATACCTAATGCTAGATGACGAGTTGGTGGGTGCAGCGCACCAGCATGGCACATGTATACACATGTAGCTTACCTGCACGTTGCGCACATGTACCATAGAGCCTCAAGTATAATAATAATAATAATAATAATAATAGTGATAAAAAGAAAAAAAAAATTAAAAAAATAGAAAGGGATAAATTCCTCGACACATACACTCTCCCATGACTAAACCAGGAAGAAGTTGAATCTCTGAATAGACTAATAACAGGAGCTGAAATTGTGGCAATAATCAATAGCTTACCAACCAAAAAGAGTCCAGGATCAGATGGGTTCACAGCCGAATTCTACCAGAGGTCCAAGGAGGAACTGGAACCATTACTTCAGAAACTATTCCAATCAATAGAAAAAGAGGGAATCCTTCCTAACTCATTTTATGGGGCCAGCATCATGCTGATACCAAAGCTGGGCAGAGGCACAATCAAAAAAGAGAATTTTAGACCAATATCCTTGATGAATATTGATGCAAAAATCCTCAATAAATTACTGGCAAACCGAATCCAGCCGCACATCAGACAGCTTATCCACCATGATCAAGTGGGCTTCATCCCTGGGATGCAAGGCTGGTTCAATATACGCAAATCAATAAATGTAATCCAGCATATAAACAGAACCAAAGTCAAAAACCACATGATTATCTCAATACGTGAAGAAAAGGACTTTGACAAAATTCAACAACCCTTCATGCTAAAAACTCTCAATAAATTAGGTATTGATGGGTCGTATCTCAAAATAATAAGAGCTATTTATGACAAACCCACAGCCAATATCATACTGAATGGGCAAAAACTGGAAGCATTCACTTTGAAAACTGGCACAAGACAGGGATGCCCTCTCTCACCACTTCTATTCAACATAGTGTTGGAAGTTCTGGCCAGGGCAATTAGGCAAGAGAAGGAAATCAAGGGTATTCAATTAGGAAAAAAGTAAGTCATATTCTCCCTGTTTGCAGATGACGTGATAGTATATCTAGAAAACCCCATTGTCTCAGCCCAAAATCTCCTTAAGCTGATAAGCAACTTCAGCCAAGTCTCAGGATACAAAATCAATGCACAAAAATCACAAGCATTCTTATACATCAATAACAGACAAACAGAGAGCCAAATCATGAGTGAACTCCCATTCACAATTGCTTCAAAGAGAATAAAATACCTAGGAATCCAACTTACAAGGGATGTGAAGGACCTCTTCAAGGAGAAAACTACAAACCACTGCTCAAGGAAATAAAAGAGGATACAAACAAATGGAAGAACATTCCATGCTCATGAGTAGGAAGAATCAATATCATGAAAATGGCCATCCTTCCCAAGGTAATTTACAGATTCAATGCCCTCCCCATCAAGTTACCAATGACTTTCTGCACAGAATTGGAAAAAACTACTTTAAAGTTCATATGGAACCAAAAAAGAGCCCGCATCACCAAGTCAATCCTAAGCCAAAAGAACAAAGCTGGAGGCATCACGCTACCTGACTTCAAACTCTACTACAAGGCTACAGTAACCAAAACAGCATGTTACTGGTACCAAAACAGAGATCTAGATCAATGGAACAGAACAGAGCCGTCAGAAGTAATGCCACATATCTACAACTATCTGATCTTTGACAAACCTGCCAAAAGCAAGAAATGGAGAAAGGATTCCCTATTTAATAAATGGTGCTGGGAAAACTGGCTAGCCACATGTAGAAAGCTGAAACTGGATCCCGTCCTTACACCTTATACAAAAATCAACTCAAGAGGGATTAAAGACTTAAACGTTAGACCTAAAACCATAAAAACCCTAGAAGAAAACCTAGGCAATACCATTCATGACATAGGCATGGGCAAGGACTTCATGTCTAAAACACCAAAAGCAATGGCAACAAAAGCCAAAATTGACAAATGGGATCTAATTAAACTAAAGAGCTTCTGCACAGCAAAGGAAACTACCATCAGAGTGAACAGGCAACCTACAAAATGGGAGAAAATTTTCGCAACCTACTCATCTGACCAAGGGCTAATATCCAGAATCTACAATGAACTCCAACAAATTTACAAGAAAACACCAAACAACCCCATCAAAAAGTGGGCGAAGGACATGAACAGACACTCCTCCAAAGAAGACATTTATGCAGCCAAAAAACACATGAAAAAATGCTCACCATCACTGGCCATCAGAGAAATGCAAATCAAAACCACAATGAGATACCATCTCACACCAGTTAGAATGGCAATCATTAAAAAGTCAGGAAACAACAGGTGCTGGAGAGGATGTGGAGAAATAGGAACACTTTTACACTGTTGGTGGGACTGTAAACTAGTTCAACCCTTGTGGAAGTCACTGTGGCGATTCCTCAGGGATCTAGAACTAGAAATTCCATTTGACCCAGCCATCCCATTACTGGGTATATACCCAAAGGACTATAAATCATGCTGCTATAAAGACACATGCACACGTATGTTTATTGCGGCATTATACACAATAACAAAGACTTGGAACCAACCCAAATGTCCAACAATGATAGACTGGATTAAGAAAATGTGGCACATATACACCATGGAATACTAGGCAGCCATAAAAAATGATGAGTTCATATCCTTTGTAGGGACATGGATGAAATTGGAAATCATCGTTCTCAGTAAACTATCGCAAGAACAAAAAACCAAACACCACATATTCTCACTCATAGGTGGGAATTGAACAATGAGAACACATGGATACAAGAAGGGGAACATCACACTTCGGGGACTGTTGTGGGGTGGGGGGAGGGGCGAGGGACAGCATTGGGAGATATACCTAATGCTAGATGACGAGTTGGTGGTTGCAGCGCACCAGCATGGCACATGTATACACATGTAGCTTACCTGCACGTTGCGCACATGTACCATAGAGCCTCAAGTATAATAATAATAATAATAATAATAATAATAGTGATAAAAAGAAAAAAAAATTAAAAAAATAGAAAGGGATAAATTCCTCGACACATACACTCTCCCATGACTAAACCAGGAAGAAGTTGAATCTCTGAATAGACTAATAACAGGAGCTGAAATTGTGGCAATAATCAATAGCTTACCAACCAAAAAGAGTCCAGGATCAGATGGGTTCACAGCCGAATTCTACCAGAGGTCCAAGGAGGAACTGGAACCATTACTTCAGAAACTATTCCAATCAATAGAAAAAGAGGGAATCCTTCCTAACTCATTTTATGGGGCCAGCATCATGCTGATACCAAAGCTGGGCAGAGGCACAATCAAAAAAGAGAATTTTAGACCAATATCCTTGATGAATATTGATGCAAAAATCCTCAATAAATTACTGGCAAACCGAATCCAGCCGCACATCAGACAGCTTATCCACCATGATCAAGTGGGCTTCATCCCTGGGATGCAAGGCTGGTTCAATATACGCAAATCAATAAATGTAATCCAGCATATAAACAGAACCAAAGTCAAAAACCACATGATTATCTCAATACGTGAAGAAAAGGACTTTGACAAAATTCAACAACCCTTCATGCTAAAAACTCTCAATAAATTAGGTATTGATGGGTCGTATCTCAAAATAATAAGAGCTATTTATGACAAACCCACAGCCAATATCATACTGAATGGGCAAAAACTGGAAGCATTCACTTTGAAAACTGGCACAAGACAGGGATGCCCTCTCTCACCACTTCTATTCAACATAGTGTTGGAAGTTCTGGCCAGGGCAATTAGGCAAGAGAAGGAAATCAAGGGTATTCAATTAGGAAAAAAGTAAGTCATATTCTCCCTGTTTGCAGATGACGTGATAGTATATCTAGAAAACCCCATTGTCTCAGCCCAAAATCTCCTTAAGCTGATAAGCAACTTCAGCCAAGTCTCAGGATACAAAATCAATGCACAAAAATCACAAGCATTCTTATACATCAATAACAGACAAACAGAGAGCCAAATCATGAGTGAACTCCCATTCACAATTGCTTCAAAGAGAATAAAATACCTAGGAATCCAACTTACAAGGGATGTGAAGGACCTCTTCAAGGAGAAAACTACAAACCACTGCTCAAGGAAATAAAAGAGGATACAAACAAATGGAAGAACATTCCATGCTCATGAGTAGGAAGAATCAATATCATGAAAATGGCCATCCTTCCCAAGGTAATTTACAGATTCAATGCCCTCCCCATCAAGTTACCAATGACTTTCTGCACAGAATTGGAAAAAACTACTTTAAAGTTCATATGGAACCAAAAAAGAGCCCGCATCACCAAGTCAATC
Organism: Pongo abelii; assembly: GCF_028885655.2. NCBI lineage: Eukaryota > Metazoa > Chordata > Mammalia > Primates > Hominidae > Pongo > Pongo abelii. The sequence continues at coordinate 5,726,878 of NC_071997.2, forward strand.
CTAAGCCAAAAGAACAAAGCTGGAGGCATCACGCTACCTGACTTCAAACTCTACTACAAGGCTACAGTAACCAAAACAGCATGTTACTGGTACCAAAACAGAGATCTAGATCAATGGAACAGAACAGAGCCGTCAGAAGTAATGCCACATATCTACAACTATCTGATCTTTGACAAACCTGCCAAAAGCAAGAAATGGAGAAAGGATTCCCTATTTAATAAATGGTGCTGGGAAAACTGGCTAGCCACATGTAGAAAGCTGAAACTGGATCCCGTCCTTACACCTTATACAAAAATCAACTCAAGAGGGATTAAAGACTTAAACGTTAGACCTAAAACCATAAAAACCCTAGAAGAAAACCTAGGCAATACCATTCAGGACATAGGCATGGGCAAGGACTTCATGTCTAAAACACCAAAAGCAATGGCAACAAAAGCCAAAATTGACAAATGGGATCTAATTAAACTAAAGAGCTTCTGCACAGCAAAGGAAACTACCATCAGAGTGAACAGGCAACCTACAAAATGGGAGAAAATTTTCGCAACCTACTCATCTGACCAAGGGCTAATATCCAGAATCTACAATGAACTCCAACAAATTTACAAGAAAACACCAAACAACCCCATCAAAAAGTGGGCGAAGGACATGAACAGACACTCCTCCAAAGAAGACATTTATGCAGCCAAAAAACACATGAAAAAATGCTCACCATCACTGGCCATCAGAGAAATGCAAATCAAAACCACAATGAGATACCATCTCACACCAGTTAGAATGGCAATCATTAAAAAGTCAGGAAACAACAGGTGCTGGAGAGGATGTGGAGAAATAGGAACACTTTTACACTGTTGGTGGGACTGTAAACTAGTTCAACCCTTGTGGAAGTCACTGTGGCGATTCCTCAGGGATCTAGAACTAGAAATTCCATTTGACCCAGCCATCCCATTACTGGGTATATACCCAAAGGACTATAAATCATGCTGCTATAAAGACACATGCACACGTATGTTTATTGCGGCATTATACACAATAACAAAGACTTGGAACCAACCCAAATGTCCAACAATGATAGACTGGATTAAGAAAATGTGGCACATATACACCATGGAATACTAGGCAGCCATAAAAAATGATGAGTTCATATCCTTTGTAGGGACATGGATGAAATTGGAAATCATCGTTCTCAGTAAACTATCGCAAGAACAAAAAACCAAACACCACATATTCTCACTCATAGGTGGGAATTGAACAATGAGAAGACATGGATACAAGAAGGGGAACATCACACTTCGGGGACTGTTGTGGGGTGGGGGGAGGGGCGAGGGACAGCATTGGGAGATATACCTAATGCTAGATGACGAGTTGGTGGGTGCAGCGCACCAGCATGGCACATGTATACACATGTAGCTTACCTGCACGTTGCGCACATGTACCATAGAGCCTCAAGTATAATAATAATAATAATAATAATAATAGTGATAAAAAGAAAAAAAAAATTAAAAAAATAGAAAGGGATAAATTCCTCGACACATACACTCTCCCATGACTAAACCAGGAAGAAGTTGAATCTCTGAATAGACTAATAACAGGAGCTGAAATTGTGGCAATAATCAATAGCTTACCAACCAAAAAGAGTCCAGGATCAGATGGGTTCACAGCCGAATTCTACCAGAGGTCCAAGGAGGAACTGGAACCATTACTTCAGAAACTATTCCAATCAATAGAAAAAGAGGGAATCCTTCCTAACTCATTTTATGGGGCCAGCATCATGCTGATACCAAAGCTGGGCAGAGGCACAATCAAAAAAGAGAATTTTAGACCAATATCCTTGATGAATATTGATGCAAAAATCCTCAATAAATTACTGGCAAACCGAATCCAGCCGCACATCAGACAGCTTATCCACCATGATCAAGTGGGCTTCATCCCTGGGATGCAAGGCTGGTTCAATATACGCAAATCAATAAATGTAATCCAGCATATAAACAGAACCAAAGTCAAAAACCACATGATTATCTCAATACGTGAAGAAAAGGACTTTGACAAAATTCAACAACCCTTCATGCTAAAAACTCTCAATAAATTAGGTATTGATGGGTCGTATCTCAAAATAATAAGAGCTATTTATGACAAACCCACAGCCAATATCATACTGAATGGGCAAAAACTGGAAGCATTCACTTTGAAAACTGGCACAAGACAGGGATGCCCTCTCTCACCACTTCTATTCAACATAGTGTTGGAAGTTCTGGCCAGGGCAATTAGGCAAGAGAAGGAAATCAAGGGTATTCAATTAGGAAAAAAGTAAGTCATAATCTCCCTGTTTGAAGATGACGTGATAGTATATCTAGAAAACCCCATTGTCTCAGCCCAAAATCTCCTTAAGCTGATAAGCAACTTCAGCCAAGTCTCAGGATACAAAATCAATGCACAAAAATCACAAGCATTCTTATACATCAATAACAGACAAACAGAGAGCCAAATCATGAGTGAACTCCCATTCACAATTGCTTCAAAGAGAATAAAATACCTAGGAATCCAACTTACAAGGGATGTAAAGGACCTCTTCAAGGAGAAAACTACAAACCACTGCTCAAGGAAATAAAAGAGGATACAAACAAATGGAAGAACATTCCATGCTCATGAGTAGGAAGAATCAATATCATGAAAATGGCCATCCTTCCCAAGGTAATTTACAGATTCAATGCCCTCCCCATCAAGTTACCAATGACTTTCTGCACAGAATTGGAAAAAACTACTTTAAAGTTCATATGGAACCCAAAAAGAGCCCGCATCACCAAGTCAATCCTAAGCCAAAAGAACAAAGCTGGAGGCATCACGCTACCTGACTTCAAACTCTACTACAAGGCTACAGTAACCAAAACAGCATGTTACTGGCACCAAAACAGAGATCTAGATCAATGGAACAGAACAGAGCCGTCAGAAATAATGCCACATATCTACAACTATCTGATCTTTGACAAACCTGCCAAAAGCAAGAAATGGAGAAAGGATTCCCTATTTAATAAATGGTGCTGGGAAAACTGGCTAGCCACATGTAGAAAGCTGAAACTGGATCCCGTCCTTACACCTTATACAAAAATCAACTCAAGAGGGATTAAAGACTTAAACGTTAGACCTAAACCATAAAAACCCTAGAAGAAAACCTAGGCAATACCATTCAGGACATAGGCATGGGCAAGGACTTCATGTCTAAAACACCAAAAGCAATGGCAACAAAAGCCAAAATTGACAAATGGGATCTAATTAAACTAAAGAGCTTCTGCACAGCAAAGGAAACTACCATCAGAGTGAACAGGCAACCTACAAAATGGGAGAAAATTTTCGCAACCTACTCATCTGACCAAGGGCTAATATCCAGAATCTACAATGAACTCCAACAAATTTACAAGAAAACACCAAACAACCCCATCAAAAAGTGGGCGAAGGACATGAACAGACACTCCTCCAAAGAAGACATTTATGCAGCCAAAAAACACATGAAAAAATGCTCACCATCACTGGCCATCAGAGAAATGCAAATCAAAACCACAATGAGATACCATCTCACACCAGTTAGAATGGCAATCATTAAAAAGTCAGGAAACAACAGGTGCTGGAGAGGATGTGGAGAAATAGGAACACTTTTACACTGTTGGTGGGACTGTAAACTAGTTCAACCCTTGTGGAAGTCACTGTGGCGATTCCTCAGGGATCTAGAACTAGAAATTCCATTTGACCCAGCCATCCCATTACTGGGTATATACCCAAAGGACTATAAATCATGCTGCTATAAAGACACATGCACACGTATGTTTATTGCGGCATTATACACAATAACAAAGACTTGGAACCAACCCAAATGTCCAACAATGATAGACTGGATTAAGAAAATGTGGCACATATACACCATGGAATACTAGGCAGCCATAAAAAATGATGAGTTCATATCCTTTGTAGGGACATGGATGAAATTGGAAATCATCGTTCTCAGTAAACTATCGCAAGAACAAAAAACCAAACACCACATATTCTCACTCATAGGTGGGAATTGAACAATGAGAACACATGGATACAAGAAGGGGAACATCACACTTCGGGGACTGTTGTGGGGTGGGGGGAGGGGCGAGGGACAGCATTGGGAGATATACCTAATGCTAGATGACGAGTTGGTGGGTGCAGCGCACCAGCATGGCACATGTATACACATGTAGCTTACCTGCACGTTGCGCACATGTACCATAGAGCCTCAAGTATATTAATAATAATAATAATAATAATAATGATGATAAAAAGAAAAAAAAATTAAAAAAAAAGAAAAGGATAAATTCCTCGACACATACACTCTCCCATGACTAAACCAGGAAGAAGTTGAATCTCTGAATAGACTAATAACAGGAGCTGAAATTGTGGCAATAATCAATAGCTTACCAACCAAAAAGAGTCCAGGATCAGATGGGTTCACAGCCGAATTCTACCAGAGGTCCAAGGAGGAACTGGAACCATTACTTCAGAAACTATTCCAATCAATAGAAAAAGAGGGAATCCTTCCTAACTCATTTTATGGGGCCAGCATCATGCTGATACCAAAGCTGGGCAGAGACACAATCAAAAAAGAGAATTTTAGACCAATATCCTTGATGAATATTGATGCAAAAATCCTCAATAAATTACTGGCAAACCGAATCCAGCCGCACATCAGACAGCTTATCCACCATGATCAAGTGGGCTTCATCCCTGGGATGCAAGTCTGGTTCAATATATGCAAATCAATAAACGTAATCCAGCATATAAACAGAACCAAAGTCAAAAACCACATGATTATCTCAATACGTGAAGAAAAGGACTTTGACAAAATTCAACAACCCTTCATGCTAAAAACTCTCAATAAATTAGGTATTGATGGGTCGTATCTCAAAATAATAAGAGCTATTTATGACAAACCCACAGCCAATATCATACTGAATGGGCAAAACCTGGAAGCATTCACTTTGAAAACTGGCACAAGACAGGGATGCCCTCTCTCACCACTTCTATTCAACATAGTGTTGGAAGTTCTGGCCAGGGCAATTAGGCAAGAGAAGGAAATCAATGGTATTCAATTAGGAAAAAAGGAAGTCAAATTCTCCCTGTTTGCAGATGACGTGATAGTATATCTAGAAAACCCCATTGTCTCAGCCCAAAATCTCCTTAAGCTGATAAGCAACTTCAGCCAAGTCTCAGGATACAAAATCAATGCACAAAAATCACAAGCATTCTTATACATCAATAACAGACAAACAGAGAGCCAAATCATGAGTGAACTCCCATTCACAATTGCTTCAAAGAGAATAAAATACCTAGGAATCCAACTTACAAGGGATGTGAAGGACCTCTTCAAGGAGAAAACTACAAACCACTGCTCAAGGAAATAAAAGAGGATACAAACAAATGGAAGAACATTCCATGCTCATGGGTAGGAAGAATCAATATCATGAAAATGGCCATCCTTCCCAAGGTAATTTACAGATTCAATGCCCTCCCCATCAAGTTACCAATGACTTTCTGCACAGAATTGGAAAAAACTACTTTAAAGTTCATATGGAACCAAAAAAGAGCCCGCATCACCAAGTCAATCCTAAGCCAAAAGAACAAAGCTGGAGGCATCACGCTACCTGACTTCAAACTATACTACGAGGCTACAGTAACCAAAACAGCATGGTACTGGTACCAAAACAGAGATCTAGATCAATGGAACAGAACAGAGCCGTCAGAAATAATGCCACATATCTACAACTATCTGATCTTTGACAAACCTGCCAAAAGCAAGAAATGGAGAAAGGATTCCCTATTTAATAAATGGTGCTGGGAAAACTGGCTAGCCACATGTAGAAAGCTGAAACTGGATCCCGTCCTTACACCTTATACAAAAATCAACTCAAGAGGGATTAAAGACTTAAACGTTAGACCTAAAACCATAAAAACCCTAGAAGAAAACCTAGGCAATACCATTCAGGACATAGGCATGGGCAAGGACTTCATGTCTAAAACACCAAAAGCAATGGCAACAAAAGCCAAAATTGACAAATGGGATCTAATTAAACTAAAGAGCTTCTGCACAGCAAAGGAAACTACCATCAGAGTGAACAGGCAACCTACAAAATGGGAGAAAATTTTCGCAACCTACTCATCTGACCAAGGGCTAATATCCAGAATCTACAATGAACTCCAACAAATTTACAAGAAAACACCAAACAACCCCATCAAAAAGTGGGCGAAGGACATGAACAGACACTCCTCCAAAGAAGACATTTATGCAGCCAAAAAACACATGAAAAAATGCTCACCATCACTGGCCATCAGAGAAATGCAAATCAAAACCACAATGAGATACCATCTCACACCAGTTAGAATGGCAATCATTAAAACGTCAGGAAACAACAGGTGCTGGAGAGGATGTGGAGAAATAGGAACACTTTTACACTGTTGGTGGGACTGTAAACTAGTTCAACCCTTGTGGAAGTCACTGTGGCGATTCCTCAGGGATCTAGAACTAGAAATTCCATTTGACCCAGCCATCCCATTACTGGGTATATACCCAAAGGACTATAAATCATGCTGCTATAAAGACACATGCACACGTATGTTTATTGCGGCATTATACACAATAGCAAAGACTTGGAACCAACCCAAATGTCCAACAATGATAGACTGGATTAAGAAAATCTGGCACATATACACGATGGAATACTACGCAGCCATAAAAAATGATCAGTTCATATCTTTGTAGGGACATGGATGAAATTGGAAATCATCGTTCTCAGTAAACTATCGCAAGAACAAAAAACCAAACACCACATATTCTCACTCATAGGTGGGAATTGAACAATGAGAAGACATGGATACAAGAAGGGGAACATCACACTTCGGGGACTGTTGTGGGGTGGGGGGAGGGGCGAGGGACAGCATTGGGAGATATACCTAATGCTAGATGACGAGTTGGTGGGTGCAGCGCACCAGCATGGCACATGTATACACATGTAGCTTACCTGCACGTTGCGCACATGTACCATAGAGCCTCAAGTATAATAATAATAATAATAATAATAATAATAATAGTGATAAAAAGAAAAAAAAATTAAAAAAATAGAAAGGGATAAATTCCTCGACACATACACTCTCCCATGACTAAACCAGGAAGAAGTTGAATCTCTGAATAGACTAATAACAGGAGCTGAAATTGTGGCAATAATCAATAGCTTACCAACCAAAAAGAGTCCAGGATCAGATGGGTTCACAGCCGAATTCTACCAGAGGTCCAAGGAGGAACTGGAACCATTACTTCAGAAACTATTCCAATCAATAGAAAAAGAGGGAATCCTTCCTAACTCATTTTATGGGGCCAGCATCATGCTGATACCAAAGCTGGGCAGAGGCACAATCAAAAAAGAGAATTTTAGACCAATATCCTTGATGAATATTGATGCAAAAATCCTCAATAAATTACTGGCAAACCGAATCCAGCCGCACATCAGACAGCTTATCCACCATGATCAAGTGGGCTTCATCCCTGGGATGCAAGGCTGGTTCAATATACGCAAATCAATAAATGTAATCCAGCATATAAACAGAACCAAAGTCAAAAACCACATGATTATCTCAATACGTGAAGAAAAGGACTTTGACAAAATTCAACAACCCTTCATGCTAAAAACTCTCAATCAATTAGGTATTGATGGGTCGTATCTCAAAATAATAAGAGCTATTTATGACAAACCCACAGCCAATATCATACTGAATGGGCAAAAACTGGAAGCATTCACTTTGAAAACTGGCACAAGACAGGGATGCCCTCTCTCACCACTTCTATTCAACATAGTGTTGGAAGTTCTGGCCAGGGCAATTAGGCAAGAGAAGGAAATCAAGGGTATTCAATTAGGAAAAAAGTAAGTCATAATCTCCCTGTTTGAAGATGACGTGATAGTATATCTAGAAAACCCCATTGTCTCAGCCCAAAATCTCCTTAAGCTGATAAGCAACTTCAGCCAAGTCTCAGGATACAAAATCAATGCACAAAAATCACAAGCATTCTTATACATCAATAACAGACAAACAGAGAGCCAAATCATGAGTGAACTCCCATTCACAATTGCTTCAAAGAGAATAAAATACCTAGGAATCCAACTTACAAGGGATGTGAAGGACCTCTTCAAGGAGAAAACTACAAACCACTGCTCAAGGAAATAAAAGAGGATACAAACAAATGGAAGAACATTCCATGCTCATGAGTAGGAAGAATCAATATCATGAAAATGGCCATCCTTCCCAAGGTAATTTACAGATTCAATGCCCTCCCCATCAAGTTACCAATGACTTTCTGCACAGAATTGGAAAAAACTACTTTAAAGTTCATATGGAACCCAAAAAGAGCCCGCATCACCAAGTCAATCCTAAGCCAAAAGAACAAAGCTGGAGGCATCACGCTACCTGACTTCAAACTCTACTACAAGGCTACAGTAACCAAAACAGCATGTTACTGGCACCAAAACAGAGATCTAGATCAATGGAACAGAACAGAGCCGTCAGAAATAATGCCACATATCTACAACTATCTGATCTTTGACAAACCTGCCAAAAGCAAGAAATGGAGAAAGGATTCCCTATTTAATAAATGGTGCTGGGAAAACTGGCTAGCCACATGTAGAAAGCTGAAACTGGATCCCGTCCTTACACCTTATACAAAAATCAACTCAAGAGGGATTAAAGACTTAAACGTTAGACCTAAACCATAAAAACCCTAGAAGAAAACCTAGGCAATACCATTCAGGACATAGGCATGGGCAAGGACTTCATGTCTAAAACACCAAAAGCAATGGCAACAAAAGCCAAAATTGACAAATGGGATCTAATTAAACTAAAGAGCTTCTGCACAGCAAAGGAAACTACCATCAGAGTGAACAGGCAACCTACAAAATGGGAGAAAATTTTCGCAACCTACTCATCTGACCAAGGGCTAATATCCAGAATCTACAATGAACTCCAACAAATTTACAAGAAAACACCAAACAACCCCATCAAAAAGTGGGCGAAGGACATGAACAGACACTCCTCCAAAGAAGACATTTATGCAGCCAAAAAACACATGAAAAAATGCTCACCATCACTGGCCATCAGAGAAATGCAAATCAAAACCACAATGAGATACCATCTCACACCAGTTAGAATGGCAATCATTAAAAAGTCAGGAAACAACAGGTGCTGGAGAGGATGTGGAGAAATAGGAACACTTTTACACTGTTGGTGGGACTGTAAACTAGTTCAACCCTTGTGGAAGTCACTGTGGCGATTCCTCAGGGATCTAGAACTAGAAATTCCATTTGACCCAGCCATCCCATTACTGGGTATATACCCAAAGGACTATAAATCATGCTGCTATGAAGACACATGCACACGTATGTTTATTGCGGCATTATACACAATAACAAAGACTTGGAACCAACCCAAATGTCCAACAATGATAGACTGGATTAAGAAAATGTGGCACATATACACCATGGAATACTAGGCAGCCATAAAAAATGATGAGTTCATATCCTTTGTAGGGACATGGATGAAATTGGAAATCATCGTTCTCAGTAAACTATCGCAAGAACAAAAAACCAAACACCACATATTCTCACTCATAGGTGGGAATTGAACAATGAGAACACATGGATACAAGAAGGGGAACATCACACTTCGGGGACTGTTGTGGGGTGGGGGGAGGGGCGAGGGACAGCATTGGGAGATATACCTAATGCTAGATGACGAGTTGGTGGGTGCAGCGCACCAGCATGGCACATGTATACACATGTAGCTTACCTGCACGTTGCGCACATGTACCATAGAGCCTCAAGTATATTAATAATAATAATAATAATAATAATGATGATAAAAAGAAAAAAAAATTAAAAAAAAAGAAAAGGATAAATTCCTCGACACATACACTCTCCCATGACTAAACCAGGAAGAAGTTGAATCTCTGAATAGACTAATAACAGGAGCTGAAATTGTGGCAATAATCAATAGCTTACCAACCAAAAAGAGTCCAGGATCAGATGGGTTCACAGCCGAATTCTACCAGAGGTCCAAGGAGGAACTGGAACCATTACTTCAGAAACTATTCCAATCAATAGAAAAAGAGGGAATCCTTCCTAACTCATTTTATGGGGCCAGCATCATGCTGATACCAAAGCTGGGCAGAGACACAATCAAAAAAGAGAATTTTAGACCAATATCCTTGATGAATATTGATGCAAAAATCCTCAATAAATTACTGGCAAACCGAATCCAGCCGCACATCAGACAGCTTATCCACCATGATCAAGTGGGCTTCATCCCTGGGATGCAAGTCTGGTTCAATATATGCAAATCAATAAACGTAATCCAGCATATAAACAGAACCAAAGTCAAAAACCACATGATTATCTCAATACGTGAAGAAAAGGACTTTGACAAAATTCAACAACCCTTCATGCTAAAAACTCTCAATAAATTAGGTATTGATGGGTCGTATCTCAAAATAATAAGAGCTATTTATGACAAACCCACAGCCAATATCATACTGAATGGGCAAAACCTGGAAGCATTCACTTTGAAAACTGGCACAAGACAGGGATGCCCTCTCTCACCACTTCTATTCAACATAGTGTTGGAAGTTCTGGCCAGGGCAATTAGGCAAGAGAAGGAAATCAATGGTATTCAATTAGGAAAAAAGGAAGTCAAATTCTCCCTGTTTGCAGATGACGTGATAGTATATCTAGAAAACCCCATTGTCTCAGCCCAAAATCTCCTTAAGCTGATAAGCAACTTCAGCCAAGTCTCAGGATACAAAATCAATGCACAAAAATCACAAGCATTCTTATACATCAATAACAGACAAACAGAGAGCCAAATCATGAGTGAACTCCCATTCACAATTGCTTCAAAGAGAATAAAATACCTAGGAATCCAACTTACAAGGGATGTGAAGGACCTCTTCAAGGAGAAAACTACAAACCACTGCTCAAGGAAATAAAAGAGGATACAAACAAATGGAAGAACATTCCATGCTCATGGGTAGGAAGAATCAATATCATGAAAATGGCCATCCTTCCCAAGGTAATTTACAGATTCAATGCCCTCCCCATCAAGTTACCAATGACTTTCTGCACAGAATTGGAAAAAACTACTTTAAAGTTCATATGGAACCAAAAAAGAGCCCGCATCACCAAGTCAATCCTAAGCCAAAAGAACAAAGCTGGAGGCATCACGCTACCTGACTTCAAACTATACTACGAGGCTACAGTAACCAAAACAGCATGGTACTGGTACCAAAACAGAGATCTAGATCAATGGAACAGAACAGAGCCGTCAGAAATAATGCCACATATCTACAACTATCTGATCTTTGACAAACCTGCCAAAAGCAAGAAATGGAGAAAGGATTCCCTATTTAATAAATGGTGCTGGGAAAACTGGCTAGCCACATGTAGAAAGCTGAAACTGGATCCCGTCCTTACACCTTATACAAAAATCAACTCAAGAGGGATTAAAGACTTAAACGTTAGACCTAAAACCATAAAAACCCTAGAAGAAAACCTAGGCAATACCATTCAGGACATAGGCATGGGCAAGGACTTCATGTCTAAAACACCAAAAGCAATGGCAACAAAAGCCAAAATTGACAAATGGGATCTAATTAAACTAAAGAGCTTCTGCACAGCAAAGGAAACTACCATCAGAGTGAACAGGCAACCTACAAAATGGGAGAAAATTTTCGCAACCTACTCATCTGACCAAGGGCTAATATCCAGAATCTACAATGAACTCCAACAAATTTACAAGAAAACACCAAACAACCCCATCAAAAAGTGGGCGAAGGACATGAACAGACACTCCTCCAAAGAAGACATTTATGCAGCCAAAAAACACATGAAAAAATGCTCACCATCACTGGCCATCAGAGAAATGCAAATCAAAACCACAATGAGATACCATCTCACACCAGTTAGAATGGCAATCATTAAAACGTCAGGAAACAACAGGTGCTGGAGAGGATGTGGAGAAATAGGAACACTTTTACACTGTTGGTGGGACTGTAAACTAGTTCAACCCTTGTGGAAGTCACTGTGGCGATTCCTCAGGGATCTAGAACTAGAAATTCCATTTGACCCAGCCATCCCATTACTGGGTATATACCCAAAGGACTATAAATCATGCTGCTATAAAGACACATGCACACGTATGTTTATTGCGGCATTATACACAATAGCAAAGACTTGGAACCAACCCAAATGTCCAACAATGATAGACTGGATTAAGAAAATCTGGCACATATACACGATGGAATACTACGCAGCCATAAAAAATGATCAGTTCATATCTTTGTAGGGACATGGATGAAATTGGAAATCATCGTTCTCAGTAAACTATCGCAAGAACAAAAAACCAAACACCACATATTCTCACTCATAGGTGGGAATTGAACAATGAGAAGACATGGATACAAGAAGGGGAACATCACACTTCGGGGACTGTTGTGGGGTGGGGGGAGGGGCGAGGGACAGCATTGGGAGATATACCTAATGCTAGATGACGAGTTGGTGGGTGCAGCGCACCAGCATGGCACATGTATACACATGTAGCTTACCTGCACGTTGCGCACATGTACCATAGAGCCTCAAGTATAATAATAATAATAATAATAATAATAATAATAGTGATAAAAAGAAAAAAAAATTAAAAAAATAGAAAGGGATAAATTCCTCGACACATACACTCTCCCATGACTAAACCAGGAAGAAGTTGAATCTCTGAATAGACTAATAACAGGAGCTGAAATTGTGGCAATAATCAATAGCTTACCAACCAAAAAGAGTCCAGGATCAGATGGGTTCACAGCCGAATTCTACCAGAGGTCCAAGGAGGAACTGGAACCATTACTTCAGAAACTATTCCAATCAATAAAAAACAGGGAATCCTTCCTAACTCATTTTATGGGGCCAGCATCATGCTGATACCAAAGCTGGGCAGAGACACAATCAAAAAAGAGAATTTTAGACCAATATCCTTGGTGAATATTGATGCAAAAATCCTCAATAAATTACTGGCAAACCGAATCCAGCCGCACATCAGACAGCTTATCCACCATGATCAAGTGGGCTTCATCCCTGGGATGCAAGTCTGGTTCAATATACGCAAATCAATAAATGTAATCCAGCATATAAACAGAACCAAAGTCAAAAACCACATGATTATCTCAATACGTGAAGAAAAGGACTTTGACAAAATTCAACAACCCTTCATGCTAAAAACTCTCAATAAATTAGGTATTGATGGGTCGTATCTCAAAATAATAAGAGCTATTTATGAAAAACCCACAGCCAATATCATACTGAATGGGCAAAAACTGGAAGCATTCACTTTGAAAACTGGCACAAGACAGGGATGCCCTCTCTCACCACTTCTATTCAACATAGTGTTGGAAGTTCTGGCCAGGGCAATTAGGCAAGAGAAGGAAATCAAGGGTATTCAATTAGGAAAAAAGGAAGTCAAATTCTCCCTGTTTGCAGATGACGTGATAGTATATCTAGAAAACCCCATTGTCTCAGCCCAAAATCTCCTTAAGCTGATAAGCAACTTCAGCCAAGTCTCAGGATACAAAATCAATGCACAAAAATCACAAGCATTCTTATACATCAATAACAGACAAACAGAGAGCCAAATCATGAGTGAACTCCCATTCACAATTGCTTCAAAGAGAATAAACTACCTAGGAATCCAACTTACAAGGGATGTGAAGGACCTCTTCAAGGAGAAAACTACAAACCACTGCTCAAGGAAATAAAAGAGGATACAAACAAATGGAAGAACATTCCATGCTCATGGGCAGGAAGAATCAATATCATGAAAATGGCCATCCTTCCCAAGGTAATTTACAGATTCAATGCCCTCCCCATCAAGTTACCAATGACTTTCTGCACAGAATTGGAAAAAACTACTTTAAAGTTCATATGGAACCAAAAAAGAGCCCGCATCACCAAGTCAATCCTAAGCCAAAAGAACAAAGCTGGAGGCATCACGCTACCTGACTTCAAACTCTACTACAAGGCTACAGTAACCAAAACAGCATGGTACTGGTACCAAAACAGAGATCTAGATCAATGGAACAGAACAGAGTCGTCAGAAATAATGCCACATATCTACAACTATCTGATCTTTGACAAACTTGACAAAAACAAGAAATGGAGAAAGGATTCCCTATTTAATAAATGGTGCTGGGAAAACTGGCTAGCCACATGTAGAAAGCTGAAACTGGATCCCTTCCTTACACCTTATACAAAAATCAACTCAAGAGGGATTAAAGACTTAAACGTTAGACCTAAAACCATAAAAACCCTAGAAGAAAACCTAGGCAATACCATTCATGACATAGGCATGGGCAAGGACTTCATGTCTAAAACACCAAAAGCAATGGCAACAAAAGCCAAAATTGACAAATGGGATCTAATTAAACTAAAGAGCTTCTGCACAGCAAAGGAAACTACCATCAGAGTGAACAGGCAACCTACAAAATGGGAGAAAATTTTCGCAACCTACTCATCTGACCAAGGGCTAATATCCAGAATCTACAATGAACTCCAACAAATTTACAAGAAAACACCAAACAACCCCATCAAAAAGTGGGCGAAGGACATGAACAGACACTCCTCCAAAGAAGACATTTATGCAGCCAAAAAACACATGAAAAAATGCTCACCAACACTGGCCATCAGAGAAATGCAAATCAAAACCACAATGAGATACCATCTCACACCAGTTAGAATGGCAATCATTAAAAAGTCAGGAAACAACAGGTGCTGGAGAGGATGTGGAGAAATAGGAACACTTTTACACTGTTGGTGGGACTGTAAACTAGTTCAACCTTGTGGAAGTCACTGTGGCGATTCCTCAGGGATCTAGAACTAGAAATTCCATTTGACCCAGCCATCCCATTACTGGGTATATACCCAAAGGACTATAAATCATGCTGCTATAAAGACTCATGCACACGTATGTTTATTGCGGCATTATACACAATAACAAAGACTTGGAACCAACCCAAATGTCCAACAATGATAGACTGGATTAAGAAAATGTGGCACATATACACCATAGAATACTAGGCAGCCATAAAAAATGATGAGTTCATATCCTTTGTAGGGACATGGATGAAATTGGAAATCATCGTTCTCAGTAAACTATCGCAAGAACAAAAAACCAAACACCACATCTTCTCACTCATAGGTGGGAATTGAACAATGAGAACACATGGATACAAGAAGGGGAACATCACACTTCGGGGACTGTTGTGGGGTGGGGGGAGGGGCGAGGGACAGCATTGGGAGATATACCTAATGCTAGATGACGAGTTGGTGGGTGCAGCGCACCAGCATGGCACATGTATACACATGTAGCTTACCTGCACGTTGCGCACATGTACCATAGAGCCTCAAGTATATTAATAATAATAATAATAATAATGATGATGATAAAAAGAAAAAAAAATTAAAAAAAAAGAAAGGGATAAATTCCTCGACACATACACTCTCCCATGACTAAACCAGGAAGAAGTTGAATCTCTGAATAGACTAATAACAGGAGCTGAAATTTTGGCAATAATCAATAGATTACCAACCAAAAAGAGTCCAGGATCAGATGGGTCCACAGCCGAATTCTACCAGAGGTCCAAGTAGGAACTGGAACCATTACTTCAGAAAATATTCCAATCAATAGAAAAAGAGGGAATCCTTCCCAACTCATTTTATGGGGCCAGCATCATGCTGATACCAAAGCTGGGCAGAGACACAATCAAAAAAGAGAATTTTAGACCAATATCCTTGATGTATATTGATGCAAAAATCCTCAATAAATTACTGGCAAACCGAATCCAGCCGCACATCAGACAGCTTATCCACCATGATCAAGGGGGCTTCATCCCTGGGATGCAAGTCTGGTTCAATATACGCAAATCAATAAATGTAATCCAGCATATAAACAGAACCAAAGTCAAAAACCACATGATTATCTCAATACGTGAAGAAAAGGACTTTGACAAAATTCAACAACCCTTCATGCTAAAAACTCTCAATAAATTAGGTATTGATGGGTCGTATCTCAAAATAATAAGAGCTATTTATGACAAACCCACAGCCAATATCATACTGAATGGGCAAAAACTGGAAGCATTCACTTTGAAAACTGGCACAAGACAGGGATGCCCTCTCTCACCACTTCTATTCAACATAGTCTTGGAAGTTCTGGCCAGGGCAATTAGGCAAGAGAAGGAAATCAAGGGTATTCAATTAGG
Source organism: Pongo abelii (assembly GCF_028885655.2). NCBI lineage: Eukaryota > Metazoa > Chordata > Mammalia > Primates > Hominidae > Pongo > Pongo abelii. Next base: position 5,743,226 of record NC_071997.2, read on the forward strand.
AAAAAAGGAAGTCAAATTCTCCCTGTTTGCAGATGACGTGATAGTATATCTAGAAAACCCCATTGTCTCAGCCCAAAATCTCCTTACGCTGATAAGCAACTTCAGCAAAGTCTCAGGATACAAAATCAATGCACAAAAATCACAAGCATTCTTATACATCAATAACAGACAAACAGAGAGCCAAATCATGAGTGAACTCCCATTCACAATTGCTTCAAAGAGAATAAAATACCTAGGAATCCAACTTACAAGGGATGTGAAGGACCTCTTCAAGGAGAAAACTACAAACCACTGCTCAAGGAAATAAAAGAGGATACAAACAAATGGAAGAACATTCCATGCTCATGAGTAGGAAGAATCAATATCATGAAAATGGCCATCCTTCCCAAGGTAATTTACAGATTCAATGCCCTCCCCATCAAGTTACCAATGACTTTCTGCACAGAATTGGAAAAAACTACTTTAAAGTTCATATGGAACCAAAAAAGAGCCCGCATCACCAAGTCAATCCTAAGCCAAAAGAACAAAGCTGGAGGCATCACGCTACCTGACTTCAAACTCTACTACAAGGCTACAGTAACCAAAACAGCATGGTACTGGTACCAAAACAGAGATCTAGATCAATGGAACAGAACAGAGCCGTCAGAAATAATGCCACATATCTACAACTATCTGATCTTTGACAAACCTGCCAAAAGCAAGAAATGGAGAAAGGATTCCCTATTTAATAAATGGTGCTGGGAAAACTGGCTAGCCACATGTAGAAAGCTGAAACTGGATCCCGTCCTTACACCTTATACAAAAATCAACTCAAGAGGGATTAAAGACTTAAACGTTAGACCTAAAACCATAAAAACCCTAGAAGAAAACCTAGGCAATACCATTCAGGACATAGGCATGGGCAAGGACTTCATGTCTAAAACACCAAAAGCAATGGCAACAAAAGCCAAAATTGACAAATGGGATCTAATTAAACTAAAGAGCTTCTGCACAGCAAAGGAAACTACCATCAGAGTGAACAGGCAACCTACAAAATGGGAGAAAATTTTCGCAACCTACTCATCTGACAAAGGGCTAATATCCAGAATCTACAATGAACTCCAACAAATTTACAAGAAAACACCAAACAACCCCATCAAAAAGTGGGCGAAGGACATGAACAGACACTCCTCCAAAGAAGACATTTATGCAGCCAATAAACACATGAAAAAATGCTCACCATCACTGGCCATCAGAGAAATGCAAATCAAAACCACAATGAGATACCATCTCACACCAGTTAGAATGGCAATCATTAAAAAGTCAGGAAACAACAGGTGCTGGAGAGGATGTGGAGAAATAGGAACACTTTTACACTGTTGGTGGGACTGTAAACTAGTTCAACCCTTGTGGAAGTCACTGTGGCGATTCCTCAGGGATCTAGAACTAGAAATTCCATTTGACCCAGCCATCCCATTACTGGGTATATACCCAAAGGACTATAAATCATGCTGCTATAAAGACACATGCACACGTATGTTTATTGCGGCATTATACACAATAGCAAAGACTTGGAACCAACCCAAATGTCCAACAATGATAGACTGGATTAAGAAAATGTGGCACATATACACCATGGAATACTAGGCAGCCATAAAAAATGATGAGTTCATATCCTTTGTAGGGACACGGATGAAATTGGAAATCATCGTTCTCAGTAAACTATCGCAAGAACAAAAAACCAAACACCACATATTCTCACTCATAGGTGGGAATTGAACAATGAGAAGACATGGATACAAGAAGGGGAACATCACACTTCGGGGACTGTTGTGGGGTGGGGGGAGGGGCGAGGGACAGCATTGGGAGATATACTTAATGCTAGATGACGAGTTGGTGGGTGCAGCGCACCAGCATGGCACATGTATACACATGTAGCTTACCTGCACGTTGCGCACATGTACCATAGAGCCTCAAGTATAATAATAATAATAATAATAATAATGATGATAAAAAGAAAAAAAAAATTAAAAATAAAGAAAGGGATAAATTCCTCGACACATACACTCTCCCATGACTAAACCAGGAAGAAGTTGAATCTCTGAATAGACTAATAACAGGAGCTGAAATTGTGGCAATAATCAATAGCTTACCAACCAAAAAGAGTCCAGGATCAGATGGGTTCACAGCCGAATTCTACCAGAGGTCCAAGGAGGAACTGGAACCATTACTTCAGAAACTATTCCAATCAATAGAAAAAGAGGGAATCCTTCCTAACTCATTTTATGGGGCCAGCATCATGCTGATACCAAAGCTGGGCAGAGACACAATCAAAAAAGAGAATTTTAGACCAATATCCTTGATGAATATTGATGCAAAAATCCTCAATAAATTACTGGCAAACCGAATCCAGCCGCACATCAGACAGCTTATCCACCATGATCAAGTGGGCTTCATCCCTGGGATGCAAGTCTGGTTCAATATATGCAAATCAATAAATGTAATCCAGCATATAAACAGAACCAAAGTCAAAAACCACATGATTATCTCAATACGTGAAGAAAAGGACTTTGACAAAATTCAACAACCCTTCATGCTAAAAACTCTCAATAAATTAGGTATTGATGGGTCGTATCTCAAAATAATAAGAGCTATTTATGACAAACCCACAGTCAATATCATACTGAATGGGCAAAAACTGGAAGCATTCACTTTGAAAACTGGCACAAGACAGGGATGCCCTCTCTCACCACTTCTATTCAACATAGTGTTAGAAGTTCTGGCCAGGGCAATTAGGCAAGAGAATGAAATCAAGGGTATTCAATTAGGAAAAAAGGAAGTCAAATTCTCCCTGTTTGCAGATGACGTGATAGTATATCTAGAAAACCCCATTGTCTCAGCCCAAAATCTCCTTAAGCTGATAAGCAACTTCAGCCAAGTCTCAGGATACAAAATCAATGCACAAAAATCACAAGCATTCTTATACATCAATAACAGACAAACAGAGAGCCAAATCATGAGTGAACTCCCATTCACAATTGCTTCAAAGAGAATAAAATACCTAGGAATCCAACTTACAAGTAATGTGAAGGACCTCTTCAAGGAGAAAACTACAAACCACTGCTCAAGGAAATAAAAGAGGATACAAACAAATGGAAGAACATTCCATGCTCATGAGTAGGAAGAATCAATATCATGAAAATGGCCATCCTTCCCAAGGTAATTTACAGATTCAATGCCCTCCCCATGAAGTTACCAATGACTTTCTGCACAGAATTGGAAAAACTTACTTTAAAGTTCATATGGAACCAAAAAAGAGCCCGCATCACCAAGTCAATCCTAAGCCAAAGGAACAAAGCTGGAGGCATCACGCTACCTGACTTCAAACTATACTACAAGGCTACAGTAACCAAAACAGCATGGTACTGGTACCAAAACAGAGATGTAGATCAATGGAACAGAACAGAGCCGTCAGAAATAATGCCACATATCTACAACTATCTGATCTTTGAAAAACCTGCCAAAAGCAAGAAATGGAGAAAGGATTCCCTATTTAATAAATGGTGCTGGGAAAACTGGCTAGCCACATGTAGAAAGCTGAAACTGGATCCCGTCCTTACACCTTATACAAAAATCAACTCAAGAGGGATTAAAGACTTAAACGTTAGACCTAAAACCATAAAAACCCTAGAAGAAAACCTAGGCAATACCATTCAGGACATAGGCATGGGCAAGGACTTCATGTCTAAAACACCAAAAGCAATGGCAACAAAAGCCAAAATTGACAAATGGGATCTAATTAAACTAAAGAGCTTCTGCACAGCAAAGGAAACTACCATCAGAGTGAACAGGCAACCTACAAAATGGGAGAAAATTTTCGCAACCTACTCATCTGACAAAGGGCTAATATCCAGAATCTACAATGAACTCCAACAAATTTACAAGAAAACACCAAACAACCCCATCAAAAAGTGGGCGAAGGACATGAACAGACACTCCTCTAAAGAAGACATTTATGCAGCCAAAAAACACATGAAAAAATGCTCACCATCACTGGCCATCAGAGAAATGCAAATCAAAACCACAATGAGATACCATCTCACACCAGTTAGAATGGCAATCATTAAAAAGTCAGGAAACAACAGGTGCTGGAGAGGATGTGGAGAAATAGGAACACTTTTACACTGTTGGTGGGACTGTAAACTAGTTCAACCCTTGTGGAAGTCACTGTGGCGATTCCTCAGGGATCTAGAACTAGAAATTCCATTTGACCCAGCCATCCCATTACTGGGTATATACCCAAAGGACTATAAATCATGCTGCTATAAAGACACATGCACACGTATGTTTATTGCGGCATTATATACAATAACAAAGACTTGGAACCAACCCAAATGTCCAACAATGATAGACTGGATTAAGAAAATGTGGCACATATACACCATGGAATACTAGGCAGCCATAAAAAATGATGAGTTCATATCCTTTGTAGGGACATGGATGAAATTGGAAATCATCGTTCTCAGTAAACTATCGCAAGAACAAAAAACCAAACACCACATATTCTCACTCATAGGTGGAAATTGAACAATGAGAACACATGGATACAAGAAGGGGAACATCACACTTCGGGGACTGTTGTGGGGTGGGGGGAGGGGCGAGGGACAGCATTGGGAGATATACCTAATGCTAGATGACGAGTTGGTGGGTGCAGCGCACCAGCATGGCACATGTATACACATGTAGCTTACCTGCACGTTGCGCACATGTACCATAGAGCCTCAAGTATAATAATAATAATAATAATAATAATAATAATAGTGATAAAAAGAAAAAAAAATTAAAAAAATAGAAAGGGACAAATTCCTCGACACATACACTCTCCCATGACTAAACCAGGAAGAAGTTGAATCTCTGAATAGACTAATAACAGGAGCTGAAATTGTGGCAATAATCAATAGATTACCAACCAAAAAGAGTCCAGGATCAGATGGGTCCACAGCCGAATTCTACCAGAGGTCCAAGAAGGAACTGGAACCATTACTTCAGAAACTATTCCAATCAATAGAAAAAGAGGGAATCCTTCCCAACTCATTTTATGGGGCCAGCATCATGCTGATACCAAAGCTGGGCAGAGACACAATCAAAAAAGAGAATTTTAGACCAATATCCTTGATGAATATTGATGCAAAAATCCTCAATAAATTACTGGCAAACCGAATCCAGCCGCACATCAGACAGCTTATCCACCATGATCAAGTGGGCTTCATCCCTGGGATGCAAGTCTGGTTCAATATACGCAAATCAATAAATGTAATCCAGCATATAAACAGAACCAAAGTCAAAAACCACATGATTATCTCAATACGTGAAGAAAAGGACTTTGACAAAATTCAACAACCCTTCATGCTAAAAACTCTCAATAAATTAGGTATTGATGGGTCGTATCTCAAAATAATAAGAGCTATTTATGACAAACCCACAGCCAATATCATACTGAATGGGCAAAAACTGGAAGCATTCACTTTGAAAACTGGCACAAGACAGGGATGCCCTCTCTCACCACTTCTATTCAACATAGTGTTGGAAGTTCTGGCCATGGCAATTAGGCAAGAGAAGGAAATCAAGGGTATTCAATTAGGAAAAAAGGAAGTCAAATTCTCCCTGTTTGCAGATGACGTGATAGTATATCTAGAAAACCCCATTGTCTCAGCCCAAAATCTCCTTACGCTGATAAGCAACTTCAGCAAAGTCTCAGGATACAAAATCAATGCACAAAAATCACAAGCATTCTTATACATCAATAACAGACAAACAGAGAGCCAAATCATGAGTGAACTCCCATTCACAATTGCTTCAAAGAGAATAAAATACCTAGGAATCCAACTTACAAGGGATGTGAAGGACCTCTTCAAGGAGAAAACTACAAACCACTGCTCAAGGAAATAAAAGAGGATACAAACAAATGGAAGAACATTCCATGCTCATGAGTAGGAAGAATCAATATCATGAAAATGGCCATCCTTCCCAAGGTAATTTACAGATTCAATGCCCTCCCCATCAAGTTACCAATGACTTTCTGCACAGAATTGGAAAAAACTACTTTAAAGTTCATATGGAACCAAAAAAGAGCCCGCATCACCAAGTCAATCCTAAGCCAAAAGAACAAAGCTGGAGGCATCACGCTACCTGACTTCAAACTCTACTACAAGGCTACAGTAACCAAAACAGCATGGTACTGGTACCAAAACAGAGATCTAGATCAATGGAACAGAACAGAGCCGTCAGAAGTAATGCCACATATCTACAACTATCTGATCTTTGACAAACCTGCCAAAAGCAAGAAATGGAGAAAGGATTCCCTATTTAATAAATGGTGCTGGGAAAACTGGCTAGCCACATGTAGAAAGCTGAAACTGGATCCCGTCCTTACACCTTATACAAAAATCAACTCAAGAGGGATTAAAGACTTAAACGTTAGACCTAAAACCATAAAAACCCTAGAAGAAAACCTAGGCAATACCATTCAGGACATAGGCATGGGCAAGGACTTCATGTCTAAAACACCAAAAGCAATGGCAACAAAAGCCAAAATTGACAAATGGGATCTAATTAAACTAAAGAGCTTCTGCACAGCAAAGGAAACTACCATCAGAGTGAACAGGCAACCTACAAAATGGGAGAAAATTTTCGCAACCTACTCATCTGACAAAGGGCTAATATCCAGAATCTACAATGAACTCCAACAAATTTACAAGAAAACACCAAACAACCCCATCAAAAAGTGGGCGAAGGACATGAACAGACACTCCTCCAAAGAAGACATTTATGCAGCCAAAAAACACATGAAAAAATGCTCACCATCACTGGCCATCAGAGAAATGCAAATCAAAACCACAATGAGATACCATCTCACACCAGTTAGAATGGCAATCATTAAAAAGTCAGGAAACAACAGGTGCTGGAGAGGATGTGGAGAAATACGAACACTTTTACACTGTTGGTGGGACTGTAAACTAGTTCAACCCTTGTGGAAGTCACTGTGGCGATTCCTCAGGGATCTAGAACTAGAAATTCCATTTGACCCAGCCATCCCATTACTGGGTATATACCCAAAGGACTATAAATCATGCTGCTATAAAGACACATGCACACGTATGTTTATTGCGGCATTATATACAATAGCAAAGACTTGGAACCAACTCAAATGTCCAACAATGATAGACTGGATTAAGAAAATGTGGCACATATACACCATGGAATACTAGGCAGCCATAAAAAATGATGAGTTCATATCCTTTGTAGGGACATGGATGAAATTGGAAATCATCGTTCTCAGTAAACTATCGCAAGAACAAAAAACCAAACACCACATATTCTCACTCATAGGTGGGAATTGAACAATGAGAACACATGGATACAAGAAGGGGAACATCACACTTCGGGGACTGTTGTGGGGTGGGGGGAGGGGCGAGGGACAGCATTGGGAGATATACCTAATGCTAGATGACGAGTTGGTGGGTGCAGCGCACCAGCATGGCACATGTATACACATGTAGCTTACCTGCACGTTGCGCACATGTACCATAGAGCCTCAAGTATAATAATAATAATAATAATAATAATAATAGTGATAAAAAGAAAAAAAAATTAAAAAAATAGAAAGGGACAAATTCCTCGACACATACACTCTCCCATGACTAAAAAAGGAAGAAGTTGAATCTCTGAATAGACTAATAACAGGAGCTGAAATTGTGGCAATAATCAATAGCTTACCAACCAAAAAGAGTCCAGGATCAGATGGGTTCACAGCCGAATTCTACCAGAGGTCCAAGGAGGAACTGGAACCATTACTTCGGAAACTATTCTAATCAATAGAAAAAGAGGGAATCCTTCCTAACTCATTTTATGGGGCCAGCATCATGCTGATATCAAAGCTGGGCAGAGACACAATCAAAAAAGAGAATTTTAGACCAATATCCTTGATGAATATTGATGCAAAAATCCTCAATAAATTACTGGCAAACCGAATCCAGCCGCACATCAGACAGCTTATCCACCATGATCAAGTGGGCTTCATCCCTGGGATGCAAGTCTGGTTCAATATACGCAAATCAATAAATGTAATCCAGCATATAAACAGAACCAAAGTCAAAAACCACATGATTATCTCAATACGTGAAGAAAAGGACTTTGACAAAATTCAACAACCCTTCATGCTAAAAACTCTCAATAAATTAGGTATTGATGGGTGGTATCTCAAAATAATAAGAGCTATTTATGACAAACCCACAGCCAATATCATACTGAATGGGCAAAAACTGGAAGCATTCACTTTGAAAACTGGCACAAGACAGGGATGCCCTCTCTCACCACTTCTATTCAACATAGTGTTGGAAGTTCTGGCCAGGGCAATTAGGCAAGAGAAGGAAATCAAGGGTATTCAATTAGGAAAAAAGGAAGTCAAATTCTCCCTGTTTGCAGATGACGTGATAGTATATCTAGAAAACCCCATTGTCTCAGCCCAAAATCTCCTTAAGCTGATAAGCAACTTCAGCCAAGTCTCAGGATACAAAATCAATGCACAAAAATCACAAGCATTCTTATACATCAATAACAGACAAACAGAGAGCCAAATCATGAGTGAACTCCCATTCACAATTGCTTCAAAGAGAATAAACTACCTAGGAATCCAACTTACAAGGGATGTGAAGGACCTCTTCAAGGAGAAAACTACAAACCACTGCTCAAGGAAATAAAAGAGGATACAAACAAATGGAAGAACATTCCATGCTCATGGGTAGGAAGAATCAATATCATGAAAATGGCCATCCTTCCCAAGGTAATTTACAGATTCAATGCCCTCCCCATCAAGTTACCAATGACTTTCTGCACAGAATTGGAAAAAACTACTTTAAAGTTCATATGGAACCAAAAAAGAGCCCGCATCACCAAGTCAATCCTAAGCCAAAAGAACAAAGCTGGAGGCATCACGCTACCTGACTTCAAACTCTACTACAAGGCTACAGTAACCAAAACAGCATGGTACTGGTACCAAAACAGAGATCTAGATCAATGGAACAGAACAGAGTCGTCAGAAATAATGCCACATATCTACAACTATCTGATCTTTGACAAACCTGACAAAAACAAGAAATGGAGAAAGGATTCCCTATTTAATAAATGGTGCTGGGAAAACTGGCTAGCCACATGTAGAAAGCTGAAACTGGATCCCTTCCTTACACCTTATACAAAAATCAACTCAAGAGGGATTAAAGACTTAAACGTTAGACCTAAAACCATAAAAACCCTAGAAGAAAACCTAGGCAATACCATTCAGGACATGGGCATGGGCAAGGACTTCATGTCTAAAACACCAAAAGCAATGGCAACAAAAGCCAAAATTGACAAATGGGATCTGATTAAACTAAAGAGCTTCTGCACAGCAAAGGAAACTACCATCAGAGTGAACAGGCAACCTACAAAATGGGAGAAAATTTTCGCAACCTACTCATCTGACCAAGGGCTAATATCCAGAATCTACAATGAACTCCAACAAATTTACAAGAAAACACCAAACAACCCCATCAAAAAGTGGGCGAAGGACATGAACAGACACTCCTCCAAAGAAGACATTTATGCAGCCAAAAAACACATGAAAAAATGCTCACCATCACTGGCCATCAGAGAAATGCAAATCAAAACCACAATGAGATACCATCTCACACCAGTTAGAATGGCAATCATTAAAAAGTCAGGAAACAACAGGTGCTGGAGAGGATGTGGAGAAATAGGAACACTTTTACACTGTTGGTGGGACTGTAAACTAGTTCAACCCTTGTGGAAGTCACTGTGGCGATTCCTCAGGGATCTAGAACTAGAAATTCCATTTGACCCAGCCATCCCATTACTGGGTATATACCCAAAGGACTATAAATCATGCTGCTATAAAGACACATGCACACGTATGTTTATTGCGGCATTATACACAATAACAAAGACTTGGAACCAACCCAAATGTCCAACAATGATAGACTGGATTAAGAAAATGTGGCACATATACACCATGGAATACTAGGCAGCCATAAAAAATGATGAGTTCATATCCTTTGTAGGGACATGGATGAAATTGGAAATCATCGTTCTCAGTAAACTATCGCAAGAACAAAAAACCAAACACCACATATTCTCACTCATAGGTGGGAATTGAACAATGAGAAGACATGGATACAAGAAGGGGAACATCACACTTCGGGGACTGTTGTGGGGTGGGGGGAGGGGCGAGGGACAGCATTGGGAGATATACCTAATGCTAGATGACGAGTTGGTGGGTGCAGCGCACCAGCATGGCACATGTATACACATGTAGCTTACCTGCACGTTGCGCACATGTACCATAGAGCCTCAAGTATAATAATAATAATAATAATAATAATAGTGATAAAAAGAAAAAAAAAATTAAAAAAATAGAAAGGGATAAATTCCTCGACACATACACTCTCCCATGACTAAACCAGGAAGAAGTTGAATCTCTGAATAGACTAATAACAGGAGCTGAAATTGTGGCAATAATCAATAGCTTACCAACCAAAAAGAGTCCAGGATCAGATGGGTTCACAGCCGAATTCTACCAGAGGTCCAAGGAGGAACTGGAACCATTACTTCAGAAACTATTCCAATCAATAGAAAAAGAGGGAATCCTTCCTAACTCATTTTATGGGGCCAGCATCATGCTGATACCAAAGCTGGGCAGAGGCACAATCAAAAAAGAGAATTTTAGACCAATATCCTTGATGAATATTGATGCAAAAATCCTCAATAAATTACTGGCAAACCGAATCCAGCCGCACATCAGACAGCTTATCCACCATGATCAAGTGGGCTTCATCCCTGGGATGCAAGGCTGGTTCAATATACGCAAATCAATAAATGTAATCCAGCATATAAACAGAACCAAAGTCAAAAACCACATGATTATCTCAATACGTGAAGAAAAGGACTTTGACAAAATTCAACAACCCTTCATGCTAAAAACTCTCAATAAATTAGGTATTGATGGGTCGTATCTCAAAATAATAAGAGCTATTTATGACAAACCCACAGCCAATATCATACTGAATGGGCAAAAACTGGAAGCATTCACTTTGAAAACTGGCACAAGACAGGGATGCCCTCTCTCACCACTTCTATTCAACATAGTGTTGGAAGTTCTGGCCAGGGCAATTAGGCAAGAGAAGGAAATCAAGGGTATTCAATTAGGAAAAAAGTAAGTCATAATCTCCCTGTTTGAAGATGACGTGATAGTATATCTAGAAAACCCCATTGTCTCAGCCCAAAATCTCCTTAAGCTGATAAGCAACTTCAGCCAAGTCTCAGGATACAAAATCAATGCACAAAAATCACAAGCATTCTTATACATCAATAACAGACAAACAGAGAGCCAAATCATGAGTGAACTCCCATTCACAATTGCTTCAAAGAGAATAAAATACCTAGGAATCCAACTTACAAGGGATGTAAAGGACCTCTTCAAGGAGAAAACTACAAACCACTGCTCAAGGAAATAAAAGAGGATACAAACAAATGGAAGAACATTCCATGCTCATGAGTAGGAAGAATCAATATCATGAAAATGGCCATCCTTCCCAAGGTAATTTACAGATTCAATGCCCTCCCCATCAAGTTACCAATGACTTTCTGCACAGAATTGGAAAAAACTACTTTAAAGTTCATATGGAACCCAAAAAGAGCCCGCATCACCAAGTCAATCCTAAGCCAAAAGAACAAAGCTGGAGGCATCACGCTACCTGACTTCAAACTCTACTACAAGGCTACAGTAACCAAAACAGCATGTTACTGGCACCAAAACAGAGATCTAGATCAATGGAACAGAACAGAGCCGTCAGAAATAATGCCACATATCTACAACTATCTGATCTTTGACAAACCTGCCAAAAGCAAGAAATGGAGAAAGGATTCCCTATTTAATAAATGGTGCTGGGAAAACTGGCTAGCCACATGTAGAAAGCTGAAACTGGATCCCGTCCTTACACCTTATACAAAAATCAACTCAAGAGGGATTAAAGACTTAAACGTTAGACCTAAACCATAAAAACCCTAGAAGAAAACCTAGGCAATACCATTCAGGACATAGGCATGGGCAAGGACTTCATGTCTAAAACACCAAAAGCAATGGCAACAAAAGCCAAAATTGACAAATGGGATCTAATTAAACTAAAGAGCTTCTGCACAGCAAAGGAAACTACCATCAGAGTGAACAGGCAACCTACAAAATGGGAGAAAATTTTCGCAACCTACTCATCTGACCAAGGGCTAATATCCAGAATCTACAATGAACTCCAACAAATTTACAAGAAAACACCAAACAACCCCATCAAAAAGTGGGCGAAGGACATGAACAGACACTCCTCCAAAGAAGACATTTATGCAGCCAAAAAACACATGAAAAAATGCTCACCATCACTGGCCATCAGAGAAATGCAAATCAAAACCACAATGAGATACCATCTCACACCAGTTAGAATGGCAATCATTAAAAAGTCAGGAAACAACAGGTGCTGGAGAGGATGTGGAGAAATAGGAACACTTTTACACTGTTGGTGGGACTGTAAACTAGTTCAACCCTTGTGGAAGTCACTGTGGCGATTCCTCAGGGATCTAGAACTAGAAATTCCATTTGACCCAGCCATCCCATTACTGGGTATATACCCAAAGGACTATAAATCATGCTGCTATAAAGACACATGCACACGTATGTTTATTGCGGCATTATACACAATAACAAAGACTTGGAACCAACCCAAATGTCCAACAATGATAGACTGGATTAAGAAAATGTGGCACATATACACCATGGAATACTAGGCAGCCATAAAAAATGATGAGTTCATATCCTTTGTAGGGACATGGATGAAATTGGAAATCATCGTTCTCAGTAAACTATCGCAAGAACAAAAAACCAAACACCACATATTCTCACTCATAGGTGGGAATTGAACAATGAGAACACATGGATACAAGAAGGGGAACATCACACTTCGGGGACTGTTGTGGGGTGGGGGGAGGGGCGAGGGACAGCATTGGGAGATATACCTAATGCTAGATGACGAGTTGGTGGGTGCAGCGCACCAGCATGGCACATGTATACACATGTAGCTTACCTGCACGTTGCGCACATGTACCATAGAGCCTCAAGTATATTAATAATAATAATAATAATAATAATGATGATAAAAAGAAAAAAAAATTAAAAAAAAAGAAAAGGATAAATTCCTCGACACATACACTCTCCCATGACTAAACCAGGAAGAAGTTGAATCTCTGAATAGACTAATAACAGGAGCTGAAATTGTGGCAATAATCAATAGCTTACCAACCAAAAAGAGTCCAGGATCAGATGGGTTCACAGCCGAATTCTACCAGAGGTCCAAGGAGGAACTGGAACCATTACTTCAGAAACTATTCCAATCAATAGAAAAAGAGGGAATCCTTCCTAACTCATTTTATGGGGCCAGCATCATGCTGATACCAAAGCTGGGCAGAGACACAATCAAAAAAGAGAATTTTAGACCAATATCCTTGATGAATATTGATGCAAAAATCCTCAATAAATTACTGGCAAACCGAATCCAGCCGCACATCAGACAGCTTATCCACCATGATCAAGTGGGCTTCATCCCTGGGATGCAAGTCTGGTTCAATATATGCAAATCAATAAACGTAATCCAGCATATAAACAGAACCAAAGTCAAAAACCACATGATTATCTCAATACGTGAAGAAAAGGACTTTGACAAAATTCAACAACCCTTCATGCTAAAAACTCTCAATAAATTAGGTATTGATGGGTCGTATCTCAAAATAATAAGAGCTATTTATGACAAACCCACAGCCAATATCATACTGAATGGGCAAAACCTGGAAGCATTCACTTTGAAAACTGGCACAAGACAGGGATGCCCTCTCTCACCACTTCTATTCAACATAGTGTTGGAAGTTCTGGCCAGGGCAATTAGGCAAGAGAAGGAAATCAATGGTATTCAATTAGGAAAAAAGGAAGTCAAATTCTCCCTGTTTGCAGATGACGTGATAGTATATCTAGAAAACCCCATTGTCTCAGCCCAAAATCTCCTTAAGCTGATAAGCAACTTCAGCCAAGTCTCAGGATACAAAATCAATGCACAAAAATCACAAGCATTCTTATACATCAATAACAGACAAACAGAGAGCCAAATCATGAGTGAACTCCCATTCACAATTGCTTCAAAGAGAATAAAATACCTAGGAATCCAACTTACAAGGGATGTGAAGGACCTCTTCAAGGAGAAAACTACAAACCACTGCTCAAGGAAATAAAAGAGGATACAAACAAATGGAAGAACATTCCATGCTCATGGGTAGGAAGAATCAATATCATGAAAATGGCCATCCTTCCCAAGGTAATTTACAGATTCAATGCCCTCCCCATCAAGTTACCAATGACTTTCTGCACAGAATTGGAAAAAACTACTTTAAAGTTCATATGGAACCAAAAAAGAGCCCGCATCACCAAGTCAATCCTAAGCCAAAAGAACAAAGCTGGAGGCATCACGCTACCTGACTTCAAACTATACTACGAGGCTACAGTAACCAAAACAGCATGGTACTGGTACCAAAACAGAGATCTAGATCAATGGAACAGAACAGAGCCGTCAGAAATAATGCCACATATCTACAACTATCTGATCTTTGACAAACCTGCCAAAAGCAAGAAATGGAGAAAGGATTCCCTATTTAATAAATGGTGCTGGGAAAACTGGCTAGCCACATGTAGAAAGCTGAAACTGGATCCCGTCCTTACACCTTATACAAAAATCAACTCAAGAGGGATTAAAGACTTAAACGTTAGACCTAAAACCATAAAAACCCTAGAAGAAAACCTAGGCAATACCATTCAGGACATAGGCATGGGCAAGGACTTCATGTCTAAAACACCAAAAGCAATGGCAACAAAAGCCAAAATTGACAAATGGGATCTAATTAAACTAAAGAGCTTCTGCACAGCAAAGGAAACTACCATCAGAGTGAACAGGCAACCTACAAAATGGGAGAAAATTTTCGCAACCTACTCATCTGACCAAGGGCTAATATCCAGAATCTACAATGAACTCCAACAAATTTACAAGAAAACACCAAACAACCCCATCAAAAAGTGGGCGAAGGACATGAACAGACACTCCTCCAAAGAAGACATTTATGCAGCCAAAAAACACATGAAAAAATGCTCACCATCACTGGCCATCAGAGAAATGCAAATCAAAACCACAATGAGATACCATCTCACACCAGTTAGAATGGCAATCATTAAAACGTCAGGAAACAACAGGTGCTGGAGAGGATGTGGAGAAATAGGAACACTTTTACACTGTTGGTGGGACTGTAAACTAGTTCAACCCTTGTGGAAGTCACTGTGGCGATTCCTCAGGGATCTAGAACTAGAAATTCCATTTGACCCAGCCATCCCATTACTGGGTATATACCCAAAGGACTATAAATCATGCTGCTATAAAGACACATGCACACGTATGTTTATTGCGGCATTATACACAATAGCAAAGACTTGGAACCAACCCAAATGTCCAACAATGATAGACTGGATTAAGAAAATCTGGCACATATACACGATGGAATACTACGCAGCCATAAAAAATGATCAGTTCATATCTTTGTAGGGACATGGATGAAATTGGAAATCATCGTTCTCAGTAAACTATCGCAAGAACAAAAAACCAAACACCACATATTCTCACTCATAGGTGGGAATTGAACAATGAGAAGACATGGATACAAGAAGGGGAACATCACACTTCGGGGACTGTTGTGGGGTGGGGGGAGGGGCGAGGGACAGCATTGGGAGATATACCTAATGCTAGATGACGAGTTGGTGGGTGCAGCGCACCAGCATGGCACATGTATACACATGTAGCTTACCTGCACGTTGCGCACATGTACCATAGAGCCTCAAGTATAATAATAATAATAATAATAATAATAATAATAGTGATAAAAAGAAAAAAAAATTAAAAAAATAGAAAGGGATAAATTCCTCGACACATACACTCTCCCATGACTAAACCAGGAAGAAGTTGAATCTCTGAATAGACTAATAACAGGAGCTGAAATTGTGGCAATAATCAATAGCTTACCAACCAAAAAGAGTCCAGGATCAGATGGGTTCACAGCCGAATTCTACCAGAGGTCCAAGGAGGAACTGGAACCATTACTTCAGAAACTATTCCAATCAATAGAAAAAGAGGGAATCCTTCCTAACTCATTTTATGGGGCCAGCATCATGCTGATACCAAAGCTGGGCAGAGGCACAATCAAAAAAGAGAATTTTAGACCAATATCCTTGATGAATATTGATGCAAAAATCCTCAATAAATTACTGGCAAACCGAATCCAGCCGCACATCAGACAGCTTATCCACCATGATCAAGTGGGCTTCATCCCTGGGATGCAAGGCTGGTTCAATATACGCAAATCAATAAATGTAATCCAGCATATAAACAGAACCAAAGTCAAAAACCACATGATTATCTCAATACGTGAAGAAAAGGACTTTGACAAAATTCAACAACCCTTCATGCTAAAAACTCTCAATCAATTAGGTATTGATGGGTCGTATCTCAAAATAATAAGAGCTATTTATGACAAACCCACAGCCAATATCATACTGAATGGGCAAAAACTGGAAGCATTCACTTTGAAAACTGGCACAAGACAGGGATGCCCTCTCTCACCACTTCTATTCAACATAGTGTTGGAAGTTCTGGCCAGGGCAATTAGGCAAGAGAAGGAAATCAAGGGTATTCAATTAGGAAAAAAGTAAGTCATAATCTCCCTGTTTGAAGATGACGTGATAGTATATCTAGAAAACCCCATTGTCTCAGCCCAAAATCTCCTTAAGCTGATAAGCAACTTCAGCCAAGTCTCAGGATACAAAATCAATGCACAAAAATCACAAGCATTCTTATACATCAATAACAGACAAACAGAGAGCCAAATCATGAGTGAACTCCCATTCACAATTGCTTCAAAGAGAATAAAATACCTAGGAATCCAACTTACAAGGGATGTGAAGGACCTCTTCAAGGAGAAAACTACAAACCACTGCTCAAGGAAATAAAAGAGGATACAAACAAATGGAAGAACATTCCATGCTCATGAGTAGGAAGAATCAATATCATGAAAATGGCCATCCTTCCCAAGGTAATTTACAGATTCAATGCCCTCCCCATCAAGTTACCAATGACTTTCTGCACAGAATTGGAAAAAACTACTTTAAAGTTCATATGGAACCCAAAAAGAGCCCGCATCACCAAGTCAATCCTAAGCCAAAAGAACAAAGCTGGAGGCATCACGCTACCTGACTTCAAACTCTACTACAAGGCTACAGTAACCAAAACAGCATGTTACTGGCACCAAAACAGAGATCTAGATCAATGGAACAGAACAGAGCCGTCAGAAATAATGCCACATATCTACAACTATCTGATCTTTGACAAACCTGCCAAAAGCAAGAAATGGAGAAAGGATTCCCTATTTAATAAATGGTGCTGGGAAAACTGGCTAGCCACATGTAGAAAGCTGAAACTGGATCCCGTCCTTACACCTTATACAAAAATCAACTCAAGAGGGATTAAAGACTTAAACGTTAGACCTAAACCATAAAAACCCTAGAAGAAAACCTAGGCAATACCATTCAGGACATAGGCATGGGCAAGGACTTCATGTCTAAAACACCAAAAGCAATGGCAACAAAAGCCAAAATTGACAAATGGGATCTAATTAAACTAAAGAGCTTCTGCACAGCAAAGGAAACTACCATCAGAGTGAACAGGCAACCTACAAAATGGGAGAAAATTTTCGCAACCTACTCATCTGACCAAGGGCTAATATCCAGAATCTACAATGAACTCCAACAAATTTACAAGAAAACACCAAACAACCCCATCAAAAAGTGGGCGAAGGACATGAACAGACACTCCTCCAAAGAAGACATTTATGCAGCCAAAAAACACATGAAAAAATGCTCACCATCACTGGCCATCAGAGAAATGCAAATCAAAACCACAATGAGATACCATCTCACACCAGTTAGAATGGCAATCATTAAAAAGTCAGGAAACAACAGGTGCTGGAGAGGATGTGGAGAAATAGGAACACTTTTACACTGTTGGTGGGACTGTAAACTAGTTCAACCCTTGTGGAAGTCACTGTGGCGATTCCTCAGGGATCTAGAACTAGAAATTCCATTTGACCCAGCCATCCCATTACTGGGTATATACCCAAAGGACTATAAATCATGCTGCTATGAAGACACATGCACACGTATGTTTATTGCGGCATTATACACAATAACAAAGACTTGGAACCAACCCAAATGTCCAACAATGATAGACTGGATTAAGAAAATGTGGCACATATACACCATGGAATACTAGGCAGCCATAAAAAATGATGAGTTCATATCCTTTGTAGGGACATGGATGAAATTGGAAATCATCGTTCTCAGTAAACTATCGCAAGAACAAAAAACCAAACACCACATATTCTCACTCATAGGTGGGAATTGAACAATGAGAACACATGGATACAAGAAGGGGAACATCACACTTCGGGGACTGTTGTGGGGTGGGGGGAGGGGCGAGGGACAGCATTGGGAGATATACCTAATGCTAGATGACGAGTTGGTGGGTGCAGCGCACCAGCATGGCACATGTATACACATGTAGCTTACCTGCACGTTGCGCACATGTACCATAGAGCCTCAAGTATATTAATAATAATAATAATAATAATAATGATGATAAAAAGAAAAAAAAATTAAAAAAAAAGAAAAGGATAAATTCCTCGACACATACACTCTCCCATGACTAAACCAGGAAGAAGTTGAATCTCTGAATAGACTAATAACAGGAGCTGAAATTGTGGCAATAATCAATAGCTTACCAACCAAAAAGAGTCCAGGATCAGATGGGTTCACAGCCGAATTCTACCAGAGGTCCAAGGAGGAACTGGAACCATTACTTCAGAAACTATTCCAATCAATAGAAAAAGAGGGAATCCTTCCTAACTCATTTTATGGGGCCAGCATCATGCTGATACCAAAGCTGGGCAGAGACACAATCAAAAAAGAGAATTTTAGACCAATATCCTTGATGAATATTGATGCAAAAATCCTCAATAAATTACTGGCAAACCGAATCCAGCCGCACATCAGACAGCTTATCCACCATGATCAAGTGGGCTTCATCCCTGGGATGCAAGTCTGGTTCAATATATGCAAATCAATAAACGTAATCCAGCATATAAACAGAACCAAAGTCAAAAACCACATGATTATCTCAATACGTGAAGAAAAGGACTTTGACAAAATTCAACAACCCTTCATGCTAAAAACTCTCAATAAATTAGGTATTGATGGGTCGTATCTCAAAATAATAAGAGCTATTTATGACAAACCCACAGCCAATATCATACTGAATGGGCAAAACCTGGAAGCATTCACTTTGAAAACTGGCACAAGACAGGGATGCCCTCTCTCACCACTTCTATTCAACATAGTGTTGGAAGTTCTGGCCAGGGCAATTAGGCAAGAGAAGGAAATCAATGGTATTCAATTAGGAAAAAAGGAAGTCAAATTCTCCCTGTTTGCAGATGACGTGATAGTATATCTAGAAAACCCCATTGTCTCAGCCCAAAATCTCCTTAAGCTGATAAGCAACTTCAGCCAAGTCTCAGGATACAAAATCAATGCACAAAAATCACAAGCATTCTTATACATCAATAACAGACAAACAGAGAGCCAAATCATGAGTGAACTCCCATTCACAATTGCTTCAAAGAGAATAAAATACCTAGGAATCCAACTTACAAGGGATGTGAAGGACCTCTTCAAGGAGAAAACTACAAACCACTGCTCAAGGAAATAAAAGAGGATACAAACAAATGGAAGAACATTCCATGCTCATGGGTAGGAAGAATCAATATCATGAAAATGGCCATCCTTCCCAAGGTAATTTACAGATTCAATGCCCTCCCCATCAAGTTACCAATGACTTTCTGCACAGAATTGGAAAAAACTACTTTAAAGTTCATATGGAACCAAAAAAGAGCCCGCATCACCAAGTCAATCCTAAGCCAAAAGAACAAAGCTGGAGGCATCACGCTACCTGACTTCAAACTATACTACGAGGCTACAGTAACCAAAACAGCATGGTACTGGTACCAAAACAGAGATCTAGATCAATGGAACAGAACAGAGCCGTCAGAAATAATGCCACATATCTACAACTATCTGATCTTTGACAAACCTGCCAAAAGCAAGAAATGGAGAAAGGATTCCCTATTTAATAAATGGTGCTGGGAAAACTGGCTAGCCACATGTAGAAAGCTGAAACTGGATCCCGTCCTTACACCTTATACAAAAATCAACTCAAGAGGGATTAAAGACTTAAACGTTAGACCTAAAACCATAAAAACCCTAGAAGAAAACCTAGGCAATACCATTCAGGACATAGGCATGGGCAAGGACTTCATGTCTAAAACACCAAAAGCAATGGCAACAAAAGCCAAAATTGACAAATGGGATCTAATTAAACTAAAGAGCTTCTGCACAGCAAAGGAAACTACCATCAGAGTGAACAGGCAACCTACAAAATGGGAGAAAATTTTCGCAACCTACTCATCTGACCAAGGGCTAATATCCAGAATCTACAATGAACTCCAACAAATTTACAAGAAAACACCAAACAACCCCATCAAAAAGTGGGCGAAGGACATGAACAGACACTCCTCCAAAGAAGACATTTATGCAGCCAAAAAACACATGAAAAAATGCTCACCATCACTGGCCATCAGAGAAATGCAAATCAAAACCACAATGAGATACCATCTCACACCAGTTAGAATGGCAATCATTAAAACGTCAGGAAACAACAGGTGCTGGAGAGGATGTGGAGAAATAGGAACACTTTTACACTGTTGGTGGGACTGTAAACTAGTTCAACCCTTGTGGAAGTCACTGTGGCGATTCCTCAGGGATCTAGAACTAGAAATTCCATTTGACCCAGCCATCCCATTACTGGGTATATACCCAAAGGACTATAAATCATGCTGCTATAAAGACACATGCACACGTATGTTTATTGCGGCATTATACACAATAGCAAAGACTTGGAACCAACCCAAATGTCCAACAATGATAGACTGGATTAAGAAAATCTGGCACATATACACGATGGAATACTACGCAGCCATAAAAAATGATCAGTTCATATCTTTGTAGGGACATGGATGAAATTGGAAATCATCGTTCTCAGTAAACTATCGCAAGAACAAAAAACCAAACACCACATATTCTCACTCATAGGTGGGAATTGAACAATGAGAAGACATGGATACAAGAAGGGGAACATCACACTTCGGGGACTGTTGTGGGGTGGGGGGAGGGGCGAGGGACAGCATTGGGAGATATACCTAATGCTAGATGACGAGTTGGTGGGTGCAGCGCACCAGCATGGCACATGTATACACATGTAGCTTACCTGCACGTTGCGCACATGTACCATAGAGCCTCAAGTATAATAATAATAATAATAATAATAATAATAATAGTGATAAAAAGAAAAAAAAATTAAAAAAATAGAAAGGGATAAATTCCTCGACACATACACTCTCCCATGACTAAACCAGGAAGAAGTTGAATCTCTGAATAGACTAATAACAGGAGCTGAAATTGTGGCAATAATCAATAGCTTACCAACCAAAAAGAGTCCAGGATCAGATGGGTTCACAGCCGAATTCTACCAGAGGTCCAAGGAGGAACTGGAACCATTACTTCAGAAACTATTCCAATCAATAAAAAACAGGGAATCCTTCCTAACTCATTTTATGGGGCCAGCATCATGCTGATACCAAAGCTGGGCAGAGACACAATCAAAAAAGAGAATTTTAGACCAATATCCTTGGTGAATATTGATGCAAAAATCCTCAATAAATTACTGGCAAACCGAATCCAGCCGCACATCAGACAGCTTATCCACCATGATCAAGTGGGCTTCATCCCTGGGATGCAAGTCTGGTTCAATATACGCAAATCAATAAATGTAATCCAGCATATAAACAGAACCAAAGTCAAAAACCACATGATTATCTCAATACGTGAAGAAAAGGACTTTGACAAAATTCAACAACCCTTCATGCTAAAAACTCTCAATAAATTAGGTATTGATGGGTCGTATCTCAAAATAATAAGAGCTATTTATGAAAAACCCACAGCCAATATCATACTGAATGGGCAAAAACTGGAAGCATTCACTTTGAAAACTGGCACAAGACAGGGATGCCCTCTCTCACCACTTCTATTCAACATAGTGTTGGAAGTTCTGGCCAGGGCAATTAGGCAAGAGAAGGAAATCAAGGGTATTCAATTAGGAAAAAAGGAAGTCAAATTCTCCCTGTTTGCAGATGACGTGATAGTATATCTAGAAAACCCCATTGTCTCAGCCCAAAATCTCCTTAAGCTGATAAGCAACTTCAGCCAAGTCTCAGGATACAAAATCAATGCACAAAAATCACAAGCATTCTTATACATCAATAACAGACAAACAGAGAGCCAAATCATGAGTGAACTCCCATTCACAATTGCTTCAAAGAGAATAAACTACCTAGGAATCCAACTTACAAGGGATGTGAAGGACCTCTTCAAGGAGAAAACTACAAACCACTGCTCAAGGAAATAAAAGAGGATACAAACAAATGGAAGAACATTCCATGCTCATGGGCAGGAAGAATCAATATCATGAAAATGGCCATCCTTCCCAAGGTAATTTACAGATTCAATGCCCTCCCCATCAAGTTACCAATGACTTTCTGCACAGAATTGGAAAAAACTACTTTAAAGTTCATATGGAACCAAAAAAGAGCCCGCATCACCAAGTCAATCCTAAGCCAAAAGAACAAAGCTGGAGGCATCACGCTACCTGACTTCAAACTCTACTACAAGGCTACAGTAACCAAAACAGCATGGTACTGGTACCAAAACAGAGATCTAGATCAATGGAACAGAACAGAGTCGTCAGAAATAATGCCACATATCTACAACTATCTGATCTTTGACAAACTTGACAAAAACAAGAAATGGAGAAAGGATTCCCTATTTAATAAATGGTGCTGGGAAAACTGGCTAGCCACATGTAGAAAGCTGAAACTGGATCCCTTCCTTACACCTTATACAAAAATCAACTCAAGAGGGATTAAAGACTTAAACGTTAGACCTAAAACCATAAAAACCCTAGAAGAAAACCTAGGCAATACCATTCATGACATAGGCATGGGCAAGGACTTCATGTCTAAAACACCAAAAGCAATGGCAACAAAAGCCAAAATTGACAAATGGGATCTAATTAAACTAAAGAGCTTCTGCACAGCAAAGGAAACTACCATCAGAGTGAACAGGCAACCTACAAAATGGGAGAAAATTTTCGCAACCTACTCATCTGACCAAGGGCTAATATCCAGAATCTACAATGAACTCCAACAAATTTACAAGAAAACACCAAACAACCCCATCAAAAAGTGGGCGAAGGACATGAACAGACACTCCTCCAAAGAAGACATTTATGCAGCCAAAAAACACATGAAAAAATGCTCACCAACACTGGCCATCAGAGAAATGCAAATCAAAACCACAATGAGATACCATCTCACACCAGTTAGAATGGCAATCATTAAAAAGTCAGGAAACAACAGGTGCTGGAGAGGATGTGGAGAAATAGGAACACTTTTACACTGTTGGTGGGACTGTAAACTAGTTCAACCTTGTGGAAGTCACTGTGGCGATTCCTCAGGGATCTAGAACTAGAAATTCCATTTGACCCAGCCATCCCATTACTGGGTATATACCCAAAGGACTATAAATCATGCTGCTATAAAGACTCATGCACACGTATGTTTATTGCGGCATTATACACAATAACAAAGACTTGGAACCAACCCAAATGTCCAACAATGATAGACTGGATTAAGAAAATGTGGCACATATACACCATAGAATACTAGGCAGCCATAAAAAATGATGAGTTCATATCCTTTGTAGGGACATGGATGAAATTGGAAATCATCGTTCTCAGTAAACTATCGCAAGAACAAAAAACCAAACACCACATCTTCTCACTCATAGGTGGGAATTGAACAATGAGAACACATGGATACAAGAAGGGGAACATCACACTTCGGGGACTGTTGTGGGGTGGGGGGAGGGGCGAGGGACAGCATTGGGAGATATACCTAATGCTAGATGACGAGTTGGTGGGTGCAGCGCACCAGCATGGCACATGTATACACATGTAGCTTACCTGCACGTTGCGCACATGTACCATAGAGCCTCAAGTATATTAATAATAATAATAATAATAATGATGATGATAAAAAGAAAAAAAAATTAAAAAAAAAGAAAGGGATAAATTCCTCGACACATACACTCTCCCATGACTAAACCAGGAAGAAGTTGAATCTCTGAATAGACTAATAACAGGAGCTGAAATTTTGGCAATAATCAATAGATTACCAACCAAAAAGAGTCCAGGATCAGATGGGTCCACAGCCGAATTCTACCAGAGGTCCAAGTAGGAACTGGAACCATTACTTCAGAAAATATTCCAATCAATAGAAAAAGAGGGAATCCTTCCCAACTCATTTTATGGGGCCAGCATCATGCTGATACCAAAGCTGGGCAGAGACACAATCAAAAAAGAGAATTTTAGACCAATATCCTTGATGTATATTGATGCAAAAATCCTCAATAAATTACTGGCAAACCGAATCCAGCCGCACATCAGACAGCTTATCCACCATGATCAAGGGGGCTTCATCCCTGGGATGCAAGTCTGGTTCAATATACGCAAATCAATAAATGTAATCCAGCATATAAACAGAACCAAAGTCAAAAACCACATGATTATCTCAATACGTGAAGAAAAGGACTTTGACAAAATTCAACAACCCTTCATGCTAAAAACTCTCAATAAATTAGGTATTGATGGGTCGTATCTCAAAATAATAAGAGCTATTTATGACAAACCCACAGCCAATATCATACTGAATGGGCAAAAACTGGAAGCATTCACTTTGAAAACTGGCACAAGACAGGGATGCCCTCTCTCACCACTTCTATTCAACATAGTCTTGGAAGTTCTGGCCAGGGCAATTAGGCAAGAGAAGGAAATCAAGGGTATTCAATTAGGAAAAAAGGAAGTCAAATTCTCCCTGTTTGCAGATGACGTGATAGTATATCTAGAAAACCCCATTGTCTCAGCCCAAAATCTCCTTACGCTGATAAGCAACTTCAGCAAAGTCTCAGGATACAAAATCAATGCACAAAAATCACAAGCATTCTTATACATCAATAACAGACAAACAGAGAGCCAAATCATGAGTGAACTCCCATTCACAATTGCTTCAAAGAGAATAAAATACCTAGGAATCCAACTTACAAGGGATGTGAAGGACCTCTTCAAGGAGAAAACTACAAACCACTGCTCAAGGAAATAAAAGAGGATACAAACAAATGGAAGAACATTCCATGCTCATGAGTAGGAAGAATCAATATCATGAAAATGGCCATCCTTCCCAAGGTAATTTACAGATTCAATGCCCTCCCCATCAAGTTACCAATGACTTTCTGCACAGAATTGGAAAAAACTACTTTAAAGTTCATATGGAACCAAAAAAGAGCCCGCATCACCAAGTCAATCCTAAGCCAAAAGAACAAAGCTGGAGGCATCACGCTACCTGACTTCAAACTCTACTACAAGGCTACAGTAACCAAAACAGCATGGTACTGGTACCAAAACAGAGATCTAGATCAATGGAACAGAACAGAGCCGTCAGAAATAATGCCACATATCTACAACTATCTGATCTTTGACAAACCTGCCAAAAGCAAGAAATGGAGAAAGGATTCCCTATTTAATAAATGGTGCTGGGAAAACTGGCTAGCCACATGTAGAAAGCTGAAACTGGATCCCGTCCTTACACCTTATACAAAAATCAACTCAAGAGGGATTAAAGACTTAAACGTTAGACCTAAAACCATAAAAACCCTAGAAGAAAACCTAGGCAATACCATTCAGGACATAGGCATGGGCAAGGACTTCATGTCTAAAACACCAAAAGCAATGGCAACAAAAGCCAAAATTGACAAATGGGATCTAATTAAACTAAAGAGCTTCTGCACAGCAAAGGAAACTACCATCAGAGTGAACAGGCAACCTACAAAATGGGAGAAAATTTTCGCAACCTACTCATCTGACAAAGGGCTAATATCCAGAATCTACAATGAACTCCAACAAATTTACAAGAAAACACCAAACAACCCCATCAAAAAGTGGGCGAAGGACATGAACAGACACTCCTCCAAAGAAGACATTTATGCAGCCAATAAACACATGAAAAAATGCTCACCATCACTGGCCATCAGAGAAATGCAAATCAAAACCACAATGAGATACCATCTCACACCAGTTAGAATGGCAATCATTAAAAAGTCAGGAAACAACAGGTGCTGGAGAGGATGTGGAGAAATAGGAACACTTTTACACTGTTGGTGGGACTGTAAACTAGTTCAACCCTTGTGGAAGTCACTGTGGCGATTCCTCAGGGATCTAGAACTAGAAATTCCATTTGACCCAGCCATCCCATTACTGGGTATATACCCAAAGGACTATAAATCATGCTGCTATAAAGACACATGCACACGTATGTTTATTGCGGCATTATACACAATAGCAAAGACTTGGAACCAACCCAAATGTCCAACAATGATAGACTGGATTAAGAAAATGTGGCACATATACACCATGGAATACTAGGCAGCCATAAAAAATGATGAGTTCATATCCTTTGTAGGGACACGGATGAAATTGGAAATCATCGTTCTCAGTAAACTATCGCAAGAACAAAAAACCAAACACCACATATTCTCACTCATAGGTGGGAATTGAACAATGAGAAGACATGGATACAAGAAGGGGAACATCACACTTCGGGGACTGTTGTGGGGTGGGGGGAGGGGCGAGGGACAGCATTGGGAGATATACTTAATGCTAGATGACGAGTTGGTGGGTGCAGCGCACCAGCATGGCACATGTATACACATGTAGCTTACCTGCACGTTGCGCACATGTACCATAGAGCCTCAAGTATAATAATAATAATAATAATAATAATGATGATAAAAAGAAAAAAAAAATTAAAAATAAAGAAAGGGATAAATTCCTCGACACATACACTCTCCCATGACTAAACCAGGAAGAAGTTGAATCTCTGAATAGACTAATAACAGGAGCTGAAATTGTGGCAATAATCAATAGCTTACCAACCAAAAAGAGTCCAGGATCAGATGGGTTCACAGCCGAATTCTACCAGAGGTCCAAGGAGGAACTGGAACCATTACTTCAGAAACTATTCCAATCAATAGAAAAAGAGGGAATCCTTCCTAACTCATTTTATGGGGCCAGCATCATGCTGATACCAAAGCTGGGCAGAGACACAATCAAAAAAGAGAATTTTAGACCAATATCCTTGATGAATATTGATGCAAAAATCCTCAATAAATTACTGGCAAACCGAATCCAGCCGCACATCAGACAGCTTATCCACCATGATCAAGTGGGCTTCATCCCTGGGATGCAAGTCTGGTTCAATATATGCAAATCAATAAATGTAATCCAGCATATAAACAGAACCAAAGTCAAAAACCACATGATTATCTCAATACGTGAAGAAAAGGACTTTGACAAAATTCAACAACCCTTCATGCTAAAAACTCTCAATAAATTAGGTATTGATGGGTCGTATCTCAAAATAATAAGAGCTATTTATGACAAACCCACAGTCAATATCATACTGAATGGGCAAAAACTGGAAGCATTCACTTTGAAAACTGGCACAAGACAGGGATGCCCTCTCTCACCACTTCTATTCAACATAGTGTTAGAAGTTCTGGCCAGGGCAATTAGGCAAGAGAATGAAATCAAGGGTATTCAATTAGGAAAAAAGGAAGTCAAATTCTCCCTGTTTGCAGATGACGTGATAGTATATCTAGAAAACCCCATTGTCTCAGCCCAAAATCTCCTTAAGCTGATAAGCAACTTCAGCCAAGTCTCAGGATACAAAATCAATGCACAAAAATCACAAGCATTCTTATACATCAATAACAGACAAACAGAGAGCCAAATCATGAGTGAACTCCCATTCACAATTGCTTCAAAGAGAATAAAATACCTAGGAATCCAACTTACAAGTAATGTGAAGGACCTCTTCAAGGAGAAAACTACAAACCACTGCTCAAGGAAATAAAAGAGGATACAAACAAATGGAAGAACATTCCATGCTCATGAGTAGGAAGAATCAATATCATGAAAATGGCCATCCTTCCCAAGGTAATTTACAGATTCAATGCCCTCCCCATGAAGTTACCAATGACTTTCTGCACAGAATTGGAAAAACTTACTTTAAAGTTCATATGGAACCAAAAAAGAGCCCGCATCACCAAGTCAATCCTAAGCCAAAGGAACAAAGCTGGAGGCATCACGCTACCTGACTTCAAACTATACTACAAGGCTACAGTAACCAAAACAGCATGGTACTGGTACCAAAACAGAGATGTAGATCAATGGAACAGAACAGAGCCGTCAGAAATAATGCCACATATCTACAACTATCTGATCTTTGAAAAACCTGCCAAAAGCAAGAAATGGAGAAAGGATTCCCTATTTAATAAATGGTGCTGGGAAAACTGGCTAGCCACATGTAGAAAGCTGAAACTGGATCCCGTCCTTACACCTTATACAAAAATCAACTCAAGAGGGATTAAAGACTTAAACGTTAGACCTAAAACCATAAAAACCCTAGAAGAAAACCTAGGCAATACCATTCAGGACATAGGCATGGGCAAGGACTTCATGTCTAAAACACCAAAAGCAATGGCAACAAAAGCCAAAATTGACAAATGGGATCTAATTAAACTAAAGAGCTTCTGCACAGCAAAGGAAACTACCATCAGAGTGAACAGGCAACCTACAAAATGGGAGAAAATTTTCGCAACCTACTCATCTGACAAAGGGCTAATATCCAGAATCTACAATGAACTCCAACAAATTTACAAGAAAACACCAAACAACCCCATCAAAAAGTGGGCGAAGGACATGAACAGACACTCCTCTAAAGAAGACATTTATGCAGCCAAAAAACACATGAAAAAATGCTCACCATCACTGGCCATCAGAGAAATGCAAATCAAAACCACAATGAGATACCATCTCACACCAGTTAGAATGGCAATCATTAAAAAGTCAGGAAACAACAGGTGCTGGAGAGGATGTGGAGAAATAGGAACACTTTTACACTGTTGGTGGGACTGTAAACTAGTTCAACCCTTGTGGAAGTCACTGTGGCGATTCCTCAGGGATCTAGAACTAGAAATTCCATTTGACCCAGCCATCCCATTACTGGGTATATACCCAAAGGACTATAAATCATGCTGCTATAAAGACACATGCACACGTATGTTTATTGCGGCATTATATACAATAACAAAGACTTGGAACCAACCCAAATGTCCAACAATGATAGACTGGATTAAGAAAATGTGGCACATATACACCATGGAATACTAGGCAGCCATAAAAAATGATGAGTTCATATCCTTTGTAGGGACATGGATGAAATTGGAAATCATCGTTCTCAGTAAACTATCGCAAGAACAAAAAACCAAACACCACATATTCTCACTCATAGGTGGAAATTGAACAATGAGAACACATGGATACAAGAAGGGGAACATCACACTTCGGGGACTGTTGTGGGGTGGGGGGAGGGGCGAGGGACAGCATTGGGAGATATACCTAATGCTAGATGACGAGTTGGTGGGTGCAGCGCACCAGCATGGCACATGTATACACATGTAGCTTACCTGCACGTTGCGCACATGTACCATAGAGCCTCAAGTATAATAATAATAATAATAATAATAATAATAATAGTGATAAAAAGAAAAAAAAATTAAAAAAATAGAAAGGGACAAATTCCTCGACACATACACTCTCCCATGACTAAACCAGGAAGAAGTTGAATCTCTGAATAGACTAATAACAGGAGCTGAAATTGTGGCAATAATCAATAGATTACCAACCAAAAAGAGTCCAGGATCAGATGGGTCCACAGCCGAATTCTACCAGAGGTCCAAGAAGGAACTGGAACCATTACTTCAGAAACTATTCCAATCAATAGAAAAAGAGGGAATCCTTCCCAACTCATTTTATGGGGCCAGCATCATGCTGATACCAAAGCTGGGCAGAGACACAATCAAAAAAGAGAATTTTAGACCAATATCCTTGATGAATATTGATGCAAAAATCCTCAATAAATTACTGGCAAACCGAATCCAGCCGCACATCAGACAGCTTATCCACCATGATCAAGTGGGCTTCATCCCTGGGATGCAAGTCTGGTTCAATATACGCAAATCAATAAATGTAATCCAGCATATAAACAGAACCAAAGTCAAAAACCACATGATTATCTCAATACGTGAAGAAAAGGACTTTGACAAAATTCAACAACCCTTCATGCTAAAAACTCTCAATAAATTAGGTATTGATGGGTCGTATCTCAAAATAATAAGAGCTATTTATGACAAACCCACAGCCAATATCATACTGAATGGGCAAAAACTGGAAGCATTCACTTTGAAAACTGGCACAAGACAGGGATGCCCTCTCTCACCACTTCTATTCAACATAGTGTTGGAAGTTCTGGCCATGGCAATTAGGCAAGAGAAGGAAATCAAGGGTATTCAATTAGGAAAAAAGGAAGTCAAATTCTCCCTGTTTGCAGATGACGTGATAGTATATCTAGAAAACCCCATTGTCTCAGCCCAAAATCTCCTTACGCTGATAAGCAACTTCAGCAAAGTCTCAGGATACAAAATCAATGCACAAAAATCACAAGCATTCTTATACATCAATAACAGACAAACAGAGAGCCAAATCATGAGTGAACTCCCATTCACAATTGCTTCAAAGAGAATAAAATACCTAGGAATCCAACTTACAAGGGATGTGAAGGACCTCTTCAAGGAGAAAACTACAAACCACTGCTCAAGGAAATAAAAGAGGATACAAACAAATGGAAGAACATTCCATGCTCATGAGTAGGAAGAATCAATATCATGAAAATGGCCATCCTTCCCAAGGTAATTTACAGATTCAATGCCCTCCCCATCAAGTTACCAATGACTTTCTGCACAGAATTGGAAAAAACTACTTTAAAGTTCATATGGAACCAAAAAAGAGCCCGCATCACCAAGTCAATCCTAAGCCAAAAGAACAAAGCTGGAGGCATCACGCTACCTGACTTCAAACTCTACTACAAGGCTACAGTAACCAAAACAGCATGGTACTGGTACCAAAACAGAGATCTAGATCAATGGAACAGAACAGAGCCGTCAGAAGTAATGCCACATATCTACAACTATCTGATCTTTGACAAACCTGCCAAAAGCAAGAAATGGAGAAAGGATTCCCTATTTAATAAATGGTGCTGGGAAAACTGGCTAGCCACATGTAGAAAGCTGAAACTGGATCCCGTCCTTACACCTTATACAAAAATCAACTCAAGAGGGATTAAAGACTTAAACGTTAGACCTAAAACCATAAAAACCCTAGAAGAAAACCTAGGCAATACCATTCAGGACATAGGCATGGGCAAGGACTTCATGTCTAAAACACCAAAAGCAATGGCAACAAAAGCCAAAATTGACAAATGGGATCTAATTAAACTAAAGAGCTTCTGCACAGCAAAGGAAACTACCATCAGAGTGAACAGGCAACCTACAAAATGGGAGAAAATTTTCGCAACCTACTCATCTGACAAAGGGCTAATATCCAGAATCTACAATGAACTCCAACAAATTTACAAGAAAACACCAAACAACCCCATCAAAAAGTGGGCGAAGGACATGAACAGACACTCCTCCAAAGAAGACATTTATGCAGCCAAAAAACACATGAAAAAATGCTCACCATCACTGGCCATCAGAGAAATGCAAATCAAAACCACAATGAGATACCATCTCACACCAGTTAGAATGGCAATCATTAAAAAGTCAGGAAACAACAGGTGCTGGAGAGGATGTGGAGAAATACGAACACTTTTACACTGTTGGTGGGACTGTAAACTAGTTCAACCCTTGTGGAAGTCACTGTGGCGATTCCTCAGGGATCTAGAACTAGAAATTCCATTTGACCCAGCCATCCCATTACTGGGTATATACCCAAAGGACTATAAATCATGCTGCTATAAAGACACATGCACACGTATGTTTATTGCGGCATTATATACAATAGCAAAGACTTGGAACCAACTCAAATGTCCAACAATGATAGACTGGATTAAGAAAATGTGGCACATATACACCATGGAATACTAGGCAGCCATAAAAAATGATGAGTTCATATCCTTTGTAGGGACATGGATGAAATTGGAAATCATCGTTCTCAGTAAACTATCGCAAGAACAAAAAACCAAACACCACATATTCTCACTCATAGGTGGGAATTGAACAATGAGAACACATGGATACAAGAAGGGGAACATCACACTTCGGGGACTGTTGTGGGGTGGGGGGAGGGGCGAGGGACAGCATTGGGAGATATACCTAATGCTAGATGACGAGTTGGTGGGTGCAGCGCACCAGCATGGCACATGTATACACATGTAGCTTACCTGCACGTTGCGCACATGTACCATAGAGCCTCAAGTATAATAATAATAATAATAATAATAATAATAGTGATAAAAAGAAAAAAAAATTAAAAAAATAGAAAGGGACAAATTCCTCGACACATACACTCTCCCATGACTAAAAAAGGAAGAAGTTGAATCTCTGAATAGACTAATAACAGGAGCTGAAATTGTGGCAATAATCAATAGCTTACCAACCAAAAAGAGTCCAGGATCAGATGGGTTCACAGCCGAATTCTACCAGAGGTCCAAGGAGGAACTGGAACCATTACTTCGGAAACTATTCTAATCAATAGAAAAAGAGGGAATCCTTCCTAACTCATTTTATGGGGCCAGCATCATGCTGATATCAAAGCTGGGCAGAGACACAATCAAAAAAGAGAATTTTAGACCAATATCCTTGATGAATATTGATGCAAAAATCCTCAATAAATTACTGGCAAACCGAATCCAGCCGCACATCAGACAGCTTATCCACCATGATCAAGTGGGCTTCATCCCTGGGATGCAAGTCTGGTTCAATATACGCAAATCAATAAATGTAATCCAGCATATAAACAGAACCAAAGTCAAAAACCACATGATTATCTCAATACGTGAAGAAAAGGACTTTGACAAAATTCAACAACCCTTCATGCTAAAAACTCTCAATAAATTAGGTATTGATGGGTGGTATCTCAAAATAATAAGAGCTATTTATGACAAACCCACAGCCAATATCATACTGAATGGGCAAAAACTGGAAGCATTCACTTTGAAAACTGGCACAAGACAGGGATGCCCTCTCTCACCACTTCTATTCAACATAGTGTTGGAAGTTCTGGCCAGGGCAATTAGGCAAGAGAAGGAAATCAAGGGTATTCAATTAGGAAAAAAGGAAGTCAAATTCTCCCTGTTTGCAGATGACGTGATAGTATATCTAGAAAACCCCATTGTCTCAGCCCAAAATCTCCTTAAGCTGATAAGCAACTTCAGCCAAGTCTCAGGATACAAAATCAATGCACAAAAATCACAAGCATTCTTATACATCAATAACAGACAAACAGAGAGCCAAATCATGAGTGAACTCCCATTCACAATTGCTTCAAAGAGAATAAACTACCTAGGAATCCAACTTACAAGGGATGTGAAGGACCTCTTCAAGGAGAAAACTACAAACCACTGCTCAAGGAAATAAAAGAGGATACAAACAAATGGAAGAACATTCCATGCTCATGGGTAGGAAGAATCAATATCATGAAAATGGCCATCCTTCCCAAGGTAATTTACAGATTCAATGCCCTCCCCATCAAGTTACCAATGACTTTCTGCACAGAATTGGAAAAAACTACTTTAAAGTTCATATGGAACCAAAAAAGAGCCCGCATCACCAAGTCAATCCTAAGCCAAAAGAACAAAGCTGGAGGCATCACGCTACCTGACTTCAAACTCTACTACAAGGCTACAGTAACCAAAACAGCATGGTACTGGTACCAAAACAGAGATCTAGATCAATGGAACAGAACAGAGTCGTCAGAAATAATGCCACATATCTACAACTATCTGATCTTTGACAAACCTGACAAAAACAAGAAATGGAGAAAGGATTCCCTATTTAATAAATGGTGCTGGGAAAACTGGCTAGCCACATGTAGAAAGCTGAAACTGGATCCCTTCCTTACACCTTATACAAAAATCAACTCAAGAGGGATTAAAGACTTAAACGTTAGACCTAAAACCATAAAAACCCTAGAAGAAAACCTAGGCAATACCATTCAGGACATGGGCATGGGCAAGGACTTCATGTCTAAAACACCAAAAGCAATGGCAACAAAAGCCAAAATTGACAAATGGGATCTGATTAAACTAAAGAGCTTCTGCACAGCAAAGGAAACTACCATCAGAGTGAACAGGCAACCTACAAAATGGGAGAAAATTTTCGCAACCTACTCATCTGACAAAGGGCTAATATCCAGAATCTACAATGAACTCCAACAAATTTACAAGAAAACACCAAACAACCCCATCAAAAAGTGGGCGAAGGACATGAACAGACACTCCTCCAAAGAAGACATTTATGCAGCCAAAAAACACATGAAAAAATGCTCACCATCACTGGCCATCAGAGAAATGCAAATCAAAACCACAATGAGATACCATCTCACACCAGTTAGAATGGCAATCATTAAAAAGTCAGGAAACAACAGGTGCTGGAGAGGATGTGGAGAAATAGGAACACTTTTACACTGTTGGTGGGACTGTAAACAAGTTCAACCCTTGTGGAAGTCACTGTGGCGATTCCTCAGGGATCTAGAACTAGAAATTCCATTTGACCCAGCCATCCCATTACTGGGTATATACCCAAAGGACTATAAATCATGCTGCTATAAAGACACATGCACACGTATGTTTATTGCGGCATTATACACAATAGCAAAGACTTGGAACCAACCCAAATGTCCAACAATGATAGACTGGATTAAGAAAATGTGGCACATATACACCATGGAATACTAGGCAGCCATAAAAAATGATGAGTTCATATCCTTTGTAGGGACATGGATGAAATTGCAAATCATCGTTCTCAGTAAACTATCGCAAGAACAAAAAACCAAACACCACATATTCTCACTCATAGGTGGGAATTGAACAATGAGAAGACATGGATACAAGAAGGGGAACATCACACTTCGGGGACTGTTGTGGGGTGGGGGGAGGGGGGATGGACCGCATTGGGAGATATACCTAATGCTAGATGACGAGTTGGTGGGTGCAGCGCACCAGCATGGCACATGTATACATATGTAGCTTACCTGCATGTTGTGCACGTGTACCATAGAGCCTAAAGTATAATAATAATAATAATAATAATAATAATAATGATAAAAAGAAAAAAAATTAAAAAAAAAAGAAAGGGATAAATTCCTCAACACATACACTCTCCCATGACTAAACCAGGAAGAAGTTGAATCTCTGAATAGACTAATAACAGGAGCTGAAATTGTGGCAATAATCAATAGCTTACCAACCAAAAAGAGTCCAGGATCAGATGGGTTCACAGCCGAATTCTACCAGAGGTCCAAGGAGGAACTGGAACCATTACTTCAGAAACTATTCCAATCAATAGAAAAAGAGGGAATCCTTCCTAACTCATTTTATGAGGCCAGCATCATGCTGATACCAAAGCTGGACAGAGACACAACCAAAAAAGAGAATTTTAGACCAATATCCTTGATGAATATTGATGCAAAAATCCTCAATAAATTACTGGCAAACCGAAACCAGCCGCACATCAAACAGCTTATCCAGCATGATCAAGTGGGCTTCATCCCTGGGATGCAAGGCTGGTTCAATATACGCAAATCAATAAATGTAATCTAGCATATAAACAGAACCAAAGTCAAAAACCACATGATTATCTCAATACATGAAGAAAAGGCCTTTGACAAAATTGAACAACCCTTCATGCTAAAAACTCTCAACAAATTAGGTATTGATGGGTCGTATCTCAAAATAATAAGAGCTATTTATGACAAACCCACAGCCAATATCATACTGAATGGGCAAAAACTGGAAGCATTCACTTTGAAAACTGGCACAAGACAGGGATGCCCTCTCTCACCACTTCTATTCAACATAGTGTTGGAAGTTCTGGCCAGGGCAATTAGGCAAGAGAAGGAAATCAAGGGTATTCAGTTAGGAAAAAAGGAAGTCAAATTGTCCCTGTTTGCAGATGACGTGATAGTATATGTAGAAAACCCCATTGTCTCAGCCCAAAATCTCCTTAAGCTGATAAGCAACTTCAGCAAAGTCTCAGGATACAAAATCAATGTACAAAAATCACAAGCATTCTTATACATCAATAACAGTCAAACAGAGAGCCAAATCATGAGTGAACTCCCATTCACAATTGCTTCAAAGAGAATAAAATACCTAGGAATCCAACTTACAAGGGATGTGAAGGACCTCTTCAAGGAGAAAACTACAAACCACTGCTCAAGGAAATAAAAGAGGATACAAACAAATGGAAGAACATTCCATGCTCATGGGTAGGAAGAATCAATATCATTAAAATGGCCATCCTTCCCAAGGTAATTTACAGATTCAATGCCATCCCCATCAAGTTACCAATGACTTTCTTCACAGAATTGGAAAAAACTACTTTAAAGTCCATATGGAACCAAAAAAGAGCCCGCTTCACCAAGTCAATCCTAAGCCAAAAGAACAAAGCTGGAGGCATCACGCTACCTGACTTCAAACTATACTACAAGGCTACAGTAACCAAAACAGCATGGTACTGGTACCAAAACAGAGATATAGATCAATGGAACAGAACAGAGCCGTCAGAAATAATGCCACCTATCTACAACTATCTGATCTTTGACAAACCTGACAAAAACAAGAAATGGAGAAAGGATTCCCTATTTAATAAATGGTGCTGGGAAAACTGGCTAGCCACATGTAGAAAGCTGAAACTGGATCCCTTCCTTACACCTAATACAAAAATCAACTCAAGATATACTAAAGACTTAAACGTTAGAC
Source organism: Pongo abelii (assembly GCF_028885655.2). Taxonomy (NCBI): domain Eukaryota; kingdom Metazoa; phylum Chordata; class Mammalia; order Primates; family Hominidae; genus Pongo; species Pongo abelii. Next base: position 5,780,597 of record NC_071997.2, read on the forward strand.
CTAAAACCCTAAAAACCCTAGAAGAAAACCTAGGCAATACCATTCAGGACATAGGCATGGGCAGGGACTTCATGTCTAAAACACCAAAAGCAATGGCAACAAAAGCCAAAATTGACAAATGGGATCTAATTAAACTAAAGAGCTTCTGCACAGCAAAGGAAACTACCATCAGAGTGAACAGGCAACCTACAAAATGGGAGAAAATTTTCGCAACCTACTCATCTGACAAAGGGCTAATATCCAGAATCTACAATGAACTCCAACAAATTTACAAGAAAACACCAAACAACCCCATCAAAAAGTGGGCAAAGGACATGAACAGACACTCCTCAAAAGAAGACGTTAATGCAGCCAGAAAACACGTGAAAAAATGCTCATCATCACTGGCCATCAGAGAAATGCAAATCAAAACCACAATGAGATGCCATCTCACACCAGTTAGAATGGTAATCATTAAAAAGTCAGGAAACAACAGGTGCTGGAGAGGATGTGGAGAAATAGGAACACTTTTACACTGTTGGTGGGACTGTAAACTAGTTCTACCCTTGTGGAAGTCACTGTGGCGATTCCTCAGGGATCTAGAACTAGAAATTCCATTTGACCCCGCCATCCCATTACTGGGTATATACCCAAAGGACTATAAATCATGCTGCTATAAAGACACATGCACAAGTATGTTTATTGCAGCATTATACACAATAGCAAAGACTTGGAACCAACCCAAATGTCCAACAATGATAGACTGGATTAAGAAAATGTGGCACATATACACCATGGAATACTATGCAGCCATAAAAAATGATGAGTTCATATCCTTTGTAGGGACATGGAAGAAATTGGAAATCATCATTCTCAGTAAACTATCGCAAGAACAAAAAACCAAACACCACATATTCTCACTCATAGGTGGGAATTGAACAATGAGAACACATGGACACAGGAAGGGGAACATCACACTTCGGGGACTGTTGTGGGGTGGGGGCAGGGGGGAGGGACCGCATTGGGAGATATACCTAATGCTAGATGACGAGTTGGTGGGTGCAGCACACCAGCATGGCACATGTATACATATGTAGCTTACCTGCATGTTGTGCACGTGTACCATAGAGCCTAAAGTATAATAATAATAATAATAATAATAATAATAATAATAATAATGATAAAAAGAAAAAAAATTAAAAAAAAAGAGAGGGATAAATTCCTCAACACATACACTCTCCCATGACTAAACCAGGAAGAAGTTGAATCTCTGAATAGACTAATAACAGGAGCTGAAATTGTGGCAATAATCAATAGCTTACCAACCAAAAAGAGTCCAGGATCAGATGGGTTCACAGCCGAATTCTACCAGAGGTACAATGAGGAACTGGAACCATTACTTCAGAAACTATTCCAATCAATAGAAAAAGAGGGAATCCTTCCTAACTCATTTTATGAGGCCAGCATCATGCTGATACCAAAGCTGGACAGAGACATAACCAAAAAAGAGAATTTTAGACCAATATCCTTGATGAATATTGATGCAAAAATCCTCAATAAATTACTGGCAAACCGAATCCAGCAGCACATCAAACAGCTTATCCAGCATGATCAAGTGGGCTTCATCCCTGGGATGCAAGTCTGGTTCAATATACGCAAATCAATAAATGAAATCCAGCATATAAACAGAACCAAAGTCAAAAACCACATGATTATCTCAATACGTGAAGAAAAGGACTTTGACAAAATTCAACAACCCTTCATGCTAAAAACTCTCAACAAATTAGGTATTGATGGGTCGTATCTCAAAATAATAAGAGCTATTTATGACAAACCCACAGCCAATATCATACTGAATGGGCAAAAACTGGAAGCATTCACTTTGAAAACTGGCACAAGACAGGGATGCCCTCTCTCACCACTTCTATTCAACATAGTGTTGGAAGTTCTGGCCAGGGCAATTAGGCAAGAGAAGGAAATCAAGGGTATTCAGTTAGGAAAAAAGGAAGTCAAATTGTCCCTGTTTGCAGATGACGTGATAGTATATGTAGAAAACCCCATTGTCTCCGCCCAAAATCTCCTTACGCTGATAAGCAACTTCAGCAAAGTCTCAGGATACAAAATCAATGTACAAAAATCACAAGCATTCTTATACATCAATAACAGACAAACAGAGAGCCAAATCATGAGTGAACTCCCATTCACAATTGCTTCAAAGAGAATAAAATACCTAGGAATCCAACTTACAAGGGATGTGAAGGACCTCTTCAAGGAGAAAACTACAAACCACTGCTCAAGGAAATAAAAGAGGATACAAACAAATGGAAGAACATTCCATGCTCATGAGTAGGAAGAATCAATATCATGAAAATGGCCATCCTTCCCAAGGTAATTTACAGATTCAATGCCCTCCCCATCAAGTTACCAATGACTTTCTGCACAGAATTGGAAAAAACTACTTTAAAGTTCATATGGAACCAAAAAAGAGCCCGCATCACCAAGTCAATCCTAAGCCAAAAGAACAAAGCTGGAGGCATCACGCTACCTGACTTCAAACTCTACTACAAGGCTACAGTAACCAAAACAGCATGGTACTGGTACCAAAACAGAGATCTAGATCAATGGAACAGAACAGAGCCGTCAGAAATAATGCCACATATCTACAACTATCTGATCTTTGACAAACCTGCCAAAAGCAAGAAATGGAGAAAGGATTCCCTATTTAATAAATGGTGCTGGGAAAACTGGCTAGCCACATGTAGAAAGCTGAAACTGGATCCCGTCCTTACACCTTATACAAAAATCAACTCAAGAGGGATTAAAGACTTAAACGTTAGACCTAAAACCATAAAAACCCTAGAAGAAAACCTAGGCAATACCATTCAGGACATAGGCATGGGCAAGGACTTCATGTCTAAAACACCAAAAGCAATGGCAACAAAAGCCAAAATTGACAAATGGGATCTAATTAAACTAAAGAGCTTCTGCACAGCAAAGGAAACTACCATCAGAGTGAACAGGCAACCTACAAAATGGGAGAAAATTTTCGCAACCTACTCATCTGACAAAGGGCTAATATCCAGAATCTACAATGAACTCCAACAAATTTACAAGAAAACACCAAACAACCCCATCAAAAAGTGGGCGAAGGACATGAACAGACACTCCTCCAAAGAAGACATTTATGCAGCCAAAAAACACATGAAAAAATGCTCACCATCACTGGCCATCAGAGAAATGCAAATCAAAACCACAATGAGATACCATCTCACACCAGTTAGAATGGCAATCATTAAAAAGTCAGGAAACAACAGGTGCTGGAGAGGATGTGGAGAAATACGAAAACTTTTACACTGTTGGTGGGACTGTAAACTAGTTCAACCCTTGTGGAAGTCACTGTGGCGATTCCTCAGGGATCTAGAACTAGAAATTCCATTTGACCCAGCCATCCCATTACTGGGTATATACCCAAAGGACTATAAATCATGCTGCTATAAAGACACATGCACACGTATGTTTATTGCGGCATTATATACAATAGCAAAGACTTGGAACCAACTCAAATGTCCAACAATGATAGACTGGATTAAGAAAATGTGGCACATATACACCATGGAATACTAGGCAGCCATAAAAAATGATGAGTTCATATCCTTTGTAGGGACATGGATGAAATTGGAAATCATCGTTCTCAGTAAACTATCGCAAGAACAAAAAACCAAACACCACATATTCTCACTCATAGGTGGGAATTGAACAATGAGAACACATGGATACAAGAAGGGGAACATCACACTTCGGGGACTGTGGTGGGGTGGGGGGAGGGGCGAGGGACAGCATTGGGAGATATACCTAATGCTAGATGACGAGTTGGTGGGTGCAGCGCACCAGCATGGCACATGTATACACATGTAGCTTACCTGCACGTTGCGCACATGTACCATAGAGCCTCAAGTATAATAATAATAATAATAATAATAATAATAATAATAGTGATAAAAAGAAAAAAAAATTAAAAAAATAGAAAGGGACAAATTCCTCGACACATACACTCTCCCATGACTAAACCAGGAAGAAGTTGAATCTCTGAATAGACTAATAACAGGAGCTGAAATTGTGGCAATAATCAATAGCTTACCAACCAAAAAGAGTCCAGGATCAGATGGGTTCACAGCCGAATTCTACCAGAGGTCCAAGGAGGAACTGGAACCATTACTTCGGAAACTATTCCAATCAATAGAAAAAGAGGGAATCCTTCCTAACTCATTTTATGGGGCCAGCATCATGCTGATATCAAAGCTGGGCAGAGACACAGTCAAAAAAGAGAATTTTAGACCAATATCCTTGATGAATATTGATGCAAAAATCCTCAATAAATTACTGGCAAACCGAATCCAGCCGCACATCAGACAGCTTATCCACCATGATCAAGTGGGTTTCATCCCTGGGATGCAAGTCTGGTTCAATATACGCAAATCAATAAATGTAATCCAGCATATAAACAGAACCAAAGTCAAAAACCACATGATTATCTCAATACGTGAAGAAAAGGACTTTGACAAAATTCAACAACCCTTCATGCTAAAAACTCTCAATAAATTAGGTATTGATGGGTCGTATCTCAAAATAATAAGAGCTATTTATGACAAACCCACAGCCAATATCATACTGAACGGGCAAAAACTGGAAGCATTCACTTTGAAAACTGGCACAAGACAGGGATGCCCTCTCTCACCACTTCTATTCAACATAGTGTTGGAAGTTCTGGCCAGGGCAATTAGGCAAGAGAAGGAAATCAAGGGTATTCAATTAGGAAAAAAGGAAGTCAAATTCTCCCTGTTTGCAGATGACGTGATAGTATATCTAGAAAACCCCATTGTCTCAGCCCAAAATCTCCTTAAGCTGATAAGCAACTTCAGCCAAGTCTCAGGATACAAAATCAATGCACAAAAATCACAAGCATTCTTATACATCAATAACAGACAAACAGAGAGCCAAATCATGAGTGAACTCCCATTCACAATTGCTTCAAAGAGAATAAACTACCTAGGAATCCAACTTACTAGGGATGTGAAGGACCACTTCAAGGAGAAAACTACAAACCACTGCTCAAGGAAATAAAAGAGGATACAAACAAATGGAACAACATTCCATGCTCATGGGTAGGAAGAATCAATATCATGAAAATGGCCATCCTTCCCAAGGTAATTTACAGATTCAATGCCCTCCCCATCAAGTTACCAATGACTTTCTGCACAGAATTGGAAAAAACTACTTTAAAGTTCATATGGAACCAAAAAAGAGCCCGCATCACCAAGTCAATCCTAAGCCAAAAGAACAAAGCTGGAGGCGTCACGCTACCTGACTTCAAACTATACTACAAGGCTACAGTAACCAAAACAGCATGGTACTGGTACCAAAACAGAGATCTAGATCAATGGAACAGAACAGAGTCGTCAGAAGTAATGCCACATATCTACAACTATCTGATCTTTGACAAACCTGACAAAAACAAGAAATGGAGAAAGGATTCCCTATTTAATAAATGGTGCTGGGAAAACTGGCTAGCCACATGTAGAAAGCTGAAACTGGATCCCGTCCTTACACCTTATACAAAAATCAACTCAAGAGGGATTAAAGACTTAAACGTTAGACCTAAAACCATAAAAACCCTAGAAGAAAACCTAGGCAATACCATTCAGGACATAGGCATGGGCAAGGACTTCATGTCTAAAACACCAAAAGCAATGGCAACAAAAGCCAAAATTGACAAATGGGATCTAATTAAACTAAAGAGCTTCTGCACAGCAAAGGAAACTACCATCAGAGTGAACAGGCAACCTACAAAATGGGAGAAAATTTTCGCAACCTACTCATCTGACAAAGGGCTAATATCCAGAATCTACAATGAACTCCAACAAATTTACAAGAAAACACCAAACAACCCCATCAAAAAGTGGGCGAAGGACATGAACAGACACTCCTCCAAAGAAGACATTTATGCAGCCAAAAAACACATGAAAAAATGCTCACCATCACTGGCCATCAGAGAAATGCAAATCAAAACCACAATGAGATACCATCTCACACCAGTTAGAATGGCAATCATTAAAAAGTCAGGAAACAACAGGTGCTGGAGAGGATGTGGAGAAATAGGAACACTTTTACACTGTTGGTGGGACCGTAAACTAGTTCAACCCTTGTGGAAGTCACTGTGGCGATTCCTCAGGGATCTAGAACTAGAAATTCCATTTGACCCAGCCATCCCATTACTGGGTATATACCCAAAGGACTATAAATCATGCTGCTATAAAGACACATGCACACGTATGTTTATTGCGGCATTATACACAATAGCAAAGACTTGGAACCAACCCAAATGTCCAAAAATGATAGACTGGATTAAGAAAATGTGGCACATATACACCATGGAATACTAGGCAGCCATAAAAAATGATGAGTTCATATCCTTTGTAGGGACATGGATGAAATTGGAAATCATCGTTCTCAGTAAACTATCGCAAGAGCAAAAAACCAAACACCACATATTCTCACTCATAGGTGGGAATTGAACAATGAGAACACATGGACACAGGAAGGGGAACATCACACTTCGGGGACTGTTGTGGGGTGTGGGGAGGGGCGAGGGACACCAATGGGAGATATACCTAATGCTGGATGACGAGTTGGTGGGTGCAGCACACCAGCATGGCACATGTATACATATGTGGCCTACCTGCACGTTGCACACGTGTACCATAGAGCCTAAAGTATAATAATGATAATAATAATAATCATAATCATAATCATAATGATAAAAAGAAAAAAAATTAAAAAAAAAAATAAAGGGATAAATTCCTCGACACATACACTCTCCCATGACTAAACCAGGAAGAAGTTGAATCTCTGAATAGACTCATAACAGGAGCTGAAATTGTTTCAATAATCAATAGCTTACCAACCAAAAAGAGTCCAGGATCAGATGGGTTCACAGCCGAATTCTACCAGAGGTACAAGGAGGAACTGGAACCATTACTTCAGAAACTATTCCAATCAATAGAAAAAGAGGGAATCCTTCCTGACTCATTTTATGAGGCCAGCATCATGCTGATACCAAAGCTGGGCAGAGACACAACCAAAAAAGAGAATTTTAGACCAATATCCTTGATGAATATTGATGCAAAAATCCCCAATAAATTACTGGCAAACCGAATCCAGCAGCACATCAAACAGCTTATCCACCATGATCAAGTGGGCTTCATCCCTGGGATGCAAGGCTGGTTCAATATACGCAAATCAATAAATGTAATCCAGCATATAAAGAGAACCAAAGTCAAAAACCACATGATTATCTCAATACATGAAGAAAAGGCCTTTGACAAAATTCAACAACCCTTGATGCTAAAAACTCTCAATAAATTAGGTATTGATGGGACGTATCTCAAAATAATAAGAGCTATTTATGACAAACCCACAGCCAATATCATACTGAATGGGCAAAAACTGGAAGCATTCACTTTGAAAACTGGCACAAGACAGGGATGCCCTCTCTCACCACTTCTATTCAACATAGTGTTGGAAGTTCTGGCCAGGGCAATTAGGCAAGAGAAGCAAATCAAGGGTATTCAATTAGGAATAAAGGAAGTCAAATTGTCCCTGTTTGCAGATGACGTGATAGTATATCTAGAAAACCCCATTGTCTCAGCCCAAAATCTCCTTAAGCTGATAAGCAACTTCAGCAAAGTCTCAGGATACAAAATCAATGTGCAAAAATCACAAGCATTCTTATACATCAATAACAGACAGACAGAGAGCCAAATCATGAGTGAACTCCCATTCACAATTGCTTCAAAGAGAATAAAATACCTAGGAATCCAACTTACAAGGGATGTGAAAGACCTCTTCAAGGAGAACTACAAACCACTGCTCAAGGAAATAAAAGAGGATACAAACAAATGGAAGAACATTCCATGCTCATGGGTAGGAAGAATCAATATCATGAAAATGGCCATCCTTCCTAAGGTAATTTGCAGATTCAATGCCATCCCCATCAAGTTACCAATGACTTTCTTCACAGAATTGGAAAAAACTACTTTAAAGTTCATATGGAACCAAAAAAGAGCCCGCATCACCAAGTCAATCCTAAGCCAAAAGAACAAAGCTGGAGGCAACACGCTACCTGACTTCAAACTATACTACAAGACTACAGTAACCAAAACAGCACGGTACTGGTACCAAAACAGAGATATAGATCAATGGAACAGAACAGAGCCGTCAGAAATAATGCCACATATCTACAACTATCTGATCTTTGGCAAACCTGACAAAAACAAGAAATGCAGAAAGGATTCCCTATTTAATAAATGGTGCTGGGAAAACTGGCTACCCACATATAGAAAGCTGAAACTGGATCCCTTCCATACACCTTATACAAAAATCAACTCAAGATGGATTAAAGACTAAAACGTGGGACCTAAAACCATAAAAACCCTAGAAGGAAACCTAGGCAATACCATTCAGGACATACGCATGGGCAAGGACTTCATGTCTAAAACACCAAAAGCAATGGAAACAAAAGCCAAAATTGACAAATGGGATCTAATTAAACTAAAGAGCTTCTGCACAGCAAAGGAAACTACCATCAGAGTGAACAGGCAACCTACAAAATGGGAGAAAATTTTCGCAACCTACTCATCTGACAAAGGGCTAATATCCAGAATCTACAATGAACTCCAACAAATTTACAAGAAAACACCAAACAACCCCATCAAAAAGTGGGCGAAGGACATCAACAGACACTCCTCCAAAGAAGACATTTATGCAGCCAAAAAACACATGAAAAAATGCTCACCATCACTGGCCATCAGAGAAATGCAAAGCAAAACCACAATGAGATACCATCTCACACCAGTTAGAATGGCAATCATTCAAAAGTCAGGAAACAACAGGTGCTGGAGAGGATGTGGAGAAATAGGAACACTTTTACACTGTTGGTGGGACTGTAAACTAGTTCAACCCTTGTGAAAGTCACTGTGGCGATTCCTCAGGGATCTAGAACTAGAAATTCCATTTGACCCAGCCATCCCATTACTGGGTATATACCCAAAGGACTATAAATCATGGTGCTATAAAGACAAATGCACACGTATGTTTATTGCGGCATTATACACAATAGCAAAGACTTCTAACCAACCCAAATGTCCAACAATGATAGACTGGATTAAGAAAATGTGGCACATATACACCATGGAATACTAGCAGCCATAAAAAATGATGAGTTCATATCCTTTGTAGGGACATGGATGAAATTGGAAATCATCGTTCTCAGTAAACTATCGTAAGAACAAAAAACCAAACACCACATATTCTTACTCATAGGTGGGAATTGAACAATGAGAACACATGGACACAGGAAGGGGAACATCACACTTCGGGGACTGTTGTGGGGTGAAGGGAGGGGCGAGGGACAGCATTGGGAGATATACCTAATGCTAGATGACGAGTTGGTGGGTGCAGCACACCAGCATGGCAAATGTATACATATGTAGCCTACCTGCACGTTGCACACGTGTACCATAGAGCCTAAAGTATAATAATGATAATAATAATAATAATCATAATCATAATCATAACGATAAAAAGAAAAAAAATTAAAAAAAAAGAAAGGGATGAATTCCTCGACACATACACTCTCCCATGACTAAACCAGGAAGAAGTTGAATCTCTGATTAGACTAATAACAGGAGCTGAAATTGTGGCAATAATCAATAGCTTACCAACCAAAAAGAGTCCAGGATCAGATGGGTTCACAGCCGAATTCTACCAGAGGTACAAGGAGGAACTGGAACCATTACTTCAGAAACTATTCCAATCAATAGAAAAAGAGGGAATCCTTCCTAACTCATTTTATGAGGCCAGCATCATGCTGATACCAAAGCTGGGCAGAGACACAACCAAAAAAGAGAATTTTAGACCAATATCCTTGATGAATATTGATGCAAAAATCCTCAATAAATTACTGGCAAACCGAATCCAGCAGCACATCAAACAGCTTATCCACCATGATCAAGTGGGCTTCATCCCTGGGATGCAAGGCTGGTTCAATATACGCAAATCAATAAATGTAATCCAGCATATAAACAGAACCAAAGTCAAAAACCACATGATTATCTCAATACATGAAGAAAAGGCCTTTGACAAAATTCAACAACCCTTCATGCTAAAAACTCTCAATAAATTAGGTACTGATGGGTCGTATCTCAAAATAATAAGAGCTATTTATGACAAACCCACAGCCAATATCATACTGAATGGGCAAAAACTGGAAGCATTCACTTTGAAAACTGGCACAAGACAGGGATGCCCTCTCTCACCACTTCTATTTAACATAGTGTTGGAAGTTCTGGCCAGGGCAATTAGGCAAGAGAAGGAAATCAAGGGTATTCAATTAGGAAAAAAGGAAGTCAAATAGTCCCTGTTTGCAGATGACGTGATAGTATATCTAGAAAACCCCATTGTCTCAGCCCAAAATTTCCTTAAGCTGATAAGCAACTTCAGCAAAGTCTCAGGATACAAAATCAATGTACAAAAATCACAAGCATTCTTATACATCAATAACAGACAAACAGAGAGCCAAATCATGAGTGAACTCCCATTCACAATTGCTTCAAAGAGAATGAAATACCTAGGAATCCAACTTACAAGGGATGTGAAGGACCTCTTCAAGGAGAAAACTACAAACCACTGCTCAAGGAAATAAAAGAGGATACAAACAAATGGAAGAACATTCCATGCTCATGGTTAGGAAGGATCAATATCATGAAAATGGCCATCCTTCCCAAGGTAATTTACAGATTCAATGCCATCCCCATCACGTTACCAATGAGTTTCTTCACAGAATTGGAAAAAACTACATTTAAGTTCATATGGAACCAAAAAAGAGCCTGCATCACCAAGTCAATCCTAAGCCAAAAGAACAAAGCTGGAGGCATCATGCTACCTGACTTCAAACTATACTACAATGCTACAGTAACCAAAACAGCATGGTACTGGTACCAAAACAGAGATACAGATCAATGGAAAAGAACAGAGCCGTCAGAAATAATGCCACATATCAACAACTATCTGATCTTTGACAAACCTGACAAAAACAAGAAATGGAGAAAGGATTCCCTGTTTAATAAATGGTGCTGGGAAAACTGGCTAGCCACATGTAGAAAGCTGAAACTGGATCCCTTCCTTACACCTTATACAAAAATCAACTCAAGATGGATTAAAGACTTAAACGTTGGACCTAAAACCATAAAAACCCTAGAAGGAAACCTAGGCAATACCATTCAGGTCATAGGCATGGGCAAGGACTTCATGTCTAAAACACCAAAAGCAATGGCAACAAAAGCCAAAATTGACAAATGCGATCTAATTAAACTAAAGAGCTTCTGCACAGCAAAGGAAACTACCATCAGAGTGAACAGGCAACCTACAAAATGGGAGAAAATTTTCGCAACCTACTCATCTGACAAAGGGCTAATATCCAGAATCTACAATGAACTCCAACAAATTTACAAGAAAACACCAAACAACCCCATCAAAAAGTGGGCGAAGGACATGAACAGACACTCCTCAAAAGAAGACATTTATGCAGCCAAAAAACACGTGAAAAAATGCTCACCATCACTGGCCTTCAGAGAAATGCAAAGCAAAACCACAATGAGATACCATCTCACACCAGTTAGAATGGCAATCATTAAAAAGTCAGGAAACAACAGGTGCTGGAGAGGATGTGGAGAAATAGGAACACTTTTACACTGTTGGTGGGACTGTAAACTAGTTCAACCCTTGTGGAAGTCACTGTGGCGATTCCTCAGGGATCTAGAACTAGAAATTCCATTTGACCCAGCCATCCCATTACTGGGTATATACCCAAAAGACTATAAATCATGCTGCTATAAAGACACATGCACACGTATGTTTATTGCGGCATTATACACAATAGCAAAGACTTCTAACCAACCCAAATGTCAAACAATGATAGACTGGATTAAGAAAATGTGGCACATATACACCATGGAATACTATGCAGCCATAAAAAAGGATGAGTTCATATATTTTGTAGGGACATGGATGAAATTGGAAATCATCGTTCTCAGTAAACTATCGCAAGAACAAAAAACCAAACACCACATATTCTCACTCATAGGTGGGAATTGAACAATGAGAACACATGGACACAGGAAGGGGAACATCACACTTCGGGGACTGTTGTGGGGTGGGGGGAAGGGCGAGGGACAGCATTGGGAGATATACCTAATGCTGGATGACGAGTTGGTGGGTGCAGCGCACCAGCATGGCACATGTATACATATGTAGCTTACCTGCACGTTGCACACGTGTACCATAGAGCCTAAAGTATAATAATGATAATAATAATAATCATAATCATAATAATCATAATGATAAAATGAAAAAAAATTAAAAAAAAAAGAAAAGATTAAATTCCTCGACACATACACTCTCCCATGACTAAACCAGGAAGAAGTTGAATCTCTGAATAGACTAATAACAGGAGCTGAAATTGTGGCAATAATCAATAGCTTACCAACCAAAAAGAGTCCAGGATCAGATGGGTTCACAGCCGAATTCTACCAGAGGTACAAGGAGGAACTGGAACCATTACTTCAGAAACTATTCCAATCAATAGAAAAAGAGGGAATCCTTCCTAACTCATTTTATGAGGCCAGCATCATGCTGATACCAAAGCTGGGCAGAGACACAACCAAAAAAGAGAATTTTAGACCAATATCCTTGATGAATATTGATGCAAAAATCCTCAATAAATTACTGGCAAACCGAATCCAGCAGCACATCAAACTGCTTATCCACCATGATCAAGTGGGCTTCATCCCTGGGATGCAAGGCTGGTTCAATATACGCAAATCAATAAATGTAATCCAGCATATAAACAGAACCAAAGTCAAAAACCACATGATTATCTCAATACATGAAGAAAAGGCCTTTGACAAAATTCAACAACCCTTCATGATAAAAACTCTCAATAAATTAGGTACTGATGGGTCGTATCTCAAAATAATAAGAGCTATTTATGACAAACCCACAGCCAATATCATACTGAATGGGCAAAAACTGGAAGCATTCACTTTGAAAACTGGCACAAGACAGGGATGCCCTCTCTCACCACTTCTATTCAACATAGTGTTGGAAGTTCTGGCCAGGGCAATTAGGCAAGAGAAGAAAATCAAGTGTATTCAATTAGGAAAAAAGGAAGTCAAATTGTCCCTGTTTGCAGATGACGTGATAGTATATCTAGAAAACCCCATTGTCTCGGCCCAAAATCTCCTTAAGCTGATAAGCAACTTCAGCAAAGTCTCAGGATACAAAATCAATGTGCAAAAATCACAAGCATTCTTATACATCAATAACAGACAAACAGAGAGCCAAATCATGAGTGAACTCCCATTCACAATTGCTTCAAAGAGAATAAAATACCTAGGAATCCAACCTACAAGGGATGTGAAGGAACCCTTCAAGGAGAAAACTACAAACCACTGCTCAAGGAAATAAAAGAGGATACAAACAAATGGAAGAACATTCCATGCTCATGGGTAGGAAGAATCAATACCATGAAAACGGCCATCCTTCCCAATGTAATTTACAGATTCAATGCCATCCCCATTAAGTTACCAATGACTTTCTTCACAGAATTGGAAAAAACTACTTTAAAGTTCATATGGAACCGAAAAAGAGCCCGCATCACCAAGTCAATCCTAAGCCAAAAGAACAAAGCTGGAGGCATCACGCTACCTGACTTCAAACTATACTACAAGGCTACAGTAACCAAAACAGCACGGTACTGTTACCAAAACAGAGATATAGATCAATGGAACAGAACAGAGCCGTCAGAAATAATGCCACATATCTACAACTATCTGATCTTTGACAAACCTGACAAAAACAAGAAATGGAGAAAGGATTCCCTATTTAATAAATTGTGCTGGGAAACCTGGCTAGCCACATGTAGAAAGCTGAAATTGGATCCCTTCCTTACACCTTATACAAAAATCAACTCAAGATGGATTAAAAACTAAAACGTTGGACCTAAAACCATAAAAACCCTAGAAGGAAACCTAGGCAATACCATTCAGGACATAGGCATGGGCAAGGACTTCATGTCTAAAACACCAAAAGCAATGGCAACAAAAGCCAAAATTGACAAATGGGATCTAATTAAACTAAAGAACTTCTGCACAGCAAAGGAAACTACCATCAGAGTGAACAGGCAACCTACAAAATGGGAGAACATTTTCGCAACCTACTCATCTGACAAAGGGCTAATATCCAGAATCTACAATGAACTCCAACAAATTTACAAGAAAACACCAAACAACCCCATCAAAAAGTGGGCGAAGGACATGAACAGACACTCCTCAAAAGAAGACATTTATGCAGCCAAAAAACACGTGAAAAAATGCTCACCATCACTGGCCATCAGAGAAATGCAAAGCAAAACCACAATGAGATGCCATCTCACACCATTTAGAATGGCAATCATTCAAAAGTCAGGAAACAACAGGTGCTGGAGAGGATGTGGAGAAATAGGAACACTTTTACACTGTTGGTGGGACTGTAAAGTAGTTCAACCCTTGTGGAGGTCACTGTGGCGATTCCTCAGTGATCTAGAACTAGAAATTCCATTTGACCCCGCCATCCCATTACTGGGTATATACCCAAAGGACTATAAATCGTGCTGCTATAAAGACACATGAACACGTATGTTTATTGCGGCATTATACACAATAGCAAAGACTTGGAACCAACCCAAATATCCAACAATGATAGACTGGATTAAGATAATGTGGCACATATACACCATGGAATACTAGGCAGCCATAAAAAATGATGAGTTCATATCCTTTGTAGGGACATGGATGAAATTGGAAATCATCGTTCTCAGTAAACTATCGCAAGAACAAAAAACCAAACACCACATATTCTCACTCATAGGTGGGAATTGAACAATGGGAGCACATGGACACAGGAAGGGGAACATCACACTTCGGGGACTGTTGTGGGGTGGGGGGAGGGGGTAGGGATAGCATTGGGAGATATACCTAATGCTAGATGACGAGTTGGTGGGTGCAGCGCACCAGCATGGCACATGTATACATATGTAGCTTACCTGCACGTTGCGCACATGTACCATAGAGCCTAAAGTATTATAATAATAATAATAATAATAATAATAATAATAATAATATTGATGATATTAAAAGGAAAAAAAAATTAAAAAAAAAAGAAAGGGATAAATTCCTTGACACATACACTCTGCCATGACTAAACCAGGAAGAAGTTGAATCTCTGAATAGACTAATAACAGGAGCTGAAATTGTGGCAATAATCAATAGCTTACCAACCAAAAAGAGTCCAGGATCAGATGTGTTCACAGCCGAATTCTACCAGAGTTCCAAGGAGGAACTGGAGCCATTACTTCAGAAACTATTCCAATCAATAGAAAAAGAGGGAATCCTTCCTGACTCATTTTATGAGGCCAGCATCATGCTGATACCAAAGCTGGGCAGAGACACAACCAAAAAAGACAATTTTTGACCGATATCCTTGATGGATATTGATGCAAAAATCCTCAATAAAATACTGGCAAAAGGAATCCAGCAGCACATCAATAATCTTATCCACCATGACCAAGTGGGCTTCATTCCTGGGATGCAAGGCTGGTTCAATGTACACAAATCAATAAATGTAATCCAGCATATAAACAGAACCAAAGAGAAAAACCATATGATTATCTCAATAGATGCAGAAAAGGGCTTTGACAAAATTCAACATCCTTCATGCTAATAACTCTCAATAAATTAGGTATTGATGGGACGCATCTGAAAATAATAAGAGCTATCTATGACAAAACCACAGCCGACATCATGCTGAATGCGCAAAGGCTGGAAGCAGTCCCTTTGAAAACTGGCACAAGACAGGTTTGTCCTCTCTCGCCAGTCCTTTTCAACATAGTGTTGGAAGTTCTGGCCAGGGCAATTAGGCAGGAGAAGGAAATAAGGGTATTCAATTAGGAAAAGAGGAAGTCAAATTGTCCCTGCTTGCAGACGACATGATTTTATATCTAGAAAACCCCACTGTCTCAGCCCAAAATCTCCTTAAGTTGATAAGCAACTTCAGCAAAGTCTCAGGATACAAAATCAATGTACAAAAATCACAAGCATTCTTATACACCAACAACAGACAAACAGAGAGCCAAATCATGAGTGAACTCCCATTCACAATTGCTTCAAAGAGAATAAAATACCTAGGAATCCAACTTACAAGGGACGTGAAGGACCTCTTCAAGGAGAAGTACAAACCACTCCTCAATGAAATAAAAGAGGATACAAACAAATGGAAGAACATTCCATGCTCATTGGTAGGAAGAATCAATATCGTGAAAATGGCCATCCTTCCCAAGGTAATTTACAATTTCAATGCCATCCCCATCAAGTTACCAATGACTTTCTTCATAGAATTGGAAAAACTACTTTAAAGTTCATATGGAACCAAAAAAGAGCCCGCATCGCCATGTCAATCCTAAGCCAAAAGAACAAAGCTGGAGGCATCACACTACCTGACTTCGAACTATACTGCATGGCTACAGTAACCAAAACAGCATGGTACTGTTACCAAAACAGAGATATAGGTCAATGGAACAGAACCGAGCCGTCAGAAATAGCACCGCATCTACAACTATCTGATTTTTGACAAACGTGAAGAAAACAAGCAATGGGGAAAGGATTCCCTGTTTAATAAATGGTGCTGGAAAAACTGGCTAGCCCTATGTAGAAAGCTGAAACTGGATCCCTTCCTTACACTTTATACAAAAATCAATTAAAATAGATTAAAGACTTAAACATTAGACCTAAAACCATAAATACCCTAGAAGAAAACCTAGGCATTACCATTCAGGACATAGGCATGGGCAAGGACTTCATGTCTAAAACACCAAAAGCAATGGCAACAAAAGCCAAAATTGACAAATGGGATCCAATTAAACTCAAGAGCTTCTGCACAGCAAAAGGAACTACCATCAGAGTGAACAGGCAACCTACAAATTGGGAGAAAATTTTTGCAACCTACTCAATTGACAAAGGGATAATATCCAGAATCTACAATGAACTCAAGCAAATTTACAAGAAAAAAACAGACAACCCCATCAAAGCGTGGGCGAAGGACATGAACAGACACTTCTCAAAAGAAGACATTTATGCAGCCAAAAAACACATGAAAAAATGCTCAACATCACTGGCCATCAGAGAAATGCAAATCAAACCACAATGAGATACCATCTCACACCAGTTAGAATGGCAATCATTAAAAAGTCAGGAAACAACATTTGCTGGAGAGGATGTGGAGAAATAGGAACACTTTTACACTGTTGGTTGGACTGTAAACTAGTTGAAACATTGTGGAAGTCAGTGTGGCGATTCCTCAGGGATTTAGAACTAGATATACCATTTGAGCCAGCCATCCCATTACTGAGTATATACCCAAAGGTCTGTAAATCATGCTGTTATAAAGACACTTGCACACGTATGTTTCTTGTGACATTATTCACAATAGCAAATACTTGGAAGCAACCAAAATATCCAACAATGATAGACTTGATTAAGAAAATGTGGCACATATATACCACGAATACTTTGCAGCCGTAGAAAATGATGAGTTCATGTCCTTTTTAGGGACATGGATAAAATTGGAAATCATCATTCTCAGTAAACTATCGCAAGAACAAAAAGCCAGACACCGCATATTCTCACTCATAGGTGGGAACTGAACAATGAGAACACATGGACACTAGATGCGGAACATCACACTCTGGGGATTGTAGTGGGGTGGGTGGAGGGGGAAGAGATAACATTTTGAGATATACCTACTGTTAGATGACGAGTTAGTTGGTGCAGCGCAACAGTAGGGCACACGTATAAATATGTAACTAACTTGCACGTTCCGCATATGTACTTTAAAACCTAAAGTATAATAAATAAACAAATAAATAAATAAATAAATAAATGTATAAATAAATATATAAATAAAAAAGAAAGGAATGGAATAGAGTGCAGGGGAATGGAATGCAACGGAATGGAATAGAATGGAGTGGAGTGGCATGGAGTGGAGTTGTATGGAGTGGACTGGCATGGAGTAGAATGTAGTGGAATGGAATCGGTGAGAATGGAATGGAATGGAGTGGAGTGTTGTGGAGTGGAATGGAGTGGAAAGGAATGGAATGGAATGGGATGGAGTGGAGTGAATTGCATTGCAGTGGAGTGGCTTGGAGTGGAATGGAATGGAATGGAATGGAATATAGTGGAATGGAGTAGAGTGGACTGCAGTGGAGTGGAGAGGAATTTAGTGTAGTGGAGAATATTGAAATGGAATAGAATGGAATGGAATGGAGTGGAGTGCCAAGGAGTTGAGTGGAGTGGAGTGGTGTGGAGTGGAATGGAATGGAATGGAATAGAATTTAATGGAATGGATTGGGGTGGAGTGGAAAGGGGTGGAATGGAACGTAATGGAGAGGAATGTTATGAGGTGGAATGGAGTGGATTGGTGTAGAATGGAATGGAATGGAATGGAATGGAATGGAATGGAATGGAATGGAAGAGAATGGAAGGGAATGAAATGGTGAAAGGAAATGTGAGCTGAGATTGTGCCACTACACTTCAGCCTGGGTGAAAGAGTGAGATGCTGTCGAAAGAAAGAAATGGAATGGAATAAAGTGGAATGGAACGGAATGGAATGGAGTGGAGTGCAGTGGAGTGGAGTGCGGTTGAGTGGAATGTATTGGAATAGAATTGGACTGGGTGGAATGGAGTGGAGTGGAGTGGAGTGGACGGGAGTGGAATGGAAAGGGATGGAATGGAGTCAAGTGGAGTGGAGTAGAGTGGAGTGGAATGGAGTAGAATGGTGAAATGAAATGTGAGATGAGTTTGTGCCACTGCACTCCAGCCTTGGTGACAGAGTGAGATCCTGTCAAAAGAAAGCAATGGAATGGAATGGAGTCGAGAGGAGTGGAGCAGAGTGGATTGGAGTGGAAAGAAGTGGAATGGAATGTGACTGAATGGAATGGAATGGAATGGAATGGAATGGAATGGCATGGAGTGGAGTGGAGAGGGGAGGAGTGGAGTGGAATTGGATGGGATGGAATGCAATGGAGCACAGTGGATTAGAGTGGATTTCGGTGGAATGGTGTAGAGTAGAGTGGAGTGGAGTGGATTGGAATGGAACAGAATGGAACGGAATGGAATGGAAAGGAATGGTGAAATGATATGTGAGCTGAGATTGTGCTACTGCACTCCGTCCTGGGTGACAGAGTGAGATCCTGTCGAAAGAAGGGAATGGAATGTAATGGAATTAAATGGAATGGAGTGGAATGGATTGGAGGGGAATGGAATGGAATGGAGTGGAATGGAATGGAATGGAATGGAGTGGAGTGGAGTGGAATGGAATGGAGTGGAATGGAGTGGAATGGAATGGAATGGAGTGGAAAGGAATGGAATGGAATGGAATGGATTGGAATGCAGTGGAATGGAGTGGAGTGGCGTGGAGTTGAGTGGAGTGGAATGGAGTGGAATGCAATGGGACGGAATGGAATGTAATGGAGTGGAGTGGAGAGGAGTGGATTGTACAGGAGTGGAGTGGAGAGCAGTGGAAATGAATTGGTTGGAATGGAATGGAATGGAAGTGGATGGAATGGAATCGACTGGAGTGGAGTGGAGTGGAATGGAATGGGACGGAATGGAATGGAGTGGAGGGGAGTGTAGTGGAGTGGAGTGGATTGGAATGGCGTGGACCATATTTGATTTGAATGGAGTGGAATGGAATGCAATGGAATGAAATGGAATCCATTGGAATAGAATGGAATGGAATGGAAATAAATGGAATGGAATGATGTAACGAAATGTACTCTGAGATTGTGCCACTGCACCCCAGCCTGCGTGACAGAGTGACTTCCTGTTGAAAGAAAGTAATGGAATGAAATGGTATGGCATTCAAAGGAATGGAATGGAATGAAATGGAATGGAGTTTAGAGGAGAGGAGTGGAGTGGAATCGAATGGAGTTGAAAGGAATGGGATTGAATGGAATGGAGAGCAATGAATGGAGTAGAGTGGAGTGGAGTGGAGTGGAGTGGAATGGAGTGGAGTAGAAGGGGATTGGATGGAATGGAATGGTGTGGAGTGGATAGGAGTGTGGTGGAGTGGAATGGAGTGGACTGGGGTGGAAAGGAGTGGAGTGGAGTAAAGTGCAATAGAGTGGATTGGAATTGAGTTTAATGGAATGGCATCGAGTGGAACGGAATAGACTGGAATAGAGTGGAATGGAATGGAGTGGAGTGGAGTGGAATGGAGTGGCATGGAATGGAGTGGAGTGGAGTGGAATGGAGTGGAATGAAATGAGACAGAAGACAATGGAATGGAGTGGAGTGGAGTGGAGCAGAGTGGAGTGGAATAGAGAGGAATGGAATGGGTTGTAAAGGAATGTAAACGAGTGGAGTGGAGTGGAGTAGAATGCAATGGAATGGAATGGAATGGAATGAAATGGTGAAATGAAATGTGAGCTGAGATTGTGCCACTGCACTCCAGCCAGGGTGCAGATTGATATCCTGTCTAAAGAAAGAAATGGAATGGAATGGAGTCAAATGGAATGGAATGGAGTGGAATAGAGAGGACTGGAGTGGAGAGGATTGGAATGGAGTGGAATGCAATGGGTGGAAACTGGATGGAGTAGACTGGAGTGGAGTGGAATGGAGTAGAATGGAGTGGAATGGAATGGAAAAGAATGGAATGTAGTGGAATGGACTGTAGAGGAGTGGACTGGAGTGAAGTAGAGTGGGGTGGAATGGAGTGGAATGCAGTGGAAAGGAATGGAATGGAATGGAATGCAATGGAATGGGATGGAGTGCAATGCAATGGAATGGAATGTAAAGCAATGGAATTTTGAAATGAAACGTGAGGTGAGATGTTGCCACTGAACTCCAGCGTGGGTGACAGAGTGAGATCCTGTCAAAAGAAAGGAATGGAATGGAATGGAGTAGAATGGAATGGAATGGAGTGGAGTGGAGTGGATTACAGTGAAATGGAGTTGAATGGAATGGGATGGAGTGGAATGGAAACAAGTGACATGGAGTAGAGTGGAGTGGAGTGCAGAAGAGCTGAATGGAGTGTAATGTAATGTTATGTAATGGATGTAATGGAATGGAATGGACTGGAGTGTTGTGGATTGGAGTCGAATGGAGTGGAATGGAATGGGATGTAATGGAATGGAATGGAGTGGAGTGGAGTGGAGTGGAATGGACTGGAAGGGAATGGAATGGAATGCAGTGGAGTAGAGTGGAGAGGAGTCGAATGGAGTGGAATGGATTTTGATGTAAGGGAATGGATTAGAGTGGAGGGGAGTGAAGGGGAATGTAGTGGAATGGAATGGAATGGAAAGTAATGTAGTGGAGTGGAGTGTGGTGGAGTGGCGTAGAGTGTAATGGAGTAGAACAGAATGGAATGGAATGTAGTGGAGTGGAATGGAATGGAGTAGAATGCAATTGAATGGAAAAGTGAAATGAAATGTCAGTTGTTATTCTGCTACTACACTCCTGCCTGGGTGACAGAGTGAGATATTGTCGAAAGAAACGAATGGAAGAGAATGGAGTGGATTGCAATGGAGTGGAATGGAATGGAGAGGAGTTGAGTGGAGTCGAGTGGAGTATAGAGTAGTGGAATGAAGAAGAATGGGATAGGATTGAATGGAATGGAATGGAGAGGAGTGGAGTGGAGTGGAGTGGAAGGGAGAGCAGAGGAGTTGAATTGGATGGGATGGAATGCAATGGATTGGAGTGGATTAGACATTATCTGGGTGTAATGGAGAAGAGTGGAGTGGAGAGGAATGGAATGGAAGGGAATGGAACGCAATGGAATGGAAAGGAATGGTGAAACGAAATGTGAGCGGAGATAGTGCTACTGCACTCCAGCCTGGGTGACATAATGACATCCTGTCGAAAGAAGGGAATGGAATGGAATGGAATGGAATGGAGTGGAATGGAGACGAATGGAGTGGAATGGAATGCAATGGAGAGAAATTTAGAGGAATGGAAAGGAATGCAGTGGAATGGAGTGGAATGGAATGAAATGGAGTGGAATGCAGTGGAATGGAGTGGAATGGGATGGAGTGGAATGGAGTGGAAAGGAATGGAATGGAGTGGAATGCAGTGGAATGGAGTGGAATGTAATGGAATGGGGTGGAAAGGAAAAGAATGGAGAGGATTGGACTGGAATGGAGTGAAACGGAATGGAGTGGTGTGGAAAGGGATGGAATGGAATGAAATGGAGTGGAGTGGAGAGGAGAGGAGTGGAGTGGAGAGGAGTGGAATGAAGTGGAATGGAGTTGAATGGAATGGCATGGAATAGAATGGAATGGAGTGGATTGGAGTGGAGTGGAATGGAATGGAATGGAGTGCATTGGAGCAGAGTGGAATGGAATGGAATGGAGTAGATTGCAGTGGAGTGAAATGGAATGGGATGGAGTGGAATGGAGTGGAGTGGAGGGGAGTACAAAGGAGTGGAGTGGATTGGAGTGGAATGGAATGGGATGGAGTGGAATGGAGTGGAGTGGATTGGAGTGGAATGGAATAAAATGGAATGGAATGGAATGGAATATAGTCGAGAGGGGTGGAGTGGAGTGGAGTGGAATGGAGTGAAATGAAGTGGAATGGAATGGGATATAAAGGAATGGAATGGAGTGGAGAGGAGTGGAGTGAAATGGAATGGAGTTTAATGGAATGGGATGGAATGGGATGGAAGGGAGTGGAGTGGAGAGACGTGGAATGGAGTTGAAAGGATTAGAGTGGAAAGCAACTGAATGGAGTTGAGTGGATGGATTGGAATGGAGTGGAACAGAATGGGAGGGAAATGAATGGAGTGGAGTGGAAAGGAGTGGAGTGGAATGGAATGGAATAGAATAGAATGGTGAAATGAAATGTAAGAAGTGATTATGCCACTGCTCTCCAGCCTGGGTGAGAGAGCGAGACCCTCGCGAAATAAAGGATTCCATTGGAATGCAGCGGAATGGAATGGGATGGAATGGAATTGAATGGAATGGAACGTAGTGGAGTGCAGTGAAGTCGAGTGGAGTGGATTGGAATGGCATGGAATGGAAAGGAATGGAATGGAATGAAATGCAGTGGAGTGCAGTGGAGTGGAGTGGAATGGAGTGGATTGGAGTGGATTGGACTGGAGTGGAGTGGAATGGAGTGGGATGGAATTGAATGGAATGGATTGGAGTGGAGAAGAGTGCAGTGGAGTGGAGTGGAGGGAAGTGGAATGGAATGGAGTGTAATGAAATGAAATGGAATGGAATGCAGTTGATTGGAGTTGGGAGGAGTGGAGAGGAGTTGCGTGGAGTGGAATGGGATCTCATGGAATGGAATGGAATGGAGTGGAGTATATTGGATTTTAGTGGAATAGAGTGGAATGGAATGGGATGTAACGGAATAGAATGGAGTGCAGTGGATTGGAGTGGAGAGAAGTGGAGTGGAATGGAATGGAGTGGAATGGAATGGGACTTAATGGAATGGAGTGAAATGTAGAGGAGTGGAGTGAAATGGAGTGGAATGGAATAGAATGGGATGTAATAGAATGGAATGGAATGGAGTGGAGTGGAGTGGAGTGGATTGGTGAGGATTGGAAGGGAATGGGATAGAAGGGATGGGAATGGAGTGGAGTGGAGAGGAGTGGAGTGGACCAGAGTGCAGTGGAGTGGAGTGTAATTTCGTGGAATGTAATGAATAGCAATGGGATTGAATGGTGTGGAGTGGAATGGAGTGTAGTGGAGAGGAATGGAGTGGGATGGAAAGGAATGGAATGGGATGGAATGGAATGGATTGGAATGAAATGGAATGGAGTGGAGTGGAGTTTATTGGAGTGGAGTGGAGCAGAATGCAGTGTAGTGGAATGGAATGGAATGGAGTGGAATGGAGTGGAGTGGAATGGAATGGAATGGAATGCTATGGAATGGAATTAAATGGAATGGAATGGAATGGTGAAATGAAATGTGAACTGAGATTGTGCCACTGCACTCCTGCCTGGGTGACAGAGTGATATACTGTCGAAAGAAAGGAATGGAATAGAATGGAGTGGAATGGAAGGGAATGGAGTGGAATGGAATGGAATGCAGTGGAGTGGAGTGGAGTGCAATGGAATGCAATGGAGTGGAATGGAATGGGATGGAATGGAGTGCAGTGGGGTGGAGTGGAATGGAGTGGAGTGGATTGGAGTAGACTTTAGTGGAATAGAATGGAATGGAATGCAATGGGATGGAGTGGAGTCGAGTGGAGTGGAGTGGAGTGGAATGGAGTGGAGTGGACTGGAATGGAATGGAACAGAATGGAAAGGAATGGAGTGGAGTTTGGTACAGTGGAATGGAGGCGAGTGGAGTGTAATGGAGTGTAACGGAATTGTATGGAATGGAATGGAGAGGAGGGGAGTGGAGTCAAATGGAATTGGATGGAACGGAACGGAATGGATTTGAGTGGACTGGAGTGGAGTGGAATGGAGTGGAATCGAACTGAGTGGAATGGTGTGAAGAGGATTGGAGTGGAGTGGAATGCAGTGAAGTGGAATTCGATGGAATGGACTGGAGTGGATTGGAGTGGAGTGGAGTGGAGAGGAATGGAGTGGATTTGAATGGAGTAGAGTGGAGTGGAGTGGAATGGAATGGAATGTAGTCGAATGGAATGGAATGGAACGGTGAAATGAAATGGGAGCTGTGATTCTGCCACTGCAACCAGTCTGAGTGACAGAGTGAGATCCTGTCGAAAGGAATGGAATGGAATGGAATGGAGTGGAATGGAATGGAGTGTAGTGTAGTGGAGTGGAGTGTTGTAGAGTGCACTGCAGTGGAATGGACTGGGATGGACTGGAATGGAATGGAGCTGACCCGAGTGAAGTGGACTGGAGTGGAGCGGAATGGAGCGGAATGTAATGTAATGTAATGGAATTGAGTGGAGAGGAGTGGAATGGAGAAGAGTGGATTAGAGTGGAATGGAATAGAATGGAAAGGAGGGAAGTGGAGTGGAATTGAGAGGAGAGGAATGGAATGGAATGCAATGCAATGGAATGTAATGGAGAAATGAAATGTGAGCTGAGATAGCGCCCCTGTACTCCAATCTGGGCGACAGAGTGACATCTGGTCGAAAGAAAGGAATGGAATGGAATGGCATGGCGTGGAGTGGAGTGGAGTGGAGTGAAGTAGAGTGGAATGGAGTGGAATGGAATGGGATGGAATGGAATGGAATGGAGTGGATTGCACAGGAGTGGAGTGGATTGCAGTAGAGTGGAATTGTATGGAATCGATTGGGATGGATTGGGCTGGAGAGGAGAGGATTGGAGTGCAATGGAGAGGAATGGAAAGGAATGGAATGGAATGGAGTGGAGTGGAATGCAATGGAATGGAATGGAATGGAATGGAGTGGAATGGAGTGGAGTGGAATGGAGTGAAGTGGAGTGGAATAGAATGGGATGGAATTGAATGGAGCAGAGGGGAGTGGAGAGGAGTAGAGTGGAGTGGAATAGAATGGGATGGAATTGAATGGAGCAGAGGGGAGTGGAGAGGAGTAGAGTGGAGTGGAAAGAAATGGGATGCAATGGAGTTGAGCGGAGTGGAGTGCAGTGGAATGGATTGGAATGGAGTGGAATGGAATGGATTGGAGTACAGTGGATTAGAGTGGAGTGGAGTGTAATGAAGTTGAGAGGAATGGGATTGAATGGAATGGGTTGGAGTTGAGTGCAGTGGAGTCGAATGGAATGGAGTGGAGTGGAATGGAGTGGAATGGAATGGGATGGAATGCAATGGAATGGCGAAGTGAAATGTGAGCTGTGATTGTGCCAATGCACTCCAGCCTGCAGGACAAAATGAAATCCTTTTGAAAGAAAGGATTGGAGTGGAATGGAATGGAACACATTGCAATGGAGTGGAGCGCAGTAGAGTGGACTGGAGTGGAATGAAGTGGAGTGGAATGGAGTGGAATCGAATGGAATGGAATGGAACGGTGTGGAGTGGAGGAGTGGAATGGAATGGAATGGAGTGGAATGGAGTGGAGAGGAGTGGAGTGGAATGAAGTGGACTGGAATGGAGTGGAATGGATTTGGATGGGATGGAATGGAGTGGAGTAGAGTGGAGTAGAGTGGAGTGGATTGGAGGTGAGTGGAATGAGGTGCAGTGAAATAGAATGGAAAGGAATGGAGTTGATTGGAGTGGAGTGGAGTGGATTGGAGTGGAGTGGAGTGGAGTGGAATGCAATGCAATGGATCGGAATGGAATGGAATGTTATGGTGAAATGAAATGCGAGTTGAGATTGTGCCACTGCAATGCAGCCCAGTTGAAAGAGTGAGGTCATGTCGAAAGAAAGGAAAGGAATGAATTGGAATGGAGTGGAACGGAAAGGAATTGAATGGAGTGGAGTTGAGTGGAGTGGAGTAGAGTCGAGTGGAGTTGAATGGAATGGAATGGAATGCAATTGAAAGGAATGGAATGGAAGGCAATGCAATGAAATGGAACGGTGAAATGAAATGTGAGCTGAGATTGTGCCACTGCACTCCAGCCTGGGTGACACAGAGAGATACTGTTGAAATAAAAGAATGGGATTGAATGGACTGGAATTGAATGGAGTGGAATGGAGTAGAGTGGAGTGGAGTGCAGTAGAGTGGAGTGGAGTGGAGTGGAATGGAATGGGATGGAATGGATTGGAATGGAATGGATTGTAGAGGAGTGGAGTGGACTGGAATGCAGTGGAATGGAATGGTATGGAATTTAATGCAATAGAGTGGAGTGGAGTAGAGTGGTATGAAGCGGAATGGAATCGGATGGAGTGGAATGGATTGGAATGGACAGGAATGGAATGGTGTGGAGTAGAGTGGAGTGGAGTGGAGTGGAATGCGGTGGAATGGAACGGGATGGAATGAAATTGAGTGGATTGGAGAAGAGTGGAATGGACTGGAATGGAAAAGAATTGAAGGGAATGGAATGGAGTAGATTTTAGTGGAGTGGAGATGAATGGAGAAGAGAGGAGTGGAGAAGAATTTAGTGGAATGAAGTGGAATGGAAAGGGATGGAAAGGAGTGGAGTGGAGTAGACTGGAGTGGAGTTGAATGGAATGATGTGGAATGCAGTGGAGTGGAGTGGAGAGGAGTGGAAGGAGCGGAGTGGAATTGTTTGGAGTAGAATGTGATGGAATGGAATGGAGTGGAATGGAGTGGAGTGGAGTGGAATGTGTTGGAATGGAACGGGATGGAATGGAGTGGAGTGTAGTGTAGTGAGGTGGATTGGAGTGGAATTGAGTAGAATGCAATGGAATGGAATGGAATGGAAGGGAATGGTGAAATGAAGAATGAGCTGAGATTGTGTGACTGCATTCCAGCCTGGGTGACAGGGTGAGATCCTGTCAAAAGAAAATAATGGAATGGAAAGGAGTGTAGTGTAATGGAATGGAATTGGAAGGAATGGAATGGAGAAATGAAATCTGAGTTGAGATTGTACCACTGCACTCCAACCTGGGTGATAGAGTGGGAACCTGATGAAAGAATGGAATGGAATGGAATGGATTGTAGTGAATTGGAGTGGATTTTAGTGTAATGGATTTGAACGGAATGGGATCGAATGGAATGTGGTGGACTGGAGTGGAATGGAGTGGAATAGAGTGGAATGGAATGGGATGGAGTGGAATGCAATGGAGTGAAATGGAGTGTAGTGGATTGGAGAGGAATGGAGTGGAGTGGAATGGAAAGGAATGTAATGGAATGGAAAGGAATGGTGAAATGAAATGTGAGCTGAGATTGTGCCACTGTACTCCAGCCTGGGTGACAGAGTGAGATCCTGTAGAAAGGAAAGAATGGAATGGAAAGGAGTGGATAGGAATTGAATGGAATGGAGGAGAATGGTGTTCAGTGGTGTGGAGTGGAGTGGAGTGGAATGGAGTACAATGGAGTGGGATGGAATTGAATGGAGTGGAGTGGAGAGGAGTGCAGTGGCGTGGAATTGAATGGAATGGAATGGAGAGAAGTGGAGTGGTGTAGAGTGGAGTAGAGTGGAATGGAGTGTAATGTAACGTAATGGAATAGAATGCAATGGAACAGAAAGGAATGGTGAAATGAAATGTGAGCTGAGATTGTGAGGCTGCACTCCAGCCTGGGTGACAGAGTGATATCCTGTCAAAAGAAAGGAATGGAATGGAATAGAGTGGAATGGAATAGAGTGGAATGGAAAGAATGGAATGGAATGGAGTGGAGTAGATTGGAGTGGATTGGAGTGGGATGGAGTGGAATGTAATGGGATGGAATGGAATGGAGTGTATTAGAGCGTAGTGGAGTGGAGTGGAAAGGAGTGGAAAGTAATGGAATGGAATGGAGAGAGTGGATAGGAGTGGAGTGGAGTGGAATGAAATGGCATGGAAAGCAATGGAATGCATAGGAATGCAATAGAATGGAATGCTATGGAATGGAATGGTGAAATGAAATGTGAGCTGGAATTGTGCCACTGCACTCCAGCCTGGGTGACAGAGAGAGTTCCTGTCGAAAGTAAGGTATGGAATGGAATGGAGTGGAATAGAATGGAATGGAATGGAAGTGAATGGAGTGGAATGGATTGTAGTGCAGTAGAGTGGAGTGGATTGGGGTGCAGTATAGTAGAGTGGATTGGAGTGGAATGGAATGGAATAGAATAGAATGGAATGGAATGGAATATTGAAATGAAATATGAGCTGAGATTGTGCCACTGCATTGCAGCCTGGTTGATAGAGTGAGATCCTGTAAAAAGAAAGGAAAGGAATGGAATGGATTGTAATGGAATGTAACGGAGTGAAGTGGAGTGGAATGGTGTGGAGTGGAATGGAGTGGAATAGAAAGTGATGGAAAATAATGGAATGGAGTGGAGTGAAGTGGAGTAGAGTGGAGGGGAGGTGAGTGGAATGGAGGGAAATGGAATGGGATGGAATGGAATGAGGTCTGTGGAATGCAGAGGAGTGTAATTGAGTGGAATGGAATGGAGTAGAGTAGAGTGGAGTGAAACTGAATGGAAAGGAATGGAATGGAATGGAATCGAATGGAATGGTGAAATGAAATGTGAGCTAAGATTGTGACACTGCAGTCCATTCTGTGTGACAGAGTGAGATCCTGTCAAAAGAAGGGAATGGGATGATATGGAGTGGAATGGAACCGGATGGAATGGAATGCAGTGGACAGGAGAGAAGTGAAGTGGAGTGGAGTGGAGAGGAATGGAATGGAATGAGATGGGATGTAATGGAATGGAGTGGAGTGCAGTGGATTGGAGTGGAGTGGAATGGAGTAGAATAGAATGCGATGGACTGGAATGGAGTGAATTGGAGTAGAGTGGAATGGAAAGGAATGGAATGAAATGGAATGGAATGGTGAAATGAAATTAATTGAGTTTGTGCCACTTCACTCCAGCCCGGATGACAGAGTGAAATCCTGTCGAAATAATGGAATGTAATTGAATGGAGTGGAGTGTAATGGAAAGGAATATCATGGAGTGGATTGCAGTTTAATGGAATGGAATGCAATGGGATGGAATGGAAGGGAGTGGAGTGGAGTGGATTCGAATGGAGCAGAATGGAATAGAACAGGATGAGATGGGAAGGAATGGAATGTAACGGAATTGAATGGTGAAATGAAACGTGAGCTCAGATCGCGCCACTGCACTCCAGCCTGGTGAAAGGGTGAGATCCTGTCGAAAGAAAGGAATGGAATGGAATGGAGTCAAATGGAACGGAATGGAATGGAATGGAATGGAATGGAATTGAGTGGATTGGAGTGGAGTAGAGTGCAGTTGAGGGGAGTGGAATGGAATGGGATCAAATGGAATGGAATGGAGAGGAGTGGATTTGAGTGGAGTGAAAAGGAATGCAATGGAATGGAATGGAATGGAGTGGAATGGTGGAATAGAATGGTGGAATGCAATGTGAGCTGAGATTGTTCCACTGCAATCCAGCGTGGGTGGCAGAGTGAGATCCTGTTGAAAGAAAAGAATGGAATGGAATGGAGTGGAATTTAATTTAATGGTATGAAATGGAATGGAATGGAATGGAGTGGAACGGAGTGGACTGGAATGGAGTGGAGTGGAGGGTAATGGAGTGAAATGGAACGCAATGGAGTGGTGTGGAGTGGACTGCAATGAAGAGGAGTGGTGTGGAATGGAGTGAAATGGAATGGGATGCAATGGAATGGAATGTAGTGGAGTGGACACTAGTGGAGTGGAGTGGAATGGGGTTGAATGGAATGGAATGGATTAGAGTGGTGTGGAGTGCAAAGGAATGGATTGGAATGGAAAGGAATGGAATGGTGAATTGAAATATGAGCTGAGATTGTGCCACTGAAATCCAACGTGGGTGACAGAGTGTGATCCTGTCAAAAGAATGGAATGGAATGGAATGGAATGGTGTGGAAAAGAATGGAATGGAATGGAGAGGAATGGAGAGGAGTGGAGTGGAGTGGCGTGGAATAGAGTGGATTGGAGTGGCGTGGAATGGAGTGGAATGGAATGGGATGAAATGGAGTGGAATGGAGTGCAGAGGAGTGGAGAGAAGTGGAGTGGAGAGGAGTGTTATGAAGTGGAATGGAATTGGATGCAATGTCATGGAGTGGATTGTGGTGGAGTGGAGTCGATTGGAATGGAGGACAACAGAATGATATGAAATGAAGTGGAGTGGAGTGGAGTTGAAAGGAATGGAATGGAATTTAGTGGGATGGAATATAATGGAATGGAAAGGAACGGAATGGAATGGAATGGAATAAAATAGAACAGAATGGTGATATGTAATAGGAGCTGAGATTGTGCCCCTGCGATCCAGCCTGGGTGACAGAGTAAGATCCCATCAAAGGAAAGAATGGAATGGAGTGGAGTGGAGAGGAATGGAATTGAATGGATTGGATTGGAGTGGAGTGTATTACCGTGGAATAGAGTGGAATGGAATGTGATGTAATGTAATGGAATGGAGTGGAATGGAGCGAAATGGAGTGGAGTGGAAAGGAGTGGAATGGAGGGGAATTTAAAATGATAGAATGGACTGCAGGGGAGTGGAGTGGTGTGGAGTGGAGCGTTGTTTAATAGAATCGTGTGGAGTGGAGTGGAATGGAACCGAATAAATGGAATGTAATGGAATGGAATGGTGAAAAGAAATGTGAGCTGAGATTGTGCCACTGCACACCAGCCTGGGTGACAGAGAGAGATCCTCCCCAAACAAAGGTATGTAATGGAATGGAGTGGAATTTAATAGAATGGAATGGAAAGAAATGGAATGGAATGGAGTGGAATGGAGTAGAATGGAATGGGATGCAATGGAATGGAGTGGAGTGAAGTGGAGTCGAGTGGAGTGAAATCAGATGGATTGGAATGTAATGGAATGTAATGGAAAGGAATGGAAAGGAGGGGAGTGAAGGGAAGTGGAGTGGAGTGGAGTGGAATGGGGTGGAATGGAATGGGATGGAATGGAATGGAGAGGAGAGGAGTGGAGTGGAGTGGAATGGACTAAATGGAATGGAATGGAAGGGAAAGGAATGGAATGGAGTGGATTGGAGTGGAATCAAGTAGACTGAAATGGAGTGGAATGGAACGGAGTGAAATTCAAGGGAAAGGAACGGAAAGGAATGTAATAGAATGGTGTGGAGTAGAGTGGGATGGAGTGTAACGGAATGCGAAGCAATGGAATGGAGTGGAGTGGAGTCGAGTGGAGTGAAATCAGATGAAATGGAATGGAATGGAAACGAATGGAATGGAGTGTAGTGAAGTGAAGTGGAGTGGAGTGGAGTGGAATGGAATGGGGTGGAATGGAATGGGATGGAATGGATTTGAGTGGAGTGGAATTAGAGTGGAGTGGAATGGAGTGGAATGGAATGGAATGGAAGGGAAAGGAATGGAATGGAGTGGAGTGGAGTGGAATCAAGTGGAGCAGAATGGAGTGGAATGGAATGCGATGGTATGGAATGGAGTGGAGTGGAGTAGAGTGGAGTGGAGTCGAGTGGAGTGGAATGGAATGGAATGGATTGGAGTGGAGTGGAGGAATGGAGTAGAATGAAGTGGAATGGAGTGGAGTGGAGTGGGGTAGAGTGGAATGGACTGCAGTTGAATAGAATAGAGTGGAGTGGAGTGGGGTGGAGTGGAGTGGAATGCAATGGAATGGAATGGAATGGAGTGGAGTACAGTGGAGTGGAATGCATTGGAATAGAATGGGAAGGAATGGATTGGAATGGAATGGAGTTTAGAGGACTGGCGTGGAGTGGAATGGAGTGTAGTGGAGTGGAGTGGGTTAGAGGGGAGTGGATTAGAGTGGAATGGAATGGAGTGGAGTGTGGTGGAGTGGAGTTTAATGAAATGGAATGGAGTGGAGTGGAGTGCAGTGGAGGGGAATGGATAGGAACGGAATGGGAATGAATGGATTGGAATGGAATGGAGTGGAGAGTAGTGGAGTGGAGTGGAATGAAGTGGAATGGAAAGGGACGGAATTTAATGGAATGGAGTGGAGAGGAGTGGTGTGAATTGGAATGGAATCGGATGGTATCAAATGGAATGGAATGGAGGGGAATTTAATAGTGTGGTGTGGAGTGGATGGAGTGGAAAGCGGTGGAATGAGATGGGATGGAATGAAATGGAGTGGACTGGAGTAGAGTGGAATAGACTGGAATGGAGTGGAATTGAAGGGAATGGAATGGAGTGGAGTTTAGTGGGGTGGAGTGGAGTGGAGAGGAGATGAGTGGAGAGGAGTGGAGTGGAATGAAGTGGAATGGAATGGGATGGAATGGAGTGGAGTGGAATAGACTGGAGTGGAGTTGAGTGGAATAGACTGGAGTGGATTTGAGTGGAATGATGTGGAATGGAGTGGAGTGGAGCAGAGTGGAATGGTGTGGAATAGAATGGGATGGAATGGAATGGATTTTAGTGGAGTGGAGTGGAGTGGAGTGGAATGCGGTGGAACGGAATGGGATGGAATGAAGCGGAGTGGAGTGAAGTGGAGTGGAGTGCAATCGAGTGTAATGGAATGAAATGAAATGGAATGGAATGGAAAGGAGTGGGGAAATGAAGTGTGAGCTGAGCTTTTACGACTTCACTGTAGCCTGCGTGACAGGGTGAGATCCTGTCGAAAGAAAAGAATGGAATGGAAAGGTGTGTAATGTAATGAAATGGAATTGGATGGAATGGAATGGAATGGAATGGAGAAATGAAATGTGAGCTGAGATTGTACCACTGAACTACATCATGGGTGATAGAGAGAGATCTTGATAAAAGAAGGAATGGAATGGAATGGAGTGGAGTGGAATGGAATGGAATGGAATGGATTGTTGTGCATTAGAGTGGAGTGGAATGGTGTTGAATAGAATGGGATGGAATGGAATGGGGTAGATTTGAGTGGAGTGGAGTGGAATCGAGTGGAATGGAATGAACTTGAGTGGAATTGGGTGGAGTGGACTGGAGAAGAGTGGAGTGGAGTGAGATGGAATGCAATGGAATGGAAAGGAATGGTGAAATGCTATGTGAGCAGAGATTGTGCGACTGTACTCCAGCCGGGGTGACAGAGTGAGATCCTGTCGAAAGAAAAGAATGGAATGGAAAAGAGTGGATTGGAATTGAATGGAATGGAGGAGAATGGTGTGTAGTGGGGTGGAGTGGAGTGGAGTGGAGTGGAATGGAAAGGAGTAGAATGGAATTGGATGGAATGGAATTGAGTGGAGTGGAGAGGAGTGCAGTGGAGTGGAGTGGAGGGGAGTGCAGTGGAGTGGAATGGAATGGAATGAACTGGAGTAGTTTAGAGTGGAATACAGTGGAATGGAGTGGAATGTAATGTAATGGAATGGAATGGAGCAGAATGGAATGGTGAAATGAAATTTGAGCAGAGATTGTGCTGCTGCACTCCAACCTGGGTGAAGAGTGATATTCTGTCAAAAGAAAAGAATGGAATGGAATAGAGTGAAATGGAATATATGGAATGGAATGGAGTGGGGTGGAGTAGAGTGGAGTGGATTGCAGTGTGGTGGAGTGGAATGGAATGGGATGAAATGGAATGGAGTGGATTAGAGTGAAGAGTAGTTGAGTGGATTGGAAAGGAGTGGAGAAGAATGGAATGGAGTGGAGTGGATGGGAGTGGACTGGAATGTAATGGGATGCAGTGCAATGGAATGCATAGGAATGAAATTTTATGGAATACAATGGAATGGAATGGTGAAAGGAAATGTGAGCCGAGATTGTGCCACTACACTCCAGCCTGGGTGACAGAGAGAGTTCCTGTCGAAAGTAAGGTATGGAATGGAACGGAGTGGAATGGAATGGAGTGGAATGGAAGTGAATTGAGTGGAATGGATTGGAGTGGAGTACAGTGGAGTGGAGTGGAATGGAATGGAATGGAATGGAAAGGAATATTGAAATGGAATGTGAGCAGAGATTGTGCCACTGCACTGCAGCCTGGGTGATAGAGTGAGATCCTGTCGAAAGAAACGAGTGGAATGGAATGGAGTGGAATGGAATGCAATAGAGTGGAGTGGAGTGGAGTGGAGTTGAGTTTAGTGGAATGGTGTTGAGTGAAAGGGAGTGGAATGGTATGTGATGGAACATAATTGAATGGAGTGGAGTGAAGTGGAGTGGAGTGAAGTGGAGAGGAGTGGAGTGGAGTGGAATGGAGTGAAATGAAATGCGATGGAATGGAATTAAGTGGAGTTCAGTGGAATGGAGTGGAGTGTAATGAAGAGGAATGGAATTGAGTAGAGTGGAGTGGAGTGGAGTCAAATGGAATGGAATGAAATTGAGTAGATTGCAGTGGAGTGGAGCCAAATGGAATGGAGTGGAATGGAGTGGAAAGGAATGGAATGGAATGGAATGGATTTTAGTGCATTGGAATGGATTTTAGTGCATTGGAGTGGAGTGGAGTGGAATGGACTTGAGTGGAATTGGTTGGAATGGAATAGGGTGAACTTGAGTGGAGTGGAGTGGAATCGAGTGGAAAGGAATTGGATGGAATGTAATGGAATGGAGTGGAATGGAGTGTAGTGTACTGGAGAGGAGTGGAGTGGAATGGAATTGAATGGAATGGAAAAGAATGGTGAAATGAAATGTGAGCTGAGATTGTGCGACCGTACTCCAGCTGGGTGAGAGAGTGAGACCCTGTCAAAGAAAAAGAATGGAATGGAAAGGAGTGGATTGGAATTGAATGAAAGGGAGGAGAGTGGAGTGGAGTGGAGTGGAGTGGTGTGGAGTGGTGTGGAATGGAGTGGAACGGAGTGGAATGGGATTGAATAGAATGGAGTGGAGTGGAGAGGAGTGCAGTAGAGTGGAATGGAATGAAATGGAATGGGATGGAATGGAATGGAGTGAAGTGGAGTCATGTAGAGTGGAGTAGAGTGGAATAGAGTAGAGTGGAATGGAATGGAATGGAATGGAACAGAATGGAATGATGAAATGAAATGTGAGCTGAGATTGTGCTGCTGCACTCCAGGCTGGGTGCAGAGGGATATCCTGTAGAAAGAAAGGAATGGAGTGGAATAGAATGGAAATGAATGTACGGAATGGTGTGGAATGGACTGGAGTACAGTGGAGTGGATTGTAGTGGGATTGAGTGGAATGGAATGGGATGGAAATGAATGGAATGGATTATAATGGAGTGGAGTGCAGTGGAAAGGAATTGAAAAGAAAAGAGTGGAGAGGATGGGCTTGGAATGGAGTGGAGTGGAGTGGAGTGGAATGGAATGGAATGGAATGGAATGGAATGCAGTGGAATGCATAGGAATGCAATTATATGGAATAAAATGGAATGGAATGGTAAAATGAAATGTGAGCTGAAATTGTGCCACTACACTCCAGCCTGGTGACAGAGAGAGTTCCTTTCGAAAGTAAGGTATGCAGTGCAATGGACTGGAATGGACTGGAATGGAATGAAAGTGAATGGAGTGGCATGAATTGGAGTGGAGTATAGTGGAGTGGAGTGGAATGGAATGGAAAGTAATGGAATGGAATATTGAAAGGAATGTCAGCTGAGATTGTGTCACTGCACTGCAGCCTGGGTGATAGAGTGAGATCCTGTTGAAAGAAAGGAATGGAAAGGAATGGAGTGGAATGGAATGGAATGGAGTGGAGTGGAGTGGAGTGGAATGATGTGGAGTGGAATGTAGTGGAATGGAATTTGATGGAACATAATGGAATGGAGTGGAGTGGAGTGGAGGGGAGTGGAGTGGAATGGAGAGAAATGGAATGGGATGGAAAGGAATGAAGTAGAGTACAATGGAATGCAGTGGAGTGTAATGGAGGGGAATTGAATGGAATAGATTGGAGTGGAGTGAAATGGAATGTAAAGGAATGGATTGTAGTGCATTGGATTGGAGTGAAGTAGAATGGAGTTTAATGGAATGGGATGGAATGGAATGGGGTAGACTTGAGTGGAGTGGAGTGGAATCGAGTGGAAAGGAGTGGGATGGAATGGAGTGGAATGGAGTGGAGTGGACTGGAGAGTAGTGGAGTGGAGTGGAATGGAATGCAATGGAATGGAAAGGAATGGTGGAATGAAATGTGAGCTGAGATTGTGCAACTGTAATCCAGCCTTGGTTACAGAGTGAGATCCTGTAGGAAAAAAAGAATGGAACCGAAAGGAGTGGATTGGAATTGAATGGAATGAAGGAGAGTGGTGTGGAGTGGTGTGGAGTGGAGTGGAGTTGAGTGGAGTGGAATTGAAAGGAGGAGAATGTAATGGGATGGAATGGAATGGAGTGGAGTGGAGAGGAGTGCAGTGGAGTGGAAAGGAATGGAATGAGGAATGGAATTGAGTGAAGTGGAGTAGAGTGGAGTAGAGTGGAATGGAGTGGAATGGAATGTAATCTATTGGAATGTAATGGAATGGAATGGAACAGAATGGAATGGTGAAATTAAATGTGACCTGAGACTGCATCACTGCACTCAAGCATGGGAAACTGTGTGAGATCCTGTCAAAAGAAAAAATGGAATGGAATGGAGTGGAATGTAATAGAATGGATGGAGTTGAGTGGAGTGGAGTGGAATGGAATGTTATGGAGTGCAATGGAATGGAGTGGGG
This sequence comes from Pongo abelii, assembly GCF_028885655.2. Taxonomy (NCBI): domain Eukaryota; kingdom Metazoa; phylum Chordata; class Mammalia; order Primates; family Hominidae; genus Pongo; species Pongo abelii. Next base: position 5,817,715 of record NC_071997.2, read on the forward strand.
TGCAGTGGAATGGAGGGGAATACAATGGAGTGGAGTGAAATAGTATACAATGGAATGGAATGCATTGGCCGGAAGTGGAGTGGAATAGAGTGGAATGGATTTAATTGAATGAAGTGGAGTGGAATGAGTGGAATGGAATGGAATGGAGCACAGTGGAGTGGAGCGGAGACGATTGGAGTGGAGTGGAGTTGTCTGGGATGGAGTGGAGGGGAGTGGAGAGCAATAGAGGGGAGTGGAGTGGAATGGAAATTACAGGAATGGAAAGGAGTAATGAAATGTGAGCTGAGATTTTGCCACTGCACTACAGTCCTGGTGACAGAGTGTAATCCTTTCGAAAGAAAGGAATGGAATGGAATGGAGTGGAGTGGAGTGGTGTGGAGAGGAGTGGAATTTAATATAATGGGATGAAATGAAATGGAATGGAATGGTGAAATGAGATGTGAGCTGAGATTGTGCCACTGCCCTCCAGCCTCGGTTGCAGATCCTGTGAAAAGAAAGGAATGGAATGGCATGGCATGGAATGGAATGGAGTGGAGTGGAGTGAAATGGAGTGGAGTGCAGAGGAATGGAGTGGAATGGAATGAAATTGAATGGAATGGAGTGGAGTGCAATGGAGTGGAGTGGAATGGAGTGGAGTGGAATGGGATGGAATGGAATGGCATGGAGTGGAGTGAAGTGGAAGGACTCGAATGGAATGGAGTGGAATGGAATGGAGTGGAGAAGAATGGATTGGACAGGAGTGGAGTGGAGTGGAAAGGAATAGAATGGAATGGAATGGATTGGAATGGTGAAATGCAATATGAGCTGAGATTGTTACACCAAAGTCCAACCTGGAGACAGAGTGGGATCCTGTCGAAAGAAAGGAATGGAATGGAATGGAAAGGAATGGGATGCAATGGAATCGAATGGAATGCAGTGGAGTGGAGTGCAGTGCCGTGGAGTGGAATGGAGTGGAGTGAAATGGAATGGAATGAAATAGAATGGAATGGAAAAATGGAATGGAATGGAATGGTAACACAAAAAGTGAGCTGATACTGTGCCACTGCACTCCAGCCTGGGTGACAGAGTTAGATCCTGTTGAAAGAAAGGAACGGAATGAAATTGAGCGGAATTTATAGGAATCCAATGGAGTGGATTGTAGTGGATTGGAGTGGAGTGGAATTGAGTGGAATGGAGAGGAATGGAATGGAATAGAATGGAATGGAGTGGAATGCATTGGAGTGGAGTGGAGTGGACTGCCATGGAGTGCAGTGTTATGCAGTGGAATGCAGGGGATTGGAGTGGAAAGGAATGGAATGGAATGGAATGCAATGGAATGGAATTGAAAGGAATGTAAGTGAAAGCAACGGAATGGAATGGAATGGAATGGAATTCAATGGAATGGAATGGAATGGAATTTAATGGAATGGAATGGAATTGAATGCAAATGAATGCAATGGAATGCTGAAATGAAAAGTGGGCTGAGATTGTGTCACTGCACTCCAGCCGCAGGGACAGAGTGAGAATCTGCTGAAAAAAAGGAATGGAATGGATTGGAGTGGAATGGAATGGAATGGAGTGGAGTGGAGTGGAGTGGATCGGAATGAGTGGGAAAGGAATGGAATGGAGTGGAGTAGAGTGAAGTAGAGTGGAATGGAAAGGAGGGGAATGGAGTGGAAAGGAATGGAATGGAATGGAAGCCAACGGAATGGAATGGAATGCAAAGGAATGAAATGGAATGGTATGCAATGAAAAGGAATGAATGGAATAGAATGCAACGGAATGGAATTGTGAATTCAAATGTGAGATGAGATTGTGCCACTGCACTTCAGCCTTGGTGACAGCATGAGATCCTGTCAATAGAAAGGAATGGAATGGAATGGAGTGGAATGGAACGGAAGTTACTGGAATTTAATGGAAGGGACTGGAATGGAGTGGAGTGGAGTGGTGAGGAATGGAGTGGAAAGGAATGGAACGGAATGGAATGCAATTGAAAGCAATGGAATGCAATGGAATGCAATGGAATTCAAAGGAACGGAATGGAATGGAATGGAATGGAATGCAATAGAATGCATTGGAATGGAATTCAATGGAATGCAATTGAAAGCAATGGAAAGGAATAGAATGCATTGGAATTTAATGGAATGGAATGGAATTGAATGCAATGGAATGGTGAAATGAAAAGTGGGCTGAGATGGTGCCACTGCACTCCAGCCGGGGGGAAAGAGTAAGAACCTGTTGAAAGAAAGGAATGAAATGGATTGGACTGGACTGGAATGGAATGGAATGGAATGGAATGGATTGGAGTGGAGAGGAGAGGTGTGGAGTGGAGTGAAATGGAATGGGATGGAAGGCATTCGAATGGAGTGCAGTGGAGTGGGTAGGACTGCCATGGAGACCAGTGGAATGCAGTTGAATGGAGTGGAATGGAATGGAATGAAACGGAATGGAATCAAATGGAATGCAATTGAAAGCAATGGAATGGAACGGAATGCAATGGAATTCAATGGAATGGAATGGAATGGAATAGAATGGAATGGAAAGGAATGCAATCGAATACAATGGAATGGTGAAATGAAAACTGGGCTGAGATTGTGCCACTGCACTCCAGCTGGGGGGACAAAGTGAGAAACTATTGAAAGAAAGGAATGGAATGGGATGCAATGTTATCGAATGGGATGCAATGGAATGGAGTGGAATGGAGTAGAGTGGAGTTGAGTGGAGTGGAGTGGAATGGATTTTAGTGGATTGGAATTCAATGGAATCGAATGGAATGGAATGCAATTCAATGGAATGGAATGGAATGGAATGCAATGCAATGGAATGGAAGCTATGCAATGGAATGGAATGGAATGGTGTAATGAAATCTGAGCTGAGATTGTGCCACTGCACTCCACCCTGGGTGACAGAGTGAGATCCTGTCGAAAAAAGGAATAGAATGGAGTGTAATATAATAGAATGGAATGGAGTGGAGACGAATGAAGCAAAATGGAATAGAGTGGAATGGAATCCGATAGAATATAAGGGAAGGGAGTGGAGTTGTGTGCAGTGCAGTGGTTTGGAATGGAGTGGAATAGAATGGAATGGAATTCTATGGAATGGAATGGAATGGTGAAGTTAAATTCGAGCTGAGATTGTACCACTGCACTCCAGCCTGGGTGACAGATTGAGATCCTCCCGAAAAAAAAGAATGGCATGGAATGAAGTGGAATGGAATGGAATGGAAGGGAATGGATTGGAGTGGAGTGGAGTTTAGTGGAGTGGAGTGGAGTGGAATGTAATGGAGCGGAATGGAATGCAGTGTAAAGGAAAAGGGTGGAGTGGAGTGGAGCTGAGTGGAGTGGAGTGGAGTGGAATGGAAAGGAATGGAATGGAATGCAATGCAATGGAATGCAATGGAATGCAAAGGTGAAATGAAATGGGACATGAGATTCTGCCACTGAACTCTTACCTGTGTGACAGCGTGAGACACTCTCGAAATAAAGGAATGGAATGGAATGCAGTGGAATCGAATGGAATTGAAAGGAATGCAGCAGAGTGGAGTGCAGTTGAGTGGAGTGGAGTGCAGTTGAGTGGAGTGGAATGGATTGGAGTGGAATGGAATGGGATAGAATGGGATTGAGTGGAGTGGAGTGGAGTTGAGTGCAATGGAGTGGATTGGAATCAGAAGGAATGGCACGGAGTGGAGTCGAGTGGAGTGGAGAGGAGTGGAATGGAATGGAATTGAGTGGAGTGGAGTGGAGTGGAATGGAATGGAATGGAATGCAATGGAATGGAAGGGATTGGTATGGAATGCAATGGAATGGAATGCAATGGAATGAAATGGAATGGAACGGTTAAATGAAACATGAGCTGAGATTTTGCCTATGGACTCCATCTTGGTTGTTGGAGTGAGAACCTGTCAAAAGAAAGGAATGGAATTGAATGGAGTGGAATGTAACAGAATGAAATGGAGTGGAGTTGTGTGGAGCAGTGTGTAGTGGTGTGGGGTGGAGTGGCGGGGAGTGGAATGGAATGGGATGGAGTCGAGTGGAGTGGACTGGAGTGGAGTGGAATGGTGTGGAATGCAATCGCATGGAATGGAATGGAGTGATGTGGAGTGGAGTGGAGTGGAGTTTAATGGGAATGGAGTGTAGTTAATTGGAGTGGAGTGGAGTGGAATTGAGTGGTTTGGATGGAATAGAATTGAATGAACTGTAGTGGTGTGCACTGCAGTGGAGAGGAGTGGATTTGAGAGCATTGGGGTGTATTGGAATGGAGTGGAATGTAATGGAATGGAGTGGAGTGGATTGGTGTGAAGTGGAGTGGAGTGGAATGGATTGGAATGCAATGGGATGGAGTGGGACGGAGTGGAGTGGAGAGGAGTAGAATGGAATGCAATGGAGTGGAATGGAGTGGAGTGGAGTGAAATGAAGTGAAATGGAATGCAATGCAATGGTACGGAATGGAATGGTATGGAATGCAAAGAAATGGAATGAAATGGAATGGAATGGTGAAATGAAATGTGAACTGACATTGTGCGACAGCACTCCATACTGGGTGTTAGAGTGAGAGCCTTTTGAACGAAAGGAAAGGAGTAGAATGGAGTGGAATGGAATGGAGTAGAATGGAGTGGAATGTAATGGAATGGTATGGAGTGGAGTGCTGTGGAGTGGAATCGAGTGGAATGGAGCGGAATGGAATGGGATGGAGTCAGTGAAGTGGAGTGGAGTTGAGTGGAATGGCGTGTAATGCAATGGCATGGAACGAAATGGAGTGGTGTGGAGTGGAGTGGAGAGGAGTTAAATGGAATGGAGTGGAGTGGAGTGGAGTGGAGTGGAATGGAATGGAATGTAATGGTGACATGAAATGTGAGCTGAGGTTGTGCCACTGCACTCAAGCCTGGGTGATAGAGTGAGATCTTGTTGAAAGAAAGGAACGGAATGGAATGGAGTGGAGTGGAGTGGAGTGGAGTGGTATGGAATTGAATGCAATGGAATGGAAATGAATGGAATGGAATGGATGCAATGGAATGGAATTGAAAAGAATGGAATGGAATGCAATGGAATGCAGTGAAATGGGTTGGAATGGAATGGAATGCAATGGAATCGTGAAATGAAATGTGAGCTGTGATTGTGTCCCTGCACTCCAGTCGGGGTTACAGAGAGAGATCCTGTTGAAAGAAAGGAATTGAATGGAATGTAGTGGAATGTTGTGAAGTGGAGCGGAGTGGAGAGGTGTGGAATGGAGTGGAATGGAATGGGATGCAATGGAAAGGAATGGAGTGGGGTGGAGTGGAGTGAAAAGAAGTGTAATGGAATGGGATGGAATGGGATCATGTGGAGTGTAGTGCAGTGGAGTGCAGTGGACTGGAGAGGAATGGAGTGGAATGGAATGGAATGGAAAGGAATGGATTGGAGTGGAGAGGAATGGAATGGAGTGGAATAGAATGGAGTGGAATGAAGTGGAGTGGAGTGGAGTCAGTGAAGTGGAATTGAAAGGGACAGAATAGAATGGAGTGGAGTGAATTTGTGTGGAGTGGAGAGGAGTGGAGCGCAGAGGAATGGAGTGAAATAGAATGAAATGGAACGGAATGGAGTTGAGTGTTGTGGAGTGGAGTGGAGTGGAATGGAATGCAATGGAGTGGAATGGAGTGGATTGGAGAAGAGAGGAGTGGAGTGGAGAGGAGAGGAGTGGATTGGAATGGAGTGGATTGGAGTGGAATGGAGTGGAATGGAATGGAATGGAAAGGAATGCACTGATGTGCAGTAGAGTGGAGAGGAGTACAATGTAGTGGTGTGGAGTGGAATGGAGTAGAATGGAAGGGATGGAATGGAATGGAATGGAATGCAGTGGATTGGAATGGAGAGGAGTGGAGTGGAGTGGAATGGAATTGATTGGAATGGAATGGGACGGAACGGAATGTAGTGAAGGTGAGTGGAGTGGAGTGGAGAGAAATGGAGTGGAATGGAATGGAATGGAGTGGTGGAATGGAGTGGATTGGAGGGGAGAGTAGTGGAGGGGAGTGGAGTGGAGGGGAGTGGAGTGGAATGGAATGGATGGAATGGTATGGAATGGAATGGAATGGAATGCAACGGAATGGAATTGTGAAAAGAAATGTGAGCTGATATCGTGCCACTGTTCTCCAGCATGGGTCACTGAGTGAGCTCCTGTTGAAAACAAGTAATGGAATGGAATGGAGTGGAATTGAATGGAGTGGAATGCAATAGAGTGGAGAGGAGTGGAGTGGAGTTGACTGGAGTGGGGTGGAATGGAGTGGGATGGGATGGGATGGAATGTAATGGAATGGAGAGGAGTGGAGTGGAGTGGAGTGGAATGGAGTGTATCAGAATGGGATGGAACCGGATGGAGTGGAGTGGAGTGGAGTGGTGTGGACTGGAGTGGAATAGAATGGGATGGAACAGTGAAAAGAAACGTGAGCTGATATTGTACTGCAGCACTCCTGCCTGGGTGACAGAGTGGGATTCGGTCAAAAAAAAAGGAATGGAATGGAATGGAGTGGAATGATATGGAATAGAATAGAATGGAGTGGAGTGGAGTGGAGTGGATTGGAGCGGAGAGGAATGGAGTGCAATGTAATTGGATGGCATGGAATGGAACGTACTGGAGTGGAGGTGAGTGGAGTGCAGTGGAGTGGAGTGGAGTGGAATGGAGTGGAATGGAAAGGGATGGAATGAAGTGGACTGGAGTTGAATGGAATGGAATGGAATGGAAATGAATGGAATGGATTTGAGTGGAGTGGAGTGGAATGGAATGGAATGCAGTGTAATGGAATGGAATGGAATGGAAGGGAATGGAGTGGAGTGGATTAGAGTGGGATTATATGGAATGGAATGCGATGGAATAGAATGGAATGGAATGGAAGGGAATGGAATGGAATGCTGAAATGAAACTTGAGCTGATATTGTGATACTGCTCCCAAGCCTGGGCAATGGAGTGAGATCCTGTAGAAAGAAAGGAATGGAATGCATTTGAGGGGAATGGAATGGAATGGAATAGAGTGTACTGGATAGGAGTGGAGTGGAGTGGAATGGAGGGGGATGGAATAAAATGGAATAGTGAAATGAAATGTGTGCGGACATTGTGCCACTTCACTCCTGCCGGGGTGACAGAGTGAGATCATGTCGATAGAAAGGAGTGGAATGGAATGGATTGGAATGGAATGGAATGGAATTGATTGGAGAGGAGTAGAGTGGAGTCGAGGAGAGTGGAGTGGAATGGAGTAGAAAGGAGTGGAATGGAATGGCAGGGAATGGAATGGAAAAGAGTGGAGTTGAGTGGATTGGAGTTTATTGGAATGGAGTGGAATGGAGGTAAATGGAATGGGATGCAATGGAGTGGAGTGGAGTGCAGTGGAATGGAATGGAGAGGAATGGAATGGAATTGAATGGAATGGAGTCGAATGGAATGGAATGGAATGGAATGGAATGAAAAAATAGAATGGAATGGTGAAATGTAATATGAGGTGAGATTGTGCGACTGCACTCTAATCTGGCTGACAGTGTGAAATCCCTTTGAAAGAAAGCAATGGAATGGAATGGAGTGGAATATTATGGAACGGAATGCAATTTAGTGGAGTGTAGTGGAGTGGAGTGGACTGGAGTGGAATGGAATAGATTGGAAAGGAATGGGATGGAATGGAACGGATTGGAGTGAACATGAGTGGAATGGAATGAAATGGAATGGAATGGGATGGAAGGCAATGGTGTAGAATGGAGTGTAGTGTAGTGGAATGGAGTGGAAAGGAACGGAATGGAATGGACTGGAATGTAATGGAGTGGAATTGTGAAATGAAATGTGAACTGATATTGTGCCACTGCACTCCAGCCTGTATGGTAGAGTGAGATCCTGTGGAAAGAAATGTATGTAATGGAATGGAGTGGAATGGGATGGAATGGGTTGGAGTGGAGTGGAGTGGAGTGGTGTGGAGTGGAATGGAGTGGACTGGAATGGAATTGAATGGAATGAAATGAAATGGAATGCAATGTAAAGGAATGGAATGAAATGCTATGCAATTGCATGGTGAAATGAAATATGAGCTGAGACTGTGCCACTGCACTCCAGCCTGTGTGTGACACAGTGAGATCCTGCCAAAAGAAAAGAATGGATATGAATGGAGTGGAAAGGAATGGAAAGGAATGGAATGGAGTGGGGTGGAGTGGAGTGGCGTGGAATGGTATGTGATGGAATGGAATGGAGTGGAGTGGAGTGTAATGGAATGGAATGGAATGGAATGGCACAGAATGGTGAAATGAAATTTGAGTTGAGATTGTACCACTGCACTCCAGTCTGTGTGATGGAGTGAGATCCCATCAAAAGAAAAGAATTGAATGGAATGGAGTTGAATGGGATGGAATGGAATGGAGTGGAGTGGAGTGGAGTAGAGTGGAAGGGAGTGGAATGGAATGTGATGAAATGCAACGGAATGGAGTTGAGTGGAGTGGAGTGGATAGGAGTGCAGTTTAATGGTGTGGAATGGAATGGGATGGAAAGGAAAGGAATAGAGTGGAGTGGAATGGAGTGGGGTGGAGTGGAGTGCAGTGCAATGGAGTGGAATGGAATGGGATGGAATGGGATGGAGTAGAGTGGAGAGTAGTGGAATGGAGTGGAATGGAATGGAATGGAATGGAATGGAGTGAAATGGAAAGGAGTGGAGTGGATTGCAGTGGAATGCAGTGGAGTGGAATGGAGTGGCAGGGAAAGGAATGGAATGGAATTGAAACGAGTGGAATGGAATGGAATGGAGCGGAATGCAACGGAATGGAATGGAGTGGAGTGGAGTGGAGTGTGGTGTAGGGGAATTGAGTGGAAAGGAGTTTAATAGAATGGAATGGAACGGAATGGAGTGGAGAGGAGTGGAGTGTAGAGGAGTGGAGAGGAATGGAACAGGATGGGATGGGATGGAATTGAATGGAATGGATTGGAGTGGAGTGGAATGGAATGCAATGGAATGGAATGGAAAGGAATTGAAAGGAGTGGAATGGCATGGAATGAAATGGAATGGAATGGAATGGAATGCAGAAATGAAAAGCAAGCTGAGATTGTGCCACTGCACTCAAACCTGGATGACAGTGAGATCCTGTCGACAGAAAGGAATGGAATGGAGCGGAGTGGAATGAAATGGAATGCAATGAAATGGAGTGCAGTGGAGTGGAATGGTGTGTATTGGAATGGAGTGGAATGAAATGGAATGCAATAGAATGGAGAGGAATGGAATAGAATGGAGTAGGATGGAGTGGATTGGAGTGGAACGGAATGGAATGGAAAGGAATGGAGCGGATTGCAGTGAAGTGGAGTGGAATTCAATGGAATGGAAGGGAATGGAATGGAAAGGAATGGAATGGCATGGAATGGAATGGAATGGTGAAATTAAATGTGAGCTGAGATTTTGCCACTGCACTTCAACCTGGGTGACAGAGTGAGATCCTGTCGAAACAAAGGAATGGAATAGAACGGAGTGGAATGGAATGGAAGGAAATTTAATGGAGTGGAGTGGAGTAGAGTGGAGTGGAGTGGAAGGGAGTGGAATGGAATGGGATGGAATAGAATAGAGTGGAGTGGAGTGGAGTTAAGTGGTGTGGAGTTGAGTGGATTGGAAGGGAATTGAAGGGAAAGGAATTAAATGGAAGGGAATGAAATGGTGTGAAGTGGACTGGAGTTTAATGGATTGGAATGGAATGGTATGGAATGCAATGGAGTGGATTGGAGTGGAGTGGACTGGAATGGACTGGAATGGAATGGAATGGAAGTTAGTATATTGGAGTGGAGTGGTGAGTCGTGGAGTGGAGTGGAGGGGAATGGAGAGGAATAGAATGGGATGGAGTGGAATGGAGTGGAGTGGAGTGAAAAGGAGAGGAATGGAATGGGATGGAATAAAATGGAGTTGAGTGGAGTGGAGAGGAGTGGAGTGAAATGGAATGGGATGGAAAAGAATGTAGTGGTGTGGAGTGGAGTGGAGTGAAATAGAATGGATTGGAATGGAATGGAGTGGAATGGAATATTGAAATGAAATGCGAGCTGAGATAGTTCCACTGGACTCCAGGCTGGGTAAAGACTGAGATGCTGTTGAAAGACAGAAATGGATTTGAATGGAGTGGAATGGAATGGAATGGCATTAAGTGGAGTGGAGTGGAGTGCAATGGAATGGAGAGCAGTGGAGTGGAGTGAAATGGAGTGGAATGGAGATGTAAAAAATGGAATGGAATCGAACGAAATGGAATGGATTGGAATGCAATGCAATGGAATGCAATGGACTGCAATGGAATGAAATGGAATGGAATGGAATAGAATGGAATGGAATGGAATTTTGAAATGAAATGTGAGCTGAGATGGTTCCACTGCACTCTAGCCTGGGTGACAGATTGAGATTCTGTCAAAAAAAGGATTGGAATGAAATGGAATGGAATGGAATGGAATGGAATGGAGTGGAGTGGAGTGGAGTGGGATGGAGTTGATTGGAATGGGATAGAGTGGAATGGAAAGGAGTGGGGTGTAGTGGAGAGGAGTGGAGAAGAGCTGAATGGATTGGACTGGAATAGGATGGAATGGAGTAGAGTGGAGTGGAGTGGAATGGTGTGAAGTTTAGTGGATTCAGTGTAGTGGAATGGAATGGAATGGAATGCAATGGAATGGAATGGAATTCAACGGAATGGAATGGTGAAATGAATGTGAGCTGTGATTGTGCCACTGCACTCCAGCCTGTGTGACAGCATAAGATCCTGTCAAAAGAAAGGAATGGAATGGAATGTTGTGGAATGGAATGGAATGGAATGGAATGGAATGGAATGGAATGGAATGGAATTGAATGGAATGGAATGAAATGGAATGGAATGGAATGGAGTGGAGTGGAGTGGAGTGGAGTTGAATGGAGTGGAATGGATTGGGATGAAATGGAATGGAATGGGGTAGATTGGAGTGGAGTGGAGAGGAGTGGAATGGAACTGAATGGAATAGAATGGAATGGAAAGGAATGCAATGCAATGCAATAGAATGGAATGCAACGGAATGGAATGGTATAATAATCTGTGAACTGAGGATGGTCGGAAGCCAAGGTGGTCAAATAGGAACAGCTCCGGTCTACAGCTCTCAACGTGAGCGACGCAGAAGACGGATGATTTCTGCATTTCCGTCTGAGGTACTAGGTTCATATCACTAAGGAGTGCCAGACAGTGGGCACAGGTCAGTGGGTGGCTGCACCATGCATGAGCCAAAGGGCGAGGCATTGCCTCACTTGGGAAGTGCAAGGGGTCAGGGAGTTTGCATTCCTAGTCAAAGAAAGGGGTGACACACAGCACCTGGAAAATCGGGTCACTCCCTCCCAAAAGCTGCGCTTTTCTGACGGGCTTAAAAAACGGTGCAACAGGAGATTATATCCCGCATCTGGCTCAGAGGGTCCTACCCACACGAAGTCTCACTGATTGCTAGCACAGCAGTCTGAGCTCAAACTGCAATGCGGCGGCGAGCCTGGGGGAGTGGCTCCCGCCATTGCCCAGGCTTGCTTAGGAAAACAAAGCAGCCGGGAAGCTCGAACTGCGTGGAGTCCACCACAGCTCAAGGAGGCCTGCCTGCCTCTGTAAGCTCCACCTCTTGGGGCAGGGCACGGACAAACAAAAAGACAGCAGTAACCTCTGCAGACTTAAATTTCCCTGTCTGACAGCTTGGAAGAGAGCAGTAGTTCTCCTATCAGGCAGCTGGAGATCTGAGAATGGGCAGACTGCCTCCTCAAGTGGGTACCTGACCCCTGACCCCAGAGCAGCCTAACTGGGAGGCACCCCAGCAAGGGCAGACTGACACCTCACACGGCCGGGTACTCCAACAGACCTGCAGCTGAGGGTCCTGTCTGTTAGAAGGAAAACTAACAAACAGAGAGGACATCCACACCAAAAACTCATCTGTACATCATCATCATCAAAGACTAAAAGTAGATAAAACCACAAAGATGGGAAAAAAAACAAAGCAGAATAACTGGAAACTCTAAAAAGCAGAGCGCCTCTCCTCCTCCAAAGGAACGCGGTTCCTCACCAGCAACGGAAAAAAGCTAGACGGAGAATGACTTTGACGAGCTGAGAGAAGAAGGCTTCAGACAATCAAATTACTCCGAGTGGAGTGGAGTGGCATGGAATTTAATTTAATCGAATGGAATGGAATGGAAAGGAATGGTGAAATGAAATGAGAGCTGATATTGTGCCACTGCACTGCAGCCTGTGTGACAGAGTGAGATCCTGTCGAAAGAAAGGAATGAAATGCAATAGAGTGTATTGTAATGCAATGGAATGGAGTGGAGTGGAGTGGAGTGGAGTGAATGCAGTGGAATGCAGTGGAATGGAACGGGATGTAATGGAATGGAATGGAGTGGAGTGGAGTGGGGTGGAATGGAGTGAAAGGAATGGGATATAATGGAATGGAGTGGAGTGGAGTGGAGTGGAATGGAGTGGGGTGGAGTGTAGTGGAGTGGAATGGAATGGAATTTATTGGAGTGGAGTGGAGGGGAGTGGAATGGAATTGAATGAAATGAAATGGAATGGAATGGCGAAATGTTAGGTGAGCTGAGATTGTGCCACTGCACTCCAGCCTGTGTGACAGTGGGAGATACTGTCGAAAGAAAGGAACGTAATGGAATGGAGTTGAATGGAATAGAATAGAATTGAATGGAGTGGATTGTAGTCGAGTGTAACGGAGTGGAGTCTAGTGGAGGGGAATGCAGTGGAATGGAATCAGATGGAATGGAATGGAGTGGACTGGAGTGGAGTGGAAAGGAGTGGAATGTAATGGGATGGAAAGGAATGGAGTGGGGTGGAGAAGAATGGAGTGGAATGGAATGGAATGGAGTAGAGTGGAGGGGAGTGGGATGGAATGGAATGGAATGAAATGGAATGGAATGGAGTAGAGTGGAGTGCAGTGGAGAGGAGTGGAGGGTAATGGAGTGGAATGGAGTGTAATGAAATGGAATCGAATGGAATGGACTGAAGTGGAGAGGAGTAGAGTGGAATGGAGTGGAGTGTAATGGCATGGAGTGGAATGGAATGGATTGCAGTAGATTGGAGTGCAGTGGAGTGGAATGGAATGGAATGCAATGGAATGGAATGGAATGCAATGGAATGGAATGGTGTAATGAAGTGTGAGCTGAGACTGTGACAGTGCACTCCAGCCTGGGTGATAGCATGAGATCCTGTCAATAAAATTAATGAAATCGATGGAGTGGAATGGAATGGATTTGGAATGGAATGGAGTGGAGTGGAGTGGAGTAGAGTGGAGAGGAGGAGAATGACTTGACTGGAATTGGATGGAATGGAATGGAATGGAGTGGGGTAGAGTTGAATGGAGTGGAGAGGAGTGGAATGCAGTGGAATGGAATGGGATGGAATGGGATTGAGGGGAGTGGAGTAGACTGGAGATGATTGGAGTGGAATGGAATGGAATAGAATGGAATGGAGTGGAGAGGAATGTAAGGGAGTGGAATGGAATGGAATGGAATGGAGTGCAGTGCCGTGGAATAGAATCGAATTAAATGGAATGGAATGGACAGAAATGGTGAAAGGAAATGTCAGCTCAGATTGTGCCACGGCCTTGGTGACACTAGTCTTGATGACACAGTGAGATACTGTCATAAGAAAGGAATGGAATGGAGTGGAATGGAATGATATGGAATGGAATGGAGTGGAATGGAATGATATGGAATGGAATGGAGTGGAGGGGAGTGGAGTGGAGGGGAGTGGAGAGGAGTGGAATGGAGTAGAATGGTATGGGATGGAAACGAATGGAATGAAGTGGACTGGTGTGGAGTGGAGTGGAGTGGAATGGGGGTGGAATGGAATGGAATGGAACAGAGTGGAGTGGAGTGGAGAGGAAAGGAATGGAAAGGAGTGGAATGAAGTGGAGAGGAGATGAGTGGAGTGGACTGGAGTGGAGTGGAATGGAGTGGAATGGAATGGAATGGAATAGAGTGCAGAGGAGTGGAGTGGAGTGGAGTGGAATGGAATGGAAAGGAAGGGTGAAATGTAATGTGAGGTGAGACTGTGCCACTGTAATCCATCCTGGGTGACAGAGTGAGATTGTGTTGAAAGAAAGTAATGAAATGTAACGGAGTGGAAAGGAATGGAATGTACAGGAATGCAGTGGAGTGCAGTAGAGTGCTGTCGAGTGGAGTGGAGTAGATTGGGGTGGAGTGGAGTGGAATGGAGTGGAAAGGAATGGGATGAAATAGAATGTAATGGAGTGCAGTGGATTGGAGTGGAGTGGAGTGGAGTAGAAAGGAATGGGAGGGAATGGAATGGAGTGAAGTGGTGTGGAGTGGATTGGAGAGAAATTGAGTGGAATGGAATGGAAAGGAATACAATGGAGTAGAGTGGAGTGGAGTGCCATGGAGTGGAGTGAAATGGAGTGCAACGGTTTGGGATGGGATAGTATGGGATGGAGCGGAGTGGAGTCAAGTGGAGTGGAATGTAGTGGAACGGAATGGGTGGAATGGGATGGAGTGTAGTGTAGTGGAGTATAGATGAGTGGTTTGGAATGCAGTTGATTGGAATAGAATGGAAAGGGATGGAATGGGATGGAATGGAGTGGAGTGGATTGGAGTGGAATGGAGTGGAACCGAATTGAATGGGATGGAATGGAACGGAGTGGAGTGCAGTGGAGTGGAATCGAGTGGAATGGAATGGAGTGGAGAGGAGTGCAATGGATAGGAATGGAATAGAATGAAATGGAATGGAATGGAATGGAAAGGAATGGAATGGAATTCAATGGAATGGAAAGGTTAAATAAAATGTGAGCTGAGAATGTGCAACTGCACTCCAGCTTGGGTGAAAGAGTGAGATCCTGTCGAAAGAAAGGAATGGAATGCAATGGGGTGGAATACAATGGAATGGAATGGAATGGAGTGGAGTGAAGTAGAGTGGAGTGTAATGGAGCAGAGTGGAATGGAGTTGAATGTAATGGGATGTAATAGAATGGAATGGAGTGGAGATGAGTGGAGTGGATTGGAGTGAAGTGGAGTGGATTGGAGTGAAGTGGAGTGGAGTGAATGGAGTGGAGTGGAATGGGATGGAATGGACGGATTGGGGTGGAGTGGATTGGAGTGGAGTGGACTGGAATGGAAGGAGTAGATTGGAGTGCAGTGGAGTGGAGTGGAGTGGAATGGAAAAGAATGCAATGGAATGGAATGGAGTGGAGTGGAGTGGAATTTTATGGAGTGGAATGGAATGGAGTGGAGTAGTTTGGAGTGAAGTGGAGTAGGTTGGAATGGAGTGGAATGCAAAGGGATGGAATGGAATAGAGTGTAGTGGTGTGGAGTGGAGTGGACTGGAGTGCAGTGGAGTGGAATGCAAAGGGATGGAATGGAATAGAGTGTAGTGGTGTGGAGTGGAGTGGACTGGAGTGCAGTGGAGTGGAATGGAATGGGATGGAATGGAATGAAGTTGAGAGGTATGGAATGGAATGGAATGGAATGGAATGGAAAGAAATGGAAAGGAATGGAATAGAATGGAATGATGAAATGAAATGTGACCTGAGATTGTGCCACTGCGCTGCAGCCTGTGTGACAGTGAGATCCTGTCGAAAGAAAGTAAAGCAATGGAATGGAGTGGAATGGAAAAGAATAGAATTGAATGGAGTGGAGTGGAGTCGAGTGGAGCAGAGTCGAATGGGATGGAGTGGAGTGGAGTGAAATGGGATGGAATGGAATGGAATGCAAAGCAATGGAATAGAATGGTGAGGTGAAATGTGACCTGAGGATGTGCCACTGTGCTCCAGCCTGTGTGGCAGAGTGAGATCCTGTCGAAAGAAAATAAAGCAATGGAATGGAGTGGAATGGAAAAGAATGGAATTGAATGGAGGGGAGTGGAGTCGAGTGGAGTGGAGTGGAGTGGAGTGGGATGGAAGGGAATGGAATGGAATGGAGTGGAATGGAGTGGAAAGGAATTGAATTGAATGGAATAGAATGCAATGGAATGGAATGGCGTGGAGTGGAGTGGACTGTATTGGAGTGGAGTGCAGTGAGGTGGAGTGGAATGTATTGGAATGGGAAGGGATGGAATGCAATGGAAAGGAGTGGAGTGGAGTGGAGTTTCGTGGAGTGGAGTTGAATGGAGTGGAAAGGAATGGGATGGAATTTAATGGAATGGATTGGAGTGGAGTGGAATTTAGTGGAATGGAATGGGATGGATTGGAATGGCGTGGAGTGGAATGGCGTGGAGTAGAGTGGAGTGGAGTGGAATGGAGTGGAATGGATTGGAACCAAATGAAATGTAATGGAATGGAGTGGAGTGGAGTGGAGTAGGATGGAATGGAATGGAATGGAATGCAATGGAATGGAATGGAATGGAATGGTGAAAGGAAATGTGAATTGTGATTGTTTCACTGCACTCAATCCTGGGTGTCAGAGTGATATGGTGTCGAAAGAAAGGAATGGAATATAATGGAATGGAATGGAATGGAATGTAGTGGAGTGGAGTGGAGTGGAGTGGAGTGCAGTAGAGTGGAATGGAGTGCAATGTAATGGCATGGAATGGGGTGGAATGGAATGGAATGGATTGGAATGGAGTGGTGAGGAGTGGAGTGGATTGGAGTGGAACGGAGTGGAGTGGAATGGAGTGGAATAGAATCGGATGGAGTAAAATGGAGTGGAGTGCAGTTGAGTGGAGTGGAATGGAGTGGAGTGGAGTGGAATGGAATCGAATGGAAAGGAACGGAATGGAATGGTGAAATGAAATGTGAGCTGAGGTTGTGCCACTGAACTGCATCCTGTGTGATAAAGTTAAATCCTATCAAAAGAAAGGAATGGAATGGAATGGAGTGGAATGGAATGGAATGGAATGGAAAGGAATGGAGTGGAGAAGAATGGAGTGCAGTGGTATACTGTGGAATGGAGTGGGATGGATTGGAATGCAATGGAGTGGATTGGAGTGTAGTGGAGTGCAATGGAGTGGAAAGGAAGGGGATGGAATGGAATTGAGTGGAGTGGAGTGGAGTGGAGGGGACTGCAGTGGAAAGGAATGGCATGGAATGGGATGGAATGGCATGGACTGGAATGGTATGTAGAAGAGAGGAGTGGAATGGAACGGAATGGAATGAATGCAATGCAATGCAATGCAATGCAATGCAATGGAATGGTTTGCAAAGGAGTGGAATTGCGAAATAAAATGTGAGCTGAGATTGTGCCACTGCATTCCAGCCTGGGTGACAGAGTGAGATCATGAGGAAAGAAAGGAAAGCAAAGGAATGAAATGGAATGGAAAGGAAAGGAATGGAATGGAATGGAATGGAGTGGAGTGGAGTGGAGTGGAGTCGAGTGGAGTGGAATGGAACAGGATGGAATGGAATGGAATGGAGTGGAGTGGAGTGGTGTGGAATGCAGTGGAATGGAATGGGATTCAATGGGATCGAGTGGAGTGGAGTGGAAAGGAATGGTGTGGAATGTAATGTAATGGAATACAGTGGAGTGGAGTGCTGCGGAGTTCAGTGGATTAGAATGGAGTGGAATGGAATGGAATGGAATGGAATGGAAAGTATTGGAATGGAATGGAATGCAATGGAAAGTATTGGAATTGAATGGTGAAATGAAATGTGAGCTAACATTGTGCCACTGCACTCCCGCCAGGGTGACAAGGTGAGATCCTGTCGAAAGAAAGGAATGGAATGGAATGGAGTGGATTGGAGTGGAATGAAGTGTAATGGGATGGGATTGAGTGGAATGGAATGGAGTGAAGTGAAGTGGGGAGGAGTGGAGTGGAATGTGATGGCATGCAGTGCAATGGATGCAGTGGATTGGAATGGATTTTGGTGGAGTGGAGTGGAGTGGAGTGTAGTTTAGTAGAATGGAATGGAATGGAATGAAACAGAATGGAATGGAATAGAATGGTGATATGAAATGTGAGCTGAGATTGTGCAACTGCACTACAGCATTGGTGACAGAATGAGATCCTGTCGAAAGAAAGGAATGGAATGGAGTAGCAAAGAATGGAAGGGAATAGAATGGAATGGAATGGCATGTACTGGAATGGAAAGGAAAAGAATGGAATGGAAAGGATTGGAGTGGAGGGGAGTGGAGTAGAGTGAATTGGAATGGAGTGGAAAAGAACGTTGCAGTATAGAATGGAATAGAGTGGAGTGGACAGGAGTGGAGTTTAGTGGAGTAGAGTGGAGTGCAGTGGAGTAGAAAGGAATGCCGTGGAATGGAGTGGAATGGAATGGGATGGAAAGGAATGGACTTTAATGTAGTGGACTGGAGTGTAGAACAGTGTTGTGGAATGCAGTGGATTGGAGTGGAATGGAATAGAATGGAATGGGATGGAGTGGAGTGGAATATGGTATGGAATGGATTAGAGTGGAGTGGACAGGAGTAGAGTGGAGTGGAGTGAAGTGGAAAGGAATGGAATGGTGAAGTGAAATGTGAGCTGAGATTGTGCCACTGCACTCCACCCTGGGTGACAGAGTGAGATCCTGTAGAAAGAAAGTAAAGCAATGGAATGGAGTGGAGTGGAAAAGAATCGAATTGAATACAGTGGAGTGGAGTCAAGGGGAGTGGAGTGGAGTGGGATGGAATGCAATGAAAGGGAATGGCGTGTAGTGAAGTGGACTGGAGTCGAGTGCAGTGGATTGGAGTAGAATGGATGGGAACGGAAAGGGATAGAATGGAATGAAATGGAAAGGAGAGGAGTGGAGTGGAGTTTAGTGGATTGGAGTGGAATGTAGTTGAATGGAATGGCATGGAATTTAATGGAATGGATTGGAGTGGAATGGAATGGAGTGGAATGGAATGGAATGGAGTAGAATGGCATGGAGTAGAGAGGCGTGGAGTGTAGTGGAATAGATTGGAATGAAAAGGAATGGAATGGAGTGGAGTGGAGTGGATTGGAGCTCAATGGAATGGAATTGAATGGAATGGAATGGAATGGTGAAATGAAATGTGAGCTGAGGTTGCTTCACTGCACTCCAGCCTGGGTGTCAGAGTGAGATAGTGTCAAAAGAAAAGAATGGAATGGAGTGGAGTGGAATGGAATGGAAGGGAGCGGAGTGGAGTGGAAGTGAGTGGAGTGGAAAGGCATTGAATGAAATGGAATGGAGAGGCGTTGAGTGGAGTGGAGTGGAGTGGAGAAGAGAGGAGTGGAGTGGAATGGGAAGGGATGGAATGCAATGGAGTGAGTGGATTACAGTGGATTTGGGTGTAGTGGAGTGGAGTGGAGTGGAATGGAATTGAATGAAATGGAACGGAATGGAATGGAATGGAATGGTGAAATAAAATGTGAGCTGAGATTGTGCCACGGCACACCAGCCTGTGTGAATGACTGAGATCCTGTCGAAAGAAGGGACGGAAAGGAATGGAGTGGGAAAGATCGAATGAAATAAAATGAAGGGGAAAGGAATGGAATGGAAAGGAAGAGAATGGAATGGAGTGGAAAGGAATGGAATGGAATGGAAGAGAGTGGAATGGAGTGGAGTGGAGTAGAATGGAGAGGAATTGAGTGGAATGGAATGGGATGGAATGGAATGTAATTGAGTGGAGCGGAGAGGAGTGGAATGGAGAGTAGTGGAATGGATAGGATTGGAGTGGAGAGGAGTGGAGTGGAGTCGAGTGGAATGGAATGGAGTGGAATGGAATGGAATGGAATTTGATGCAAATGGAACGCAATGGAGTGGAGTGGAGTTGAGTGGAATGGAGTGTAATGGAATGGAATGGAATGGAGTGAAATGGAATGGGATATAATGGAAGGGAATGGAGTGGAGTGGAGTGGAAAGGAATGGGTTGGAATGGGTTGGATTGGAGTGGAGTGGAATGGAGTGGAGTGGAAACGAGTGGAATGGAATGGATTGGAAAGGAACTGAATGGAGTGGAGTGGAGTAGAGTGGAGTGGAGTGGAGTGGAGTAGAGTGGAGTGGAATGGAATGGAGTGGAACACATTGCAATGGAATGGAGTGGATTGGAGTGGAGTGGAATGAAACGGAATGGCATGGAATCGAATGGAATGGTACGGAATAGTGAAATGAAATGTGAGTTGAGATTGTGCCACTGAACTCCAGCCTGGGGGACAGAGTGGGATCCTGTTGAAAGAAAGGAATGGATTGGAATGGAGTGAAAGGGAATCGGATGGTATGGAATGGAATGGACTGGAGGGGATTGGAGTATATTGTAGTGGGGAGGAATGCAAAGGAATGGAATGGAATGGATTGGAGTGGAGTGCAGTGGAGTGGAGTGGAGGGGAGTGGAATGGTGGGGAATGGAATGGGATTGAAAGCAATGGAATGGAGTGGAGTGGATTGGAGAGCAGTGGAGTATAAGGGGATGGGATGGAATGGAATGGAGTGGACTGCAGTGGAGTGTGGTGGAATGGAGTAGAGTGGAATGAAGTGGAGTGGAACAGAGTGGAATGGAACGGAATGGAATGGAATGGAATGGAATGCAATGGTGAAATGAAATGTGAGCTGACATTGTGCCACTACACTCCAGCCTGGGTAACAGAGTGAGATCCTGTCGAAAGAAAAGAATGGAATGGAACAGAGTGGAATGGAATGGAATGGAATGGAATTGTATGGAATGGAATGGAGTGCAGTGGAGTACAGTGGAATGGAGTGGTATGGAATGGAATGGAATGGTAACGAATGGAGTGGAGTGCAGTGAAGTGGAGAGAAGTGGAGTGGAGTGGAGTAGAAGGAGTGGAATGGAATGGCATGGAGGGGAATGGCATGGAGAGGAGTGGCGTTGAGAGGAGTGGAGTGGAGTGGAATGGAATGGAATGCAATGCAATGAAATGGAATGAATGGAATGGAAAGCAAACATATTGTATTGTGAACTGAAACGTGAGCTGAGATGTTGCCACTGCACTGCAGCCATGTTGACAGCGTGAGATCCTTTGAAAGATAGCAATGCAATGGAATGGAGTGGAACGGAACGGAATTGAACGGAATGGAATGGATTGGAGGGAAGTGGAGTGGATTGGAATGGAATGGTGTGGAATTGAAACGGATTTAATGTAATGTAATGGAGTGGAGTTCAGTGGAGTGTATTGGAGTTGAATGCAGTAAAATGGAATGGGATGGAATGGGATCGAGTGCAGTGGAATGGAGTGGAGTGGAGTGGAATGGTATGGAAAGGAGTGGAGTGGAATTGTATGGTATGGAATGGAGTGGAGTCAATTGGAGTGGAGTGGATTGGAGTGGAGTGGAACGGAGAGAAAAGGAATGGAATGGAATCTAATGGAATGGAATGTAATGGAATGCCATGGTGAAATGCAATGTGAGCTGAGATTGTGCCACTGAACTCCAGCCTGGGTGACAGAGTGGGATCCTTTTGAAAGAAAGGAATGGACTGGAATGGAGTGGAATGCAATGGGATAGAATGGAATGGAATGGAGTGGAGTGGATTGGAATCTATTGGAGTGGAGTGGAATGGAGTGGAATGGAATGGAGTGGAATGGAATGGAATTGAGTGGAGTGGAGTGCATTGGAGTGGAGAGAAGTGGAGTGGAGTGGAATGGAAGGGAGTGGAATGGAATGGCATGGAGTGGAATGGAATTGAGAGAAGTGGCATTGAGTGGAGTTGAATGGAATGGAATGAAATGGAATGGAATGAAATTGAATGCAATGAAATGCAATGAATGGAATGGAATGCAAACGCATGGTATTGTGAAATGAAATGTGAGCTGAGATGGTACCACTGCACTCCAGCCTTCTTGACACTGTGAGATCCTTCAAAAGAAAGGAATGTAATGTAATGGAGTGGAATGGAATGGAATTCAATGGAATGGAATGGATTGGAATGGAGTGGAGTGGGGTGCAATGGAAAGGAGTGGAATGGAAAGGAATTTAATGTAATGCAATGGGGTGGAGTTTATTGGAGTGGATTGGAGTGGAATGCAGTGGAATGGAATGGGAAGGAATGGGATCAAGTGCAGTGGAATGGAGAGGAGTGGAGTGGACTGGAATGGACTGGAATGGAATGGAGTGGAGTGGAGTGGAGTAGCATGGAGTGGAGTTGAATGGAGAGGAATGGAATGGAATGGAGTGGAGTGGAGTGGAGTGGAATGGAATGGAATTGAATGGAATGGTGAAATGAAATATGAGCTGAGATTGTGCCAGTGCACTCCTGCCTGGGTGACAGAGTGAGATTATGTCAAAAGAGAGAAATGGAATGGAATGAAATGGAACGGAATGCAACGGAATGGCGTGGAATCAAGAGGAGAAAAGTGGAGTGGGGTAGAGAGGAGTGGAAAGGAATTGCATAGAATGGAATGGAATGGAGTGGGTTGGAGTAGAGTGGAGTTCATTGGAGTTGAGTGCAATGGAATGCAGCGGAATGGAGTGGAATGCAATGGTGTGGGTTGGAGTAGAGTGGAGTTCATTGGAGTTGAGTGCAATGGAATGCAGTGGATTGGAGTGCAATGGAATAGGACGGAATGGAATGGAATGGAGTGGAGTGGGGTGGAACGGAATGGGATGGAAAGGAATGGAGTTTAGTGGAGTGGAGTGGATTGGAATGGAGTGGAAAGGAGTGAAGTGGAGTGGAGTGGAGTGCAGTGGAATGGAGTGGAGTGGAATGGAATGGAATGGTGAAATGAAATCTGAGCTGAGAATGGGCCACTGAACTCCAGCCTGGGCGACAGAGTGAGATCCTGTAGAAAGAAGGGAATGGAATGGAATGGAGTGGAAAGAAATTGAATACAATGGAAAGGAGATGAATTGAGTGGAGTGGAGAGGATTGGCATGGAATGGAATGGAGTGGAATGGAATGGTATGGAATGGAGTGGAATGGAATGTAATGGAATTGGATGTAAATGGAAAGATATGGAGTGGAGTGGAGCGGAGTGGAGTGGAATGGGATGGAATGGAATGGAGTGGAGTGGACTGGATTGGAGTGGAGTTGAGTGGAATGGAGTGGAAGGGAATGGAATGGAGTTAAATGGAATGGGATATAATGGAAGGGAATGGAGTTGAGTGGAGTGGAAAGGAATGGGATGGAATGGGATGGATTTGAGTGGAGTGGAATGGAGTGGAGTGGAAACGAGAGGAATGGAATGGAGTGGAAAGGAACTGAATGGAGTGGAGTGGAGTCGAGTAGCGTGTTATGGAGTGGAAAGGAATTGTATGGAATATAATGGAATGGAATGGAATGGAGTGGATTGGAGTGGAGTGGATTGGAGTGGAATGAAATGGAATGGAATGGAATCGAATGGAATGGTATGGAATGGTGAAATGAAATGTGAGTCGAGATTGTGTCACTGAACTCCAGCCTGGGTTACAGAGTGGGATCCTGCTGAAAGAAAGGAATTGATTGGAATGGAGTGAAAAGGAATTAGATGGAATGGAATGGATTGGACTGGTGTGGACTGGAGACTATTGGAGTGGAGTGGAATGCAAAGGAATAGAATGGAATGCAAAAGAATGGAATGGAATGGATTGGAGTGGAGTGCAGTGGAGTGGAGTGGAGTGGAATGGCGGGGAATGGAGTGGAATTGAAAGCAATGTATTGGAGTGGAGTGGAGAGCAATGGAGTGGAATGGGATGCATTGGAATGGAATGGAGTGGACTGCAGTGCAGCGTGGTGGAATGGAGTGGAGTGGAATGAAGTGGAGTGGTACAGAGTTGAATGGAATGGAATGGAATGCAATGCAATGGTGAAATGAAATGTGAGCTGACATTGTGCCACTACACTCCAGCCTGGGTAACAGAGTGAGATCCTGTCGAAAGAAAAGAATGGAATGGAACAGAGTGGAATGGAAAGGAGTGCAGTGGAGTACATTGGAATGGAGTGGAATTAAATGGAATGGAACGGAAAAAAATGGAGTGGAGTGGAGTGCAGTGAAGTGGAGACAAGTGGAGTGCAGTGAAGTGGAGAGAAGTGGAGTGGAGTGGAGTGGAAGCAGTGGAATGGAATGGCATGGAGTGGACTGGAATGGAGTGGAGTGGCATTGAGTGGAGTGGAGTGGAATGGAATGGAATGGAATGGAATACAATGAAATGGAATGAATGGAATGGAATGGAAACGTATTGTATTGTGAAATGAAATGTGAGCTGAGATGGTGCCACTACACTCCAGCCTTGTTGACAGCGTGAGATCCTTTGAAAGATAGCAATGGAATGGAATGGAGTGGAATGGAACGGAACTGAATGGAATGGAATGCATTGGAGGGGAGTGGACTGGATTGGAATGGAATGGTGTGGAATTGAAATGGATTTAATGTAATGCAATGGAGTGGAGTTTAGTGGAGTGTATTGGAGTGGAATGCAGTAGAATGGAATGGGAAGGAATGGGATCGAGTGCAGTGGAATGGAGTGGAGTGGAGTGTATTGGAATGTTATGGAATGGAAAGGAATGGAAAGGAGTGGAGTGGATTGGAGTGGAGTGGAGTGGAGTGGAGAGGAATGGAGAGAAATGGAATGGATTGGAATAGAAAGGAATGGAATGGCATGGTTAAATGAAATGTGAGCTGAGATTGTTCCATTGAACTCCAGCCTGGGTGACAGAGTGGGATCCTGTCGAAATAAAGGAATGAATTGGAATGGAGTGGAATGCAATGGGGTGGAATGGAAAGGAATGGAGTGGAGTGGATTGGAATCTAATGGAGTGGAGTGGATTGGAATGGAATGGAATGGAGTGGAGTGGAGTGCAGTGGAGTGGAGTGGAGTGCAGTGGAGTGGAGTGGAGTGGAATGCAGCGGAATGGAATAGGATTGAAAGGAATGGAATGGAGTGTAGTGGTGTGGAGAGCCGTGGAGTGGAATGGAATGGGATGGAATGGAAAGGAGTGGAATGCACAGGAGATTTGTGGAATGAGTGGAGTGAAATGAAGTGGAGAGGAATGGAGTGGAATGGAATGGAATGGAATGCAATGTTGAAACGAAACATGAGCTAACATTGTGTCACTGCACTCCAGCCTGGGTAACAGAGTGAGATCCTGTTGGAAGAAAGGAATGGAATGGAACCTTGTGGAATGGAATTCAATGGAAATGAATGGAATGGAATGGAGTGCAGTGGAATACAGTGGAAAGGAGTGGAATGGAATGGAATGGAATAGATTAGAATGGAATGGAACTGAGAGGAGTGGAGTGGAGAGAAGTGGAGTGGAGAGGAGTGGAAGGGAGGGGAATGGAATGGCATGGAGTGGAATGGGAAGGAGTGGAGTGGAGTGGAATGGAATGAAATGGAATGGAATTGAATGCAATGAAATGCACTGTGTGTAATGGAATGCAAACGCATGGTTTGTGAAATGAAATGTGAGCTGAGATGGTGCCACTGCACTCCAGCTATGTTGACAGCGTGAGATCCTTTGAAAAAAAGGAATGGAACGTAATGGAGTGGAATGGAATGGAATTGAATGGAATGGAATGGATTGGAGTGGAGTGGAGTGGACTGCAATGGAAAGGAGTGGAATGGGAAGGAATTTAATGTAATGCAATGGAGTGCAGTTTAGTGGAGTGGATTGGAGTGGAATGAAGTGGAAAGGAACAGGACGGAATGGGATCAAGTGCAGTGGAATAGAGTGGAGTGGAGTGGAGTGGAGTGTAGTGGAATGGAATGGAATGAAATGGAGTCGAGTGTAGTGGAGTTTAGTGGAGTGGATTGGAGTGGAATGCAGTGGAATGCAATGGGATGGAATGAGATCAAGTGCAGTGGAATGGAGGGGAGTGAGGTTGAGTGGAGTGGAACGGGATGGAATGGAATTGAATGGAGTAGAGTGGAGTGGAGTGGCGTGGAGAGGAGTTGAATGGAGAGGAATGGAATGGAACTGAATGGAATTTAATGGAGTGGAGTGGCTGGAGTGGAGTGGAGTGGAGTGGAAGGGAATGGAATGGAATGGAACGGTGAAATGAAATATGAGCTGACATTGTGCCGCTGCACTCCACCCTGGGTGACAGAGTGAAATGATGTCAAAAGAGAGGAATGGAATGGAATGGAATGCAATGGAATGGAGTGGAATCGAGTGGAGTTGAGTGGAGTGGGGTATAGCTGAGTGGAAAGGAATTGCATAGAATGGAATGGAATGGAGTTGGTTGGAGTAGAATGGAGTTCAGTGGAGTGGAGTGCAATGGAATGCAGTGGAATGGAGTAGAATGGAATAGGACGGAATGGAATGGAATGGAGTGGAGTGGAGTGGAGTGGAATGGAATGGGATGGAAAGGAATGGAGTTTAGTGAAGTGTAGTGGATTGGAATGGAGTGGAATGGAGTGAAGTGGAGTGGAGTGGACTGCAGTGGAATGGAGTGGAGTGGAAAGTGATGGGATGGAATGGGGTGGAGCAGAGTGGAGAGTAGTGTAGTGGAATGGAGTGGAATAGAATGTAGTGGAATTGAACTCAGTGGAGTAGAGTCGAGTGGAGTGGAGTGGAATGGAATGGAATGGAATGGAATGGTGACATGAAATGTGAGCTGAGACTGTGCCAATGCACATCAACCTGGGTGATGAAGTGAGATCCTGTCGAAAGAAAGGAATGGAATGAAATGGAGTATAATGTAATGGAATGGAATGGAGTGGAATGGAATGGAGTGGAGTGGAAAGGAGTGGTGTGGAGTGCAGTGGAGTGGAACAGGGAGGAATGGGATGGGTTGGAATGGAATGGAATGGAGTGGAGTGGATTGGAGTGGAATGGAATGGAAAGGAATGGAGTGGAATGGAACCGTATGGAATGCGATGAAAGGGAATGCAATGTAACGAAATGGTATGGAATGGTGAAATGAAAGTTGAGCTGAGATTGTGCCACTGCCCTCCATCCTGGGTGTTACAGTGAGAACCAGTCAAAAGAAAGGAATGGAATTGAATGGAGGTGAATGTTAGGAATGGAATGGAGTGGAGTGGTGTGGGGTGGAGTGGAATCGAATGGAATGGAGTGGGATGGTGTCGAGTAGAGTGGAATGGAGTGGAGTGGAATGGCATAGAATGCAAAGACATGGAACTGAATGGAGTGGTGGGGAGTGGAGTGGAGTTTAATGGAATGGAGTGGAGTGGAGTGGAATGGAATGGAATGGAATGCAATGGAATGTTGAAATGAAATGTAAACTGAGATTCTTCCACTGCACTCCAGCCTGGGTGACAGGGTAAGATCCTGTCGAAAGAAAAGAATGGAATGGAAGAGAGTGGAGTGGAGTGGAGTGGAGTAGAGTGATGTGGAGTAGAACGGAATGGAAAGGGATGGAGTCCAATGGAATGGAGTGGAGTGAAGTGCAGTGGAATGGAATGAGATGGATTGGAATGGAATGGAGTGGAGTGGATTGCAGTGGAGTGGAATGGAATGCAGTGGATTGGAGTGGAGTGCAGTGTAGTGGAATGCAGTGGTATGGAAAGAGTGAATAGAAAATATTGGAGTGAAGTAGAGAGGAGTGGAGTGGAGAGGAGTGGAGTTGAATGGAATGGGATGGAATGGAGTGGAGTAGAGTGGAATTGAGTGGAGTAGAGTGGAGTTGAGTGGAGTAGATGGAATGGGGTGGAAAGGAATGGGGTTCAATGGGATGGAGTGGAGCGGAGTGGAGTGGAATGGAGTGGAATGGAGAGGAATGGAATAGAATGGAATGGAGTGGAATGGAGTGGAGTGGAATGCAGTGGAGTGGAGTGGAATGGAGTGGAATGGAGGGAAACGGATGGAACGCCATGGAATTCAATGGAATGGAAGGGAATGGAATGGAATGAAATGGAATTGAATTGAATGGAATGTAATGCAATGAAATGGTATTGAATTGAATGGAATGTAATGCAATGAAATGGTGAAATGAAATGTGAGCTGAGATTATGACAGTGGATTCCAAACGGAGTGATACAGTGATATAATGTTGAAAGAAAGAATCAAATGGATTGGAGTGTAATGTAATGTAATGTAATGTAATGTAATATGTAATGTAATGTAATGTAATGTAATGTAATGTAATGTAATGTAATGTAACATAATGGAGTGGAATGGAGTGGAGTGTAATGGAATGGGATGGAAAGGAATCAAATGGAATGGAGTGGAGAGGAGTGGAAGGGACTGGATTGAAGTGGAGAGGATTGGAATGGAGAGGACTGGAATGGAATGGAATGTGATGGAGTGGAGTGGAGTGGATTGGAGCAGAGTGGAGTGGATTGGAATGGAGTAAGTTGGAAAGGAATGGAATGGAATGGAATGGAATGGAGTGGAGTGGAGTGGAGTGAATTGGAGTAGAGTGGAGTGTAATGGAGTGTAATGGAATAGAAATTAATGGAAAGGAGTGGAGTTTATTGGAATGGAGTGGAGTGGAGTGGAAGGAATGGAATGGAAAGGAATGCACTGGAATGGAATGCAATGGAATGGAATGGTGAAATGAAATGTGAGCTGAGAGTGTGCCACTGCACTCCAGCCTGGGTGACAGAGTCACATCCTGTCAAAAGAAAGGAATGGAATGGAATGGAGTTGAATGTAGCGGAATGGAAGGGAAAGGAGGGGAGTGGAGTGGAGTGAAGTGGAGAGGAATGGAATGGCGTGGAGTAGAATGGAATGGAGTGGAGTGGAGTGGAGTGGAGTGCAATTGAAAGGAATAGAATGGAATGGAATGGAATGCAACGGAATGGAAATGTGAAATGAAATGTGAGCTGACATTTTGCCACTGCACTCCTGCCTGGGGGACAGCGAGAGATGCTGTCAAAAGAAAGGAAAGGAATGGAATGGAGTGGAATGGAATGGAATGGAATGGAATGGAATGGATTGGAGAGGAGTGGAATGGAGTGGAGTGGAATGGAGTGGAAAGTAATGTGAAGGAATGGAATATAACGGAGTGGAATGTTTTGGAGTGGAGTGGAATGGAGTGGAATGGAATGGGATGGAATGGGATCGAGAGGAGTGGAGTGGAGTGGATTGGATTGCAATGAAGTGGAATGTAATTGAACAAATGGAGTGGACTGGAGTGGGGTGGAATGGAACGGATTTAAATGGAATGGAATGGTGAAATGAAATGTGAACAGAGATGGTGCCACTTTACTCCAGCCAGCTTGACAGAGGGAGATCCTGTCGAAAGAAAGCAATGGAAAGGAATCGAGTGGAATTGAATTGAATGGAATAAAAGGAGTGGAGGGGAGAGGAGTGGAGTGGAGTGCAGTAGAGAGAAATGGAGCTGAATGTGATGTGACTGAATTGAATGAAATGGGGAGGAGTGGAGTGCAGAAGAGTGGGGTGGAATGGAGTGGAGTGGAGAGGAGTGGAATGGAGTGGAGTGGATTAGGATGGAGTAGAATGGAGTGGCAAGGAGAGGAATGGAATGGAGTGGAGTGGAGTGCAGTGGAGTGGAGTGTAGTGGAATGGAGTGGAATGGTTTGGGATGGAATGGAATGGAGTGGAGTGGAGCTGGTGGAGTGGAATGGAGTGCAATGGAGAGGAGTGGAGTGCAGTTAGTGTAGTGTAGTGGAATGCAATGGAATGGAATGGAACAGAGAGGAATGGAATGGAATGGGGAAATGATATGTGAACTGAAATTGTGCCACAGCACTCCAGCCTGGGTGACAGAGTTAGGTCCTGTTGAAAGAAAGGAATGGAATGCATTGGAGTGGAAAGGAATGGAATGGAATGGAATAGAATGGAGTGGAGTGCCTTGGAATGGAGTGGAGTGGAAGGGAGTGGATTGGAGTGGAGTGGAATGGAATGGGATGGAAGGGATAGCGATGGAGTGGAGTGGAGAGGAGTGGAGTGGACTGGAGTGGAGTGGAGTGGAATGGAGTGAAGTGGAATGGGATGGAGTGGAGTGCAGTGGAGTGGAGTGGAGTGGAATGGAGTGGGATGGAATGGAATGGAGTGGATTGGAGTGCGTTGGAGTGGAGTGGAGAGGAGTTGAGTGCTTTGGAGTACAAAGGAATGGAAAGGAATAGGATGGAGTGGAGTGGAGTGTAGTGGAGCGGAGTGAAATTGAATGGAGTGGGATCGAATGGAATGGAATGGAATGGAATGGAATGGAATACAGTGAAGTGGAGTGCAGTGGAGTGAAGTGGGGTGGAGTGGAGTGCAATGGAGTGTAAAGGAATGGAATGAAATGAAATCGAGTGGAGTCTAGTGTTCTGGACTGTAGTGCAGTGGAATGGGTTGGTATGGAATTGGATGGAGTGGAACAGAATGGAGTGGAGTGGAGAGGAGTCGAATGGAATGGAATGGATCGGATGGGGTGGAGTGGAGTGGAGTGGAGTGGAATGGAATGGGGTGGAATGCAATGGCATGGAATGCAATGGAATGGAATGCAATGTAATGAAATGGAATAGAATAGTGAAGTGAAATGTGAGGTGAGATTGTGCCACTGCACTCCATCCTGGGTGTTACATTGAGATCCTGTTAAAAGAAAGGAATGGAATTGAATGGTGTGGAAGATAATAAAATGGAATGGAGTGTAGTGCTGTGGAGTGGTGTGGAGCTGAGTAGAGTGGAATGGATTGGAATGGAATGGCATGGAGTCGAGTAGAGTGGAGACGAGTGAAGTGAAATGGTGTGGAATGCAAAGTCATGGAATTGAATGGAGTTGTTTGGAGTGGAGTGGAGTTGTGTTTAATGGAATGGAGTGGAGTGGAGTGGAAGGAAAGGAATGGAATGGAATGGTATGTTGAAATGAAATGTGGCCTGAGATTGTGCCACTACACTCCAGCCTGTGTGACAGTGAGATCCTGTCGAAAGAAAGGAATGGAACAGGATGGTGTGGAGTGGAGTGGAGTGGAGTGGATTGGTGTGGAATGGAACGGAATGGAACGGGATGGATTCGATTGGAATGGAGTGGAGTGAAGTGGAGTGGAGTGGCATGAAATGGGATGGAGTGGAATGGAATGGAGTGGAGTGGAGTGCAGTGGAGTGGAATGCAGTGGATTGGAGTGGAGTGGAGTGTAGTTGACTGGAGTAGAGTGAAGTTGAGTAGAACGAAGTGGAATTGAATGGGAGTGAAAGGAAAGTATAGGAGTGGAGTACAGTGGAATGGAGAGGAGTGGAGTGGAATGGGAAGGTATGGAATAGAATGGAATGGAGTGGAGTAGATGGAATGGAGTGGAATGGAATGGGGTGAATGGTATGGAGTGGAGTGGAGTGGATTGGAATGGAATGTAGGGGAACGGAATGGATTAGAATGGAATGGAGTGGAATGGATTGGAGTGGAATGCAGTGCAGTGCATTGGAGTGGAGTGGAATGGAGTAGAAAGGAATTGAAGGCAATGGAATGGAATGGAATGGAATGCAGTGGTATGGAATGGAATGGAATGGAATGCAATGTAACACAATGGAACGATGAAATAACATGTGAGCTGAGAGTGTGCCACTGCACTCCAGCCAGGTTGAGAGAGTGAGACCCTGCCGAAAGAAACGAATGGAAGGGATTGGAGTGGAATGTAGTGGAGTTGAATGGGGAGTAGGGGAGAGGAATGGAGTGGAAAGGAATGGAATGTAAAAGAAGGGAATCGAATGGAAAGGAGAGGAGAGGAGTGGAGGGGACTGGAGTGGAATGGAGACGATTGGAATGGACTGGAGTGGAAGGGTATGGAGTGGAGTGGAGTAGAGTGGAGTGCAGTGGAATGGAGTGAGATGGAATGGAATGGAATGCAATGGAATCGAATGGAGTGGAGTGGAGTGCAGTGGAGTGGAGTGGATTCTAATGGAGTGTAAAGGATTGTTATTTAATGGAATGGAGTGGAGTGCATTGTAATGGAGTGGAACGGAATGTAATGGAATGCTATGGAATGGAATGGAATGCTGAAATGAAATGTGAGCTGAGATTCTGCCACTGCACTCCATCCTGGGTGACAGAGTGAGATCCTGTTGAAAAAAAGGAATGTAATGTAATGGAGAGTAATGTAATGGAATGGAAGGGAATGGAGTTGAGTGGAGTGGAGTGAAGTGAAGTGGAGTGGAATGGAATGGAGTGGATTGGAATGGCATGGAGTATAATGGAAATGTGTGGAGTGGAGTGGAGTAGAGTGCAATGGATTGGAAAGGAATGGAATGGAATGCAACGGAATGGAAAGTTGAAATGAAATGTGAGCTGAGATTGTGCCACTGCACTCCTGCCTGGGGATCAGTGTGAGATACTGTTGAAAGAAAGGAATGGAATGGAATGGAGTGGAGTGGAATGGAATGAAATGGATTTGAGTGGAGTGGAATGGAATGGATTTGGGTGGAATGGAGTGGAGTAGAGTGGAATCGAGTGGAATGGAATGGGAACGAATGGAATGTAATGGAGTGGAGTGGTGTAGAGTGGAGTGGTGTAGAGTGGAGTGCAATGACGTGGAATGCACTGGGATGGAATGGGATCAAGTGGAGTGGAGTGGAGTGGACTGGACTGCAACGGAGTGGAATGGAATGGAATGGAGTGGAGTGGAGTACAGTGGAATGGAATGGAATTAAATGGATTGGAATTGTGAAAAGAAATGTGAGCAGAGATTGTGCCACTGTACTACAGCCTGCGTGACAGAGAGAGATCCTGTCGAAAGAAAGCAATGGAAAGGAATGGAGTGGAATGGAATGGAGTGGAATAGAATGGAGTCGAGGGGAGAGGAGAGGAGTGGAGCGGAGTGGAATGGATTTGCATGGAATGTGACTCAATGGAACGGAATGGGGTGGAGTACAGGGCAGAGGAGTGGGGTGGAATGGAGTGGACTGGAGTGCAGTGGACTGGAGTGGAGTGTAGTAGGGTAGAGTGGAATTTTAGTGGAATGGAATGGCATGTAGTGGAGTGGAATGGAGTGAAGTGGGGTGGAGTGGAATGGAATGGAGGGGAATGGAGAGGAGTTGAGTGGCGTGCAGTGGAATGGACTATAGTGCATTGGAATCGAATGGAATGGAATGGAACGGAGTGGAGTGGAATGGAATGGAAAGGTGAAATGAAATGTAAGCTGAGATTATGCAACAGCACTCCATCCTGAGTGACAGAGTGAGGTCCTGTCGAAAGAAAGGAATGGAAAGGAGTGGAGTGGAGTGGAGTGGATTCGAAAGGAGTGGAGTGGAGTGGAGTGGAAAGGAGTAGAGTAGAGTGGAGTGGAGTGGATTAGAGTGGAGTGAAATGGAATGGGATGGAAGGGATTGGATTGGAGTGGAGTGGAGAGGAGTGGGGTGGACTGGAGTGGAGTGGAGTGGAATGGAGTGGAATGGAATGGAATGGAACGGAGTGGAGTGTATTTCAGTGGGGTGGGTTGGAGTGGATTGGGGTGGAATGGAGTGTAATTGAATGGAATGGAGTGGAGTGGAATGGAGTGGAATGGAACGGAATGTAGTGGAGTGGAGTGTAATGCAATGGAATTGAATGGTGAAATGAAACGTGTGTTGAGATTGTGCCAATGAACTCCAGCCTGGGTGATAGAGTCTGATCCTGTCTAAAGAAAGGAATGGAATGGAATGGAGTGGAAATGAATTGAATGGGGTGGAATGGAATGGAGTGGAAAGTAATGAAATGGAGTGGAGTAGAGTGGAGCACAGTGGAGTTGAGTGGAATAGAGTGTAATGGAATGGCATGGAGTGGAATGGAATGGCGTGGACTGGACTGGCGTGGACTGGACTGACCTGGAGTGGAGTGGAGGGGTGTGGAATAGAATGGAGTGGAAGGGAATGGAATGGAATGCAATGCAATGGAAAGCAACGGAATGGAATGGTGAAATGAAATGTGTGCTGAGGTCGTGTCACTGCACTCTTGACTGTGTGATAGCATGAGTTCCTGTCGAAAGAAAGTAATGGAATGGAATGCAGCGGAATGTAACGGTATGGATTGGAATGGAGTGTAGTGGCATGTAGTGCATTGGAGTGGAGTGGAATGGAGTGGAATGGAATAGGTTGGAATGAAATGTATCGGAGCGGAGTAGAGTGGAATCGAGTGGAGTGGAAAGGAGTGCAATGGATTGGGAAGGTATGGGATCCAGTGTAGTGTAGTGTAGTGGCAGGGAGTCGAATGGAATTAAACAGAATGTAATGGAGTGGAGTGGAGTGGAGTGGAATTGAAAGGAGTGGAGTGGAATGGGATGGGATGGAATGGAATGGGGTGGAGTGGAGAGGAGTGAGATGGAGTGGACTGGAGAGGAGTGGGGTGGAATGGAGTGCAGTGGAGTAGAGTTGAGTGGAATTTAGCGGAATGGCATGGCATGGACTGGAATGGAATGGAGTCGATTGTAGTGGATTGGAGTGTAGTGTAGTGGAATGGCGTGGAATTGAATGGGACAGAAGAGAAAGGACTTGAGTGGAGTGGAGCAGAGTGGAATGGAATGGAGTGGAATGGAATGGGCTGGAAAGGAATGTAGTAGAGTGGAGTGGAGTGCAGTGGAGTGGAATGGAATGGAATGGAATGGAATGCAATGGAATGGAATGGTTAAATGAAATGTGAGCTGAGATGGTGCCACTGCTCTCCAGCCTGGTTACAGAGTGAGATCCTGTTGAAAAAAGAAATGGAAAGCAATGCAGTGGAATAGAATGGAATGGAATGGGATGGAATGCCGTGGGGTGAAGTGGAATGTGGTGGAGTGCAGTGGAGTGGAATGCAGTGGAAAGGAAAGGGTGTAATAAGATGGAGTGGAGTGTATTGGAGTGGAGTGGAATGGAGTGGAATGTAATGGAATACAACAGAACGGAGTGGAATCGATTGTAGAGGAGTGGAGTAGATTGGATTAGAATGCAGTGGAATGGAATGGAAAGGAATGGAATGGAATGCAATGGAATGGAATGGAATGCAAAGGAATTTTGAAATGAAATGTGAGCTTAGATGGTGCCACTGCACTCCAGCCTGGGTCACAGAGTGAGAGCCTGTAGAAAGAAAAGTATGGAAAGGAATGGAATGCAATGGAGGGTAGTGGAGTGGAGTGCAGTGGAGTGGAATGCAGTTGAATGGAACGGGATGGAGTAGAATGCATGGGAGTGAGGTGGAGTGCAATGGAGAGGAGCTGAGTGGAGTGGAAAGGAATAGGATGGAAAGGAGTGTAGTGTAGTGTAGTGTAGTGGAA
Source organism: Pongo abelii (assembly GCF_028885655.2). Classification (NCBI taxonomy): domain Eukaryota; kingdom Metazoa; phylum Chordata; class Mammalia; order Primates; family Hominidae; genus Pongo; species Pongo abelii. The sequence goes on from NC_071997.2 coordinate 5,852,560, forward strand.
TAGAGTGGAATGGAGTTGAATAGGATTGGAAGGAATGGAATGAAGTTGAGTGGTCTGGAATGGAGTGGAATGGCGTGGAGTGCAGTGGAGTTCAGTGGAGTGGAATGGAAAAGAATGGAATGCAATGGAATGCAATAGAATGGAATGGAATCCATCTTTATGGAATGGTATAACGAAATGGGAGCTGTGATTGCGCCACTGCACTGCAGCCTGTGTGACAGCATGAGATCCTGTCGAAAAAACGGAATGAAATGTAATGGTGTGGAATGGAATGGAGTGGAGTGGAGTGGAGTGGAGGGGAATGGAGTGCAATGGAATGGGATAGGATGGAATGGAATGGAGTGGAATGGAATGGTGAAATGAAATGTGAGCTGAGATTGTGCTACTGCACTCCATCCTGGGTGACAGAGAGAGATCCTGTCGAAAGAAAGGAATGGAATGGAATGGAGTGGAATAGAACAGCATGGAGTGGAGTTGAGTGGAGTGGGATGTAGTGTAATGGAATGGGATGCAATGGAATTGACTGGAGTGGACTGTAGTGGAGTGGAGTGGAATGGAGTGGAATGGAATGGAATGGAACGGAGTGGAGTGGTGTGCAACGGAATGGAATTGAATGGAATGGAATTGAATGGAATCGAATGGAATTCAATGTAGTGAAACGGAATGGATTGCAATGGAATGGAATGGTGAAATGAAATGTGAGCTGAGATTGTGCCATTGCACTTTAGCCTGGGTGACAGAGTCAGATCCTGTGGAAAGAAAATGGAAAGGAATAGAGGGTAATAGAATGGAATTGAATGGAATGCAATGGAGTGGAGGGGAGTGGAGTTGATTGGAGTGGAGTGGAGTGGATTGGAGTGGAGTGGAATAGAGTGGATTGGAATGGAGAGGAATGGAATGGGATGGAATGGAATCTAGTGGAGTGGAGTGGATTGGAGTGGAATGGAATGTGAGGCAATGGAATGGAGTGGATAGGAGTGGAGTGGATTGGAGTGGAATGGACTGGAATGGTATGGAATTAAATGGAATGGTGAAATGAAATGTGAGCTGAGATTGTGTCACTGCCCTCCAGCCTCTGTGACAGACAGAGATCCTTTCATAAGAAAGTAATGGAAAGGAATGGAGTGGAATGGAATGGAATGGAATGGAATGCAGTGGAATGGAATGGAATGGAATGGAATGCAGTGGAGTGGAGTGGAGTGGAATGGAGAATGATGGAATAAGAGGTAGTGCAATGGAATGGAGTGTAGTGGATTGGAGTGGAATGGAGGTGAATGGAATGGAATGGAATGGAGTGGAGTTGAGTGGATTGGAGTGGACTTGTATGAAATGGAAAGAAATGAAACGGAATGGAATGGAATGGAATGGAATGGCATGGAATGGAATGGAATGGAATGGAATGCAATGGAGTGGAATGGTGAAATGAAAGGTGAGCTGATATTGTGCCACTGCACTGAAGCAAGGGTGACAGAATGAGATCCTGTTGAAAGAAAGGAATGAAATGGAATGGAGTGGAGTGGAGTGGAGTGGAATGGAATGGAGTGCAAAGGCATGGGGTGGAATGGAATGGATTAGAGTGGAGTGGAATGGAGTCGAGTGGATGAAGTGGAGTGGAGTGGAATGTAGTGGAATGGAATACAGTGGAGTGGAGTGGAGTGCAGCGGAGTGGAATGGATTGGAACGGAATGGAATGGAATGGAATGGTGAAATGAAACGTGAGCTGTGATTGTGCCACTGAAATCATACCTGGGTGACAGATTGAGATCCTGTCAAAAGAAAGGAATGGAATGGAACGGAGTGGAATGGAATGGAATGGATTGGAGTGGAGTTGATTGGAGTATCCTGGAGTGGATTCGAATGGAGTGGAAAGGAATGGGATGGAATGGAATGGGGTGCAGTGGCATGAAGTGGAGTGGAGTGGAGTGGAGTGGTATGGAATGTAATGGAATGGAAAGGAATGGAATGGAGTGGGGTGCAGTGGAGTGGAGGGGAATGGAGTGGAATGGAATGGAATGGACTGGAGTTCAGTGGAGTGGAGTGGAGTTTAGTGCAGTGAAATCGAAAGGAATGGAATGGCATGGAGTGGAGTAGAGTGGAGAGGATTGGAATGGGATTTAATGGGATGGAGTGTAGTGTAGTGGAGTGGAGTAGAATGGAATGGAGTGGGGTGGAGCTGAGTGGAGTGGAATGGAGTGGAATTGAATGTATTGCAGTGGATTGGAGTGGAATGGAGTGGAATATAATGGTATTGAATGGAACCGAAAGGAATGGAATGGATTGGAGTGGTGTGGAATAGATTGGACTGGAGTGGAGTGGAGCTGAATGGAGTGGGATGGAATGGGATAGAAAAGAATGGAATAGAGTGGAGTGGAGTGGAATGTAGTGGATTGCAGTGGAGTGGAATGGAGTGGAATGGAATGGAGTGGAGTGGAGTGGTGTGCAATGGAATGGAATGGAAATGAAAGGAATGGAATTGTATAGAATGCAATGGAAAGAATAGTATTGCTTGGAATGGAATGGAGTTGAGTGGAGTGAATTGGAGTGGAGTGGAGTGGAGTGGAATGGAGTGGAAAGTAATGTGGTGTAATGGGATGTAGTGTAGTGGAGTGAAATGGAGAGGAATGGTGTGGAATGCAGTGGAATGGAAGGGAATGGAATGGAATGGAGTGGAGAAGAGAGGAGTGGAGCTCAGTAGTGTGGAGTAGAATGGAAAGGAAAGGAATGGAATGGAGTGGAATGCATTGTAACGGAATGGAAAGCAATGCGATGGAATGGAATGGAATGCAATGGAATTTTGAAATGAAACATATGCTGAGATGGTGCCTCTGCAATCCAGCCTGTGTGACAAAGTGAGATCCCGTCAAAAGAAAGGAATGGAATGGAATGGAATGGAATGGTGTGTAATGGAATGGAATGGAATGGAATGCTGTGTAATGGAATAGAGTGTAATGGAATGGAATGGAATGCAATGGAGTGGAGTGGAGTGGAATGGAGTTGAATGGAATGGGATGCAGTGGAATCGAAAGGACTGTGATGGAGTGGATTGGAGTGGAGAGGAGCTGAATGGTGCGGAATGGAATAAGATGGAATGGACTGGAGCAGATAGGAGTGTAGTGGAATGGAGTGGAATGGAATTGGATGGAATGGAATGAGGTAGAGTGGATTAGAGTGGAGTGGAGTGGAATGGCGTGGAGTGTAGTGGAGTTCAGTGCAGTGGAATGGAATGCAATGGAATGGAATGGAAGGGAATTGAATCCAACGGAATGGAATGGTGAAATGAAATGTGAGCTGTGATTGCGCCACTGCACTCCAGCCTGAGTGACAGCATGAGATGCAATCAAAAGAAAGGAATGGAATGGAATGGTGTGGAATGGAGTGGAATGCAATGGAGTGGAGTGGAGTGGAGTGTAGTTTAGTGGAAAGCAGTGGAAAGGAATGGTATGGAATTTAATGGAATGGGGTAGAGTGGAGCGTAGTGGAATGGAATGGAATGGAATGGAACGGAATTTAATGGAATGGAATGGAAAGGAATGCAATGCAATAGAATAGAATGGAATGCAACGGAATGGAATCCTTAAATAAATTGTGAACTGAGATTGTGGCACTGCATTCCAGCCTGGGTGACAGAATGAGATCCTGTCGAAAGAAAGGAATGGAAACGCACGGAATGGAATGGAATGGAATGGAATTGAATGAAGTGGAGTGGAGTGCAGTGGAGTTGAGTCGAATGGAGTGGAGTGGAATGGTATGGAATGGAATTGAATGGATCGGCGTGGAGTGCAGTGGAGTGGAAGGGAGCAGAATGGAATGGAATGGGATAGAGTGGAGTCGAGTGGAGTGGAACGGAATGTGTTGGAGTGTAATGTAGTGGAGTGAAGTGAAGTGGAGTGAAATGGAATGGAGTGGAATGGAATGGAATGGAATAAAATGTAATTAATGTAATGTAATGTAATGTAATGTAGTGCTGAAATGAAATGTGAGCTGAAATTGTGCTACTGCACTCCAGCCTGGGTGACAGAGAGAGATCCTGTTGAAAGAAAGGAATGGAATGGAATTGAGTGGAATGGAATGGCAAGGAGTGGATTCGAGTGGAGTGGGGTGTAGTGTAACAGAATGAGATGCGTTGGAATAGAGTGGAGTGGACTGTAATGGGGTGGAGTGGAATGGAGTGGAATGGAGTGGAGTGAAGTGGAGTGGAGTGAAGTGTAATGGAGTGGAATGGAATGGAATCCAATGGAATGAAATGGAATGGACTGAGATGGAATGGAATGGTGAAATGAAATGTCAGCTGAGATTGTGCCATTGCACTCCAGCTTGGGTGACAGAGTGAGAACGCGTTGAAAGAAAAGAATGGCATGGAATAGAGTGGAATGGAATGGAATTGAATGGAATGGAATGGAGTGGAGTGGAGTGGAGTGGAGTGGAAAGGAGTAGAATGGTATGTGATGGAATGTAATGCAGTGGAGTGGAATGCAGTGGAGTGGAGTGGAGTGACATGGAGTGGAATATAATGGGATGGAATGGACTGAAGTGGAGCCGAGGGGAATGGACTGGAGTGGAGTGGAATGGAGTGGAGTGGAGTGGAGTGGAATTGAATGGGATGGAATGGAGTGGATTGGAGTGGAGTGGAGTGGATTGGACTGGACTGGAATGGAATGGAATGGAGTGGAGTGGAGTGGTGTGGAGTGGACTGGAGTAGAGTGGAGTGGAGTGGAATGGAGTGGAATGGGATGGCATGGAATGGAATGGAGTGGAGTTGAGTTGACAGGAGTGGAATGTCGTGGAGTGGAGTGCAATGGAGTGGAATGGAATGGGATGGAATGGAATGGAGTGGAATCGAGTTGAGTGGAGTGGATTGGCGTTGAGTGGAGTGGAATGGAATGGAATGGAATGGAATGGTGAAATAAAATGTGAGCTGAGATTGTGCCACTGTTAAATAGCCAGGGTGACAGAGTGAGATGGTTTCGATGAAATGAATGGAAAGGAATGGAGCGCAATGGAATGGAATGGAATGGAATGGAATGAAGTGGAGTGGATTGGAGTCGAGAAGAGTGGAGTGGAGTGGATTGGAATGGAATGGGATGGATTGGAATGGAATGGACTGGAGTGGAGTGCGGTAGAGTGGTGTGGAGTGGAATGGAGTGGAATGGAATGGGATAGAATAGAATGGAATGGGATAGAATAGAATGGAATGGAAAGGAATGGAATGGAATCGTGAAATGAAATGTGAGCTGAGATTTTGTCATGGCACGACAGCCTGGGTTACAGAGTTTGATCCTGTTGAAAGCAAGGAATGGCATGGAATAGACTGGAATGGAATGGAATGGAATGGAATGGACTGGAGTGTAGTAGAGTGGAGTGGAGTGGAGTGGAATGGAATGCATTGGAGTGGAGTGCAGTGCAGTGGAGTTGAGTCTGATGAAATGGAATGGAATGGAATTGAATGAAATGAAATGGAAAGAAATGGTGACATGTAATGTGAGCTGAGAGTGTGTGACTTCACTCCAGACTGGGTGACAGAGTGAGATCCTGTCGAAAGAAAGGAATGGAGGAGAATTGAGTGTAATGGAATGGAATGGAATGCAGTGGAGTGGAGTGGAGTGTTGTTTAGTGGAGTGGGGTGCACTGTAGAGGAAAGGAGTGCAATGGAATGGGATGGAATGGAATGTAGTGGAGTGGAGTTGAATGGAATGGAATGGAGTGGAATGTTGAAATGAAATGTGAGCTGAATTTGTGCCACTGTACTCCAGCCTGGGTGACAGAAAGAGATCCTGTCTAAAGAAAGGAATGGAAAGGAATGGAAGGGAACGGAATGGAAAGGAATGGAAGGGAACGGAATGGAATGGAGTGGAATGGAGTGCAGTGGAGTGCAGTGGAGTGGAGTGGAATGGAGTGGAAAGGAATGGGATGGAATGGACCGAGTTGGAGCCAAATGGAGTGTAGTGCAGTGGAGTGGACTGGAGTGGATTGGAATGGAATGGTTTGGAATGGGTTGGAGTGCAGAGGAATGGATTGGAGTGGAGAGGAGTGGAGTGGAATGGAATGAAATGGAATGGAATGGAGTGTAGTGGAGTGGAGCCGATTTTACTGGAGTAGAGTAGAGTGGAATGGAGTGGAATGGAATACGATGGAATGGAATGGAATGGAGTGGAATGGAATGGAGTGGAGTGGAATTCAGTGGAAAGGAATGGAGTGGAGCGCAGTGGAGAGGAGAGGAGTGGAGAGGAATGTAATGTCATGGAATGGAATGGAATGGAATTGAATGGTGAAATGAAATGTGAGCTGAACTTGTGTCACTGCAGTAAAGCCTGGGTGACAGAGTGATATCCTGTCAAAAGAAAGGAAGGGAATGTAATGGCGTGGAATGGAATGGAATGGAGTGGAGTAGGGTGGATTGGAGTGGATTGGAGTGGAGTGGAGTGGTGTAAAGTGGAATGCAATGGGATGGAATTTGATGGAATGGAATGGAGTGGGGTGGAGTGGAGCGAAGTGGAGTTAATTGGAGTGGAATGGAGTGGAATGGAAAGGGATGGAACGGAACAGAATGAAATGGTGAAATGTAATGTGAGCTGAGATTGTGCCACTGCACTGCAGCCTAGGTGACATTGTGAGTGCCTGTAGAAAGAAAGGAATGGAATGTAGTGGAGTGGAGTGGAGAGCAGTGGAATGGAATGGAGTGGAGTGGACAGGAGTGGAGTGGAATGGACTGGAGTGGAATGGAGTGGAATGGAATGGGATTTAAAGAAATGGGCTGGAGTGTAGAGGAGTTGCGTGGAGTAGATTGGAGTGGAAAGGAATGGGATGGACAGGAATGGAGTGGCGTGGAATGGTATGGAATGGAATGGAGTAGATTGGAGTGGAGTGGTTTGGAGTGGTGTTTAGTGGACTGGAATAGAATGGAGTGGGATGGAATGGATTTGTGTAGTGGGGTGGAGTTGGGTGGAGTGGAATGGAATGGGATGGAATGGAATGGAGTGGAGTGGATTGGAGGGGAGTGGATTGGAGTGGAATGGAATGGAATGGAATGGAACAGAATGGAATGAAATGGTGAATTGTAATGTGAGCTGGGATTGTGCCACTACATTCCAGACTGGGTAACAGAATGAGATCCCGTGTGACAGACTGAGCTCACATTTCATTTCAGCATTCCATTCCTTTCCATTCCATTCCATTCCATTCCATTCCATTATATTCCATTCCATTCCCCACCACTCCATTGCATTTCACTCCATTCCATTCTATTGACTCCACTCCACTCCCTTCAACTCCATTCCGTTCCATTCCTTTCCACTCCATTCCTCTCCACTCCACTGCAGTCCACTCCACTCCATTCCATTCCTTCTCTTTCCAGTCCACTCTTTTCCATTCCACTCCACTTTAATCCAGTCCACACCATTTCATTGCATTACATTCCATCCCATTCCACTGCATTCCAATCCACTCCACTCTACTCCACTCCAGTCCACTCCAATCCATTCCGTTCCACTCTATTCCATTCCAATTCAATCCATTCTTTCTTTCGATAGCATCTCACTCTGTCTCCCAGGCAGGAGTACAGTGGGAGAATCACAGCTCAAATTTCATTTCACCATTCCATTCCATTCCATCCCATACAATTCCTTTCCGTTCAATTCCATTCCACTCCAGTCCACTCCACTTTACTCCACTCCACTGCATTCCTTTCCACTCCAATTAACTCCAGTCCACTCCACTAAATTCCACTCCATTACATTTCACCCCATTCCATTCCACTCAATTCCACTAAACTCCACTCCACTCCAGTCCACTCCATTCCACTCAACTCAACTCCATTCCATGGCATTCCATTCCTTTCTTTCGACAGAATCTCACTGTGTCACCCAGGCTGGAATGAAGTGACACAATCTCAGCTCACATTTCATTTCACCATTCCATTTCAATCCTTTCCATTCCAGACCATTCCATTCCATTCCTCTCCACTCCACTCCACTGCATTCGATTCCATTCCAAGCAATTCCATTCCACTCCACTCCACTGCATTCGATTTCATTGCAACCTAATCCATTCCACTCCACTCCACTGCACTCCGTGCAATCCCATTCCATTCCACTCAATTCCTTTCCATTCCTTTCTTTCGACAGGATCGCACTCTGTCACCCAGGCTGGATTGCAGTCGCGCAATCTCATCTCACTTTCTGCTTCACCATTCCATTCCATTCGATTCCATTCCATTCCATACCATTCCACTCCACCCCACTCCACCCCACTCCACTCCATTCCACTCCACTCCAGTCCACTTAAGTCCATTACCTTCCATCCAATTCTACTCCATTCCATTCATCTCCACTCCAATCCAATCCACTCCATTTCATTCCATTCCATCCCATTCCATTCCACTCCATTCCACTCCATCCTACTCCACCCCACTCCACACCATTCCATTCCACTCCATTTCATTCCACTTCATTCCATTACATTGTACTTCATTGCAGTCCATTACACTGCGTTCCATTCCATTCCGTTCTTTCGACAGGATGTCACTCTGCCAACCAGGCTGCAGTGCAGTGACACAGTCTCAGCTCACCTTTCATTTCACGATTCCATTCCATTGCATTCCACTCTATACAATTCTATTCCATTCCTTTCCATTCCATTCAATTTCACACAAGTCCACTCCACTCCACTCCACTCCACTTCATTCCATTCCATTCAGCACCAGTCCACTCCACTCCACTATTCTCCACTCCGTATCATTCCATCCCATTGCATTCCACTCTATTCCAATCCACCGCACTCCACTCCACTCCACACCATTCCATTCCATCCCATTCCATTCCACTGCATTCCACTCCACTCTACTCCACTGCACTCCACTCCACTCCACTCTACTCCACTGCACTCCACTCCACTCCAATCTACTCCATTCTTTTCCTTTACATCCCATTCCATTCCACTCCATTCCATTCTGCTCCACTCCACTCCATTCTATTCCATTCCACTCCATTCCATTCCGTTCATTTCTTTTGAAAGGGTCTCAGTCTGTCACCCAGGCTGGAGTGCATTCACACGATCTCACCTCACATTTCATTTCACCTTTCCATTCCATTCCATTCCATTCCATTCCATTGATTCCTGTCCATTCATTCCACTCCAATTTACTCCACTCCATTCCATTCCATTACTTTCCACTCCACTCTACTCCACTCCATTCCACTAATCACCGTTCCATTCCATTCCATCACTTTCAATTGCAATCCATTCCACTCCACTCCACTCCACCCCACACCACTCCACTCCACCCCACACTACTCCACTCCATTCCACTCCATTCCATTGCATTCCAATTCCTTCCATTTCATTCCTTTCTTTCGACAGGATCTCACACTCTCAAGCACGCTGGGGTGCTGTGGCAAAATCTCACCTCACACTTCTTTTCACAATTCTTTTCCATTCCATTCCATTTAATTCCATTCCATTCCACTCCACTATACTCAACTCCATTCCTTTCCATTCCATTCCATTCCATTCCTTTCCACTCCACTACATTCCTTTCAATTCCATTCAAGTCCACTCCACTCCACTCCACTCGATCCCATTCCACCCCATTGCATTCCACTGCATTCCACACCACTCCACTCCACTCAACTCCACTCCACTCCATTCTATTCCATTCCATCCCATTCCATTCTACTCCATTCCACTCCACCCCACTCCACTCGATCCCATTCAACCCCATTCCATTCCACTGCATTCCACTCCACTCCACTACTCTCAACTCCACTACACTCCATTCAATTCCATTCCATCTCATTCCATTCTTCTCCATTCAACTCCACCCCACTCCACTGCACTCCATGCCACTCCACTCCACTCCATTCTATTCTTATCCATTCCATTCCATTCGTTTCTTTTGACAGGATCTCATGCTGTCACCGAGGCTGGAGTGCCATGACACAATCTCAGCTCACATTTCATTTCACCGTTCCATTACATTGCATTCCATTCCATTCCATTCCGTTCCACTGCATTGCATTGCACTCCATTCCATTCCATTCCATTCCCTTCCACTCCACTCCACTCCATTCAACTCCATTCCATTCCACTCCATGCCATTCCACTCCGTGCCATTCCATTCCACTGAATTCCACTCCACTCCACTTCATTCCATTCCACTCCATTCCTCTCAACTGCACTCCACTCTACTTCACTCCATTTCATTCCATCCCATTCCTTTCCACTCAATTCCATTCCACTCCACTCCACTCAAATCTACTCAACTCCATTCCGTTCCATTTCATTCAATCCAATTCGATTTCATTCCATTCCACTCCACTCCAGTCCACTGCACTCCATTCTGTTCCATCCCATTCCATTCCAGTCCATTCCACTCCACTCTGCTCCAATCCACTCCACTCAATCCATTCCATTCCATTCCGTTCCATCCCATTCCATTCCACTACATTCCACTCCACTCAACTCCACTCCACTCTATTCCAGTCCATTCAATTCCATTCCACCCCATTACATTCCATTCCTTTCTTTTGACTGGATCTCACTCTCTCACCCAGGCTGGAGTGCAGTGGCACAATCTCAGCTTTCATTTCATTTCACCATGGCATTCCGTTGTATTCCATTCCTTTCCATTGCATTCCATTCCATTCCATACCATTCCAATCCATTCCATTCCCTTCCACTCTGCTGAACTCCACTCCACTCCTTGCCATTCCTCTCCCCTCAACTCCACTTCACTCAATTCCATTCCATTCTATCAAATTCCCTTCCATTCCATTACACTCCACTCCCCTCACTGCATTCCACTCCACATCATTCCATTCCAGTCCACTCCATTCAATTCTATTCCACTCCACTCCACTCCATTCCATCCTGTTCCAATCCACTCCATTCAGCTCCTCTCCGCTCCTCTCCACTCCAACACATTCCTTTCCATTCCACTCCATCCCATTCCACTCAACTCCGTTCCACTCCACTCTACTCCAGTTCTCTCTGTTCCATTCCATTCTACTCCATTCCATTCCGTTCCTTTCTTTTACTGGATCTCACTCTGTCACCCAGGCTGGAGTTCAGTGGCACCATCTCGGCTCACATTTCATTCCAAGATTCCGTTAGGTTCCATTCCATTCAATTCCATTCGTTTCCATTGCATTCCATTCCATTCCTTTCCATTGCATTCCATTCCATTCCACTCCACTTTCCTCCACTCCACTCCACTCTTCTCTACTCCATTACATTCTATTTCATTCCATTCCACTCCCTTCCACTGCATTCCAATCTACTCCACTCCATCCCTTTACACCCCATTCCTTTCCGTTCCATTCCACTCCTCTCCACTCCTCTCCACTCCACTCCACTTCTCTCTACTCCTTTCCATTCCATTCCACTCCATTACATTTCATTTCTTTCTTTCGACCGGATCTCACTCTGTACTCAGGCTGGAGATCAGTGGCGAAATCTCAGCTGTCATTTCATTTCATCATTCCATCCCATTCCATTCCATTCCGTACCATTCCATTCCACTCCACTCCACTACAGTTCACTACATTCCTTTCCATCCTATTCCATTCCACTCCACTCCACTCGACTGCACTGTACTCCACTCCATTCCACTCCACTCCACTCGACTCCACTGTACTCCACTCCATTCCATTCCATCCCATTCCTTTCCACTCCATTTCACTTCACTCCACTCCACTCCACTCCATTCCATTCCACTCCATTCCCCTCCACTCTACTCCACTACACTCCAGTCTATTCCACTCCATTCCATTCATCTCCACTCCATTGCGTTCCTTTCCATTCCACTCCATTCCCTTCCATTCCTTTCTTTCGACATGATCTCTGTCTTTCACCCAGGCTGAAGTGCAGTGGCACAATCTCAGCTCAAATTTCACTTCACCATTCCATTCCATTGCATTCCATTCCATTCCATTCCATTCCACTCCACCCCACTCCATTCCGTGCCTTTCCATTCCATTCCACTCAGCTCCACTCCTTTCCATTCCATCCCATTCCCTTCCAGTCCATTGCACTCCAATCCACTCCACTCTACTCCATGCCATGCCATTCCATCCCATTCCATTCCATTCCACTCCACCCCACTCCACCCCACTCCATTCTGCTCCTTTCCATTCCATTCCATACCACTCCACTCCACTCCATTTCATTCCATCACATTCCATTCCACTTCATTGCTCTCCACTCCACTCAACTCCACTCCATTCCATTCCATCCCATTATATTCCACCCCATTCCACTCCATTCCTCTCCAGTCCACTCCACTACACTCCACTCTATTCCATTCTATTACTTTCCACTCCAATCCATTCCATTCCTTTCTTTTGACATGATCTTACTCTGTCACGCATGCTTGAGTGCAGTGGCAAAATCTCAGCTCATATTTCATTTCACCATTCCATTCCCTTGCATTCCATTCCATTGTTTTCCCCTCCACTTCACTCCACTCCATTCCATTGCATTACACTTCACTCCACTCTACTCCACTCCATTCAATCCCATTCCATTCCACTCTACTCCACTCGACTCCATTCCATTCCTCTCCATCCCATTCCATTCCACTCCACTCCACTCAAATCCACCTCCTTCTGTGAGGCCTCTCAGCCCACACCACGCCATCGCATCCCCTGTGACTTGCACCTATACACCGAGATGTCCTGAAGTAACTGAAGAATCACTAAAGAAGTGAAAAGGCCCTGCCCCGCCTTAACTGATGAGATTCCACCATTGTGATTTTTTCCTGTCTCACCTTAACTGAGTGATTAACTCTGTGAATTTCCTTCTCCTGGCTCAGAAGCTCACCCACTGAGCAGCTTGTGATCCCCGCCCCTGTCCACCAGAGAACAACCCCCTTTGACTGTAATTTTCCATTAACTTCCCAAATACTATAAAACGGCCCCACCCCATCTCCCTTCTCTGACTATCTTTTTGGACTCAGCCCACCTGTTCCCAGGTGAAATAAACAGCCTTGTTGTTCACACAAAGCCTGCTTGGTGGTCTGTTCACACTGACGCACATGAAATTTTGTTCCGTGACTCGGATCAGGGGACCTCCCTTGGGAGATCAATCCCCCGTCCTCCTGCTCTTTGTTCCGTAAGAATGATCCACCTATGTCCTCAGGTCCTCAGTCTGACCAGCCCAAGAATCATCTCACCAATTTCAAATCCAATAAGCGGCCTCTTTTTACTCTCTTCTCCAACCTCCCTCCCTATCCCTCAACCTCTTTCTCCTTTCAATCTTGGGGCCAAACTTCAATCTCTCCCTTCTCTTAATTTCAATTCCTTTCATTTTCTGGTAGAGACAAAGGAGACACGTTTTATCCGTGGACTCAAAACTCCGGCGCTGGTCACGGATTGGGAAGGCAGCCTTCCCTTGGTGTTTAATCATTGCAGGGTCGCCTCTCTGATTATACACCCACGTTTCAAGGGTGTCAGACAACGCAGGGACTCCTGCCTTGGTCCTTCACCCTTAGGGGCAAGTCCCACTTTTCTGGGGAAGGGGCAAGTACCCCAACCCCTTCTCTCCTTGTCTCTACCCCTTCTCTGCCTTTCCTGGGGCAGGGGTAAGTAACCCTCAACCCCTTCTCCTTCACCCTCAGCGGCAAGTCTTGCTTTCCTGGGCAGGGGCAAGTACCCCTCAACCCCTTCTCCTTCACCATTAGCAGCAAGTCCTGCTTTCCTTGGGGGCAAGAACCCCACAATCGCTTATTTCCACAACCCAACCTCTTATCACTGCACCCCAATCCCTTATTTCCCCACCCTGACCTCTTATCTCTGTGCCCCAATCCCTTATTTCCGTGCTACAAACCCTTCTCTGCTTTTCTGGAGGGGAAGAACCCCCACCCCTTCTCCGTGTCTGTACTCTTTTCTCTGGGCTTGCCTCCTTCACAATGGGCAAGTTTCCACCTTCTATTCCTCCTTTTTCTCCCTTAGCCTGTGTTCTCAAAAACTTAAAACCTCTTCAACTCACACGTCACCTAAAACCTAAATGCCTTATTTTATTCTACAATGCCACTTGACTTCAATACAAACTCGACAGTAGTTCCAAATAGCCGGAAAACGGCACTTTCAATTTTTCCGTCCTACAAGATCTAAATAATTCTTGCCGTAAAATGGGCAAATGGTCTGAGGTGCCTGACGTCCAGGCATTCTTTTACACATCAGTCCCTTCCTCGTCTCTGTGCCCAGTGCAACTCGTCCCAAATCTTCCTTCTTTCCCTCCCTCCTGTCCCCTCAATCCCATCCCCAGGTGTCGCTGAGTCTTTCTAATCTTCCTTTTCTACAGACACATCTGACCTCTCCCCTCCTTGCCAGCCCAAGCTGGGTCCCAATTTTTCCTCAGCCTCCGCTCCTCCACCTGTAATCTTTTTATTGCTTCCCCTCCTCACACCTGGTCTGGCTTACAGTTTCGTTTTGTGACTAGCCCTCCCCCACATGCCCAGCAATTTACTCTTAAAAAGGTGGCTAGAACTAAACGCAGAGTCAAGTTTAATGCTCCTTTTTCTTTATCCCAAATCAGATAGCGTTTTGGCTCTTTTTCATCAAATATAAAAATCCAGCCCAGTTAATGGCTCGTTTGGCAGCAACCCTGAGATGCATTACAGCCTTAGACCCTAAAAGGTCAAAAGGCCGTCTTATTCTCAATATACATTTTATTACCCAATCTGCTCCCGACATTAAATAAAACTCCAAAAACTGGAATCTGGCCCTCAAACCTCACAACAGGACTTAATTAACCTCACCTTCATGGTGTACAATAACAGAAAAAAGTTGCAATTCCTTGCCTCCACTGTGAGACAAACCCCAGCCACATCTCCAGCACACAAGAACTTCCAAGCGCCTGAACCTCAGCAGCCAGGCGTTCCTCCAGAACCTCGTCCCCCAGGAGCTTGCTACAAGTGCCAAAAGCCTGACCACCAAGCCAAGGAATTCCCTCAGCCCGGGATTCGTCCTAAGCCATGTCCCATCTGTGCGGGACCCCACTGAAAATTGGACGGTTCAACTCACCTGGTAGCCACTTCAAGAGCCCCTGGAACTCTGGCCCAAGGCTCTCTGACTTCTTCCCAGATCTTCTCAGCTTAGCGGCAGAAGACTGACACTGCCTGATCACCTCAGAAGCCCCCTAGACCATCACGGATGCCAAGCTTCGGGTAACTCTCACAGTGGAGGGTAAGTCCATCTCCTTCTTAATCAATACGGAGGCTACCCACTCCACATTACCTTCTTTTCAAGGGCCTGTTTCCCTTGCCTCCATAACTCTTGTGGGTATTGATGGCCAGGCTTATAAACCTCTTAAAACTCCCCAACTCTGGTGCCAACTTGGACAACACTCTTTTATGCACTCTTTTTTAGTTATCCCCACCTGCCCAGTTCCCTTATTAGGCCGAGATATTTTAACCAAATTATCTGCTTCCCTGATAATTCCTGGACTACAGCCACAACTCATTGCCACCCTTCTCCCCAACCGAAAGCCTCCTTCACGTCTTCCTCTCATATCCCCCCACCTTAACCCACAAGAATGGAACATCTCTACTCCTTCCCTGGCAACCGATCACATGCCCATTACCATCCCATTAAAACCTAATCACCCTTACCCCGCTCAATGCCAACATCCCATCCCACAACATGCTTTAAAAGGATTAAAGCCTGTTATCACTCGCCTGCTACAGCATGGGCTTCTAAAACCTATAAACTCTCCTTACCATTCCCCCATTTTACCTGTCCTAGAACCAGACAAGTCTTACGCATTAGTTCAGAATCTGTGCCTTATCAACCAAATTGTTTTGCCTATCCACCCAGTGGTGCCAAACACATATACTCTCCTATCCTCAATACCTCCCTCTACTACCCATTATTCTCTTCTGGATCTCAAACAGGCTTTTTTTTTACTATTCCTTTGCACCCTTCATCCCAGCCTCTCTTTTCCTTCCCTTTGACTGACCCTGACACCCATTAGGCTCAGCAAATTACCTGGGCTGTACTGCCGCAGGGCTTCACAGACAGCCCCCATTAGTTCAGTCAAGCCCAAATTTCATCCTCATCTGTTGCCTATCTCGGCATAATTCTCATAAAAACACACATGCTCTCCCTTCTGATCATGTCCGATTAATCTCCCAAACCTCAATCCCTTACAGAAGAACAACTCCTTTCCTTCCTAGGCAAGATTAGTGTGGTCAGAATTCTTACACAAGAGCCAGCACCACACCGTGTAGCCTTTCTGTCCAAACAACTTGACCTTACTGTTTTAGCCTAGCCCTCATGTCTGTATGCAGCAGCTGCCGCTGCTTTAATACTGTTAGAAGCCCTAAAAATCACAAACTATGCTCAACTCATGCTCTACATTTCTCATAACTTCCAAAATCTATTTTCTTCCTCATACCTGACACATATACTTTCTGCTCCCTGGCTACTTCAGCTGTACTCACTCTTTGTTAAGTCCCACATTTACCCACAATTACAAGTTCCTGGCCTGGACTACAATCTGGTCTCTCACATTATTCCTGATACCACACCTGACACCCATGACTGTATCTCCCTGATCCACCTGAGGTTCACCACATTTCCCCATATTTCCTTCTTTCCTGTTCCTCACCATGATCACACTTGATTTATTGATGGCAGTTCCACAAGGCCTAATCGCCACACACCAGCAAAGGCAGGCTATGCTATAGTACAAGCTACTAGCCTGACTCTGAGAACCTCTCATTTCCTTTCCATTGTGGAAATCTATCCTCAAGGAAATAACATCTCAGTGTTCCATCTGCTATTCTACTACTCCTCAGGGATTATTCAGGCCCCCTCCCTTCCCTACACATCAAGCTCGAGAATTTACCCCCACCTAGGACTGGCAAATTAGCTTTACTCAACATGTCTCGAGTCAGGAAACTAAAATACCTCTTAGTCTAAATAGACACTTTCACTGAATAAGTAAAGACGTTTCCTATATGTTCTGAGAAGGCCACCACTGTCATTTCTTCCCTTCTGTCAGACATAATTCCTCAGATTAGCCTTCCCACCTCTATACAGTCTGATAATAGACCAGCCTTTATTAGTCAAACCAGCCAAGCAGTTTTTCAGGCTCTCAGTATTCAGTGAAACCTTTATACCCCTTATGATCCTCCATCTTCAAGAAAAGTAGAACGGACTAAAGGTCTTTTAAAAACACACCTCACCAAGCTCAGCCACCAACTTAAAAAGGACTGGAAAATACTTTTACCACTTTCGCTTCTCAGAATTCAGGCCTGTCCTCGGACTGCTGCAAGGTACAGCCCATTTGAGCTCCTTTTTATTAGGCCTCAGTCTCATTCCAGACACCGGACCAACTTAGACTGTGACCCCAAAGAACTTGACATCCCTACTATTTTCAGTCTAGTCATACTCCTATTCTCCATTCTCAACTACTCGTACATGCTCTGCTCTTGTTTACACTGCCGATTTACACTGTTTCCCCAAGCCATCCCAGCTGATATCTCCTTGTGCTATCCCCAAACTGCCACTCTTAACTCTTGAAGTAAATAAATAATCTTTGCTGGCAGGACTATGCTGAATCTCCTTAGGCACTCTTAATCAGATGTCCCAGGTCCTCCCAATTCTTAGAACTTTTGTATCTGTTTTTCTCCTTCTCTTATTCCTTTAAGTTTTTCAATTCATACAAAACCGTATCCAGGCCATCACCAATAATTCTACACAGCAAATGTTTTTTCTAACAACCCCACAATATCACTCCTTACCACAAAATCTTCCTTCAGCTTAATCTCTCCCACTTTATGTTCCCACCCCGCCCCTAATCCCGCTTTAAGCAGCCCTGAGAAACATCGCCCATTCTCTCTAGATACCACCCCCCAAAAATTTTCGCCACCCCAACACTTCAACACTACTTTGTTTTATTTTTCTTATTAATATAAGAAGGCATGAATGTCAGGCCTCTGAGTCCAGGCCAAGTCATCGCATATCCTATGACTTGCACGTATACACCCAGATGGCCTGAAGTAACTGAAGAATCACAAAGGAAGTAAAAAGGCCCTGCCCCGCCTTAACTGATGACATTCCAAAATTGTGATTTCTTCCTGCCCCACCTTAACTGAGTGATTAACCCTGTGAATTTCCTTCTCCTGGCTCAGAAGCTCACCCACTGAGCACCTTTTGAACCCTGCACCTGACCACCAGAGAAAAACCACTTTTGATTGTAATTTTCCATTAACTTCCAAAATCCTATAAAACGGCCCATACCCTATGTCCCTTCGCAGGCTCTCTTTTCGGATTCAGCCCACCTGCAGCCAGGTGAAATAAACAGCCGTGTTGCTCACACAAAGCCTGTTTGGTGGTCTCTTCACACGGACGTGCATGAAACACTCTACTGCATTCCATTCTATTCCACTTCTTTCCATTCCATTCCTTTCTTTCGACAGCATCTCACTTTGTCACCTAGGCTGCAGTGCAGTGGCACAATATCAGCTCACTTTTCACTACACCATTCCATTGGATTGCATTCCATTGCATTACATTCCATTGCATTCCATTCCATTGCATTCCATTCCATTGCATTCTATTCCATTCCATTCCACTAAACTCCACTCCATTCCACTCCACTCCATTCCACTCCACTCCACTCCACTCCATTCCATTACATTCCATCCACTCCATTCCACTCCACTCCACTCCAAAGCACTCCACTCAATTCCATTCCATCCCATTCCATTCCACTCCAGTTCACTCCAGTCCACTCCACTCCACTCCACTTCACCCCATTCCATTCCACTTCATCCCATTCTATTCTACTCCATTCCACTCCACTCCACTCCCCTCCACTCCATTCCATTCCAATCCACTCCATTCCATTCCATTCCTTTCTTTCAACAGGATCTCACTCTGACACCCAGGCTGCAGTGCAGTGGCACAATCTCAGTTCACCCTTCATTTCACCATTCCATTCCATTCCATTCCACTCCACTCCACTCCAGTCCACTTAACTCCATTCAGCTGCATTCCATTCCACTCCATTCCACTCCAATCCACTCCACTCCACTGCAATCCACTAAAATCCACTCCACTCCATTCCATTCCATTATATTTCAATCCATTTCATTGCATTCCACTCCATTCCACTCCACTCCACTCCACTCCAATCCATTCCATTCCATGACATTACATTCCATGTCATTCCACTTCATTATATTCCACTCCTTTCATTCGACAGGATCTCACTCTGTCACCCAGGCTGGAGTGCAGTAGCACAATCTCAGCTCACTTTTCATGTCACCATGCCATTTCATTCCTTTCCATTCCATTCCATTCCATTCCACTCCACACTACTCCACGCCAATAAACTCCACTCCATTAAGCTCCATCCCAATCCATTCCATTTCACACCACTCCACTCCACTACACCACACTCCATTCCATTCCATTCCATCCTATTCTATTTCACTCCACTCAACTAAATTCCACTCCAGTCCCTTCCACTCCATTAAATTCCATTCCATTCGACTCCATTCCATTCCATGCCATTCTTTCAAAAAGATCTCAATCTGTCCCCCAGGCTGGATTGCAGTCACACAATCTCAGCTCACATTTCATTTCACCATTCCATTCCATTTCACTCCACTCCACTCCCCTCAACTCCACTCCATTCCATTCCATTCCACTCCATACCACTCCACTCCACTCCACTACACTGAACTCCATTACATTCCATCTCTTTCCATTCCACTCCATTCCACTCCTCTCCACTCCACTCTGCTCTACTCAAATCCACACCCTTCCATTCCATTCCATCCCATTCCACTCCAATCCATTCACCTCCACTCCAATCTACTCCACTCCAGTCAACTCCACTTCATTCAATTCAATTTCATTCCATTCCACTCCATTCCATTCCATTCCTTTCTTTCAACATGATCTTACTCTGTCACCCACGCTGGAGTGCAGTGGCACAATCTCACTTCGCATTTCTTTTCACCATTCCTTTCCATTCCATTCCATTCCATTCCATTCCACTCCATTCTTCTCCACTCCACTCCACTCCACTCAATTCCATTTCACTCCATTCCACTCCACTATACTCCAATCTACTCCTATCCACTCCACTCCAGTCCATTCCATCCCATTCCATTCCACTCCATTCCACTCCACTCCACTCCACTCCATTCCATTCCATTCATTTCTACTCCATTCCATTCCATTCCTTTCTTTCGACACGATCTCACTCTGTCACCCAGGGTGGAGTGCAGTCACATGATCTCAGCTCGCATTTCATTTCACCATTCCATTCCATTCCACTCCATTCCACTCCGATCCGTTCCGTTCCATTAAACTCCTCTACTTTCCACTCCTTTCCATTCAATTACTTTCATTCCATTTCATTCCATTGCATTACACTCCATTCCATTCCATTCCGTTCCATTCAATTACTTTCATTCCATTTCATTCCATTGCATTACACTCCGTTCCATTCCATTCCATTCCATTCCGTTCCACTCCACTCAACTCTATTCCATTCCATTCCATTCCATTCCTTCATTCCATTCCATTCCACTCCATTCCATTCCATTTGTTTTTTCGACAGAATCTCACTCTGCACTAAGGCTGGAGTGCAGTAGCACAATCTCAGCTCACATTTCATTTCACCATTCCAGTCCATTCTATTCCATTCCATTCCATTCCATTCCATTCCATTCCATTCCATCCCTTTGCGTTCCACTCCATTACACTCCACTCTGTTCCAGTCCACTCCACTCCACTCTATTCCACCCCACTGCTCTCCTCACCGCTCCACCCCATTCCATTGCATCCCATCCCATTCCTCTCCACTCTTCTACACTGAACTCCACTCCATTCGATCACATTCCATTAAACTCCATTCTACTCCACTCCACTCTGCTCCAGTCCACTCCACTCCCCTCCACTCCACTCCACTCCACTCCACTCCACTCCATTCATTTCTATTCCTCTCTATTCCATTCCATTCATTTCTTTGGATATTATCTCACTCTGTCACCCAGGCTAGATTGCAGTTGGACAATCTCAGCTCACATTTCAATTCAGAATTCCATTCCTTTGTATCCATTTAATTCCATTCCATATCACTCCACTCCACTCCTTTCCATTCCATGCACCTCTATTCCACTCCATTCCACTCCATTCCATTCCATTCCATTCCATTCCACTCCATGCCACTCCACTCTACTCCACTACACTTGATCCCATTCAATCTCATTCAATTCCAGTCCATTCCAGTCCATTCCACTCCACTCCACTCCACTCCATTCCATTCCATTCCATTCCTTTGATTTCACTCGACAGGATCTCATGCTGTAACCATGGCTGAAGTGCAGTGTCCCAATCTCAGCTCACATTTCATTTCACCACTGCATTTCATTGCATTGCATTCCATTCCATTCCATCCCATTCCATCCCATTCCATTCCACTCCATTCCACTCCACTCAACTCCGCTCTACTCCACTCCACTCAAATCCATTCCATTCCACTCCATTCAATTCCATTCCACCCCATTCCTCTCCTCTCATCTCCACTCCACGCCACTCAGCTACATTCCAAGCTACTCCTCTCCACTTCACTCCACCACATTCCATTCCATCCCATCACATTCCACTCCAATGCTCTCCACTCCACTACATTCCATTCCATTCCATACAATCACATTCCATTGAATTCCATTCCACCCCACTCCACTCTACTCCATCCACTCCACTCCACTCCACTCCATTCCATTCCGTTCCATTCCACTCCATTCCATTCCATTCCATTCCATTCCACTCCATTCGTTTCTTTCGACAGGATCTCACTCTGTCACCCAGGCCGGAGTTCAGTGGCAGAATCTCAGCTCACATTTCACTTCACAAATCCATTCCTTTCCATTCCATTTAATTCCAGTCCATTCCACTCCATTCAATTCCATTCCATTCCATTCCGTTGCACTCCACTCCACTCCACTCCACTCAAGTCCACTCCATTCCATTCAACTCCACTCCACAGCATTCCACTCCACTCCACTCCACTCCACTCAATCCCATTCCATTCCATTCCACTCCATTCCACTCCACTCCACTATATTCCATTCGATTCCACTCCGTTCCTCTCCCCTCCACTCAACTACACTCCACTCGTTCCCATTACTTCCCATTCCATTCCACTCCATTCCACTCCACTCCATTCCATTCCTTTCCATGCCATTCCGTTAAACTCCATACCTCTCCACTCCTCTTCTCTCCACTCCATTCCATTCCACTCCACACCAATCCATTCCATTTATTTATTTCAACAGGATCTCACATTGTCACCAAGACTGGAATGCCGTGGCACAATCTCAGATCACATTTCATTTCACCATTCAATTCCATTGCATTGCATTGCATTCCATTCCATTCCATTCCATTCCATTCCATTGCATTCCACCCCATTCCATTCTACTCCACTCAACTCCACTCCACTCCATTCAATTGCACTCCACTCCACTCCATTCCATTCCATCCAAGTCCATTTCAATCCACTCCACTCCACTCCACACCACTCCACTTCACTCCAATTCACTAAACTGTACTCTACTTCATTCCATTCCATTCCATTCCATTCAACTCCACTCCACTCCACTCAACTACATTCCATCCTATTTCATTTCAATCAACTCAGCTCCACTCCACGCCACTCCAGCCACTCCTTTCCATTCCACTCCATCCTATTCCATTCAACTCCATTCCACTTCACTCCACTGCACTCCACTCCATTCCATTCCATTCCATTCTTTCGACAAGATCTCACTCTCTCACCCAGGCAGGAGTGCAGTAGCACCATCTCAGCTCACATTTTATTTCAAAATTCCATTGCCTTCCATTGCATTTCATTCCATTCCATTCCATTCCAATCCATTCTATTCAATTCCATGGCATTGCATTTAATTCCGTTCCTTTATACTCCATTCCACTCCACTCCACTCCTCTCCACTCCATAACCATCCATCCCATTCCATTCCACTTCATTCCACTCCATTTCACTCCACTCCACTCCTCTACATGCCATTCCACCCCATTCCTTCCCACTCCATTCCACTTCATTCCACTCCATTTCACTCCACTCCACTCCTCTACATGCCATTCCACCCCATTCCTTCCCACTCCATTCCACTCCTCTCAACTCCTCTACATTGAACTTCACTCCTCTCCACTCCACTCCACTCCATTCCATTGCATTGCATTCCACTCCATTCCATTCCATTTCTTTCTTTCGACAGGATCTCACTCTGTATACTGGCTGGAGTACACTGGCACAATCTCAGCTCTCATTCCTTTTAACCATTCCATTCCATTCCATTCCACTCCTTTCCACTCTACACTGCACTTGACTCCATGCCATTCCAACCCACTTCATTCACCTCCATTCCACTCGACTCCACTCTAACCCACTCCACTTCAATCCACTCCATTCCATTCCATTCCATCCCATTCCATTCCATTCCTTTCTTTAGACAGGATCTGAGGCTGTCACCCAGGCTAGAGTGCAGTGTCCCAATCTCAGCTCACATTTCTTTTCACCGTTCCGTTCAGTTGCATTCCATTCCATTCCATTCCATTCCACTCCATTCCATTCCATTCCACTCCACTCCTCTTCATTCTGTTCCATTCCATTCAACTCCACTCCACTAAACTCGTCTCCATTCCATTCTATCCCATTCCATTTCACTCCATTTCACATCACACCAGGCCACTCCACTCGACTCAATTCCATTCCACTCCAGCACATTCCATAACACTCCATTCCCGTCCACTCCACTCCACCGCATTCCATTCCATTCCATTCCATTCCATTCCATTCCATTCCATTCCATTCCATTCCATTCCACTCCACTCTCTTCCATTCCTTTCTTTCCACAGGATCTCACTCTGTCACCCAGGCTGTAGAGCAGTGGAACTATCTGAGCTCACATATCATTTAACCATTCCTCTGTTTTCCATTCCATTCCATTCCATTCCATAACAATCCACTCAACACCATGCCACTCCAATCCACTCAACTCCATTCTATTCCATTCCATTCCATTCCATTGCATTCCACTCCACTCTACTCCAGTCCACTCCACTCCACTCCATTCCACTCCACTCTACTCCAGTCCACTCCACTCCACTCCATTCCATTCTATACATTTCCATTCCACTCCATTCTACTCCACACTAGTGCACTCCACAGAACTTCACTCCAGTCCACTCCACTCCACTCCTTTATCCCATTGAATCACATTCCTGTCAACTCCACTCCACTCCACTCCATTCCATTCTTTCCGATTCCATTACACTCCATTCTACTCCACCCCAATCCACTCCTCACAACTCCGCTCCACTCCACTCCTTTCCATTCCATCCCAATTCTTTCCACTCCATTACACTCCACTCCATTCCAGCCTGCTCCACTCCATTCCACTCCACTCCACTCCATTCCATTCCATTCCATTTCACTCCATTCCATTCCATTAATTTCTTTCGACAGGATCTCACTCAGTCACTCTGGCTGGAGTGCAGTGGCACAGTCTCAGCTCACACATCATCCCACCATTCCATTCCATTCCATTCCATTCCATTCCATTCCCTTCCATTCCATTGCAACCCATTCCACTCCACTCCACTCCACTCCAAACCACTCCACTCAATTTTACAGTAGTTCAGTACATTCCATTCCGCTCCATTCCACAGCAGCCCACTCCTCTCCATTACACTACACTCAATTCTTTCCATTACGTTCCATTCCATTCCATTCCACTCCATTGCATTCCATCCTTTTCTTTTGTGATTATATCACTCTCTCACAGGATACAGTCCAGTGGCACTATCTCAGCTCACATTTCACTTCACCATTCCTTATATTTCATTCCATTCCATTCCATTCCATTCCATTCCATTCCAATCCATTCCACTCCACTCCACCCCACTCCACCCCACTCCACTCCACTCCACCCCACTCCACTCCACTCCACTCCATTCCATTCCATTCATTCCATTCCACTCCTCTCCATTCCATGCCACTCCACTCCAGTCCATGCCACTCCACTCCAGTCCATTCCATTCCGTCCCTCTCCAATCCACTCCACTCCACTGCATTCCACTGCATTCCACTCCTCTCCACTCCACTGCATTCCACTCCATTCCATTTCACTGCATTCCATTGCATTTTTTTCTTTCGACAGGATTTCACTGTATCACCCATGTTGGAGTGCAGTGGCACAATCTCAGCTCACACTTCATTTCACCATTCCAATCCGTTCCATTCCATTCCATTCCATTCCACTCCATTCCATTCCATTCCATTCCGGTCGACTCCACCCCATTCCACTCCCCTCCACTACATCCCACTCCACACCTCTTCTACCCAATCTGTTCCATTCCATTCCATTCCATTCCATGCCATGCCATGCCATGCCATGCCATTCCATTCCATTCCATTGCACTCCATCCCACTCCGCACCACTCCGCTCCACTCCATACCATCCCATTCCATTCCACTCCTATAGCCTCCACTCCACCCCATTCCATTCCATTCTGCTCCATTCCATTTCATTCCATTCCATTCCACTCCATTCCATTTCATTAAATTCCATTCCACTACATTCCACTCCATACCACTCCACCACACTCCACTCCACTACATTCCACTCCACTGCATTCCATTCCATTCCGTTCCATTCCATTCCATTCCGTTCCATTCCATTCCATTCCGTTCCATTCCATTCCATTCCGTTCCATTCCATTCCATTCCATTCCACACCACTCCAGTCCACTCCACTCCACTCCACTGTACTCCATTCCATTCTATTCCATTCCATTGCTTTCGTTCGACAGGATCTCTCTGTCTCACAGGCTGCAGTGCAGTGGCACAAATTCTGCTCATTTTTCATTTAAATACTCCATTCCATCCCGTTCCATTCCTCTCCAATTGACTCCAGAAGACTCCACTATTTTCCACTTCACTCCATTCCATTCCATCCCATTCCTTTCAACTGCATTCCACTCCAGTCCACTCCACTCCAATTCATTGCATTCCTTTCCATGCGATATCACTGCATTACATTCAATTCCTTTCTTTCAACAGGCTCTCACTCTGTCACCCAGGCTGGAGTGCAGTGGCAAAATCTCAGCTCACATTTCATTTTACCATTCCATTCGATTCCCTTCCCTTCCCTTCCCTTCCATTCCATTCCATTCCACATGACTCCATTCCGGTCCACTCCACTCCATTCCATCCCTTTCCATTCCAGTACAGTCAACTCCACTCCACTCATCTCCACTCCACTCAACTCCAATCCTCTTCATCCCATTCCATTCCACTTCTTTCCAGTACACTCCATTCCACTCCAATCTACTCCACTGCATTTCATTCCATTCCATTACACTCTGTTCCATTTCATTCCTTTCTTTTGACAGGATCTCACTCTGTCACCAGTGCTGGAGTGCAGTGGAACATTTTCAGCTCAGATTTCATTTCACCATTCCAGTCCATTCCATTTCACTTCACTCCACTCCAGTCCACTCCACTTCACTCTTTTCCACTCCATTCAACTCCACTTCGCTCCACTCCACCCCATTCCATTCCATCCCATTCTATTTCACTCCACTCCTTTCCACTCCACTCCACTCCTTTCCATCCCATTCCATTCTACTCCAATCCATTCCACTCCAATCCATTCCATTCCATCCCATTCCATTCCACTCCATTTCACTTCACTCCACTCCACTCTACTCTATTCCATTCTACTCCATCTCATTCCATTCAACTCCATTCCCCTCCAATCCACTCCACTCCGGTTTACTCCACTCCACTCCTTTACACTCTATTCCATTCCATTCCATTCCATTCCATTCCATTCCACTCCACTCTATTCCATTCCATTCCATTCCACTTCATTCCCTTACATTCTATTCTTTCGACAGGATCTCTCTCTGACACCCAGGCTGGAGTGCAGTGGAAAAATGAAAGCTCACATTTCAATTCGCCATTCCATTGCTTTTCATTCCACTCCATAACAATCCACTCCACTCCACTAAACTACACTCAACTCCATTCCATTCCATTCCATTCCACTCCAGTCCAGTCCATTCCATTCTATACGTTTCCATTCCACTCCAGTCCAGTCCATTCCATTCTATACGTTTCCATTCCACTCCATTCTACTCCACGGCAGTCCATTCCACACAACTCTTCTCCAATCCACTTCACTCTATTTAATCCCATTCCATCCCATTCCATTCCACTCCACTGCACTCCACTCCACTGCACTCCACTCCACTCTCCTCCTTTCCATTCCCTTCTCTCCGATTCCATTCCACTCCATTCTACTCCATGCCTGTTCACTCCACACAACTCCAATCCACTGAAGTCCATTCCATTCCATCCCATTTCATTCCAGTCCATTCCACTCCACTCCACTCCACTCCATTCCGTTCCATTCCATTCCATTCCATTCTGCTCCGTTCCATTCCGTTCCATTCCGTTCCATTCCATGCCATTCCCCTTCCTTCCATTCCATTCCTCTATTTCGAAAGGATCTCACTCAGTCACTTAGGGTGGAGTGCAGTGGCACAATCTCAGCTCACACTTCATCTAACCGTTCCTTTCCATTCCATTCCATCCCATTCCACTCTACTCCATTCCACTGCACTCCACTACATTCGATTCCATCCCATTCCATTGCACTCCTGATAACCCCACTCAACTCCCCTACATTCCATTCCATCCAATTCCATTCTACTCCATTCCACTCCACTCCACTCTAGTCCACTCCACTCTGCTCCATTCCATTCTATTCCATTCCACTCTATTCCATTCCATTCCTTTCTTTCAATAGGATCTCATTCCGTCATGCAGGCTGTAGTGCAGTGGCACAATCTCATCTCACGTTTCATTTCATCATTCCTTTCCATTCCATTCCATTCCATTCAATTGCTTTCCACTCCACTCCACTCCACTACACACCATTCCATTCCATTCCATCCAATTCTATTCGACTGAATTCCACTCCACTCCTCTCCACTCTACTCCTTTCCATTCCATCCCAATCCGTTCAACTCCATTCCACTGCACAACACGACACTATATTCCACTGACAGCACTCCACTGCACTCAATTTCATTCCATTCCTTTCTTTCTACAATATGTCGCCTGTCACCCAGGCTGGAGTGCACTGGCGCAATCTCAGCTCACATTTTATTTTGCCATTCCTTTCCATTCCATTCCAATCCATTCCATTCCATTCTATTCCATTCAACTCCACTCCATTCTACTCCACTCCATTACTCTTCACTCCATTCCATTCCATCCCATTCCTTGCCACTCCATTCCACTCCACTCCACACCACTCCTCTCCTTCTCACTCCCCTCAGTTCCATTTCACCCCATCCCATTACATTCCATTCTATTCCACTCCACTCCACTAGACTCCACTCCATTCCATTCCATCCCATCCCATTCCATTCCACCCTACTCCACTCCACTCAACTCCATTTCTGTCCATTCCATTCCATTACACTCCCCTCCAATCCACTCCACTCCTCTACACTCCATTCCATTCAATTACTTACATTCCATTGCACTCCACTCCACTCCATCACACTCCACTCCACTCCATTCCATTACACTCCATCCGTTAGCGTTCCTTTCCATTCCACTGAACTCCACTCCACTGCACTCCACTCCACTCCACTCTCTTCTATTCAATTCCATTGCATTCCCCTCTATTGCATTCCATTCCTTTCTTTCGACAGGATCTCTCTCAGTCCCCCAGGCTGGAGTGCAGTGGCACAATCTCAGCTCACCTTTCATTTCTCCATTCCATTCCATTCGATTCCATTCCATTGCATTCCATAACATTCCATTCCAGTCTTCTCCACTCCACTGTTCTCCACTCCACTCCCTCCACTTCATTACATTCTATTCCATTCCACTCCATTCCATTCCTTTCTTTCAAAAGTATCTCAATATGTCTCCCAGGCTGGAGTGCAGTGGCAGAATCTCAGCTCACATTTCGTTTCACCATTCCTTTCCATTGCATTGCTTTCCATTCCATTCCATTGCATTGCATTCCATTCCATTCCATTTGACTCCACTCCATCTATGCCATTCCACTCCACCAGATTCAATTTCATTCCTTTCCATTAGAATCCACTCCACTATACTCAACTCTCCCCTACTCCACTGCACTCCAATCCATTCCATCAAATTTCATTTCATTCCATTCCACGCCACCCTACTCCACTCATCTCCAATCCACTCCAGTCCATTCCATTCCACTCCACTCCATTCCACTCCACTCCAATCCCCTCCACTCCAATCCATTCCATTCCGTCCCTTTCCATTCCATTCAACTCCACTCCATTCCAATCCATTATATCCCTTTCTATGTCACTGCAGTCTACTCCACTCCACTCCACTCCACTCTATTTATTTCCATCCCATTCCATTCCACTCTACTTCACCCCACTACACTCCTTCCACTCCACTCCATTCAATCCCATCCCATTCCATTCCACTACTCTTCACCCCATTCCACTCCTCCCACTCCACTCCATTCCATTCCATCCCATTCCATTCTACTACATTTCACTTCACTGCACCCCACTTCTCTCCGCTACACTCCACTCCACTCCATTCCATTCCATTCCACTCCATCCCATTCCATTCCACTCCATTCCCCTCCACCCCATTCCACTCCACTCCAGTCCACTGCACTCCACTCCATTCCACTTCAAGCCATTCCATTCCATTCCATTCCCTTCTATTACTTTCTTTCCACAGGATCTCACTCTGTCACCCAGGCTGGAGGGCAGTGGAACAATATCAGCTCACATTTCACTTCACCATTCCATTGCATTCCATTCAATTCCATAACAATCCACTCCACTCCACTCCACTCCATTCCATTCCAGTCCACTCCACTCCACTCCAGTCCACTCCACTCCTCTCCATTCCATTCTATACGTTTCCATTCCACTCCATTCTATTCCACGCAAGTCTAGTCCACACAGGTACCCTGCACTCCAATTCAGTCCAATTCCCTCCACTTTATCCCATTCTATGCCATTCCATTCCAATCCATTCCACTCCACTCCACTCCATTCCACTCCACTCTATTCCTTTCAATTCTATCCAATTCCCTTAAACTCCATTCTACTCCACGCCAGTCCACTGCACACAACTCCACTCCACTAAACTCCATGTCATTCTATTCCATTCAATTTCCCTTCCTTCCATTCCATTACTTTATTTCAACAGAATCTCACTCAGTCACTCATTCTGGGGTGCAGTTGCAGAATCTCGGCTCACACTTCATCTCACCATTCCATTCCATTCCATTCCGGTCCATCCCATTCCACTCCACTCCACTCCACTTCAATCCACTCCACTCCATTCCGCTTCTCTCCACTCCATTCCACGCAACTCCACTCCTTTCCATTCCATTCCATTCCACCACACCCCACTCCTCTCCACTCCACTCCACTGAATTCCATTCCATTCCATTCCACTAAATTCCACCCATTCTTTTCTATTGAGAGGATATCACTCTGACAACCAGGCTAGAGTGCATTGGCACAGTCTCAGCTCACATTTTATTTCGCTATTCCATTCCATTCCATTCCATTCCGTCCCATTCCCTTCCACTCCATTCCCCTCCATTCCTCTCCACTCCACTGCATTCCACTGCTCTCTGCTCCACTCCACTATACTCCAATCCATTCAATTCCATTCTATTCCACTCCATAGCATTGCATTTTTTTCTTTCGACATGATCTCCCTCTATAACCCATGCTGGAATGCAGTGGCACAGTGTCAGCTCACATTTCATTTCACCATTCCATCCCATTCCATTCCATTCCGGTCCATTCCACTGCATTCCATTCCACTCCACTCCATTCCACTCCACTCCTGTGCAATCCACTCTGTTACATTCCTTTCCATTCCACTCGATTCCATTCCATTCCATTCCACTCCATCCAAATCCACTCCACTCCATTCCATTCCATTCCACTCCATTCAATTTCATTTCATTCCATTCCATTCCATTCCGTGCCACTCCACTCCACTCCCCTCCACCCCACTCCATTCTACTCAATTCCATTCCATTCCATTCCTTTATTTCAAAAGGATCTCACTCTGTCACCCAGGCTGGAGTGCTGTGGCACAAATTCACCTCACATTTCATCTCACCATTGTATCCCATTCCACTCCACTCAACTCCTCTCCACTCCCCTCCATTCCATTCCATCCCATTCCATTCAACTCCATTTGACTCCACTCGTCTCCACTCCATTCCACTCCACTGCATTCCAATCCATTTCATTGAATTCCACTCCTTTCCAATCCACTCGACTCCACTCCACTCCAATCCACTCCACTCCATTCCATTCCATTCCATGCCATTCCACTCCATTCCTTTCAATTTCTTTCTTTTGAAAGAATCTTACTGTGACACCCAGTCTGGAGTTCAGTGGCACAATCTCAGCTCACATTTCATTTTATCATTAATTTCAGTTCCATTCCATTCATTTCCATTCCATTCCATTCTATTCCATTACACTCCATTCCACTCAACTACACTTAACTTCACTAGACTCCACTCCACCCCACTCCATTCCATTCCATTCCATTGCATTCCACTCCACTCTACTCCACTCCAGTCAATTCCATTACCTCCCATTCCATTCCACTTCACTCCACACTACTCCACTCCATTCCATTCCATCCCATTCCATTCCTCTCCATTCCACTAAATTCCACTCCATTCCATTCCATTCCATTCCGTTGCTTTCCACACCTTTACAATCCACTCCAGTCCACTTAATTCCATTCCATTCCATCGCATTCCATTCCACTCCAGTCCATTCCACTCAATTACACTCCATTACACTCCACTCCACTTCATAAGATTCCATTCCATTCTGTTTCTCTCCAGTCCATTCCATTACACTTCATTCCATTCCATTCCTTTCTTTCAACGGGATCTCACTGTGTCACCCAAGCTGGGGTGCAATGGGACAATCTCAGCTCACATTTCAATTCACAATTCCATTCCATTGCATTCCATGGCATTCCATTGCAGTAAATTCCATTGCATTCCATTCCATTCCATTCTACTCCATTCCACTCCAGTCCACTCCATTCCACTCCATTCCATTCCATTCCATTCTATTCAACTCCACTCTAGTCCACTACACTCCCCTCCGCTCCACTTCAGTTAATTTCATTCCACTCCATCACTTTCCTTTCCACTCGTTTCTAGTCCACTCCAATCCACTCCACAACATTCCATTCCATTTCATTCAACTCCATTCCTTTCAATTCCTTTCTTTAGAAAATATCTCAATCTGTCGACCATGCTGGACTGCAGTGGCACAATCTCAGCTCATATTTCATTTCACCATTCCATTCCATCTCATTCCATTCCACTGCATTCCACTGTACTCCACTTGACTTTGCTACACAGAGGTCTACTCCACTCCATTTCATTCCATAATATCCCATTTCATTCCCCTCCATTCCACTCCACACCACTCCACTCCACTCCACTCCATTCCATTCCATTCCATTCTATTCCATTCCATTCCATTCCATTCCATTCCACACGATTACACTCCTCTCCACTCCACTCCATTCCATTCCATACCATCCCATTCCATTCTTCTCCATTCCATTCCACTCCACTCCATTCAATTCTATTCGATTCCGTTACACTCCTTTACACTCCACTCCACTCCACTTAATCCATTCCATTTCATCCCATTCAATTCCACTCCGGTCCTTTCCACTCCATTCCATTCCATTCCTCTTCACACCACTCCAATCCACTCCATTGCTTTCCAATCCATTCGATTCCATTCCTTTCTTTCATCAGTATCTCACTCTGTCACGAAGCCTGCAGTGCAGTTGTACAATCTAAGTTGACATTTCATTTCACCATTCCTTTCCATTTCATACCATTCTTTTCCATTGCATTCCATTCCATTCCATTCAATGCCATTCCATTCCGCTCCACTCCACTACATTCCAATCCATTACATTCCATACTACCATTCCATTCCAT
Source organism: Pongo abelii (assembly GCF_028885655.2). Classification (NCBI taxonomy): domain Eukaryota; kingdom Metazoa; phylum Chordata; class Mammalia; order Primates; family Hominidae; genus Pongo; species Pongo abelii. Next base: position 5,885,645 of record NC_071997.2, read on the forward strand.
TCCATACTACCATTCCATTCCATTCCAAACCATTCCACTCCACTCCACTACACTCCATTCCATTCCTTCCCCTTCCATTCTTCTCCATTCCACTCCACTCCACTCCATTCCATTCCATTCCATTCTGTTCCTTTCCACTTCATTACACTCCACTCCACTCTACTTAACCCCATTCCATTCCATCCCATTCAATTCCAATCCAGTCCATTCCACTCAATTCCACTCCATTCCACTCAACTCCACTCCACTCCACTCCTTAAGATTCCATTGAATTCCTTTCCTCTCCATTCCATTCCATTCCACTTCATTCCATTCCATTCCTTTCTTTCAACAGGATATCACCCTGTCTCCCAGGCTGGAGTTGTGGCAGAATCTCAGCTCACATTTCATTTCACAATTCCATTCCATTGCATTCCATTCCATTCCATTCCACTCCATTCCACTCCTCTCCCCTTCACTCCACTCCATTTCATTCCATTCCATTCTATTCCACTCCACTCCAGTTCACTCCACTCCACCCCATTCCATTTCAGTTAATTTCATTCCACTCCATTCCAATCCATTCCACTCCTTTCCAGTCCACTCCACTCCATTCCACTGCACTCCACTCCATTCCATTCCATTCTATTCCAATCCACTCCAATCCATTCCATTCCTTTCTTTCTACAGTATCTCTGTCACCCTTGCTGGACTGCATTGGGAAAATCTCAGCTCACATTTTATTTCACCATTCGATTCCATCTCATTCCATTCCACTCCATTCTACCGCACTCAACTCGACTCTGCTCCACAAAAATCTACTCCACTCCATTCCATTCCATAACATTCCATTCCATACCACTCCATTCCACTCCACACCACTCCACTCCACTCCATTCCATTCCAATCCATTCCTTTCCAATCAACTGGATTCCATTCTTTTCTTTAAACAGTATCTCACTCTGTCACGCCGGCTGGAGTGTAGTGGCACAATCTCAGCAGACATTTCATTGCAACATTCCATTCCATTTCATGCCATTCCTTTATATTGCATTCCATACCATTACAGTCCATTCCATTCCATTCCACATCATTCCACTCCACTCCATTCCTTTCCGTTACATTCCATTTCACTCCACTGTACTCCACACCACTAGACTCCACTCCACTCCACTCTACTGCCTTCCATTCCATTCCTCTCCATTCCATTCCGTTCCTTCCTTTCGACAGGATCTCTCTTTGTCACCCAGGCTGCAGTGAAGTTGCACAATCTAAGCTCACATTTCACTTCAGCATTCCATTCCAATCCATTACATTATATTACAATCCATGCCACTCCACTCTACTCCACTCCCCTCCACTACAGTCCACTCCATTCCACTCCACTCCACTCCATTTCATTCCACTCCATCCCATTCCTTTCCATTCCATTCCACTCCACTCCACTCCACTGCAGTTCACTCCACTGTACTCTACTCCACTCCATTTCATTCCATTCCATTCCGTTCCATTCCATTTCATTCCATTCCAGTACACTGTATTCCATTCCATTCCTTTCTTTCAACAGGATCTCACTCTGTCACACAGGCTGGAGTGCAGTGGCACAATCTCAGTTGACATTGCATTTCAACATTCCATTACTTTCCATTTCATTCAATTCCGCTCCATTACTGTTCATTCCACTCCAATCTACTCAAGTCCACAGCACTCCCCTCCAACACATTCCATTATATTTTATTCAATTCCACTCCATTCTACTTCATGACAACCCCTCCACTCCACTCCATCCCATTCCTTCCCACTCCTTTACACTCGACTCCACTTTGCTCCACTCCAATCAACTCCTTTACAATCCATTGTATCCCATTCCATTCAACTTCATTCCTGTCCACTGCACTTCTGTCCACTCCACTTCACTCCACTCTTCTTCACCACACTCCATTCCACTGCACTGCATTACATCACATTCCAACACATTCCATTCCACTCCTTTCCACTCCACTCCTCTGCATTCCAGTCCACTCCACTCTACTCCAATCCATCTATTGTGTTCCATTCCATTCCAATTCACAACATTCCATTCCTTTCTTTCGACAGGATCTCACTGTGTCACTCAGACTGGAGTGTAGTGGCACAATCTCAGCTCGCATTTTATTTCACCATTCCATTCAATTCCATTCTATTCATTTTCATTGTGCTCCATTGCATTCCTTTCCATTCCATTCCATTCAATTCCGCTTCAATCCTCTCAACTTTACTCCAGTCCACTCCATTCCACACCATTCCACTGCACCCCACTCCACTACACTCCATTCCAGTCCACTCCATCCAATTAGACTCCACCCCATTCCATTCCATCCTGTTCCATTCCACTCCTTTAACTCCACCCCACTCCACTCCATTCCATTCTACTCCATCCAATTCCTTTCCATTCCATTGCACTCCACACCACTCCACTACATTCTATTCTATTCCATTCCTTTACTTTCCACTACATTCCATTCCATTACTTTCCACTCCATTCCATTCCGTTGCACTCCATTCCATTCCATTCCATTCCGTTCCACTCCATTCCATTCCATTCCATTCCATTCCATTCCATTCCTTTCTTTCGATGGGATATCACTCGGTCACCCAGGCTGAAGGGGATTGATACAATCTCGGGTCACATTTTATTTCACCTTTCCATTCCATTCCATTCCATTCCATTCCATTCCACTCCACTCCATTCCATTCCATTCCACTCCACTCCATTCGACTCCACTCCACTCCCCTCCATTCCATTTCACTGCATTCCACTCCATTCCACTCCATTCCATTCCATTCCATTCCACTCCTCTCCACTCGATTCTATTCCATTGCAGTCCACTCCACTCAACTCCACTCCTTTCCTTCCCATCCCCTTTCGTTCCACTCCACTCCACTGTACTCCACTCCACTCCAGTCCATTGCCTTCCATTCCATTCCACTTAATTCCATTCCGTTCCTTTCTTTCAAAAGGATCTCACTCTGTCACCCAGGCTGGAGAACAGTGACCCCATCCAAGTTCACATTTGATTTCACCTTTCCATTCCACTCCATTCCATTCCATTCCATTCCATTCCATTCGATTTCATTCCTTTCCATTCCATTCCATTCCATTCCATTACTTTACACTCTACTCCACTCCACGCCACTCCGTTCCGTTCCATCCCATTCCATTCCACTCCATTTCACTCCAATCCACTCCTCCCCATGCCATTTCATTCCATTCCATTCCATTCCATTCCATTCCTTTCCATTCCATTCCATTCCATTATATTCCATTCCTTTATTTCGACAGGATTTCACTCTGTCTCCCAGGCTATAGTGCAGTGGCAAAATCTAAGCTCACATTTCATTTCACCATTACATTCCATTACAGTCCATTCCACTTCACTCCACTGCACTCCATTCCACTCCCTTTCACTCCCCTTCACTCCCCTCCAATCCACTCTACTCCATTCTAATCCATTCCACTCTATTCCACTCCACTGCACTCCAGTCGACTCCAATCAAATATACACCTCTTCTATCCTCTCCAATCCATTCCACTCCATTCCCTTCCATTCCTTTCCACTCAATTCTATTCCATTCATTTCTTTCAACAGGATCTCAATTTGTCACCCAGACTGGAGTGCCATGGCACAACCTCAGCTAACATTTCATTTCACCATTTTATTATATTCCATTCCATACCACTCCATTCCATTAATTTCTATTCCACTCCACTCCATTCAACTCCAATTCCCTCCACTTCACTCCACTCCATTTCATTCCATTCATTTCCATTCCACTCCATTCATTTCCATTCCTTTCTTTCGACAGGATCCCACTCTGTCACCCAGGTTGCAGTGCAGTAACACACTCTCAACTCACTTTTCATTTCAGCATTGCATTCCATCACATTCTATTCCATTCCAGTCCATTGCATTCCATGCCATTCCATTTCATTCCAGTCCATTCCATTCCACTCCAATCCTATACATTCCATTTCACTCCACTCCAGTCCAGCTTACTCCACTTCCCTCCATCCCATTCCATTCCATTCCTTTCCACTCCATGCCACTCCCCTCCACTCCATTCCATTCCATTCCATTCCACACCTCTCCACTCCACTCCATCGCATTTCATTCCAATACATTCCATTCCACTCCACTCCTCTCTACACCACTCCACTCCACTACATTGCACTCCACTACATCACATTCCATTCCTCTCTATTCAACTGCTCTCCAATCGATTGCATTGCATTCCATTCCTTCACATTCCACTTCATTCCACTCCACTCCACTCCAGTCCACTCCATTCCATTCCATCCCATTCCATTCCTCTCCGTTGCACTCCACTCCAGTCCACCCCACTTGACTCAAATCCAGTCCACTCCACTCCATTCCATTCCATTCCTCTCCACTATACTCCAGTCCCTTCCATTCCTTTCCATCTCATTCCATTCCACTCCACTTCACTACATTCCATTCCATTCCATCCCATTCCATTCCACTCCATTCCACTCCATTCCACTCCATTTTTCTCCATTCCACTCCACACCACTCGACTCCACTCCACTACACTCTAATCCACTCCATTCAATGCCATTCCATTCCATTCCACTCCATTCCATCCCACTCCTTTCTTTTGAAAGGATCTCACTCTGTCACCCTGGCTGGAGTGTAGTGGCACAGTCTCAGCTCATATTTCATTTCACCATTTCATTTCATTGCATTCCATTATATTACATTCCATTACATTCCATCCCATTCCATTCCACTGCATTCCACTCCAGTCCACTCCACGAAATTCCACTCCAGTCCACTCTACTCCACTCCATTCCATTAAGTCTTATCACATTCCAATACATTCCACTGCAATCCACTCCAATCTTGTGCATTCCACTCCACTATACTCCACTCCATTCCATTCCATTCCACTCGATTCCATTCCATTCCACTCCACTCCACTCCAATCCACCACACTCCATTCCATCCCATTCCATTCCGCTCCACTCCACTCCGCTTGGCTCCACTTCAGTCCTTTCCATCCGATTCCATTCCACTCCATTCCACTCTATTCCAATCCACTCCATGGGACTCCACTCAACTCCATTCTATTCTATTCATTTCTTTGGAGAGGATCTCACAATGTCACGCATGCTGGAGTACAGTGGCACAATCTCAGCTCTCATTTCATTTCAACAATCCTTTCCATTCCATTCCACCCCACTCCTATCCATTCCATTCCATTCCACACCATTCCCTTCCACTCAACTCCACCCCATTAAATTCCATTTAATTCTATTCCATTCCACTCCACTCCACTCCCCTCCCCTCCACTCCACTACACTCCAATCCCTTCCATTCCATTCCATTCCATCCCATTCCATTCCACTGCATTTAACTCCATTCCTTTCTTTCGACAGCATCTCTTTCGGTCACTGAGGCTGGAGTGCAGTGGCACAATCTCAGCTCACATTTCATTTCGCCATTCCATTGCATTTCATTCCATTTTTTCCACTCCATTCCATTCCACTCCACTCCACTCCAGTCCACTCTAATCCATTCTAATCCACTCCACCCGTTGCGTTCCATTCAATCCCATTCCACTACACACTTATCCACTCCACTCCACTCCAGTGAATCCCATTCTATCCCATTTCATTCAACTCCATTCCACTCCAATCCACTCCATTCCATTCCATTCCTTTCAATTACACCCCATTCCATTCCATTCCTTTCTTTCCACAGGATCTCACTCTGTCACCCAGGCTGGAATGCAGTGGCAGAATCTCAGCTCTCATTTTTATTTCACCATTCCATTCCCTGGCAATCCATTCCATTCCATTCCATTCCATAGCATTCCATTCCAATGCATTCCATTCCATTCCATTCCATTGCATTCCATTCCAATCCACTCCCCTCCACTGCATACCATTCCAGTCCATTCCAATCAATTCCATTCCATTTCATTCCATTCCACTGCTGTCCATTCCAGTCCACTCTACTCCACTCCACTCCACGGCATTCCACCCCATTCCATTCCACTCCATTACACTTCACTCCACTCTACTCCACTCCACTCCACGGCATTCCATCCCATTCCATTCCACTCCATTACACTTCACTCCACTCTACTCCTCAACACTCACTCCATTCCATTCTATCCCGTTCCATTCCTCTCCATTCGAAACCACTCCACTCCAATCCACTCCATTCCATTCCATTCCTTTCAATTCCACTCCATTCCATTCCATTACTTTCCTTCAGCAGGATCTCACTGTGTCACCCGGGCTGGAATGCAGTGGCAGAATCTCAGCTCTCATTATATTTCACAATTCCATCCATGGCAATCCATTCCATTCCCTTCCATTGCATTGCATTCCATTGCATTGCCTTCCATTCCATTCCATTGCATTGCATTCCATTGCATTCCATTGCATTGCATTCCATTCAATTCCATTCTATTGCATTCCATTCCACTCCTCTCCACTCCACTCCATACCATTCCAGTCCATTCCAATCAGTTCCATTCCATTTCATTCCAGTCCACTGCTGTCCATTCCAGTCCACTCCAATCCACTCCACTCCACTCCATGCCGTTCCATCCAATTCCATTCCACTCCATTCCACTCCATTCCACTCTACTCCACACCACTGCACTCCGTTCCATTCCATTCCACTCCATTCTATTCCACCACTTTTTTTCGACAGGATATCACTTTGTCACCCATTCTGCAGTTCAGTGGCACTATGTCAGCTAACTTTTCATTTCACTATTCCATTCCATTCCATTCCATTCCATTCCGTTCCATTCTGTTCCTTTCCCTTCCATTCCATTCCATTCCAGTCCAGTCCACTCCAAGCCACTCCACTCCACTCCACTCCACTTCAGTGAACTCCACTACACTACACCCCATTACACACCAATCCACTTCAATCAACTGCACTCCACTTCACTACACTCCATTCCATCCGATTCCATGCCATTCCTTTCCACTCGAATCTATTCCACTCTAATCCACTCCACTCCACTCCTTTCCATTACATTCCATTCCCTTCCATTCCAATCCATTCTAGTACACTCAACTCCTATACCGTCTACTCCAATCCACTCCATTTCAATCCATTTCATTTCATTCTATTGCATTTCATTCCATTCCTTTCTTTCAACAGGATCTCCATCGGTCACCCAGGCTGGAGTGCAGTGGCACAATCTGAGCTGACATTTCATTTCACCATTCCATTCCATTCCATTCCATTCCATTCCATTTCATTGCATTCCACTACTTTCCACTCCATTCCACTCCATTCCACTCCATTCCACTCTATTACACTCCACTCTAATCCACACCACTCCACTCCACTCCACTCCACTCCAGTCCAATTCTTTCAACTCCATTCCATTCTATTTCATTCCATTCTACTCCAATCCACTCCTTTCTACTGCATTCTACTCCACCCCTTCCCATTCCACACTATTCTTTTCACCTCCACTCCACTCCACTCCATTCCATTCCATTCCATTAAATTGTACACCACACCATTCCATTCCTTTCTTTCCACAGGATCTCACGCTGTCACGCAGGCTGGAGTGCAGTGACACAATCTCAACTCACATTTCATTACACCATTCCATTCCGTTTCTTTCCATTCCTTTCCATCCCATTCCATTGCATTCCTCTCCAATCAACTCCATTCCACTCCATTCCATTCCACTCTACTCTACTCCAATCTACTCTAATCAATTCCATTCCATCCGATTATATTGCAGTCTATTCCACTACACTCCACACCACTCGATTCCACTCCATTCCACTCTGCTCCCGTCCATTCCATTCCATTCCGTTGCACTACATTCCATTCCACTTCATTCCATTGCACTCATTTCATTTCACCATTCCATTACATTGCATTCCGTTCCATTCCTTTCCATTCCATTGAATTCCATTCCATTCCATTCCACTCCATTCAACTCCACTCCACTCCATTCCACTCCACTGCAATCCAGTCCACTCCATTCCATTCATTCCAATTCCAGTCCACTCCACTCCACTCCACTCCACACCATTCCACTCCACTGTACTCCAGTCCACTTCATTGCATTCATTTCAATTGCATTCCAATCCACTTTACTCCACTCTACACCACTCCACCCCACTCCACTCCACTGCACTCCACTCCAGTTCATTCCATTCCATTCCATTCCATTCCATTCCATTCCAATCCACTCCATTCCATTCCATTCCACTCCCCTCCACTCCACTCCATTCCATCCTATTCCATTCCACTCCATTCAGATCCACATTACTCCACTCCACCCCACTCCTTTCCGTTCCATTCCATCCCATTCCATTCATCTCCGTTCAATTCCACTCCACTCCACTCCACTCCATTCCATTGCATTCTATTCCATTCCATTCCTTCCTTTCGACTGGATCACACTCTGTCACCCAGGCTGGAGAGCAGTGCCACCATCTCAGCTCAAAGTTTATTTCAAAATTCCATTGCATTCCATAGCATTCCATCTCATTCCATTCCGTTCCATTGTATTCCATGGCATTCCATTTCATTACATTCCTTTCCACTCTATTCCGCTCCATTCCACTCAGCTCTACTCCACCCCACTCCCTTCAACTCCATTACATTCTATTTCATTCCATTCCACTTCATTCCACTTCATTCCTCTCCACTCTACTCCACTCCATCCTAATCCACCCCATTGGTTTCTACTCCCTTCCACTCCACTCCACTCCACCCCACACCCTTCCATTCCATTTTATTCCATCCCTTTCCTTTAAACTCCATTACACCCCAGTCCACTCCACAACACTCCATTCCACTCAATTCCACTCCTTTACATTTCATTCAATTCCATTGCATTCCATTCAATTCCACACCATACCATTTATTAATTTCTTTTGACAGGGTGTCAGGCTGTCAGCCAGGCTGGAGAGCAGCACCACAATCTCAGCACACATTTCTTTTCCCCATTCCATTCCGCTGCATTGCATTCCATTCCATTGCAATCCATTCCATTCCATTTCATTCCACTCCACTCAAATCCATTCCACTCCACTCCATTCCACTCCTCTCCAAACCACTCCACTCCACTCCATTTCAATCCATCCAATTCCATTCCACTCAATCTCACTCCACTATATTCCACTCGACTCCACTCAATGGCACTCCACTCCAGTTCATTCCATTCCATTCCATTCCATTCCATTCCATTCCATTCCACTCCATTCGACTCCACTCCATCCTGTTCTATTCCACTCCATTCACCTCCACTCTACTCCACTTCACTCCTTTAAATTCCATTGCATTCCATTCCATACTGCTCCATTCCATTCCATTGCTTTCTTTGGCAAGGTCTCACTCTGTGACCCAGGCTGGAGTGCAGTGTCACCATCTTAGCTCGCATTTCATTTCACCATTCCATTCCATTTAATTCCATTCCACTTCACTCTATTCCATACCACTCCACTCCACTCCATTCAACTCCACTACATTCCATTGCATTCCATTCCATTCCATTCCATTCCATTCCATACTACTCCATTCCATTCAACTGCAATTCATTCCAGTACACTACACTCCATTCCATTCCACTCCACTCCATTCCATTCCGTTGCATTCGACTCCACTCCATTGCAATCCATTCCACTGCATTCCATTGCATTCCATTCCACTCCACCCAACTCAACTCAATTCCACTCCATTCCATTCGAATCCATTCCACTCTTCTCCATTCTATTCCATTCCTTTCCACTCCACCCCACACTACTCAATTTCACACCATTCCATTCCAATCTATTCCACTCCTCTCCATTCCATTCCATTCCATTCTATTCCATTCCATTCCACTCCACTGCACTTCATTCCATTCCATTGCACTCTATTCCATTCCATTCGTTTCTTTCGACTGGATCACACTCTGTCACCCAGGCTTGAGTGCAGACGCAACATCTCAGCTCAAAGTTTATTTCAAAATTCCATTGCACTCCATTGCACTCCATTTCATTCCATTCCGTTTCATTCCATTCCATGGTTTTCCATTTCATTCCTTTCCTTTCCACTGTATTCTACTCCATTCCACTCAACTACTCTCCACACTACTCCACTCCCTTCAACTCCATTCAATTCTATTTCATTCCATTCCACTTCATTCCACTTCATTCCACTTCACTCTACTCCACTACAACCCATTCCACCCCATTGTTCTCTACTCCCTTTCACTCTACTCCACTCCATTCAGTTGCACTCCATTCCATTCCACTCCATTCCATTACACTCATTTCCTTTCCCTTCCATTGCACTCCATTCCAATCCATTCCACTCCACTCCATTCTATTTCATTCCTTTCCACTACATTCCATTCCACTCCACTCTTCTCCAATCCACCCCAATCCATTCCATTCCATTCCACTACATTCCATTCCACTCCACTATACTCCACTTCACCCCTCTCCTTTCCATTACACTCCATTCCATCCCACTCCAATCCACTCCACTCCACTCCATTCCACTACACTCCATTCAACTCCATTCCACTCCACTCTACTGCATTCCAATACATACCGCTCCAATGCACTCCTATCCACTCCATTCCATTCCATGCCATTCCACTCCACCCTACTGCATTCCAATCCATTCCAGTCCAATCCACTCCTATCCACTCCATTCTATTCCAAGACATTCCAATACACTCCATTCAATGCCATTACATTCCACTCCATTCCATTCCATTCCACTCCATTCCTGTCCATTCCACTCTATTCCAGTACATTCTTCTCCATTCCACTCCACTCCACTCCACTTCACTCAACTCCATTCCATTCCATTCCATTCCACTCCACTACATTCGATTCCTTTCCAGCCCACACCATTCCATTCCATTTCACTCCACTTCACTCCAGTCCACTCCTCTCCATTCCACTCCATTCCATTGTACTCCACTCCACTCCACTCTATTCCTTTCCACTGCATTCCACTCCACTCCACTCCAGTCCAGTGCATTCCACTGATTTCCACTCCACTCCACTCCATTCCATTCCATTCTGTTCCACTCTTTTCCACTCCACTCCAGTCCATTCCACACCTTTCCACCCCACTCCACTCCATTCCTCTCCAATCCACTGCATTCCATTCCACTCCATTCCACTCCACTCGTTTCCATTCCAGTCTACTCCATTCCATTCCTCTGCACTCCTTTCCACTCCATTCTTTGCCATTGCAATACTTTTCACAGCACTCCACTCCATTCCCTCCACTCCACTACATTCCACTCCACTCCACTCCATTCCACTCCACTCCTCTACATTCCATGCCATTCAATTCCATTCCACTCCACTCCACTCTATTCCACTACACTCCACTCCATTCAATTCGATTCTATTGTGTTCTACTCCACTCCATTCCGTTCCACTCCACTCCATTCCATTCCACTCCACTCCACTCCTTTCCATTCCATTCTTTTCCATTCCATTCCATTCCATGCCACTCCATTCTATTCCATTCCATTCAACTCCATTCCATTCCAATCCACTCCATTCCACTCCACTCCATTCCATTCCATTCCATTCCACTCCATTCTATTCCATTCCATTCAACTGCATTCCACTCCAATCCACTCCATTGCCCTCCACTCCACTCCATTCAATTCCATTCCACTCCACGCCATTCCACTTCACTCCACTCCATTCCACTCTACTACACTCCATTCCATTACATTCCATTTCACTCCACTCTATTCCATTCCACACTCTCCTTTCCAGTCCACTCCATTACATTCCACTCCACTCCATTCCATTCCCTTCCATTACACTGCACTCCACTCCATCCACTTCAATCCACTGCATTTCACTCAATTCCATTCCACTGCACTCCAATCCCCTCCATTCCATTCCCGTCCACTCCACTCCACTGCATTCCAATCCACTCCATTCCACTCCACTCTGCTCCATTCCATTCCATTCCATTCCAATCCTCTCCACTCCTTTCCAATCCATTCCACACATTCCACTCTACTCCACTCCACCCCAGTCCACTCAATTCCATTCCAATACGTTCCATTTTAATCCATTCCAGTCCACTTCACTCCATTTCACTGCTCTCCACTCCATTCCATCCCATTCCTCTCCATTCCATTCCATGCCATTACATACTATTCAACTCCACTCCACTCCATTCCATTCCACGCCACTCCACTCCCTTACACTCCACTCCATTCCATTCAATTCCATTCCAATCCACTCCACTCCACTCCACTCCTTTCCACTCCATTCAACGCCACTCAACTCCATTCAACTCCACTCCATTCCATTCCACTACACCCCACTCCATTCCACTTCACTCCACTCCATTCCATTCCATTCCACTGCCTTCCATTCCATTTCTTTCCACTCCACTCCAGTCCACTCCACTCCAGTCAACTCCACTCCATTCCATTCCATTCCATTGAATTCCACTCCACTTATTTCTATTCCAGTACACTGCACTCAATTTTGCTCCTCTCCACTCCGTTCCATTCCACTTCATTCCATTCCACTGCATTCCATTCCATTCCATTCCACTGCACTCCACTCCACTCCAGTCATTTCCACCCCATTCCATTCCATTCCACTCCATTCCACTCCACTCCATTCCATTCCATTTCACTCCACTCCACTCCACTCCTTTCCATTCCACTCCATTGCATCCCACTCTCCTCCATTCCATTCCATTCCACACCAGTGCATTCCACTAACCTCCATTCCATTCCATTCCACTCCATTCCATTCCATTTCTTTCAATTCCTTTCCATTCCACTGCATTCCACGCCACTCCACCCCATTCCATTCCACCAGATTACATTCCTCTCCATTCCACTCCACTCCAATCCACTCCATTTCATTCCATTCCATTCCACTCTAGTACACTCCACTCCACTCCACTGCACTCCATTCAACTGCACTCCATTCCTTACCACTCCTCACCATTCCATTCCACTCCACTCCACTACACTCTACTCCATTCTGCTGCACTCCATTCCACTCCACTCCACTCCATTCCATTCCCTTACATTCCTTTCCACTCCACTCCACTCCATTCTACTCCAGTCTACTCTATTCCACTCGACTACACTCCATTCCACTCCATTCCATTCCATTCCACTCTATTGCATTTCACTGCACTTCATATCAGCCCACTCCAGTCTGTTCCATTCCATTGAACTCCAATCCACCTCTACTCCTCTACATTCCATACCACTCCTCTCCATTCCATTGCACTCCATTCCACTGCACGCTATTCCACTCCACTCTACTCCATTCCATTCCATTAAACTCCCTTCCATTCCACTCCACTCCATTCCAGTCCACTTCACTCCATTCCATTCCACTTAATTCCATTCCACTTCGCTCAATTCCATACCACTCCTCTCCACTCCATTCCACTAAACTCCACTCCATTTCTTTACATTCCATTCCATTCCACTCCATTCCATTCCACTCCACTCCATTCCAGTACACTGCACTCCATTCTACTCGACTCCACTCCACTCCACTACATTCCATTCCACTCTATTCCATTCCATTCCACTCCTCTCCATTCCATTCCATTCCGTTGCGTTCCAATCCATCCACTCCACTCCACTCTATTCCATACCATTCCATTCTACTCCATTCCAATCCACTCCATTCCATTCCATTTCACTCCACTCCATTCCATTCCACTCCACTGCATTCCAGTCCGCTCTGCTACATTCTGTTCCATTACATTCCAATTGACTCCACTGCATTCCATTCCATTCCACCCATTCAACTCCAGTCTACTCCACTCCACTCCAGTCAACTCAATTCCATTCTACTCCATTCCATCGCAATCCATTTCAGTCCACTCCATGCCATTCCACTGCAGTCCACTCCATGCCATTCCATTCCTCTCCATTCCATTCCACGCCATTCCATTCCATTCCACTCCACTCCACTCCATTCCACTCCACTCCATCCCATTCCATTCGACTCCACTCCACACCACTCCATTCCATTCCACTGCAATCCACTTCATTCGAATCCAATACATTCCACTCCAGTGCATTCCATTCCATTCCATTCCACTCCACTCAACTCCACTCCATTCCTTTCCATTTAGTACCACTCCTTTCCAGGACACTCCATTCTACTTCACTCCATTCCACTCCACTCCAATGCATTCCATTCCATTCAAATCTATTCTACTCCAGTCCACTCCACTCCATTCCATTCCATTCCATTCCACTCCGCTCCACTGCACTCCTCTCCACCCCATTCCTATCAACTCCGTTACGTTCCTCTCTATTTCATTCCACTCCATTCTATTCCACTCCACTCCACTCTATTCCACTCCATCCCATTCCATTCAAATCCATTTCATTCCATTCCAATCCATTAAACTCCATTCCACTCCTCTCCATTCCATTTCATTCCACTCCGCTGCACTCTCTCCACTCCATTCCACTCCGCTCAATCAAACTCCACTCCATTCAATTCCATTCCACTCCTCTTCATTCCACTCCACTCCACTCCATTCCACTCCACTCCACTCCATTCTATTCCATTACACTCCATTCCATTCCATTCCATTCAACTCTATTCCACTCCACTGCACGGCATTCCACTCCACTTCACGGGATTCCATTCCATTTCACTTCACTCTGTTCCACTGAAGTCCACTGCATTCCACTCCACTGTATTCTATTCCATTCCATTCCATTCCATTCCATTAAATTCCATTCCACTTTATTCCTTCCACTCCATTCCACTGCATTTCACTCCACTCCATTCCACTCCTCTCCACTCCACTGCACTCCACCAGATTCAGCTTCACTCTACTCCACTTCATTCCACTCCATTCCATTCCATTCCCCTCTGTTTCTCTGCACTCCACTATACTCCACTTGACTCCACTCCTTTCCCATCTATTCCACTCTATTCCACTTCACTCCACTCCATTCCTTTCCGTTAAATTACGTTCCACTTCATTACACTCCACTTGATTCCACTCCATCACAGTCCATTCCACTCTACTGCTGTCCAGTGCACTCCACTCCACTCCATTCCATGCCATTCCACAGCACTCCACTCCATTCGATTCCAATCCATTCCACTCCACTCCATTGCATTCCATTCCAATCCTTTCCACTTCACTCCACTCCATTGCACTTCACTCCACTACATTCCACTCCACTCCATTCCATTCCTATCCTTTCCACTCCACTCCACTGCATTGCACTGCACTACATTCCATTCCACTCCACTTAACTCCACTCCATTCCATATATTACCACTCCACTCGATTCCACTCCTTTCCACTCCACTACATTACATTCCACTCCACTCCATTCCATTTCATTCCACTCCACTCCACTCTATTCCACTCCATTCCATTCCATTCCATTCCATTCCATTCCATTCCATTCCATTCCATTCCATTCCATTCCATTCCCCTCCACTCCACTCGAATCCACTCCATTCCACTCTACTCCACTCCATTCCTTTGCATTCCTATCCATTCGTCTCCACTTCCCTCAATTCCACTCTACTCCATTCCATTCCATTCCTTTCTTTTCCACTACACACCATTCCACTCCATACATCTCCAGTCCATCCCATTGCATTCCACTCCATTCCATGCCATTCCATTCCACTACATTCCACTCCACTGCATTCCACTCCAATCTATTTTATTCCAAACCACTCCATGCCATTCCATGAAACTCCACTGCACTCCACTCCATTTCATTCTACTTCGCTCCATTCCACTCCATTCCACTCCACTCCATGCCATTCCACTCCACTCCAGTCAATTCCATTCCCCTCCATTCCATTCCATTCCATTCCACTCCATTCCAGTCCATTCCACTGTATTGCACTCCACGTCACTCCATCCCACTCCATTCCATTCGACTCAATTCCACTACACTCCTTTCCATTCCATTCCAATCAACTCCACTCCACTCCATTCCATTTCACACCACTCCATTCCAGTCAATTCTACTCCACTCCACTCCTTTCGCCTCCCCTCCATTCCATTCCGTTCCATTCATTCCATTCCATTCCACCCCACTTCACTCCAGTACATTCCACTCCATTCCACTCCACTGCATTCCACTCCATTGCATTCCACTCCATTTCATTTGATTCCACTCCATTCCTTTCCATTCCACTACCTTCCTGTCCAATACACTCCATTCCTCTCCACTCCACTCCATATCCACTCCATTCCATGCCATTCCATTCCACTCCACTACATTCCATTCCATTCCACTGCATTCCATTCTATTCCATTCCATTCCACTCCACTGCTCTCCACTCCACACTACTCAATTCCACTCCATTCCTTTCCACTCCACTCTATTCCTCTCCACTCCATTCCACTCCATTCCATTCCATTCCATTCCCCTTCCCTCCACTCCAGTCCCCTCCACTCCACTCCATTCAATTCCTTTCCATTCCACTGCACTCCACTCCATTCCAATGCATTCCACTCCATTCCCCTCCACACCTCTCCATTCCGTTCCATTCCATTCCATTCTATTCCATTCCACTTCTTTCCACTCCACTCCACTCCATTCCACTCCACTCAACTCCATTCAATGGCATTCCATTCCATTCAATTCCATTCCATTCCAATCCGTTCCACTCCATTCCATTCAATTCTCTCCTTTCCAGTCCATATCACTTCACTCCATTCTATTCCATTCCATTCATTCCATTCCACTCCATTCCATTCCATTCATTCCATTCCACTCCATTCCATTCCATTCCACTCTATTCCCGTCCATTACACTCTATTGCACTCCACTCCACTCCATTCCACACAATTCCCTTCCAGTACACTGCATTGCTTTCCCCTCCATTCCACTACACTCCATTCCATTCCACTCCATTCCACTCTATTCCCTTCCATTCCACTCCACTCTACTCCACTTCATTCCATTCTTGTTCATTCTATTCCATTCCATTCCTCTACAGTTCACTCCCTTCCACTCGACTCCATTCCACTCCATTCCATTTCATTCCACTCCACTCCATTCCATTCCATTCCACTCGACTCTTCTGCATTCCACTGAATTCCATTCCACTCCACTCCATTCCAGTCCACTCCAGTCCATTCCATTCCATTTCTTTCCACTCCCCTCCACTCCACTGCACTCCACTCCAATCCATTCTAGTCCTCTCTACTCCATTCCATTCCACTCTATTCCATTGCATTCCATGCTGCTCCATTTCATTCGACTACTTTCCAATCCCCTCCATTCCATTTCATTCCATTCAACTCCATTCCACTCCACAGCATTCCATTCCACTCCACTCCCCTCCATTCCATTTCATTCCACTACATTTCACTCCATTCCATTCCATTCCACTCCAGTCCATTCCATTTCCCTCCAATTCACGCCACTCCACTCTACTCCCATCCATTTCATTGCATTCTTTTCCTTTCCACCCCAATCTATTCCATTCCACACCACTCCACTCCACTCCACTCCTTTCCGTTCCATTCCACTCCATTCCATTCAATTCCTTTCTTCCCACAGGATCTCACTCTGTCACAAAAGCTGGATTGCAGTGGCACAATCTCAGCTCACATTTCTTTTCACCATTCCATTTCATTCCATTCCATCCCATTCCATTCTATACTATTTCACTCCAATCAACTGCACTCCAATCCATTCCATTCTACTCCATGCCATTCCACTGAACTCCATTGCAATCCACTCCACTCCACTTCACTCCACTCCACTCAATTCCATTCCATTCCATTCCTTTTGACTCCATTGCATTCCATTTCTTTATTTCTTCAGAATATCACTGTGTCACACAGGCTAGAGTGCAGTGGCACAATCTCAGTTCACATTACATGTCACTTTCCATTGCATTGTATTCTATTGCATTGCATTAAATTGCTTTCCATTCCATTCCATTCCATTGCATTCCATTACATTCCATTACACTCCTTTGCAATCCACTCCACTCCACTCCACTACATTCCATTACATCTGATTCCATTCCACTCCATTCCACTCCACTCCACTCCACTGCTCTCCACTCCAATACTTTCCAGTCCATCCCATTCCATTCCTCTCTATTCCACTGCACTACACTCCATCCCACTCCACTCTAGTTCATTCCATTCCATTCCATCCCATTGCATTCTTCTCCATTCCACTCCACACCACTTCACTCCAATCCATTCCATTCCACTCCAGTACCTTCAATTCCATTCCATTCCATTCCACTGTATTACTTTCCATTTATTTCTTTTGAGAGCATCTCAGTCTGTCACTCAGCCTGGAGTTCAGTGACACAATCTCAGCTTCCATTCCATTCCATTCCACTCCACTCCACTCCACTCCACTCTATTCTACTCCACTCCACTTCACCCCACACCAGTCCATTCCATTCCATTCTACTCCACCCCACTTCACCCAACACCACTCCATTCAACACCATTCCAATCGACTCCATTCTACTCCATTCCATTCAATTCCAATCCACTCCATTCCATTCCACTCCATTAAAATCCACTGCTTTCCATTCAATTCCACTCCACTGTAATCCACTCTATTCCATTCCAATCCATTCCATTCCATTCCTTTCCATTACATTCCACTCCAATCCAGTCCATTCCAATCTGTTCCATTCCTTTCGACTCCATTCCTTTCCATTCCTTTCCATTACATACCACTCCACTCCTCTCCATTCCATTCTATTCCATTCCATTGGACTCCATTCCATTCCATTCCTTTCCATCACATTCCACTCCACTCCAGTCCATTCCATTCTAATTAATTCCATTCGATTCGATTCCATTCCATTCCACTCCATTCCAGCCCACTCTACTCCAATCCACTGCAATCTAATCCAATCCATTCCATTCCATTCCTCTTTACTCCATTCCATGCCATTCCATTCCACTCCATTCCTGTCCACTCCATTCCACTCCACTCCATTCTACTCCACTCTATTCTATTCCAAACCACTCCATGCCACTTCACGAAACTCCACTCCACTTCACTCCACTCCATTTAATTCCACTTCGCTCCAATCCACTGCACTCCACTCCATTCCACTCCATTCCATTCCACTCCACTCCATTCCACACCACTCCACTCCAATCCACTCCTCTCCCTTCCATTCCATTCCACACCATTCCACTGCATTCCAGTCCACTCCAATCCACTCTAATCCATTACATTTCATTCCACTGCACTCCATGCTATTCCATTCCAATTCATTCCAATCCACTCCATTCTATTGCACTCCACTCCACTCCGCTATACTCCAATCCACTGCATTTATTACCAGTCGTTTCCATTTCACTCCATTCAACACCACTCCACTCGATTCCACCCAACTCCATTCCATTCCACTCCATTTCTTCCAACCCACTCCATTCCACTCCATCTCATTCCATTACACTCCATTCCATTCCACTCCACTCCACTCCGTTCCATTCCATTCCATTTCACGCCACTCCATTGCACATCATTCCACTCCATTCCACTCCACTCCACTCCATTCCATTCCAATCCATTCCATTCCACACCACTCCTTCCACTCGACTGCTTTCCAGTCCACTCCTGTCCATTCCACTCACCTCCACTCCACTCCCTTCCACTCCACTCCATTCCATTCCACTCCACTCCATTCCACTCTATTCCTTTCCACTGCACTCCACTCCACTCCATTACCCTCCATTCCATTCCACTTCATTCCAATCCACCCCATTCCATTGCAGTCCACTCCATTCAACTCCATTACACTCTAATCCATTCGAATCTGCTCGGCTTCATTCCTTTCCATTCCATTCCACTGTACTCCATTCCATTCCACTCCATTGCACTCCATTCCACTTCCCTCCACTCCACTCCCCTCCATTCCACTCCATTCCATTCCACTCCATTCCACTCCATTCCATTCCATTCTATTCCACTCCAATCCACTGCATTCCACCGCACTTCTTTCCACTCTACTCTGCTCCATTCCATTGCATTCCGTTCTATTTCATTCTATTCTATTCCATTCCACTCTCCTTTATGCCATTCCAGTCCACTCCATTGCATTCCATTCCATTCCATTGCAATCCACTCCATTCCATTCCATTCCATCCCACTCCACTCCATTCCAATCCACTCCGCTCCATTCCACTCCACACCACTCGATTCTTTCCATTGCATTCCAATCCACTCCATGGCATTCCTTTCCTTTCGACTCCATTCCAATCCACTCTGATCCATTCCATTCCATTCCACCCCACTCCACTCCATTCCAATCTATTCCTCTCTATTCCTCTCCAGTCCACTCCATGCTTCCCATTGCATTCCAGTCCACTCCATTTCATTCCATTCTACTCTACTCCATTGCAGTCCACTCAATTCCACTCCACTCCATTGCATTCCTTTACATTCAACACCATTCCTTTCCACTCCAGTCCATTCTAGTCAACTCCACTCCATTCCACTCCACTCCAATCCTCTCAACTGCATTTTATTCCACTCTGCTCCATTTCATTCCATTCCACTCCAGTCCTCTCTATTCCAATACATTCACTCTATTCCACTCCACTCCACTCCATTCTTCCAAGTCCATTCCATTTCACTCCATTCCATTCCATTCCACTCTACTCAATTCCACTTCACTGCATTCCATTCCTTTCCATTCCACTCCATTCCATTCCACTCCACTCCATTCCAGTCCACTCCACTACGTTCTTCTCCACTGCACTCCACTAGACTCATCTACATTCCATTCCACTCCACTCCATTCCATTACACTCCACTCAATTCCATTTCAATGCATTCCACTGCACTCCTCTCCACTCCCCTCCATTCCATTCAAATCCATTCCACTCTACCCCACTCCATTGTACTCCACTCCACTCCATTCCATTCCTTTCAACTCCATTCCATTCCATTCCATTCCTTTCCACTCCTCTCTACTTAACTCAACTGCACTCCACTCCAATACATTCCATTCCATTACATTCCACTGCTATCAACTCCAATCCATTCCATTACACGCCAGTCCATTCCATAGCACTCCACTCCTCTCCACTCCACTCCACCCCATTCCATTCCTTTCCACTCCATTCCATTCTATTACTTTTTTTCCACAGGATCTCACTCTGTGACAAATGCTGGAGTGCAGTGGCACAATCTCAGCTCACATTTCTTTTCATCATCCCTTTGCATTCCTTTCCATCCCTTTCCATTCCATATTTTTTCACTCCACTCTGCTGCACTCCACTCCATCCCATTCCACTCCAGCACTTTACATTTGCCTCCATTGCAATCCACTCCACTGCACTCCACTCCACTCCATTCCGTTACGTTCCATTCCTTTTCCCTCCGTTGAATTCCATTCCTTTCTTTCAACAGGATATTTCTGTCACCCTGGCTGCAGTGCAGTAGCACAATCTCAGCACGCTTTACATGTCACTTTCCATTGCATTGCATTCTATTCCTATGCATTCTATTGCATTCCATTCCATTTCATTCCACTCCATTCCATTCAATTCCATTCCACTCCTTTCCACTCCACTCCAGTCCACTACGTTCCATTACATCTGATTCAACTCTACTTCATTCCACTCCTCTACACTTTATCCCACTCCAGCGCATTCCATTCCATTCCATTCCATCCCATTCCATTCCTCTCCATTCCACTCTATGCCACTTCATTCCACTCCACTCTAGTCCACTGCACTCTTTTCCTTTCCATTCCATTTCAATGCATTCCATTCCATTCCTCTCTTTCGACATTAGCTCACTCTGTCACTCAGAATTAAGCCCAGTGGCACATTCTCAGCTTCCATTCCATTCCATTGCATTCCACTCCACTGCAGTCCACTCCAATCCACTCCAGTCCATTACATTCCAGTCCATTCCACTCCACTCCACTCCAAACCACTCCATTCCGCTCCATTCCACTCCATTCCATTCCACTCATTTCCACTCCACTCCACTCCACTTCACACCACTCCATTCAACTCCATTCCACTCCATTCCATTCCACTCCATTCCACTCCACTCCATTCCATTCTATCCCCCTCCAATCCACTCCACTGCGTTGATTTTCATTCCAATCCATTCCATTCCATTCCATTCCATTCTACTCCATTCCACTTCATTCCATTCCATTCCACTCCACTCCACTCCATTCCATTCCACTCCATTTCACTCCATTCCACTCCACTCCACTCCACTACAATCCACTGCAGTACATTCCTTTCCTTTTCGTTTCTTTCCACTGCATTCCACTCTCTTCCATTCCATTACTTTCCACTCCATTCCATTCTCCTACACTCCATTCCATTCCGTTCCATTCCACTCCTTCCCATGACACACCATTACACTCCATTCCACTCCTTTCCTGTCTACTCATTTCCACTGGACTACATTCCATTCTATTCCACTCCACTTCACTCCAACACATTCCATTTCATTCCATTCCACTCGACTCCATTCCATTCCACTCCACTCCACTCCAGTCAAATCCAGTCACCTCCATTCCATTCCCCTCCATTCCAATCCAATCCATTCCACTCCACTCCATTCCATTCTATTCCACTCCACTCCAATCCACTCCACTACATTGCATTCCATTCAAGTCCACTCCTCTCCACTCCATTTGTTTCTCATCTATTCCATTCCACTCCATTCCACTACACTTCACTCCATTACATTCCACTCCATTCCACTCCATTCCATTGCATTTCACTCCACTTGACTCCATTCCACTCAACTCCATTCCAGTCCACTCAACTCCATTCCATTTCATTCCACTCCACTCCACTCCATTCTAATCCTTTCCACTCCATTCCTCTCCAATCCACTCCAATCCATTCCATTCCACTCCCTTCCACACCACTCCACTCCATTCCATTCCACTCCACTCCATTCCATGCCATTCCATTCCATTCCACTCAATTCCATTCCGTTCTTCTCCATTCCAGTCAATTCCACTCCACTCCTCTCCACTCCACTCCATTCTATTCCATTCCATTCCATTCCATTTCATTCCATTCCATTCCATTCCATTGCATACCATTCCATTCCACTGCATTCCATTCCACTCCATTCGAGTCTATTCCACTCCATTCCACTCCACTCCTCTCTATTCAACTCCATTCCCCTCCATACTACTCCATTCCATTCCAATCCAATCCACTCCATTCCTTTCCATTCCACTACTTGCCACTCTAATCCATTCCATTCCACTCCACTCTACTCCTATCCTATCCAGTCCTCTTCATTCCATTCCACTATATTCCACTCCACTCCACTCCTTTCCATTCCACTTCACTCCACTCCAATCCACTCCATTCCACTCCACTCCATTCCACTCCACTCCATTTCATTCCATTCCATTCCACTCGACTCCACTCCATTGCACTGCTCTCCTCTCCACTCTATTCCATTCCATTCCACTTCATTCCATTCCATTCCACTCTACTCCATTCAACTCCAATCCATTCCAGTCAACTCCATTCCCTTCCACTCCATTTGACTCCATTCCACTCCGCCCTACTCCATTCCACTCCACTCCACTCAATTCAATTGCATTCCACTCCATTCCTCTCCATTCCATTCCATTCCACTCCACTCCACTCCATTACACTCCACTTCACTCCTCTCCCTTCAGTCCTCACCAATCCATTCCATTCCATTCGTTTCAACTCCAATACATGCCCTTACACAACACTCCATTCCACACCTCTGTACTCCACTCCGCTCCACTCCTCTCCTTTGAATTCCACTCCATTCCATTCCATTCTTTTTTTTCGAGAGTATCTCACTCTGTCACAAAAGATGGAGTGCAGTGGCACAATCTCAGCTCACATTTCTTTTCACCGTTGCATTTCATTCCATTCCATCCTATTCCATTCAATACTATTTCACTCCGGTCGACTACACTCCACCCCATTTTATTCCACTCCATCCCCTTCCATTCGGCTCCATTCCAATCCACTCCACTCCACTCCACTCCACTCCACTCCACTCCACTCTACTGTATTCCATTCCATTCCATTTCACTCTCTTGCATTCCATTCCTTTCTTTCTACAGGATATCACTGTGTCATCCAGGCTGGAGTGCAGTGGCACAATCACAGCTCACATTACATGTCACTTTCCAATGCATTGAATTCCATTCCATTGCATTCCATTGCTTTCCATTCCAATCCATTCCATTCCACTGAATTCCTTTCGTTTCCAAAACACTCCTTTCCACTCCACATAACTCCAGTCCACTACGTTCCATGCCATCCTATTCCATTCCACTGAATTCCACTCCTCTCCACTCCACTGCACTCCAATCCACTCCATTCCACTCCATCCCATTCTATTCCGATCAATTCCACAGCAATCCACTCCACCCCACTCCATTCCACTTCATTCTATTCCATTCCACTCTAATCCATTCCATTCCACTCTACACCACCACAATCCTCTCCAATCCACTTCATTCCATTCCACTCGTTTCTGCTCCACTCCATTCCACTCCATTCCATTCCACTCCACTCCACTGCATTGCACTCGACTCCATTCCACTCCATTCCATTCCATTCCATTCCACTCGAGTGCACTCCATTACACTCCACCCCACTCCATTGCACTTCTCTCCTCTCCACTTCATTCCGTTCCATTCCACCCCATTCCGTTCCATTCCACTCTACTCCATTCCACTCCACTCCATTCCACTCCACTCCATTCCATTCCACTCCATTAGACTCCATTGCACTCCACCCTACTTCATTCCACTCCACTCCACTCCATTCAATTGCATTCCACTCCATTCCCCTGTATTCCATTATATTCCACTCCACTCCACTTCACTCCCCTCCTCTTCACTCCTCTACAATCCATTCCACTCCATTCGTTTCAATTCTAATACATTCCCTTCGACACCACTTCATTCCACACCACTCTACTCTTCTCCACTCTACTCCATTCCATTCCACTTCATTTCATTCCATTCCATTCCTTTTTTTTCCGCAGGATCTCACCCTGTCACAAAAGATGGAGTGAAGTGGCACAATCTCAGCTCACATTTCTTTTCACTGTTCCATTGCATTCCATTCCATCCCATTCCATTCAATGCCATTTCACTCCCCTCCACTGCACTCGACTTCCATTCATTCCACTCCATCCCATTCCTTTTGGCTCCATTCCAATCCACTCCACTGTACTCCACTCCACTCCATTCCATTCCATTTCACTCCATTGCATTCCATTCCTTTCTTTTGACATGATATCACTGTCATCCAGGCTGGAGTGCAGTGGCACAATCTCAGCTCACATTACATGTCACTTTCCATTGCATTGAAATCTATTCCACTGCATTCCATGGCTTTCCATTCAATACCATTCCATTCCATTCCATTGAATTCCATTACACTCCTTTCCACTCCATGTAACTCTAGTGCACTACATTCCATGCCATCTGAATCCATTCCACTGAATTCCACTCCTCTCCACTCCACTGCACTCCAATCTACTCCATTCCACTCCATCACATTCCTTTCTGATCCATTCCACTGCACTCCACTCCACTGCACTTCATTCCATTCCATTCCATCCCCTTCCATTCCTCTCCATTCCACTCCACTCCACTCCACTCCACTCCACTGCAGTCCACTCCACTCCAATCCATTCCATGTCATTCCATTCCAGTGAATTCCATTCCATTCCTTTCTTTTGACAGTATCTCACTCAGTTAATCATCCTGGAGGGCAGTGGCACAATCTCAGGTTCCATTCCATTCCGTTCCATTCGACTCCAGTCCACTCCACTGCACTCCACCCTACTCCATTACACTCCATTCCACCCCATTCTATTCCACTACATTTCACACAACTCCATTACATTCCATTCCAGTCTACTCCACTCCACTCCATTCCATTCCAATCCACTCCACTCCACTCCATTCCATGATCCCATTCTATTCCACCCCACTACACCCCATTACATTCCACTACATTCCACTCCACTCCACTCCACTCCACTCCACTCTATTCTGCTCCATTCCATTCCATTCCATTCCATTTCATTCCACTCCATTCCATTCCATTCCTCTGCATTCCATTCCATTCCATTCCATTCCATTCCTTTCCACTCCATTCCACTTCATTTCATTCCACTCAACTCCACTCCAATCCATTCCACTCCACTCCATTCCAATCCATTGCACTCCATTCTTTGCCACTCTATTCCACTCCACTCCATTCCACTCCACTGCACTGAATTCTACTCCACTTCTGTCCATACGTTTCCATTACATTTCACTGCATTCCATTCCCCTCCACTCCACTCCATTCCTCTCCAGTCAACTTCATTCCACTCCACTCCACTCCACTCCACTCCTCAACATTCTAATTCATTCCATTCCATTCAATTCCATTCCTTTCCACTCCACTCTACTCCACTCCAATCCAGTAAAATCCATTCCACTCCATTCCATTCCACTCCATTGCACTCCACTCCAATCCACTCCACTCCATTCCATTCCACTCCACTCCACCCCAATCCACTCCACCCCAGACCACTCCACTCCATTCCATTCCATTCCATTCCACTCCCCTCAACCCCATTTCACTGCCCTACACTCCATCAAACTCCAGCCAATACCACTCCACTACTTCCACTCCATGCCGTTCCATGTAATTCCATGCCATGCCACTCAACTCCAATTCTTTCCACTATACTCCACTCCATTACATTCTGCTCCGTTCCATTCCACTCCATTCTATCCCAGTCCACTCCAATCCATTGCACTCCATTGTGTTCCATTCCATTCCATGCCATTCCACTCCACTCCAATCGACTCCAATCCACTCCACTCCATTACTGTCCACTCCACTCCACTCTATTCCTCTCGACTCCATTGCATTCCATTCTATTCCACTCCACTCCCCTCCATTCCACTCTACTCCACTCCATTCCAATCCATTCCACCCCATTCCATTCCATTCAACTCCATTCTAGTTTAATCCTCTCCACTCCACTCCACTCCATTCCAAAACACTCCACTCCATTCCATTCCACTCCACTCCACTCCACTACATTCCATTCCATTCCATTCCATTCCATTCCATTCAATTCCATTCCTCTCCACACAACACCCCTCCACTCCAATTCAGTCTATTCCATTCCACTCCACTCCATTCCATTAAATTCCACTACATTTTCTGCCACTCCATTCCACACCATTCCATTCCACTCCAATCCACTCAATTCTACTCCACTTCTCTCCATACCGTTTCATTCCATTCCACTCCATTCGATTCCACTTCATTCTATTCCATTCCATTGCATTCCACCCCACTCCACTCTACTACACTGCGTTCCATTCCACTCCCCTCTTCTCCATTCATTCCTATCCATTCCCTTCCACTCCACTCCACTCCACTCCACTCCACTCCACTCCACTCCAACCCATTCCATTCCATTCCATTCCATTCCATTCCATTCCACTCCACTCCATTCCACTGCACTCCATTACATTCCATTGCATTCCATTCCACTCCACTGCATTCCACTCCAATCCACTCCATTCCACCCCAGTCCACTCCAGTCCATTCCATTCCATTCCACTCCATTTCATTCCTTTCCAATCCATTCCTGTCCACTCCACTCCACTGAATTCCACTCCACTCCACTCCATTCTACTCCACTGCAATCCATTCCATTCCATATGATTCCTCTCCACTCCACCCTACTCTACTCCACTCCATTCCGAGCCACTCCATTCAATTCAATTCCATTACATTCCCCTCTACTCCACTCCATTCAACTCCACTCCACTCCAATCCATTACACTCCACTCCATTCCATTCCATTCCATTAGATTCTACTCCATTCCATTCCACTCTATTCCACTCCACTCCACTCCAATCCACTGCATTCCATTCCATTCAAATCCGCTCCATTCTACTCCAGTCTACTCGAATCCACTCCACTATACTCCATTCCGTTCCACTCTATTCCATTCCATTCAATTCCTTTCTTTCCATAGTATCTCACTCTGTCACAAAGGCTGGAGTGCAGTGGAACAATGTCAGCTTACGTTTCTTCTCACCTTTCCATTGCATTCCATTCCATCAACTTCCATGCCATAGTGTTTCACTCCACTCCACTCCATTCCATTCCATTCCACTCCATCCGAATTCATTCGAATCCATTCCATTGCACTCAACTCCACTCTACTCCACTCCATTTCATTCCATTCCATTCCTCTCCGCTGAATTCCACTCCACTCCACTCCACTCCATTCCATTACACTCCATCCCATTCCATTCGATTACATCCCACTGCACTGCATTCCGCTCCACTCCATTCCACTCCACTCCACTCCATTCCACTCCATTCCACTCCACTTCATTCCACTCCACTCCATTTCATTCCACTCTAACCCATTCCACTCCACTGCGCTCCATTCCATTTCATTCCGTTCCACTTCATTCCACACCAATCCAATCCATTCCACTCCATTCCACTCCACTCCCTTCAACCCCATTCCATTCCATTCCACTGTATTTCAACTCCATTCCACTGTATTTCAGTCCAGTCCACTCCATTCCACTCCATTTCATTCCATTCCATTCCACATTCCATTCCACATTCCTTTCCACGTTCCATTCCATTCTATTCCGTTTTCCATTCCCCATTCCATTCCACCTTCCATTACTTTCATTCCACATTGCATTAAACATTCTATTCCACGTTCCATTCCTTTCCATTCCACATTCCATTACATTCAGTTCCACATTCCATTCCACATTCCATTCCAATACACTCTTCATTCCATTCCATATTGCATCCCATTACATTGCACATTCCATTCCTTTCTTTTCCATTCCATTCCTGATTCCATTTCACATTCCATTCCATTCCATTGCACTTTCCTTTCCAGTCCGTTCCACCTTCCATTTCACATTTCATTTTATTTCATTCCACATTCCATTCCATTCCATTCCATTCCACATTCCATTCCATTCCATTCCACATTCCATTCCATTCCATTCCACATTCCATTCCATTCCATTCCACATTCCGATGCTTACAATTCCATTCCACAATCCATTCCGTTCCATTTCACATCCGATTCCTTTCCATTCCACTCCACAGTCCATTCTATTCCTTTCCACATTCCATTCCACGTTCCACTCCATTGCATTCCACATTCCAATCCGTTCCTTTCCAATCCTTTCTATTCCACATGCCATTTCATTCGATTCTACATTCCATTCCACTCCATTCCACAATCAATTCCATTGCATTCCACCTTCCATTCCATTGCAATCCACTCCACGTTCCATTCCATAATCCTTTCCACGTTCAATTCCACTTTCCATTACATTTTCCGATCCAGGTTTCATTCCACGTTCCATTCCATGTTCCGTTCCTTTCCATTCCATGTTCCATTCGTTATTCCATTCCAATTTCCATTCCACATTCCATTGCACATTCCATTCCGTGTTCTATTCCATTCCATTCCACATTCCATTCCATTCCGTTCCACGTTCCATTTCACGTTCCACTCCATTCCATTCCATTCCATTCCAGATTCCATTCCACATTCCATTCTGTTAAAGTCTGCATTCCATTCCATTCTATTCCATTCCATTACAGATTCCATTTAACATTACATTCCATTCCTTTCCACGTTCCATTCCATTCCATTCCACGTTCCATTCCACATTCCATTCCACAATCTATTCCATTTCATTCCACATTCCATTCCATTCCATTCCACTTTCCATACCATTCCATTCCACTTTCCATTCCATTCCATTCCACATTCCATTCCACATCCCATTCCATTCCACATTCCATTCCATTCCATTCCATTCCACATTCCATTCCATCCATTTCCATTCCACAATCCAATCCATTCCATTACACATTCCATTCCTTTCCATTCCATTTCACAGTCCATTCCATTCCATTCCAAATTCCTTTCCTCATTCCATTCCACATTCCATTCCATTCCGTTCCAAACAATTCCATTCCACATTCCATTTCATTTGATTCTACATTCCATTCCATTCCAATCCAGAATCCATTCGATTCCATTGCACAATCCATTCAACTCCATTCCTCTCCACGTTCCATTCCACATTCCATTCCACTTTCCATTCCACTTTCCTTTACTCGTTCCACTCCACGTTTCATTCCACATTCCACTCCATGTTCCATTTCATTGCATTCCATGTTCCTTTCCTCATTCCATTCCACGTTCCATTCCATTCCATTTCACATTCCACTGTACATTCTATTCCTCATTCCATTCCATTCCATTCCACATTCCATTCCATTGCGTTCCACATTCCATTCCACATTCCATTCCATTCCATTCCATTACAAACCACATTCCATTCCATTCTATTCCATTCCGTTCCTCAATGCAATTCACATTACGTTAGATTCCATTCGAAGTTCCATTCCTTTAAACTACACATGCAATTCCATTCTATTTCATTTCATTCCACATTCCATTTCACATTCCATTCCATTAAATTACACATGCAATTCCATTCTGCTTCATTCCATTCCTCATTCCATTTCACATTCCATTCCATTCCATTCCACGTTCCATTCCAATCCATTCCACGTTCCATTCCACATTCCGATCCATTCAATTCCACAGTCCATTCAGTATTCCTTTCCATTCCATTCCACTTTCCATTCGTTTCCATTCCATTCCATGTTCCATTTCATTCCATTTCACTTTCCATTCTGTTCCATTCCATTGCATTCCACTTTCAATTCCATTCCATTCCTTTCCATATTCCATTGCATTCCACTCTCCATTCCATTCCATTCCACATTCCATTCCACATTCCTTTCCATTCCATTCCACATTTCATACCATTCCATTCCTTTCCAGTTTCCATCTCACATTCAATTTGATTCTATTCCATTCCATTCCCTTCCATTCCACATTGCATTCCATTCCTTTCCACATTCAATTCCATATTGCCTACCATTCCATTGAACATTCCATTCCATTTTCCTTTCCCATTCATTCAATTTGACATTCCATTCTATTCCATTCCTTCATTCTACATTCCAATCCATTCCTTTCCACATTCTTTTCCATTCCGTTCCACATTCCATTCCATTCCATTCCACATTCCATTACAAATTCTATTCCATTCCATTCCGCATTGCATTGCAAATTCCATTCAATTACATTCGACATTCCGTTCCAAATTCCATTCCATTCCATTCCACATTCCATTGCATATTCCATTCCATTCCATTCCACATTCCTTTCCATTCCATTCCACATTCCATTCCATTCCACATTGCATTCCATTCCTTTCCACTTTCCATTCCACGTTGCATTCCACGTTCCAATCCATGTTCCATTTCAGTCCATTCCATGATCCATTCCACGTTCCATTCCACTTTCCTTTCCACCTTCCTTTCCACGTTCCATTCCACATTCCTTTCCATGTTCCGTTCCACATTCCATTCCACATTTCTTTCCCGCTTCCATTCAGCTTCCCTTTCCAAATTTCATTCCAATTCATTCCACTTTCCATTCCATTCCTTTCCACATTTCATTCCATTACTTTCCAATCCACATTCCATTCCACATTCCATTAAACGTTCCATTCCACATTTCATTCCATTTCATTGTACATTCCATTCCACAATCCATTGCACATTCCATTCTATTCCATTCCGTATTCCGTTCCATTCCATTCCACATTCCTTTCCATTCCATTCCACATTGCGTTCCATTCCATTCCACATTCCATTCCATTCAATTCCACACTCCATTCCAGTCAATTCCAAACCATTCCATTCCTTTCCACATTAAATTCCATTCCATTCCACTGTCCATTCCACATTCCCTTCCATTCCGTTCGACATTCCATTCGTTTCCATTCCTTTCCGCTCCACATTCAATTTCATTCCGTTTCATTCCACATTCAATTTCATTCCATTCCATTCCTTGTCACATTCCATTCCTTTCCATTCCTTTCCACATTCCATTCAAATCCATTCCATACCACATTCCATTCCACTCCACATTCTATTTTACATTCCATTCCATTACATTCCACGTTCCATTCCGCATTCAGTTCCATTCCATTCCACATTCCGTTCCATTCAATTCCATTCAAGTCCACATTCCATTCCATTCCTTTCCATTACAGTTTCGACTCCATTGCATTCCACATTCCATTCCACATTCCATTCCATTACTTTCCACGTTCCATTCCACATTCCATTCCATTGTATTCCTCATTCCATTCCACATTCCATCACATTCCTTTCCACATTCCATTCCATTCCATTCCACATTCCATTCCATTCTATTCCATATTCCATTTCTTTCCATTACACTTTTAATTCAATTACATTCCTTTCAATATTCCATTCCATTACATTCCTCATTCCATTCCATTCCATTTCATTCAACTTTCCACTCCATTCCATTCCACACTCCATTCCATTCCATTCCACATTCAATTCCACTTTCCTTTCCATTCCATTCCACGTTCCATTCCACATACCATTCCGCTTTCCATTCCACATTCCACTCTATTCCTTTTCACATTCCATTCCATTCCATTCCAATTTCCATTTAACGTTCCATTCCTCTCCATTCAATGATCCATTCCATTCCACTTTCCATTCCATTCCATTTCACTATCCATTCCGTTCCATTCCACTTTCCCTTCCATTCCATGTTCCATTCCATTCCATTCTATGTTCCCTTCCACATTCCATTCCTCCTTCCAATCCACATTCCATTCCATTCCACATTCCATTCCACATTCCTTTCCACATTCCATACCATTCTATTCCACTTTCCATTTCATTTTCCATTTCACTCCATTACACGTTCCATTCCATTCCACCTTCCTTTCCATACCATTCCACGTTCCATTCCATTCCATTCCACTTTCCATTCCATTACATTCCACTTTCCATTCCGCATTCCATTCCATGTTCCATTAAACTTTCCATTCCATTCCATTCCACATTCCATTCCTCATTCCATTCCGCGTTTCATTCCATTGCATTCCACATTCCATTCCTCATTGCATTCCATTCCATTCCACTTTCTATTCCGTTCAATTCAACTTTCCATTCCATTCCAATCCACATTCTATTCCACATTCCATTCCATTCCTCTTTCCTTTCCATTCCATTCCACCATGCATTCCATTCCTTTCTGTTTCCATTCCATTCAAATCCACCTTCCGTTCCATTCAATTTTCCATTCCATTCCACTTTCCATTCCACGTTCCACTCCACGTTCCACTCCACGTTTCATTTCACGTTCCTTTCCACTTTCCATTCCACTTTCCACTCCACGTTCCGTTCGACATTCCATTCCATGTTACATTCCATTTCATTCCCCATTCCATTCCTCATTCCATTCACATTCCATTCCATTCCATTCCACATTCTATTCCACGTTCCATTCCTCATTCCATTCCATTCCGTTCCACATTCTATTCCATGTTCCATTCCAATCCATTCCACATTCCACTCTGCTTTCCATTCCATTAGAAACCACATTCCATTACAGTACAATCCACATTCCATTCCATTCCTTATTCGATTTCACATTCCATTCCATTCCTTTTCACATTCGATTCCATTCCATTCCACATTCCATTCCATTCCATTTCATTCCATTCCTCATTCCATTTCACATTCCATACCATTCTACTCCACGTTCCATTCCATTCCATTTAACGTTGCATTCGACATTCCATTCCATTCCATTCCATATTCCATTCCATATTCCATTCCATTCCATTCCACATTGCATTCGATTCCATTCCCTTCCATTCCACATTCCATTCCCTTCCATTCCACATTCCATTCCATTCCATTTCACGTTCTATTGCATTCCATTGCGTTCCACATTCCATTCCATTGCATTTCACATTCCATTCCATTCCAAATTTAATACCGTTCCATTAGACATTCCTTTCCATTCCATTCCACTGCATTCCACGTTCCATTCCATTCCATTCAACATTCCATTCCATTCCATTCCACATTCCACACCATTCCATTCCACTTTCCTTTCCATTCGCATTCCATTCCTTTCTATTCCATTCGCTTTCCATTCCTTTCCATTCCACATTCAATTCAATTCCAATCCACATTAAATTCTATTCAAATCCACATTCCATTGCATTCCACTCCTTTCCATTACACATCCCATTCCACACCATTCCATTACAAATTCCATTCCCCATTCCATTCGATTCCATTCCATGCTCCATTCCATTCCGTTCCATTCCATTGCATTCCACGTTCCAATCCATTCCATTCCACATTCCATTCCACGTTCCATTCTATTAAAGTCCGCATTCCATTCCATTCTTTTCCATTCCATTACTGATTCCATTTCACATTACATTCCATTCCATTCCTGATTCCATTTCACATTACATTCCATTCCATTCTACGTTCCATTCCACATTCCATTCCATTCCATTCCACATTCCATACATTTCCTTTCCCCTTTCAATTCCATTCCATTCCACATTCCATTCCACATTCCATTCCATTCCACATTCCATTCCATACCTTTCCATTCCACAATCCATTCCATTCCATTACACATTCGATTCCTTTCCATTCCTTTCCACATTCCATTCAATTCCATTCCAAATTCCTTTCCACATTCCATTCCACATTGCTCTCCATTCCATTCCACATTCCACTCCATTCCGTTCCAAACCATTCCATTCCACATTCCATTTCATTTGTTTCTACATTCCATTCCATTCCATTCCAGAATCCATTCCATTCCATTCCACATT
Source organism: Pongo abelii (assembly GCF_028885655.2). NCBI lineage: Eukaryota > Metazoa > Chordata > Mammalia > Primates > Hominidae > Pongo > Pongo abelii. The sequence continues at coordinate 5,920,471 of NC_071997.2, forward strand.
CCACTCCACTCCATTCCTCTCCACTTTCCATTCCACATTCCATTCCACTTTCCATTCCACTTTGCTTTACTCGTTCCACTCCACGTTTCATTCCACATTCCATTCCATGTTTCATTACATTACATTCCATGTTCCATTCCTCATTCCATTCCACGTTCCATTCCATTCCATTTCACATTCCACTGCACATTCTATTCTACATTCCATTCCATTCCATTCCTCATTCCATTCCACTGCATTCCACATTCCATTCCACGTTCCATTCCATTCCATTCCATTACAAGCCATATTCCATTCCATTCTCTTCCATTCCATTCCTCATTCCATTTCACATTACATTAGATTCCATTCGAAGTTCCTTTCCATTAAATTACACATGCAATTCCATTCTATTTCATTCCATTCCTCATTCCTTTTGACATTCCAATCCATTCCATTCCACGTTCCAATCCATTCCATTCCAAGTTCCATTCCATTCCATTCCACGTTCCATTTCACATTCCATTCCGTTCCACTCCACATTCATTCCACATTCCATTCCATTCCATTCCACATTCCATTTCATATTCCACTCCGTTCCATTCCACATTCATTCCACATTCCATTCCACATACCATTCCACATTCCATTCCATTCCATTCCACATTCCATTCCATTCCATTCCACATTCGATTTCACATTCCATTCCACATTCCATTCCATTCCTTTCCACATCCCATTCCACATTCCATTTAATGTTCCTTTCCTCTCCTTTCCACGTTCCATTCCACGTTCCATTCGACGTCCCATTTCTTTTCATTCCGCGTTGAATTCCACAGTCAATTCCATTCCATTTCACGTTCCTTGCTACATTCCATTCCAAATTCTATTCCAAGTTCCTTTCTGTCAATTCCATATTCCATTCCACACTCCATTCCAAATTCCTTTCCACATTCTATTCCATTCAATTCCACACTCCATTCCACATTCCTTTGCAGATTCCATTCCGTTCCATTCCACATTTCTTTCCAGATTACATTCCACATTCCATTCCACATTCCATTCCATTCCATTACACATTCCATTCCATTCCATTCCAGATTCCATTTCACATTCCGTTTCACAATCCATTCCACATTCAGTTGCACACTCCATTCCACATTCCATTCCACATTCCATTTCATTCCTTTCCATTCCACATACCTTTCCAGATTCCATTCCCCATTCCATTCCACATTTCATTTCATTCCATTCCACATTACATTCCATTCCATTCCACTTTCTTTTCCACATTCCATTCCATTCCATTCCACATTCCATTCCTTTCCATTCCACGCTACATTCCATGTTCTTGTCCACGTTTCATTCCACGTTCCAGACTTCATTCCATTCCATTCCTTTCCACGTTCCATTCCTTTCAATTCCACTTTCCATTCCATTACATTTCACATTCCATTCCACATTCCATTCCTTTCCATTCCACATTCCATTTCACATTCCATTCCACATTACATTCCACACTCCATTCCACATTCAATTCCACATTCCATTCCTTTCCATTCCACATTCAATTCCACATTTCATTCCAGATTCCATTCCGTTTCATTCCACATCCCATTACACTTTCCATTCCATTCCATTTCAGATTCCATTAAATTCAATTCCACATTCCTTTCCACATTCCATTCCACATTCCATTTCACATTCTGTCCGACATTCAGTTCTACATTCCATTCCATTCCATTTCACACTCCATTCCAATTCTTTCCACATTCCATTCCACATTCCATTCCATTCGGTTCAACATTCCAATCCAATCCATTTCACATTCCATTCCATTCCATTCCACATTCGTTTCCACATACCATTCTACCGACCATTACACATTCCAATCCACATTCCATTCCACATTCCAATCCGTTCCATTTCACAATTCCATTCCGCTCCATTCCGAATTCCTTTCCACATTCCATTCCACATTCCGTTCCTCATTCCATTCCACATTCCATTCCATTTCATTTCATTCCACATTCCATTCCTTTCCATTCCACCTTACATTCCACTTTCCTTTCCACGTTCCTTTCCAAGTTCCAATCCACGTTGCATTCCATTCCATTCCACGTTCCATTCCATGTTCCATTCCACAATCCATTTCACATTCCATTACACGTTCCATTCCATTCCATTCCACATTCCATTCCTTTCCATTCCATGTTCCATTTCATTCCATTCCATGATCCATATCATTCCATTCCACATTCCATTATACATTCCATTTCGCATTCCATTCCAGAATCCATTCCATTCCAATCCACGTCTCATTCCTTTCCATTCCACGTTCCATTCCGTTCCACACTCCATTACATTCCATCCCACATTACATTTCATTGCATTCCACATTCCTTTCCACATTGCATTACAATCCATTTCATTCCACTTTCCATTCCACATTCCATTCCACATTCCATTCCCCGTTCCATTCCATTCCATTCCGCATTCCCTACTATTCTCTGCCATTCCACATTCCATTCCATTCCATTCCACATTCCATTCCATTTCATTCCACATTGCATTCGATATTGCATTCCACATTCCATTCCATTCCTTTCCACATTCCATTCCATTCCATTCCACTTTCAGTTCCATTCCATTCCATATTCCATTCAACATTCCATTTCATTCCATTCCACATTCCATTCCATTCCATTCCACATCCCATAACTTTCCATTCCACATCCCATAACTTTCCATTCCACATTCCATTCAGTATTCAATTCCACGTCCCATTCTACATTCCATTTCACCTTCCATTGCACGTTTCATTCCATTCTATTCCACGTTACATTCCATTCCATTCCACGTTCCATTACATACCATTCAATTCCATTCCACATTTCATAACATTCCCTTCCATTCCATATTCCATTCCTTTCCTTTACACATTCGATTGAATTCCATTCCACATTCCATTCCATTTCATTCCATTCCATTCCACATTCCATTGCACATTACATTCCCTTCTATTCCATATTCCATTACATTCCATTCCACATTTCATTCCACTTTCCATTCCACGTTCCATTCCGTGTTCCATTACTCGTTCAATTCCACGTTCCATTCCATGTTCCATTCCATTCCATTCCAGATTCCACTGCACATTACACTCAATTCCATTCCATATTCCATACCATTAACTGCCATTCCATTCCACGTTCCATACCATTCCACCTTCCATTCCATTCCATTCCACATTCCATTCTGCATTCCATTAAATTCCTTTCCACATTCCATTCCATACCATTCCCTATTCCATAACTTTGCATTCCACATTCCGTTCCTCATTCAATTCCACGTTGCATTCCACATTTCATTCCACATTCCTTCCCACGTTCCTTTCCATTCCATTCCACTTTCTATTCCATTGCACGTTCCATTCCACATTCAATTCCGCATACCATTCCATTTCATTCCACGTTCCATTCCACGTTCCATTCCATTCTATTCCACGTTCCATTTTACGTTACATTATGTTCCATTCCACATCCCATTCCACAAACCATTCCACATTCCATTCCACATTCCATTCCAAATCCCATTGAATTCCAGTCCACTTTCGATTCCACATTCCACTCCATTCCATTCCAAATTCCATTTCATTTCAATCCAATTCCCATTCCACATTCCATTCCATTCTATTCCATATTCTATTCCACATTCTGTTCCACATTCCTTTCCATTCCATTACACATTCCATTCCACAATCCATTCCATTCCATTCCTCGTTCTATTCCACGTTCCATTCCACATTCTTTTCCACATTCCATTCCATTCCATTACACATTCCATTCCACAATCCATTCCATTCCATTCCTCGTTCTATTCCACGTTCCATTCCACATTGTTTTCCACATTCCATTCCATTCCATTCCGGTTTCCATTGCAGGATCCATTCCACATTCCATTCCACATTCCATTCCACGTTGCATTCCATTCCGGTTTCCATTGCAGGATCCATTCCACATTCCATTCCACATTCCATTCCACGTTCCATTCCATTCCACATTCCATTGCATTCCATTCCATTCCACATTCCATTCCACGTTGCATTCCATTTCATTCTATTACATTGCATTCCATCCAACATTCCAAACCATTCCAATCCTCTCCACATTCCATTCCATTCCATTCCATTCCACATTCTATTCTTTTCCATTCCACATTCCAATCCATTCCATTGCACATTCCATTCCATTCCATTCCATTCTATTCCACTTTCCATACCATTCCATTGCATTCCACATTACATTCCTTTCCATTACACATTCCATTCCTTTCCATTCCACCTTCCATTCCATTCCATTCCACATTCCGTTCCAATCCATTCCACCTTCCATTCCACATTCCATTCAAATCCATTCCACCTTCCATTCCAATCCATTCCATTTTCCATTCCACAGTCCATTCCACATTACCTTACATTTCATTCTATTCCATTGCACTCGATTCCACATTCCGTTCCACATTCCATTGCTTTCCTGTCCACATTCAGATCCACTTTCCATTCCACATTCCATTCTACTCCATTCCACATTGCATTCCACATTCCATTGCATTCCTGTCGTCATTCCATTCCACATTCCGTTCCACATTCCATTCCATGTTCCATTCCATATTCCATTCCATTCCATTCCTTTCCACAATCCTTTCCACATTCCAATGCATTCCAGTCTGCATTCCATTCCACATTCCATTCCAATCCATTCCTCATTCCATTCAATTCCAATCCACATTGGATTCCACATTTCATTCCGTGCCATTCCACATTCCATTCCACATTCCATTCCATATTCCATTCAATTCAATTCGACATTCCATTCCACATTCCATTACATTCCATTCCACTTTCCATTCCACATTCCATTCCGCATTCCGTTCCACATTCCATTCTACGTAGCATTTCATTCCGTTCCATGTTGCATTCCAGGATCCGTTTCTTTCAATTCCTCCTTCCATTACACTTTCCATTGCACATTCCATTGTACCTTCCATTCCACATTACATTCCACGTTCCATTCCACTTTCCATTCAACGTTCCATTCCACGTTCCATTCCACATTCCATTCCTTTCCGTTCCACGGTCCATTTCACATTACATTCCCCATTCCATTCCACATTCCTTTCCATTCCATTCCACTTTCCATTCCATTACATTCCACATTGCGTTTCATATTCCATTTCACATTCCATTCCTCAATCCATTCCATTCAATTCGACAATCAATTCCATTTCATTCCACATTCCACTCCAGATTCCATTCCATTCAATTCCATATTCCATTCCACACCATTCCATATTCCATTCCACATTCCATTCAACATTCCATTTCATATTCCATTCCACATTCCATTTCATATTCCATTCCACATTCCATTCCATTCCATTGCACCTTCCGTTTTACATTTCATTCCATTCCATTCCACATTCCTTTGCACATTCCATTTCACATTGCATTCCACATTCCATTCCATTCCATTCCACATTCCATTCCACATTCCATTCCATTGCATTCAACATTGCATTCCATTCCATCTCACATTCCATGTTCCATTCCATTCCATTCCACATTCCATTCCATTCTGTTCCACATTGCATTCCACATTCCATTTCATTCCATTCCACACTCCATTCCATTCCATTCCACGTTCCATTCCACATTCCATTCCATTCCATTCCACATTCTATTCCACGTTCCATTCCATTCCAATCCATGTTCAATTCCACGTTCCATTCCACATTGCATTCCTCCTTCAATTCCACATTCGATTCCGTTCTATTCCACATTCCATTCCACAATCCATTCCACATTCCATTCCATTCCACATCCCATTCAACATTCCATTCCATTCGATGCCGCATTCCATTCCATTCAATTTCACATTTCATTCCCCATTCCATTCCATTCTATTGCACATTCCATTCCACATTCCATTCCATTCTTCGTATCATTCCACATTCCATTCCACTTTCCATTCCACATTCCATTCCATGTTCCTTTCCTTTCCTTTCCACGTTCCATTCCATGATTAAATACATTCCATTACACACTCCGTTCCCCTTTCAGTTCCGCGTTCCATTCCATTGCATACCACGTTACATTCCACATTCCATTCCATTCTATTCCACTTTCCATTTCACATTGCATTCCACGTTCCATTCCACGTTTCACTCCTTTCCATTCCACATTCTATTCCATTCCACCTTCCATTCCACATTCCACTCCAGTCCGTCCCACATTCCTTTCGACATGCCATTCCATTCCATTCCAAATTCAATTCCACATTCCATTCCATTCCATTCCACATTGCAATCTATTGCACATACCATTCCATTGCATTCCACATTCCATTCCTCTTTCCCTTGCTTTCCATTCCACCTTCCATTCCATGTTCCATTCCATTTTCCATTCCACGTTCCTTTCCGTGGTCCATTCCACTCCATTCCATATTCCATACTAATCCATTCCTTTCCATTCCACAGTGCATTCCATTCCAATGCTTGTTCCATTCCACATTCCATTCCACATTCCATTCCTTTCCATTCAACATTCTATTCTTTCCATTCAACATTCCATTCCACACTCCATTCCACATTGCAATCCACATTCCATTCCGTTTCATTCCACATTACATTCCACATTGCATTCCACATTCCACTTAGTTCCATGCCACATTCCATTGCATTCCATTCAACATTCCTTTCCACTTTCCAATCTCTTCCATTCCACATTCCATTCCACTGCTCTTTCCATTTCACGTTCTATTCCACATTCCATTACACATTCCTTTGCATTCCATTCTACATTCCATTCTTCATTCTATTCCACATTTCATTCCACATTCCATTACATTGCAATCCATGTTCCCTTCCATATTCCATTCCACTTTCTATTCCACATTCCTTTCCATTCCATTCAACCTTCAATTCCACGTTCCGTTTCACATTCCATTCCACATTCCATTACGTCAATTCCATATTTCATTCCATTCCACTTTCCATTCCATGATGCATTCCAAGTTCCATTCCATTCCACACCACGTTCCATTCCACATTGCCCTCCATTCCATTCCATTTTCCATTCCACATTCCATTCCACATTACATTTCACATTACATTCCTTTCCATTCCACATTCCATTCCACATTCCTTTTCTTTCCATTCCACATTCAATTCCACATGCCGCTCAACATTCTATTCCACATTCCATTCCATTCCATTCCACATTCCATTGAACTTTCCATTCCATTCCACTCCACATTCCAATCCACGTTCCATTCTCTCCATTCCACATTCCATTCCACATTCCATTCCACTTTCTATTCCGTTCCATTTCACATTCCAATCCACACTCCATTCCAGATTCCATTGCACATTCCTTTCCGTTCCATTCCACATCCCTTTCCACATTCCATTCCTCATTCCATTCCACATTCCATCAAATTCCGTTCCACATTGCATTCCACAACCCACTACATTCCATTCCACATTCCATTCCATTCTATTCCACATTCCTTTCCACATTCCATTCCACATTCCATTCCATTCAATTTCAGATTCCATTCCTCATTGCATTCCACATTCCATTCCACAATCCATTCCACATTCCATTCCATTCTATTCCACATTCCCTTCCACATTCCATTCAACATTCCATTCCATTCCATTTCCCATTCCATTCCACATTCCATTCCACTTTCCTTCCCACGTTCCATTCCACGTTTCATTCCATTCCATTCCATGTTCCATTCCACGTTCCATTCCATTCAATTCCATGTTCCCTTCCACTTTCCATTCCATTCAATTCCACATTGCTTTTCACATTCCATTCCAGAATGCTTTGCATTGCATTTCTCATTCCATTCCATGTTCCATTCCACGTACCATTCCACGTTCCATTCCACGTTCCATTACATTCCATTCCACGTTCCATTGAACGTTCCATTCCACATTCCTTTCCACATTCCTTTACATTCCATTCCATTCCATTCCACATTCCATTCTACATTCCTTTCCACATTTCATTCCATTACATTCCAATTTCCTTTCCACGTTCCATTTCACGTTCTATTCCACGTTCCATTCCATTCCATTCCAAGTTTCATTCCATTCAATTCGACATTTCTTTCCATATTCCAGTTCACATTCCATTCCACATTCCATTTGACACACTATTGCATTCCCTTATATATTCCATTCTACATTCCTTTGAACATTCCATTCCATTCCATTGCACATTCCATTCCACATTCCATTGCATTACATTCTACATTCCATTCTACATTCCATTCCATTCGATTTCACATTCCCTTCCACGTTCCATTCCAAGTTCCATTTCATTCCATTCTACATTCCATTCCGTGTTCCATTTCACATTCCATTCCACATTCCTTTTCACATTCCATTCCATTCCATTCCATTCCATTTTTCTTTCTATATACCATTCCACATTCCTTTTCAATCCATTCCACATTCCTTTCCACATTCAAATCCGTTCCATTCCACATTCCATTCCATTCCACATTACTTTCCAAACTCTATTCCACATTCCATTCCATTCCATTCCACTTTCCATTCCACATTCTATTCCACATTCCATTCCACATTCCAATTTATTCCATTTCATGTTCGACATTCCATTACACATTCCATTCCAGATTCCATTCCACATTTCATTCCACATTCCTTTCCATTCCATTCAACATTCCATTCAACTATACTTTCCACATTCCATTTCACATTCGATTTCACATTCCATTCCATTCTATTCCACATGTCATTCCATTCCATGTTCCCTTTCACGTTCCATTCCATGTTCCACTCCACGTTCCATTTCATTCCATTCCATGTTCCATTCCACTTTCTATTCCATTCCATACCACTTTCCATTCCACATTCCATTCCACATTGCATTCCACATTACATTCCTTTCCATTCCACATTTCATTCCACATTCCATTCCACATTCCAATGAAGATTGCATTCCACATTCTAGTCCATTCCATTCCACCTTCCATTCCATTGCATTCCATTCTATTCCACATTCCATTCCATTGCATTCCATTCCACCTTCCATTCCATTATATTCCACATTCCATTCAATTACATTCCACATTCCATTCCACATGCCATTCCACATTCTTATCAACGTTCCATTCCTTTCCATTGCACATTCTATTCCATTCCATTCGACATTCCATTCCATTTAATTCCACATTTCGTTCCATTCCGTTGCATTCCACATTCCTTTCCATTCCATTCCGCTTTCCATTCCATTGCCTTCCCTTCTATTCCACATTCCATTCCATTCCATTCTATTCCACGTTCCATTCTATTATATTCCACATTCCATTCAATTACTTTCCACATTCCATTCCACATTTCATTCCACATTCTATTCCACATTGTTTTCCTTACTATTCCACATTCTATTCCGTTACTTTCTACATTCCATTCCATTCAATTCTACATTCCATTCCATTCCATTCCATTCCACATTCCATTCCATTCAATTCTGCATCCCATTCCATTCCATTCCATTCTATTCCACATTCCATTCCATTCACTCCACATTCCATTCCATTCCATTCCACATTCCCTTCCACATTCCATTCAACATTCTTTTCCACGTTCCACTCCATTCCATTCAACATTCCTTTCCATTCCATTCCACATTCCATTCCTCATTTCATTGCTTTCCTTTCAACATTGCATTCCACATTCCATTCCATTCCATTCCACATTTCATTCCACGTTCCATTCCACGTTCCTTTCCACGATCCGTTCCACTGTCCATTCCACGTTCCATTGTATTCCATTCCACATTCCCCTGCACATTTCAATCCATGTCATTCCACATTTCATTACACATTCCATTCCACATTCCAATCCATTCCATTCCACATTCCTTTCCAATTTCCATTCCACGTTTCATTCTACTTTCCATTCCATTTCTTTCCACAATCCATTTCATTCCATTCCACTTTCCACTCCACATTCCTTTCCACTTCCATTTCTCATTTCATTCCGCATTCCATTTCACTTTAAACTCCATTCCACTCCATTCCATTGCACATTCCGTTCCATTCCAATCCACGTTGCATTCCATTCCATTCCACGTTTCATTCTGTTCCACATTCCATTCCATTCCATTTCACTTTCCATTCCATTCCATTCCATATTCCATTCCATTATATTCCATGTTCCATTCCACATTTCATTCCATTCCATCCTATTCCACATTCCATTCCATTCCATTCCGTTCCACATTCCATTCCATTTCATTCGACATTCCATTCCACATTCCATTCCACATTTCATTCCATTCCATCCTATTCCACATTTCATTCCATTCCATTCCTTTCCACATTCCATTCCATTTCATTCCACATTCCATTCCACATTCCATTCCACATTCCATTCCAATCCATTCCACATTCCTTTCCACATTGCATTCCACTTTGCATTCCACTCCCCAGTACATTCCATTCGACATTCCATTCCATTCCATTCCACATTCAATTCCATTCCATTCAATTTCCCATTCCATTATATTACATTGCATTTCACATTCCATTCCATTACATTCTGCATTAAATTCCATTGCATTCCATTCTATTCCACATTCCATTGCATTCCATTCTATTCCACAATCCGTTCCATTCCATTCCACATTCCAGTCAATTACATTCCACGTTCCATTCCACATGCCATTCCACATTCTATTCCAGGTTCCATTCCACATTCCATTCCACATTCCATTCCATTCCGTCCCACATTGCATTACAATTTCCATTCCATGCCATTCAACATTCCATTCCACGTTCCTTTCCATTCTATTCCACATTGCATTCCACGTTCCATTCAATTGCATTCCACTTTACATTCCGCGTTCCATTAAACGTTCCATTTCATGATCGTTTCCACGATCCATTCCACATTCCATTCCATTCCATTCCATATTCCATACCATTCCATTCCATTCCATTCCACAATCCATTCCCTTCCATTCCATATTTCATTCCACCTTCTTTTCCACATTCCATTCCGTTCCATTCCACATTCCATTCCACTCTCCATTCCACATTTAGTTCCACATTCTATTCCTTTCCATTCCACATTCTATTCCACACTCCATTCCACATTCCATTCCACATTCCATTCCATTCCATTTCACATTCTAATCCACATTGTATTCCACATTCCATTCCATATTGTATTCCACATTCCATTCCATTGGATTCCACATTCTATTCCACATTCCACTCAACATTCCATTCTAGATACCATTCAATTCCATTCCACCTTCCATTCCATTCCACTCCACATACCATTCCACATTCCATTCCATTCTATTCGACATTCCATTGCACATTTCTTTCCACATTCCTTTGCATTCCATTCCTCATTCCATTCCACGTTCCATTCCAAGGTATTCCACATTCCATTCCACTCTCCGTTTCATTCCATTCCACTTTCCATGCCAGATTCCATTACAGATTCCATTCCACATTACATTATGTTCCATTCCACGTTACATTCCACATACCATTCCACATTCCATTCCACTTTCCATTCCTCATTCCATTCCATTCCGGATTCCATTCCACATTATATTCCATTTCATTCCACAATAGTTTCCACATTCCATACCACATTCCATTCCACATTCCATTCCATTTTAGTCCAGATTCCATTCCACATCCCATTGCATTTCATTCCACATTCGATTCCACATTCCATTCCATTCTATTCCACATTCCTTTCCATTCCAATCCACTTTCCATTCCGTATTCCATTCCATTGTATTCCACATTTTATTCCACATTCCATTCCACATTCCATTCCATTCCATTGCACATTCCATTCCACAATACATTCCATTTCATTCGTGTTTCCATTCCACGTTCCATTTGACATTCCATTCCATTTCATTGCAGGTTCCATTCCACGTTCCATTCCAAATTCCATTCACATTCCATTCCACATTCCATTCCACGTTCCATTCCACGTTACATTCCACGTTCCATTCCATTCCACATTGCATTGCATTCCATTGCATTTCACATTCCATTCCACATTCCCTTCCATTTCATTCTATTCCATTGCATTCCATTCCACATTCCATTCTATTACAATCCTCTCCACATTCCAAAATATTCCATTCCACATTCTATTCTATTCCATTCCATATTCCAATCCATTCCATTGCACATTCCATTCCATTGCATTCCATTTCATTTCACTTTCCATACAATTCCATTGCATTACACATTCACTTAATTTAAATTGCACGTTCCATTCCATTCTATTCCACAATTCATTCCATTCCATTCCACCTTGCCTTCCACGGTACATTCCATATTCCATTACATTTCATTCTATTCCACTGCATTCCATTCCACATTCCATTGCATTCCATTCCACTACACATTCCATTCCATTCTGTTCCACATTTCATTCTATTCCATTCCACATTCCATTCCATTCCATCGCACATTTCATTAAATTACATTCCATTCCATTCAACATTCCATACCATTCCATGGCATTCCACATTTCATTCCTTTCCATTACACATTCCATTCCGTTCCATTCCACATTCCATTCCATTCCATTCCATTCTATTCAACATTCCATTCCACTTTCCATTCCACTCCATTCCACTTTTCATTCCTCGTTACATTCCATGTTCCATTCCATTCCATTCCACGTTCCTCTCTACATTCCATTCCATTCCATTTCACGTTCCATTCCACAATTCCATTACAAATTCCTTTCCACTTGGCATTCCGATGCCCTCCACGTTCCATTCCACATTCCATTCCACATTCCATTCCGTTTCGTTCCACATTCCATTACATTCCATTCCACATTCCTTTCCACATTCCAGTCCATTCCATTCCTCAATCCATTTCTTTCCACATTCCATTCCGTTCCATTCCACTTTACATTCCAGATTCTATTCCACAGTGCATTCCACATTCCATTCCATTCAATTGAATGTTCTCTTCTACCTTCCATTCCACATTACATTCCACATTTCCTTCCACATTCCATTCCATTCCATTCCACATACTATTCCACATTCCATTCCACATTCCATTCCACATTCCTTTCCATTCCATTCCACATTGCATTCCACATTCAATTACATTCCATAGCACATTCCATTCCACGTTTCATTCCACATTCCATTCCACTTTCAATTCCACCTGCCATTGCACATTCCATTCCACATTCCATTCCACATTCCATTCCACAGTCCTTTCCACATTCCGTTCCACATTGCATTCCACATTCCATTCCACATTCCATTCCATTTCATTTCATTCCACATTCCATTCCTTTCCCTTCCACATTGCATTCCACGTTCCATTCCATGTTCCATTCCATTTCATTCCACATTCCATTCCATTCCATTGCACATTCCATTCCACATTCCATTCCATTCCACTCTACCTTACATTTCATATTCCATTCCATTACTTTTCACATTCCATTCCACATTGCATTCCATTCCATACTATACCACATTGCATTCCTTTCCATTCCACTTCCATTCCATTCTATTCCACATTCCAGTCCACATTCCTTTTCACATTCCATTCCACTTCCCTTTCCATTCCATTCTACATTTCATTCCATTCAATTCCACATTCCGTTGTATACAATTCCACATGCGATTCCTTTCCTTTTCATTCCGAATTCCATTCCACTTCCTTTCCACGTTCCATTCCATTTCATTCCATATTCCACTCCATTCCATTCCACATTCCATTCCATTCCATTCCACATTCCATTCCATTCAATTCCATTCCATTCCATTCCGCATTCCATTCCATTCTATTCTGCATTGAATTCCATTCCATTCAATATTCAAATCCTTTCCGTTCCTCTCCATTGCATTCCACATTCCATTCCATTCCATTCCACATACCATTCCATTGAATTCCACATTCCATTCCCTTCCATTCCATTCCATTTAGCATTCCATTCTGCATTCCACTCCATTTCATTCCATTCCATTCCAAATTCCGTTCCATTCCATTCCATTCCACAGTTCATTCCTTTCCATTTCACATTCAATTTCATTCCATTCCGCAGTTCATTCCTTTCCATTCCACATTCCATTTCATTCCATTCCACAATCCATTCAATTTCATTCCACATTCCATTCAATTCTTTTTATTTCTAACCTACATTCCATACCATTCCATTCCATTCCACATTCCTTTCCTTTCCATTCCACATTGCATTCCATTTCTTTCCACATTCCATTCCATTCCACTCCACATTCAATTCCACGTTCCTGTCCACATTTCATTGCACTTTCCATTCCACGTTTCATTTCACGTTCCATTCCATTCCATTTCACATTCCATACCATTCCATTCCATTGCATTCCACATTCCATTCAATTCCATTCCACTTTCCATTCCTTTCCATTCCACATTCCATTGCACATTCCATTTAAAATTCCATTCCATATTTCATTGCACATTCCATTAAATGTTCCGTTCCATTCCATTCCACATTCCATTCCATTCCAATCCACGTTCCATTCCACATTCCATTCCGCGTTGTATTCCAGTTTCCATTCCATTCCATTCCATTCCACATTCCATTCCATCTTCCATTTCATTCCATTGCATTACAGATTCCTTTTCACATTCCATTCCAGGTTCCATTCCACTTTCCATTCCACGTTTCTTTCCACGTTACATTCCATGGTACATTCCATGTTCCATTCCACATTCCATTCCATTCCATTGCACATTCCATTCCACATTCCATTCCACATTCCAATCCACATTCCCTTCCATTCCATTCAACATTCCATTCCACATTCCATTCCACATTCCCTTCCTCATTGCTTTCAGCATTCCATTCCATTCCAGTTTCAATTCCACTTCAATTCCACATTCCATTCCACATACCATTACGTTCCATTCCACATACCATTTCGTTCCATTCCACATTACATTCCACGTTCCTTTCCATTCCATTCCACTTTTGATTCCACATTCCATTCCACATTCCATTCCATTCCACATTCTATTAAAAATTGCTTTGCATTCCTGTCCACATTCCATTCCATTTTTCCGTTACATTTCATTCCACATTCCATCCATTCCAATCCACATTCCATTCCACATTCCATTCGATTCCATTGCACATTGATTTAACATTCCATTCCATTCCATTCCACATTGAATTCCACATTCCATTCCGTTCCATTCTATGTTCCATTCCATGACCAATTCCACATTCCATTACACGTTCCATTACATTCCATTCCAGTATCCATTCCAGGTTCCATTCCATTCCATTCCACGTTCCATTCCGCATTCCATTCCACATTCCATTCCTCATTTCATTCTACAGTCCATTCCACATTACATTCCACTCCACTTTCCGCTCTTATATTCCATTCCACCTTCCTTTCCATTCCATTTCACATCCCATTCCATTCCATTCCACATTCCCTTCCATTCCCTTCCATTCCATTCCATTTCACATTCCATTCCATTCTATTCCACCTTCCATTCCATGTATTATTCCATTCCATTCCACTTTCCATTCCATTTAATTTCACAATGCAGTCCACATTCCATTCCATTCCATTTCACATTCCATTCCATTCCACCTTCCTTTCCATTCCATTCCACATTGCTTTCCATTCCTCTCCACGTTGCATTCCACGTTCCATTCAACTTTTCTTTCCACGTTGCATTTCACGTTGCATTCCAAGTTCCATTCCATTCCATTCCACATTCCATTCCACATTCCATTCCATTGCTTTCCACCTTCCATTCCACCATCCATTCCACGTTCCATTCCAGATTGATTCCATTGCATTCCACATTCCATTCTACATTACATTCCACATACCATTCTACATTCCATTGCACATTCCATTCTACATTCCATTCCACATTCCATTCCATTCCATTCCAATTTCCCCTCCATTCTATTCCATTCCACCTTCCATAGTGTTCCATTTCCCTTCCCATTCCATTCCAATGCACATTCCATTCCATTCCTTTCCATTCCATTTCACATTCCATTCCATTCCACCTTCCTTTGTGTTCCATTCCACATTGCTTTCCATTCCTCTCCACGTTCCATTCCACGTTCCATTCAACCTTTCTTTCCACGTTGCATTTCACGTTCCATTACAAGTTCCATTCCATTCCACTCCACCTTCCATTCCATTCCTTTCCACCTTCTATTCCACCATCCATTCCAGGTTCCATTACAGATCCATTCCATTGCATTCCTCATTCCATTCTACATTCCATTCCACATTCCATTCTACATTCCATTCCACATTCCATTCCATTCTATTCCAATTTCCACTCCATTCCATTCCATTCCACCTTCCATAGTGTTCCATTTCACATCCCATTCCATTCCATTCCACAGTCCATTCCATTCCTTTCCATTCCATTTCACATTCCATTCCATTCCACTTTCCATTCCATTCCATTCCACATTGCTTTCCATTCCTTTCCACGTTCCATTCCACGTTCCATTCAACTTTTCTTTCCAAGTTGTATTTCACGTTCCAATCCATGTTCCATTCCATTCCATTCCACATTCCATTCCACATTCCATTCCATTCCTTTCCACCTTCCATTCCACCATCCATTCCACGTTCCATTCCAGATCCATTCCATTGCATTCCACATTCAATTCTACATTACATTCCACATTGCATTCTACATTCCATTCCACATTCCATTCTACATTCCATTCCACATTCCATTCCATTTCATTCCAATTTCCACTCCATTCCATTCCATTCCACCTTCCATAGTGTTCCATTTAACATCCCATTCCATTCCATTCCACATTCCATTCCATTCCTTTCCATGCCATTTCACATTCCTTTCCATTCCACATTCCATTCCATTCTATTTCACAATGCATTCCACATTCCTTTCCATTCCATTTCACATTGCATTCCATTCCCTTCCACATTCCATTACAAATTGCAGTTCATTCCATTCCAGATTCCATTTCGTTCCATTCCACATTCCGTTCGATTCCATTCCATTGAATTAAATATTCCATTCCACTCCACGGACCATTCCACGTTACATTCCACGTTCCTTTCAACTCTCCATTCCACGTTAGATTCCATGATCCATTCAACGTTCCATTCCATTCCATTCCACATTCCATTCCACATTCCATTCCCTTGCATTCCACATTCCATTCCATTCTTTTCCACATTCAATTCTATACATTTCCACATTCCATTCCATTTGACTTTCCATTCCATTCCTTTTCACATTCCATTCCTTTCCATTCCACATTCCATTCCACTTTCCATTCCACTGCATTCCACATTCCATTCCAAATTCTGTACCATTCATTTCCACATTCCATTCCATTACATTCCGCATTCCATTCCACTCCATTCCACCTTCCATTCCATTCCATTCCACATTGCATTCCATTGCATTCCACGTTCCATTCCACGTTCCATTACACTTTTCACTCAACGTTCCATTCCATTCCATTCCACGTTCCATTTCACATTACATTCCACTTTACATTCCGTTCCATTCCACATTCCATTCCATTCCATTGCATTTCACATTTCACTCCATTAAATTCCATTTCACATTCCACTCCATTCCATTCCATTTCTTCTTCCATTCCACATTCCATTCCATTCCATTCCACATTCCATTCCAATCCATTCCATTGCATTACATTCCTTTCCACAGTCCATTCCATTTCATTCCATACCCCATTCAATTCCATGCCATTTCAATTTCCATTTCATTCCATTCCATTCCATTCCACATTCTGTTGTATTGCAGTCCACATTGCCTTACATTCCATTCCACGTTCCATTGCATTCCTTTCCACGTTCCATTCCACATTCAATTCCACTTTCCATACCATATTCCATTCCATTCCATTCCACATTCCATTCCACATTAAATTTCATTCCATTCCACATTCCATTCTACATTGCATTCCATTCCACATTCCACTCCATTCCATTTTCCACTCATTTCGATTCCATTCCACATTCCACTCCATTCCTTTCCTCATTCCATCCCACTTTCCACGCCACATTCCACTTCATTCCATTCCACATTGTATTCCACATTCCGATAAACATTCCTTTCCATGCCATTTTACATTGCACTCCATTCCTTTCCATTGCACACTACATTCCATTCTATTCCACATTCCTTTCCTTCCCATTGCAAATTCCAATCCACTTTACTTTCCACATTCCATTCCATATTTCATTTCATGTTCCATTCCTTTCCATTCCACATTCCATTCCACATTCCGTTCCATTCCTGTCCACATTCCATTCCATTCCATTTCACATTCCATTCCATTCCATTAAATTCCTGCGCAGAATCCATTCCATTAGAATCCACATTCCATTCCATTCCATTCCACATTGCATTCCACATTCCATTCCACGTTCTATTCTGCATTCCATTCCACATTCCATTCCATTAAATTCCACTTTCCACTCCATTCCATCCCATTCCACCTTCCATTCCATTACATTTCACATCCCATTCCATTCCAATCCACTTTCCATTCCATTCGCTTCCATTCCATTTCACATTCCATTCCATTCCACTTTACATTTCATATATCATTCCATTCCATTCCACATTCCATTCCATTCCATTTCACAATGCATTCCACATTCCATTCCATTCCTTTTCACATTGCATTCCATTCCCTTCCATATTCCATTACAAATTGCTTTACATTCCATTCCACATTCCATTTGATTCTATTCCATTTAATTAAACATTCCATTCTACGGTCCATTAAACTTTACATTCCACGTTCCTTTCCAGTCTCCATTCCACGTTGGATTTCACGATCCGTTCCACGTTCCATTCCATTCCATTCCACATTCCATTCCATTCCATTCCACATTCCATTCCACATTCCATTCCATTCAATTCCACATTCCATGCCAATCCTTTTTGCATTCCATTCCTTTCCATTCCACATTCCATTCCACATTCCATTCCATTCCATTCCACGTTTCATTCCACTTTCCATTCCATTACATTGCATATTCCATTCCAAATTCCACACAATTCATTTCCACATTCTATACCACTACATTCCGCCTTCCTTTGCACTCCATTCCACCTTCCATTAGATTCCATTCCACATTGCATTCCATTGCATTCCACGTTCCATTCCGCGTTCCATTCCACGTTCCACTCCACGTTCCATTCCATTCCATTCCACGTTGCATTTCACGTTCCATTCCACATTCCATTCCATTCCATTCCACATTCCATTCCATTCCATTCCATTGCACTTTTCACTCCGTTAAATTCCATTTCACATTCCACTAAATTCCATTCATATTCCCCTTCCATTATACATTGCATTCCATTCCATTCCACATTCCATTCCAATCCATTCCCTTCCATTGCATTCTTTCCACAGTCCATTCCATTCCATTTCATTGCACATTCCATTAAATTCCATTTCACATTCCATTCCCTTGCATTCCACATTCCATTCCATTCCATTCCACATTACATTCCACTTTCCACTCATTTCCATTCCATATTCCATTCCACATTCGATTGCTTTCCATTTTATTCCATTCAACATTCCATTCCACATTCGATTGCTTTCCATTTCATTCCATTCCACATTCCATTCCATTCCTTCCCATTCCAAGTTCCATTCCATTGCATTCCACTTTCCATTGCATTACATTCTACTTTTCTTTCCATTGCATTGCACAATCCATTTCATTCCATTCTTCTTTCCGTTACATTCCATTCCACATTCCATTCCATTCCATTCATTTCCATTACATTCCATTCCACATTCCATTTCATTCAATTCCATCCCATACCACAATCCATTCCATTCCACTCCACATTCCATTCCATTCCATTCCATTTCACTTTCCTTTCCATTCCATTCCACAATCCTTTCCATTCCATTCCAAAATTGCATTGAATTCCATTCCACCTTCCATTGTATTTCACATTCCATTCCATTCCATTCCATTCCATTCCAGTTCACTTTTTATTCCACTACATTCCACATAGCATTCCATTCCACATTCCATTCCGCATTCCGTTCCACATTCCATTCAACATTCCATTCCACATCCCATTCCATTCCATTCCATATTCCACTCCTTTCCATTGTATTCCATATTCCATTCCATTCCATTCCACATTCAATTCCACATTCCACTCCATTCCATTCTGCATTCCATTCCATTCCTTTCCACATTCCATTCCACTCCATTCCACTTTCCACTCCATTCCATACTACATTCCACTGCATTGTTTTCCACATTCCATTAGATTCCATTCCACTTTCCATTCCACTACATTCCACGTTCCATTACATTCCATTCCGTGTTCTGTTTCACATTCCATTCCATTCCGTCCACATTCCATTCCATCTTCCATTCCACGTTCCATTCCACCATCCAGTCCACGTTCCATTCCAGTTTCATTCCATTGCATTCCACCTTCCATTGCACATTACATTCCACATTCCATTCCACATGTCATTCCACGTTCCATTCTACATTCCATTCCACATTCCATTCCATTCCATTCAACATTCGATTCCATTCCATTTCACATTCAATTACATTCCTTTCCATTCCATATTCCATTACATTCCATTCCATTGGATTTAATTTCACATTCCATTCCATTCCATTCCATTCCACATTGCATTTCACATTGCATTCCACATTCCTTTCCATTACATTCCATTCCATTACACATTCCATTCCATTCCATATTCCGTTACACATTCCATTCCACATTCCATTCCAGTCTGTCACATTCCATTACACATTCCATTCCATTTCATTCCATTCCTTTACACATTCCATTATGCATTCCCTTCCATTTCATTCGATTCTATTACACAATCCTTTACACATTCCATTCCATTCCACATTTCATTGTACATTCTGTTCAATTCCATTCCATTCCACATTCTGTTCCAATCCATTACACAATCTTTTCCATTCCATTCCATTGCACATTTCATTCTATTCCATTCCACATTCCATTCCATTCCATTCCATTCCATTCCACATTCCATTCCATTCCATTCCAAATTCCAATCCTTTCCATTCCTTTCCATTCCATTGCTCATTCCATTCTAGATTCCATTCCACATTCCCTTCCACATTCTATTCCATTCCAATCCACATTCCATTCCATTCCATTTCACATTCCATTCCATTCCATATTGCATTCCATTCATTCCACATTCCATTCCCTTCCCTTCTAAATTCCATTCAATTCCAATCCACATCCCATCCCATTCCACATTCCATTCCATTCCTTTCGATTACATTCCATGTTCCTTCCCATTCCATTCCATTCCATTCCAAGTTCCATGCCACATTCTAGTGCACATTCCATTCCATTCCATTTCAAATTCCATTCTACATTCCATTCGAAGTTCCATTCCACATTCCACTGCTCATTCCATTCCATTGCATTCCAAATTCCATACCACATTCCATTCCACTCCATTCCACATTAATTCTATTCCATTCCGCATTCCATTCCATTCCATTCGACTTTGAATTCCATTCCATTCCATTCCAAATTCCATTCCACTCCACATTACATTCATCATTCCATTTCCATCAATTCCACATTCCATACACATTCTATTCCATTTCATTTCCTATTCCACTCCACATTCTTGTCCATTTCACATCCCATTACACATCCGATTCCATTCCATTCCATTCCATTCCATTCCATTCCATTCCACATTCCATTCCATTCCATTCCCTTCCACATTCCATTCCACTCCATTCCATTCCATTACTCTCCAACCCATTCCACATTCCATTCCATTCCGTTCCACATTCCATTCCATATTCCCTTCCATTCAATTCCACATTAAATTCCGTTCACATTCCATTCCATTCAATTCCTTTACAATCCACATTCCATTTCCTTGCATTGCCTTCCATATTCCATTCCATTGCAATTAACATTGCTTTTCATTCCATTCCACAACCCATTCCATTCCATTCCACGTTCCATTCCATTCCATTCCACCTTCCATTCCACGTTCCATTCGACTTTCCGTGGCATTTCATTCCACAATCCATTCCATTCCATTCCATTCCACATTGTATTACATTACATTCCACATTCCATTCACTTCCAATCCATTCCAAGTTCAATACCATTCCATTCCAACTTCTATTCCATTCCCATCCAACGAAATGTGGAATGGAATGTGGAATGGAATGGAAGGTGGAATGGAATGTGGAATGGAATGGAATGTTAAATGGAAAGAGGAATGGAAAGGAATGGAATGTGTTTGGAATGTGGAATGGAACGGAATGGATTGTGGAATAGAATGGAATGGAATTGTATGAAATGTGGAAGGGAATGGAATGGAATATGGAATGGAACACGGAATGGAACGTGGAATAGAACGTGGAATGAAATACCTAAGGGAATGGAATGGAATGTGGAATGGAATGTGGGATGGAATGGAATGGAAAGTGGAATGCAATGTTGAAAGGAATGTGGAATGGATTGGAATGGAATGTGGCATGCAATGTGGATTGGAATGTGAAATTGAATGGAATGGTATGTGGAATGGAATGTGAAACGGAATGGAGTGAAATGTGAAATGGAATGTGGATTGGAATTTGGAATGGAATATAGAATGGAATGTGGAATGGAATGAGTAATGGAATATGGAATGGAATGTGGAATGGAAAGGAATGTAACGTGGAAAAGAATGTGGAATGGAAAGTGCAATAGAAAATGGAATGGAATGGAAAGGAATGTGGAATGGAACGTGGAATGGAATGGAAAGGAACGTGGAATGGAACGTAAAATGTAACGTTTAATGGAATGTGGAATGCAATGTTGAATGGAATGGAATGTGGAATGGAATGTGGAATGGAATGGAATTGAATGTGGAATGTAACATGGAAAGGAATGTGGAAGTGAACATGAAATGGAATGTGGAATGTAAGGGAATGGAAAGTGGAAAGGAATGTGGAATGGAATGCAATGGAATGTGGAATGGAACGGAATGGATTGTAGAAAGGGATGTGTAATGGAATGTGAAATGGAACAGAATGGAATGTGAATTGGAATGTGGAACGGAATTTGGAATGGAGTGTGGAACGGAATGTGCAATGAAATGTGGAATGGAATGTGGAAAGGAATGTGGAATGGAACAGAATGGAAAGTGAAATTAAATGGAATGGAATGTGGAATGGAATGGAATGGAACTAGGAATGGAATGCAATGGAATGTGGTATGGATTATGGAATTGAATGTGGAATGGAACGTTGAATGGAATGTGGAAAGTTATGTGGAAACTAACGTAATGGACTGTGAAATGGAATGGAATGAAATGTGGAATGGAATGTGGAATGGAGTGGAATGGAATGTGGAATGCAATGGAATGGAATATGGAATGGAATGGCACCTGGAACGAAATGTGGAAGGTAATGTGGAATGGAATGTGTAATGGAATGGACTGCAATCTGCAATGAAATGTAGAATGGAAAGTGTAATGAAACGTAGAGTGCAGCGGAATGGAATGTGGAACGGAATGTAGAGTAGAGTGTGGAATGGAATGTGGAAAGGAACGGAATGGAAAGTGGAATGGAATGTGGACTGGAATGTGGAATGGAACGTAAAATGGAATGGAATGGAATGTGGAATGGAACGTGTAATGGAATGTGGAAAGGATTGGAATGTTGGAAGGAATGGAATGGAATGTGGAATGGAATGTTGAATGGAATGGAATGGAATGTTGAATGGAATGGAATGGAATATGCAATGGAAAGTGGAATTGAATGGAATGGAATGTGGAATGGAACGTGGAATGTAACGTCAAATTCAATGGAATGGAATGTGGAATGGAATGGATTGGAATATGCAATGGAAAGTGGAATGGAATGGAATGGAATGTGGAATGCAGTGTGCAAAGGAATGTGGAATGGAATGGAATGAAATGTGTCATGGAATGTGGAACGGAATGGAAGGGAAAGTGGAATGGAAGGTGGAATGGAATGTGGAATGTAAAGTGGAATAGAATTTAACGGAATGGAATTTTATGTGGAATGCAATCTGGAATGGGTCGTGGAATGGTTTGGAGTGGAATGTGCCATGGAACTTGAAACGGTAGGGAATAGAACGTGCAATGGAACGTGGAATGGAACGTGGAATGGAACTTGGAAATGAATGTGGAACGGAGTATGGAATGGAAAGTGGAATGGAATGGAATGGAACATGGAATGGAATGGGATGGAATGTGGAATAGAAGAGAATGGAACGTGGAATAGAATCTGGAAAGAATGTGTAATGGAATCTGGAATGTAATTGAATGGAATGAGGAATTATGTGGAATGGAATGTGGAATAGAATGGAATGGAATGGAAAGTGGAAGAGAATGGAATGGAATGGAATTTGGAATAAAATGGAATGGAATGGAACTGTATGAGGAATGGAATGGATTGTAATGTGGAATGCAATGAAGAGGAAGTGAATGTGAAACTGAACGGAAAAGTATGTGGAAAGGAATGGAATGGAATGTGGAATAGAATGGAACATAAAATGGAATGTGGAATGGAATGTGGAATGGAATGGAAAGGAATGTGGAAAGGAAGGTGGAAAGGAATGTGGAATGGAATGTGGAATAGAATGGAATGGAATGCAATCAGGAATGGAATGTGTAAAGAAATGGAATGGAATGTGGAATGGAATGGAAGGGAATGTGAAATGTAATGTGGAATGGAATGTGGAATGGAAAGTGGAATGTAATGGAATGGAACGTGGAATGGAAAGTGGAGTGGAAGGTGGAACGGAACGTGGAACGGTATGCCAAATGCAATGGAATGGAATATGGAATTGACTGAGGAATGGAATTCAATAGAATGTGGAATAGAATGAGGAATGGAATGGAATGGAGTGTACTTGGAATGTGGAATGGAATGTGGAAAGGAATGGAATTTGGTTGGAATGTGGAATGGAATGTGGAATGGATTGTAGAATGAAATGTGGAAAGGAATGTGCAAAGGAACGTCACGGAATGGGGAATGGAATGAGGATTGGAATGCGGAATGGAATGAAATTTAACGTGGAGTGGAATGTGGAAAGGAACAGAATAGAATGTGGAATGGAATGTGCAATGAAATGTGGAATGCAATGGAATGGGATGTGGAACGGTATATGGAGTGGAATGGAATGTGGAGTGGAATGGAATGGAATGTGGAATGGAATGCAATGGAATGTGCAATGGATGTGGAATGGAATGGAATGCAAAGTTGAATGGAATGTAGAATGGAAAGTGGAATTTAAAGTGGAACGGAATGGAATGGAATGTTTAATGGAAAGTGGAATGGAATGGAATGGAAAGTGGAGTGGAACGTGGAATGGAATGTGGAAGGGAACGTGGAATGGAATGAAATTTGCAATGGAATGGAATGGAATGTGAAATGGATTGGGAAATGGAATGTGAAATAGAATTAAATGGAATGTGGAATGGAACGTGGAATGGAAAGTGAAAAGGAATGTGGAATGGAATGGAATGGAATGTGAAAAGGAATGTGGGATTGAATTTAATGGAATGTGAAATGGAACGTGGAATGGAATTGAATGGAACGTGGAATGGAACGTTGAATGGAACGTGGAATGGAATGTGGAATTGAATGTGGAATGGAATGGAAAGGAATGTGGAATGGAATGTGGAATGGAATGGAATGGAATGTGGAAAGGAAAGGAATGTAATTTGGAATGGAATGTGGAATGGAATTTAACGCAGTGTGGAATGGAATGGAAGGTGGAATGGAATGCGGAATGAAATAGAATGGAACGTGGAATGGAATGTGGAATGGATTGTGGAAGGAATGGAATGGAACGTGGAAGAGAATGTGGAATGGAACATGGAAAGAAAGGTTAAATGGAATGCGGAATGGGACATGGAATGGAATGTGGAATGGAATGTGGAATGGAATGTGGAATGAAATGAAATGGAATGTGGAATGAAAAGAAATGGAATGTGGAATGGAATGGAATGTAATTTGGAATGGAATGTGGAATGGAATTTAACGCAGTGTGGAATGGAATGGAATGCAATGTGGAATGTAATGGAATGGAATGTGGAATCGAATGGAATGGAATGTGGAATGGACTGTGGGATGTAATGGAATGCAATGTAAAATGAAATGTGGAATGGAATGGATTGGAGTGTGGAAAGGAAGGCATTGGTATGTGGAATGGAATGGTATGCAATGGAACGGAATGTGGAATGGAATGGAATGGAATGTTGAATGGAATGAAATGGAATGTGGAATGGAATTTGGAATGGAATTCAACTGAATACGAAATGTAATGGATTGGAAAGTAATGTGAAACGGAAATGAATGGAATGCGAATTGGAATGTGGAATACAATGGAATGGAATTTGGAATGAAATGGAATGGAGTGTGGAATGGAATGGAGTGGAATGTGGAATGGAATGGAGTGGAATGTGGAATGGAATGTGGAATGGAATGGTGTGGAATATGGAATGGAATGGAATGGAAAGTGGAATGGAATGGAATGGAATATAGAATGGAATGGAATAAAATTTTGAATGGAATGGAGTGCAAAGTGGAATGGAAGGGAATGTGGAATGGAATGTTTAATGGAATGGAAAGGAATGGAATGGAATGTGGAATGGAATGGAAAATGGAATGCAATGGAATGGAATGCGGAATGGAGTTGAACGGAATGTGGAGTGGTGTGGAATGAAATGTGCAGTAGAATGGAATGCAATGTGAAATGCAATGCAATGTGGAATTGAATGGAATGGAATGGAATGTGTAATGGAATGGAATGGAATGTGGAATGGAATGGAATGGAATGTGGAATGGAACGGAATAGAATGGAATATGGAATGCAATGGAATGTGGAATGAAATGGAATGTGGAATGGAATATGGAATGCAATGGAATGTCGAATGAAATGGAATGTGGAATGGAATGGAATGGAATGGGATGTGGAAAGGAATGGAATGGAATGTGGAAAGGAATGGAATGGAATGCGTATGCAACGGTATGGAATGTGGACTGGAAAAGAATGGAATGGAATGGAATGTGGAATGGTATGTAAAGGAATGTGGAAAGCGTTGGAATGGAAAGAGGAATGGAATGGAATGGAATGAGTAATGGAATGGTATGGAATGCGGAATGGAATGAAATGGAATGTGGAATGGCATGGAATGGAATGGAATGGAATGTGGAATGGAATGGAAATGAATGTGAAATAAAAGGAGTGGAACGAGGAATGGAATGGAATGCAAAGTGGAATGCAATGGAATGTAAGTTGGAATGGAAAGGAATTAAATGTGGAATGGAATAGTATAGAATTAGGAATGGAATGGAATGGAATGTGGAAAGGAATGTGCAATGGAATGAAATGAAATGGAATACAATGTGGAATGGAATGGAATAGAATGTAGAATGGAATAGAATATCGAATGGAATGGAATAGAATGGAATGTGGAATGGAATCGAAAGGAATATGGAATGGAATGGAATGTGGAATGTAATGGAATGGAATTCAATGGAAAGGAAAGTGCAATGGAATCGAATGAAATGTGGCATCGAATGGAATGGAATGTGGAATGCAATGTGGAATGGAACATGGAATGGAATGGAATGGAACGTGGAATGCGACGTGGAATGGAAAGTGGAATGTAACGTGGAATGGAAAGTGTAATGTAACTTGGAATGGAATGTGGAATGTGGAATGGAATGGAATGGAAAGTGAATTGGAATGGAATTGAATGTGGAAAGGAATGGAATGGAATGGAAAGGGAAATGGTATGGAATGGAATGTGTAATGGAATGGAATGAAATGGAAAGTGGAATGGAATTGTATGGAAAATAGAATGGAATGGAATGCAATATGGAATGGAATGTGGAATGGAATGGAATGGAATGGAATGGAATGGAATGTGGAATGGAATGGAATGGAATGTGGAATGGAATTGAATGGAATGAAATGGGGAATGGAATGCAATGCTATGGAATGGAATGTAGAATGGAATGGAAGAGAATGGGGAATGGAATGGAACGGAATGGAATGGAATGGAATATAGAATGGAATGCAATAAAATTTTGAATGGAATGGAGTGCAAAGTGGAATGGAAGGGAATGTGGAATGGAATGTTTAATGGAATGGAATGGAATGGAATGGAATGTGGAATGGAATGGAAACTGGAATGCAATGGAATGGAATGCGGAATGGAGTTGAACGGAATGTGGAGTGGTGTGGAATGAAATGTGCAGTAGAATGGAATGCAATGTGGAATGGAAAGAAATGGAATGTGGAATGGAATGGAATGTAATTTGGAATGGAATGTGGAATGGAATTTAACGCAGTGTGGAATGGGTTGGAATGCAATGTGGAATGTAATGGAATGGAATGTGGAATCGAATGGAATGGAATGTGGAATGGACTGTGGGATGTAATGGAACGCAATGCAAAATGAAATGTGGAATGGAATGGATTGGAGTGTGGAAAGGAAGGCATTGGTATGTGGAATGGAATGGTATGCAATGGAACGGAATGCGGAATGGAATGGAATGGAATGTTGAATGGAATGAAATGGAATGTGGAATGGAATTTGGAATGGAATTCAACTGAATACGAAATGTAATGGAGTGGAAAGTAATGTGAAACGGAAATGAATGGAATGCGAATTGGAATGTGGAATACAATGGAATGGAATTTGGAATGAAATGGAATGGAGTGTGGAATGGAATGGAGTGGAATGTGGAATGGAATGGTGTGGAATGTGGAATGGAATGTGGAATGGAATGGTGTGGAAAATGGAATGGAATGGAATGGAAAGTGGAATGGAATGGAATGGAATATAGAATGGAATGGAATAAAATTTTGAATGGAATGGAGTGCAAAGTGGAATGGAAGGGAATGTGGAATGGAATGTTTAATGGAATGGAATGGAATGGAATGGAATGTGGAATGGAATGGAAAGTGGAATGCAATGGAATGGAATGCAGAATGGAGTTGAACGGAATGTGGAGTGGTGTGGAATGAAATGTGCAGTAGAATGGAATGCAATGTGAAATGCAATGCAATGTGGAATTGAATGGAATGGAATGGAATGTGGAATGGAATGGAATGGAATGTGGAATGGAATGGAATGGAATGTGGAATGGAACGGAATAGAATGGAATATGGAATGCAATGGAATGTGGAATGAAATGGAATGTGGAATGGAATATGGAATACAATGGAATGTGGAATGAAATGGAATGTGGAATGGAATGGAATGGAATGGAATGGGATGTGGAAAGGAATGGAATGGAATGTGGAATGGAATGGAATGGAATGCGTATGCAATGGTATGGAATGTGGACTGGAAAAGAATGGAATGGAATGGAATGTGGAATGGTATGTAAAGGAAAGTGGAAAGCGTTGGAATGGAAAGAGGAATGGAATGGAATGGAATGAGTAA
Organism: Pongo abelii; assembly: GCF_028885655.2. Taxonomy (NCBI): domain Eukaryota; kingdom Metazoa; phylum Chordata; class Mammalia; order Primates; family Hominidae; genus Pongo; species Pongo abelii. Next base: position 5,950,036 of record NC_071997.2, read on the forward strand.
TGGAATGGTATGGAATGCGGAATGGAATGGAATGGAATGTGGAATGGCATGGAATGGAATGGAATGTGGAATGGAATGGAAAGGAATGTGAAATAAAAGGAGTGGAACGAGGAATGGAATGGAATGCAATGTGGAATGCAATGGAATGGAAGTTGGAATGGAAAGGAATTAAATGTGGAATGGAATAGTATTGAATGCGGAATGGAATGGAATGGAATGTGGAAAGGAATGTGCAATGGAATGGAATGAAATGGAATACAATGTGGAATGGAATGGAATAGAATGTAGAATGGAATAGAATATGGAATGGAATGGAATAGAATGGAATGTGGAATGGAATCAAAAGGAATATGGAATGGAATGGAATGTGGAATGTAATGGAATGGAATTCAATGGAAAGGAAAGTGCAATGGAATCGAATGAAATGTGGAATCGAATGGAATGGAATGTGGAATGCAATGTGGAATGGAACATGGAATGGAATGGAATGGAACGTGGAATGCGACGTGGAATGGAATGTGGAATGTAACTTGGAATGGAATGTGGAATGTGGAATGGAATGGAATGGAAAGTGAATTGGAATGGAATTGAATGTGGAAAGGAATGGAATGGAATGGAAAGGGAAATGGTATGGAATGGAATGTGTAATGGAATGGAATGAAATGGAAAGTGGAATGGAATTGTATGGAAAATAGAATGGAATGGAATGCAATATGGAATGGAATGTGGAATGGAATGGAATGGAATGGAATGGAATGGAATGTGGAATGGAATGGAATGGAATGTGGAATGGAATTGAATGGAATGAAATGGGGAATGGAACGCAATGCTATGGAATGGAATGTAGAATGGAATGGAAGAGAATGGGGAATGGAATGGAATGGAATGGGGAATGGAATGGAATGGAATTGATTGGATTGTGGAATGGAACAGAAAGGAGTGTGGAATGGAAAGGAATTGAAAGGAATGTGGAATGGAAGAGAATTGAATGAAATTTGAAATGGAATGGAAAGTGGAATGGAATGTGGAATCAAATGTGTAATGGAATGGAATGGAATGGAAAGTGTAATGGAATGGAATGGTGAATGGAATGGAAAAAGAAGATGAATGGAATGGAATGAAATGTGGAATGGAATGGAATGGAAAGTGGAATGGACTGGTATGGAATATGGAATGGTATGAAATAGAATTTGGAATCGAATATAATGGAATGTGGAATGGAATGCAATGTTGAATGGAATGTGTAATGGAATGGAATGGAATGGAATGTGGAATGGAAAGGAAGGTGGAATGCAATGCAATGGAATGCGGAATGGAATTGAATGGAATGTGGAATGGTCTGGAATGAAAAGTGAAGTGGAATGGAATGCAATGTGAAATGGAATGGAATGTGGAATGGAATGGACTGGAATGGAACGTGGAAAGGAATGAAATGGAATGTGGAATGGAACAGAAAGGAATGGGATATGGAATGGAATGGAATATAGAATGGAATGGAATGGAATGGAATTGAATGAGGAAACGAATGGAATGGAATGTGGAATGGAATGGAATGGAATGTGGAATGGAATGAAGTAGAGTGGAATGGAATGGACTGGAATGGAACGTGGAAAGGAATGAAATTGAATGTGGAATGGAACGGAAAGGAATGAGATATGGAATGGAATGGAATATAGAATGGAATGGAATGGAATGGAATTGAATGAGGAAACGAATGGAATGGAATGTGGAATGGAATGGATTGGAAAGTTGAATGGATTGTAATGGATTGTGGAATGGAATGTGGAATGGAATGGAATGGAATGTGGAACGGAATGTGGAATGGAATGGAATGGAATGTGGAATGACATGTGGAATGGACCGTGGAATGGAATGGAATGGAATGTGGAATGGAATGAAATGAAATGTTGGAGAGAATATAGAATGGAATGGAATGGAATGCAATGTGGAATGGAATGAAATGGAATGGAATGGAATGGAATGGAATGTGGAATGGAATGGAAAGTGGAAAAGAAAGTAATGTGATGTGAAATGGAATGGAATGGAATGGAATTTGGAATGGAATGGATTGGAATGGAATGTGGAATGGAATGGAAGGAAATGTGGAATGGAAGAGAATGTAATGGAATGATATGTGGAATGGAATGGAATGGAATACGTAATGGAATGTGGAAGGGAATGCAATTGCATGCTGAATGGAATGTGGAATTGAATGGAATGCAACGTGGAATGGAATGGAAGGGAATGTGTAATGGAATGAGGAATGGAACGTCGAAAAGAATGGCATGGAATGTGGAATGTAATGGAATGGAATGGAATGCGGAATGGAAGGGAATGGAATGTGGAATGGAATGGAATGGAATGAGGAATGGAATGGAATGGAATGCAATATGGAATGGAATCGAAAGCAATGGAATGTGAAATGGACTTTAATGGAATGCACTGTGGAAAGGAATGGATTCGTATGGAATAGAATGCTTAATGGAATGGGATGCAATCTTTAATGGAATGGAATGGAATGTGGAATGGAATGGAATGGAATGTGGAATGGAATTGAATTGAAAGTGGAAGGGAATGGAATGGAATGTGGAATGGAATGTGGAATGGAAGGTGGAATGTAATAGAATGGAATGTTGAATGGAATGGAATGGAATGGAATGTGGAATAGAATGTGGAATGGAATGGAATGGAAAGGAATGGAATGAGGAATGGAATGGAATGAAATGGAATGTGGAATGGAATGGAATGGAATAGAATGTGGAATGGAATTTGGAATGGAGTGGAATGGAATGTGGAATGAAATGGAATGGAATGTGGAATGGAACGTGGAATGGAATGAAGTGGAATGTGGAATGGAATGTGGAATGGAATGGAATGGAATGCGAAACTGAACGAGGAATAGAACGTTCAATGGAAAGTGAAGTGGAACGTAGAATGGAACGTGGAATGGAATGTGGAACGGAATGTTGAATGGAAGACAATGTAATGTGGAATAGAAAGGAATAGAAAGTGTAATGGAATGTGTAATGGACTGGAAAGTAATTTGGAAAGGAACGTGAAATGTAATAAATTGGAATGTGGAATGGAACGTGGAATGGAAAGTGGAATGGAACGTTGAGCGGAATGGAGTTTGGAATGGAAGGTGAAATAGAGTGGAATGGAATGTTGAATGGAACGTGAAATGGATTGGAATGGAAATTTTAATGGAAAGTGAGATGGAATGTGGAACGGAACATGGAGGGGAAAGTGCAATGGAACGAGTAATGGAACGTGCAATGGAATGTGGAATGGAATGTGGTATGGAAAGTAATGGAATGTGGAATGAAATGGAATGCAATGTGGAATTGAATGTGCAATGGAAAGAGGAATGGAAAGTTGAATGGAACGTGGAAATGAACGTGGAATGGAATGTGGAATGGAAAGTGGAATGGAACGTGGAATGGAATGTGAAATGGAATGGATTGGAATGCGGAATGGAATGGAATGGAATGGAATGGAATGGAATGGAATGTGAAATGGAATGGAAAGGAAGGTGGATTAGAATGGAAAGGAATGTGGAATGGAATGGAATGGAATGTGGAATGGAATGTGGAAAGCAATGTGGAATGGAATGCAATGGAATGGAATGAAATGTGGAATGGATTGGATTGGAAAGTGGAGTGCAATGGACTGGAATCTAATGGAATGTGGAATGGAAAGGAGTGGAATTCAATGTGGAATGGAATGTAATGTGGAATGGAATGGCATGCGATGTGGAAAGTAATGGAATGGAATATGGAATAGAATGGAATGGAATTGAATGTGGAATAGAATGGAATGTGGAATGGAATGGAATGGAATGTGGAATGCAATGGAATGGAATGTGGAATGGAATGGAATGGAATGCAATGTGGAATGAAATGGAATGGAGTGGAGTGGAATTTTGAATGGAATGGAATGTGGAATGGAATGTGGAATGGAATGGAAAGGAATGTGGAATAGAATGTGGAATGCAATGGAATGGAATGTGGAATGGAATGTGAAATGGAAGGTGGAATGGAATGGAATGGAACAGAATGAAATGTGGAATGTAACTTTCAATGGAATGGAATGGAATGGAATGTGGAATGGAATGGAATGGAATAGAATGTGGAATGGAATGTGGAATGGAATCGAATGCAATGTGGAGTGGAATGGAATGGAATGTGGAATGCAATTGAATGGAATCGAATGTGGATTGGAATGGAAAAGAATGTGGAATGCAATGGAATGGAATGGAATGTGGAATGGAAGGGAATGTAATGTCGAATGGAATGGAATGAAATATGGAATGGAATGGAATGGAATGGGGAATGGAATGGAATGGTGAATGGAATGGAATGGAATGTGGAATGGAATGGAATTTAACGTGGAATGAAATTGAATGGAATGTGGAATGCAATGGAATGGAATACGGAATGGATTGGAATGGAATAGAAGGTGGAATGGCATGAAAAGGAATGTGGAATGGAATGGAATGGAATGGAATGGAATGTGGAGTGGAAGTGAATGGAATGTGAAGTGGAAAGGAATGGAATGTGGAATGGAAAGAATGGAATGTGGAATGGAAAGGAATGGAATGTGGAATGAAATCGAAAGGAACGTGGAACGAAATTGAATCGAATGTGGAATGAAATGGAAAGGAATGTGGAATGAAATTGAATGGAATGGAATGGAATGTGGCGTGAAATTTGGAATGGAATGGAATGGAATGTGGAATGGATTGTGGAATGGAATGGAATGGAATGTGGCATGAAATGTGGAATGCAATGGAATGGAATAGGGAATGCAATTTGGAATGGTATGGAATGGAATGTGGAATAGAATGTGGAATGGAATGTGGAATGGAAAGGAATCTAATGTGGAATGGACTGTGGAATGGAATGCGGAAATGTAAGTGGTATGGAATGAAATGGAACGTGGAATGCAAAGTGGAATGCAATTTAATGGAATGTGGAAGGGAATTGAATGGAATGTGGAACGGAATGTGCAATGAAAAGGTATGGAATATGCAATTGAATGTGTAATGGAATGCAATGGAATGTGGAAAGGAACCTGAAATGCAACGGAATGGAAGATGGAATGGAATGCGGAATATAATGTGGAATGTAACGTGGAATGGAATGGAAAGGAAAGTAGAATGGAATGGAGTAGAATGTGAAAAGGAATGTGCAATGAAATGCAATGGAAAGAGTACTGGAATGAAATGGAATGTGGAATGGAATGAGGAATGGAATGCTCAATAGAATGGAGTGGAATGTGGAATGGAGTGTGTAACGGAATGGAACGGAATGTGGAATGGAAAGGAACGGAAATTGGAATGGAATGTGGAATGGAATGTGGAGTGGAAAGCAATGTAATGTGGAATGGAATGGGGAATGGAATGTGGAACGGAAAGGAATGTAATGTGGAATGGAATCTCTAAACGAATGTGGAGTGGAACAGAATGTGGAATGCAACGTGGAATGGAATGGAATGGAATGGAATGTGGAATGGAATGTGGAATGGAAAGTGGAAAGGAATGTGGAATCAAATGGAATGCCATGTGGAATGGAATGGAATGGAATGTAGAATGAAATGGAAAGAAACGTGGAAAAGAATGTGGAATAGAATGTGGAGTGGAATGGATTGGAAGGTGGAATGGAATGGAATGGAATGGAAAGGATTTGGAATGGAATGTAAAGGAAAGCGGAATGCAAAGGTATTTAAAGAAGTAAGCAATTGAATGGAAAGGAATGTGGAATGGAATGGAATGGAAAGTGGAATGGAATGGAATGGAATGTGGAATGGAACATGCAATGGAACATGGAAAGGAATGGGGAATTGTATGTGGCATGGAATGTGGAATGGAAAGTGCAATGGAACGGAATGGAATGTGGAATGAAATGTGGAATTGAGTTTGAATTGGAACGTGGAGTGGAATGGAATGGAATGTGGAATGGAACATACAATTGAATGTGGAATGGAATGGAATGGAATGTGGAATGGAAAGTGGAATGGAATTGAATGTAATGCAATTGAATGTGGAATGGAAGGGAATGGATTGTGGAATGGAATGTGGAAAGGAATGGAATTAATTGTGGAATGAAATTTGGATTGTAATGGAATGGAATGTGTAATGGAATGGATAGGATTGTGGAATGGAATGCGGAATAGAATTTAATTTAAAGTGGAATGGAATGTGAAATGGAATGGAATGGAATAGAATTTTCAAAGGAATGGAATGGAATGGAATGTGGAATGGAATGCGGAATGGAATGTGGAATGGAACGGAATGTGGAATGGATTGTGAATTGGAATGAAATGCAATGTGGAATGCAATGTGGAATGAAATGCAAAGGAATGAGAATGGAATGTGGAATGGAATGGAATGGAATGTGGAATAGAAAATGGAATGGAATGTGGAATGGAAAGTGGAATGGATTGGAATCGAATCTGCAAAGGAATGTGGAATGGAATGTGGAATAGTATGTGGAATGGAAAGGAATGTAATGTGGAATGGAATGTGGAATGGAATGTGGAATGGAAAGTGGAATGGAATGAAATGGAATGTGGAATGGAACATGGAATGGAACGTGGAATGGAACATGGAATGGAATGTGGAATGGTATGTGCAATGGAATACGGAATGGAAAGTTGAATGGAATGGAAAGGAACATGGAATAGAACGTGGAACGGAATTGAATGGAATGTGGCAGGGAACGTAGAATGGAACGTGGAAAGGAATGTGGAAGGGAACATGAAGTGGAATAGAATGGAATGGAATAGAATGTTGAATGGAACCTGCAATGTATCGTGGAATGGATCGTGGAATGGAACATGAAATGGAATGTGGAATAGAATGTGGAATGGAATATGGAATGGAAACTGAAATTGAATGGAATGGAATGTGGAATGGACTGCATTGGAAAGTGGAATGGAATGTGGAATGGAACCTGGAATGGAACGTGGAATGTAATGGAATGGAAAGTGGAGTGGAATGTGGAATAGAATGGAATGGAATGTGGAATGCAATAGAATGGAATTTGGAATGGAATGTGGAATAGAATGGAATGGAATGTGGAATGCAATAGAATGGAATGTGGAATGGAAAGGAATTGAATGTGAAATTGGACGTGCAATGGAACATGGAACGCAACGTGGAATGGACCGTGGAATAGAATGCGGATTGCAATGGAATGGAATGTGGAATGTAATGCAATGGAATGTGGAATGGAATTGAATGGAGTGGAATGTGGAATGGAATGGAATTGAATGGAATTGGGAATGCAATGGAATGGAATGTGGTATTGAATGGAATGGAAAGGAATGTGGAATTTAATGGAATGGAAGGACGAGTGAAATTGATTGGAATGTGGAATGCAGTAGAATGGAAACTGGAGTGGAATGTCTAATGGATTTTGCGATGGAATGGAATGCAATGGAATCTGGAATAGAATGGAAAAGAATGGAATGAGGAATGGCATGTGGAAAGGAATGTGCAATGGAATGGAATGGAATGTGGTATGGAATGGAATGGAATGTGAAATGAAATGGAATGGAATGGAATGGAAAGTGAAACAGAATGTGTTAAGGATTGTGAAATGGAATGTGGAATTGAATGCGGAATGGAAAGAAATGAAACGTGGAATGGAATGGAATGGAACAAGGAATGGAATGCAAATGAAATGGAATGGAATGGAATGGAAAGTGAAATAGAATGTGGAAAGGATTGTGAAATGGAATGGGGAATGGAATGCAGAACGGAAAGAAATGAAACGTGGAATGGAATGGAATGAATCATGGAACAGAATGCAATAGAACGTGGAATGGAGCATGGAATGCAACGTGGAATTGAAAGTGGAATGGAAAGTGGAATGCAATGGAATGGAATGTGGTATGAAATGTGGAATGGAATGTAATGGAATGTGGAATGGAATGTGGAACGTAATTCAGTGAAATGAGAATGGAAGGTGAAATGGAATGGAATGCAAAGTGCAATGGAATGTGGAATACAATGGAATGGAATGTGGAATGGAATGTGGAATTGATTACGGAATGGAACGGAATGGATTGTGGAATGGAATGTGGAATGAAACGTGGAATGGAACGTGGAATTGAATGCAATGGAACGTGGAATAGAATGTGGAATGGAATGCAAGGAAATGTGGAATGAAATGTGGAGTGCAATGGAATGGAATGTGGAAAGGAATGGAATGGAATGTTGAAAGCAATGAGGAACGGAAAGGAATGAAATGTAGAAAGGAATGTGCAACGGAATGTGGAATGGAAATTGGAATGGAATGGAAAGTGGAATGGAACATGGAATGAAAAAGAATGGAACGTGGAATGGAAAGTTGAATGGAATGTGGAATGGAATGTGGAATGGAATGGAATGGAATTTGGAATGGAATTTGGAATGTAATGGAAAGGAATGTGGAACGAATTGGAATGGAACGTGGAATCAAATCTGGAATGGAACGTGGAATAGAATCTGGAATGGAATGTGGAATGGAATGTGGAATGGAATGGAATGGAATTTGGAATGGAATGCGGAATACAAAGGAAAGCAATGTGGAATGGAATGTGGAATTGAATGGAAAGGAACGTGGAATGGAACGTCGAAGGGAACGTGGAAAGGAACATGGAATGGAAAGTGGAATGGAATGGAATGGAATGTGGAATGCAATGGAATGGAAAGTGGAATGCAATGTGGAATGCAAAGTGGAATGGAACGTGGAATGAAAGGTGGAATGGTATGTGGAATGGAATGTGGTATGGAACGCGGAATGGAATGGAATATAACTTGTAGTGGAACATGGAATAAAACGTGGAATAGAAAGTTCAATGGAACGTGGAATGGAACATGGAATGGAATGAAATTCAGTGTGGATTGGAATGGAATGGAAGGTGGAATGGAATCGAATGGAATGGAATATGGAACGGAATGGAATGAAATGGAATGCAATGAGGAATGGAATTGGATGGAATGGGATACATTGTGTAATGGAATGGAATGGAAAGGAATTCCATGAGGAATGGAATGGAATGGAATGTGGAATAGACTAGAATGGAATGGAATGGAAGGTGAAATAGAAAGGAATGGAATGTGAAATGGAATTCAATGGAAGTTGCAACGGAATGGAATGGATTGTGGAATGGAATGGAAAGGAATGTGGAATGGAAAGTGGAATGGAATCGAATGGAAAGTAGAATGGAGTGGAAGTGATTGCAGAATGGAATGCAATGGAAAGGAAATTGGAAGGGAATGGAACGGAAAGGAAAGGAATGTGGAGAGGAAGGGAAGGGAATGTGTAATGGAATGTGGAATGGAATGGAACGGAAAGGAAAGGAGGGTGGAATGGAATGGAAGGGAATGTGGAATGGAATATGGAATGGAATGGAAAGGAAGGTAGGTTGTAATAGAATGGAATGTGGAATGGAATGGAATGGAATGCAATTGAATATGGAATGGAATGGAATGGAATGGAATGGAAAGGAATGGAAGGTGGAATTGAATGGAAGGGAATGTGGAATGAAATGTGGAATGGAATGGAATGGAATGTGGAAAGGAATGGAATGGACTGGAATGGAATGGAATGGAATGGAATGGGATGGAATGTGAATTGGAATTTAATGGAATGGAATGGAATGGAATGTGGAATGGAATGGAATGGGATGGAATGTGGAATGGAACGTGGAAAGGAATTTGATGAAATGTGTAATGGAATGTGGAATGGAATGGAATGCAACGTGGAATGGAACGTGGAATGGAATGTGGAATGCAATGTTGTGGAATGCAATGTGCAATAGAATGGAATGGAACGCGTAATTGAATGGAATGGAATGGAATGTGGAATGGAATGTGGAATGAAATTGAATGGAATGTAATTGAATTTGAAATGGAATGGAATGGAATGTGGAATGTAATGGAATGAAGTGGATGGTGTATTGGAATGGAATGGAATATGGAATGGAATGTGGAATGGCATGTGGAATGGAATGGAGTGGAGTGTGGAATGGAATGGAATGGAGTGGAGTGTGGAATGGAATGGAATGGAATGGAATGGAATGTGGGATGGAAAGTGGAATGGATTGGAATGGAATGTGGAATGGAATGTGGAATGGAGCGTGGAACTGAATGGAATGGATTGTGGAATGGAATGTGGAATGGAACGTGGAATAGAATGGAATTGAAAGGAATGTGGAATGGAATGGAATAGAATGTGAAACGGAATGGAATGAGGAATGGAATGAAATTTGAAATGGAATGGAATGGAATGGGGAATGGAATGGAATGGAATGCGAAATTGAACGGAATTGAGTGGAATGTGTAAAGGAAAGGAATGGAATGTGGAATGGAATGTGGAATGGAATTTGGAAAGGAGTGTGGAATCGAATGGAGTGGAATGTGGAATGGAATGTGGAATGGAGTGTGGAATTGAATGAAATGGATTGTGGAAAGGAACGTGGAATGGAACGTGGAATAGAATGGAATTGAATGGAATGTGGAATGGAATGTGGAATGAAATTGAATGGAATGTAATTGAATTTGAAATGGAATGGAATGGAATGTGGAATGGAATGGAATGAAGTGGATGGTGTATTGGAATGGAATGGAATATGGAATGGAATGTGAATGGCATGTGGAATGGAATGGAGTGGAGTGTGGAATGGAATGGAATGGAGTGGAGTGTGGAATGGAATGGAATGGAATGGAATGGAATGTGGGATGGAAAGTGGAATGGAATGTGGAATTGAAGGGAATGGATTGTGGAATGGAACGTGGAATGGAACGTGGAATAGAATGGAATTGAAAGGAATGTGGAATGGAATGGAATAGAATGTGAAACGGAATGGAATGAGGAATGGAATGAAATTTGAAATGGAATGGAATGGAATGGGGAATGGAATGGAATGGAATGCGGAATTGAACGGAATTGAGTGGAATGTGTAATGGAAAGGAGTGGAATGTGGAATGGAATTTGGAAAGGAGTGTGGAATCGAATGGAGTGGAATGTGGAATGGAATGTGGAATGGAGCGTGGAATTGAATGGAATGGATTGTGGAATGGAACGTGGAATGGAACGTGGAATAGAATGGAATTGAATGGAATGTGGAATGGAATGGAATAGAATGTGAAACGGAATGGAATGAGGAATGGAATGAAATTTGAAATGGAATGCAATGGAATGGGGAATGGAATGGAATTGAATGTGGAATTGAACGGAATTGAGTGGAATGTGTAATGGAAAGGAAAGGAATGTGGAATGGAATGTGGAATGGAATTTGGAAAGGAGTGTGGAATCGAATGGAGTGGAATGTGGAATGGAATGTGGAATGAATGGAGAGGAATGTGGAATGGAATGGAATGGAATGTGGAATGGAATGTGAAACGCAATGGAATGGAATGTGGAATGAAATGTTGAATGGTATGCCATGGAACGTGGAATGGAATGTGGAATGGACTGGAAAGTAAAGTGGAATGGAAAGTGGAATGGAACGTCAAATGGAAAGTGGAAATGATTGCAATGGAATGTGGAATGGAATGTGGAATGAAATGGAATGGAGCATGGTATGGAATGTGGAACGCAACGAGGAAAGGAACGTGGAATTGAACGTGCAATCTAACGTGGAATGGAAAGTGGAATGGAAGGTTTAATGGAATCGAATGGAATGTGGACTGGAACGTGGAATGAAACTTGGAAAGAAATGGAATGGAAGGTGGAGAGGAACGTGGAATGGAACGATGAATGGAAGGCGGAATGAACCGTGGAATGGAATGGAATGGAAAATGGAGGGGAAAGTGTAATGGAACGTGGAATGGAACGTGTAATCAAAAGTGGAATGGAATGGAATGCATTCTAGAAGGGAATGGAAAGGAAAGTGAAATGGAATGGACTGGAAAGTGAAATGGAATGGAATGGAATACAATAGAATGAAGAATGGAATGGAGTTGAATGTGAAATGGAATGTGGAATGGAATGGAATGGAAGGGGTAATGGAATGTGGAATGGAATGGAATGGAATGTGGAATGGAATTGAATGGAATGAAATGGGGAATGGAATGCAATGCTATGGAATGGAATGTAGAATGGAATGGAATAGAATGGGGAATGGAATGGAATGGAATGAGGAATGGAATGGAATGGAATTGATTGGAATGTGGAATGGAACAGAAAGGAGTGTGGAATGGAAAGGAATTGAAAGGAATGTGGACTGGAATAGAATTGAATGAAATTTGAAATGGAATGGAAAGTGGAATGGAATGTGGAATCGAATGTGTAATGGAATGGAATGGAATGGAAAGCGTAATGGAATGGAATGGGGAATGGATTGGAACAAGAAGTTGAATGGAATGGAATGAAATGTGGAATGGAATGGAATGGAAAGTGGAATGGATTGGTATGGAATATGGAATGGAATGAAATAGAATTTGGAATGGAATATAATGGAATGTGGAATGGAATGCAATGTGGAATGGAATGTGTAATGGAATGGAATGGAATGGAAGGTGGAATGCAATGGAATGGAATGAGCAATGGAATTGAATGGAATGTGGAATGGTCTGGAATGAAATCTGAAGTGGAATGGAATGCAATGTGAAATGGAATGGAATGTGGAATGGAATAGAATGGAATGGAATGGAATGGAATGGAACGTGGAAAGGAAAGAAATGGAATGTGGAATGGAACGTAAAGGAATGGGATATGGAATGGAATGGAATATAGAATGGAATGGAATGGAATGAAATGGAATGAGGAAACGAATGGAATGGAAAGCGGAATGGAATGGAATGGAATGTGGAATGGAATGAAGTGGAGTGGAATGGAATGTGGAATGGAATTGAATTTAATGGAAGTTGGAAAGGAATGGAATGGAATGGAATGAAATGGAATGTGGTATGGAATGGACAGGAATGTGGAAAGTAACGGATTGGAATATGGAATGGAATGGAATGGAATGTGGAATGGAATGGCATGGAATGTGAAATGGACTTTAATGGAATGCAGTGTGGAATGGAATGTTATCGTATGGAATGGAATGCGGAATGGAATGGGATGCAATCTTTAATTGAATGGAATGGAATGTGAAATGGAATGGAATGGAATGTGGAATGGAATGGAATGGAAAGTGAAAAGGAATGGAATGGAATGTGGAATGGAATGTGAAATGGAAGGTGGAATGTAATACAATGGAATGTAGAATGGAATGGAATGGAATGGAATGTGGAATAGAACGTGGAATGGAATGGAATGGAAGGGAATGGAATGGAATGAAATGGAATGTGGAATGGAATTTGGAATGGAGTGGAATGGAATGTGGAATGAAATGGAATGGAATGTGGAATGGAACGTGGAATGGAATGAAGTGGAATGTGGAATGGAAAGGAATGGAACGGAATGGAACGTGAAACTGAACGAGGAATAGAACGTGCAATGGAAAGTGAAGTGGAAAGTGGAATGGAACGTGGAATGGAATGTGGAAAGGAACGTGGAATGGAAGACAATGTAATGTGGAATAGAAAGGAATAGAAAGTGTAATGGAATGTGTAATGGACTGGAAAGTAATTTGGAAAGTGACGTGGAATGTAATGGATTGGAACGTGGAATGGAACATCGAATGGAAAGTGGAATGGAATGTTGAGCGGAATGGAGTTTGGAATGGAAGGTGAAATAGAATGGAATGGAATGTTGAATGGAACCTGATATGGAATGGAATGGAACGTTGAATGGAAAGTGGGATGGAATGTGGAATGGAACATGGAGGGGAACGTGCCATGGAACGAGTAATGGAACGTGCAATGGAATGTGGAATGGAATGTGGTATGGAAAGTAATGGAATGTGAAATGAAATGGAATGGAATATGTAATTGAATGTGGAATGGAAAGAGGAATGGAAAGTGGAATGGAAAGTTGGATGGAATGTGGAAATGAACGTGGAATGGAATGTGGAATGGAAAGTGGAATGGACCGTGGAATGGAATGTGAAATGGAATGGATTGGAATGCGGAATGGAATGGAATGGAATGGAATGGAATGGAATGTCAAATGGAAATGAAAGGAAGGTGGATTAGAATGGAAAGGAATGTGGAATGGAATGGAATGGAATGTGGAATGGAATGTGGAAAGCAGTGTGGAATGGAATGCAATGGAATGGAATGGAATGTGGAATGGATTGGATTGGAAAGTGGAGTGGAATGGAATGGAATCTAATGGAATGTGGAATGGAAAGGAATGGAATTCAATGTGGAATGGAATGTAATGTGGCATTGAATGGCATGCAATGTGGAAAGTAATGGAATGGAATATGGAATGGAATGGAATGGAATTGAATGTGGAATAGAATGGAATGTGGAATGGAATGGAATGGAATGTGGAATGGAATGGAAGGGAATGCAATGTGGAATGAAATGGAATGGAGTGGAGTGGAATTTTGAATGGAATGGAAAGTGGAATGGAATGTGGAATGGAATGGAAAGGAATGTGGAATAGAATGTGGAATACAATGGAATGGAATGTGGAATAGATGTGGAATGGCAGGTGGAATGAAATGGAATGGAACAGAAAGGAATGTGGAATGGAACGTGGAATGTAACTTTGAATGGAATTGAATGGAATGGAATGGAATGGAATGGAATGTGGAATGGAATCGAATGGAATGTGGAGTGGAATGGAATGGAATGTGGAATGCAGTTGAATGCAATCGAATGTGGATTGGAATAGAAAAGAATGTGGAATGCAATGGAATGGAATGGAATGTGGAATGGAAGGGAATGTAATGTGGAATGGAATGGAATGAAAGTTGGACAGGAATGGAATGGAATGGGGAATGGAATGGAATGGTGAATGGAATTGAATGGAATGTGGAATGGAATGGAATGGAATGGAATGTGGAATGGAAAGGAATTTAACGTGGAATGGAATTGAATGGAATGTGGAATGGAATGGAATGGAATATGGAATGGATTGGAATGGAATAGAATGGAAGGTGGAATGGCATGAAAAGGAACGTGGAATGGAATGGAATGGAATGGAATGGAATGGAATGGAATGTGGAGTGGAAGTGAATGGAATGTGGAAGGGAAAGGAATGGAATGTGGAATGGAAGGGAATTTTAATGGGATGGACAGTGGAATGGAAAAGAATGGAATGGAATGGAATGTGGAATTTAAAGACTGGAATGTGCAATGGAAGGGAATTGAATGGAATGGAATATGGAATGTAACGTTGAAAGGAATGGAGTGGTATGTGGAATGGAACGAGAAATGGAATGGAGTGGAAAGTGGAATGGAATGGAATGGAATGTGTAATAGAAAGAGGAATGGAATGGTATAGAATGGAATGGAATGTGGAATGGAATGGAATGTTATGTTTAACAGAATGAGGAATGGAATGGTACAGAATGGAATGGAATGTGGAATGGAATGGAAAGGAATGTGGAATGTATTTGAATGGAATGTGGAATGGAATGTGGAATGAAATGTGGAACGGAATGGAATGGAATGTGGAATGGAATAAGAAATGGAACGTGGAATGGAATGGAATGGAACGTGGAATGCAAAGTGGAATGGAACGTGGAATGCAAAGTGGAATGCAAAGTGGAATGTAACTTGGAATGTATCGTGGAATGGAATGGAATGGAAAGGAACGTGGAATGGAATGGAATGGAAAGTGGAATGGAACGGAATGGAAAGTGGATTGCAACGGAACGTGTAATGGAGAGGAATGGAACGTGGAATGGAATGGAAAGTGGATTGCAAAGCAACGTGTAATGGTGAGGAATGGAAAGTGGAATGTAATGGAAAGTTGAATGGCGAGGAATGGAACGTGGAATTGAATGTGGAATGGAATGGAATGGAATGTGGAATGGAATGGAATGGAATGTGGAATGGAATGATGAATGGAACGTTTAATGGAATGGAATGCAACATGGAATAGAACGCGGAATGGAACGTGGAAGTGGGTGGAAAGGAACCCGGAATGGAATGGAATGTGGAATGGAATGGAGTGAAACATGGAATGCAGTGGAATGCAACGTGGAATGGAAGAGTATGGAAAGTGAAATGGAGTGGGATGGAACGTGGAATGGAATGTGGAATGGAATGGAATGCGGAATGGAATGGAACGTAATGGAACGCAAAGTGGAATGGAATGGAAAGTGGAAAGTAAAGGAATTGAAAGTCGAATGGAATGTGGAATGTAATGGAATGGAATGTGGAATGGAATGTGGAATGGAATGGAATGTGAAATGGAAATAGAATGGAACGTGAAATGGAAATAGAATGGAATGTGTAACGGAATGGAAGAGAATGCAACGTGGAATAGAAGGTGGAATGGTATGTGGAATGGAATAGATCGTCAAATGGAATGTAATGGAATGTGGAATGTAATGGAATGGAATCTGGAATGGAATGGAATGGAAAGGAATGTGAAATGGAATCGAATGGAACGGAAAGGAATGTGGAATGGAATGGAATGGAATGTGGAATAGAATGGTATGGAATGTGAAATGGAACGTGGAATAGAATGGAATGGAATGTGGAATGGGATGTGGAATATTTTGGAATGAAATCTGGAATGGAATGTTTAATGGAATGGAATGGAATCCAATGTGGAAAGGAATTGAATGGAATGGTATGTGAAATGGAATGGAATGAAATGGAATGTGAAATGCAATGGAATGGAATGTGCAATGGAATGGAATGGAATGTGGAATGGAAAGGAATGGAATGTGGAATGGAATGGAATGGAATATGGATTGGAATGGAATTGAATGTGGAATGGAAAGGAATGAAATGTAAAATGGAAAGTGGAATGGAATGGAATGTGTCCTGGAATGAAATGGAATGCGGAATGGAATGGATTGTAATGTCGAATGGAATGGTCTGGAATGGAATGTGCAATGGAATGGAATGGAATGAAATGGAATGGAATGGAATTGAATGTGGAATGGAATGTAATGCAATGTGGAATGGAATCTGGAAAGGAATGGAATGGTATGTGGAATGGTAAGTGGAATTGAATGGAACAGAACGTGGAATGGAATGGAATGGGACGTGGAATAGAAAGTGGAATGGAACGTGGAATGGAATGCAATGGAACGTGAAATGGAATGAGTTATGGAATGTGGAATGGAATGGAGTGCAACGTGGAATGGAATGAGGAAAGGAACATGGAATGGACTGGAATGGAATGTGGAATGGAACGTGGAATGGAACGTGGAATGGAAATTGGAATGGAATGCAAAGGAATGTGGAATTGAATTGATTGGGATGTGTTACCGAATGGAATGGAATGTGGAATGCAATGGAATGGAATGTGGTACAGGATGTGGAATGGAATGTGGAATAGAATGGAGTGGAATGGTATGTGGAATGGAAAGGAATGGAATGTGTAATGGATTGGAATGTGCAATGGAATGGAATGGAATGGAATAGAATGTGTAATGGAATGTTTAATGGAATGGAATGGAAAGTGGAATTGAACGTGGAAAGGAATATGGGATGGAATGTGGAAACGAACGTGGAATGGAATAGAATGTGGAATGGAATGGAAAGGAATGTGGAATGGAATGTGGAATGGAATGTAATGGGATGTGGAATGGAATGGAGTGGAATGGAATGGAATGGGATGTGGAATGGAATGTGTAATGGGAAGTGTAATGGAATGGAATGGATTGTGGAATGGAATGGAATGGAATCTCTAACGGAATGGACCGAAATGGAATGTGGAATGAAAGGGAATGGAATGGAATCTAATGGAATGTGGAATGGAATGGAATGGAATGGAATGTGGAATGGAATGGAATGGAATGTGGAATGGAATGGAATGGAATGAAATGTGGAATAGAATGGAATAGAATGTGGAATAAAAGGGAATGGAATGGAATTCAATGTGGGATGGAAAGGAATGAAATGTGGAATGGAAAGTGGAATGGAACTTGGAATGGAATGGAAAGGAACGGAATGGAATGTGGAATGGAATGTGGAATGGTACTTGGTATGGAATGGCTTGGAATGCAATGGAATGTGGAATGAAATGTGGAATGGATGGAGAATGGAATGGAATGGAATGGAATGGAATGTGGAATACATTGTGGAAAGCAACGTGGAATGGAATGGAATTGAATGTGGAATGGAATGTGGAATGGATTGGAATGGAAGGTGTAATGGAATAGAAAGGAAAGTGGAATGGAACATGGAATGGAATGGAATGGAATGAGGTATGGAATGTCGAATGAAATGGAATGGAAAGTGGTATGAAATGGAATGGAATGTGAAATGGAATGGAATGGAATGTGGAATGCAATGGAATGGAATGGAATGGAATGGAATGGAATGTGGAATGGAACGTTGAATGGAATGGAATGGATGTGGAATGCAATGGAATGGAATGGAAAGTGGAATGGAACGTTGAATGGAATGTGGAATGGAACGTTGAATTGAATGTGTAATGGAATGGAATGGAATGTGGAATGGAATGGAAAAGTATGTGGAACGGAATGGAATTGAATAGAATGTGAAATGCAATGGAATGGAATGGAATGTGAAATGCAATGGCATGGAATGGAATGTGAAATGCAATGGAATGGAATGGAATGGAATGGAATGTGCAACGGAATGGAATGGAATGGGAAATGGAATGTGGAATGCAAAGCGGAATGGAACGGAATCGAATGTGGAATGCAATTTGGAATGGATGGGAATGGCATATGGACACAAATGGAATGGAATATAGAATGCAATGCAATGGCGTGGAATGGAATGTGGAATGGAATGGAATGCAATTTGTAATGGAATGCAATGTAATGTGGAATGGAATGCAATATAATGTGGAATGGAGTTGAATGGAAAGTGAAATGGAAATAGAATTTAATGTGGAATGATATGGAATTTAATGTGGAATGGAATAGAATTGAATGTGTAATGGAACGCGGAATGGAATGGAATGGCATATGAAATAGAATGTGGAATGGAATGGAATGTGGAATTGAATGGAATGTAATGGAATGTGGAATGGAATGAAATGGAATGCAATGTGGAATGCAGTGGAATGGAGTGGCGTGGAATATTGAATGGAATGGAATGTGGAATGGAATGTTAAATGGAATGGAAAGGAATGTGGAATAGAATGTGGAATGGAATGGAATGGAATGTGGAATGGAATGTGGAATGGAAGGTGGAGTGGAATTGAATGGAACAGAATGGAAGGTGGAGTGGAATTGAATGGAACAGAATGGAATGTGGAATGGAATGTGCAATGTAACGTTGAAGGGAAAGGAATGGAATGGAATGTGGAATGGAATGGAATGGTATTGATTGTGGAATGGAATGTGGAATGGAATCGAATGGAATATGGAATGGAATGGAATGGAATGTAGAATGGAATGGACTGAAATGGAATGTGGAATGCAATGGAATGGAATGGAATGTGGAATGCAATGTAATGTAATGTAATGGAATGGAATGTGGAACGGAATGGAATTGAATATGGAATGGAATGTGGAAAGAAATGGAATGGTATGTGCAATGGAAAGTGGAATTGAATGGAACGGAACATGGAATGGAATGGAACGGAACGTGGAATGGAATGTAATGTGTTATGGCATGAGGAATGGAATGGAATAGAATTGAAAGGAATTTGGAATGTAATTGAGTGGAATGTGGAATGGGAAATGGAATGGAATGTGGAAAGGAATGTGGAACAGAATGGAATGGAATGTGGAATGGAATGGAATGGAATGAAATGTTTAATAGAATGGAATTGAATTTGGAATGGAAAGGAATGGAAAGGAATTCAATGTGGAATGGAATGGAAAGGAATGTGGAATGGAACTTGGAATGGAACGGAATGGAACGGAATGGAATGTAAAATGGAATGTGGAATGGTACATGGAATGGAAAGGCTTGGAATGGAATGGAAAGTGGAATGGAATGTGGAATGGCAGGTGGAATGGAATAGAATGGAATGGACTGGATTGTGGAATGCATTGTGTAATGCAAAGTGGAAAGGAATGGAAATGAATGTGGAATGGAATGTGGAATGCATTGAAATGGAATGTGGAATGGAATAGAAAGGAAAGTGGAATGGCACGTGGAATGGAATGGAATGGAATGAGGAACAGAACATCGAATGGAATGGAATAGAATGTGGTATGAAATGGAATGGAAAGTGGAATGGAATGGAAAGGAATGGAATGTGGAATCCAATGGAATGGAATGGAATGCAATGTGGAATAGAACGTTGAATGGAATGTATTGGAATGTGGAATGGAATGTGGAAAGGAATGGAATGGAAAGTGGAATGGAATGGAATGGAATGTGGAATTGAATGGATTGAAACATGGAACAGAACGGAATGGAATGTGGAATGCAATGGAATGGAATGTGGAAGGGAATGTCGAATGGAATGTGGAATAGAATGGAATGGAATGGTATGTGGAATGGAATGGAAAGGAATGTGGAATGGAATGGAATGGAATGTGCAATGGATTGGAATGGAACGGAATAGAATGTGGAATTGAATGTTTAATACAATGGAATGGAAAGTGGAATGGAACATGGAAAAGAATGTGGGGTGGAATGTGGTAAGGAACGTGGACTGGAATCGAATGTGGAATGGAATGGAATGTGGAATGGAACGTGGAATGGAATGGAATGGGATGTGGAATGGGGTGGAAAGTTATGGAATGGGATGTGGAATGGAATGCGTAATGGAAACTGTAATGGAATGGAAAGGAATGTGGAATGGAATGGAATGGAATGGAATGCCGAATGGAATGGGAAGTCGAATGGAATGGACAGAATTGGAATGTGGAATGCAATGGAATGGAATGGAGTGTAATGGATTGTGGAATAGAATGGAATGGAATGTGGAATGGAATGTGGAATGGAAAGTGGAATGGAATGAAACGGAACGGAATGGAATGTGGAATGAAGTGTGGAATGGAACGTGTAATGGAATGGAATGGAACGAAATGGAATGTCGAATGGAACGTGGAATGGAACGTGGAATGGAAATTGGAATGGAATGGAATGGAATGTGGAATTGAATTGATTGGGATGTGTTACCGAATGGAATGGAATGTGGAATGCAATGGAATGGAATGTAGAACAGGATGTGGAATGGAATGTGGAATAGAATGGAATGGAATGGTATGTGGAATGGAAAGGAATGGAATGTGTAATGGATTGGAATGTGCAATGGAATGGAATAGGATGTGTAATGGAATGTTTAATGGAATGGAATGGAAAGTGGAATTGAACGTGGAAAGGAATATGGGATGGAATGCGGAAATGAACGTGGAATGGAATAGAATGTGGAATGGAATGTGGAAAGGAATGTGGAATGGAATGGAATGGAATGGAATGCCGAATGGAATGGGAAGTCGAATGGAATGGACAGAATTGGAATGTGAAATGTAATAGAATGGAATGGGATTTGCAACGGAATGGAATGGAATGGGAAATGGAATGTGGAATGCAAAGCGGAATGGAACGGAATCGAATGTGGTATGCAATTTGGAATGGATGAGAATGGCATATGGACACAAATGGAATGGAATATAGAATGCAAGGCAATGGCGTGGAATGGAATGTGGAATGGAATGTGGAATGGAATGTAATGCAATTTGTAATGGAATGCAAAGTAATGTGGAATGGAATGCAATATAATGTGGAATGGAGTTGAATGGAAAGTGAAATGGAAATAGAATTTAATGTGGAATGGTATGGAATTTAATGTGGAATGGAATAGAATTGAATGTGTAATGGAACGCGGAATGGAATGGAATGGCATATGAAATAGAATGTGGCATGGAATGGAATGTGGAATTGAATGGAATGTAATGGAATGTGGAATGGAATGAAATGGAATGCAATGTGGAATGCAATGGAATGGAGGGGCGTGGAATATTGAATGGAATGGAATGTGGAATGGAATGTTGAATGGAATGGAAAGGAATGTGGAATAGAATGTGGAATGGAATGGAATGGAATGTGGAATGGAATGTGGAATGGAAGGTGGAGTGGAATTGAATGGAACAGAATGGAAGGTGGAGTGGAATTGAATGGAACAGAATGGAATGTGGAATGGAATGTGCAATGTAACGTTGAAGGGAAAGGAATGGAATGGAATGTGGAATGGAATGGAATGGTATTGAATGTGGAATGGAATGTGGAATGGAATCGAATGGAATATGGAATGGAATGGAATGGAAAGTAGAATGGAATGGACTGAAATGGAATGTGGAATGCAATGGAATGGAATGGAATGTGGAATGCAATGTAATGTAATGGAATGGAATGGAATGTGGAACGGAATGGAATTGAATATGGAATGGAATGTGGAAAGAAATGGAATGGTATGTGCAATGGAAAGTGGAATTGAATGGAACGGAACATGGAATGGAATGGAACGGAACGTGGAATGGAATGTAATGTGTTATGGCATGAGGAAAGGAATGGAATAGAATTGAAAGGAATTTGGAATGTAATGGAGTGGAATGTGGAATGGAATGGAATGGAATGAAATGTTTAATAGAATGGAATCGAATTTGGAATGGAAAGGAATGGAAAGGAATTCAATGTGGAATGGAATGGAAAGGAATGTGGAATGGAACATGGAATGGAACGGAATGGAACGGAATGGAATGTGAAATGGAATGTGGAATGGTACATGGAATGGAAAGGCTTGGAATGGAATGGAAAGTGGAATGGAATGTGGAATGGAAGATAGAATGGAATAGAATGGAATGGAATGGATTGTGGAATGCATTGTGTAATGCAATGTGGAAAGGAATGGAAATGAATGTGGAATGGAATGTGGAATGCATTGAAATGGAATGTGGAATGGAATAGAAAGGAAAGTGGAATGGCACGTGGAATGGAATGGAATGGAATGAGGAACGGAACATCGAATGGAATGGAATAGAATGTGGTATGAAATGGAATGGAAAGTGGAATGGAATGGAAAGAAATGGAATGTGGAATCCAATGGAATGGAATGGACTGCAATGTGGAATAGAACGTTGAATGGAATCTATTGGAATGTGGAATGGAATGTGGAAAGGAATGGAATGGAAAGTGGAATGGAAAGGAATGGAATGTGGAATTGAATGGATTGAAACATGGAACAGAAAGGAATGGAATGTGGAATGCAATGGAATGGAATGTGGAAGGGAATGTCGAATGGAATGTGGAATAGAATGGAATGGAATGGTATGTGGAATGGAATGGAAAGGAATGTGGAATGGAATGGAATGTGCAATGGATTGGAATGGAATGGAATAGAATGCGGAATTGAATGTTTAATACAATGGAATGGAAAGTGGAATGGAACATGGAAAAGAATGTGGGATGGAATATGGTAAGGAACGTGGACTGGAATCGAATGTGGAATGGAATGGAATGTGGAATGGAACGTGGAATGGAATGGAATGGGAAGTGGAATGGGGTGGAAAGTTATGGAATGGGATGTGGAATGGAATGCGTAATGGAAACTGTAATGGAATGGAAAGGAATGTGGAATGGAATGGAATGGAATGGAATTTCGAATGGAATGGGAAGTCGAATGGAATGGACAGAATTGGAATGTGGAATGCAATGGAATGGAATGGAGTGTAATGGATAGTGGAATAGAATGGAATGGAATGTGGAATGGAATGTGGAATGGAAAGTGGAATGGAATGAAATGGAACGGAATGGAATGTGGAATGAAGTGTGGAATGGAAAGTGTAATGGAATGGAATGCAACGAAATGGAATGTGGAATGGAATGTGGAATGGAACGCGGAAAGGAATGGATTGGAATGGAATGGAATATGGAGTGAATTGTGGAATGGAACGTGGAATGAAATGGAATGGAATGTGGAATGTAATTTGGAACAGAATGGAAATGAATGGAATGGAAAGCAATGTGCAATGGAATGGAATGGAATGTGGAATGGAATGGAATGTGGACTGAAAGGAAATTCAATGGACAGGAATGGAATGGAATGCGGAATGCAAGCTGGAATGGAATGAAATGAAATGGAATGGAATGGGTAATTGAATCTGTAATGGAATGTGTAATGGAATGTGTAATGGAAAGGAATGGAATGCAATGTGGAAAGGAATGTTGAAAGGAATATGAAATGGATAGGAATATGGAATGGAATGGAATGGAATGTGGAATGGAATGGAATGGAATGGAATATGGAATGGAATGGAATGGAATGTGGAATGGAAAGGAATGGAATGGAATGTGGAATGGAATGGAGAGGAATGGAATGGAATGGAATGTGGAATGGAATGGAATGGAATGTGGAATAGAATGGAATGGAATGTGGAATGGGATGTGAAAAGATTTGGAATGGAGTCTGGAGCGGTAGGTTTAATGGAATGAAATGGAATGCAAAGTGGAATGGAAAGGAATGGAATAGAATGTGAAATGGAATGGAATTTAATGGAATGTGAAATGCAATGAAATGGAATGTGCAATGGAATATGGAATGGAATGGAATGGATTTGAATGGATTGTGGAATGGAATGGAATGGAAATTGGAATGGAATGGAATGCAATGGAATGTGAAATGGAATGGAATGGAATGTGGAATGGAATGGAATGGAATGTGGAATGGAATGGAAAGGAATGTGGAATGGAATGGAAAGGAATGTGGAATGGAATGGAATATGGAATTGAAAGGAATCGAATTTGGAATGCAATGGAATGGAATGGAATATAGAATGCAAGGGAAAGGAATGTGGAATGGAATGGAATGGAATGTGGAATGGAATGTGGAATAGAATGGAATGGAATGTGGAATGGAATGGTATGTGGAATGGAATATGAATGGCATGCAATGGAATGTGGAATGGAATGGAATGGAATATGCAGTGGAATGGAAAGCAATGTGGAATGGAAAGGAATGTAATGTGGAATGGAATGGAATGGAATGGAATGGAATGAGGAATGGAATGGAATTGAAAGCGAAAGGAATGGAATGTGGAATGGAATGGAAAGGAATGTGGAATGCAATGCAATGGAAAGTGGAATGGAATGCAATAGAAAGTGGATTGAAACAGAATGGAATGGAATTGAATGTGGAATGGAATGGAATGGAATGTGTAAAGAATGTGTAATGCAACGTGGAATAGAATGGAATTTTATGTGGAATGGAATGTGGTATTGAATGGAGTGGAATTTGGAATGGAATGGAATGGAATGTGGAATGCAATGTAATGGAATGGAATATGTAATGGAATGTGGAATGGAGTGGAATGTGGAATAGAAAGAGGAATAGAAAGGAATGGATTGTGGAATGGTATGAAGTGGAATCTGGAATGGAATTTGGAATGTAGTAGAATGGAATGTGGAATGGAGTGTGGAATGGAATGGAAAGTAATTTGGAATAGAATGGGTTGGAATGTGGAATGGAATGTGGAATGGAATGGGATGGAAAGGAATGTGTAATGGAACGTGGAACAGAAACTGTAATGCAAGGTGCAATAGAATGGAATAGAATGGAATGCAATGGAATGGAATGTGGAAAGGAATGGAATGGAATGTTGAAATTAATGGAATGGAATGGAATATGGAATGGAATAGAATGTACAATGGAATGTAATGTAATGGAACATAATGGAATGCAGTGTGGAATGGAATGTGGAATGGAAAGTGGAATGGAATGGAAGGTGGAATGGAATGTGAAATGCAATGTTGAATGGAACGTGGAATGAAATGGAATGGAACGGAATGGAATGGAATGTGGAATGAAATGTGGAACGGAATGTGGAATGGAATGTGGAATGGAATGGAATGGTGTGGAATGGAATGGAATGTGGAAGGGAATGTGGAATGGAACGTGGTATGGAATGGAAAGGCATGTGGAATGGAATGTGGTATGAATTGGAATGGAATGTGGAACGGAATGGAAAGGAATATGGAATGGATCGTGGAATGGAATGGAATGGAATGTGGAATGGAATGGAATGGAATACGCAGTGGAATGGAACGGAATGTTTAATGGAATGGAAGGGAATGGAATATGGAATGCAACGGAATGGAATGGAATGGAATTGAATGGAATGTGAAATCGAAAGTGGAATGGAATGGAATGGGATATGGAACAGAATGTGGAAAGGAATGGAATGGAAAATGTAATAGAATGGAAAGGAATGTGGAAGGGAATGAAATGGAATTTAAGACGGAATGCAATGGAATGGAATGAAATGGAATGGAACACGGAATGGTATGGAATTGAATGGGAATGTAATGCGGAATGGAACGTGCAGTGGAATGGAACGGAAAACAATGGAATGTGCAATGGAATGTGCAACGGAAAGTGGAATGGAATTTAATGGAATGTGGTATGCAATGCTGAATGGATGGGAATGGCATGTGTAATGGAATGGAATGGAATGGAGTGTGGAATGCAATGGAATGGAAAGTGGAATGGAATGGAATGCAAATTGGAATGGAATGGAATGGAATGCAAATTGGAATGGAATGGAATGGAATGTGTATAGGAATGCAAAGGAATGTGTAGTGGAAAGTGGAATAGAATGGAATTAAATGGAATGGAATGTGGAATTGAATGCAATGGAATGTGGAATGTAATGGAATGGAACGTGAAATGGAAACAGAAGGGAATGTGGAATGGTATGGAATGGAGTGTGGAATGGAATAGAATTGAATGTGGAATGAAACGTCGAATGGAATGGAATGGAATGTGAAATAGAATGTGGAATGGAATGGAACGTGTAATGGATTGGAATGGGATGTCGAATGGAATGGAATGTAATGGAATGTGGAATGGAATGTAGAATGGAACATGGAATGCAATGGAATGGAACAGAATGGAATGTGGAATAAAAAGTGGAATGGAACATGGAATGGAATGGAATGGAATGGAATGGAATGGAATGAAATGGAATGTGGAATGGAATGGAATATAATGGAACGTGGAATAGAATTTGGAATGGAAAGTGGAGTGAAATGCTATGGAATGGAATGTGTAATTGAATGGAACGGATTGTGGAATGGAATGCAATGGAATGTGGAATTGAATGCAATGGAATGTGGAATTGAATGCAGTACAAAGTGGAGTGGAATGGAATGGAAAGTGGAATGGAGTGGAATGGAATGTGGAATGGAGTGGAATGGAATGTGCAATGGAATGGAATGGAATGTGGAATGGAAAGGAATGTAATTTGGAATGGAAGGGTATTGAATTGAATGGAATGTGGAATGGAATGGAATGGAATGGAATGGAATGTTGAATGGAATGTGCAATGGAATGTGGAATGGAATGAAATGTGTAAAGGAATGAAATGCAATGAGGAATGGAATGTGGAATCGAATGTGGAAAGGAATGCAATGTGGAATGGAATTGAAAGGAATGTGAAACGGAATGTGGAATGGAATTTGGAATGGAATGGAATGGGCAATGGAATGCAATGAAATGGAAATTGGAATTTAATGAAATGGAATGGAAAGGAATTTGAAATTGAATGGAATGAAATTTGGAATGCAACGCGGAATGGAATGTACAATATAAATTAGAATGGAAAGTGGAATGGAAAGTGGAATGGAACTTGGAAATGAATGTGGAATTGAATGTGGAATGGAATGTAAGGGAATGTGGAATGTAAGGGAATGGAATGTGGAATGGAAGGAAATGGAATGGGATGCAATGTCGAATGGAATGGAGTTGAATGGATTGTGGAATTGTATGTGGAATGGAAAGAAATTGAATGTGGAGTGGAATGGAATCTAATATGGAAAGGAACGTGGAATGGAATGGAATGGAATGTGGAATGGAATGTGGAATGGAAAGTGGAATGGAATGGAATGGAGCGTGGAATGGAATGGAACGGAATGTGGAATGGAACGTGGAATGGAATGGAACAGAACAAGAAATGGAATGAAATGGAATCTGGAATGGAATGGAAAGAATAATGGAATGGAATGGAATGTGGAATGCAGTGGAATGGAATGTGGAATGGAATGGAATGGAACGTGGAATGGAACGTGGAACGGAACGTGGAATGGAACTTGGCATGGAACGTGGAATGGAATGTGCAATGGAATGGAAGGTGGAATGGAATGGAATGGAATCTGGAATGTAACTTGGAATGGAATGGAATGGAATGGAAAGGAATGGAATGGAATGGAATGTGGAATGGAATGTGAAATGGAATGGAATGGAATGGAAAGAATGGAATGCAATGGAATGTGGAATGGAAAGTGGAATGGAATGTAATGGAATGTGGATTGGAATGTGGAATGGTACGGAATGGAATGGAATTTGCAATGGAATTTGGAAAGGAAGGGAAAGAAATGGAATGGAATTCGAAATGAAATGTGGAATGGAATGGAATGGAATGTGGAATGCAATTGAATGCAATGGAATGTGCAATGGAATGTGTAATGTAATGGAATGGAACGTGCAATGGATCGCGAATGCTACGGGGAATGGAATGGAATGGAATTAAATGGAATGTGGAATAGAATGGAATGGAATGTGGAATGGAATGGAAAGGAATGTGGAATCTAATGTGGAATGGAATGGAATGGAATGGAATGTGGAATGGAATGGAATGTGGAATGGAATGGAATGGAATGTGGAATGGAATGGAATGGAAAGTGAACTACAATGGAAAGGAATGTGGAAATAAATGTAATGGAATTTGGAATGGAATGTGCATTGGAATGTAAAGGATTGTGGAATGGAATGGAATGTGGAATGGAATGTGAATGGAATTGAATGGAATGTGGAATGGAATGGAAAGAAATGTGGATTGGAATGGAATGGAATGTGGAATGGAATGTGGAATGGAAAGAAATGGAATGTGGAATTGAATGTGGAATGGAAAGGAATGGAATGTGGAATGCAATGAAATGGAAAGTGGAATGGAATGCGATGGAATGTGGAATGGAATGTGGAACAGAATTGAATGGTATGTGGAATGGAATGTGGAATGCTTCGAATGGAATGTGGATTTGAATGGAATGGAATGGGAATGGAATGTGGAAAGCAATGTAATGGAAAGTGGAATGGAATGTGGAATGGGATGGAATTGAATGTGGAATGGGAAAGAATGGAATGTTTAATGGAATGTGGAATGGAATGAAATGGAATGCAGAATGGAATGTGGAATGAAATGGAATGAAATGTGGATTGGAATGGAATGGAATGTGGAATGGAATGTGGAATGGAAAGAAATGGAATGTGGAATTGAATGTGGAATGGAAAGGAATGGAATGTGGAATGCAATGAAATGGAAAGTGGAATGGAATGCGATGGAATGTGGAATGGAATGTGGAACAGAATTGAATGGTATGTGGAATGGAATGTGGAATGCTTCGAATGGAATGTGGATTTGAATGGAATGGAATGGGAATGGAATGTGGAAAGCAATGTAATGGAAAGTGGAATGGAATGTGGAATGGGATGGAATTGAATGTGGAATGGGAAAGAATGGAATGTTTAATGGAATGTGGAATGGAATGAAATGGAATGCAGAATGGAATGTGGAATGGAATGGAAAGAAATGTGGATTGGAATGGAATGGAATGTGGAATGGAATGTGGAATGGAAAGAAATGGAATGTGGAATTGAATGTGGAATGGAAAGGAATGGAATGTGGAATGCAATGAAATGGAAAGTGGAATGGAATGCGATGGAATGTGGAATGGAATGTGGAACAGAATTGAATGGTATGTGGAATGGAATGTGGAATGCTTCGAATGGAATGTGGATTTGAATGGAATGGAATGGGAATGGAATGTGGAAAGCAATGTAATGGAAAGTGGAATGGAATGTGGAATGGGATGGAATTGAATGTGGAATGGGAAAGAATGGAATGTTTAATGGAATGTGGAATGGAATGAAATGGAATGCAGAATGGAATGTGGAATGAAATGGAATGAAATGTGGAAAGGTATGTGGAATGGAAAGTGGAATGTAATGGAATGGGATGTGTAATGGAATGTAATGGAAGGTTGAATGGAATATGGAATGGAATGGAAGGCAATGTGGAATGGAATGGAATGGAATGTGTAATAGAATGGAATGGAATGTGAAATGGAACGTAGAATGGAATGGAATGGAACATGTAATGGAATGGAATGGAAGGTGAAATGGAATGGAACTTGGAATGGAATGGAACGGAACATGGAATGGAATAGAATGCAATGTGAAATGTAATGGAATTCAATGTGGAATTCAATGGAATAGAATGTGGAATGGAATGGCATGGAATGTGGAATAGAATGGACTGGAATGCGGAATGCAATGTGGAATGAAATGGAATGGAATATTGATGCAATGGAATGGAATTTCGAATGGATTGGAATGGAATGTATAACGGAATGTGGAACAGAATGAAATGGATTGTGGAATGGAATGTCTGATGCTTGGAATGGAATGTGGAATGGAATGGAATGGAATCTGGAATGGAATGTGGAATGGAATGTGGAGTGCAATGCAATGGAAAGTGGAATGGAATGTGGAATGAGATGGAATGGAATGTGTAATGAGACGTGAAATGGAATGGAATGGAAAGCAGAATGGAATGTGGAATGGAATGGTATGGAATGTGGAATGGAATGTGGAATGGACTGGAATGGAATGTGGACTGGAATGTTGAATGGACTGGAATGGAATGTGGAATGGTATGCGGAATGGAACGTGGAATGGAATTGAATACAATGTGGAATGGAATGGAATGGAAAGTTGAATGGAACGTGGAATGGAATGCAATGTGGAATGGAATGGAATGGAATGCAATGTGGAATGGAATGGAATGGAATGTGGAATGGAATGCAATGGAATGGAATGAAATGTGGAATGGAATGGAATGCAATGTGGAATGGAATGGAATGGAACGTGGAATGTAATGGAATGGAACGTAGAATGGAATGGAATGGAATTTTGAATGGAATGGAATGGAATGTGGAAGGGAAGGGAATGGAAGTGAAAGAAATGTGGAATGGAATTGAATGGAATGTGTAATGGAAGAGAATGGAATGGAATGATATGTGGAATGGAACGGAATGGAATATGGAAAGGAATGTGGAAATGACTGGTATTGTAAGTGGAATGGAACGTGGAAGAGAATGTAATGACATGTGCAATGGAATGGAAAGGATTGTGTAATGGAATTAGGAATGGAACGTGGAATAGAATGGAGTGGAATGTGGAATGTAATGGAATGTAATGTAGAAATTAATTGAATGGAATGGAATGTGGAATGGAAGGGAATGGAATGTGGAATGGAATGGAATGCAATGTGGAATGGAATGGAATGTGGAATGGAATCGAATGGAATGGAATGTGAAATGGAATGGAATGGAATCGAATGGAATGTGGATTGGAACAGAATGGAATAGAATGGAATGTGGAATGGAATGGTATGCAATGTGGAATGGAATGGAAAGGAATGTGGAATGGAATGGAATGGAATAGGGAATTGAATGGAATGGAATGGAATGTGGAATGGAATGGAATGGAATGTGGAATGGAATGGAATGGAATGTGGAATTGAATGAAATGGAAGGGAATGTGGAATGGAATGTGAAAGGGAATGGAATGGAATGGAATGTGGAATGGAATGTGCAATGGAATGGAATGGAATGGAATGTGGAATGGAATGTGGAATAGAACGGAATGGAATGTGGAATGGAACACAATGGAATGTGGAAAGCAATGCGGAATGCAAAGGAATGGAACGTGGAATGGAATGTGGAATGGAATGGAATGGAATGTGGAATGTAACGTGAAAAGGAACGTGGAATGGAATGTAATGGAATGGAATGTGGAATGCAATGGAATGGAATGGAATGTGGAATGGAATGGGGAATGAAACGTGGAATGGAAGGGAACGGAATGGAATGTGGGTTGCAACGTAATGGAATGCAAAGTGGAATAGAATGCAACGTAATGGAATATGGAAAGGAATGGAATGGAATTTGGAATGGAATGGAATGAAATGTGGAATGGAATGGAATGGAATGTGGAATGGAATGGAATTGAATGTGCAATGGAATGTGGAATGCAATGGAATGGAACGTGAAAGGGAATGGAATGGAAATTGGAATGGAATGTAACGGAACATGGAATGGAATGGAATGGGATGTGGAATGTGATGGAATTGAAAGAGGAATGCAATGGAATGGAATATGGAAAAGAATGGAATGGAATGGAATGTGGAATGGACTGACATGCAATGAGGAATGGAATGGAATGGAATGTGGAATGGAATGGAAAGGAATGTGGAATCTAATGTGGAATGGAATGGAATGGAATGGAATGTGGAATGGAGTGGAATGGAATTTTGAATGGAATGGAATGGAACATTGAATGGAACGTGCAATTTAACGTGAAATGGAACATGAAATGGAACGTGCAATGGAATGCGGAATGGAAAGGAATGGAATGTGGAATCAAATGTGGAATGGAATGGAATGGAATGGAATGGAATGGAATGTGGAATGGAATGTAAAATGGAATGGAATGGAATATAATGGAATGGAATTGAATGGAATTAAATTTGAAATGGAATGGAATGGAATGTGGAATGGAATGGAAAGGAATGTGGAATGGAATGGAATATGGAATGGAATAGAATGGAATGTGGAATGGAACGTGAAATGGTTTATGAAATGGAATGGAATGAAATGTGGAATGGAACGTGGAATGGAACGTCTAATGGAAGGTGGAAGGGAACACGGAAAGGAATTTGGATTGGAATGTGGAATTTAATACAATGGAACATGGAATGGAATGTGGGATGGAATGGAATGGAATGTGTAATGGGAAGTGGAATGGAAAGGAATGGAACATGGAATGGCACGTGGAATGGAACTTGGAATGGAACATGAAATGGAACGTGGAAAGGAATGTGGAAAGGAATGTGGAATGGAATGTAGAATGGAATGGAATGGAATGTGTAAGGGAATGGAATTGAATCTGGAATACAAAGGAATGGAATGTGGAAAGGAATGTGGAATGGAATGGAATGGAATGCGGAATGGAACGGAACAGAATGGAATGTGGAATGGGATGGAATATAATGTGGAATGGAATGTGAAATGGAATGGAATGGAATGTGGAATGGAATGTGGAATGGAGTGGAATGGAATGGAATGCGGACTGGAATTGAATGGCATGGAATGTATTGTGGAATGTAATGGAATGGAGTGTGGAATGGAATGGGATGGAATTTGGAATGGTACGTGGAATGGAATGAAATGTGGAATGCAATGGAATGGAATGAAATATGGAATGGAAGGGAATGTGGAATGGAAAGGAATGGAATGTGGAATGGAATGTGGAATGGAATGGAATGGAATGTGAACTGCAATGGAATTGAATGTGGAATGGAATGGAATGGTATGTGAAATGGAATGTGGAATGTAATGTGGAATGGAATGGAAAGGATTGTGCAATGTAATGGAATGGAATGTGGAATGGAATGTGGAATGCAATTGAATGGAATGCGAAATGGAATGGAAAGGAATATGGAATGGAATGGAATGTGGAATGTGGAATGGAACGTTGCATTCCACTTTCCATTCCACGTTGCATTCCAAGTTCCATTCGCTTTCATTCCACATTCCATTCCATTCCATTCCACTTTCCATTACACGTTCCATTCCACATTGCATTCCTTGTTTCATTCCGCGTTCCATTCCACTTTCCATTTCTTTCCACTCAACATTCCATTCCATTGCCTTACACTTTCCATTCCTTTCCATTCCATTACATTGCACATTCCATTCCACATTCCATTCCCTTCCATTACAGATTCCATTCTATTCTATTCCATATTTCATTCCACGTTCCATTCCACGTTCCATTCCAATATATTCCACATTCCATTCAACACTGCATTCCCTTACAGACCATATTCCATTGCACATTCCCTACCATTCCATTTAAACATTCCATTCCATTCCATTCCACATTGCATTTCATTTTCCATTCGATTTCACACTGCATTCCACATTCCATTACACATTCCATTCCATTCTATCCCACATTCCATTCCACATTCCAATCCATTCCATTCCACGTTCCATTCCACATTGCATTCTACATTCCATTCCATATTCCATACCATTCCATTGCACATTACATTCCACAATCTGTTCCATTCAATTCCCCATTCAATTCCACGTTCCTTTCCATGTTCCATTCTACATTCCATTCCACGTTTCTTTCCATTCCGTTCCACATTGCATTCCGGATTTCTTTCTATTCCAATCTACATTCTATTCCAGATTCCATTCCTTTCCATTCAACATTGCATGCCACATTGCATTCCACATTCCATTCCCTTCCATTCCATGCTCCATTCCATATTTCATTCCTCATTCCATTCCTCATTCCGTTCCACGTTCCATTGCATTCCATTCCACGTTTCGTTTCACCTTCCATTCCATTCCATCCCAGGTTCCATTCCACATTCCATTCCACATTCCATTCCATGCTCCATTCCACATTCCATTCCACGTTCTATTCCACCTTCCACTAGAAGTTTCATTCCACGTTCCAATCCATTTCATTCCACGATCTATTCGACATTCCATTCCATTCCATTCCACTTTCCATTCGACATTCCATTCCACATACCGTTCCGCATTCCATTCCATTCCATTCCACATTCCATTCCGCATTCCATTCCACATTCCATTCCACACTCCATTCTACATTCCATTACATTCCCTTCCACATTCCATTGAATTCCATTCCACATTCCATTCCACTTTGCATTCCATTCCATTCCACATTCCATTCGACATTGCGTTCCATTCCAGTCCATATCCCATTCCACATTCCATTCCATTATTTTCACATTCCATTCCATTCCATTACACATTCCGTTCCACATTTCATTCCACATCCCATTCCATTCCATTCCACATTCCATTCCACAATCCATTTCGTTCCATTCCACGTTCCATTCCAGGTTCCATTCCACATTACATTACAGATTCCATTCCACAATCCATTCCATTCCATTGCAAGTTCCATTCCACTTTCCATTGCGTTACATTCCACGTTCCATTCCACATTCCATTGCACATTCCATTCCCCATACCTTTCCGTTCCATTCCACATTCAATTCCACATTCCATTCTTCATTACATTGCTCGTTCCATTCCACGTTCCATTCCATTAAATTCCACGTTCCATTCCACAATCCATTCCATACCATTCCACTTTCCTTTGCACATTCCCTTCCACATTCCATTCCACATTCCATTCCATTCCATTCCACATTCCATTCCAAAGTCCATTCCACATTCCAGTCCACCTTCCATTCCATTCCATTACAGTACATTTCACGTCCCATTCCACTTTCCATTCCATTCCATTCCACGTTCAATTCCACATTCCAT
This sequence comes from Pongo abelii, assembly GCF_028885655.2. Lineage (NCBI taxonomy): Eukaryota > Metazoa > Chordata > Mammalia > Primates > Hominidae > Pongo > Pongo abelii. The sequence goes on from NC_071997.2 coordinate 5,985,422, forward strand.
TGACCATTCCATTCGACGTTCCTTTCCATGCTCGATTCAACGTTCCACTCCATTCCATTATACTTTCCATTCCACGTTCCATTCGATTCAATTCCACTTTCCATTCCACATTCCATTCCGTTCCATTCCACTTTCCTTTGCTCTTTCCATTTCACATTCTATTCCACATTCAGTTCCACATTCCATTCCATTCCATTCCACATACCATTCCATTCTATTCCAAATTCCATTAGATAGCATTCCATTCCATGCTTCTTTCAATTCCATTCCATTCCATTCCATTCCATTACATTCCATACCATTCAATTCCACATTTCATTCCGTTGCATTCCGCAATCCATTCCATTCCATTCCATTCCATTCCACATTCCACTCCATTTCGTTCTATTCCACATTTCGTTCCATTCTATTCCCCATTCCATTCCTTTCCATTTCACATTACATTTCACGTTACGTTGCACGTTGCTTTCCACATTCCATTCCAAGTTCCATTCCTCGTTCATTGCTTTCCATTCCACATTCCATTCCATTCCATTCCACATTCCATTCCATTCCACTCCACATTCCATTCAACGTTCCATTCCATTCCATTCCACCTTCCATTACACGTTCAATTCCACATTCCATTATACGTTGTATTCCACATTCCATTCCATATTCCATTGCACATTCCATTCCATTCCACGTTCCATTCCACATTGCATTCCAGTTTCCATTCCACGTTCCATTCCACATTCCATACCATTCCATTCCATTCCATACCATTCCATTCCATTCCATTCCGGATTCCTATCCATTCCATTCCACATACTATTCTGCCTTCCATTCCACTCTATTCCACATTGCATTCCACATTCCATTGCATTCCATTCCACATTCCGTTCCTTTCCATTCCACATTCCATTCGTTTCCATTCCAAATTACATTCCACATTCTATTCCACGTCCCTTTCTACATTCCATTCCACATTCCATTCCACGTTCCATTCCATTCCATTCCATTCCATGTTCCATTCCATTCCATTCCACGTTGCATTCAATGTTGCATTCCTGATTCCATTAGGCATTCCATTCCACGTTCCATTCCACATTCATATCCATTCCATTCCACATTCCATACCATTCCATTCTATTCCATTCAACATTCCATTCCATTCCATACCACCTTCTATTCCACATTCCAATCCATTCCATTCTCATTCTTTTCCATTCCATTCCACTTTCCATTCCAAGTTGCATTCCACGTTCCATTCCACGTTCCATTTCGCTTTGCATTCCATTCCATTTCGCGTTCCATTTCATTCCATTACACATTGTATTCCACATTCCATTCCACTCCATTCCACATTCCATTCCACATTACATTCGATTCCATTCCATATTCCACTGCCTTCCATTCCACATTGCATTCCTTTCCATTCCACGTTACATTGCACATTCCCTTCCATGTTCCAATCAACATTCCATTCCAAGCCATTCCAAATTCCAGTCCATTCCATTCCACATTCCATTCCACATTCCATTCCATTCCGTTACACATTCCATTCCATTCCATTCCACGTTCCATTCCACGTTCCATTCCAAATTCTCTTCCACATTGCATTCCACTTTCCATTCCACATTCCAGCCCATCCCATTCCACTTTCCATTCCATTGCATTCCACTTTACATTCCACGTTCCATTCCACATTCCATTCCACATTCCATTCCATTCCATTCAATTCCATTCCACATTCTCTTCCACATTAAATTCCACATTCCATTCTACATTCCATTCCACATTACATTCCATTCCATTCCACGTTCCATTCCACATTCCATTCCACATTCCATTCCACGTTCCTTTCCATTCCATTCCACGTACCATTCCACTTTTCATTCCATTCTTTTCCACTTTCCATTTCACATTCCATTGCACATTCCATTCCACGTTCCATTCCACATTCCATTCCACGTTCCATTCCATTCGATTACACGATCCGTTTCACATTCCATTCCATTCCATTCCACTTTCCATTCCACATTCTATTCCACGTTACATTCCATGTTCCTTTATATTCCAATCCACCTTCCATTCCACACTGCATTCCATCCACGTTCCATCTCACATTCCATTACACATTCCATTACACATTGCGCTCCTTTCGATTCCAAGTGCCACTCCACATTCTATTCCTCATTCCATTCCGCATTCCATTGCATTCCAATCCACATTCCATTACATTCCATTCCACATTCCGTTGCATTGCTTTCCACATTCCATTCAACGTTCCAGTCCGTTCCTTTCCACATTCCATTCCACATTCCAATCCATTCCATTCCACATTCCATTCCACATTCCATTCCACGTTCCTTTCTATTCAATTCCACGCTACATCCAATCTTCCAATTCACGTTCCTTTCCAGGTTCCTTTCCATGATACATTCCATTCCATTCCACTTTCCATTCCACTTTCCACTCCATATTTCATGCCACATTCCATTGAAAATTACATTCCACATTCCATTGCATTCCATTCCACATTTTTTTCCATTGCAATCCACATTCCAATCCACATTCCATTCCATTCCATTTAAACATTCCAATCCACATTCCATTCCATTCCATTTAAACATTCCAATCTATTCCATTCCAAATTCCATTCCACCTTCCATTCCATTCCACATTCCATTCCACACTCCATTCCACACTCCATTCCATACCATTCCATATTCCATTCCACATTCCGTTCCATTCCATTCCACGTTCCATTCCACGTTCCATTGGTCATTCAGTTGTACATTCCATTCCACATTCCATACCGTTCCATTCTACATACAATTCCATTCCATTCTACATTCCATTCCATTCCATTCCACTCCACGTTCCATTCCATTTCATTCCACATTCCATTGCACATTCCATTCTACATTCCATTCCACTCCATTCTATTCCATATTCCGTTACATTACATTCAACTTTCCATTCCATTCCATTCCACATTCCATTCCACATTCCTTTGAATTCCATTCCACTTTCGTTTCCACATTACATTCCATATTACATTCTTTTCCGTTCCACATGCCATTCCACATTCCATTCCACATTCCGTTCCATTCCATTCCACATTCCATTTCATTTCATTACACACTCCATTCCACATTCCATTTCATTCCTTTCCGCATTCCATTTCCTTCCTTTCGAAATTACATTCGACATTCTATTCCACGTCCCATTCCACATTCCATTCCTCATTCCATCCCACGTTCCATTCCATTCTATTCCACGTTCCATTCAACGTTCCATTCCTCATTCCATTACGCATTCCATTCCTCGTTCCATTCCATTCCATTCCACGTTCCACTCCTCATTGCTTTTCATTCCATTCCACATTCCATACCATTCCAATCTATTCCATTCAAATTCCATTCCATTCTATACCACATTCTATTCCACATTCCAATCCATTCCATTCTCATTCTTTTCCTTTCCATTCCACATTCCATTCAAAGTTCCATTCCACATTCTATTCCACATTCCATTCCACGTTCCATTTCGCGTTGCATTCCATTGCATTCTGCATTCCATTCCATTGCATTCCATTCCATTCCACATTCCACTGCATTCCATTCCATTTCACATTCCGTTTCCATTCTATTCCCCATTCCATTCCATTCCATTTCTCATTACTTTCCACGTTCCATTCCACGTTACTTTCCACGTTCCATTCCATGTTCCATTCCTTGTTCCATTCCTTTCCTTTCCACATTCCATTCCATTCCATTCCACATTCCATTCCATTCCACTCCACATTCCATTCCACGTTCCAATCCATTCCATTCCACCTTCCATTACACGTTCAATTCCACATTCCATTCCACGATGTATTCCACATTCCATTCCATATTCCACTGCACATTCCATTCCATTCCATTCCACTTTCCATTCCACATTGCATTCCAGTTTCCATTCCACGTTCCATTCCACATTCCATACCATTGCATTCCATTCCATTCCGGATTCCTATCCATTCCATTCCGCATTCTATTCTGCCTTCCATTCCTTTCTACTCCACATTCCAATCCACATTCCATTGCAATCCATTCCACAGTGCGCTCCTTTCCATTCCACATTCCATTCCCTTCCATTCCAAATTACATTCCACATTCTATTCCGCGTGCCATTCCACATTCCATTCCACGTACCATTCCACTCTATTCCACATTCCATTCAACGTTCGATTCCTCATTACATTACGCATTCCATTCCACGTTCCATTCCATTCCATTCCACGTTCCATTCCACATTCATTTCCATTCCATTCCACATTCCATACCATTCCATTCTATTCCATTCAACATTCCATTCCATTCCTTACCACATTCTATTCCACATTCCAATTCATTCCATTCTCATTCTTTTCCATTCCATTCCACATTCCATTCCAAGTTCCATTCCACGTTCCATTCCACGTTCCATTCCACGTTCCATTTCGCATTGCATTCCATTCCATTCCACATTCCATTCCACACTGCACTACGTCCATTCCAAGTGCCACTCCACATTCCATTCCTCATGCCAATCCACATTCCTTTCCATTACATTCCACATTCCATTAATTTCCATTCCACATTCCTTTGCATTGCATTCCACATTCCATTCCACATTCCATTCCATTCCATTTAATCATTCCAATCTATTCCATTCGACATTCCATTCCATCTTCCATTCCATTCCATTTTCCATTCCATATCCCATTCCACACTCCATTGCACACTCCATTCCATGCCATTCCATATTCCATTCCACATTCCGTTCCATTCCATTCCACATTCCACTACACTTTCCATTTCAGATTCCTTTCCACATTAAATTTGACATTCCGTTCCATTCCATTTCACATTCCATTCCACATTCCGTCCATTCCATTCCACTTTCCATTCCACATTACCTGCCACATTCCAATCCATTCCATTCCACATTCCATTCCACATTCCATTCAACATTCCATTCCATTCCATTCCATTCCAAATTCCATTCCATTCCATTCAATCCTGCTCCACATTCCATTCCATCCCATTCCATTCCACGTTGCATGCCGCTGCATTCCACATCCCTTTTCACCTTCAATTCCGTTCCATTCCACATTTCATTCCATTCCATTCCACATTCCATACCATTCCATACCATTCCATTCCACAATCCATTCCATTCCATTCAACTTTTGATTCCACATTCCATTCCACATACCTTTCCGTTCCATTCCATATTCCATTCCACATTCCATTCCACATTTCATTCCACATTCCATTCCACATTCCATTCCGTTCCATTCCACATTCCATTGCATTCCGTTCCAGATTCCTTTCCACATTCCATTTCATTCTATTCTACATTGCATTCCATTCTATTCCAAATTCCATTCCACATTCTATTCCACATTCTATTCCACATTCCATTCCACATTCCATTCCATTGCATTCCACATTTCATTCCATTCCATTCCTCATTCCATTCTTTTCCATTCCACTTTCCATTCCATTCCATTCCATATTCCGTTTCACGTTCCATTCCATTACATTCCAGGTTCCATTCCGCATTCCTTTCCACTTCCCATTCCACATTCCATTCCATTCCATTCAATATTCAATTCCACATTCCATTTCGCATTCCATTCCACATTCCATTCCACACTCCATTCCACATTCCATTCCGTTGCATTCCACATTTCGTTACACCTTCCATTCCATTCCATTCACCATTGCATTCAACATTGCATTCCATTCCACTCCAGATCCCATTCCTCATTCCATTCCATTCCATTCCACATTCCATTCCATTCCATTCCACATTCCATCCCATTCCATTCCACATTCCATTCCATTCCAAATTCCATTCCATTTCACTCCACTTTCCATTCCACGTTCCATTTCATATTCCATTCCACATTGCATTCCATGTTCCATCCCATTCCATTCTACATTTCAATCGATTCCATTCCACGTTCCATTCCACGTTCCATTCCACATGCCATTTCACATTCCAATCCAAGTTCCATTCCATTCTTTCCAAGTTCCATTCCACTTTCCATTCCATTCCATTCCTCGTTCCATTCCACATTCCATTCCGTTCCATTCCGTTCCAAATTCCATTCCATTCAATTCCAATCCACATTCCATTCCATTCCATTCCAAGCTCATTTCCATTCCACTTTCACTTCCATTCTATTCTATGCCAAATTCCATTTCATTCCAATCCACATTCCATTCCCCGTTCAAATCCATTCAATTCCAAGTTCCAGTCATTTCCATTCCACATTCCATTCCATTCCATTCCACATTCCATTCCATTCCATTCCCATTCCATTCCACATCAGATTGCATTCCATTCCAGTTTCAATTTCCTTTCATTCCATTTCGTTCCACACTCCATTCCACATTGCAATCCATTCCATTCCCCATTCCATTCCATTTCATTCCACATTCCATTCCATTTCATTCCACATTCCAATCCACATTCTACTCCATTCCATTCCTTTTCACATTCCATTCCACATTCCATTCCGTTCCTTTTCACGTTCAATTCCATTCCATTCCATTCCACATTCCAATTCTTTCCATTTCACATTCCTTTCCTTTCCATTTTACATTCCATTCTGCCTTCAATTCCATTCCATTCCACATTCCATTGGACATTCCATTCCATTCCATTCCACGTTCCTTTCCATTGCATTTCACGTTCCATTCTAATCCATTCCACGTTCCTTTCCACGTTCCATTCCACGTTCCATTCCACTTTCCATTTCACATGCCATTTCAAATGCCATTCCATTCCATTCCAATTTCCATTCCGCATTCCATTCAGTTCCATTCCATATTCCATTCCATTCGTTTTCACATTGCAGTCCACATTCCCTTCCACATTCCTGTCCAGATTAGATTCCATTCCATTCCACTTTCCATTCCATTCCATCCCATTGCATTCCACATTCCATTCCAGATTCCATTTCTTTCCACTCCATTCCATATTCCATTTCATTCCATTCCACATTCCATTGCATTCCATTCCACACTCCGTTCCATTTCTTTCCACTCCCCATTCTATTCCAATCAACATTCCCCTCCATTCCATTCCACATTCCGTTCAGTCCCACTCCATTCCATTCCGCATTCTATTCCATTTCTTTCCATTAAACATTCCATTCCACTTCATTCCATTCCACATTCTATTCCATTCCACAATCCATTCCACTGCATTCCATTCCTCATTCTTTTCCATTCCACATTTCACTGCATTCTGTTCCACATTCCAATCAATTCCATTCCATTCCATTCCACATTCCATTCCATTCCGCATTCCATTCTACTTCATTCCATTCCACGTTCTATTCCATTCCACATTCCATTCCATTCCTTTCCACATTCTATTCAATTCCATTCCATACCATTCCCAATTTCATTCCATTCCTTTTCATTCCACATTCTATTCTGTTCTACATTCCATTCCACTACATTTCACATTCCATTCCATTCCATTCCACATTCCATTCCATTTCTTTCCATTCATTTTCCTTCCATTCCAATTTCTATTCCTTTCCACATTCCAATGCTTTCCTTTCCACATTCCATTCCACTACATTGTATTCCATTCCTACCCACATTCCATTCCATTCGATTCCATTGCACATTCTATTCCATTCCATTCCACATTCCTTTCCACAATCCATTCCACGTTCCATTCCACCTTCCATTCCTTTCCATTCCACATACCATTCCATTCCATTCCACATTCCATTCCTCTTTCCATTACATTCCATTCCACATTAAATTCCCTTCCATTCCACATTCCTTTCCAGTCTATTCCACATTCCATTCCACATTTGTTTCCATTCCATTCACCATTCCTTTCCACATTCCATCCCATTCCATTCCATTTCACATTCCATTCCACATTCCATTCCATTCCTTTCCACTTTCCGTTCCGCATTCCATTCCATTCCATTGCTCATTCCATTCCACATTCCATTCCATTCAATTTCACATTCCATTCCATCAATTCCACATTCCATTCCACATTCCATTCCACATTCCATTAAATTCCATTCCACATTCCAATCCATTCCATTCCACATTCCATTCCATTGCATTCCACATTGCTTTCCATTCCATTCCACATTACTTTCCATTGCATTCCACATTCCATTCCATATTCCACTCCACTCCATTCCATATTCAATTGCATTTGATTCCACATTCCATTCCATTTCATTCCACATTCCATTCGACATTCCATTTTATTCCATTCCACATTCCATTCCATTCCATTCCACATTCCATTCCACATTCCACTCCATTCCATTCGATACAACATTTCATTCCACTTTCCATTCCATTCCATTCCACATTCCATTCCACATTCCACTCCATTGCATTCCACTTTCTGTTGCATTCCGTTTCACATTCCAGTCCACATTCCATTCCAAGTTCCATGCCATTCCATTTAATATTTCATTCCTTTCCATTTCATATGCCATTCCATTCCATTCCATTCCACTCCACAATCCATTCCACATTCCTTTCCACGTTCCGTTCCACATTCCATTCCACATTCCATTCCTCATTTCATTCTGTTCCATTCCAGTTTCCATTCCACATTCCATTCCACATTCCATTCAGCAATCCATTTCACATTCCATTCCATTCCATTCCACATTCCGTTCTCAATCCATTGCATTCCTTCCCACATTCCTTTCCACTCTCCATTCCATTCCATTCTACATTTCATACCAGATTCAATTCCACATTCCATTCCATGTTCCATTCCACTTTCCATTCCACTTGCCATTCCATTATATTCCATTGCTCGTTCAATTTCATTCCATTCCACGTTCCAATTCATTCCTTTCCACATTCCATTACACATTCCATTTCACATTCCTTTCCAAATTATATTTCACTTTCCATTCCATTCCATTCCATTCCACAGTTCGTTGTAGTCCATTCCATTCCATTCCACCTTTCATTCCATTGCATTCCGCATTCCATTCCATTCCATTCTATTCCATTCCATTCCTTTCCATTCCATTCCACTGTATATTCCACTCCATTCCATTCCATTTCACATTCCATTCCATTACATTCCACATTCCATTCCACATTCCACTCCATTGCATTCCACTTTCTGTTGCATTCCGTTTCACATTCCAGTCCACATTCCATTCCAAGTTCCATGCCATTCCATTTAACATTCCATTCCTTTCCATTTCATATGCCATTCCATTCCATTCCATTCCACTCCACATTCCATTCCACATTCCTTTCCAATTTGCGTTCCACATTCCATTCCTCATTTCATTCCGTTCCATTCCACTTTGCATTCCACATTCCATTACACATTCCATTCAGTATTCCATTTCACATTCCATTCCATTCCACATTCCGTTCTCAATCCATTGCATTCCTTCCCACATTCCTTTCCACTTTCCATTCCATTCCATTCTACATTTCATACCAGATTCAATTCCACATTCCATTCCATGTTCCATTCCACGTTCCATTCCACTTGCCATTCCATTATATTCCATTGCTCGTTCCATTTCATTCCATTCCACGTTCCAATTCATTCCTTTCCACATTCAATTACACATTCCATTTCACATTCCTTTCCAAATTATATTTCACTTTCCATTCCATTCCATTCCATTCCACAGTTCGTTGTAGTCCATTCCATTCCATTCCACCTTACATTCCATTGCATTCCGCATTCCATTCCATTCCATTCTATTCCATTCCGTTTCTTTCCATTCCATTCCATGGTATATTCCACTCCATTCCATTCCATTTCACATTCCATTCTATTCCATTCCACATTCCATTACATTCCTTTCCACATTCCATTCCACTTTCCATTCCATGTCGCATTCCATGTTCCATTCCACGTCCCATTCAATGTTGCATCCCTTTCCATTCCACATTCCATTTCATTCCATTACACTTTCCATTCCATTCCATTCCATGTTCCATTCCACGTTCCATTCCACTTTCCATTCCACGTTGCATTCCAAGTTCCATTCCATTCCATTCCATGTTCCATTCCACGTTCCATTCCATTAAATTATACGTTCCATTCCATTCCATTTCAAATTCAATTTCACTTTGCATTCCATTGAATTCCACGTTCTATTCCATTCCATTCCACATTTGATTCCACGTTCTATTCCATTCCATTCCGCATTTCATTCCACTTTCCAATCCATTCAATTCCACGTTCCATTCCACGTTCCATTACTTTCCATTCATCATTCCTTTCCATTCCACTTCACATTCCATTCCATTCCATTCGACACTCCATTGCACGTTCCATTCCATGTTGTGTTCCATGTTCCATTCCACGTCCCATTCCACCTTCCATGCCTTTCCATTCCACATTCCATTCCATTCCATTCCACATTCCATTCCATTCCATTCCACATTCCATTCCATTCCATTCCACATTCCATTCCATTCCATTCCACATTCCATTTCTCATTCCATTCCTTTCCATTCCACGTTCCATTCAACATTCCAATCCATTCAATTTCACGTTCCATTCCATATTCCATTCCACATTCCATATCACATTCCCTTCCAGTTCCATTCGAGGAACCGTTCCACGTTCAATTACAGGAAGCATTGCACGTTCCATTCCACATTCCATTCCATTCCATTCCATTCCATGCCAGCTTGCCTTCCACATTGCATTCCACATTCAATTCCATGTTCCATTCCACATTCCCTTCCATGATCTATTCCACGATCCATTCCAGTTTCCCTTCCATTTCATTCCACGTTCCATTCCACATTCCATTCCTTTCCATTCCACATTCCCTTCCACATTCCATTCCACGCTGCATTCCACATTCCATTCCACGTTCAATTCCACGTTGTATTCCAAATTCCATTCCACGTTACATTCCATTACATTCCACGTTCCATTGCACATTCCATTCCAGGTTCCATTCTACTCCATTCCGCTTTGCATTCCACATTCCATTCCATTCCATTCCACTTTCCTTTCCACATTCCATTCTACGTTTCATTCCTCGATCCATTCCACGCTCCATTCCATTTCATTCCAAGTTCGATTCCACATTGCATTCCATTCCATTTTCCATTTCACATTCCATTCCACATTCCATTCCACATTCCATTCCACATTGCACTCCGTTCCATTCCACGTGCCACACCACATTCCATTCCACATTCCATTACACTTTCCATTCCACATTCCTTTCCATTCCATTCCATTCCATTCCACGTTCCATTCCACATTCCATTCCATTCCATTCCACTTTCCATTCCACGTTCCATTCTACGTTCCATTCCTTTACATTCCACATTCCATTCCATTCCATTCCACATTCAATTCCATATGCCACTCCACGTTGCATTCCACATTCCATTCCACATTCCATTCCAATTTCCATTCCAATCCATTCCACGTTCCATTCCATGATCCAATCCACATTCCTTTCAACGATCCATTCCATTACATTAGACGTTCCAGTCCATGTTCCATTCCATTCCATTCTATTCTACATTCCCTGCCTTTGCATAACACGTTCAATTCCACATTCAATTCCACATTCAATTCCACATCCCATTCCATTCCATTCCACATTCCATTCCATTCCATTTCACATTTCATTCCATTCCACATTCCATTCCATTCCATTTCACTTTGCATTCCATATTGCATTCCATTCCATTCCTCATTGCATTCCACATTCCATTCCACATTCCATTGCACATTCCATTCCATTCCATTGCATATTTCATTCTACATTCCATTGAAATCCATTCCACATTCCATTCCACATCCCATTCTAACTTCCATTCCTTTCCATTCCACCTTCCATACCATTCCATTCCATATTCCATTCCATTCCATTCCACATTCCACTCACTTTCATTCCACGTTGCATTCCATGTTGCATTCCACGTACCATTCCATTCCATTCCACTTTCCATTCCATTCAATTCCACGTTCCATTCCATGTACCATTGCATTCCTTTTCACTTTCCATTCCATTGCACGTGCCATTTCATTCCATTTCACATTCCATTCCACATTGCATTTCACATTCCATTCCACATTCCATTTCACACTCCATTGCATTCCATTCCATTCCATTCCACATTCCTTTCCATTCAACATTCCATTCCATTCCACATTCCATTCCATTCCACATTCCTTTCCATTCCATCCACATTCCATTCCATTGTATTCCACATTCCTTTCCATTCCACATTCCATTCCATTGCGTAACACATTCCATTGCATTCCACATTCCATTACATTAAATTCCACATTCCATTCCACATTCCATGTCACATTCCATTACACATTCAATTCCTCATTCCGTTCCACGATCCATTCAATTGCATTCCACATTTCACTCCATTCCGTTCAGTTCCACATTCCATTCCATTCCATTCTGCATTCCATTTCATTCCATTCCACATTCCATTCCATTCCATATTGCATTTCATTCCATTCCACGTTCAATTCCATTCCGTTCCACATTCTATTCCATATTCCATTGCACATTACATACTGCATTCTAGTCCCTTCCATTACACATTCCATTCCATTCCATTACACTTTCCTTTCCATTCCATTTCACATTCATTCCATTACATTCCACTTTCCATTCAACATTCCATTCCACATTCCATTCTGCATTCCATTCCCTTCCGTTAAACATTCCATTTCATTCCATTACTCATTCCATTCCATTCCATTACTCATTCCATTCCATGTTCCATTGAACTTTTCATTCCACGTTCCATTCCACTTTCCGTTCCACATTCCCTTCCATTCCATTCCAAATTCCATACCATTCCATTCCACATTCCATACCATTCCATTCCATTCCATTGCACGTTCCATTACATTACATTCCATTCCGCATTGCATTTCACATTCCATTCAATTCCGTTCCACACTCCATTCCATTCCTTTCCACATTGCAGTCCATCCCATTCCACATTCCATTGTATTCCATTCCACGTTTCATTCCATGTTCCATTCCATTCCATTCCTCGTTCCGTTCCATTCCCTTCCAATATCTATTTCATTCCATTCCACAATCCATTCCACATTCCATGTCACATTCCATTCCATATTCATTTCCACATTCCATTCCACGATCCATTGCATTCCATTCCACATTCCATTACTATCAATTGCACATTCCTTTCAATTCCATTCCACATTCCACTGCATTCCATTCCACTCCACAATCCATTCCATTCCATTCCATTCCATTCCATTCCATTCCATTCCTTTCCCTTCCACATTCCATTCCATTCCACGTTCCATTCCATTCCATTGCACGTTCCATTCCATTCCGATCCACATTCCATTCCATATTCCATTTCACCTTACATTCCGCATTCCGGTATCTTCCATTCCACACTCCATTCCATTCCACATTCCTTTCCATTACATTCAACGTTCCATTCCATTCCACTCCACTTTCCATTCCACGTTCCATTCCACATTCCTTTCCGCATTCCGTTCCCTTCCATTCTACAGTCCATTCCATTGCATTACACATTACATTCCACCATCCCTTCCACGTTTCATTGCACTTTCCATTCCACGTTGCATTCTATGTTCCAGTCCAGTTTCCATTCCATTCCATTCCACATTCCATTCCATTCCATTTCACATTTCATACCATTCGATTCGAATCCATTTCGAATTCCATTCCTTTCAATACTACATTCCATTCCATTCCTTTCCACATTCCATTCTATTCAATCCCACATTCCATTCCATTCCATTCCACTTTCCATTCCATTCTATTTCATGTTCCCTTTCATTCCATTCCACAGTCGATTCTACATTCCATTTCACATTCTATTCCACATTCCATTCCACATTCCATTTCATATTCCATTCCACATTCCATTCCACTTTCCATTCCGCATTACGTTTCACTTTTAATTCCACATTCCATTTAACATTCCACATTCAATTCCTTTCCATTTCACGTTGCATTCCATTCCACATTCCATTGCATTCCATTCCAGATTGCATTCCGTTACATTCCCCATTGCATTCAAATCAGTTCCATATTCCATTCCACATTCTAGTCCACATTCCGTTCCAATCCATTCCATTCCACATTCCACTCCAAACAATTCCTCATTCCATTCCATTCCATTCCATTCAATTTCACATTCCCTTCCACATTCCATTCCACATTCCATTCCTTTACACTTTTCTTTCCACATTCCATTCCACTCTATCCCACATTCCATTCGACATTTCATCCCTTTCCATGACATATTCCACTCCACATTGCATTCCATTCCATTTCACATTCCATTCCATGCCATTGCATTCCATTCCATTCCACATGCCATTCCTTTCGACTGAATTCCACAATCCATTCCATTCCATTCCACATTCCATTCCATTCCGTTTCACATTACAATCCACAATCCAATCCATTCCTCGTTACATTGTATTCCACCTTCTGTTCCACATTCCACCACATTTTTCTTTCCATTGCATTCCACATACCATCCCACATTCCAGTCCACATTCCATTCCATTCCATTGCACATTCGATTCCACATTCCGTTCCATTCCACTCCATTCCACATTCCATTCCATTCCATTGAGTTCCATTCCGCATTCCAGTTCAATCCATTGCATTCCACGTTATATTCTATTCCACGTTCCATTCCACATTCCACTCCACATTCCATTCCATTGCATTCCACATTGCATTCCACACTCGATTTCATTTAATTGCACATTCCATGCCATTTCATTCCACATTCTATTCCGTTCCATTCCAAATTTCATTCCACATTCCATTCCAAGTTGCATTCCTCATTAAATTCCGCATTCCATTCCTTTCCATTTCACATTCCATTCAACATTCCATTCCGCGTTCCTTTCCACATTCCATTTCACATTCCATTTCATTCAATTCCACATTCCACTTCACATTCCATTTCATTCCATTCCACCTTCCAATCCACATTCAAGTCCATCCCACTTTGCATTCCACATTGCGTTCTATTCCATTCCGCATTCCATTCCACATTGCTTTCCATTTCATTCCACGTTCCATTCCACATTCCATTTCATTCCATTTCACATTCCTCTCCACATTCCATTCCACATTACCTTCTGTTCCATTCTCTTCCATAATCCATTCCATTCCACATTCCATTCCTTTCCATTGCACTTTCCAATCCATTCCATTACACATTCCATTCCATTCCACATTCCATTCCACATTCCATTCCAGACAATTCCACATTCCATTCCATTCCGTATCACATTCCACTGTATTCCATTCCATTCCACATTACATTCCTTTCCACTCCAATTTACATTGTATTGAATTCCATTCCATTCCATTCCATTCCACATTCCGTTCCATTCCATTCCACATTCCACTCCACATTCCTTTCCATTGCATTCCACAATCCATTCCACATTCCATTCCATTCCATTCCACATTCCACTCCACATTGAATTCCATTCCACTTTCCATTACACATTTCCTATCAGATTCCATTCAATTCCATTCCACATTCCATTCCATTCCTTTCTACATTCCATTCAATTCCATTCCATGTTCCGATCCATTCTACTCCATTCCATTCCACATTCCATTCCACATTCCTTTCCTTTCCATTACACATTCCATTCCACATTCTATTCTATTGTATTCCACATTCCATTCCATTCCTTTCCACATTCTTTTCCATTCCATTCCACATTCCATTCCACATTGAATTCCATTCCCCTTTCCTTTACACATTCCCTTCCAGATTCCATTCAATTCCATTCCACACTCCATTTCATTCCATTCAGTTTCATTCCACCTTCCATTGCATTCCATTCCACATTCCATTCCATTCCATTCCACCTTCCTTTCCATTCCATTCCAGATTCCATTGGATTCCATTCCATTGCATTCCACATTCCATTCTATTCCATGAAACATTCCATTCCATTCCATTCCATATTCCATTCCACACCATTCCACACTACATTCCATTCCATTCCACATTCCATTCCATTCCGTTCCACATTGCATTGCAATAACTTCTACATTCCATTCCACATTCCATTCCATTCTATTCCACATTCCATTCCAAACTGCTTCCCATTCCATTGCATATTCAATTCCACATTCCTTTCCATTCCATTCCATCCCATTCCAGTCCATTCCATTCCACTTTCCATTCCGTTTCATTGAATTCCACATTCCATTCCATTCCATTCCACTATCCTTTCCATTCCATTACTCATTCCATTACATCTTCCATTCTACGTTCCATTGCAGGTTCCATTACACTTTCCATTCCACGTTCCATTCCATTTTCCATTCCATTCCATTGCACATTCCTTTCCATATTCCATTGCATTCCATTCCACATTCCATCCCATTCCATTCCATTCCACATTCATTTCAATTACATACCGCATTCCATTCTATTTCACTCCACAATCCATTCCATTCTATTCCACATTCCATTCTATTCTATTCCACATTCCATTCCACATTGAATCACATTCCTTTCCATATTCCATGACATTCCATTCCATATTCTATTCCACTTTGCATTCCATTCCATTCCACATTCTGTTACATGCCATTCCATTCCATTCCATTCCACATTCCATTCCGTTCCTTTGAATTCAACTTTCCGTTCCATTCCATTCCACATTCCATTCCATTCCATTCCACATTGTGTTTCGAATTCCAAACCATTCCATTCCACATTCCATTCCATTCAATTCCACATTCCATTCCACATTGCATTCCATTCTATTGCATTCCGCATTCCATTCCAGTAAATTTAGTTCCATTCCACATTCCATTCAATTCCATTCCATTCCACGTTATATTATATTACAGGTTCCATTCCAAGTTGCATTCCACATTCCAGTCCGCATTCCATTCCATTGCATTCCACATTACATTCCACATTCCATTCCATTCCATTCCACATTCCATGCAATTCCATTCCACGTTCCTTTCCACATAGCATTCCGTTCCATTCGACTTTTCATTCCACATTCCATTCCACGTTCCATTCCACATTCCATTCCACATTCCATTCCATTCTCTTCCACATTCCATTCCGTTCCATTCTACTTTAAATTCCATTCCATTCCACACTCCATTTCATTCCCTTCCATTCCACTTTCCATTCCATTCCATTCCACATTCCACTCCATTCCATTCCATTCCATTCCTTTTCACATTCTATTCCATTCCATTCCATTCACTTCCATTTCAATTTCCATTCCATTCCATTCCAAATTCCATTCCTTTCCATTCCATTGCATTCCACATTCCATTCCTTTCCATTCCATTCCACATTCCAATCCATTCCGCATTCCATTTATCATTATGCTCCATTCCATTCCACTTTCCATTCCACATTCACTTCTATTACCTTCCATTCTACATTTCATTCCACGTTCTAGTCCACTTTCAATTCCACATTTCATTCCACATTCCATTACACATTCCACTCCATTCCATTCCACATTACATTCCAAATTCCATTCCATTCACTACTATTCCATAACACATTTCATTCCATTCCATTCCATTCCAGATTCCACTCCATTCCACATTCCATTCCTCATTCCATTCAATTCCATTCCACATTCCATTGCGCATTCCATTTAATTCCATTCCAATTTCCATTCCATTCCATTCCACATTCCTTTCCATTCCATTCCACGTTCCATTCCATTCCATTCCAGGTTCCATTCAATTGTGTGCTACCATCCATTCCATTCCACGTTCCATTCCATTCGATACGGCATTCCATTCCATTCCATAACAGCTTCCATTGCATTCCATTCCACATTCCATTTCGTTCCATTTCACATTCAGTTCCACATTCCATTTTACATTCCATTCCACATTCCATTTCACATTCCATTCCACTTTCCATTTCACATTCCATTCCAAATTCCATTTCAAATTTCATTCCTTTCCACATTCCAATCCATTCCGTCCACTTTCCATTCCATTGCATTCCACATTCCATCCCATTCCACTTTCCATTCCACATTCCATTACCCATTCCATTCTATTCCATTCAATTCCACATTCCATTCCATTCCATTCAACGTGGCATTCCTCATTCCAATCCACATTCCATTCCACATTCCATTCCACATTCCATTCCATTCCATTCCACATTCAATTCCATTCAATTCCAAATTCCATTGCATTCCATTCCACATTCCATTCCATTCCACTGTATTCAACATTCCATTGCATTGCACATTCCATTCCACATTCCATTCTTCGTTCCATTCCGTTCCATTCCATTCCACTTTCAATTAAATTCCATTCCACATTCCGTTCCATATTCCATTCCACATGCCATTCCACTTTCCATTCCATTCCATTCCACATTCCATTCCATTGAATTCCACATTCCATTCCATACCATTCCACATTCCATTCCATTCCATTGCATTCCATTCCATTTCATTCCACATTGCATTCCATTGCATTCCATTCCACATTTCATTCCACATTCCATTCCATTCCACATTTCATTCCACATTCCATTCCATAGAATTCCACATTCCGTTCCACATTCCAATCCATTCCATTCCACATTCCAGTATAGATTCCATTACACATTCCATTGCATTCAATTTCTCATTCTATTCCACATTCCATTCCACATTCCATTCCATTCCATTCCACATTCCATTCCAGTTTGCCTTCCATTCCATTACATATTCCATTCCACAATCATTTCCATTCCATTCCACATTACATTTCATTCCATTCCATTCCACATTCCGTTCCATTCCATTGAATTTCACATTCCTTTCCATTCCATTCCACATTCTGTTCCATTCCATTCCATTCCGCTTTCCATTCCACATTTGAATCCATTCCATTCCACATTCCATTCCACATTCCATTCCATTCAATTTCTCATTCGTTACCACATTCCATTCAATTCCATTCCACATTGCATTCCACATTCCATTCCATTCCATTGCACGTTCCATTCCACGTTCCATTCCACGATCCATTCCATTCCATTCCACATTCCTTTCAATTCCATTCCAGATTCCTTTCCACATTCATTTCCATTCCATTACACATTCCATTCCATATTCCATTCCATTCCATTCCACATTCCGTTGCATATTCCATTCCATTCCACACCCCATTGCTTTCCATTCCATTCCACATTCCATTCCATTTCACAATCCATTTCTCATTCCACTCCATTCCATTGCGCTATCCATTACACATTCCCTTCCATTCCATTCCATTCCACATTCCAATACACGGTATAGTCCACTATCCATTCCATGTTCCATTCCACACTCAAATCCATTCCATTGCATATTCCATTCCATTCAATTCCACATTCCATTACACAGTCCACTCCATTCCATTCCACATTGCATTCCAAATTCCATTCCATTCAATTCCCTTCCATAACACATTGCATTCAATTCCATTCCATTCCATTCCATTGCAATTTCCTTTTCATTCTACATTTCATTCCTCATTCCATTTAATTCCATTCCTCATTCCATTGCACATTCCATTTCATTCCATACCACATTGCATTCCATTCCATTCCATTCCACTTTCCATTCCTCATTCCATTCAATTCCATTGCACACTGCATTGCACATTCCATTCCATTCCATTCCACAATCCATTCCTCATTCCATTCCGTTCCATTCCACATTGCATTGCATATTCCATTTCATTCCATTCCACATTCCATTCCATTCCATTCCACATTCCATTCCATTCCATTCCTCATTCCATTCCACATTCTTTTTCATGTTTTATTCCATTCCATACCAGATTCCATTCCATTCCATTCCACATTCCTTTCAATTCCATTGCATTCCACATTGCATTCAATTCCATTCCGCATTCCATTCCTTTCCATTGCATTCTATTCCACATTCCATTCCATTACATTCCACTTTGCATTCCATTCCATTCAATTCCCCATTCCATTCCACATTGCATTCCACTTTCCATTCCACATTGTATTCCACGTTCCTTTGCATTCCATTCCACATTACATTCCATTGCATTCCACATTCCATCCCATTCCACTCCACGTTCTATTCCATTCCAATTTCCATTCCGTTTCACATTCCATTCCACATTCCATTCATTTATATTGCACTTTCCATTCCACATTCCATTCCACATTCTCTTCCATTCCGTTCTTTACCACATTCCATTCCATTCCATTCCACAATCCACTCCATTCGTTTTCACGATACACTACATTCCATTCCATAATCGACTCCATTCCTTTCCACATTACACTACATTCCATTCCACATTCCATTCCGTTCCATACCACATTCCATTCCATTGAATTTCACATTACATTCTATTAAATTTCATTCCACATTCCATCCCGTTTGATTCCGCATTGCATTCAATTTCCTTACGTTTTATTCCACTTTCCATTTCATTGCATTCTGTTAAATATTCCATTCCTTATTCCATTCCACATTCTTTCCACGTTACATTCCATTCCATTCCATATACTATTCCATTCCATACCACATTCCCTTCTATTCAATTCCACATTTTTGACTTTCCATTGCATTCCACATTCCATTCCATTCCATTCCGAATTCCATTATATTCCATTCCATTCTATTCCACATTCCATTCCATTACATTCCACATTGCATTGCATTCCATTCCATTCCACATTCTATTCCAAATTCCATTCAGCATTTTCTTCCACGTTCCATTGCATTCCATTCCACATTCTGTTCCATTCCATTCCACATTCCATCCCATTCCACTCCACATTCTATTCCATTCCGTTCCATTCCATTCCATTCCACATGCCATACTATTCCATTGCATTCCACATTCCATTCACTTCAATTACACATTACATTCCTTTCCATTGCACGTTCCATTTCATTCCGTTCCACCTTCTATTCCACGTTCCATTCCATTACATTCCACGTTCTATTCCGCCTTCCATTCCCACATTCCATTACACATTCCACTCCATTCCATTCCATATTCTATACCATTCCATTCTATTCCACAATCCATTCAGCATTTCATTCCAAATTCCATTTCAAATTCCATTCCACATTCCATTCCATTACACATTTCATTCCATTTCCCGTTACCTTCCGCGATATATTCCACATTCCACTCCATGTTCCATTGCATTCCATTTCATGTTCCATTCCACATTCCATTCCATTCCTTTCCACCTTCCATTCCACATTCCATTCTTCATTACATATGCCTGTGCATTCCTTTCCATTCCACAATACATTCCACATTCCATTCCATTACAGTCCACAATCCATTCCACATTCCACTCAAGATTCCATTATACATTCCATTGCATTTCGTTCCACATTCCATTCCATTCCACTCCACATTCCATTGCACATTTCATTCCATTCCATTCCAGATTCCATTGCACATTCCATTCCACATTCCATTCCATTCCTTTCCACATTCTATTCCATGTTGCATTGCATTACATTCCACGTTCCATTCCACGTTCCATTCCACATTCCATTAAACATTCCACTCTACATTCCGTTCCATTCCATTCCACATTCCATTCCACTTTCCATTCCAACTTCCATTTCTC
The DNA here is from genome assembly GCF_028885655.2 of Pongo abelii. Lineage (NCBI taxonomy): Eukaryota > Metazoa > Chordata > Mammalia > Primates > Hominidae > Pongo > Pongo abelii. The sequence goes on from NC_071997.2 coordinate 6,007,090, forward strand.
ATTCAATTAAACATTCCATTTCACATTCCATTCCATTTCATTACATATTCCACTCCATTCCATTCACATTCCATTCCACTCCATTCCACTTTCCATTCTGTTCCACATTCCATTCCATTCCATTCCAATTCCGTTCCATTACATTCCAGATTCCATTGCACTCCTTTATATTCAACATTCCATTCAATTCCATTCCACATTCCATTCCATTACATTGCACATTTTATTCCACATTCCTTTCCACATTCCATTCCACTTTCCTTTGCATTCTGTTCCGCATTCCATTCCATTCCATTCCATTCCCCATTCCTTTCCATTCCATTCCACATTCCATTTCATTCTATTTCACATTGCATTCCATTACATTATATTCCACATTCCATTCCATTCCATTCTGCATTCCATTCCATTCCATTCCATTGCATTCTATTCCACATTCCATTCCGTTCCATTCTTTTCCACATTCCATTCCGTTATGTTCCACATTCCATTGAATTACATTCCACATTCCATTCCAAGTACCATTCCAAATTCTACTCCACTTTCCATTCAACTTTCCATTCCACCTTCCATTCCATCCAACATTCCATTTCACTTTCTATTCCATTGCATTCCACATTGCATTCCACATTCCCGTCCATTCCATTCCACCTTCCATTCAATGTTCCATTACACATTCCATTCCCCGTTACTTTCCACATTCCATTTCACATTCCATTGAATTCCATTCCATATTCCATACCATTCCATTCCATTCCAAACCACAATCCTTGCCATATTCCATACCATTCCATTCCATTCCACATTCCATTCCATTCCATTGCACATTGCATTAAACATTCCATTCCACATTCAATTCCTTTCCATTCCAAATTCCATTCCATGCCATTTCACATTCCATTCAAACTTCCTCTCAAAATTCCATTCCACCTTCCATTCCAGTACATTCCACATTCCATTTCACATTTCATTCCATTCCATTCCACATTCAATTCCACATTCCACATTGCATTCCATTACATTCCACATTCAATTCCACATTCCATTCCAAATTCCATTCCATTCCATTGCTCATTCCATTACATGTTCCGTGCCATTCCATTCGACGTTCCATTCCACGTACTATTTCATTTCCCAGTCCATTACATTCTACATTACATTCCAAATTCCATTCCATTGCATTCCACATTCCATTAAAAATACCATTGCACATTCCATTTCATTCATTTCCACATTCCATTAGACTCTCCATTCCATTCCATTCGACATTTGGTTCTACGTTCTTTTCAACATTCCATTCCACATTCCATTCGACATTTGGTTCTACGTTCTTTTCAACATTCCATTCCACATTCCATTCTACATTCCAATTCATATTCCTTTCCATTCCATTCCGCATTCCATTCCATTCCATTCCACTTTCCATTCAACATTCCATTTCACATTCCATTCCACATTCCATTCCATTCCATTCAAAATTCCATTACACATTCCATTCCACATTCCACTCCATTCCATTCCATTCCATTCCTTTTCACATTCTATTCCATTCCATTCCATTCACTTCCATTTCAATTTCCATTCCATTCCATTCCAAATTCCATTCCTTTCCATTCCATTGCATTCCACATTCCATTCCTTTCCATTCCATTCCACATTCCAATCCATTCCGCATTCCATTTATCATTATGCTCCATTCCATTCCACTTTCCATTCCACATTCACTTCTATTACCTTCCATTCTACATTTCATTCCACGTTCTAGTCCACTTTCAATTCCACATTTCATTCCACATTCCATTACACATTCCACTCCATTCCATTCCACATTACATTCCAAATTCCATTCCATTCACTACTATTCCATAACACATTTCATTCCATTCCATTCCATTCCAGATTCCACTCCATTCCACATTCCATTCCTCATTCCATTCAATTCCATTCCACATTCCATTGCGCATTCCATTTAATTCCATTCCAATTTCCATTCCATTCCATTCCACATTCCTTTCCATTCCATTCCACGTTCCATTCCATTCCATTCCAGGTTCCATTCAATTGTGTGCTACCATCCATTCCATTCCACGTTCCATTCCATTCGATACGGCATTCCATTCCATTCCATAACAGCTTCCATTGCATTCCATTCCACATTCCATTTCGTTCCATTTCACATTCAGTTCCACATTCCATTTTACATTCCATTCCACATTCCATTTCACATTCCATTCCACTTTCCATTTCACATTCCATTCCAAATTCCATTTCAAATTTCATTCCTTTCCACATTCCAATCCATTCCGTCCACTTTCCATTCCATTGCATTCCACATTCCATCCCATTCCACTTTCCATTCCACATTCCATTACCCATTCCATTCTATTCCATTCAATTCCACATTCCATTCCATTCCATTCAACGTGGCATTCCTCATTCCAATCCACATTCCATTCCACATTCCATTCCACATTCCATTTCATTCCATTCCACATTCAATTCCATTCAATTCCAAATTCCATTGCATTCCATTCCACATTCCATTCCATTCCACTGTATTCAACATTCCATTGCATTGCACATTCCATTCCACATTCCATTCTTCGTTCCATTCCGTTCCATTCCATTCCACTTTCAATTAAATTCCATTCCACATTCCGTTCCATATTCCATTCCACATGCCATTCCACTTTCCATTCCATTCCATTCCACATTCCATTCCATTGAATTCCACATTCCATTCCATACCATTCCACATTCCATTCCATTCCATTGCATTCCATTCCATTTCATTCCACATTGCATTCCATTGCATTCCATTCCACATTTCATTCCACATTCCATTCCATTCCACATTTCATTCCACATTCCATTCCATAGAATTCCACATTCCGTTCCACATTCCAATCCATTCCATTCCACATTCCAGTATAGATTCCATTACACATTCCATTGCATTCAATTTCTCATTCTATTCCACATTCCATTCCACATTCCATTCCATTCCATTCCACATTCCATTCCAGTTTGCCTTCCATTCCATTACATATTCCATTCCACAATCATTTCCATTCCATTCCACATTACATTTCATTCCATTCCATTCCACATTCCGTTCCATTCCATTGAATTTCACATTCCTTTCCATTCCATTCCACATTCTGTTCCATTCCATTCCATTCCGCTTTCCATTCCACATTTGAATCCATTCCATTCCACATTCCATTCCACATTCCATTCCATTCAATTTCTCATTCGTTACCACATTCCATTCAATTCCATTCCACATTGCATTCCACATTCCATTCCATTCCATTGCACGTTCCATTCCACGTTCCATTCCACGATCCATTCCATTCCATTCCACATTCCTTTCAATTCCATTCCAGATTCCTTTCCACATTCATTTCCATTCCATTACACATTCCATTCCATATTCCATTCCATTCCATTCCACATTCCGTTGCATATTCCATTCCATTCCACACCCCATTGCTTTCCATTCCATTCCACATTCCATTCCATTTCACAATCCATTTCTCATTCCACTCCATTCCATTGCGCTATCCATTACACATTCCCTTCCATTCCATTCCATTCCACATTCCAATACACGGTATAGTCCACTATCCATTCCATGTTCCATTCCACACTCAAATCCATTCCATTGCATATTCCATTCCATTCAATTCCACATTCCATTACACAGTCCACTCCATTCCATTCCACATTGCATTCCAAATTCCATTCCATTCAATTCCCTTCCATAACACATTGCATTCAATTCCATTCCATTCCATTCCATTGCAATTTCCTTTTCATTCTACATTTCATTCCTCATTCCATTTAATTCCATTCCTCATTCCATTGCACATTCCATTTCATTCCATACCACATTGCATTCCATTCCATTCCATTCCACTTTCCATTCCTCATTCCATTCAATTCCATTGCACACTGCATTGCACATTCCATTCCATTCCATTCCACAATCCATTCCTCATTCCATTCCGTTCCATTCCACATTGCATTGCATATTCCATTTCATTCCATTCCACATTCCATTCCATTCCATTCCACATTCCATTCCATTCCATTCCTCATTCCATTCCACATTCTTTTTCATGTTTTATTCCATTCCATACCAGATTCCATTCCATTCCATTCCACATTCCTTTCAATTCCATTGCATTCCACATTGCATTCAATTCCATTCCGCATTCCATTCCTTTCCATTGCATTCTATTCCACATTCCATTCCATTACATTCCACTTTGCATTCCATTCCATTCAATTCCCCATTCCATTCCACATTGCATTCCACTTTCCATTCCACATTGTATTCCACGTTCCTTTGCATTCCATTCCACATTACATTCCATTGCATTCCACATTCCATCCCATTCCACTCCACGTTCTATTCCATTCCAATTTCCATTCCGTTTCACATTCCATTCCACATTCCATTCATTTATATTGCACTTTCCATTCCACATTCCATTCCACATTCTCTTCCATTCCGTTCTTTACCACATTCCATTCCATTCCATTCCACAATCCACTCCATTCGTTTTCACGATACACTACATTCCATTCCATAATCGACTCCATTCCTTTCCACATTACACTACATTCCATTCCACATTCCATTCCGTTCCATACCACATTCCATTCCATTGAATTTCACATTACATTCTATTAAATTTCATTCCACATTCCATCCCGTTTGATTCCGCATTGCATTCAATTTCCTTACGTTTTATTCCACTTTCCATTTCATTGCATTCTGTTAAATATTCCATTCCTTATTCCATTCCACATTCTTTCCACGTTACATTCCATTCCATTCCATATACTATTCCATTCCATACCACATTCCCTTCTATTCAATTCCACATTTTTGACTTTCCATTGCATTCCACATTCCATTCCATTCCATTCCGAATTCCATTATATTCCATTCCATTCTATTCCACATTCCATTCCATTACATTCCACATTGCATTGCATTCCATTCCATTCCACATTCTATTCCAAATTCCATTCAGCATTTTCTTCCACGTTCCATTGCATTCCATTCCACATTCTGTTCCATTCCATTCCACATTCCATCCCATTCCACTCCACATTCTATTCCATTCCGTTCCATTCCATTCCATTCCACATGCCATACTATTCCATTGCATTCCACATTCCATTCACTTCAATTACACATTACATTCCTTTCCATTGCACGTTCCATTTCATTCCGTTCCACCTTCTATTCCACGTTCCATTCCATTACATTCCACGTTCTATTCCGCCTTCCATTCCCACATTCCATTACACATTCCACTCCATTCCATTCCATATTCTATACCATTCCATTCTATTCCACAATCCATTCAGCATTTCATTCCAAATTCCATTTCAAATTCCATTCCACATTCCATTCCATTACACATTTCATTCCATTTCCCGTTACCTTCCGCGATATATTCCACATTCCACTCCATGTTCCATTGCATTCCATTTCATGTTCCATTCCACATTCCATTCCATTCCTTTCCACCTTCCATTCCACATTCCATTCTTCATTACATATGCCTGTGCATTCCTTTCCATTCCACAATACATTCCACATTCCATTCCATTACAGTCCACAATCCATTCCACATTCCACTCAAGATTCCATTATACATTCCATTGCATTTCGTTCCACATTCCATTCCATTCCACTCCACATTCCATTGCACATTTCATTCCATTCCATTCCAGATTCCATTGCACATTCCATTCCACATTCCATTCCATTCCTTTCCACATTCTATTCCATGTTGCATTGCATTACATTCCACGTTCCATTCCACGTTCCATTCCACATTCCATTAAACATTCCACTCTACATTCCGTTCCATTCCATTCCACATTCCATTCCACTTTCCATTCCAACTTCCATTTCTCATTCAATTAAACATTCCATTTCACATTCCATTCCATTTCATTACATATTCCACTCCATTCCATTCACATTCCATTCCACTCCATTCCACTTTCCATTCTGTTCCACATTCCATTCCATTCCATTCCAATTCCGTTCCATTACATTCCAGATTCCATTGCACTCCTTTATATTCAACATTCCATTCAATTCCATTCCACATTCCATTCCATTACATTGCACATTTTATTCCACATTCCTTTCCACATTCCATTCCACTTTCCTTTGCATTCTGTTCCGCATTCCATTCCATTCCATTCCATTCCCCATTCCTTTCCATTCCATTCCACATTCCATTTCATTCTATTTCACATTGCATTCCATTACATTATATTCCACATTCCATTCCATTCCATTCTGCATTCCATTCCATTCCATTCCATTGCATTCTATTCCACATTCCATTCCGTTCCATTCTTTTCCACATTCCATTCCGTTATGTTCCACATTCCATTGAATTACATTCCACATTCCATTCCAAGTACCATTCCAAATTCTACTCCACTTTCCATTCAACTTTCCATTCCACCTTCCATTCCATCCAACATTCCATTTCACTTTCTATTCCATTGCATTCCACATTGCATTCCACATTCCCGTCCATTCCATTCCACCTTCCATTCAATGTTCCATTACACATTCCATTCCCCGTTACTTTCCACATTCCATTTCACATTCCATTGAATTCCATTCCATATTCCATACCATTCCATTCCATTCCAAACCACAATCCTTGCCATATTCCATACCATTCCATTCCATTCCACATTCCATTCCATTCCATTGCACATTGCATTAAACATTCCATTCCACATTCAATTCCTTTCCATTCCAAATTCCATTCCATGCCATTTCACATTCCATTCAAACTTCCTCTCAAAATTCCATTCCACCTTCCATTCCAGTACATTCCACATTCCATTTCACATTTCATTCCATTCCATTCCACATTCAATTCCACATTCCACATTGCATTCCATTACATTCCACATTCAATTCCACATTCCATTCCAAATTCCATTCCATTCCATTGCTCATTCCATTACATGTTCCGTGCCATTCCATTCGACGTTCCATTCCACGTACTATTTCATTTCCCAGTCCATTACATTCTACATTACATTCCAAATTCCATTCCATTGCATTCCACATTCCATTAAAAATACCATTGCACATTCCATTTCATTCATTTCCACATTCCATTAGACTCTCCATTCCATTCCATTCGACATTTGGTTCTACGTTCTTTTCAACATTCCATTCCACATTCCATTCGACATTTGGTTCTACGTTCTTTTCAACATTCCATTCCACATTCCATTCTACATTCCAATTCATATTCCTTTCCATTCCATTCCGCATTCCATTCCATTCCATTCCACTTTCCATTCAACATTCCATTTCACATTCCATTCCACATTCCATTCCATTCCATTCAAAATTCCATTACACATTCCATTCCACATTCCATTCCACATTCCATTCCACATTCCATTCCATTCCATCCCACATTCCATTGCACGTTGCATTCCATTCCATTTCACATTTCATTCCACGTTCCATTCCATTACATTCCACTTTCCATTCCATGTTCCTTTGCACGTTCCATTGCACATTCCATTCCATTCCATTCCATATTCTATACCGTTCCATTCCATTCCACAATCCATTCAGCATTCCATTCCACATTCCGTCTCCCAGTCCATTCCACTTTCCATTCCATTCCATTCCACATTTCATTCCATTCCAAGTTCCCTTCCACGATGCATTCCACATTCCACTCCACGTTGGATTCCATTACATTCCACTTTCCATTCCATTCCTTTCCACTTTCCATTCCACATTCCATTCCTCATTACATTCGACAGTGCATTCCTTTGCATTCCGCATTACATTCCAGATTCCATTCCCCATTGCATTCCATTCCAATCCACATGCAATTCCACATTGCACTCAACATTCCATTTTACATGCCATTGCATTCCATTCCGCACTCCATTCCTTTCCACTCCACATTCCATTCGACATTTGATTCCATTCCATTCCACATTCCATTGCACATTCCATTCCACATTCCATTCCTTTCCATTACACATTGCATTCCATATTCCATTAAATTCCATTGCATATTGTATTCCACGTACCATTCCACATTCTATTCCACATTCCTTTCTACATTACATTCCGTTCCAATACACATTTCATTCTACATTTCATTCCACAATCCATTCCACATTCTATTCCACAATCCAATGACATTCCATTCCATTCCATTCCTCATTCCATTCCAAATTCCATTCCATTCCATTCCACATTCCATGCCACATTATACTCCATTCTATTCCACATTCCATTCCTCTTTTCTTTCCACGTTCCATTCCACATTCCATTCCTAGTTCCATTCCATTCCATTGCACGATCCATTCCCTTCCATTCCACGTTCCATTTCATTTAATTCGGCCTTCCATTCCACTTTCAGTTCTACCTTCCATTTCACATTCCATTAAACATTCCATTTCACTTTCCATTCCATTGCTTTCCATTCCATTACATATTCCATTCCATTCCAATCCACATTGCACACCATTCCATTCCACGTTCCATTCCGATACACATTCCATTCCATTCCGTTCCACATTCCATTCCATTGCATTCCACATTCCGTTACATCACATTGCAAATTCCATTCCATTCCATTCCACATTCCATTCCATTCCTTTGCATTTTCCATTCCACATTCCATTCCAAGTTTCATTCCATTCCATTCCACATTCCATTTCATTCCTTTCCCCATTCATTTCTATTCCACATTCCTTTTCATTCAAATTAATATTCCATTCCAGTCAATTTCACATTCCATTCCTTTACATTGCATTCCACATTCCATTCCATTCCATTCCACATTCCATTCCATTCCACATTCCATTCCATTTGATTCCCTTCTATTCCACATTCCATTCCATTCCATTCGATTCCACATTCCATTCCATTCCATTCTATTCCACATTCCATTCCATTCTATTCCACTTTCCATTACATTCCATTCCACATTCCATTCAGTTACATTCCACATTCCATTCCAGTTACCATTCCACATTCTATTCCGCTTTCCATTCCAGATTCCAATTCACATTTCATTGCATTCCATCCCAAATTCCATTACACTTTCCATTACATTCCATTCCACATTCCATTCCAATTTTAATTCCATTCAATTCCGCCTTCCATTCCACGTTCCATTCCATGTTCCATTCCCCGTTCCTTTCCACATTCAATTCCACATTCCCATCCATTCCATTGCATATTCCTTACCATTCCATTCCGTTCTTATCCACAATTCATGCCACATTGGTTAGCATTCCATTCCATACCATTCCACAATCCATTCCATTCCATTGCATATTCCATTCCACATTCCATTCCACATTTAATTCCTTTCCATTCCACAATCCATTCCACATTCCATTCTGTTCCATTCCACATTCCATTCCGCACTCCATTCCACATTCCATTCCACATTCCATTCCACCTTCCATTCAAAATTCCATTCCACACTGCATTCCATTCCATTCCACATTCCGTTCAACTTTCCATTCCATTCCATTCCACATTCCATTCCACATTTCATTCCATTACGTTCCACATTTCATTCCACAATCCTTTCCACGTTCCATTCCACTTTCCATTCCATGTTCCATTCCATTCCATTCCACGTTCCAAAATACGTTCGATTCCATTCCATTCGACGTTCCATTTCATGTTACACTCGATATTCCATTCCATTCCATTCCACCTTCTATTCCATTTCATTCCACATTCCTTACCATTATATTCCACATTCCATTCCACATTCCATTGCACGTTCCATTCCATTGCATTCCACTTTCTATTACACTTTCCATTCCATTCCATGCGACGTTCCATTCCACGTTCCATTCCACATTCCGTTCCACATTCCATTCCACATTCCTTTTCACATTCCATTCCATGGCATTCCACATTCCGTTCCCATCGATTCCACTTTCCATTCCACATTCCATTCCATTCCATCGCACATTCCATTGCACTTTCCATTCCATTCCATTCCACATTCCATTTAATGTTCCATTCCATTACTTTCCACTTTCCTTTCCACGTTCCATTACACGTTACTTTCCAGGTACCATTCGGCATTCCACTCCATTCCATTACATATTGTATAACATTCCATTCCATTCCACATTCCATTCCACATTCCATTCCATTGCATTCCACTTTGCATTCCACATTCCATTCCGCATTACATTCGACCGTGCATTCCTTTCCATTCCACATTACATTCCAAATACCATTCCATTCCATTCCACATTCCATTCTACATTCCACTCAACATTTCATTACACATTGCATTGCACTCCATTCCACATTCCATTCAATTCCACTCCACATTCAATTCCACATTTCATTCTATTCCATTCCACCTTCCATTACACATTCCATTCCGCATTCCATTCCATTGAATTCCACATTCAATTCCAAGTTCCATTCCATTCCATTCCACGTTGCACTGCTCGTTGCATTCCACATTCCGTTCCACATTCCATTCTACATTCCATTCCTTTCCATTACACATTCCATTCCACATTCTAACCACATTCCATTCCTTTGCATTCCTCATTCCATTCCACATTCCATTACATTCCAATCCACATTCCATTCCACATTCCATTCCATTCCACTTTCCATTCCATGTTCCATTCCACCTTCCGTTCCAGGTTCTATTCCACTTTCCATTCCATTCTAATCCACTACACATTCCACTCCATTCCACGTTCCATTTCATTTCAATCCACTTTACATTCCACATTCCATTGTACCTTCCGTTTCACATTCTATTCCACATTACGTTTCACTTTCTATTATATTTCATTCCATTCCATTGCACATTGCATTCCGTTGTATTCTACATTTCTTTCCACTTTCCATTCCACATTATATTCCACATTCCTTTTGTCATTCCATTCCACATGCCATTCCATTCCATTCCACATTCCATTCCATTCATTCCACATTCCATTCCACATTCCATTCCACTCCATTTCACCTTGCATTCCGTTCCATTCCACATTCCTTTCCACTTTCCATTCCACATCCCTTTCCTCAATCCATTACACATTCCATTCCACATTCCATTCCATTACATTCCACATTGCATTCCATTCCATTCCATTCCGCTTTACATTGCACGTTCGTGTCCACGTTCAATTCCACTTTCCATTCCTCGTTACATAGCATTCCCTTCCATGTTCCATTCCATTCCGTTTCACATTCCATTCCACTTTCCATTTCTCATTCCATTCCACGTTCCATTTCATTCCATTTCCCATTCCATTCCAATTCCCATTCCATTCCACATTCAGTTTCACATTGCATTCCACCTTCCATTTCAGATTGCATGCCATTCCATTCCCCATTCCATTCCATTCCATTCCACATTCCATTCCACTTTGCATTCCATTCCTTTCCACATTACATCACACATTCTATTCCATTCCATTCCACGTTACATTCCACGTTCCATCCTAAGTCCCATTCCATTCCATTCCATGTTGAATTCCACACTCAATTCCATTCCATTTCACGTTCCATTCCAAATTCCATTGCATTCCTTTCCACATTCAATTCAATTTAATTCCACATTCCATTCCATTGAATTTCACATTCCACTACACTACATTTCATTCCACCTTCCATTCCATTCCATTCCAATTTCCATTCAATTCCATTATATTCTATTCCACATACCATTCCATTCCATTCTATTCCACATTCCATTGCATTCCATTCCACATTCCATTCAATTACATTCCACATTCCGTTCCACATTCCATACCACATTATATTCCACGTTCCATTGCACATTCCATTCCACATTCCATTCCGTTCCATTCCACATTCCATTCCATTCAATTTCACATTCCACTACAATAAATTGCATTCCACATTCCATTCCATTCCACATTCCATTCCATTCTATTTCATTCTTTTCAACATTCCATTCCATTCCATTCTATTCCATATTCCATTGCATTCCATTCCACATTCCATTCATTTGCATTCCACTTTCCATTGCACATTACATTCCATTCCATCCTACATTCCATTACTTGTTCCATTCCTTTCCATTCCACATTCCATTCCACATTCCATTCCATTCCATTCCACCTTCCATTTCACGTTCCATTCCACTTTCCATTCCACGTTCCTTTCCATGTTCCAATCCACATTCCGTTCCATTCCATTCCATATTCCATACCATTCCATGCCATTCCATTCCACAATCCATTCCATTCCATTCCACATTCATTTCCACATTCCGTTCCACATTCCACTGTTCAATTCCACTTTCAATTCCACACTCCATTCCACATTCCATTTCACATTCCATCCATTCCTTTCCACATTCCGTTCTACATTCCATTCTGTTCCATTCCACATTCCATTGTATTGCATTCCACATTCCTTTCTTCGTTCCAATACATTCCAATCCGCATTCCTTGCCATTCCATTCCACATTCCATTCCACATTGTATTCCACATTCCATTCCACATTCCGTTACATTCCATGCCATGTTCCCTTTCACATTCTATTCCACATTCCTTTCCACATTCCATTCCACAATCCTTTCCATTCCATTCAACATGCCATACCACAAACCATTTCACATTTCATTCCACTTTTCCTTGCATTCCATTCCAAATTTCATTCCATTACATGTTCCCTTCCACGTTTCATTGCACGTTCCACAACACGTTCCATTCCAATCCATTCCACGTTCCATTCCACATTCCATTCCATTACATTTGACTTTCCTTTCCACATTATATTCCACTTTACATTTCAGATTTAATTTGTTTTCATTACACATTCCATTCCACATTCCATTCCATTCCATTCCACATTCCATTGCATTCCGTTCCACATTCTGTTCCATTGCATTCCACATTCCATTCCATATTCCATTCCATTCAATTCCACATTCCATTCCATTCTATTCCACATTCCATTGCACATTACATTCCACATTTCTATCCATTCCATTCCACATTGCATTCCACTTTCCATTCCATTCCATTCCACATTCCATTCCGCATTCCATTCCGTTCCGTTACACACTCGATTCCACATTTCATTCCACTATCCATTCCGCTCTCCATTCCGCATTCCAACCACATTCCTTTCCATTCCATTCCTTATTCCTTTCCTCATTCCATTCCATTCAATTCCACATTCCATTCCACTTTCCATTCCACGTTGCATACCATTCCATTCCACATTACCTTCCACATTCCATTTCACATTCCAGTCCACGTGCCATTCCTCATTCCATAACAAGTTCAATTCCACGATTAATTCCACGTTCCATTCCACCTTCCATTCCACTAAATTCCACGTTCCATTCCATATTCCACTCCATTCCATTCCATTCCATATTCCTTTCCATTCCATTCCACATGCCATTCCTTTCCATTCCGCATTCGATTACGTTCCACGTTATATTCCAGAGTCCATTCCATGATCCACTCCACTTTCCTGTCCATTCCATGCCACATTCCTTTCTACATTCCATTCAATTCCATTACACATTCCATTAAACATTCCATAACACATTCCATTCCATTCCATTACACATTCCATTAAACATTCCATTACACATTCCATTCCATTCCACGTCCCATTAAACATTCCATTCGACTTTCCATTCCACATTCCATTCCACGTTCAATTACACATTCCATTGCATTCCTTTGCAAACCACTTTCCATTCCATTCCATTACAAATTCCATTCCACATTCCTTTCCATTCCATTCCACATTGCATTCCATTCCATTGCACATTCCATTCCACATTCCGTTCCATTCCATTCCACATTCCATTCCACATTCTATTCCTTTACATTCCGCATTCCATTCCATTCCATTCCACTCCACATTCCATTACATTCCTTTCCATTCGACATTCCATTCCACATTTCATTCCAATACAATCCACATTCCATTCCACTGCATTCTAAATTCCATTCCTTTCCACTCCCCATTCCATTCCACATTTCATTTCATTCCATTCCACAATCCATTTTATTTCATTCCACATTTCATTCCACATTCCATTCCACATTCCATTCCACCCCAATCCACATTCCATTCCTTCCCAATCCACATTCCATTCTTCATTCCATGCCCCATTCCATTCCATTTCATTCCATTTTCCATTCCACATTCCATTCCATTCCACAACACATTCCATACTGTTCCACATTCCTTTCCTTTCCAGTCCTGATACTGTTCCATATTCAATTCCATTTCAATCCACAATCCATTCCTTTCAATTCTACTTTCCATTCCACATTCCATTCCACATTCCATTCCAGATTCCATTCCATTCTAATCCATTCCATTACAAAATCCATTCCTTTCCAGTCCACATTCCAATGCACATTCCATTCCATTCCACATTCCATTCCTTTCCAGTCCACATTCCATTCCACTTTCCATTCCTTTCCATTTCATTCCATTCCGCATTCCATTCCATTCCATCCCATACCACATTCCATTCCACTGCATTCCACTTTCCATTGCGTTGCATTCTACTTTTGTTTCCATTCCAATGCACTTTCCATTCCATTCCATTCCACTTTCCATTCCATTCCATTCCACATTCCATTCCATTCCATTCCACATTCCACTCCATTCCACTCCACATTCCATTCCATTACTTCACATTCCATTTCACATTCCAGTCCACATTCCATTCCATATTCCATTGCATTACATTCCACATTCCACTCGTTTCCTTTCCATTCCATCTTCCATTCCACATTCCTTTCCATATTCCATTCCATTCCATTCCACTTTCCTTTCCACATTATGTTCCTTTCCATTCCACATTCTGTTCCATTCCATTCGACATTCCATTCCACATTCCATTCCATTCCACATTCCCTTCCACGTTCCATTCCATTCCATTCCACACTCAATTCCATTCCATTTATCATTCCATTCCATTCCATATTGCATTCCATTCATTCCACATTCCATTCCCATCCATTTCTCCTTCCATTCCATTCCAATCCACATTCCAAGTTCCATTCCACATTCCAGTGCTCATTCTTTCCATTCCATTCCAAATTCCATTCTATATTCCATTCCAAGTTCCATTCCCCATTCCAGTGCTCATTCTTTCCATTCCATTCCAAATTCCATTCTATATTCCATTCCAAGTTCCATTCCTCATTCCAGTGCTCCTTGCATTCCATTCCATTCCCAATTCCATTCCATATTCCATTCCACTCCACATTCCATTCCACATTCCGTTTCTTTCAATTCCACATTCCATTACACATTCCATTGCATTTCATTTCCCATTCCACTCCACATTCTAGTGCACTTCACATCCCATTACACATCCGATTCCATTCCGTTCCATTCCATTCCATTCCACATTCCATTCCATTCCCTTCCACGTTCCATTCCATTCTATTCCACTCCATTCCAATACATTCCATTCTATACAATTCCACCTTCCATTCCATATTCCATTCCATTCCAGTCCACATTCCATTCCATTCGCATTCCATTCCACTCCATTCAACATTCCATTCCCTTCCATCCCAATTTCCCTTCCCTTCATTCCCACATTCCATTCCCTTCCATTACACTCCTCATTCCATTCCATTCCCCTTTCCATTCCATTCCATTCCATTTCATTCCACATTCCATTCCATTGCATTCCACGTTCCATTCCATTCCATTCCACTTTCCATTCCATTGCATTCCATTCTTTTCAACATTCGATTCCATTCCATTCCACATTGCATTCCATTCCATTCCACATTACATTACATTCCATTTCACTTTCGATTTCATTCCGTTCCATTCAACATTCGATTCCATTCCATTTCTCATTCGATTCCATTCCATTCCATTCCATATTCCGTTACATTCCATTACATTCCTTTTAATTTCACACTACATTCCATTACATTCCATTCCTCATTCCATTTCACATTGCATTCCACATTCCTATCCATTATATTACATGCCATTCCACATCCCATTCCATTCCACATTCCGTTACACATTCCATTCCACATTCCATTCCATTCCGTTACACATTCCATTACACATTCCATTCCATTTCATTCCATTCCTTTACACATTCCATTACGCATTCCATTCCATTTCATTCCATTGCATTACACATTCCGTTACACATTCCATTCCATTCCACATTTAATTGCACATTCCGTTAAATTCCATTCCATTCCACATTCCATTCCAATCTATTACACATTCCATTCCATTCCATTGCACATTCCGTTCCATTACATTGCACCTTCCATTCCATTCCGTTCCACATTCCAATCCTTTCCATTCTGTTCCATTCCATTGCTCCTTGCATTCTAGTTTCCTTTCCACATTCTATTCAACATTCCATTCCATTCCATTCCAATCCACGTTCCATTCCACATTCCATTGCACATACCATTCCATTCCATTGCACATTGCTTTCCACATGCCATTCCATTCCATTCCATTGCATATTCCATTGCATTCCATTTCATTCCACATAGCATTCCTTTCCATTCCACATACCATTCCATTCCATTGCACATTCCATTCCATTCCTCTCCATTCCTGTCCACATTCCATTTCATTGCACTGCATTCCAAATTCCGTTCCATTGCATTCAACATTGCTTTCCATTCCATTCTAAAACCCACTCCATTCCATTCCACATTCCATTCCACGTCCATTCCATGTTCCATTCCTCGTTCCATTCCGCATTCCATTCGAATTTCCATGGCTTTGCATTCCACAATCTATTCCATTCCATTCCATTCCACAGTGCATTCCATTCCATTCCATATTCCATTCATTTCCATTACATTCCATGGTGCATTCCATTCCATTCCACCTTCCATTCCATTGCAATCCATGTTCCTTTCCATTCCATTCCACTTTCCATTCCACATTCCATTCCATTCTGTTCCACTTTCCATTCCATTTCATTCCTGTCAACACTCCATTCCGTTCCGTTCCATTGCACATTCCATTCCATTCCATTCCATTCCACATTCCAATCCAATCCAAATTCCATTGCACCCCATTCCACATCACATTCCATTCCGTTCCACATTCCTTTACATTCCATTCCACATTCCATTGCATTCCATTCCACATTCCATTCCACATTCCATTCCATGCCACATTCCATTCCATTCCATTCAACTTTCTATTCCACATTCCATTCCATATTCCATTCCATTCCATTCCGCATTTGATTCCATTCCATTCCACGTTCCATTCCATTCCACTCCGCATTCCATTCTATTCCATTCCACATTCCTTTCCATGCCATTCCACATTCCATACCACTTTCCATTCCATTCCATTCCACTTTCTTTCCATGCCATTCAACATTCCTTTCCACTTTCCATTCCATTACATTCCACATTTCATACCATTCCATTCATTTCCAGGCCATATTCCATTCCATTGCTTTGCATTCCACATTACATTCCATTTCATTCCACATTCCTTTCCATTCCATTCCACAATCCATTCCATTTCATTCCACTTTCCATTCCATTCCATCACACGTTACATTCCACGTTCCATTCCTCTTTCCAATCCACGTTCCATTTCGCTTACCATTCCACATTCCGTTACACTCCATTCAATTCCACATTCCTTTCCTCCTTCTATTCCATTGAATGGCAAATTCAATTCCATTCCATTCCACATTCCATTCCATTCATTCCCAAATTCCATTCCATTCCATTTCCTTCCAAGTTACATTCCGCATTGCAGTCCTTTCCATTCCACGTTCCATTCTGTTCCACGTTACATTCCATTCCACATTCCATTCCATATTCCATTCCAATCCAGTCCACATTACACATTCCATTTCACGTTCCATTCCACTTTCCATTCCATGTTCCATTCCACGTCCCATTCCACGTTCCATTCCATTTCATCCCACGTTCCATTCCATGTTCCATTCCATTCCATTCCAAATTCCATTCCATTCCATTACACCTTCCATTCCACCTTCCATTCTATTCCCTTCCACATTCCATTACATTACATGCCACATTCCATTCCACATTCCATTTCTTTCCATTCTACATTCCATTCCATTCCACTCCACATTCAATTCCACATTCCATTACATTCCATTCCATATTCCATTCCATCACTTTCCACATTCCATTGAATCACACTCCATTACATTCCACATTGCATTCCACATTCAATTCTATTCCATTCCATTCCACATTCCATTCCATTCCAATCCATATTCCATGCCATTCCATTCCACATTACATTCCTTTCCATTCCGCATTCCGTTACATTCCCTTCAATTCCACATGCCATTTCACATTTCATTGCATTCCATTTCACGTTCCGTTCCATTCCACTGCATTGAATTCCCTTGCAAATTCCATTCCACATTCCTTTTCATTCCATTCCACATTCCATTCCATTCCACTTTAAATTCCATAACATTCCATTTCATTCCATTCCATTCCACTTTCCACTCCATTCCATTCTACGTTACATTCCTATCCATTCCACATTCCATTCAATTCCATTCCACATTCCATTCCACATTCCACGCCATTCCGTTCTTCTTTCCATTCCAAATTCCATTCCCTTCCATTCCACATTCCATTTCATTCCATTCCACATTCTCTTCCACATTCCATTCCACATTCCCTTCCATTACATTACACATTGCAATCCATTCCATTCCACCCCACATTCCACACTGAAATGCATGTTCCATTCCACTTTCCATTCCACTATTTATTGCATTCCATTCCACATTCAATTCCACATTCAATTTCATTCAATTCCACCTTCCATTCAATTCCATTCTACCTTCAATTCCATTCCATTCCACGTTCCATAACATTCCATTCCACGTTCCATTCCATGCCATTCCACGTTCCTTTCTGTGTTCCATTCCATTCCACATTTCAATCTATTCAATTCCATGTTGCATTCTATTCCATTCCACTTTCCATTCCGCATTCCATTCCGTTCCATTCCACATTGTATTCCATTCCATTCTGTTCCATTCCACACTGCATTCCATTCCATTCCATTCCACATTCCATTAATTTCCATTCCACGTTCTATTTCATTGCATTTGGTGATCCATTCCATTCCATTACACGTTCCATTCCCAATTCCATTCCATTCCAAATTCCGTTGCATTCCACTTTCCATTCCATTCCATTCCACTTTGCATTCCACATTCCATTCATCTCCACTCCACATTCCATTCCACATTCCGTTCCACAGTGCACTTCCATTCCACTCTCAATTCCATTCCATTCGACATTCGATTCCATTCCATTCCACATTAAACTCCACATTAAATTCCATTCCATTCCACATTATATTGCATTCCATTCCACATTGCATTCCAATCAGTTCCGCATTCCATTCCATTCCGTTACGTTCCGCATTGCATTCCATTCCCTACCACATTCCATTCCATTCCATTCCACATTCCATTTCACTTTCCATTCCATTCCATTTCACATAGAGTATAGAATGGAATTTGGAATGGAATCTGCAGTGGAATATAATTGAATGTGGAATGGAATGTGGAATGGAATGGAATGGAATGTGGAATGGAATGGAATGGAATGAGGAATGGAATGGAAGAGAATGGAGAATGGAATGGAATGGAATGTGGAATGGAATGTGGAATGGAATTGAATGCGGAATGGAATGAAATGGAATGTGGAATCGAATGGAAAGGAATGTGGAATGATATGTGGACTGGAATCGAATGGAATTTGGAATGGAAAGTTGAATGAAATGGAAAGGGATGTGTAATGGAATGGAATACAATGTGGAATGGAAAGGAAGACAATGTGTAATGGAAAGGAATGGTATGTGGAATGGAATGTGTAAAGGAATGGAGTGGAATGTGCAAAGGAAAATAGAATGGAATGCAATGGAATGGAATATGGAGGGGAATGGACTGGAATGTGGCATGGAATGGAAATTATGTTGAATGGAACGGAATAGAGTGTTTAATGGAATGTGGAATGGAATGGAATGGAAAGTGGAATGGAATGGAGTGGAATGTGGAATTCAAAGGAATGGAATGTAATGTGGGGTGATATGCAATGGAATGTGGAATGGAATGTGGAATGAAATGGAATGGAATGGAATTGAATATACAATGGAATGGAATGGAATGGAATTTGGAATGGAAAGAATGGAATGGAATGGAATGGAGTGGAATGTGAAATGAAAAGTGGAATGGAATGGAATAAAAAGTGGAATGGAATGGAACATGGAATGGAAAGGAATGGAATGTGGAATGGAATGTAATGGAAGTGGAATGAAATGGAATGTAATGGAATGTGGATTGGAATGTAATCGAAAGTGGACTTGAATGTAATTTAATGTGGAATGCAACGTGGAATGGAATGTGGAATGCAACTTTCAATGGAAAGTGGGATGGACTGTTTAATGGAATGTGGAATGGAATGTGGAATTGAATGGATTGTGGAATGTGGAATGGAAAGGAATCGAATGTGAAATGGAAAGGATTGGAATGTTGAATGGAATGGAATGCAATGTGGAATTGAATGGAATGGAATGTGGAATGGAATGGAATGGACTGTGGAAATGAATGGAGTGGAATGTGGAATGGAATGGAACAGAATGGAATGGAATCAAGTGTGGAATGGAATGGAATGGAATGTGGACTGTAATGGAAAGGAATGTAATGTGGAATGGAATATAATCGATTTTGAAATGGATTGTGTAATAAAATTGAATGGAATGAAATGTGGAATGGAATAGAATGGAAAGGAATGAAATGTGCAATAGGAATGAATGGAATGTGGAGTGGAATGTGGAATGGAATGAGATGGAATGTGGAATGGAAACTGGAATGGAAAGTGGAAAGGAATGTGGAATAGAATGGAATGGAATGTGGAATTGAATGCAGAATGGAATGGAATGGAATGTGGAAGTTGAACGTGGACCGGAATATAATGGAATGGAATGTGGACTTCAATGGAATGGAACGGAATATGGAATGGAACGGAAAGTGGAATGGAATGTTAAATGGAATGGAATACAAGGAGGAATGGAATGAAATGCAATGGATTATGGAATGGAATGTGGAATGCAATGGAATAGAATGAGGAATGGAATGGAATGGAAAGTAAAGTGGAATGGAAAGTAGAATGAAATGGAATGGAATGTGTAATGGAATGTGTAATGGAAAGGAATGGAAAATGGAAAGGAATGTGGAATGCAATGGAATGAAATGTGGAATTGAATGGAATGGAACGTGGAATGGAATGGGGAAAGGAATGTGTAATGGAATTGAATGGAACATGGTGTGGAAAGTGGAATGGGACGTGGAATGGAATGGAATGGAGTTGAACGTGGAATGGAATGGCATTGAAAGTGGAATGCAATGAAATGTGTAATAGAATGGAATAGAACGTGGAATCGAATGGAATGGAATGGATTGTGGACTGGAGTGGAACGGAATGGAATGTGGAATGCAGTGAAATTGACTGTGAAATGAAAAGTGGAATGGAATTGAAAGGAATGTAATGTGGAATGGAATGGAATTGAAAGGAATGAAATGTGGAATGGGTTAGAATGGATTGTGGAATGGAATGTCAAAAGGAATGGGATGGAATGTTGAATGGAGTGTGAAATGGAAAGTGGAATGAAATGTGAAATAGAATGGAATGTAACATGTAATGGAATTTGGAATGGAATGGAATGGAATGTGGAATAGAAAGTTCAATGCAATGTAATGGAATGTGCAAGGGACTGTGGAATGCAAAGGAATGGAATGGAATGTGGATTGGAATGGAATGGAATGTGGAATGGAATGGAATGGAACGGAATGTAATAGAATCCGGAATGGTATGGAATGGAATGGAATGGAAAGGAATGTGGAATGGAATGGAAAGTAAGGTGGAATTGAATGGAATAGAATGGAAGGTGGAATGGAATGGAATGTGGAATGGAATGGAATCGAATGAGGAATGTAATGGAATGAAATGGAATGTGGAATGGAATATAGAATGGAATGGAATGGAATGTGTAATGGAATGTGTGATGTAATGGAGAGGATTTTGGAATGGAATGTGGAATGGAATGGAATGTGGAATGGAATTTTGACGGGAATGGAATGGAATTAAATGTGGAATGGAATGGAATGGAATGTGGAATGGGTTGAAATGATATCTGGAATTGTATGTGGAATGAAATGGGATGGAATGTGGAATGGAACATGGAATGAATAGTGGAATGGAACGTGGAAAGGAACTTGGAATGGATCATGGAATAGAACGTGGAATGGAAAGTAGAATGGAACACGGAATGGAGTGGAACTGAATGTGGATTGGAATGGAATGAAATGGGGAATAGAAAGGAATGCTATGCGGAATGGAATGGAATAAAGTGGAATGCAGACAGGAATGCAATGGAACAGAACGTAATGTGGAAAGGAATGGAATGGAATGGAATGAGGACAAGAATGCATTGGAATGGAATGGAATGTTGAATGGAAAGGAATGGATTGTGGAATGGAATGTGGAATATAAAGGACCGGAATGTGGAATGGAATCTGGAACGGAATGTGGAACGGAAGTTGGAATGGAATGCAATGGAAGGAGGAATATAATGGAATGGAATGGAATGGGGAATAGAATGGAATGGAGTGGAATGGAATGCGGAATGGAATGGAATGGAATGTGGAATTCAATGTAATGGAATGGAATGTGAAATTGAATGGAATGGAATGTGGAATGGAATAGAATGGAATGTGGAATATAATGGAATGGAATGGAAGGTGGAATAGACTGGAATGGAGTGGAATGGAAAGCCGAATGGAATGGAAAGGAATGTGGAATGGAATGGAATGGAATGAAATGTGAAATTGAATGCAATGGAATGTGGAATGGAATGGAATTGAATGTGGAATGGAATAGAATGGAATGTGAAATGGAAAGTGGAATGGAATGTGGAATGGAAAGTGGAATGGAATGTGGAATGCTATGGAAGGGAATGAGTAATGGAATGTAATGAATGGTTGAATTGAATGGAATGGAATGGAATGTGGAATGGAATATGGAATGGAATGTGGAATGGAATATGGAATGGAATGTGGAATAGAATGGAAGGGAATGTTGAATGGAATGGAATGGAATTTGGAATGGAATGGAATGGAATGAGAAAAGGAATGCATCGTGGAATGGAATGGAAAGGAATGAGGATTGGAATGGAATGGAATGTGTAATGGAATGGAATGGAATGGATTGGAAAGTGAAAAGGAATGTGGAATGGAATGTGAAATGGAAAGTGGAATGGAATCTGGAATGGAAAGTGGAATGGAATGAATTGGAAAGTGGAATGGAATGAAATGGAAGCTGGAATGGAACATCGGATGGAACGTGGAATGGAATGTGGAACGAAATGTGGAATGGAATGTGGAAAGGAATGGAAGGTGGAATGGAAAGATTAATGAAAAGGAATGGAATGTGGTTGGAATGTGGAATGGAATGGAATGGATTGTGGAATAGAATGGAATGGAATGGTATGGAATGTGGAAGGGAATGGAATGGAATATGGAATGGAACGTGGAATGGAACGTGGAATGGAACATGGAATGAAATGCGTAAGGGAGTGGAATGGAATGTGGAATGGGATGTGGGATGGAATGGAATGGAAAGTGGAATGCAATGTTGAATGGAATGTGGAATGGAATGGAAGGGAATGTGGCATGCAATGTGGAATGGAATGTGAAATTCAATGGAATGGAATGTGGAATGGAATGCGAAATGGAAGGGAGTGAACTGTGAAATGGAATGTGGATTGGAATGTGGAATGGAATGTGGAATGCAATGTCGAATGGAATGAGTAATGGATTGAGGAATGGAATATGGAATGGAATGTGGAATGGAAAGGAATGTAACGTGGAAATGAATGGGGAATGGAAAATGCAATAGAAAATGGAATGGAATGGAAAGGAATGTGGAATGGAAAGTGGAATGGAATAGAATGGAACGTGGAATGGAACACTGAATGTAATGATTAGTGGAATGTGGAAAGGAATGTGGAATGTAATGGAATGGAATGTTGAATGGAATGGAATGTGGAATGGAATGGGGAATGGAATGTGGAATGGAATGGAATTGAATGTGGAATGTAACATGGAAACAAATGTGAAAGTGAACATGGAATGGAATGAAATGGAATGTGGAATGTAAGGGAATGGAAAGTGGAAACGAATGTGGAATGGAATGCAATGGAATGTGGAATGGAATGGAATGGAACGTAGAATGGGATGTGTAATGGAATGTGAAATGGAACAGAATGGAATGTGAAATGGAATGTGGAATGGAATTTGGAATGGAATGTGGAACGGAATGTGCAATGAAATGTGGAATGGAATGTGGAAAAGAATGTGGAATGGAACAGAATGGAATGTGAAATTAATTGGAATGGTATGTGGAATGGAATGGAATGGAATGAGGAATGGAATGCAATGGAATGTGGAATGGATTATGGAACGGAATGTGGAATGGAATGTTTAATGGAATGTGGAAAGGAATGTGGAACATAACGGAATGGAATGTGAAATGGAATGGAATGAAACTTGGAATAGAATGTGGAATGGAATGGAATGGAATGTGGAATGCAATGGAATGGAATGTGCAATGGAATGGAACCTGGAATGGAATGTGGAAGGTAATGTGGAATGGAATGTGGAATGGAATGGAATGCAATGTGCAATGAAATGTAGAATGGAAAGTGTAATGAAACGTGGAGTGGAACGGAATGTAATGTGGAACGAAATGTGGAGTTGAGTGTGGAATGAAATGTGGAAAGAAACGGAATGGAAAGTGGAACGGAATGTGGAATGGAATGTGGAATGGAACTTAAAATGTAATGGAATGGAATGTGGAATGGAACAGGTAATGGAATGTGGAAATGATTGGAATGTGGAAACGAATGGAATGGAATGCGGAATGGAATGGAATGGAATGTTGAATGGAATGGAATGGAATTTGCAATGGAATATGGAATTGAAAGAAATGGAATGTGCAATGGAACGTGGAATGGAACGTCATATTCAATGGAATGGAATGTGGAATGGAATGGATTGGAATATGCAATGGAATATGGAATGGAATGGAATGGAAAGTGGAATGGGATGTGAATTGCAATGTGGAATAAAACGTGGAATGGAATATGAAATGGAATGTCGAATGGAATTTGGAATGGAATGGAATGAAATGTGTCATGGAATGTAGAATGGAATTTAATGGAAAGTGGAATGGAAGATGGAATGGAATGTGGAATGTAAAGTGGAATAGAATGTAATGGAATGGAATTTAATGCGGAATGCAATGTGGAATTGGACGCGGAATTTAATGGAATTGAATGTGCCATGGAACTTGGAATGGTAGGGAATAGAACGCACAATGTAACATGGAATGGAACGAGGAATGGAACTTGGAATTCAATGTGGAAGGGAGTATGGAATGGAAAGTGGAATGGAATGGAATGGAACTTGGAATGGAATGGAATGGAATGTGGAATGGAAGGGAATGGGACGTGGAATAGAATCTGGAAAGGAATGTGGAATGGAATCTGGAATGTAATTGAACGGAATGTGAAATGATATGGAATGGAATGTGGAATAGAGTCTGGAAAGGAATGTGGAATGGAATCTGGAATGTAATTGAACGGAATGTGAAATGATATGGAATGGAATGTGGAATAGAATGGAATGGAATGGAATGTCGAAGACAATGCAATGGAATAGAATCTGGAATAAAATGGAATGCAATGGAACTGTATGCGGAATGGAATGGATTGGAATATGGAATGCAATGAAGAGGAATTGAATGTGAAACTGAATGGAACGTTATGTGGAAAGGAATGCAATGGAATGTGGAATTGAATGGAACAGGAAATGGAATGTGGAATGGAATGTGGAATGGAATGGAATGGAATGAGGAATGGAAGGTGGAAAGGAATGTGGAATGGAATGTGGAATAGAATGGGGAATGGAATGGAATGGAAAGGATTTGGAATGGAATGGAATGGAAAATGGAATGCAATGGGATGGAGAGAAATAAGCAATTGAATGGAAAGGAATATGGAATTTAATGTCATGGAAAGTGGAATGGAATGGAATGGAATGTGGAATGGAACCTGCAATGGAACGTGGAAAGGAATCTGGAATTGAACGTGGCATGGAATGTGGAATGGAATGTGCCATGGAACGGAATGGAATGTGGAATGGAATGTGGAATTGAGTGTGAATTGGAACGTGGAGTGGAATGGAATAGAATGTGGAATGGAACATGCAATTGAAGATGGAATGGAATGGAATGGAATGTGGAATGTGAAGTGGAATGGAATTGAAATCAATGGAATGGAATGTGTAATGGAATGGACTGGAAAGTGGAATGGAATGTGGAAAAGAATTTAATGTAAAGTGGAATGGAATGTGAAATGGAATGGAATTTCAAAAGGAATGGAATATAATGTGGAATGGAATGCGCAATGGAATGTGGAATGGAATAGAATCTGGAATGGATTGTGAATTGGAATGCAATCGAATGTGCAATGCAATGTGGAAGGAAATGCAAAGGAATGAGAATGGAATGTGGAATGGAATGCAATGGAATGTGGAATGGATAATGGAAATGAATGTGGAGTGGAAAGTGGAATGGAATGGAATGGAATGTGGAATGGAATGAGGAATGGAATGTGGAATGGTATGTGGAATGGAACGGAATGTAATGTGGAATGGAATGTGGAATGGAAAGTGGAATGGAATGGAATGGAAGGTGGAATGGAACATGGAATGGAACGTGGAATGGAACATGGAATGGAATGTGGAATGGGATGTCTAATGGAATACGGAATGGAAAACTGAATGGAATGGAATGGAACATAGAATTGAACGTGTAATGGAATGGAGTGGAATGTGGAAGGGAACGAAGAATGGAACATGGAAAGGAATGTGGAAGGGAATGTGGAATGTAATGGAATGGAATGGAATAGAATGTGGAAAGCAACCTGCAATGTATCCCGGAATTGAATGTGGAATGGATAGTGGAATGGAACGTGAAATGGAATGTGGAATGGAATGTGGAATGGAATATGGAATGGAAAGTGAAATTGAATGGAATGGAATGTGGAATGGAATGCATTGGAAAGTGAAATGGAATTTGGAATGGAACGTGGAATGGAACGTGGAAAATAATGGAATGGAACGTGGAATGGAATGTAGAATAGAATGGAATGGAATGTGGAATGCAAAGAAATGGAATGTGGAATGGAAAGGAATTGAATGTGAAATGGGATGTGGAATGGAACATGTAAAGCAACGTGGAATGGAACGTGGAATGGAATGTGGATTGCAACGGAATGGAATGTGAAATGTAATGGAAATTAATGTGGAATGGAATTGAATGGAGTGGAATGTGGAATGGAATGGAATGGAATGGAATTCGGAATGCAATGGAATGGAATGTGGAATTGAATGGAATGGAATGGAATGGAATGTGGAATGGAATGGAATGGAATGGAATGGAATGGAATGTGGAATTTAATTTAATGGAATGAGGAATGAAATGGCTTGGAATGTGGATTGCAGTAGAAAGGATCCTGGAGTGGAATGTGGAATGGATTTTGCAATGGAATGGACAGGAATGGAATCTGGAATAGAATGGAAAGGAATGGAATGAGGAAAGGCATGTGGAAAGGAATGTGCAAGGGAATGGAATGGAATGTGGTATGGAATGGAATGGAATGTAATGGAAAGTGAAATAGAATGTGGAAAGAATTGTGAAATGGAATGTGGAATGGAATGCGGAACGGAAAGAAATGAAACGTAGAATGGAATGGAATGGAACATGGAATAGAATGCAATGGAACGTGGAATGGAGCGTGGAATGCAACATGGAATGGAATGTGGAATGGAATGTGGAATGCAGTTGAAAGAAATGTGGTATGAAATGTGGAATGGAATGAAATGGAATGTGGAATGGAATGTGCAACGTAATTCAATGGAAAGAGAATTGAAGGTGAAATGGAATGGAATCCAATGTGCAATGGAATGTGGAATACAATGGATTAAAATGTGGAATGGAATGTGCAATTGATTGTGGAATGGAACGGAATGGATTGTGGAATAGAATTTTGAATGAAACGTGGACTTGAACGTGGAATTGAATGGAATGGAACTAGCAATAGAATGTGGAATGGAATGCAAGGAAAGGTGGAATGAAATGTGGAGTGTAATGGAATGGAATGTGGAAAGGAAAGGAATGGAACGTTGAAAGGAATGAGTAATGGAACGGAATGAAATGTGGAAAGGAATGTGCAATTGAATGTGGAATGGAAATTGGAATGGAATGGAATGGAATGTGGAATGGAACGTGGAATGAAAAATAATGGAACTTGGAATGGAAAGTAGAATGGAATGTGGAATGGAATGGAATGCAATTTGGAAAGGAATTTGGAATGCAATGGAACGGAATGTGGAATGTAATGGAATGGGATATGGAATGAAATCTGGAATGGAACGTGGAATAGAATCTGGAAGGCAATGTGGAATGGAATGTGGAAAGGAACGGAATGGAATGTGGAATGCAATGTGGAATGGAATGTGGAATGGAATGGAAAGCAACGTGGAATGGAACGTCGAAGGGAACATGGAAAGGAACGTGGAAAGGAAAGTGGAATGGAATGTGAAATGCAATGGAATGGATTGTGGAATGCAATGTGGAATGCAATGTGGAATGGAACGAGGAATGAAAAGTGGAATGGTACGTGGAATGGAATGTGGTATGGAACGTGGAATGGAATGGAATATAACGTGTAGTGGAACATGGAATAAAACGTGGACTAGAAAGTTGAATGGAACGTGGAATGGAACATGGAATGGAATGAAATTCAATGTGGATTGGAATGGAAGGGAAGGTGGAATGGAATCGAATGGAATGGAATGTGGAATGGAATGGAATGGAATGGAATGCAATGAGGAACGGAATGGAATGGAATGGAATACAATGTGGAATGGAATGAAATGGAATGGAAGTGCATGAGGAATGTAGTGGAATGGAATGTGGAATGGAATGGAATGGAATGTGGAAAAGACTAGAATGGAATGGAATGGAAGGTGAAATAGAATGGAATGAAATGTAAAATGGAATTCAATGGAAGTTGCAACTGAATGGAATGGATTTAGGAATGGAATTGAAAGGAATGTGGAATGGAAAGTGGAATGGAATCAAATGGAAAGTGGAGAGGAGTGGAAGCGATTGCAGAATGGAATGCAATGGAAAGGAAATTGGAGTGGAATGGAATGGAAAGGAAAGGAATGTGGGGTGGAAGGGAAGGGAATGTGGAATGGAATGTGGAATGGAATGGAATAGAAAGGAATGGAAGGTGGAGTGGAATGGAAGGGAATGTGGAATGGAATATGGAATGGAATGGAATGGAAGGTAGGTTGTAATGGAATGGAATGTGGAATGGAATGTGGAATGGAATGGAATGTAATTTGTATTGGAATCGAATGGACTGGTATGTGGAATGGAATGAATGGAATGGAATGGAATGTGAATTGGAATGGAATGGAATAGAATGGATTAGAATGGAATGGAATAGAATGTGGAATGGAATGGAATGGGATGGAATGTGGAATGGAATGTGGAATCGAATGGAATGGAATGTGGAATGGAATGTGGGATATAATGGAATGCAATGTAAAATGAAATGTGGAATGCAATGGAATGGAATGTGGAAAGGAATGCATTGGAATGTGGAATGGAATGGTATGCAATGGAATGGAATGCGGAATGGAATGGAATGGAATGTGGAATGGAATGAAATGGAATTGGAATGGAATGAAATTGAATACGAAATGTAATGGAGTGGAATGTAACGTAAAATGGAATTGAATGGAATGCGAAATGGAATGTGGAATAGAATGGAATGGAATGTGGAATGGAATGTAATTGAATGTGAAATGGAATGGATTGAAAGTTAGAAAGGAGGAAAGGAATTGAATGGATTGGAAAGTAGAATGAAGGAAAGGATGGAAAGGAATGTGGAGTGGAATGAAAGTGAATGGAAAGTGGATTGGAATGTTCCATGGAATTGAAAGAAATATGGAATGGAATATGGAATGGAATGAGGAATGGAAAGTGGAATTGAAGGGAATGGAATGCAATTGAATGGAATGGAATATAACGTGAAATGTAATGGAGAGGATTGTGGAATGGAATGTGGAATGGAATGGAATGGAATGGAAAGTGGAAAAGACTATGTAATGGAATGGAGTGGAATAGGGATTGGAATGGAAAGGAATATGGTATACAATGTGGAATAGAATGGACTGATGAATGGAATGTGGAATGGAATGGAATGTGGAATAGAATGTTTAATGGAATGGAACGGAATGTGGAATGGAATGGAATGGAATGGTATGTGGAATCGAATGGATTGGAATGTGGAATGGAATGGAATAGAATTTGAAATGGAATGGAATGGAATGTGGAAAGGAATGTAATGGAATGCGGAATGGAAGGTGGAGTGGAATGGAAGGTAATGTGGAATGGAGTATGAAATGGAATGGAATGAAATGGAAAGAAAAGGAAGGGAATGGAATGTGGAATGGAATGGAATATAATGTGGAATGGAATGTGATGGAATGTGGAATGGAATGTGGAATGGAAAGTGGAATGCAATGGAATGAATGTGGAATGGAATGTGTAACTTAATGGAATTGAACGTGTAATGGAACGGAATGGAATGGAATGTGCAATTGAATGGATTGGAATGCAATAGAATGTGGAATGGAATGGAAATGAATGTGGAATGGAACGTATAATGGAATGGAAAGAATGTGAAATAGAATGTGGAATGGATGGAATAGAATGCGGAATGCAATGGAATGGAATGTGGAATGGAATGGAATGGAATGGAATGTGGAATGGAATGGAATGGAATGGAATGTGGAATGGAATGGAATGGAATGGAATGGAATGTGGAATGCAATGGAATTGAATGGAATGGAATGTGGAATGGAATGGAACCGAAAGGAATGGAATGCAATGGAATGTGGAATGGAATGTGGAATGAAATGGAATGGAATGGAATGTGCAATGGAATGTGGAATGCAATGGAATGGAATGTGGAATGGATCGTGGAATGGAATGGAATGGAATGTGGAATGGAATGGAATGGAATGCGGAAT